>NC_089837.1:179415088-180771088 GCF_035609145.1 Eleutherodactylus coqui | reverse complement strand
TTCTGCAAACAGTGGAAAAGTATGTAATAAAAAAAAGACCATGTATTAAATGACCCCCATAGGTTTTATTTGACGTCATGGGGGTCATAGATGATTTAAAAAAATAGTTCCAAAAATAAGTAAGAAGAAATTACAGAATAAGATAAAAATATATACATAAAAAAGGAAATGACCCAAAGCCGCCACCAACCAAAACCGTCGCTGTATGCGCCCTGTAATCTGAAACCATACACATTGTATATCAAAATGTCCGAGACAAAATGAGGAACCCGTTCCCATACTTTATTTTAGTGTAAATTTACTCATTTAAAAAAAAAAAAACTGATAAATCATTTTTTGTAACTTTTTACCACCAATAAAACTAAAAAAAACTGAAAAAAAGATCTAAAAAAATAGCCGTAAACATCATGGAAAAAAACCGCAACAAAAATAATTTGGTAGTAAAACCACCACATGGGGAAAATCCTTAAGGTACAGAACAGCCTGGTACTTGAGGGGTTAAACTTATTTTGTCATGGCTCCTAATTAAAGCATACGTGAAGAATCATAGGGAAGCATATAGTCTAGATCACATGAGGTAATCACATGGGTTCTCCTTCAATGGAAGTGTTCAAACAAAGGCTGAACAAATATCTGTCTGGGATGACTTAGTGAATCCTGCACGGAGCAGGCGGTTGGACCCGATGACTCTGGAGGTCCCTTCCAACTCTACCATTCTATAAATCAACGTTTAGAAAAATCTCTGCACCGTATGCACATTATACAGATCAGTCCACTGGGCGGACTGGACCGTCTCTGCTGGCTGGAGGTTTTCCCGAAAACCTGCCCTTCCTTGCTCCAGTGAGCAGTATGTTATCCACAGATTGTGGCAAGTCTCGCCCATATGCCGTGAGTTCACTGACTGGCACATGCACAGATCTGCCCCTTTTTTGAACAGACTTGGAATACTCATCTAGGCATTCGCCAGTTAGCTTACTTGAGGTGCTTGTGCGAAATTTGCAGTGATCCATGAATGACTTACTACTCATTGGAGCAGAGAGGGGTAGATTTAGAGGAAAAACCTGCAATCCGTAGTGACTGTCTGGCCTGCCTCCCCAACCTGTCTGCGCAATTTTCATGCTGAAATGTTATAAACAGATTCTTCAGGTATGCTTTTACTAGGAGCCATAACAAAATACGTTTTCAAAACAACTGCAGCCCAATATTCTATCGCTGGGCTTGCTTTAATATATAGGAAAGTGATGACCAGTTCCCTTTTAAAATCAGTGCTGCCTTAGGGTGAACGCACACAGGCGGAAATTCTGCGGCGAGATTTCCTGCAGAATTTCCACCCGTGCGCGCTGCCATAGGATTGCATAGGTTTATGAAATCCTATGCAGGCAGCTGCGATTTGACCATGTGAAAACCCGCATGGTAAACAAATTGCGGCATGTTCTATTTCTGTGCGAGCCTCGCTGACGCGCCGGCTCTGCTCTCAGCATGTGTGGCTGTGTGCCAGCCGGCCATTGCAGAGCAGGGAGAAGATGCCGGAGGAGTTGAGCCACGGGTCGCATCGCGCTGTGTTAATTCTCGCATCGGGATCCGACCCGGCTGTCTCCATTCACCCTTATAGTTTATAAATACTTTACCAAGTTGTGTCTTGCTGACAACTGACAGCTTTTTTACATGTTTAACTTGGTCAGTAATTTCTGCTCAGCTTTAAAGAGGTTGTCCAGTTGTAAACTAGTGATCGTCAATCCTCAGGATAGGTAATTCATAGTAGATTGGCAGGGGTTTGTTGATAGCAACCCCTACCAATCAGCTGTTCCGTGGCAAGGTATGCTCCTGCACTGAGCTGATTTCTGAGGGAAGCAGATGGCTCCCTTTTTACTGTAGTGGCTAAGCTTGATATTACAGGCAATAAATGAATTCCAATTTTTTTTTTTTTGTAATAGAGCGGGAAATCTAATGAAATTCCAATAAAGGAGACACAGGCTGTTCATTGATCTCTCAGCCATTGGAGCACATGCTGTTTTATGACTAAGGACAGTGCCTCCAACTCAGCAAAACAATGGAGTATAGTATAAAAATAGAAATAAAAATAAAGGACTAGCATGGTTGTAACAGCTAAGCCCAATAAAAGGCCAGCTGCCACGCCTGAAGTCCCTGTTAGCTGACAATATAATCCTTGGACTTTAAACATCCACAAATAGGGAGAGCGTCAGGAAAAAAACAAAGCTCAAAGTAATTTTTTTGTAAAGGAGAAAACAACAAATAGTAACGATTTCTGTGCTCAGAAAGGTCCATTAAAAGGCGCTATATGTGTGTGTGTACATATATATATATATATATATATATATATATATATGTATATGTATGTATGTATGTATGTAATATATATTATACACACCTACTTTGAGAGGCTATCTACATAATAGCCCTCCGCCCTACCCCCCCCCCCCACCCCACAGTCGGATTCCAAGAGGTAGAGGAACAACTAAAAGGAATTGGCAATTCCAAGGAATATTAACCCTTCGCAATGCAATTTTGGATTCAGGGTTTCCTAGGGGGCTTTCTCTTTCTGCCATTATACAATGGCGCCATCTGCTGGCTAGAGCCAGTAATGCAGTATGGGACATGCTGGAGAGGCCCCCGACAGCAGAGCAGCCAGTAATATACAGTAAGAATACCCTGCCGGACGTCTTCGACATCGGAGCTGTACAGCTTTCAATCAGAATGTCTTCAGACTTAAGACAGTGGATAGGAAAGGGTTAAAGGATGTCAAAGTGGCAGTTAGAAAGACGGGTAAAAACTTGATTTGTATGCAACACGTTTTGGGGACCATTCTCTATCTCGAGCATAGATAAATCGTATGATTTTATCTATGCTTGAGAAGGGAGTGTACCCCGAGATGCGTTGTATATGGATCATTAAGTGTAGATGGATTATTACGACTTTATCTGTCTTTCTATTTGTTACTTTGACATCATTAAATATTCCTTGGAATTGATGGCTCCTTTTGGTTGTTCCTCTACCTTTGGGAATGCTACTAGGGAAGTCTATTAATTTAATCCCCCTCTCAAAGCAAGTCAAGATTTCCCCAACTCTAAATTGCCTTTCTGAGTCCAATGGCTAAGGCTGGGTTCACATGGGACAGAAATCTCGTGGAATGTTCTGAGTGGGACCACACAGAAATTCTGCAGCAGAAAAGCTGCTTGGAAACTTGCGGATTTTGAAGCTGCTTTTCAGCCTGTATTCCCCTGCAGAAATCTTTCCCCATAGAGAGAAGAGAGTCTGCAGCGGAAACGGTGCCAAAATTAACATGTTGCGGGTTTGAGTTCCGCACCGTATGTCAGTTTTTGCGTGGTTTGTCCGCAGCAGACTGTCCGCAGCATGTGAACAAGACTTTTGAAAATCTAGTCCACTTTGCTGCTTAGTCTGTGTTGAAAATGGATGCAAAATTTCCGTGCAGAGAGCCTGTCTGGAAATCCCGCCACTTGGGAATCCAACATAATGGTCCTTTTACACGGGAAACAAGATTATCACTTCTGTGCGATAAAGGCTCACTGAATGAAGGCTGAGTGTGCTGGAGATTTCTTCTGCCCGCTTCCATAGATGAATTGCCGCCTATTTACAAGGGCCAACTGTTTGTCATTTGGTTTTTATGCCTACATAAAACAATAAGCAAACAAATTTGTCCTTCAGTGTTCAATCGTTGGCAGTGTTTACACTGAACAATTGTTATTCAGTTTTTGCACAATTCAACAATTAACTCAACAGTATTCTTTTAGTGTACAGAAAAAAACTGAATTTCTTACATCTTTCCTGCCCTATTATCGGATTGTTGTGCTTTACAAAGGGTTTAAGGCCCATTTATACTCAATGATTCTTGCTCAAAGATCACTCAATACCGTCTTTTAAGCGAGAATCGTTGGGTCTAACTGCACGGGCAAGCTGAAAGACAATGACGAGCCTTATCAGTGCCGTGCACGGAGTTCTCAGCGGGATACCGCTGATACTATTGTTTCAGCTGGTATCCCGCTCGGAGAACACAGCCGGAGTATGAGGAAGACAGAACTCCAGCTGTGTTCTGCATACCCTGTTCAGAGCGCTCAGCTGTATACCAGCGCTCAGCTGTATACCAGCTGAATTCGCCCGAGAAGAAAAATGCTGTATATAAAAGACAAGCGTCTCCTTTTGTCTTCTGCATACCCTGCTCGGAGCACTCAACTGTATAGCAGCTGAGCGCTCTGTGAATACAGTAGGAGTATGCAGAAAACAGCACTGCAGCTGTGTTCTGTATACACCACTTGAAGCGCTCAGCTGTATATCAGCTGAGCTCTCCGAGAAGACAACAGCTGTATGCAGAAGATGGTGGTCCCGCTTGTCTTCTGCAAGTAGTGTGAGCCTTCATTTACACACTTATGCAAAGTGAATGATTATTGCTCAAAAAATGTATTTTGAGCCATGATGTTTGTGTCTAAATGGGCCTTTAGATTCTGATGATAGACCCATATCAGTGCATATCTAACAAAGTTTGGTGGTTGAATCAGTATATAATTACATTATTTTATTTTTTGCTTGTAAGCTTTTAGTTTTTTATGCAAATGTCTAATACTGAAATTGTAGAGACACAAGGCTTCTGCTTGGAATTACTGGAGCATAATTTGTTTTGATCCCCTCTTTGAGTATTCATGAAGGCAGTCTGCAATTAGATATAATTGCATGTGCTTGGAGATCTGGTTAACTAGACAAGCAAGCACACACATATGACCTATCCCTATATGCAGAGTTGATAGGCTTTTCTATTACATGAAGGTTAATTCCTTTTTTAATTTATATCAAAATTGGCTTAACAAAGCTATTAATCAACAGTCCATTCGCTGTTTCAGAGAATCACATTATTAAATTGAGACGCTACCTGCCAACTCTTAAATAGTTTTTGACATAACCCTTAAAATTAGTTGAAGCTTTTCACTGTAGAGCAAAATCCAGAATTCCCCCTCTCCTGGAAACATTTTATCAGGTAATTACACATATGACAAAGCAGCTCAGAGTGGCATACAGCTTAGTGTAACCATACCAGAATACACAATGGCACCTTGATAGGGGTTCCGTTGGGGATAAGTCAATAAGCTGCGTCAGGTGATGCTTGGATCTGTTGTATGACAGATCAGCACAGTATCATTGCTCCTGTTGTCTACGGATGTTAAAAAGACAATGTGAATATAGTCTTGGAGCCTGACTGATTCTTTTCCTGTAGGCTAGAGTCTAGTAAGTCTGTAGCTACACATCTTATTGGCTGAAGTCAAGGTAGCAACTTTTTATGAGGTCAGAACTCCGCTCAACCGACAGCTTACTCAGCACACGAAATCTATAGCATCGCCATCTATGCGTTTTTTTTTTATTTTGCTGTTAGGGAGGTGGTGTTTTTCACTACTTTCTCTTCTGCATTAGAAGAGCTACAATCATCTTGAAGGTCATCACTTTCAAGGTCAGAGCTCAATGAAATACTGCTTAGTGCAGGCTTGATGTGAATTTAAGCACAGGGACAACAAAAATCAAGAGGGCATTGTTCTACCTCTGGCAGCATGCTGGGCTGTAATCTAATGAAGTCACTATCTCTCTGAGTAGCTTCAGTTCAGAGACGCTCTCCATGAAATAGACAGATATTCTGATTGCAACAAGAGCAGCCTTTGGATAGGGGAAGCAACATTTAAAATCCAGAGTTGGAGTAATATTAAAGTTCTGTCACAATAATATAGTGCCATAGAGTGTACTAGTGTGTGGGGCATGCTAGCTGTAGGTATTGCTTTAGATGTATTCCCCAAAAAAGGGCAAGGTCATTAAGAGACTCAAGCAGACATGTGTCCTAGACATTTAAAACCTCCTTTTAAAAGGTTTTCACAATAAAGGAAAAACAGTTAATTGTTAAATGTTTGTCTACTGTGGCCTTTTTTATCGGTGAAAATTTTTTTTTCTTATGGTAAATGGCCTAACGAAAACTTTTAATATAAAGTGTTTGGCACTGACATTCCTGTCCGTTTGACTGGTGCATGATTTAATTAGCCTTATACATGACTTGCAGAGGGAAGATGTGATATTTTTGCTTGTTACAGCAACTAATGGCCCTTTTAGATGAGACTAATATCGTTCAGATTCCAGCGCTCATGCAGGAATTTGAACGATAACCCTGTGCAACACAATTTTTGTAACAGATAAGCAGATAGGCGGCTCATAGTAACTTTAGTGCGCTGAATTCAAATATGATCTGTTCTTTTTCTGCCACGTAAGGTTTTCCACTTATGGGGAATAATGTAATCCAGTTGTCGTTGTATTGTAGTTTTGGGAAATCTGCCTATACAATTAATCCAGTCGGCTCGCCATTAACCTTGCCTAATAAAAAAAATAACAAAAGTGATTGCGCAACTATTTCACGATCGCAGTTACACACCGCATGCTGACTGAACACTATAAAGGTAGGTTTAGATAACATGTAGAGTAAGATGCCACATGGTGGAAACGCTGCGGATTATCCACTAGTAAGTTGCAATTAATGAAGTGTGTTTTTAGAGGTCTTGGGTTCGACTAAATAAAAGAATCAGAATCATAAAGCAAAAACATGTTTGGTATCGCTGAGTCCATAAAAGTCCGATCTATCAAAGTAATGCATTATTTAGCCCGCACGGTGAATGTCGTCTGGAAAAAAAATTAAGAACACCAGAAATGTGCTTTTTTTGGTAATTCTGTCTCCAAGGAAAAAGCGTTCAAAAAGTCGTATGTATTCCAAAATGGTACTAACACAAACTACAGAATGTCTCACAAGAAATTAGCCCTTGCACTACTATGCGAATGGAATAATAAAGGTTATTGCGCGCAGAAGATGGCGGCAGAAAATAATGAAAAAAAAATTAAATGTCTTTGAAAAAAAATAAAAGTAGTACAGTGTAAAAAAAAAATTTATACAAGTTTGGTATCGTAATCATACTGACCCATAGAATAAAGATATCATGTCATTTTTGTTGCAGTTTGTGGGCTGTAGAAACAAGATGCCCCTGAAAGATGGCGGAATTTCGTGGTTGTTTTTTTTTTCATTTTACTCCACTTTTTTCAGTACATAATTTGGTACATGAAATGGCACCATTTGAAAAATGCAAGTAGTCCCGCAAAAAACAAGCCCTCATACAACTACTTAAATAAATTACGATAAATAACTACGATGGATAAATAAAGGAGTTACGATTTTGTAAAAAAAAAAAAAGGTTAAAGGGGTTAAATAACTTGAAAATGAGACATGCTGCTATTATTTAGTTTTACCAGCATAATCAGCATGTTTTAATTTTACAGAAACTTATTGCAATTCCTTTAGTTTATGAAAATTTGGTTGTAAAACATTGGTTGCGCAGTGTAATCGTCCCGTATAACTGCATGGAGCAACTCTAATGAGAATTGTTCAGTGTAAACAGTCATTCACTTCTAAATGACTGTCTGCTTACTGTGAATGAAGGCGGGTCGGGGGGAGAATGCTCCCCGGCCCGCTCCGCCTCCATACCGGCAGCGTTGTGAGCGATGCTAACGATACTCACAGCTCTGTAACAGCACAGAAACGGGCATCACTGGCACAAATTTTGTCATTGTTTGCCCCACAGCTCATGCCGTGTAAAAGGACCATATGAGTTCAAATTTTACTTGTATTATTTAGGCCAGATAAACAGGCAAATCTCATTATTTAATCAAAGAGATTCTGTAGAATTTTGAATTTTCAGTACATTTTACCTTATCCTGACCAAATGTAAAAAATGGTAAAGCAATGGTTCTGTTTAGGTACATGGGCAGCATGCTCGGGCCCAGTAGTATTGTACCTTGTCTCCACCGTAAGCTAGGGGCTGACCTGGCTTTGCTAGAGTAATTCCCCCTGTCAAGCCCCTAGCTTCCGATTGGGTGATGCTGTTAGTGTCCCTCAGCTGTTCTGCCACCACACATACAGCTATTGGAAGGCAGTAGAAGACAACGGGATAGGTAGCTGACATTGCTCCCCACACAACGCAGTTTGTTGCTCCTGAAGACGACATGGGTGCTCCCCTTCCCCGCTGTCAGTGTTATGGCCCGCCATAGCTGACACTGACAGCGCGGGAACCACAGCGGAGCTGCTAGGCTGACTCTGTTGCAGCTATTCCTAGAAGCGTAAGCACCGACAGTCCCTTCGCGTCTGCCGCCAGCAGGGACTGAGTGGCACTACGAGCACCGCTGCCGCTGTAAGCCTCATGACTGCCAGACGCTCGCCATCCCCATCCGCCTCGCAGCGCAGTCACTGTTTCGGGATACACAGTGTGCTTGCTTCTCGCTCCTGTGGTCGGTCCTGCTGCCTGGGCGTTACTGCTCTATCTTGTCTACCAATTAGAAGCTAGGGGTGTGACAGGGGCATTCACTACTGCTAACACCTGTCACACCCCTAGCTTCTGGTGTCCACAAGATACACCAATACCCTCGGGCCCTTTACCCTCCCAACCACCTCCAAAAGAAAGTATGAAAAAAGACTGTGGCTTTTTTTCCCTGAAGGAGTTAGTAATGGTGCATAAAATTCATTGTCCTCATTTACCCAAGCAATTCAATTATACATCTACAGATATACAAACTGGCCTTCATGCTTTCAACAGTGCATCTCTTTCCAGAGGCTTTTTGTTTAGATACAAAGCCTTGATTTCTGTTTTCAAAGAAACGCTTTGACAAGAAATGTTGCCTGGTGAATGTGACATTCTTTACTGATTATTGTGAGTGGAGTGCTACGGTATGCGTGTCATTGAATATTATATAAATGTCTTTGATTACTGGTATGTATTTCTCATTTTATTCAGAAATAAAGAAAGCACGAGAAAAAGTTTACTGTCATATATGATTATTGATTTTGGTTTGTTTTCAGTGCGTTTGCACCGCTGGATATTCCTTCAAGCAAAAACATCTCAGAGTTTGATAAAATCAAGATTCTTTTTCAAGAACTTGGGAGCGGTTGTAAGTGTTTTGTGACATTTCTCAAATTTCGTTGTAATCTATTTATTAGTAGCCTATTGTTTGTCAAATATTTCACTTAACTTCGATCTTTAAAGGGGTTTCCGATTTATTTTATTTATTTTTAAATATGCTGGCTATGCAGGTGGAGGAGGGAGGGAATAAACTGTACTTATCCACCCGCCTTTATTATTTTATACTTAAAATGTTTGGACAGACTCAACACATATATATCATATCAGACGTGGACTTGGTTATTGATTGGAAACCAAGATCCACGCTACATAACCTAATAACAGCAATTGTGCTGTCGCCAAGGGCATCCACAATCCACCCAATCACATTTAGATATTGGTGTGAAATATTACTGATAAGCCCTTAATTTCTTGTTACGGCAGAATCACTAAATTGGGGGGGGGGGGTTATTCCCCTTTAATTAGCCTGAGAGCTGCTTTCCTTGCTTTACAGACCAATAGTGATTCAATCCATGAGGTCATAGGCAGTGATTATATTTCGCCAGTGATGTTTCATTTATAGTGTTTCCACACTACCCTCACAATCCTAAATGTACTGCACACACAATCGAAATGTTGTTTATTAACCCTTCATTCACGGCCGCTACTAAAAAAAGAGTAACCAATGTGTTACCACCTTCCATATCCCGTAAGAGAGAAATAGTGACCAAGGGGTAGACCCAGTATGAGTATGCTACTTGATGAATAGAGCACACTCCACCCTCCCTGGTCACCTATAGTCTCTTTTAAATTCACAATTAAAGAGGTGGTGGTGAAGGGGTTAATTTCTGAGCTCGATTGTCACAGCAGACCACAGGAGTGCTACTTGATTTTTAGAACACACTTCCTCGTTTCCCTGTCCCTCCCCGATTTACAGTTAAAGTGGAGAGGAAGGGGTTAATTTCTGAGCTCTATCGTCACAGCAGACCAAAGGAAACCAAGGGTGTGCAGAGATGATTTTTAGAACACAACTCCCCCCCCCCCCCCCCCCCCCCCTCCCCGGACTACTCTCTCAATCAGAAATGAATATAGAATGGAGAGGAAGGGGTTAAAGCACGCTGAGACCGTCAGTGCCCGCACGAATGTGATACTAATGGCCCCAAGGTGACTGCCAGTATCACTTAAATAGTGCACATATTCTGTGGTCTTTGTTTGCAGGTACAGTGTTGGAAGGGTTAATGCCCCCTTATATCATGATCATCGGCATGCTAGTGAGCCATTCCTTCTCATATCCCTGTCTTAAAGACCTCCCTCCCCATAATTTCAAAGAGGGGGATTAGCACTGAAATAACACAGCTGGTTCACTAAGTGAATTTTCTAACTGACTAAGGCCTCATGTCCACGGGGAAAATCAGGCCCGCTACGGATTCTCCATGTAGAATCTGCAGCGGGTCCCTCCTGCCCCGCGGACATGAGCGCTGAAAATAGGAATAAATCAGAATTAACTTACCTCTCACACGCTCCGGATACTTCCTTCGCTGCGGCGTCATCTTCTCTCGTCGCGGCCGGATCTTCTTTCTTCGGCTCGGCGGATGTGCATGATGACGTCGGTGACGTGCCCCGCGCATGCGCCGGGCCGAAGCAAAATGATCCGGCCGCGACTGAGAGAAGATGGCGCCGCGGCGAAGAGAAGAACCGGAGCGTGTGAGTAAAATCTGATTTTTGTGTCCCGCTTCAATAGAAGCCCGCGGGAGCCGTCCCCGCGGGAGACCCGCATGAAAATGGAGCATGGTCCAGATTTTTTCATGCTCCTTTTTTTTTTAAATCACTTTTATTGACGATCCGCGGGTATTTATCTACCCCGCGGGTGGTCAATGCATCCCTATGGGATGCGGATCCGCGGGCAGGAGAAGAGTTAAAATCCGCTGCGGATTTTAATTCTTATTTTGCCCGTGGACATGAGCCCTAAGACGGTACTAGCCGCCAGAACGAGGAACTGCTGCCCGATGTGTGATACCGGGCAGCCGGCTAGTCACTGCACTAGACTCTTAGTGGATATTCTCCCTCACAAATCTTCTCAGCGAGGCCTTTCTACAGCCTGCGTGGATGCAGGCCGTGTCATCAGGATGAATTCAAAAATGCAGCAGGAGCAGCCGTGATGGCTGGCAGCTTTCCCAGGGGGTTCCTCATTCTGGCAGCTAGTACCGTCTTAGTCAGTTAGAGAATATTTTGTTAAATGAATATATATAGATGACCATGTATACATGTCTTCCTGAAAGTTATATCTTTCTAACTCCGGTTTAAGTGAGTAGCTACCTATTTCTGGTACTTTGCCATCAGCTGGTGAATACATAGGATCATTGTTAATGAAAAACAATGACAAAAAACAATAAAGTATTTTTACAACAACGTGGTCAGGAAGATTCGGGTTTTCTTTTCTCTTTGATCATCACTGAAATATTTCACTTATCAACAAAAGGTTGTGTTTTTCTAAAATGCTTTTATTTTTGTGCCATTGTGTATTATGTACTTGGGAATTGCATGTATAGATGACTAAATTACTTTGAGCTGTGGTGATTGGATCAGTTGGCCATGTTAGATCAAACTTTACCAGTCATAGATTTTTCTAGAAACGAGCAGATGTTTTTCTAACAACTGAAAACTTCTTTAAAGGGGTTCTGACATGAAAAAAAAAAAATTGTACTCACCTGGCCTGGCCTGGCCCGATCGCCAGGCATGTCCCCTCCAGCCGGCATCATCTTCTGTGCCTTTAAAACAGAGCAGGAGCAGTCAAAAAGACCGCTTCCTGCTCTGGTCCGTCCGTCAGGCACTTCCGAGGTGAACGGACGGACCGCACAGTGCTTGCTGTGGGCGGCCCGTCCGTCCTGCTGAACTCCGGAGTGCTGAGCATGCGCAGTGGAGACGCGGCCCGTCCTGACTCCTGTCAGAGCGCACCTCTCCACTGCGCATGCGCGTGATCCCGGAGCGGCACGGCTGCTGGAGGAAGAAGACTGCCTGCCGGGAGGCATATAGCACTTTCTGCTTAGGTTAAGCAGCGCTGCTGATTAGAGCCACCTGATTGGCTCTTCGGCACCACGTGACTGTACAGCGTGCACCAATCAGGTGGCTCTAGTCAGGCTGCTTAACCTAAGCAGAAAGTGCTAATATGCTGCCGGGAGATGACCCCCCGATGTCAACAACAACAGGAGAACAGGTAAGTATAAGATTTTTATGCTTTAGCAGCCATTAACCCATGGGTTCCCTGGGTCCATTAGGCACACCAGGGAACAATGGCTGCTAAAGCATAAAAAAATTATTTGTGTCAGAACCCCTTTAACCCCTTAATGACATGGCCTATTTTGAGCTTAAGGACCAAGCCTTATTTTTCAAATCTGACATCTGTCACTTTCTGTGCTAATAACTTTTGAATGCTTTTACTTATCAAGGTGATTCTGAGATTGTTTTTTCGTGACATATTGTACTTTATGTTAGTGTAAAAATTTCATCAATAAATTTTGTCCTTATTTGGGAAAAAAATCCAAATTTACTGAAAATTTGGAAAAATTCACAATTTTCAAACTTTGAATTGTTTTCTTTGTAAGATAGAAAGTCAAACACCACAACATAGTTATTAATTAACATTTCCCATAGGCCTACTTTACACAGCAATCATTTTTTAAGTGTTATTTTACTTTTTGCAGACTCCACAAACTATATAAATTTAGCAGTAATTTTTCACATTTACTAGCAAATTTCAAAATCTAAATTTTTTAAGGACCAATGCAGTTCAGACATAGTTTTGCCGAGCCTGTATATCAGAATCCCCCATGAATTGCCCCATTTTAAAATCAGCACCCTTCAAAGTATTCAAAATGGCATTTAGAAAGTTTATTAACCCTTTAGATGTTTTACAGGAATTAAAGGAAAGTGCATCAAAAATTAGAACAGTTCCTTTTTTCTACTGATTTTCAATATAAAACCTTTTTTTTAATATAAAACAGTAGGAGTTAGCAAAGAAACAAAACTTGGAATGTATGACCCAGATTCCGCAGTTTTTAGAAATGCCCCATATGTGGACGTAGCCTGTTGTATGGGCACATGGTAGGTCTCAGAAGGAAAGGAGCGCTTCTTGTCTTTTTGAATGCAGATTTGGCAGGAATAATTTTCAGACCCCATGTAGTGTTTGCAGTGCCCCTGAGGTAGCAGTACATTTGAAACCCCCAATAACTGACCCCATTTTGGAAACTACACCCCTCAGGGAATTTATTAAGGGGTGTAGTGAGCGGTTTGAACCCACAGATGTTTGAGGAATTTTTTTTAACAGTTTGAGTTCAATACGAAAAAATCCAATTTTTCACATAATGTTTAGCTTTAGGCCCAGATTTTCATTTTTCACCAGTGGCAGAAGGAAAAACGTACCCCATGATGCGTTACCCAGTTGCTCTCGAACACGGAAATGCCCCATATGTGGACGTAGCCTGTTGTATGGGCACATGGCAGGACTCAGAAGGATAGGAGCGCTTCTTGGCTTTTTGAATGCAGGTTTTGCTAGAATAATTTTCAGACCCCATGTAGTGTTTACAGTGCCCCTGAGGTACCAGTGCATTTGAAACCCCCAACAACTGACCCCATTTTGGAAACTACACCCCTCAGGGAATTTTTTAAGGGGTGTAGTGAGCGGTTTGAACCCACAGGTATTTGAGGAATTTTTTTAACAGTTTGAGTTCAATACAAAAAAACCCACATTTTTCACATAATGTTCAGCTTTAGGCCCAGATTTATATTTTTTACCAGTGGCAGAAGGAAAAAACGTACCCCATGATGCGTTACCCAGTTGCTCTCGAACACGGAAATGCCCCATATGTGGACGTAGCCTGTTGTATGGGCACATGGCAGGACTCAGAAGGATAGGAGCGCTTCTTGGCTTTTTGAATGCAGATTTTGCTGGAATAATTTTCAGAGCCCATGTAGTGTTTGCAGTGCCCCTGAGGTACCAGTGCATTTGAAACCCCCAACAACTGACCCCATTTTGGAAACTACACCCCTCAGGGAATTTTTTAAGGGGTGTAGTGAGCGGTTTGAACCCACAGGTATTTGAGGAATTTTTTTAACAGTTTGAGTTCAATACAAAAAAACCACATTTTTCACATAATGTTCAGCTTTAGGCCCAGATTTATATTTTTTACCAGTGGCAGAAGGAAAAAACGTACCCCATGATGCGTTACCCAGTTGCTCTCGAACACGGAAATGCCCCATATGTGGGCGTAGCCTGTTGTATGGGCACATGGCAGGACTCAGAAGGATAGGAGCGCTTCTTGGCTTTTTGAATGCAGATTTTGCTGGAATAATTTTCAGAGCCCATGTAGTGTTTGCAGTGCCCCTGAGGTACCAGTGCATTTGAAACCCCCAACAACTGACCCCATTTTGGAAACTACACCCCTCAGGGAATTTTTTAAGGGGTGTAGTGAGCGGTTTGAACCCACAGGTATTTGAGGAATTTTTTTAACAGTTTGAGTTCAATACAAAAAAACCACATTTTTCACATAATGTTCAGCTTTAGGCCCAGATTTATATTTTTTACCAGTGGCAGAAGGAAAAAACGTACCCCATGATGCGTTACCCAGTTGCTCTCGAACACGGAAATGCCCCATATGTGGGCGTAGCCTGTTGTATGGGCACATGGCAGGACTCAGAAGGATAGGAGCGCTTCTTGGCTTTTTGAATGCAGATTTTGCTGGAATAATTTTCAGAGCCCATGTAGTGTTTGCAGTGCCCCTGAGGTACCAGTGCATTTGAAACCCCCAACAACTGACCCCATTTTGGAAACTACACCCCTCAGGGAATTTTTTAAGGGGTGTAGTGAGCGGTTTGAACCCACAGGTATTTGAGGAATTTTTTTAACAGTTTGAGTTGAGAACGAAAAATTCACATTTTTCCAATAATGTTCAGCTTTAGGCCCAGATTTTCATTTTTCACCAGGGGCAGAAGGAGAAAACATAGTCCATAATGCATTACCCAATTACTCTCGAGCACGGAAATGCCCCATATGTGGATGTAAACTGTTGTTTGGGCACATGGCAGGGCTCAGAAAGAAAGGAGCGCTTTTTTTGAATGCAGATTTTGCTGGAATAATTTTCAGACACCGTGTAGTGTTTGCAGTGCCCCTGAGGTACCAGTGCATTTGAGACCCCCAACAACTGACCCCATTTTGGAAACTACACCCCTCAGGGAATTTTTTAAGGGGTGTAGTGAGCGGTTTGAACCCACAGGTATTTGAGGAATTTTTTTAACAGTTTGAGTTGAGAACGAAAAATTCACATTTTTCCAATAATGTTCAGCTTTAGGCCCAGATTTTCATTTTTCACCAGGGGCAGAAGGAGAAAACATAGTCCATAATGCATTACCCAATTACTCTCGAGCTCGGAAATGCCCCATATGTGGATGTAAACTGTTGTTTGGGCACATGGCAGGGCTCAGAAAGAAAGGAGCGCTTTTTTTGAATGCAGATTTTGCTGGAATAATTTTCAGACACCGTGTAGTGTTTGCAGTGCCCCTGAGGTACCAGTGCATTTGAGACCCCCAACAACTGACCCCATTTTGGAAACTACACCCCTCAGGGAATTTTTTAAGGGGTGTAGTGAGCGGTTTGAACCCACAGGTATTTGAGGAATTTTTTTTAACAATTTGAGTTGAGAACGAAAAATTCACATTTTTCCAATAATGCTCAGTTTAGGCCCAGATTTTTATTTTTTACCAGGGGCAGAAGGAGAAAACGTAACCCATGATGTTACCCAACAGGGAAATGCCCCATATGTGAATCTAAACTGTTTTTAGGGCGCAGGGCTCAGAAGGGAAGGACTTAGCATGTGGCTTTATGTACAAGCTGTGCGAAGTACATCAGGGTAAAACGTCAGGGCAATAAAAAAATTAAAATTTCAGGGACGTGTGGTAGATCTTAAAACACTCATTTATACAGAGGCCGGGTTGTGTGGGGCACGTTTCACACTGGTATCTGGTGTCTTTTCTTATCCCCTGTTTGTAGCACACTCTGCACCTCTTTTGGGGCCTTCCCTTCGTCGCAGTGGAGGGAATTTCACTGAGAAAATGCTGCCCTGGTACAATTCTTGTGGCCTCGCTTCCAGAAGTACTGGGCCTCTCCCCCACCTCCTGGTCCCCAAATATTAGGTCCTTGATAACTTCCTCTTGAAATTCAAGGAATGTCCCCCTGTGGCCTGCACCTCGGAACAGCACGTAGGCATTATACAGTGCCATCTGTACGAGGTGCACGGCCAGTTTTTTGTACCACACCCGTGTTTTCCGCATGGCTCTATAGGGCTCCAGTACCTGGTCTGATAGATCGACCCCTCCCATGTACTTATTATAGTCGAGGACGCAGTCTGGTTTGGGGGTCTCTGCACTGGTACCTCGTACTGGGCAGGGGGTACTGCTGTGGCCGTGTATTGTCGTCAACATAAGGACATCCCTCTTGTCCTTATATTTAACGCACAATACATTGTCGCTGCATTGGGCCCGGCTCTCACCCCTTCTGAGCAGTTGCCCAAGCAGCGTCTTAGGGAGGCTTTTTTGATTTTTCCGAACAGTGCCACATGCCACTGTTCCTCTGGAAGCGAGGCACTGAAACAGGGGGACACTGGTATAAAAGTTATCCAGGTACAGATGGTAACCCTGGTCTAATAGTGGGTGCACCAGTTCCCACACTATTTTCCCTGTTATTCCCAGCACGGGGGGGCATTCTGGGGGCTCAATTTTAGTGTCCTTCCCCTCGTAAATACGGAACTTGTGGGTGTACCCTGATGTACTTTCGCACAGCTTGTACAACTTCACACCATACCGTGCCCGCTTACTGGGCAGGTACTGGCGGAATTTTAGCCTCCCCTTGAAGTGTACCAGGGACTCGTCTACTGCAATGTTTATCTGTGGGGCATACGCCTGGGCAAACTTGGCGTTAAAATGGTCTATTACGGGCCTGATCTTATACAACCGATCGTAATTGGGGTGATCGCTGGGGGGGCACAGCTGGTTGTCATTGTAGTGCAGAAATTTTAAAATACACTCAAAGCGCGTCCTCGACATCGCCATGCGGAACATTGGGGTGTGGTACAAAATATCGGTAGACCAGTACGCCCTGATTGTTGGCTTCTTTATTAGCCCCATGGTTAGTATAAGCCCCCAAAATTTTTGTATCTCTGGTGCATCCACAGGGGTCCACTTATCGGGTCTGGCATAGCTGGAGGTGGGATTTTGTTGAATAAAATTCTGGGCGTACAAATTAGTCTGGGTAACAATGTGGGCAATGAACTCTTCTGAAAAAAAAAACTTGAAGAAGTCCTTCCCTCTGAGCCCTTCCGGATCAAATTGAATCCCTGGGTTCCCAATAAAATCAGGGATCTGGGGTCTGTAATGTTCCGGGGTACTCCAGTGAGCATCTGATGCATTGGGGTCAGTGGCGGTCCTTGGACGCCTTCTCGGGGGTGCAGGGAGCTCAGACTCGCTGGATGAGGATGAGGATGAGGAGTCGGAGAATGCCAAAAAAGTGGGGTCGTCATCACCACTACCTGAGTCCGAGTCTGATGCAATGATTGCATACAGTTCCTCTGAAGTGTACCTCCTGCGGGCCATATTTATATAAAATGGGGCACACGGGGAAAAAGTTTTATTAGATGGGACACTGCGGGATGGGGTGACCACGGGACGGGGGTCGGAAAGAACGCGGAAACTTATGTGGTGTATTCACGTAAGTGTTTTTTTTTTTTTCTTTTTTTTTTTTTTTTACACAGACGAATACACTGACACAACACGGACTAACGACACACTACACACTAGACGGACTAACTAAACGCTACACTAACTAATAACGGGTGATGGGACAGGTAACGAAATGGGAACAACAGGAACTTTTTTTGTTTTTTTGGTTTTTTTTTTACACAGACGAATACACTGACACAACACGGACTAACGACACGCTACACACTAGACGGACTAACTAAACGCTACACTAACTAATAACGGGTGACGGGACAGGTAACGAAATGGGAACAACAGGAACTTTTTTTGTTTTTTTGGTTTTTTTTTTACACAGACGAATACACTGACACAACACGGACTAACGACACACTACACACTAGACGGACTAACTAAACGCTACACTAACTAATAACGGGTGATGGGACAGGTAACGAAATGGGAACAACAGGAACTTTTTTTGTTTTTTTGGTTTTTTTTTTACACAGACGAATACACTGACACAACACGGACTAACGACACGCTACACACTAGACGGACTAACTAAACGCTACACTAACTAATAACGGGTGACGGGACAGGTAACGAAATGGGAACAACAGGAACTTTTTTTGTTTTTTTGGTTTTTTTTTTACACAGACGAATACACTGACACAACACGGACTAACGACACGCTACACACTAGACGGACTAACTAAACGCTACACTAACTAATAACGGGTGACGGGACAGGTAACGAAATGGGAACAACAGGAACTTTTTTTGTTTTTTTGTTTTTTTTTTTACACAGACGAATACACTGACACAACACGGACTAACGACACACTACACACTAGACGGACTAACTAAACGCTACACTAACTAATAACGGGTGACGGGACAGGTAACAAAATGGGAACAACAGGAACTTTTTTTTTTTTTTTTTTTTTTTTTACACCAAGGGATACACTGACTACACGCTGCGCTACACTACACTGCTGATCGCACGCTACAGCTCACTCACTACACTTCTGATCACACACTACAGATCCCTCACTCACTACACTACACTGCACTTCTGATCACTCACTCCACTCTGCTACACTACACTGCCTGATCAATCACTCACTACACTCACTACACTACACTGCCTGATCAATCACTCACTACACTACACCACACTGATCACTAACACTCACTCCACTACACCACACTGATGACTAACTCCTCTCCACTACACTGATCACTAACTCCACTCTGCTACACTACACTCCACTACACTACACTCCACTACACTCCACTACACTACACTACACTCACTCCCTGCCTAATCTACACTCTAATCGCACTTTATATTCACAAAAAACACAGTAGGTGCTCTCTGTACAAGCACCGGAAACACACTTCGGTGCTTGCACATGGAGCCCCTACTGTAAACAGCGCGAAGTCCGCTGCTGCGCTGTGATTGGTCAGGGAGTTTTTCCCTGACCAATCACAGCGATCGTGGGGGAGGGACCGCTCTGATTGGTCCCCAGCCCGGATGCCTCACTTGTCTGCCGACGATATCAGCCAGGATCGCTGCTGTGTCGCCGCGATTGTCACCGCGGCGACACTTTAATGGCATGACGTACCAGGTACGTCATGTTGCGGGAAGTATCCCGCTACCATGACGTACCAGGTACGTCCAGGAGCGGGAAGGGGTTAAGGCCTCCCAAACACTAGTATTTTTTTTTTTTTTTAGCCTGATGTGGGGAAAAAAAAAAACGGATGACCACGGCAGCATACAGACCCACAATATTCATGAAGCAGCACATACTAATCAAGTTTTTTTTTCACACAGACAGTCTATATGAAAAAACTCATTGCATGTCCTGTTTTTGTCCAGATCATGGATGAGGATGAAGACGTGCAAATGCATGTCAGTGTGCAAGCAGTCCATGTATCGGACAGTACATGAACATGTGTCCATGTGGTGTCCAATGCGAGTCATACCTGAACCTCTCTGGCACGCATATATCTATATTACTCCCCAAATGCACACCATTCGCAACCTGATTGGTTGTTTGGATTTACTCATTCCCGGTGATTGGTTATTTGGGTTGGCTGATTCCCGGTGATTGGTTGTTTACGTTGGCTCGTGTAGAAGTGGGGAGTAATATGTTAATATGCTTCTGGCACACCCTAAGTGTATACACGGCCTAAGACTCTTTTTAAGAAAAAGTTTCAGGTGTGGAAAAATTGCAGCAAAGGAAGGATGCTTTCAAAAATAGAAGTGTTAATGGTTTATTTTTGTCAATTAGCAAAATGCAATGTGAATGAACAAAAAATAAATCTAAATCAAACCAATATTTGGTATGACCACCCTTTGCCTTCAAAACTTCATCCATTCTTCTAGATACACTTGCACACGGTTTTTTAAGGAATTCTGCCAGGAGGTTGTTTTAAAAATCTTGGAGGATTAACCACAGATCTTCTCTGGATGTACATGAGATAAATGTAGGAAAAATGGTGGTTATAGGTGCAATCCCATTTAACTCACTGAGGTGTGAAATGTGTTTTGTATCCAATTTCAAACCATAATGTGCTTCCTGTGCTGCAGAGCAGCTGTCTATGATGTGTTCACTGAAAAAGCCCTTTCGTTAAAATCAAATCCAGACTATTGTGTTTCAGGACCTACTAATGGTAAAAGAGTCGAAGAAAGAGGAATAGTGAACGTTGGACAAAACACTCAATCATTTGCAGTGTATCCCCAGCTAAAATACTGAGGAAGGGGCGCAACAGCCCCGAAACGCGTGTATATGCTGGATTAATTTTCAATAAAAACAGGAGTTGAGCTCAAAAACACGTCTCGCGCTTCTTTGAGTTAAATGGGTTTGCGCCTATAACCACAATTTTTCGTACATTTATCTTATGCACTTGCAGGTCCCCCTTGGAAGATGTGATGTTTCGTGGACTGGCTGCACCCTCTTAGTCTTGTCAAGAATCGATCAATTTCACTCCCATATTTAGAATAAGGGAGGAGAAAAACAAAACAAAAACAATTTTCAAACCAAACATCGGTATATGGATTTGCTCCGCTCCTTCTTTTTTTTTTTTTCTTCTCATCCTTCTCTGGATTCTTCCACAAATCCTTCTGTCTCCATGTAATCCCAGACAGACTCAATGATGCTGAGATCATAGCTCTGTGGAAGCCATGTCATAACTTCCACAACACCTCGTTCTTCTATATGCTGAAGATCGTTCTTAATGCCATTGGCTCTGTTTTGTGAACGTTGTTCTGCTGCAGAACAAATTTGGAACCAGTTGAACGCCTCTCTAATGATATTGTGTGATGGATAAGTATCTGCATGTATTTCTTGACATTGAGGACACCATTATTTCTGACCAACTACCCAACTCAATTTGCTGAAATGCAGTACCAAATTTGTAAGGAACCGCACTGTTTTGCATTATAGCAAATTTTGACTCCTCTGTCCAGAGCACCTGCTATTTTTCGATGTTTTTGTGCATAGGTGAAGGTAAGGCTTTTTGGGCACTTCTCGCCATTCTTCTTCGAAAGTTGATGGGTATACCTGGATCCCACTGGTTTCTGCCAGTTCTGAGCAGATGGTACTGCTGGGCATCTTCCAATTTTGAAGGGAAGTAAGCATGATGTATCTTTCGTCTGCTGAACTAAGTTTTTTTGCTGGTCACTCTGTGGTCCTCAGTGTTGGCTGTTTCTTTGTGCCTCTTCAAGAGAGTTTGAATAGCACATCCTAAAACCCCAGTCTGCTTTGAAATCCTTGCCTGTGAGAGACCTTGCAGATGCAGTATGACTAACTTGTGTCTTGTCGCTGTGCTCAGTCTTTCTATGATGTATTACCTGTGACATGAAACTGTCTTCCACAGCCTCACCTTTTGTAACAGCGTTTGAATGTCCCCACAGCTTTAAGCCTCCTACACAGCTGTTTCATTTTCAGTTAATGACTGTGTTTTAACCTACATATAAAAATGCTGATCATTACCTGTTTGGCATAAATGGTTAAACATACACATGACTATAATCCTACAAAATCTCTGACTTTGTGAAAGAGTACCTAGAAGAACTGATGTTGTTTTGAAGGCAAAGTGTGGTCATACCAAATATTAAATTAATTCCGATTTTGCTTTTGTTTAATCATTTTGCATTTTAATTTTAAAAAATAAGCTATTAACACGTTTTTTTTTTTTTTAAGGAATTTTTCCCACACCTGACTAAAACTTTTGCACAATACTGTAAATAATAAAAATAAAAAAGGGGGCAACACAAGAAAACCTCATGAAAAAATGTGAAATTCGTGGCGCTTTTTTTTTTAAACTAGAAAAACTGCCAATAGATGGTTTAAAGAGATGTTCACGTGGGGTCAGTTTGCTGTTCTACTAATTGGGCCACTATTTGATGGCTAGGAGAAGCTGATTAAAAAGTTTTTTAGGTTGTAGGAAAGCCTGTGTCTTCGGATTGTGCTGCTAACTTAAAATCTGCACTGCAGGTTGTTATATGCCGACTTTTTCTGCAGTGTGCGGATGAGATTTCTTGAAATATCCTCTACTTGCGTTTTACTCTAATTCACTGTGGATTTTCTGCATGCAAATCCACTGTGGACCATAAACTGCATATCTGCCCCGTGTGAATATATGCCCTGTAATCGTAGTTGCAGTATTTGAAGCCAAAAGGAAAGAGAATAAAAGGAAGACCAACAATTCATTTTCTCGTATCTACATCAAGATTTAGCTCAGTAATATATGTCCAAGAACATATAAAACTTTTTCCAAAGTTTTCTGAACCCTTTAACTCTGTGGGGTTAAAACAGCTGCCATCTTCTTAGTGTAGATTAGATAAACACATGTGCCATTTCTTGTTCTGCTGCTTAGAAGAAGCACAGCTGTTGCACAGTCCTGATATGGACAAAGCCTTCATAATTGCTGCTCACAGAGGATTTGTCAAGTCACCGAGTATTGTGTTTTTTTCTCCATTTACCATATTCAATAGCTCTTGTTTGCTTTTAGCTGTTCGGTGATCTCTGGCCACTGCTCTTTGTAGGCTAACCTCCTCTCCAGAAGACCGGCACTACTGCATTTGTCGATATAGTAAATAGTATTGTGTCTGCCATTATTTCCGAAGTCTTGTGCTGCTGCCTTTTCTTTCTGTCCTTGACTTTACTGCACTTGTTGCAGACAGCCCACTCATCGATATAAACATGATAGAATGTACATGTGGCCATTACTGGTTTGAATAGCACAAATGTAGCTTTTTTTTTTGTCTTGTTTGCAAGAAAGTATGACCTCCACAATGGGATTATTCTATTTAGATTGATCTAAGGTTTTGCAGTCATTTGCCGGCCATATGTGCACAGGACTAGTCTGTTGATTTTATGTTGCATACAAAATAAAGGGCTTTTGTATGAAAATAATTGTTGAAAGATTTGCACGATGTTAGTAATTTGGAACAGCGCTAACACTAGCAAACATAATCTATTATGTTATTTTCATGAAAGAGTTGTCAACACATAAGTCAAATTGTTTTTCAGATGGTTTGGATGCCTTGTCATTTTCAATCAGCTCCTTGACCTTGATAGGAATGTTGGCAACGATCACCTACACAGTAAGTTTCCTTAATTTTCTTTTTGTGTCTTGAAGGCCACATGTGTTTTATGTATTCTGTGTTTTGTTAATATGGCTAAATCACGATAACTGCCATTTGGAATACTACTCCAAAAATGTGAGCATTTTTTTTCCTGATGGCTGATTTTTACATGATAGTATTGCCATTCTTATATACAAAATTTAAGTGTTAGACTACACCAAGTGTTCACAGAAACAGATGAATTTGACAGAGGAAGACACCTATGTCAATCATAGCTTGCCACAAACATCGTATTCTATTTTTACCAAATCTTCCTACACAAATAGTAATACACTTTTTTATAACATATCTGTGTGGAATTGGAGCATTGCTGTACCAAATATCACCTGCAGAGGGCTTTAGAGCACACAGACTGCAGCTAATTGGCCAGGGAGCACATATGTCCATGGGGCTGAAAGAGATAAAACCTCCTGCCCTACATAAAGCCCTGCTGCTGAAGGTCAGAGAGTCGGAGTCTCTGAGAGAGAGAGACTACTTCCTGGGACAGGTCCCTGTGATGTCACAGGGGAATATATCTGTGAAACAAGCTAATGGTGGCTGGAAGGCATGATCCTGACAGGGGTTGACGGCCCCTAGAATGTTTGGGTGACAAATGTGATGGACTTTAATTTAACAACCAGGGATACTTTATTCTGTCTGCAATGTTACCAAAATAAATGGATTATGAGTTTTACCACAATTCTAACCTGGACATTCATGGATGTCTCTTTTAGAATACTGCACCCTTGTGGAAAAAACATACTTTGAAGATAGATTCTAACTGGTGCTCCGTGTTTTTAGGGACGCTGCGCTGGCGTCTCCCGGCCTCAATCCTGTTGAGTTACAGGTGTCCCTACTTGTGTACCAGGAGAGAGCTATCACTCTAGGAGACCTGGTGGGGGTGAGGTTGGTGCAGCACCACCCTTGTCACTCCAAGCTCCGTGACATTAGTGGATCCGTGACACCAGAGAGTATTACAATAGGACATGCATGTAATGTACATACCTGTCTGGGGTTCATGCTGCCTATGGTCTGGGCAGCATGAACCTGGTGACAGGTCCCCTTTTTAAAGCTGAGGGTCTATTTCGGTTGCATCTATACGTCTTTGTTTCAAATCCATTGTGTTGCTATGTGGAGGATACATTATGAATATTGTCACTGTTTAAGGGCGCTTTCACACAGGCGATTTTCTTGCAGTGTGACAATGCTACAAATCACATGTATGTGAAGCCCATGCTCCCCACTGGGTTCCTTTACATTAGCAATGTTTTGTAGGCTGCTACATTGCCAGAAAAAAAATTGCGGCATGCTAAATACTACCTTGATTTGCTATGTTTTGTAGCCCATGTTTCCCTATGGAGCCTTCCTTCTTGCAGTGTGATGCAACTTTTACAGTAGAAAGTCCTACTGTAGGAGACCTAAAACAAGGCCTGTCTGCGCATAAAAAAAGAGATAAACCAATGCGTCACCTAACACTCGCTGTCAGGTCTGCTGCTCGTCTTCTCCTGAAGCTTCTGCAGACTTTCTAGTAGTTTTTAGCAAGCGCTTCCTGGTTTGGAGGTTCAAAGTCCCCGTCTCCAGGAAGCGCTGGCTGTGATTTGGTTCTCGAGCGCCGCAGTTCAGCCAATCACTGCAGCACTTAATGAACCAATCACAGCCATTGCTTACTGGAGGCGGGAACTTTGAACCTCCAAACCAGGAAGTGCTTACTGAAAACTACAAGCACGTGTGCCGGAGCTTCAGGAGAAGATGTGCGGTGGACCTGACCGCGCCTGTTAGGTGATGTATTGTATTGTATTGTATTGTATTGTATTTGGGTTTTTTAAAAAATCCAGATGGGCATTATTTTCTGGTTAGGGTATTTCAAAATCCCTCTTCCTGAAAATCCCGGCAAAAGAGCACTACAAAGTCGCACGACTTTGTAGCGACACAAAATCGCAATATCGCTGTGTGAAAACGCAGTGATATCGCACAGAACACAGATGTGATATCACTGTCGCCTGTGTGAAAGAGGCCTAAAGGTGTGTTTCCAGCACGCTGGGAGTTGAAGCCCTCTAGAACTAGAATACTGCCGCCTACTCTTAAGCGTGTCACTGCCACTTCTCTTCTGCACTATTTCTATGCAGATTGTCTTTCGTGCCCAAGAATCCAACCTCCAGTCTGCGTCACGGTTTTCGTCTCAAATTTCCTCCTGATATCTCTATGCTTCATGAGGCTTGAGAACAGCATTACATGAGCAAGTGGAGGCAGTACCATCTCTGCCTAGTATCATGCGATTATCCTACCCTCAAATATGTTTTTTCAATAAATCCTATATATAAAACGCAAAATCTGTTTGTGTGGCATACAAATCCACAGTTCTGGTCCAATTTGAGTGACATTTTGCATGAGCGTTCTTCAGCACCAGGCAACAAATACTGGCGGAATTAAAGATTGAAAATTCACCGACTTCCCCTGTAATTTTTGTTGCCATTAGCAACCAATCACGGCTCAGCTTTCATTTTTTATACTGCTGAGGTAAAATGCAAGCTGCGCTGTGATTGGTTGCTGTGGGCCACACAGATTTCCTTTTGGACAGCTTCCATAAGAGTGGCCCACTTTGTATATTCTAGGACTGTTATTCATAAAATAGCCATGCGACGCAGCGGTATATCACATAGCAATGAATGCTACAAAAATGCCTGAGAGGCTGAACTCCGATCTTTGTTATAACATGTCTAAATTAACCACAGTAGACGTACGCACAGATGAAATAAATCTCCTTGCTTTTTAAATCTATTCTTGGGAAAAATTCATTTATGGCTGTATACTATACTATAAGGAGCGAAGGGGGTGGTTGTAATGTTATGGCTTATCAGTGTATTCTTAGCACGGGGTTGTACCCCCAGCTATTTTCAGGTTCAGATAATGATGATTGCTTAAAAAGCCTGCATATTCCCATGTATTGTTAAACATGGAGGGAAATGTTCATCTCCTGCAGCAGAGAAACACGATTGACTTGATACTGGATTATAGCAGAGATTCCCAAGAATTTGTCAGGGTCATGCAGCATTTGCTTACAGAAATCTTTTCTGTCTAAGCAAATCTGAATGGTAGCCTTGAGTGATCCTTTTTACTTATACGCAGTTTACGGTTTGTTGATTTATTTTGAGAGATTTTTTTGCTATATATATATTTTATTTAAATTTTCACTAGGGGGCAGTGTTATTCAATTTATGCTTGCAGTCATGAACATTTACTGTGTATCCGTTTCCCAAACAGCAAGGCATAAATTGAAAGCCTTTTTTTTCTCTATCATATGCCATTATTGCAATATTTATTAAAACATTTATGTCTATAATATTCTTTAACTGCTCCACTCCAAATTGCCTGCAAAAAAGAGCGAAGTATCAGTGTATTTCTTATGTATGGTGCACAATGAAGAGGCGGTTTAAATATACCTACACGTGTTTACAATGAATAATTTCTTTACCTCTTCCGTGTGTGTGTGTGTGTGTGTGTGTGTGTGTGTGTGTGTGTGTGTGTATATGTGTATATATACCCTGAGAGAAAACAACATCTGTAAAGACACAGAAAAGTGTCATTTTGCTCCAATATATTTCTGAAAGAGTCTTGCTCTGATGCCCTTTTCAGTGTTGGCACAGGTGTCAAGTACCTTCTCCGTGCTTCTCTTGATAGGCGCAGAATACTGCATTTATTCTTCTAGAGGACATTGTTTTGCAGTAGCTTCATTTCTTTTGTTTTGTTCTAATGCTGCTGTAACTCTTCTCTCTCAATCTCTGCAGAGGATTTTGCCACACACTTCAAACATAAGACCGATAACATCAGAAAAAGCTTCCAACTATACCCCCTACAATCCCTCTGCACAAGCCACTCTCTCCCCTTACCTGCTTCCTCATCCATTACTTAGGACAAGCTCTCGACTCTACTTGACCCAATTCCATCTCGCCTCATTTATAGCTTTACCACCATGCTCATCCCGGCCCTAACCCACAAACATGCAACATCACATGCATTCCTCAAAATGCCATGTATCAACCCTTCCTCTCTCTCCAACTTCCATCTCACCTTGCTATTTGCGTCAAAACTCCTGGAACAACATGTCCACATTGAACTCCTCCTACCTAACCTCCAACTCTCTGTTCAATGAATTACAGTCTGGCTTCCGACCCCAGCAATCTACTGAAACTGGCCTAACCAAAGTAGTGAATGACTTGTTAACCCTCAAAGTCTCAAAACATTATTCTGTAATGTGTGCATTGGCCATTTCCTCGTCCTTCTCTTCCCACTTTTTAAAACTCAATCTGGAGAAAACTGAACTCAACACCACCACCGGACTTATCAATGTCAATCGGTGACTCTATACTTTCACCAGTCCGACAAGTTCGCTGTCTCAAGTAAACATTCAATGCTGCCCTCTCCTTCAAACCACACACACAAGCCTCAGCTAACTCCTGCTACCTCCAGCTTAAAGAAAAAATCTCTTCGATACAATCTTTCCTCCACCCCAAATCAACAAAAATGCTAGTGCATGCCCTCATCCTCTCCCACCTAGACTACTGCAATATTCTTCTCTGTGGCCTCCAATCCATTCTTGCCTCTGCTGTCCAGCGAATCTACTACTTCCCCATTACTTTTCTGCCTCTGCCAATCTCTTCACTGGATATCCATAGTTCAGAGAGCCCAATTCCGGATGATATCTATGTCATACAAGGCTGTCCATAACCTTTCCCCTCCGTAGATCTGACGTAATCTCTTGATACCTCTCCACATGTAATCATCTGTTCTTGCAAGACCTCCTTCTTTGCTCTCCTCTAGTGTGTTCCTTACATAATCGTTTCTACTATATGTCACCTATACTTTGGAACTCACTATCACAACACATCAGACTCTCCATCACCTTGGAAAGCTTCAAAAATAACATAAAAACATACCTCTATAAAAAAGCCTGCAATCTACAGTAACCCTGCTACCACTACAACATGAGCACCCTCTACTAATTACCTACTGTCTCCTTTCCCATTAGGCATTTAATAGATGTCCCTGCCATGTTATATATGTAATGGATTTAAACCCCTGCTCTCATGCATACAGTGCTGTTGAATCAACAACACTTTAACCTGTTAAGGAGATGGTCCTTCCCCCTCCACTCCCTCCATTTTCGATTTTATATATATTTTTTTGTTTCTTTCTGAGCTCTTCTAAGCGCAATAACTTTTTTATTTTTTTGTCAACATAGTTGAGGCAGGGCTCATTTTTTGCGGGACGTCCTGTAGTTTTCCATGGACCATTTTGGAATACATGCAACTTTTTGATCGCTTTTTATTGCATTTTTTTCTTAAAGACAGGGTGACCCAAAAAAAACAAAACACATTTCTGGCGTTCTTTACTTTTTTTCTGACTACTTTCAATGTGCGGGGTAAATGCTTTTAAAAAATTATTTTTGCTTTTATTATAAAATATAGCAAAAGTTTTTTTTTTTTCTGTGTTTTTTTTTAAATATTACTTTTCAGCATTGCGATATAACACTCCGATTGTTTTCAATGGGAGCCGCCCAGACAGCCGCTCGATCGCAGCGCTTTTCAGCGCCATGATTTTTGAGTGGAGCCTGTTTTATTTTTGAGTGTTTAGCGCTCCTCATCAGTAATAAGGAATGCTAGAAGCCAGTGTCTGCTGCAGAAATTAAAGTATAACAGGGCAAAGTGTGGCATGTGTAAATGAGGCCCAAGGGTCCTTTTACATGCAAAGGAAGATGATTAAAGTGTTAATGGTCATCATTAACCCTTCGCAATCCAATTTTGGATTCAGGGTTTCCTAGGGGGGTTTCTCTTTCTGCCATTATACAACAGCATCATTTGCTGTCTAGAGCCAGTACTGCGGTATGGGGCATGCTGAAGAGGCCCCCGACAACAGAGCAGCCAGTAATATACAGTAAGAATACCCTGCCGGACGTCTTCAGACATCAGAGCTGTACAGCCTTCAATCAGAATGTCTTCAAACAACAAACAGTGGATTAGAAAGTGTTAATGCCATTAACACTATGCAAATCACCAAATCTTTCAATCTTTTGGCCATTTGAAAGATTATCTTTGCATGTAAAAGCACCTCAGGGCTCTGGCACAACCTGTTGGAGGTGAGCTGCTACTAACTTCACTTCCCACAAGTTGTGCCAGAGTCCTAGCATTTTTCAGCATATTCTTTTTATTCCCCACTCTGAGGCAAATTGTGTTTTTTGCCTCTTTTTCCTTTATAAATGTCAGAAAACCCCTATACATGTCTCACTGATTCATTGTAGACGGGCAAAAATCAGCAATTTGTAAAAAAAAAAAAAAAACCTTTTAATTTAATTTCTAGTTCAACTGATATCCAGAGGATTTCCATCCCAAATCTACAAATTGTAACACAGTAGTGAATCAAAACTTGGAGCTAACGATTGGTAATTGTGTCTTTTATGTACAGAAATATTAGCATTTTTCAATTCTGTTGAGGTTGCTATATTTGACAAAGGAGCTGCAGCTCTACCTTTCCATTTACTAATACATGCCATATTAAAGTTTTGGATGGAAATCCTATCTCCTGATTTTTTTGTGTGTCTTCTCTAATGGCTCCTGTGACCTTTTGAGGTTTCTACACATTGTAATACCAGATCACAAAATGTGAACAGTGCTCCTGCCAATAATAACCTAACAATACCCAGATAGACATACCTGGTATTTTGTGAGAGCCCAAGATACATTCTATAAAATGATACATAATAGTATAATATACCTGACTGATATTAGTGATGAAGACAGCTCTTTGTCCTTGTGAAGTATTATGATAAGCTGCATTCGTGAACAGTTTCCATCGCATTTCCATATATTTTACATTCTAGACGGCAATTGTTAGAGCAAAAATTCTTATTCTGGCTGGCATACACTAGCTTGTACTTTTTAGGATTAGTTCTATGAAATAGTTTTTTTTAACTTTTGATTATAGCTAGGATTCTATATTTAGAGCCCCCTCTAGGGAAGAAAAACCTTAATCCTCCTTTTTCTTTGTTTTACGAAATATTGTCTTCATCATTAAAATAGCAGAAATTTCATGGATGGTCACTCCTCTTAAAACACTATATGGTATGAGAGGCAGCTTACCTCCTGAAAGTCTTTGCTGTGAAATCACATAATTTGCAGTCTAACTCGCCCCCTTCTTTTCCACCTGAACTTTTTGTTATAGCATATGCATGCTTATCCGCCTGTCCCTTCAATAAATTTTAACAGTCTTCTGTGGGTGATTGGCTTTAGCCTTGTACAAACCTACATACACTGGTGGGTGGCAGATAGTATAGTTTGAAGGGTTTTTTTAAAAGAAGGAAAAAAGTAATCCTCCTATACAATCTTGTTTATATCCACACCGAAGATGGATTAGTAAGGTGCAAAGAATTGTACAAATGGGCAAAATCACTGTTCTATCTGGGGTAACGCCTGCTATTTGTGAAAATTGACTACACGCTCCTTTTATAATCTTTCTATACTGGGTGTGAAGGTTATCCAAAAATACAAGTGCTTCTTCTCGTAGTCACAGCCCAATTTCCGCACCACCTGGGACGCCCATCTGCTCTCAGGAAAAACATGCTTAGTACTGCACACACAGCAACGAACCAGCTGCCTTTTTAACACCTCCACCTCTCGTTGGTTAAGGCCTCATGTCCACGGGGAAAATCAGATCCGCTACGGATTCTACATGTAGAATCCGTAGCGGGTCCCTCCTGCCCCGCGGACATGAGCGCTGAAAATAAGAATAAATGAGGATAAACTCACCTCCCATCCGCTCCGTTTCTTCTCTGCGTCGCGGCCGGATCTTCTTTCTTCGGCCGGCGGATGAATTCGTCACGCCGGCGGCACGTCACCGACGTGCCGCGCGCATGCGCCGCGCACATCCGCCGAGCCGAAGCAAGGAAGATGTGGCCGTGAGGAAGAGAAGACCTTCCCGGCCCGCTGCGGGTGAGTAAATGCTTTTAAATTCCTATTTTAGGTCTCCCGCGGATCCGGACGGCTTCCATAGGCTTCAATAGAAGCCCGCGGGAGCCGTCCCCGCGGGAGACCCGCATGAAAATGGAGCATGGTCCAGATTTTTTCATGCTCCATTTTTTTTTAAATCACTTTTATTGACGATCCGCGGGTATTTATCTACCCGCGGGTGGTCAATGCATCCCTATGGGGGTGCGGATCCGTGCGCGGGAGAAGAGTTAAAATCCGCTGCAGATTTTAATTCTTATTTTCCCCGTGGACATGAGCCCTTAGGCTCCGGTTTCGGCTCCTTGACACCTGTGAGCACAAACTTAAAATAACAGTTATAAAACAATGAAACAATCTGGATATATTACTTTTGTATGTCACAATTCTATTCACACCTCTTACATAAAGACTGAACATAGTTACAGAAGACTGTCTGTCTGATTTTCCTCTGGTGTTTGTGAGTTAAGTGCTTTAAATGCATGGCATTAAAATATTTTCAGGGCATAAACGTCGAAGGTCTACAGTTGACGGTGTGATTCTGCAGCCCACACCTTGTTTTTCCAGACACTGATGCATCTGTACGTGCCTAGTGCTGCAGATTATCCACGTTCAAGTGATTGGTTCTAGTCGGACTGCCAATGAGGCCATCAATGCATACCTGAAAATAACCTTTGCTGTAGATCAGTATGCCACATCAAGTGTTTTACTTTTCTGTGTTCTCATAAATGCGGTACTTGTTTACTACTAATCTAAAGTAGTTTTACTGTAGGCTCCTTCCACAAATACATGGAATAACACTAGAAAATGTCTAAGCAGTTTATTTTTTAGAATGCTTGACTGGGTTTCTATCTTCTGGAAGATGATTACACTGATTGTATTTTTTTCTACTAAGGAGAACTAGAAATGATGTTGTTTTAATAAAAAGGTTAGTAGAGCCTCTGCAAGTTTTTCATGGCATGATAATTTAATAGACTAATGAACAGTTACATAAAATAATCTATTCTGCTGTTTAAACAACTAGAGATCCCCATGTTTTTAACTCTTAAAAAAAATACTTTTCCCCTCGTCATCCTGACAGCATACACATGGAGGATGTCCACTGGACCCCTGTTGGGACAGGAAGCGGAAAAACATACAAAAGGCACCTCCCGCCACCAGCTCACCAGTGTCTTCCTGTCCCTACAGGACAGTCCAAGCGGAAGCCTCCAGGTGTATGCTGGAGGCAAGAAGAAAGAAGAAAATTCCTATGCAGCCTGTCCGCCCGTGGGGGGACGACTCTCTGGTCGGGCTGGCAGAGCTTGCGCGGGTGAGACCCTACGTGGGGACCCTCACCCGCAGGATCCAAAACCAGCACCACGTTCCCTGCGGGGAACCCTTCCCTAGCGCGCTGCCCAGTGGGGTTGTCGCACTGGGAAGATACAGCCCGTACCTGCAGGGCTTGGAAGCCTCCTCCGGATCAGGCACCCGCTCTGGACGTCGGCCCGGGACCCTGGCTTCCAGCGATCCTCTGTCGGCGTGAGCAGGTATGCCAGCGAGGGGGGGGGGGGGGGGGGGGTAGAGCGCGCGGCGCGGGCGGCGGCTGCGCTCGATCCGACGTCCCCGGACATCTATGCGCCCTCCTCAGAGCCCGACGCAGAGTGTATCCCCCGGGTCCGGCGCGGCGGCATGACGTCAGCACGGCCGCGTCACGGGGGGGCGGGGCCTCGAGGAAAAAGGCGCCAAATTTGAAAAAAAAAAAAAAAAAAAAGGAAGAAAAGGAGAAAGCAGGATTCCCCACATGTCTTCGGTCTGCACCTAAGTAAAGATGTCGGCCAGAGAGGACACGGAGAGCAACCCGCTGGTGAGTAAACCTCCGGGGGCTCACACCAGGGGTAACGAAGGGTCAGGTGCTGGAAAACCCCCCCCTTTTTTTCTGCTGTCTCCGTCTCTTAGGACAGAGAAGCACAAAAGAGCAGAGAGGCCAAGAAGCGCGTGCGCAAGTGCCCAGTCTGCCTGCGGCGACTGGACGAGGGACACACCAAACCCTTATGCGCAGCCTGCACAGAGAAGGTGGTCCGGGAGGAAGGCCCCTCGGGCATATCCGACATCCGAGCTATGATCCGCGAGGAGATCGAGGCCTCTCTCTCGTCTCTTTCCGTTCCGCCCCCCACGAAAAGGGTAAGGCGGTCACGGATTGAAGAATCAGACTCGGAGGAAGGGTTCTTAGAGGATTCCCCCTCAGAATCCATACCGCCCATGGAAGAAACGAGGAAGTACTTCTTCGCATCGGCGGATCTGGGGCAGCTACTAACAGCGGTCCGTCACACCATGCAGGTGGAGGAACAGGCACCACAGCAGCCATCCCTCCAGGATACCCTGTTCCGGGGACTCATACCTCAGCCCAAACCATCATTCCCGGTCAACGATATCCTAAAACAGCTCATCTTGACCGAGTGGAAACAGGCAGAACGCAAGTTTTTCCTGTCTAGGGAGTTTAGAGAGCGTATGGTCTTCACCCCGGAAGACATTGAATTCTTGGACACCGTCCCGAAGGTGGATTTGGCGGTCGCCAGGGTCTCGAAGAAGGCTGCCCTCCCCTTTGAGGACATCTCCCAGTTGCGGGACCCACTGGATTCACGAGTGGATGCGGCAATGAAGAAGGCCTGGGAGTCGGCGGCCCTCACCATGAAGACCAACATTACGGCCACGTCGGTAGCGAGATCCATGACGGTCTGGCTAGACCAACTCCAGGCCCTGGTCTCGCAAAGGGGTTCGAGGGAAGATATCGCCAACTGCCTTCCCCTCCTCCAACAGGCCACCGGCTTCCTGGCGGACGCCTCGATGGAGTCAGTAAGGTTCGGGGCCCGGTCAGCGGCACTTTCGAACACCGCCAGGAGGGCCGTCTGGGTAAAAGCCTGGACAGGGGACAATGCCTCCAAGAACAGGCTTTGCTCTTTGCCCTTCCAGGGACATCGCATCTTCGGACCTTCCCTGGATACACTCCTGGAGAAGGCCTCAGACAAAAGTCAGGGGCTACCAGCAGACAGACCCGTCAAGCGGCCTTCCTCCTCCTACCCTCCTCCCTTTGTCCCCCCGAGAACATACAGGGGGAAGGGGAAAACCGGACGCTGGTCTTACCCCAAAGGCGGAAAGGGTGAGAATCCGCCCATCGGGATCCGGCAGGTGGGGGGCAGACTTAGGGGGTTCGCCAATAGATGGAGCGAAATAACCTCCAATCCCTGGGCCCTTCGCCTGGTCTCAGAGGGCTATACAATTGAGCTTTCCGCCCCCCCTCCCCGGAGGTTCGTGGTTACCCCCTGCCAGTCACCCGCGTCGGCCCGGGCCCTCCAGTCGGGGGTACGGGACCTGCTATCCCTGGGGGCCATTATCCCAGTTCCCGTAGAGGAACGGTTCAAAGGCTGCTACTCCCCCTTGTTTCTTATTAAGAAGCCTAACGGGGCCTACAGAGTTATAATCAACCTGAAATACCTGAATAAATCTATAACATACCGAAGATTTAAAATGGAATCAGTAAGATCAGCGATCCCCCTAATCACACGAGATAGCGTCATGGCCACGGTGGACTTAAAAGACGCCTATTATCATATTCCGATACACTCAGACTCCCAACAGTTTCTTCGATTCGCCCTGATGATGGAAGGGTCAGTCTCACATTACCAATTCGCATGCCTGCCGTTCGGGATTTCCTCCGCACCTCGGGTATTCTCCAAACTAGTATTGGAGATGGTAGCAGCACTAAGGACGGACAAAGTACTAATTGTCCCATACCTCGACGATTTCCTGCTTATAGCAGGATCACCCTCGGAACTCCAGCACCGGGTCAACCTCACCCTCCGCCTGTTCGAGTCGCTAGGTTGGATCATTAACTTCGACAAATCCAATCTTCAGCCCGAACAAAGCAAAAAGTTCCTAGGGGTTATCCTGGACTCACACCACCAGTGCTCTTCCCTCCCGCTAGAAAAGCAAAAAACGATCCAAGACGAAAGCCGGGCACTTTCGTTAGCCTCCCAGGTTTCCCTTAGGAGAGGCATGAGGGTCCTCGGTCTCATGACAGCCTGTATTGGAGTAGTCCCGTGGGCCCAGTTACATGGTAGAACTCTCCAGGACTTTATCCTGAGCAACTGGGACAAATCTCCAGCTTCCCTGGATCAGGAAGTCACCCTCACTCACAAAGTAAGGTCCTCCTTGGGGTGGTGGACGTCTATCCCCAACCTCGCCAGGTCCACAAGTTGGGACCCGGCATCCCCAGTATCCATCTTCACTGACGCGAGCGCAACTGGCTGGGGGGCCCACTTAGGCTGTCGCTATGTCCAGGGGGTCTGGAACCAGAAAGAGGCCACTCAATCCTCCAATTACAAGGAGCTTTGCGCGGTCTGGAGGGCCATCCGTGACCTCGAGACAGAGATCGGGGGTAGACCCATTAAAATATTCTCGGATAACATAACAACTGTGTCCCTCATTCGCCACCAGGGATCCACGCGGAACCCCCGACTACAAGACCTGGCGGCGAAAGTGCTCGGGTGGATAGAGCAGCGGATGCCTTCCGTTTCAGCGTTCCACGTAAGGGGCCCAGAGAACGCCATGGCAGACTACCTCAGCCGCAGGAGGATAGACCCTGGGGAGTGGGCACTACATCCAGAGGCATTCCAACTGATTACAGAAAGATGGGGGACTCCAAAGGTGGATTTGTTTGCCTCTCGGGAGAACAACAAGTGTCCCCGGTTCTTTTCCAGGGGGGCAGACGGGGGCTCCCTGGGAATAGACGCACTATCCCAAGCATGGGAATGGGACCTGACATACGCCTTCCCACCTATTCCCCTGATCCCTCGGGTTCTAAAGAAGATCCAGGGGTCCCCGGGCTCCGTTATCCTGGTAGCCCCATTCTGGCCCAAGAGACCTTGGTTCCCGCTCCTGGCCGCTCTATCAACACAGGAGCCCCTACATCTGCCGTGGAGAGACGACCTCCTACAACAGGGTCCCCTGATTTGCCCAAAAACCCGACAGTTCAGACTAGCGGCCTGGAAGCTGTGCGGGTAAAATATCTGAACCAGGGCCTATCAGGGAGGGTGACCACCACCTTATGTGAGAGTCTCAAAGAGTCCACCAGGAACATATACACCAGGGTGTGGGACACCTTCTCTAGGTGGTTGGGGCACAGTATTCACGACCTCCAACAACCAGACATTAATAAGATTCTAGAGTTCCTTCAGGATGGACTGGACATGGGCCTAAAACCTGGTACCCTTAAGGTCCAGGTGGCCGCCCTAGGAGCCTTCTTTGACTTCCCGTTAGCCGACCATAGGCTAGTCAAAAAATACCTTAAAGGAGCAGTTAGACTTCACCCCTTTATAAGAAGAACCATGCCCCCATGGGACCTGAATCTTGTTTTACAGGCCCTTTGCGCACATCCCTTCGAGCCCCTGGAAGAACTCTCAGTTAAGACCCTCTCATATAAGGTTGCCTTCCTAGTGGCCATTACATCCGCCAGGCGGATCGGGGAAATCCAAGCTCTCTCTATAAAAACTCCATATATGACCATCTTCCCGGACAAGATAGAGTTTAGACCCGACCCCTTCTTTCAACCGAAAGTCCTTACGGACTTTCACAGAGAGCAAAAAATAGTACTTCCCTCCTTCTGCCAGGAACCCCGGAACACTACGGAACAGAGGTTCCATAACCTAGACGTGAGACGAGCAGTTCTGAAGTACTTAGAGGTCTCACATACCTTTAGGAAATCTAATAACCTCTTCATTCAATTTCAGGGTCCACGCAGAGGAGGGGCCGCTACTAAGGACTCCCTAGCGCGGTGGGTCAGGAGGGCCGTAGAAGAGGCATACAGATCCCAAGGGATCCCACTCCCGGGCGAAGTTAGAGCCCATTCTACTAGGGCGGTCGCCTGTTCCTGGGCGGAGAGAGCCCAGGCGACAACCGACCAGATTTGCAGAGCCGCCACATGGTCAAGCACCCATACTTTTGTAAAACACTACCGTCTGGACGTGGGGGCCAGCCGGGACACTGCCTTTGGGCGGAAAGTTCTGCAAGCAGTGGTCCCTCCCTAAAGCCCTTGATTGTTGGTACTCCTCCATGTGTATGCTGTCAGGATGACGAGGGGAAGACAGGAATTAGGTTTACCTGTTAATTCCTTTTCTGGAGTCATCCTGACAGCATAGGGGCTTTTCCCTCCCCTTCAGTTATCCTTCTCTACGTGAAGTAACGTATTGTACTATAAGTTTCGTTATTAAAAATGAGTGATTAAGCAAAGCCGGGTCACTGTAGTTATTTGGTACACACTGGTGAGCTGGTGGCGGGAGGTGCCTTTTGTATGTTTTTCCGCTTCCTGTCCCAACAGGGGTCCAGTGGACATCCTCCATGTGTATGCTGTCAGGATGACTCCAGAAAAGGAATTAACAGGTAAACCTAATTCCTGTCTTTTTTGCCAATATTTAAAAGTAGCTGAATCCGTTGGAATTAACTGAATTTCTTCTATAATTACTAATGTAGTCTAACAAAAGCCAACTAAACTAAGTTACGTTGTGTACTGTTAGTGTCTTTTGAGCACATTGAATAGACATGACTTCGCTAAGAGCTAATGTTCAAAAGGCGTTTTAGTTAAAAAGGTTGTTCCGCTTTTAACTGTTTGGCTGAAGGAAGCAGACCGCTCCATGCACTGCGCAGTGGCTTGGATTGGTACTGCAGGCTGAGTCCTATTGAAGTCAATGGGAATCTGCCTGTAGTGCCAACCCGGGCCACTGCGCAATGTATATGGAGCTGTATGCTTCCTGCAACAAAATGGCTAGAAATGGGACACTACCTTTTAGGGATATGACATTATATGTGTGGGTTTCACGTGTGCTTTGACCATTAAGTAAAGGAATACAAAGACTGGTTACTGACAAACCTGTTCTCCTGTTAGTGTGAACCATGCTTTTATGCAAACAACTTCCAGAAGACCTCTCAAGATGTGTTCTAAAGACACATGAAGTTGGAAAAGGCTGCAAAAGCACTGCTAAAGATATGGGTGTACATCAATCCACAGTTAAATTATCTGCAAATAAAATCTAGGCAAAAAAACAGGATTGTTGCTGCTCTTCATAAGAGTGGGCACCCTATTAATATCATTCCAACAGCACAATGGGTGTAAGAAGCCAACGATAAACTGTTGAAACCTCTGTTCATGTATCTGTTATTAGAAAAAAGACACTGGACTATAATGTTGTTCATGGAAGGACACCACTACTGTCCATGAAAAAAAGCAAAAAACATTGCAGCTCATTTCAAGTTTGCCTGAGATCACCGTTCTGCTTCACGGGAGGTTTCTGTGCTTTCAAAGCTTACCTTAGGACACGTGTGTTACTGTTTACCAGGTGTGTACCCCCTTAGTCAAACTCCCTACCTACCTTTGTCCTCAGTGCTTCTCGGAAAATGTTCTATGTACAGATGAGACAAAGTGGAACTTTTTAGCAGAAATGCATGATGGTATGGTTGGAGGAAGAAGAATACAAAACACTAAAACCTCATCCCAACTGCGAAGTATGATGGAGGGGGCATCATGATTTGTGGCAGATTTTCTGCTTCAAGGCCTGGACAGCTTGTGACCATTGAGGGCATATTTAATTCTAAGGTGTATCAAAGCATTTTACTGTATTAAATGTACCAGCTACTTTCCATGACATCAAGCAGAGATGTTGGGTGATATAACAAATCCATCACCCAAGACATGCAAATCTTCAACAGGAATGGTTGAAAAATTAGTTTTGGAATGGCCAAGTCAGAGTCCTCAATTATCTGGTAAACAATTATGCACAAAAACAACCGGACTAAACTAATAAACTGTTGTACTATTCATGTCTTGTTGAGAACATTGAAGATCCACAGTGCAGGGAGAAAAAAAGTGAACCTTTGCATTCAAGAACCCGTGGATCCTTATTTTGCAGCAATCGCATCCACCGAATATAGCTTCAGATAAGATTTCCACAATGTTAAGGGGAAATTGTGGACCATTTCTCTGTTCTAATGTGTTTCAGTTCATGAATATTTCTGGGATTACTTGCATTCATAGCCTTCTTCAGGTCATGCTACAGCATCTTAAAAGGGTTAATGTCTATCACTTCCTCGACAGAAAGCCCATGGTATCCTTTGGCGGTTGACAGCACTTATTTTCTGGGTTTCTGATGTTAATATGCACACACTGACAGTGATGTATACATGGTTCCATCCTTACCTTTTATCTTGGTACATCATATGATTTGTGGTGCAGGACCACCAGCTTAAAAATAAAAAGCCCCGGAATTTCATGATACTCAAGACATATGTGTACTATATTTGTCTGCCTAGTGGTTGTGAGCTGTACTTCAGCCTGCTGAAGATTTTGCTGTCGCTTTTAAAGGGACATCTTTTTGCAGCCCTCTTGGAAATAAGTGATAGTCAGCCTGATAACAGTGATATGTCAGCTGAATGTATCACTCCTTATGTGGGCTGACTGCAGCCTGTAAACCTACACCAGGCACGGAGGACTGAGTGGGAGAGGTGAGTATATATGACTGTTATTTAGTTGCAAGGGGAATGTGGGTTTGTTAAAGGGGTAGTTTTTTTTTTTTATTTAGGAAAGATAATTTATTTGAATAGCAGCCACACACGGGGACTACAGGAAGTAGTCCTCGATATTCATGAGCTGTGAGGCTATACCTGCCCTTTGGCCACTGAATGATAGCTGTCTCCCTGTGCATCAATCAGTGGCTGGAGGACAGGGTGGATGGGGCTAGATGCAGCTCATGAATATCAAGGAATAGTCCTCTGTGTGCACTATAATAATGAAATTTGAGTTTCTCACAAACTGCTGCACAGGTACACACAGCAGACAGATCCCTGTAATCAGGGTAACGGTCACTGTCTTATGAGAGAACTGTGAAAAGATGGTGGCCGATTCCTTTAATTCAGTGATTCCTAGGACCTTATTGCTGCAGGAGAACCTCTGTCTTTCCTAGCGTAAAGAAACTTGGTGTAAGAGGCAGTAAAGCACTTATTACATGATTTCATTATAATTCTTGTTAGTGCTATATCTTAGCTCTAATGTTTACTGCTTTGAAAAGCATCTTTGAGTAGGCTGAAATCATTTTGCCTTTCCTATTGTAAAAGTCACAGGTCTTGTTGTGTTCTGGGGATCCCAGGGTCAGGGCTCAAGAAAACTCAGGGTTCCCGGGAACCCTAATTGGGAAATACTATCATAATGTATTGAATATGTGGCATGCAAAATTAGTCCCGGCTCACACGAACTGGTCGAATTCCACATGCAGGAGGCCCGCAGTGACCCTACGTACAGCATTTACCTGTATTGCGTATGAGTGCGGAGGCTCGCAGGCGTAGTACAGGTTTTTTTGTTTGCTTTCATTTTCCGCACCGTCGCATAACGATTACGTGGGTACTCGCAGCCCGTACAATGGTAATTGTGTATGAGCTATGGGTCGGACGCCTCCATTGACATCAATGGAGGCCGTCCGCGCAGGTTCTGCTGTAAAATAGTGCATGCTGCAATTTTTCTTCTGCTTGTGGAATACGCAATTCATGTCTGCAAGTGTAAAGGAAAACTCAAAAATGCATGCCTTTAATACCCGCGTTTTACCGGAGATGGCAGAATATGCAATTCAAATATGGTGGTGTGAGACCAGCCTTGGAGTCCTTAACAGACGTTGCTTAGCGCCAAGTGTGGACACCTCTGTACTAGTGCATACATGTCATGTGTCATGATTATTGCTGGCACACGCCTGTTGCAGAAGACTAATGCTATGGATGCTGTGAGCTTACACAAATAGAAATGTATTTTCCTTTTTGTAGAGTGTGTGTATGTGATATATATGAATATATACGTGTGTATGTGATATATATGAATATATACGTGTGTGTATGTGATATATATGAATATATACGTGTGTGTATGTGATATATATGAATATATACGTGTGTGTATGTGATATATATGAATATATACGTGTGTGTATGTGATATATATGAATATATACGTGTGTATGCGATATATATGAATATATACGTGTGTGTATGCGATATATATGAATATATACGTGTGTGTATGTGATATAATATATATTAATATTATAACGTGTTTTATATTGCTTGTTGAAAAGTTGTTCCCTACACATACAATGTGCGTTTATCATGAAATGGAGATCTTCACCCCAGGAAACCGTAGCCTGAAGATTTCTGCCTTCAGTTCTGAAATAGATAAAATAACTTTTCTGAGATGTGATCTTTCAAAATCATTTTTGTGAACTGGTTAAATGAACATAGTCTTTTTCTGTCACCTTTTGTTCTAGGCTTATGGGATGTCTGCACTGCCTTTAAACTTGATTAAAGGGACGAGAAATGTACATTATGAACGTTTGGAAAACACTGAAGATATTGAAGAGGTGAATCAGGAAATTGAAAGACTTAGATCAAAGGTAAGAGGCTTGTGTATTCTTCTTCTCCTCATACAATTGGCAGAGGTAATTTGTTATACTCCCGTTGATATTGTCCAGTAGTTAGTCATATGTATAATTCATCTTAAATGATCACGTGCTTTAAAGATATTTGGTTAAATTATTAATTACATTTCTTGCATCTGTAACTCTGCTTCTTGTTAAATATGTGGAAATAACAAGTTGTTTTTGTATTTTTGCTTAAATGAGACTTTAGTAATTTTGCTATTACAGCAATGCCATTAAAAAAAAAAAGAAAATTTAGGGTCACATCATATCACGCTCATTAGTCTTTTATGTTAACTGCATTCCTGTAATCAGATATATCAATTTGTAATAGCCTCATTTTTTTACAGAAGCTTCCCCTGGTCTATACTGCTATTACTTTTTTTTTTTTGATACGCTAGTGTTTCTGCTTTGCTTAACCTATTCTCTGACCGGGACTTAAATACAATTATTTCATTTACATACACAAAGTTAAAGGGGTTGTCCAGGTACCGGAAAACATCCCTTCATTGGGGCTGCCTGTAGTAAAGTAACAAACTGAGCTCGATTTACCTCTCCACCGATGACCGTATCCAGCCCTGCAGCCCTGCTGTGATGCAGGCATTTGTTGTGACAGTTCCCCTCACCGGAAGTCAGGTGACCACTGCAACCAATCAGAGGCTACAATGACGGCGCTCATTCTCCTGGCATCAACGCTCACATCCTGAGCGCTAGGATGCCAGAGGTTCCGGAATGTGAAGCTGAAGCTTCTTGATTTGCAGCAACGGTCACCTGCTTTCTGGTGACGTCAGCTGTCACAGCAAATGCTATGCAGATACCGATGAGATGATGCCAATTATGTGTACTTTTCTTCCCTATTTTATTTTTTGAGATGACAAAGCATTTTTAATAGTGGAGGGAAGGTTTTGCTTTGTGGATTTTGTTTTTCCTTCTATTTCTTAATAGCATTTTTGTTAAACTTTTTTTTATTTTAGCGTTACTAGGAGACTTGATTGCTTGTTATAGTACACTGCAGTATTTCTATATTGCAGCTTATCATGCCTGTCAGCATAATGCTGAGAGGCATCCAATTAGGTTCTGTAATGTAGAAAGATTGCAGACTTTGGGGCCATTATTAGGTCCCCAGCTGCCATAGCAACCAATCGGTAATCTGCAATCGCATCACGTGGGGGGAGGGAGCCTGTTCAATCCTTTTAGATGTTATTGACCACTTATCTTACTGTGATTTCAGGTTTTCTTTTTGACTAATAACACTGTGATTATAGCCCTTGGATTCTAATGTGTATGGGATTGAATGCTGTGTTTTGCTGCTTTCTTTTGTTCTCTCTTTTTTCTTCTCCTCCTCCATGTCTATCATGCAATGCAGCCAGCGTCTCAAACTATATGAATAGGTGTGCGACATAACACATTTACCATGACTCAAGAGGTTAATAGGATTGCGTGGAATGTGCAGGGTATGGGGAATAAAACAAAAAGATGTGCTGTGATTTCATCTATGCAGAAATTTCAACCAGCTATTGTCTATTAGAAAAGCATTTTACAAAACCTACTCTTCGCATGCTCCACTATTCCTTATGGTCACATTCTTTTCATTCTGTCTACGCAAGCTACTCGCATAAAGTAAGTGTACTGATTCAAAAAGGCCCCTTTCAGATGTGAGTTGTCCTTTACAAATTCAACGGGGAGATGTATTTACCTTTCATGTGCTATTGCTGAAAGAATCATTTTTCAATGCAATATACTCCCCCAGATGTATTAAGAAGGTGATGGAATTTATGGCTACATTCCCCTGCTGTTCCCACATTGATGGTGGGTGATTTTACTAATTGCTTGGATCCCTGTTTGGACAGATTTACTAAAGGCCCTCCTTCCCCAACTGCTTTCACACTTTATTAATGGAACTAGGTTTATGTGATTTGTGAAGAAACCCCGAAGTTCGACAATAAGCTTTCTATTCTAGTTCGCATAATACCCTAGATTTCATGATCTAGGTAATCCATCTATGCTTTCCCATGTTTGTAGAGTGGAATATCTGCCACGAACTGTGTCTGATCATTCTCCACTTTGTTTGTTGTTCACAACAAATAGTAGGGGGTTTGGTTTGAATCTGGTAGTTAAATCCCTTCTGGTTAAATTTTCTTGATGGCAATGCTAGAACCGAAGAGGCTTTATTGGAATTGTTTCAGTATAATATTGGTGGTTCTTCAGTGTCTGTAATGTGGAATGCTATGAAGTCCTTTATATGGGGCCCTTATACATAGAAGATTAGTCTACATAAGCCTAAATCTTGTAATGCTACTATGGCCCTGCAGCAACGAGCTTTAGAAGCATATCAAGCGTATATACATCCTCCTGCTAATCAGGTGGAAATTAACTGGAAAGGGGCATGTTCGCGCCTTGCGGATCATCTGAGAGCTATTGCAAAAAGCTGATTGCTTTTTATGAAGCAGAAAACTGTTAAGGAGTGGAAATCAGGGAGTCCCTTTTTGGCCTCTCTAAGGCACAAGGCTCATCATCTTATGTGGAAGCATGAAGAAGGCTTGATAGTTCTCAGGTTATAGGGGAGGATAAAACTGTGGAGACATGTTTCCTCTACTTAAAAAAAAAATGCCTTTAAGCTAAGTGTGGATCTTGAAGCTGTTTATGAATATTTATCAGAGTGCAACTACTAATTTTGTCTTATCAAAGAGTAATGTTAGAGGCTCCTTTTGACATGGAATGAATTAAAAGATGCAGTAGCAACGCTCCCTAATGAAAGAGCACCCATGTGGCCTTCCAAAAACATTTTTTTAACACTATCAAGATATGCTTCTACCACATTTACCAACTATTTTTAATGATCACTGCATGAAGGTATACGTTCACCATCAATGAGAGATGCTATAATTGTCTTAATTCCTAAATCGGGAAAGGATTTGTCTCTTCCTGATTCTAATTGTCCAATGTCTTTATTGGTTACTAGCACAGGGACTTCCAACAGATTACTTTTGGTTATGACTCGTTTAATACATAAGGATCAGTTGGGCTTTATGCCAAACAAATCAACAGCTGTAAACGTAAGGAGGCTATATATGAATTTCCAGGTGGATCATAAGAGTCGGTGAGGACAAGGCTGTTTTTTCACTCAACTCTGCCAAAGCTTTTTTGGAATTATTTATGGGTTTCATAGGATAGGTTTTGGTAAAAAATTATTGGCATGGGTTAAACTACTTTATTCGAAGAAAAAGGGTGAATGGTCTGATTTCTGGATAGTGTTAGAGAGGGGAACAAGGTGGGGTGTCCCTTGTCCCTTCTCTTTGCCTTGGCAGTCGACCCCCTGCCTGGTTTAATAAGGCAATCACTTGTTATAGTTGGATTTCAGTATGAAAAATTGAGGAACTTGTCATTATATGCAGATGATCTGTTGTTGTATACTAGTTATGTGAGTAAATCTATGGGTCCCATTATGACTATTTTTGATATAGTTGGTAAGATAACGGGTGTTACTTTTAATCGGGGAAAATCTGTGATTCTTCCCTTAGATTCCTTGCTGGTTGGTTCTTCATTGGATGATACTAACTTCAAGTGGTGAGAGAATTCAAATATTTGGGAGTTGTATCTTCCAAGCAATGAGACTTTATTTCTGCCAACTTTGCTTTCGTTGATAAGAAAGTTTGAAGATAAGGTTGCGGTTTGGAATCGCCTTCCCTTGTCTATTATGGACAGGGAAAATCTTGTTTTGATGCCATAAATCCTTTTTGTATACTTCAAAATTTTGCAGATTGGATTCCATCAATACTTTTTTAGCATTCATACGATATTTAGGAGTTTATTATGAATTTCTTATTCTAAAATAAACTCCTTAATATCGTCTGAATGCAAAAAAGTGGAATTAAATTGGAGACCCTTTAAAGGGATAAGTGATGTAGGGGTTTAACAATTCCAAATGTTTGGATGTATATTTTGACATCTCAATTGCAACAATGGAAGGGTTGAGGAGAAGGATAGGATGGGGTTGAATAGCAAATTAGTTTCTAAAATGAAAAGTTGTAACCCTCCTATAGTGGTAAGCGAGAGAGATGAAAGTACAAGTACTAGAATGCTTGAATTAGGGAATAAATGTAAGCAGATTTTACAACCAGATGGATTTACTGTATACACTCCCCTCTGGAAATTCCACTCCCTAAATTACCAGAGTCTTTTTTTTTTTTTCTTAAAGTTTGGACGAGTTTTCATTGTGAGAGAACAAATATATAATCTTTTTGAAATGGGTGCATTCTGGGGTATTTTCTATATCCTTGAAGAATTTAGAGAGCTTTATGATGATTCCCATAGTTGCTGTTTCCAGTTTCTTCAAATATGATATGCTTACAGTCCAACATCCTTTGGTGAATTTTCTTGGGTGTTCTGGAGTTATGAAAGATCTAATTTATTTATATAGACAGATGCTTTCTTATTATTTATAACAATTTCCAATCAAGCTAAAATTAAAATGGGGAAAAGACTTGGCCAAATTAGCGGTGTTAAATGGTCCACAGTATTGCATATGATTCTAGTTCTATCTCTATCTGAAAGTCAACGGTTATCTATATATTTAGTGCATATAGATATAGTACTCCAGTAAAGTTGTTTTAATATGGGTATCAGATTAAACTCGAACTGCCTGAAATGTAGCATGGATGGTGCAGATTTAATGTACACGGTCTGTGACTATGAAAAATTTTGTGAATTTTGGAATGTGGTATTAGAAATGATATCTTGTCGATATTTGGCTTAATCCCAGATATTGTGGCTAGGCTTGATGGGCATACTCTTTTGGGAATTCAAAGAACTGTATATCGGGCACGGAAGCGGATTACTGCTCCTTGGATGCAGCCTACCCCTGAACAGTGGGAGATTTTTTTGGAAAGATAAGAGGTTTTATCTTTGGAAAGAGGGATTTATCAAAGAGAGGTTGTTTCACTAAATTTGAGGAAATTTGAAGGCTATGGTCAGATATATAAGTGAATAGCTAATATTAACCCCTTAACGACCAGCCCATAGCGTTTTTACGTCCTGCCCAAGTGGGCTTTATTCTCTGAGGACGTAAAAACATGTGTCCTGCAGAGAATAAAGCCCCGTGGGCTATGGACGTGACAGCTCCATGCTGTCGGTGCCCGCAGGTAGCCGACAGCATGGAGCTGTCATCCCGGGCTGCGGGGACCCCCTTCCCGGCATTGCGATCGGCACAATAAAGTAAATAAAAGTGCCTAAAAAGTTAGTTATTCAGCTGCCCTGATGGATCGGATCCATCAGGGCAGCTGAAAATACTCACCCGCCTTCTCTGCACTGCCCCCCAAAGATCTGGTCCTCCCGGACCCGCCGCCGCTCTTCTGCGCATGCGCGCCAGACGATGAAGTCATGCGCATGCGCAGAAGCCCGGGAGCCCCCGGCAAATTCAAAGTCTCCCCGCTCCTGAAGGTAGCCGGGAGCCAGGAGGTGTTACCCCGGGCCCGCGATCGCCGCTATCCATTGGATAGCGGCGATCACGAAAAAGTTTTAAAAAGTGCTATATCAGATCCATGAGGGGAAGTGAAAATACTCCTCAGGTCCGCCGATGACCCCGTGTGTTCCGGGACCCGAAGTCCCCCTCTGCGCATGCGCGCCCGATGATTGACGTGCACAGAGGGGCTCGAGCCCTGGGAAATTCAAAATCCCTCTGCTCCTGGCTGCCATGTGTAGCCAGGAGCAGAGGGATGTCACTGGGGACATGATCACTGTCATCCAATGGATGACAGTGATCATGTATAGTTAAAAAAAAGTGTAAAAAAGTAACCAAAAAAAAAGTTTAAAAAGCGTACATTTCATCTCCCCTCAGGGATCATATCCGTACATAAGGCCCCCAGATTTATCCGCGGACCTTACCCCAGCTTCTGCACACACGCCCGTCGCCAAAATGGCGGACGCATGCGCAAAAGCTGTGAATTGCCAGGATAATTGAAATTCTCCCTGCTCCTGGCTACAAAACTTAGCCGAGAGCCTGGAGATTTCACGGGGGGCGCGGTGAGCGGTTCCTTGTCACGTGTTCGCCGTTATACAATGGATAATGGCGATCACGTAAAAGTTTTTAAAAAAAATTGAAGTTTCATCCCCCCTCACCGATGCGATCGGTGAGAGGAGATGAAACTTTTTACCGGAGGCCTCTGTATTTGCACCCCGACGCGATCCTTATCCGTGATCTTTCCCGAATTCTGCGCATGCGACCGCCGGCAAAACACCAGTCACATGCGCAGGAGTCGGGGAGCCCAGGAAACTTAAAATCTCCTTGCTCTCGGCGACCAACGGAGCCTGGAGCAGTGACGGGTGGCCTCGTTGAGCGGTCCCTGGTCACGTAATAAAAAAGTAGCGCTCTAACATAGGTCGGTCTCACATGACCGGATAGGAATTACGGATTCCGCATGCGTCTGATCTGCGCTAATACGCAGATCAATCGCATTGGATTACACAATTCCGCTCACATTAGCGGGTCGGAAATGCGTAATCCACTCACAGAAAAGAGAACGCAGCAGGTTCTATTTTACCGCGGATAGCCGCAACATAGAGCCCATTGTGCTCCATGGTAACCGATATACCCGCAGCCCATACGCAACTACGTTGTATACGGGCTGCGGGTACCCGTGTCATCGCTAAGCGACGGTGTGGGAAATGCAAACAAAAAAAAAGTACTGCGCATGACCGCCTGTGTGAGTACGCAGTTATGCGCAGTACATTACACGGCCGTACGCAGGGTCACAGCCAGGCTCACAGCTGGGATCCGCTGCAGGCCTCCGCAAGCGGATTCCGCTTACGGCTGCGTGAGCCCGGCGTTATTCAGACCGCTACCTGTAATTCGTAATTTACAAGAAGCCCCGGGAACGTTCGCCTTCATGCAGTTCCAGGAGCACCTTGTTGAGCGCCTTCTGTGTGAGACCGCCGCACCTCATCAAGCTTACGGAGACTCACAGAGCACCACTTTTTACACCCCATACCCGACACTGAGGTCAAGAAATGACCCCCAAAAAGCATGAGAGGAGGGGGGGATACACAGTTTTATTGCCCCATGAACCCATCCAACCAGCCTCCGTAATTACCCCTGTCTTTGGAAAAACCACACAGTATTACTTTTATCTAAGATTTGGGGAACGCCGAAAAGGGCGCGGGGGGGGGGGGGAGGGGGGAAAATTTTTTTAAGTTGTCAATTTTTAATACGTACAAGTGGGCAATGGGGCCTGGAATTTATTCAGTTGTACCCTGCAATCCAACGGGTGTTCCCTCTATTATAGGCCTTGCCATGTTTCCTGTAAGTAAATTAGGGTCACAATGGGTATGTTTCTGAACTCGGGACAAATGGGGGTATCCATTTTGGGGTGACAGTCTTCATTCCTATGTACCCTGTACAAAAAAAAACAGTTTTTAAATTTAAAAAATTGCCCAAAAAATTGAAAATCATAACTTTTTCCTTCTGCTTTGCTTAGATTCATTCAAATACTGTGGTGTCAAAATACGCAGTACACCCCTAGATGAATTTGTTAAGGGGTCTAGTTTTCAAAATGGGGTCATTTGAGGGCGTTCTTTATAGTTTTAGCCGCTCAATGGCTCTATAAGTGGGCAATGGGGCCTGGAATTTATTCAGTTGTATCCTGAAATCCAATGGGTATTCCTTTCATTGTAGGCCTAGCCATGTGTCCTGTAAGTCTATTAGGCCCACAATGGGTATGTTTCTGAACACGGGACAAATAAGGGTATCCATTTTGGGGTGAAAGTCTTCATTTATATGTGTGCTGTACAAAAAAAACGTTTTTTAAATTGACGCAATAGCCCAAAAAATGAAAATCGTAATTTTTTCTTACTGCTTCGCTTAGACCTATTCAAAAATTGTAGGGTTAAAATACACAATACACCCCTAGATAAATTCGTTAACGGGGCTAGTTTTCAAAATGGGGTCATTTGTGGGGGTTCTCTATGGTTTTGGGCGCTCAAGAACTCTACAAGTGGTCAATGGGGCCTAAAAGGACTTCAAGCAAAATCTATGTTCTGAAAGCCACCGATTACTCCTTTCATTTTGGGCCCTGTTGTGCATGCGGACATAATATTAGGGCCACAATGGGTATATTTCTGAAAACAGTACAAACAGGGGTATCCATTTTGGGGTGCAAGTCTTTCTTCATATGTGTGCTGTACAAAAAAGCTGTTTTTAAAATGACAGAATTGCCAAAAAAGCAAAAATCCAAATTTTTTCCTTTTGCTTTGCTTGAATTTATTCAAAAACTGTGGGGTCAAATACGCAGTACACCCCTAGATAAATTTGTTAAGAAGTCTAGTATTCAAAATGGGGTCATTTGTGGGGGTTCTCTATGGTTTTGGGCGCTCAAGAACTCTACAAGTGGGCAATGGGGCCTAAAAGGACTTCAAGCAAAATTTCTGTTCTGAAAGCCACTGACTACTACTTTCATTTTGGGCCCTGTTGTGCATCCAGACATAAGATTAGGGCCACAATGGGTATGTCTCTAAACACAGGACAAACAGGGGTATCCATTTTTGGGTGCAAGTCTTCATTCATATGTGTGCTGTACAAAAAAAGCTGTTTTTAAAATGACAGACTTGCCAAAAAAACGAAAATCACAATTTTTTTGCTTGGCTTGCATTTATTAAAAACCTGTGGGGTCAAAATATGCAGTACACCCCTAGATAAATTCCTTAAGGGGTCTAGTTTTGAAAATGGGGTCATTTGTGGGGGTTTTCTATGGTTTTGGGCGCTCAAGAACTCTACATGTGTGCTATGAGGTCTAAAAGGACTTCAAGCAAAATTTCTGTTTTGAAAGACACTGACTACTCCTTTCATTTTGGGCCCCGTTGTGCATCCAGACATAAGATTAGGGCCACAATGGGTATATTTCTGAACACGGGAGAAACAGGGGTATCCATTTTGGGGTGTAAATCTTCATTTTCATGTAAACTATAGGAAAATATTTGTCTTTAAAATGATAGATTTGCAAAAATATGAAATTTTAGTTTTTCTCCTCTAAATTGAATTAATTCCTGAAAAAAATTGTGGGGTCAAAATACTCATGACACCCCTCAGTGAATACACTAAGGGGTGTAGTTTTTAAAATGGGGTCATTTGTGGGGGTATCTATTATTCTGCCACTCATGAGCCTTTCCAATCTTGGCTTGGTGTAGGAAAACAAAGTGTTCCTCAAAATGCTAAAAAGTAATGTTAAATTTGTACATCTCCTAAATGGTTAAAAAAAAACGAAAGGTTTTCCAATGTGCGCCCAAAATAAATGGGTAGAAATATAAATGTTAGCAAAAATTTCTATATTATGTTTACACACATTTAAGATATTGCAGTTGGAAATGTGAAAAAATGACGATTTTTTTAAAAATTTTCCCAATTTTGGCGCTTTTAATAAATAAACACAAATTCTATCGGTCTATTTTTTCCGCCTAAATGAAGTACAACATGTGGCGAAAAAACAATGTCAGAATCGCTTGAATATGCAAAACCTTTCTGGTGTTTTTCCATATTAAAGTGACACATGTCAGATTTGCAAAATTTGGCCTGGTCATTAAGGCGCAAACAGGCTTGGTCACTAAGGGGTTAAATGCTGGTTACATAGAGGGGTACCATAGTAAAGTGTATTGGATTTAAAGGGAGAAAGGCGAGAAGGTGGAGAAGAGTTTGTCCTTAATGCTGTTTTTTTTTTTTTTTTGGTTCAGCTAATAATTGTAGAGCAGTGGGAGATGGAGAAGTGGGGAGTAGGAGTCATTTTGGCAAACTCTACTGTACAGCTCAGCAAGATTCAGTCGTTTTGTCATGTTCTGTGGTGTTACTGTCATATAGTATACAGAGCAGGAACACCATGGAAACATGCATTTGAGGGACCACAATAAAAGATCTGACAGGCCTGGTATATTAATAGACTCTAGTAGGTTATGCGTATAAATTAATAGTTTTCACTTCACTTTTAGTAATTGCATTTGAAGGATCAGAGGTTAATATTCAATTGACCTCTAGGCAGGATCTCTCTGTCTGCCATACTATAATAATATAGATATCAGCAGAGAACAATAGTGAAACTGTTGGTGGACATCCATTGTATCAGTTTGTCTTCTTTTTTCCTAATGAACTACTTTGACTACTGTGCACGGTTATTTTAGTACTAATGAACGTCAATTTGAATAAATCGCCTTCTGCCTCGCGTTTTGTTAATGTCTGCTGTTCTGTGCTAGGTTTCTTCATGACAAGTGTGTACCAGTGGTAGTTAATTTTTACATATATTTTGTATTAAAATCTTAGTGCAGAGATGGACGACCACTGTCAAGTAACGACAGAAAAAAACTTTATAAACTTCAAGAAAAAATTCGAACATTGCAACGAAAAGAAAGACATCTTGAATCCCATGAAATGAGCGGATGGACAAAATGTTGTAGCATCATGCGGCCATTTAAGGTAAAACCTTTCCAAAAATATAAATGCATAGTTTTAGTGCTTGTTTAGTGTGTTTGTATCCATTAACAAACATTAGCACTTTTTTAAGCAGTGGCTTGTAGATCAGTGTTAACAATATAAAGTTTAGTATAAGCAAGACCAACTCTGGGTTTGAATAGGTGTCACTTATTCCACCTTTTGCGCATTATAATTATGACTACCACATTCTGTATATTTACATTGGCTTCATACAAAAATGTCTGTTGTATGTCTGTTTGTTTTCTGCACTCCTACAAAAACCCATGGTATTGATGTTGGTTACTATTGAATTTTTATAGGCTTCTCTCCATTTCAATATATGTTTACCCACTTGGCGACATCCAACATACATGTACATTCTGATGTGGGTGGGATTTGTATGGCGCGAGCCTGCTCCATTTGCAATGGATGCCAGCTGTCAAAAACAGCTGAAACCCGTCAGCAGCCCTCCAATCCCAACGTTTACCCTTTTTAGATGCTGCGTTCAGTACTGAACTCCGCGGCAAAAAACTCCAGGCAGCATCCGTTTAAAGCTCCACCATAAGGTAGAGAATCTTTACTGCACACAGCTATTGCATAGCAGCTGTGTTTCGACCCACAGTGTAGACAGGTCTTTGTCAAGCTGTACTGACCTCAGCATTTAAATGGTTTGACAGAGGAAGGGGGCATCTTCCATCTTCTGAATGGCGCACCTGCGATGAAATGGCATAATGTAATTTGTTTGTAATGGTAGCCTGGGACCTTGTGAAGGAGGGGACACAGAGGTGTACCATCGTTTTTTTTTTTTTCATCAGCCAGTAGTAGACAAATCTCAGATCCTGGCAGTTTAACCCCTTACATGCCACGGTCAATAACTGCAGCATGTAAGCAAATGACAGAAAGAGCATCCCCTTCCTCTATCAGCCATCAGCGCCCCACAGCACAATCACAAGGTACCAATGGGATCCTGAGGCAGACGGAGGCCTGTTGAAGAAGGCCTCCATGTCTACCATCTAACTCAGCCTATTAGACCATACATACCTCAGGCAGAGTCTAATATGCTGCTGTCATAGGCTTAGTGGAATGCACTACAGTATGCAAGTAATGCAATATACTATCGTAATGATCAAACTATTGCATCTTAAACGCACTTAAAATAGTGTAAAAAAGAAGTCCAATAAAGTTTCATTTTAAAGAAACAAAAATCCAGTTTAAAAAAAAGAAATATGCATTTTTTTTCTCACAAAAACCGTTTGGATAAATTGGAAAAAGTAACACATTATGGGTGTTTCCACCCATAATAATAAAAATATTATTTATAGTACATGGTGAACACCATAAAAATACTTTTAAAAACAAACACTATTGCTATTTTTCTTTTGTTTGCCTACCAAAAAACACAATAAAAGCAATCCAAAAGTCATATATACCACAAAATGGTGCCAATAAAAACGACAACTCTTCCCTTAAAAAACAAGCCCTTCCATATCTCCGTTGCCAGAGTTATGTTTTATTTTTACTGCATAGAAATTGCCATAAAAACAAAAGCCAAAAACAATGGCAGAATTTCTAAGGGATTTTTTCTTCCCCTTTCCAAAAAAAATGTCATAAAAGTTATACAACACATTATATGTATATCATAGCTGGGCCATTAAAAAGTACAATATACCCAATCCTCTGCTGTACCAGCCCGGTGATAGCGACATGACTTGCAGACGAGCTTCTAAGCAGCAGTCCAAGCACCTGACAGATTTATTTTGTGGTCTGCTGCTCTTGCTGAGATATGAACACTACAGCTCAAACTCTCCTGGTGGTTCCTGCAAAAGCGACGACACCCCGGACCCCTCTCCAGCCGAATCGCTCAGCGCTCTTGATGGTCCTCAGACACCAAGAGAATCAAACTCCCCAACGTTGGCTGTAATTACAGCAATTCATTCTTGCCCTAATAAGGGTGCATCCAGTTTGACTAAGATGACGGGTCTCCCTTTCCTCACATGGCAGTGACACTGCTTCTTCTTTTGCTAGCCCTGAAATCATCCCAAAATTGGACGAGATTTACCTTTTGCAACAGCAGCTTTCGGACAACACTAACCTTTTAAGCAGTATACAAACTTCTAATCAAGCTGCCTCAGAAGCTTCTATTAAGGAGATGCTACTGTCTTTAAGAGGCTCCATTCAAATTGACTTAGCTCACTTCTCTATTACAATCAACTGTACAATTGATAAACTGGGTGACAGAGTTAATCATTTGGAGAATAAAATGGGAGAAATAACTCAGTCGCATAATGATTTAATTAATGCACATTATTCATTAGCTGATAAAGTGATTCTTATTAAGAATAAAACCGCTAATCTGGAAAACAGGAGCAGAAGGAACAATGTGAAGTTTAGAGGTGTTCCCAAGTCGGTTGCTTAGGCTGTCCTTAAGGATTATCTGCTACAATTTCTGGAGCTAGTTTTGCCATCCGCTTCGGCGCATAATTTACTTATTGATATAGTTCATAGACTGCCGAAACCCAGTTCCCTGCAGGAGAATGGTCCCTGGAATGTTCTGGCCAGGATCCATGTCTTTTACGTAAAGGACGCACTAATGTTTGCGTCACTCAAATTTGATCACTTTACTTGATCACTTGGATCCATATGCAAATATTCAACTTCTCACAGACCTCTCGCAAGCAACAATCCAAGCAAAGCAAACTTTCGCTTCCATTACTACAGCCCTATGTCAAGTCAAGGTCTCCTACAAATGACTCTACTAAGTCTAATATCCTCACTAAGCCTGAAGCTTCTCAAATGGGGTATACCAATCCAAGACCTACAAAAGCGAGCCTCGTTAAAAAGCTTCTCCAAGTTCCCTTTAAACTGGTGTGTGACATTTTCGACCCACTGAGGTACTTTTCTCAATATACTGCATGTTTTGAACTTTTTTCTCCCCGAAGTTTCTGCAGGCTTTATGACCTGCTCCAACTTTTTCTTTTTTTTCTCATAACACCTTGACGCCACAGGACATATGTTTACATCGTAGGTGCATACGGTAGTACTTGGCGCAACAAGATGTAAATTTACATCCTAACTGACCAATAGAAGGATAGCAGCGAGTGTTTGTGCTGTTTACAGTAAGACCTTTCTCTCCAATCACAGTAGTGTGTTATCAGTAGTTTGAGAGAGCGGATTGAGAGGATAATCGTGTGAAGAAAGATTAAAAACCATAGTGATTTGGTGGTGGCATAAGTAGTTTTGGCGTCCTGTCAGTATGTCCGTGTAGTATCAAAGTGTGATCAGTATGTCAGGCAGTGTAGTGTTTGGTTAGTCAGCATATTTCTCAGTGTAAAAAAAAAATAAAGGCGGCAGCAAAAACAAAAATAGTTCATGCTGTGTTCCCAACCCTGTCCCTTGGTCACCCACCCATAAAAAAATTTTTTTGTGCTTCTTTTTTTGGGGTGCATAATAAATTTATATATAGCATGGCACGGAGGAGGCTTGCACAGTTATTTTGTCTGAGTCAGACTTAGTCAGAAGGACCCAAGTTTTCTAGCGTTATGTTCAAGTGACTCTTAACCCCTTAACGACCAGCCCATAGTGTTTTTACGTCCTCCCGAAGTGGGCTCTATTCTCTGAGGACGTAAAAACATGCTTCCTGCAGAGAATAGTGCCCCTCGGGCTGTGGACGTGACAGCTCCATGCTGTCGGTGTCCGCAGGTAGCTGACAGCATGGAGCTGTCATCCCGGGCTGTTCGGAGCCCCCCCCGGCATTGCGATCGGCGCTATGCAATGGATAGCGCCGATCGCAAAAAAAGTAAATAAAAGTGCATAAAAGTTAAAGATTCAGCTGCTCCGATGGATCGGATCCATCGGAGCAGCTGAAATTACTCACCGAGGTCTGGCACGCTGCTCCCCGCTCTCCTGCCGCTCCGGGGCCCGAAGCCGGTCTTCTGCGCATGCGCGCCAGGCGGCATTACGTCAGCCGCATGCGCAGAAGGCCCGGCGGCGCGGGAGATTTAAAATCTCCTGGCTCCCGGCTCCTGTAGGTAGCCGGGAGGCAGGAGATGTCAGCGGGGACTGCGGTGAGCGGTCCCCGGTACCGCGATCGCCGTTATCCAATGGTTAGCGGCGATCGCGAAAAAGTTAAAAAAAAGTTTTAAAAAAGTCAGTTTCACCTCCCCTCATGGATCGGATCCATGAGGGGAGGTGAAAATACTCACCCCCAGTCCTCAGCGGTGTCCCGATGTCCCGGGACCCGAATCCCCGTCTGCGCATGCGCGCCCGATGATTGACATCGGGCGCGTGCACAGACGGGCTCGAGCCCCGGGGAATTTAAAATCCCTCTGCTTCTGGCTGCCATGTGTAGCTAGGATCAGAGAGATTATACCGGGGACATGATCACTGTCATCCAATGGATGACAGTGATCATGTAAAGTGAAAAAAAGTGTAAAAAAAAAAAAAAAAAAAGTAAAAAAAAGCGTACGTTTCATCTCCCCTCATGGATCATATCCGTGAGGGAGGATGAAAGTACGTACCTAAGGCCCCCAGATTTATCCGCGGACCTTACCACAGCTTCTGCACACGCGCCCGTCGCCAAAATGGCGGGCGCATGCGCAAAAGCTGTGGATTGCCAGGATAATTTAAATTCTCCCTGCTCCTGGCTACAAAACGTAGCCAAGAGCATGGAGATTTAATGGATGTCCGCGGTGAGCGGTTCCTGGTCACGTGTTCGCCATTATCCAATAATGGCGATCACGTAAAAGTAAAGAAAAAAATTTGAAGTTTCATCTCCCCTCACTGATGCGATCGGTGAGAGGAGATGAATCTTTTTACCGGAGGCCTGCGTATTTGAATCCCGACGCGATCTTCCTCCGTGGACCTTCCAGGATTCTGCACATGCGATTGCCGGCAAAAAGCCGGACACATGCGCAGGAGTCAGGGAGCCCAGGAAATTTAAAATCTCCTTGCTCCCAGCGACCAACGGTCGCCGAGAGCCTGGAGCAGTGACGGGTGGCCTCGTTGAGCGGTCCCCGGTCACGTGATAAAAAGGTAGCGATCTACCTTTGGCCGGTCTCACATGACCGGATAGGAATTACGGATTCCGCATGCGTCTGATCCGCGGTAATACGCAGATCAATCGCATTGGATTACACAATTCCGCTCACATTAGCGGGTCAGAATTGCGTAATCCACTCGCAGAAAAGAGAACGCAGCAGGTTCTATTTTACTGCGGATATCGGCAACATAGAGCCCATTGTGCTCCATGGTCGCGGATATACCCGCAGTCCATACGCAACTACATTGTATACGGGCTGCGGGTACCCGCGTCATCGCTAAGCGATGGTGCGGGAAATACAAACAAAGGTGTACTGTGCATGACCGCCTGTGTGAGTAGGCAGTTATGCGCAGTACATTACGCAGCCGTACGCAGGGTCACAGCCGGGCTCACAGATGGGATCCGCTGTGGGCCTCCGCAAGCGGATTCCGCCTGCACCCGCGTGAGCCCGGCGTTATTCAGACCGCTACCTGTGATACGTATTTTACAAGAAGCCCCGGGAACGCTCGCTTTCCTGCAGTTCCAGGAGCACCTTGTTGAGCGCCTTCTGTGTGAGACCGCCGCACCTCATCAAGCTTACGGAGACTCACGGAACGCCACTTTTTACACCCCATACCCGCCACTGAGGTCATGAAATACCCCCAAAAAGCATGAGAGGGGGGGGGGGGGATACCCGGTTTTATTGCCCCATGGGCCCATTCCAACCAGCCTTTGTAATTACCCCTGTCTTCGGAAATACTACACAGTTCACATTTTTACTTTTATCTAAGATTTGCGAACGCCAAAAAGGGCGTGGAGGGAGAGGGGGGGAATTTTTAGGGAGTCAATCTTTATTCTGTACAAATAAGCAATGGGGCCTGGAATTTATTCAGTTGTGCCATAAAATCCAACAGGTGTTCCGTCCTTTATAGGCCTTGCCATGCGTCCTGTAAGTAGATTAGGGCCACAATGGGTATGTTTCTGAACTCGGGACAAACGGGGGTATCCATTTTGGGGTGACCGTCTTCATTCCTATGTGCACTGTACAAAAAAACTGTTTTTAAATTGAAAAAATTGCCCAAAAAATTGAAAATCGTAACTTTTTCCTTCTGCTTTGCTTAGATTCATTCAAATACTGTGGGGTCAAAATACGCAGTACACCCCTAGATTAATTCGTTAAGGGGTCTAGTTTTCAAAATGGGGTCATTTGAGGGGGTTCTTTATAGTTTTGGCCGCTCAATGGCTCTATAAGTGGGCAATGGGGCCTGAAATTTATTCAGTGGTACCCTGAAATCCAACGGGTATTCCTTTCATTGTAGGCCTAGCCATGGGTCCTGTAAGTCTATTAGGGCCACAATGGGTATGTTTCTGAACACGGGACAAACAGGGGTATCCATTTTGGGGTGAAAGCCTTCATTTATATGTGTGCTGTACAAAAAAAACTGTTTTTAAATTGACACAATAGCCCAAAAAATGAAAATCCTATTTTTTTCCTTTTGCTTTGCTTGAATTTATTCAAAAACTGTGGGGTCAAAATATGCAGTACACCCCTAGATAAATTCGTTAAGGGGTCTAGTTTTCAAAATGGGGTCATTTGTGGGGGTTCTATATGGTTTTGGGCGCTCAAGAACTCTACAAGTGGGCAATGGGGCCTAAAAGGACTTCAAGCAAAATCTATGTTCTGAAAGCCACCGATTACTCCTTTTATTTTGGGCCCCGTTGTGCATGCGGACATAAGATTAGGGCCACAATGGGTATATTTCTGAAAACAGCACAAACAGGGGTATCCATTTTGGGGTGTAAGTCTTCCTTCATATGTGTGCTGTACAAAAAAAGCTGTTTTTAAAATGACAGAATTGCCAAAAAAACAAAAATCCTAATTTTTTCCTTTTGCTTTGCTTGAATTTATTCAAAAACTGTGGGGTCAAAATGCGCAGTACACCCCTAGATAAATTCGTTAAGGAGTCTAGTTTTCAAAATGGGGTCATTTGTGGGGGTTCTCTATGGTTTTGGGCGCTCAAGAACTCTACAAGTGGGCAATGGGGCCTAAAAGGACTTCAAGCAAAATTTGTGTTCCGAAAGCCACCGGTCGCTCCTTTCATTTTGGGCTCCGTTGTGTATCCAGACATAAGAATAGGGCCACAATGGGTATGTCTCTGAACACGGGACAAACAGGGGTATCCATTTTTGGGTGCAAGTCTTCCTTCATATGTGTGCTGTACAAAAAAAGCTGTTTTTAAAATGACAGAATTGCCGAAAAAACGAAGATCACAATTTTTTCCTTTTGCTTGGTTTGAATTCATTCAAAAACTGTGAGGTCAAAATATGCAGTACACCCCTAGATAAATTCCTTAAGGGGTCTAGTTTTCAAAATGGGGTCATTTGTGGGGGTTTTCTATGGTTTTGGGCGCTCAAGAACTCTACATGTGTGCTATGGGGCCTAAAAGGACTTCAAGCAAAATTTCTGTTTTGAAAGACACTGACTACTCCTTTCATTTTGGGCCCCGTTGTGGACTCAGATATAACAATAGGGCCACAATGGGTATATTTCTGAACACGGGAGAAACAGGGGTATCCATTTTGGGGTGTAAATCCTGATTTTCATGTAAACTATAGGAAAAAAATATGTCTTTAAAATGACAGATTTGCAAAAATATGAAATTTTACTTTTTCTCCTCTAAATTGAATTAATTCCTGAAAAAAAACTGTGGGGTCAAAATACTCATGACACCCCTCAGTGAATACATTAAGGGGTGTAGTTTTTAAAATGAGGTCATTTGGGGGGGTATCTATTATTCTGACACTCATGAGCCTTTCCAATCTCGGCTTGGTATAGGAAAACAAAGTGTTCCTCAAAATGCTAAAAAGTAATGTTAAATTTGTACGTCTCCTAAATAGTTAAAAAAAAACGAAAGTTTTTCCAATGTGCGCCCAAAATAAAGTAAACGGGTGGAAATATAAATCTTAGCAAAAATTTCTATATTATGTTTGCACATATTTAAGATATTGCAGTTGGAAATCTGAAAAAATGACGATTTTTTCAAAATTTTCCCAATTTTGGCGCTTTTAATAAATAAACACAATTTCTATCGGTCTATTTTTTCCGCCTAAATGAAGCACAACATGTGGCGAAAAAACAATGTCAGAATCGCTTGGATATGCAAAACCTTTCTGGTGTTTTTCCATGTTAAAGTGACACATGTCAGATTTGCAAAATTTGGCCTGGTCATTAAGGCGCAAACAGGCTTGGTCACTAAGGGGTTAAACCCTTTCACCCCCAAGAAGGCGGCCAAGGTCTATTCAGAGGACCCAGATTAATCTGATGCTTGGTTAATTAACCCAGAAAATTTGAGACTCCAGATCCCTGATTTTACCGTGAACTCAGGGATACAATTTGATACAACAGGGCTCAGAGGGGTGGACTTTAAGTTGTTTTTTTTTTTTCTTTTTGATTTTTTTGTTACCCAAACTATATTTTAAGTTTTGTTTCTCTGCCAACTCTGCCATGTGTTATAGAAAAAAATGGTTTAAAATTTAAAAATCTGCAAGAAAAAAAATTAACTTTTCATCCTGTGAAGACGCAAGAAAAAAAGGTACATTTTTAAGGTTTTTCACCTTAACAAGTCTATTGTTGATCACAATGGGAGGTTCTTGGCTTTAGATGGTATAATAAACAACTCTCCTATCACCTTAGTAAATATATGCACCTAATTCTTCTTCCCAGATCTGCTTTCTAAACAAAACTATTAAACATGTATGCACAATCCAATCAGGGAAACTCATTCTCTGTGGGGATTTTAATATTGTCCCTGACAAAAAAAAATTTGATTTATCTGGTCACGTGAAACAAACTATACCTACGCTTAACCCGTGGCTGCACAAAAAAGAATTTGTGACGCATCCCATTGTCTGAATTCCTTTTTTAGAAAATACACCTTTTATTCTCCAAGACACAAATGTTTTTCTCACATTAAGTTTTTTTTTTATTAGACAAATATGCTATTTTATCGGTGAAGCTTTCCAAAATTGGTCTCATTTCTGACCACTCCCCTATTTTTCTGAATTTTGCATGAGATAACCCAGTCTTTGGTATTGGGACATGGTGCAACAATCTAGACCTTATGAAGCTTCCATTTGTAAAGACAAAATAGCCGCATCTTTTAAAAAACTATTTTTGCCACAATGACATTCTAGAAACAATGTCCAAAAAGCCTTCATAAGAGGTATTATGATTTAACCTGCGTTCACTTCATTAAACGTATCAACAACTTAATAGAGCAAATAAAAGATCAGCAGAGAAGACTTCAAAATTCTCCTTCTGACAGTTACACCTTGAACTTCCTAAAGTATGTCGCAGTCTAAAACCCATCCTAGTAAACATATGACATATTATACCTTGTATAACAAAGCTAGTAGACTAATGGCTAATAAAGTCAAACAGGTAAAGATCAAAATGAGAATTCCTTCTTTGATAGCAGCAGATGGACCTAGATCTAAAATATCTTATCTTTAAGATACAGATGACGGATTTAACTCCTTTTATTCTAACCTCTACAATATAAAGGATGACCCTTCCACTTTTCAACCTTCCATTTCCCTAATCGACTCTTTCCTTGGAAGAATGGATCTTCCTTCCCTTACAACTGAACAGTATGATAGTCTTGATGCTCCAATATTTGAAATTAGAAGTTTCCAAATATATTAAAACTACGAAGCTTCAAAAAGCTCCTGGCCCTATCTTCTTCGCTAATGAATACTACCAGCTTTATGAGCCAATTTTATTTCCCTATTTAACAAGAATTTTTAATAGTGCTATATATAAAGCAGACCTACCAGAAGCAATACTCCAGGCAACTATTGTAGACCTGAGTTTTTTCCAAACCATTTAGAATAACTACTGAAACCCATGAAGGGTTCTTCTGGTTCCCTTTGCCATTTACTTTAGTAATGGAGCCTTTTGCAGAAAGGATCAAATCCAATATAGACCTCGAAGGCATATCGGCCGGGCCACATACAACATAAGATCGGGCTGTTTGCAGATGATGCAGTCTTAAGATCATCAGATCCCTTGCCTTTCCTGCATGCCATAGGTGACTTTATCTCAATTTGGTCAGGTTTCCAATTATAAGCTTCACACTAATAAATCCTAAATACTAGAAATGCATTTTTTCCCTTCATTACAATCCTCCTCTAATTAAAGGAATTTCCTTTTTAGTGGAGTATGAATGCAATTGTTTACCTAGGTATCAAATTATCCTTTTGATCTTACTAAATTCAGCATTCTCACTCTACTTTCTACTCTACAAAAGTATCCTAATCCTCTTTCTAAAACAGAACTATCCTGGATGGGCCGTACAGTCCCACACAAAACGTTACTCTTTCCAAAGATCCTATGTTTTCGTACTCTTAAAATTCCAAATACAATTGAGCATTTGTTTCAGAGACCTCGAGTAGAGGCTTCAATTTTATTTCTCCACCGGCGACATGGTGGGCTTGGGAGTACCTAACCTCATTCATTATCGCCGCTCTATTCTAATTAATCAACTCCCTCCCTTGTGGTCACATTTTCAAGTCTACAGTTGGCCCACAATAGAATGTGACGTTAATTAATACAGATTCCTTCTGTCTCTTCTGCTGTTTCACTATTTCGATAGAGTGCGTTCATTGCCACATACGCCATCTTCAAACGCCTCACTACAAACCTAGAAATATCTAATCCGAAAACTAGAAGGTTTTTCTAAGATCAAAAAGATGAAGCTTCCTTTAGAGATTCTAGAATGCTTTATTTCTAATCTTCAGCTCGAAGAGTGGACCACTCGGGGCTTAACCAGCATTTCAGATCCTTTGACTGATCAGAAAGTTAAACCTTTTTTTGCTTTATGTGCCGAATACTATATACCCATGATAGGGTATTGCAATATGTGCACGAGAATCACCTACAATGAGCAATTTTAGGTTTTTCCGTTAATTTGTTTCTTACTTTAATCAATATATTTCTGATATCTCTCCTACTGTGTTTATTATTTTCCATTACAAAACTGTCTATTTAAATTATTTCTTTTCTAATTTAGAATTCTATATTTATGTACAATTTGGTGTCATAGGCTTGGGATGAGGGGGAAGTGGTGTTGTCTTTTGGGAGAGTGTACTGTTGTTGAACAAAAGAATATAGTCACTAGTCCAGCATATTTTTCCAAATGTAGATATGCTGCTTAGAAATTTATGAAAGGGTACCCAGAAGAAATAGGAATCATCTGCTGGTTGTTACTAGTACAGCCTTTTGCTGCTAGCAGAATTCTTCAGAGGCTGTATGCCAGCCGATGATGTTGGGGAAAATTGCTTTCAGCTACAGTGATTTTTTTTTTTTTCTCGACAAGTAGTTCAGTTTTTTGCCCCTTTTGTGATGTCTGCTTCATACGAACAACATGCAGCTGGGAAATGTTTGTTTCCTTTTCCACTATTCAAAGCACTTGTACAAGTAACCCACCAGAGGATGATTCCTGTTTATTTCGGGTACCCCTTCGTATGTTGTCTACTCATTGGAGGCAGTGTGGACACTGGGCTGTTGTCATATTTGATTGAATGCTGGGGGCGTTCTATGGTGTAGTTTAGTCTTGACTACATCTTATAATGATTGTTTTTACTCTTGTGCTTTCTTACAGATTATTTGGGGCCTATTCCTCATTCTTGTGGCCCTTTTGATCATAGTGTCGCTTTTTCTTTCTAAGTAAGTATACAATAGTTAGCATTATGGGGCTAGTCCAACCTATATTTTACATTTATGAACATTATTAGAGATACAAGTTTGAATTAAGAGTGTCATGTACCGCATATATTCCATGTGATCTGTCATCCATTGTAAATTAAGGGAAAAAATTCTAGTCTACAATATCTATGCTTGACTCTTTAGTTACATGGAGAAATGTGACCAGCCATATGCCGTTATTCTGAGAAAACAGAACTACTGTATATGCAGTATACATTTATATGGCCAGAAACATTGCTGCTGTAAAGAGAAACACTTTTTCTGAACCATTCTGTAAAATCCAGCTTAATTTTGCAGCTGTTTGTATGGATTGATGTGCGCTATAGCCAATAGAAGAAAGCCACGGGAATTGTATTACTAACGATATATATTACAAAATATTCGCTTTAAATAACAACATGGCAAATTCCTCAAATTCTTCATTTTTACTGGGCAAAGTGGCCTTTGCAATGGCATTCCGACACATTTTATTTTAGTATAACAAATCAGTAAATGATTCTAATTGCATAATGGAGTCTCATTCATTCTCTGAATCCATACTTCAGCACTGTCAACCTGCCAATATGGTCATGCTGTTTGCTGTGGATGGCTCCTGCTATCTGTACTGAAAAGCCTTTAGCCTGTGTTTAGTAAATTTGGCAATGGTGTTATGATGAGCCACTTTTCTTTTTGATTCTCATTCCAAGCTCACTGCAATCATGTTTCCTCATTTGTATAAATGGAACGGTGATTGACATGCAAAATTGCGTAGTCAGGGAAAAAACTTGATTTGCCAGCTGCATTATGTCTTTTTTTTTTTTTCTCTTCCAGCTCTATTGTAGTGCTTTGCTTTTAGTTGACAGCATGAAGCCACTCTGTTACGTTAGAAGTCCAGCCTTTTGCCTTTCATTTCTATTGCAATTCTAACTACTTTGAGTAGTTAAATACATAGTGTTTTTGGAAAAACGCCACATTTTTTTGTGGCAGAAAAAAAAATGCTAGGACTAGGTATTAGCTGTAACCCAAAAGGGAATTGGTAAACACAACTAACCATGCTTTTTTCAGCTGTTTCTCATGGGCTTCTCTACAAACGGCTTTGTATCAAAATACTAAATGAAGATAATTTGTCCCCTTCACAATGGTCATGTTATCGGACCACACCGGTACCGATCTGATGACCTCGTTGCCAGGTTCCAAATTGGTAGATATGGAAGCCCGTGATGAGAAGATTTGCTAGCAATTATCTATCAATTTCATGAAATCACTCCATGTTATGTCAAGACACTTCTCCAGTGAGAACTCAATGAATTCTGTTTAATTAAGAACATTGCCAACTCTTATATACCAAGAAAGAAGGCATCATCATGCAAAGGTTACGCTAAGCTTATTGATCATAAGTAGAGATGAGCGAGCATACTCGCTAAGGACAATTACTCGAGCGAGTATTGTCCTTAGCGAGTACCTGCCCGCTCAGAAGAAAAGATTCGCGTGCCGGCGCAGGTGAGTGGTGAGTTGCGGGAGTAAGCGGGGCGGGAGAGAGGGAGAGAGAGATCTCCCCTCCGTTCCCCCCTGCTCTCCTCCACCGCTCCCCACCCCTAGCCGACACCCGAATCTTTTCTTCCGAGCGGGCAGGTATTCGCTAAGGACAATGCTCGCTCGAGTAATTGTCCTTAGCGAGTATGCTCGCTCATCTCTAATCATAAGGCTTATTGACATCTACCATATAGTCTCAAGGCTCTTAAGGCTAGTCAAGAAAATATCTGTAGTCAGGGTATTATCGCATTATACACCATTTTCTGCTAGTATTGTGTGTCTTTTAAGTTAACACAGCTCAAATTTATTTAACTTTTCTGTTCACTCCTTATCTTAGAATCCGACCGTAGTTACCGACACTACAAAGCATAGGTTTTAGCCTTCTATTTAAGGGCCAATAGTCCAATACAAGATAAGAAACATAGACCTATTGCATTCTGAAACTTAACATGCCATAACAGTCTGAAGCAGTATTGTTCAACATTCTTAAGCAGTTATAGACCAAGCGCCATAAATTTTAATGTAGATCTCCAACAGATTTCATTCCTTCAAGCAAATGGGTGAAATCTGCTGTAAATCCACCCCAAAATTGGTGTCAAAATCTGCACCAAAAGGTGCTGATTTGCTGCAGATTTTTCTACTGTGGTAGGTCCATAGCAAATCTGCCATATGTTAAAGGGGTTGTCTCACGGCAGCAAGTGGGGTTATACACTTCTGTATGGCCATATTAATGCACTTTGTAATATACATCGTGCATTAAATATGAGCCATACAGAAGTTATTCACTTACCTGCTCCGTTGCTAGCGTCCCCGTCGCCATGGATCCGTCTAATTCTGATGTCTTCTTGCTTTTTTAGACGCGCTTGCGCTGTGCGGTCTTCTCCCCTTCTGCTCGGTCCAGGCACGAGCGGCGTTCTGGCTCCGCCCCCTTCTACGCGTTATTGCGTAGCTCCGCCCCGTCACGTGTGCCGATTCCAGCCAATCAGGAGGCTGGAATCGGCAATGGAACGCACAGAGCCCATGGTGCACCATGGGAGAAGACCCGCGGTGCACCATGGGAGAAAACCGCAGTGCATCCCTGGGAAAGGACCGGCGGCCATCTTGGGAGAAGATTTTTTAAAGTCCTTATTTCGTCGGATCAGTAAGTAGCAAGCGGCTTAAAAACCGCTTTACTTTGCTATTTTATGCCAGGGGGGTGACAGGGGGAATGGGGTAAGGTAAAATTTTGAGGTTTGCCGCGAGACAACCCCTTTAATGTACCCCTAGGGCAAAAGCACACAGTGCAGCTGGCCATACTCCAGCAAACCATGGCCACACAAATTACGGGCAAAATTGTGTGGCCATTAGTCACTGCAGGTGGGCATGATTTGTCCATGTGTAGCCAGCCCCAATGTGTCCTTCTATTCTTAACCCATTTTTAAATACAGCGACAGAACCAAGCTCAGTACTTAGGTACAATACTAGACAGTACCAGAACCAAGCTCAGTACAGACATGCAGCACCAGACTGAATCTCATAACATAAATACAGAACTTGGCTGAATACATAAATGCAGCTTAAAAACCAAGCTCATATCATGAATGTAGCATCAGAACCCCTCCATAAAATGGCTATAAAAAGCAGAGATATAAATATCCCTTAAAGTGTTGCCTCAGTAATGCCAGATGAATACCATAGTACTGTTATCCTTCCAGCTGCACCCACCATGACAGTGCAGCTCAAAATTTCAGCAACATTTTACACCACCTCTTTCCTCACTAGCAGCAGCAGCACTTTAACACCTAATCATCCCTCCTCCACACTTGTCACCCTTACCTCTCCCCTCAGACTTGCATGTGATGTTGGAGGTGGAGGGAGAGCTGTGTAGGCTCTTACCTCTGCAGACTGCCCTCCAGCTACATGGCGAAGGACCTGTAATGGTCATATGACTGATTTCATCACTGGTCCTTCATCCATTCCAGGCTCCGAAACTGTACAAATAATGCAGGGCTAGTATTATCAGTGCAGTTTGATCTTTGGCAGTAACTGCTTGCCCACTAACTGACTGGCCCATCGGGAAACTGCCCTGCATTGCCAGTTAACCCCTTCCACCCACTGGAGCTTTGGCAGTGGGCCTGGGGGTGCCCCCTTCTTCCTGAAGTAATGTGCTCTGTACTGTTGATCAGGTCGCACAGTGCAAAGGCAAACCCTGAACTCACCTGCTGTAAGCACAGCTTTTCTACATTACAGTTTGCGTGGAGCTGTTCAGACTCCCTTGGACTCTTTATTATTGCACGCATTAGGCAGCCGATGAATACGATTTTTTTTTTTTTAGTTCATCAGAAAATGCTTTTATAGTACAAAGAACCAGCTATGCTTTGTTTGTTGTCCTGCTGACAACCTATTGTATTTTGATTAATTTAAAGGGGTTGTCCCGCGCCGAAACGGGGTTTTTTTTTTTTCAACCCCCCCCCCCGTTCAGCGCGAGACAACCCCGATGCAGGGACCTAAAGAAAAATCTGCACAGCGCTTACCTGAATCCCCGCGCTCCGGTGACTTCTTACTTACCGGCTGAAGATGGCCGCCGGCATCTTCTCCCTCCGTGGACCGCAGGGCTTCTGTGCGGTCCATTGCCGATTCCAGCCTCCTGATTGGCTGGAATCGGCACGTGACGGGGCGGAGCTACACGGAGCCCCATTGAGAACAGAAGAAGACCCGGACTGCGCAAGCGCGGCTAATTTGGCCATTAGACGGCGAAAATTAGTCGGCTCCATGGGAACGAGGACGCTAGCAACGGAGCAGGTAAGTGAAAAACTTTTTATAACTTCTGTATGGCTCATAATTAATGCACAATGTACATTACAAAGTGCATTAATATGGCCATACAGAAGTGTATAGACCCACTTGCTGCCGCGGGACAACCCCTTTAATGCTATGCAGTTTATCAACATTTGAAGGGCTATTCGACTTTCACTAATTAGATGTAATACTTTGTTTAATGAAAAGTTAGATAGCTTTTCAACACGTTTTCTGCATCAGTTTCTCAGGGTTTTCAGTACTTCTGCTTGCTGTCATTAAGGGGCAGGCTCACACAAGTGTAATTTAACCACGAAGTACACACGTATAATACACAGTGAATGGATCCAATGAAAGCACATTGATTTTCTTTGATCCATTTACACTTGTGTATGTTCATTGTGTATAATACACAGGTAAAAAAGAATTCAGCATGTTCTATTTTACTGCATATTACGCATGATAGAGCCCTATTGTTCTCTGTACATACGCAGTTACATCGCATATGTGGGCGTTTATACACACAATCGCTAAGCAACAGAATGGAAACTAGTCCGACTGCGCATGACAGCGTGCGTGAGATACACTGTCATGTGCGGTGAAAAATCACTGCCATATGCAGCCTTAGTCCGGCTCTCACAGCAGGAAAACGCTGAGCTATAGGCGCAGTGGTTTACAACGCGCTCGTGTGAGCCTGACCTAGGTAGGAGTTTTCATTGTTTACTTACCAAGGGCTAGTAACACTAGTCAACAAAATTTTACTTTTTTTTCTGTTTCTGGTTTGCAAATACGTTGATTCACCTAATTAGGGTGCTGAATTCAGTGCAAGAATCTGATTCTATCACATCACATTTCTAAGATACACAGTACTAATACAGAGACAATAATACAGTACTGGCAAATATGGACTGGTTTCAAATGCGAAAAAAATTACACTTAGAACTCTAATGTTTTTCTGGTAATGTATTTGTGAACGTGAGACTAACAAAAGCACTATGATTTACATATTGAAGCGTTCAAACCGATTAGGTTTGACAAAATGGAATGATGAAGCTGTTCTTTCATCACTGAAGGCACCCAGATTTTCTGGAAGAACCAATGTGTGAATGTAAAAAATGATTTTTTTTTTCTAGAAACATTCTACTCCCCATGTTCTTGTAGCTGTCCAATAGATCACTCACCATCGATACATAGCTATTATTTCTTTCTTTGCTCAAAAGCCACACACAGACACTTTGAAAGAGGACCAAGCGGTTAATTTGAGATTTGTGTGTTTAGTATCAAAGGTTGGACCTTTTAGTAATTTTCTGATTTGTGGCCCAACAAATACGCCATTTTTTAGCTTTCCATCGCTCAATTTGGGAAACCTTTTTCAAATGATTGAATGCCTAACCTTCTTTATCAAGAACTTTTACAAAGTTTTTCATCAGGACAAACTAGATATGAAGCAGAGGAAAACTGATTTTACTCAGCTTAGCCAATGAAGTATTCTTCATGCCTCTAGTATCAAAGCCATGCTTTCATGTTTCTCTCATGTCCACTGCATAGGCCAAAAGCAATGATAGGAGTTTGTTGCCATTACACAATAGCATTGCTTTTAAGCTGGTTGTACTAGAATCCGTAAATAGTCGCTACTCCTGTGGGTTATGGTGAACACCCAGCTCCATCATCAAACCATTAACGTGTATACACACACAGCATTGAATTCTGCATTTCAAAATACTCAGATAAATGGCTACTTCTTGATCTAAAAGTTGGAATCTTTGTCCCTTCCGCTAGAAGGTTCCATTGTTTCAATATAAAACCCAATAGTTCAGTTCCTTGTTTAAAAAGTTGTAAATCACGGACCAAATTGTTTAGTTCTGTTCTATGTCATGAGATTCAAGGCTGTACTCGTTTACAGGTCATGTGTCTTTTCATTAGCTTTCCTCTGATAGGTCCCATGCAGTGGTTTGCAATTTACGGCTAGAAATAGGCAAGCCTTCCCCATGAGGCGCAGGTTTATGCACTGAAGACACATCTGGATGTTTTATTTTTTGGCTGGCTTTACTGGAATGTCCTGCAATACTTGTGAGGCAAAAATAACAATCCACAGAATTAGTTGGCTCACACCAAACCATTGGAACCGCAAACTGCATGGCTCGGCGCTTTCCTTTCATCCATTCTGTTGGAGTAGTTGTGCAGGTTATGTAAGCAATATGAGGTGCAAAGTTTTTATCCTGATCCCCAAGAGCGCAATCAAAATAGCGTTTATAGGCCTTCTTAACTAAATTGGTGATTGGCTTCCTTAGTGTTTTTGGAGTGAACCTTTCAGACGCATAACAAAAGTTGTCGGTGTGATTAACACAATAAAGTTTACCAGTTGCTATAGTACTAACCATAACTCTGATATGTCAAAACATTTCACTAGCTCACACAGGAAACCCAAAAAACGCAGATAAACACAAACGGAAGTAACGGAAACTCAAAAAATACCGATGCGCTGAGGTAACAATGAAGAGAAGTTCTTTATGCAGAATACAATACGCATTAAACAGCAGTACCTCTATAGGCGAATGTCGGAACCCTTCCCATACAGCTACAATGTTCTGTAGTGACCATTTTTAAAACTTCATCCACTGTGTCTTACATATAAATATAAAGTTTAGAATAGTTACTGATTTAATTTTATATACATAATTCCGCAGTGAATACAAACACAAAAAAAACTTTTAAAAAATAGAAAAAATCTAAATTGCATAAAATCTTTACGTGATACATCATTTCCAAAGGCAAACTCAGACTCTACATCCAAAAATCCATAAGAATTGATGTATCACACACCAGAAACAAAAATGCTGTTGACTAGTGAATGTGTTATGTGATGAACATAAAGACACATGGCTTTTTGTAAGAGACAGCTCTAATACACATACTGAAGCGGTCATCTGTCAAGGACAAAGGACTACTTTTTTTCCCAGTAAACTCTGAAGACTCCTGCTGAATGACTGTGTAATGTTATATACTGTTGTGTAAAAATAAAGTCAGAAGCATTCTAGAGGTGAGATCTGTACTGGCTAACCAGAAAAATTGTGTATGCAAGCTTTCAAGGCTACTTAGTGCCCCTTTATCGGGCTTAAAGGGGTTGTCTCGCGAAAGCAAGTGGGGTTATACACTTCTGTATGGCCATATTAATGCACTTTGTAATATACATCGTGCATTAAATATGAGCCATACAGAAGTTATTCACTTACCTTCCCTGCGCTGGCGTCCCCGTCTCCATGGCTCCGTCTAACTTCAGCGTCTAATCGCACGATTAGACGCGCTTGCGCAGAAGGGTCTTCTGTCTTCGGCTCAGTTCAGCAGCAGTGGCGTTCTGCGCGTCATCGCGTAGCTCCGCCCCGTCACATGTGCCGATTCCAGCCAATCAGGAGGCTGGAATCGGCACATGTGATGGGGCGTAGCTACGCGATGACGCGTAGAAGGGGTGGAGCCAGAACGCCGCTGCTGCCGGACAGACCCGAAGGCAGAAGACCCTTCTGCGCAAGCGCGTCTAATCGGGCGATTAGACGCTGAAGTTAGACGGAGCCATGGAGACGAGGACGCCAGCGCAGGGAAGGTAAGTGAATAACTTCTGTATGGCTCATATTTAATGCACGATGTATATTACAAATTGCATTAATATGGCCATACAGAAGTGTATAACCCCACTTGCTTTCGCGGGACAACCCCTTTAAAGGAACCTGTCATTTGCCTAAAGTGCCATAAACTAAAGGCCCATTTAGACACAACGATTATCGCTCAGAATTCGCTCAAAAGCCGTCTTTTGAGCGATCGTTGTGTGTAATTGCACTGACATTATGCAGTTTTCGTTAAGCAGTCGCTGATCGTTGTCTTTCAGTATGCTGAAAGACAACAATCTGCCTTATCAGGAATTCACAGCAGTATGCAGCTGATACTATTGTTTCAGCTATATCCCTCTCCCTGAACACAGGCAGGGTATGAAGAACAGAGCGGTCCAGCTGTGTTCTTCATACTCAACACAAAGCGCACAGCTGTATACCAGCTGAGCGCTCCCTGAACAGCCGGGGTATGAAGAACACAGCAGTCCAGCTGTGTTCTGCATACTCCGCTCAGAGCGCTCGGCTATATAACAGCCAGGCGCTCTGAGCAGAAAACAGCTGGATGCAGAAGACAAGCGTCCCCGGAGCGCAACGTAATTGCTCAACATTTGAGCAATCACCTTGCGCTTAAGGGCACACAACGTTTATTACCCAAAAGTCGCTCAAAAGACATCTTTTGAGCTATAATTGTTGTCTAAATGGCCTTAACTTGTGGTACTGTTAGTGCAGGTGAGAGGGAGACGGGTATTTTTTTTTGAAAATGGAATATCCATATTAATGTACAAATTATACTGTGATTCAAGAAAACCCTACACTTTGCTTTTCTGCTGTCCTCTGGGGTATCATTTAGTCAGATCTAGAGAACATTGACACCTATGAAGGCATTCCTGTGGCACACCTTCATAGGTTTTTATTCATTGCAACCGAATGGCATGCCGCAAATGCCTGACCATGAAGGCATTTAAATGCCACTGTCAGAATTGACAGCACCATTTAGGGGGGTAACAACCGCAATCATTGTTGGCGGCACCTGCCTTGTGTAGGGCGGGATCGTCACACGATCCTGCTCAGTAAAAAAAAAAAAAACACACACACCCAGGACATAAGTATACATCCGGTGTTAAGTGTTTAAAGTCAATGTGTTCCATTGTGCATTTCTTTTACGGACCACTGGTCTGTGTATTAAAAAAAAAGTCACAGCATGTCCTATTTTGGTAAGATTCTTTAATTGGAATTGCCCCTTCAAGTCAATGGGTGAGTTAAAAAATAAAAAATGGAGAATGAACTTGCATGGCAGTCATATGTGTTGCATTTTTTTTTTTCATGAACCCATTGACTACAGTGGGAGTTTGAAATTATATCAGTATGGCAACCTTACTTTTTTTTTTTTTTTAACCTGTGCATGAAAAATGGATTGCACTATGATGACATGCACGTTTAAAAAGTGGTGCAAAATGCATATACACATGCTATGAAGTTGGTTAGTTTGTGATTTTGGTCAGTGAAACTCACCCATGTGAATAAGGCTTTAGAAAGAGCTGTTATTTTGTATTGAGCCTTTGAATATCAGTGAGAATGTTTCAATCCATTGACTGCAAGCGGAGATTCTGGAAATGGTAGATAACAAAATTCCATAACTTTTCATCGCACTGTCAAGAAGATATAGTTTCTTGCTTTGAATGAAGACTGCATAGTTAGATGGTGTTTAATGTAATTGTAAATATTTCATGGCTGGAACATATTTACAGATATCGGAGTGTGAGCATGATAATTGAGCGTCTACTACTTTTATCACTTTTCATCACAAAACATTACACCACCTAGGCCAAGAATAAATTAATTTTATATGGTGCTTTAACTTCAAGCCCGATAAGTTTTAAATATGTTCTGAGTAATGATGTTGGAAGTTTGAACTTTCTGCTCATATTCTTAATCGCTAAACATCCACTGAAGAGAATCAGAATGTTACTGAAAGCCACACTTGAGGGGGCCTGAGGCATTTGAAATACCTCTGGGAGTGAAAGGGTTAGTATGGCCTATCCATCACAATGAGTATAAATTGTACGTGGAAAAGCTCTTTATAGTCTCATTTGGCAGGCAGGAAATATCATCCAGACTTAATGTGCCATGATTATGCGTCTTTAACCTGAACATGTCCTGCAGCTACCAAAAAGTTGCTAAAGCATATTAAAATTTTGAAAGCAAACCTTTTACACTAAAATTGCATCTTCATATACAATAACCATTTTATGTATATTATGGGACACGTGAGAACTGATGCACCGATAATAAAAGCTGCTGAAACCATAGCAACCAAGTAGCTTCCTAAAAAAAATAAAAATACTAAATTGCCAGTGCTGGATTTTTAATGTGTAATGCTGCTTGCTGTTATCTAAAGCAAATTTCCACTCTCAGGGCTTATTTGCACGGCCTTTTGTGCGCCCGTTCAGACGGCAGGGGCTCGGCGCATATATGCCGAGGCTGCAATGCCATTAGATGGGGGCAGACAGTTTAGATATGCTAAACTGTCCCCTCCTTTCTTCCCCTTCGCCGTCTCTTGGCAAGAGGAGGAGGTGAGACAGGTTGGGAGCTAGTGTGCTAAGGCTCCCACCCTCTCTCCGCCCCTTGTTGCAGCCAGCAATGGGAGGGGTGGGGTGGGCAGAGCTTAGATGCGCCCCCGTCCCGCCTCCTCCCATTGCAAACGGCCAGCAAAGGGCAGAGAGGAGCAGGGAAGAGGGTGGGAGCTTAGCAGTCACTCTGCTAAACTCCCTCCCACCTCCCTGCTCCAGCAGCTGTCATAGGCTCCCATAGGAGTCTATGCAGCTGCTGCCGCCGTAAAAGCGCCCGGACAAAATGCACTATCTTGTCCGACCGTCGTTGTTATGCCACGGAAATATGCCATGTGCACTGATGCTTTGTAAACCAATGCATCAGAGGGGCAGCGTACATGGGCTGGGCGTGAAAACCCAGCCGATTATACGCCCGTGTGAATCCAGCCTAAAACTGTATTCAGTTTCTGGATATTATCTGATAAAATATTCTTAAATTTACAACATCAATTCCAAAAAAGTTGCAAGGCTGTGTAAAATGTAAATAAGTGTAAAGAAAAAAAAGATGCAATGATTTGGAAATCTTATATAACCATATTTTATTTACAATAAAACAGAACACAAATCAGAAGGTGAAAGCGAGGCATTTTTCCATTTAATAATGAACTGATTAAGAAACTGATGTCAGCAATACATCTCAAAAAAAGTTTGGCCAGGGTCGTGTCTACAATGGTGTAGCATCCCCTCTTCTTTTTACAACAGTCTGTAAATGTCTGGAAAGTGAGAAGACCAGTTGCTGGAGTTTGTGGAAAGGAATGTTGTCCCATTCTTGTCTGATGTAGAATTCTATCTGCTTAACAGTCGTGGGTCGTCTTTGCTATATTTTTTGTTTCATAATGCGCCAAATGTAATCTATTGGTAAAAGGCCTGGACTGCACGCGGGCAGTTCAGCATCCGGAATCTTGTTCCTTAAAGCCATGCTATTGTGGATACAGTTTGTGGTTTACCATTGTCTTGCTGAAATATGAAAGCCCTTCCTGGAAAGCGAGAACATGTGAATGGGAGCATATGTTCCAAAACCTCAATTTACTTTTCAGCATTGATAGTGCCTTTCAAGATGTGTAAGCTGCCCATGAAATAAGCAGTAATGCAACCCCATACCCTCAGAGATGCAGGCTTTTGAACAGTGTGCTGTTAACAAGCTCGTTTATCCCTCTCCTCTTGGGTCTGCAGGACATGGCGTCTGTGGTTTCCAAAAAATTCTAATTTTGATTCATCTGACCACAGAACAGTTTTTTCTTTTTTGCTTCAGTCCCTTTTTAAATGAGCTTTGACCCAGAGAAGACATTGGAGGTTTCTGGATTGTGTTGATGTATGGCTGCTTCTTTACATGATACAACTTTTTACTTGCATTTGTGGATTGTACGGCAAACTCTTTTCACAGACAATGATTTCTAGAAGTATTCCAGATCCCATGCAGTGATTTGAATGACAGAATCATGCCTGTGTTTAATGCAGTATTGTAGATCACAAGCATCCATTATTGACCATCTGTTTTTTCCTTTGTGCACAGGAAAGTCTCCAGATTCTCTGAAACTTTTGATGTTATCTACTGTAGATGTGGAATAATCAAAGTCTTCGCGATTTTATGTTGAACATTTTTTTGAAATTGTTCCACAATTTTAAAGCAGTAGTTTTTCAGATTGATGAACCTCTGACCATCTTTCCTTCATATTCTGCCTCTCTAACATGCTCTTTTAATACAGTAATGTGCATTAGTAGAAAACTGACCCTCCAGCTGGTTTCAACCTTATTTTATTTGTTTATTTTTGGTTAGTCTTGACAAAGCTCTCCATTCTGCTGGTATCGATACTGGATTCGTTCTCTTTGGGACAAACATAACAAACCCATTGAATATTCTTCTTCCAATTTTACAAAGGGTAAGTATCATTTCATCATTGTGCTGATGTTTTCCATAAAAGCTATGCATGCTAAAAATATCCGGAACTTAAAGTGATATTCTGGGTTTTAAGCAAATTTTCAAAAATTCCAAATATGAAAGGTGTTTTTTTTGTTATGGGTATAAATCCCACAGCCATTGCCTTCATATCCTGTCCTCCATTTCTGATGTTTCCCCACATCACTACACCGCATCCCTGCCAACGTGCAGTGTGAAACTACATTTTGCACAGTCCCCTGCTCTGTACTTCTTTCCTGTGTGCTTCCCTGTTAAGTGTTTCCATGGTAAGTGCTATTGGTCAGCAATTTTCTCTTGAGGGCGGAACATAAAAAAAAAGGGGGGGGGGGACTCTCCATGGTTGTTCCTACTAAGCATGACCGACCTGTAGTGCTGGAATACCTACAAGTAGTATCCAGGGCCGCCTGTGAAGAAACACTTCTGAAATGTCAGGTGAAGGTGATGGCTTATAGGGCTACAAAATCCAAAGCAGAACCGCACTGCAAACTTAAACTTTTGATATCATTCATTTGATAACAACTTTGCATAACCAGAATACCCCTTTAAGTTAAAAATAAAGAAGCTCTGCAAATAGTCTGTAGTAGAAACACTCTATCATTGTGTATGCACTTCCTTTGCAGACTAATGTGCGCTACCATAGAGTCTGTCTCACGAAAGCCCATACCTGGAATGCAGCCCCGGTGCATACCAAAGTAACATGCCAGGGCTACATTCCAGGTATGGTATGTCTTAAGACAACCCCTTTAATGCTGCTCCATGATTTGAACTGTACATAAACCCCGTGGGTAAACTAGTCCTGCAGTTATTTCTTACTCTCCTGCTCACTGTAAACCTTCTGATCAATGTTGAGTACGTTAGTGTGAATTACCCACAGCATTTTACATCTCCATGGGGAGAACTTCCAGAACTCACATTTTGCACAGCATTGCCAATGGTGCAGGATAGAACATTGAGAGAGCTTGTTCAACGGGGGACACGCACTGAGCTCTGAACTTGCAGCTTTCCAAGTTCACTACCAACCATTCACTAACTAAACCTGACCAAAGGGATACAATAACTATTGGTGAAACACTCCAGTGGGTGACCTCTATACTGTCCAGTTCTTGTATAAACTAACTTTTTGTTAGGAATGGCCATGGACATGAGAATATTTAGCTGTCAAACACCTCTTGTACTGCTTATCTCCATAGGAAGGACATACTAAAATCCTTCCTGTCCAGTAGGGGGTGGGGGGTTGGGAGGCATTGTACATGCTCGGTAGACATAAGATATTAGTGATTCCCACCAAGAATAATGCCACGTGCATTGCTATCATAAAGTGAGTGTTGGACTCACTTGGACATATATATATATATATATATATTCTTAATAAATCCAGAATTATGTGCTGATTTTGTTTTTCAATACAATTTTTTTTTTTTTGGTTGGAACTGGCCGTCTTTTATGATTATCCAAATTCCCTACAAATCCAAAGAGGGGAATGGTAAATTGTCCCATCACTTGTGGGAGCGGACCTGATTAAGAACACCGTATAGAGTATGTGCTTGAGATTCCCCTAGAGACAACAGAATTTTATCATTCACTTGTATCGGTGCACGGGGGAAAAGTGAGCTTTACTGGTTATAAAGATTCAATAGGACATCAATCAGCTCAAAGTGTTAAGCCTAAAACATGGTGTTAAAAAGTGGACATGTTGTAATTTTGTTCAACTGAAACTTCACTCCTTGTTTGTCTGGCTGAAACGGTTTTGTAATTTTTCAGCTTTTTTTTTACATTTTAATGATGTATGTATCTCATACTTGGTGCATTTTTAATTTGATTTTTTTTTTTACCTTCTTAGGTTTTTCCTCTCGACTACATCTTGATTACGATTATTATAATGTATTTTTTCTTTACTTCAATGGCTGGTATCAGAAACATGGGCATATGGTTTTTCTGGGTTCGGGTAAGTGATTAATGTGACAGGGTTGGTGGAAGAGTTTATTAACCTGTCCACACATATCATGATACATGTACTTTTAGGATTAGGAGTAGGATCCTATATTTGATGCTCATGAATGTTACAGTGATGGCAAAGTGTACCTACATGGTAATCAATGGGGTGGCAGCTGTAATGCTGGAGATCATATGTCACAATGTAGTAGCCAATCACCAGTCAGTAATACACCTGTCAGTTACAGCTATGTCTACTGTAAAGATCAGGAAGACCTGTGATTTCTGCTGTTTAACCCTTGAAACACTGCACTTAACTGGCCGTGGGGTAAACCAGTACTTTTTATATTATGATGTGCCCCATAGTTTTCTTATTTATAAGTTGTTTAGTCCTTTCTATGACTACATAAATTCTCTTTTTCTTTTTGCTTTGCAAATCTTTTTTTTATTGAAAACAAGAATAAAGCATGTACATTGTACATATTGGGTTTGATAAAGGAGATGTTCAAATATATCAAAGTAGGTCATCCGAGATTGATATGGCAAGGAACATATCTCAGAGGTAGATTGTTTACTGGTGAAATGCGAAAACAAATAGAGAAACATAAACTATGTACAAAGGTAGAAGGGAAGGAAGCCAAGGGTGATATCTTTCTAGGAGGTTAAGGGAGAATAGAAAGTTATTAAAAAAAACAAAACACAAAACTTCAACAGTGCTTCTCGTGAGTGAGCGAATAGTTTGAAGTAGACTGTGTTTAATGGCGGGACACCAAAAAAGGCCCATAAGGTGAGGATCCAGAAGAGAACTAACAAGAGAAAGATGTAAGGGGGTCTTTTGAAACCTGGTTAAGCAAATCCAACTGCATAAGTGAATAGGTTTGTAGTAGAGCTGGGGTCTGGGAGCCCCCATACCACCACTTGAAGATTTCAGTGTTAGTCTGTTCGGTAAACTAGGCTTACTATTATTCCATAGGCAACGGGCAAATGTCTATCTACACAAAAAAAGGATTCAGGGATATGAATAGGAATCAGGTTTTACATACCGTATTTTTCGCTCTATAAGATGCACTTTTCTTCCCTCCAAAGTGTGTGTGTGAAGGGGGGGGGGGGGTCGCTGTGTCTTATAGAGTGAATGTGTCAAAATTGCCACATCGCACAAACAAATGTGCAATTAGTTAACAGTTTTCTCTCCTCCACACTGCCACCCATCTGTACCGCTGATTGGTCGTAAGTGCTGGCGGGAACTGCTGCTGCTCCCCCGCCTCCACCAAACTGCTTCTTCCCTCCACTGAATAGCAGCTTTGACACGGAGCTCCATTTTTTCAGACTCTGCTGCTTCTTTTGCTCCATTGCCCGCACTAACTCTACGCTGTCCCTAGGAAAGTTCAAAATATTTTTTCCTTATTTTCCCGCTCTAAAACGTGTGTGCGTCCTATCGTCCGGTGCGTCTTATAGAACGAAAAATACAGTATATAAAATATAAAAGGAAAGGGACATTGAGCTGAAATGAGTTTTAATTTTGGCAAGTAGCGCGTAGTAATTTGAGGAGAAAAGGTCAGATAGGGGGTCTTTATTGTGGCAAATAGTATTGATATGTTAAGGAATCTCAGATTTTGAGTAGTTGATTTAAAAGTTTGTGGCAAGGCCGAATTGCTGAAATATTTGAAGAACATAGGGGAAGGCTTTCTGGGGGTTCATGATGATCAATAATTAGTCATCAGCAAACCTAGCTGTAGAATGAGTTTTGTCGTCCATCTTAAAGCCTTCCATTTCTTTTGTGTGAGGTATTTTTTGGATCAGGGTTTCTATGGTCAAGATAAAAAGGGAGGGGGAGAGAGGGTACCATTTAATATATCAAAAGTGGGGGACAACGTGCCGTGGATTCTCAATCTTGCCTTAGGGAATTTTATAAAGGAAAAAGATAGCTGAAATAAAGGTGGGTGGAAAATCAAAATTAGTTTATAGTGCATAAAGGTCCGGCTCACTCTGCCGAATGCTTTTCAGCATCGGCACCTAGTAAGACCAAAGAGATTTTGTACAGGTGTACAAAAAGGTACTAATAAGCCTGGATGACTTATGTTTACCCTTATGATTTTGGACAAAACCTACTTGTTCAGGGCCAATTAAATTGGGTAGGATAGGTTTAAGCCTATTTGCCAGAGGTTTGGCCTACCATTAGAGATGAGCGAACGTACTCGGTAAGGGCGATTTCGCAATCGAGCACCGCGATTTTCGAGTACTTCACTACTCGGGTGAAAAGTACTCGGGTGCGCTGCGGGTGAGCGGGGGGTTGCAGCGGGGAGTGGGGGGAGAGGGAGAGAGAGAGGGCTCCCCCCTGTTCCCCGCTGCTACCCCCCACTCCCCGCTGCAACCCCCCGCCCCACAGCGCACCCGAGTAGTGAAGTACTCGAAAATCGCGGCGCTCGATTGCGAAATCGCCCTTACCGAGTACGTTCGCTCATCTCTACCTACCGTTTAACATCTGTGCAGAGGAGCGATTATAGGGCAGTTTCTCAGGTTTAGCAACATAAGTGACAAATTACTACTTGTCCTTTTGTTGCTTTTCTGCTCGGCCCCATTCAGTTGGTTTGTCATACCATTATCATTATAACTACCTTGTGTTTACATATGGTAATGTACCTGCATAACATTAAAGAAATCATATTCAGGATATGAATGATAGTTTTTTGGTGATGTGACAAAGGCTGTGGCAACAGCCGAACTGTTGGCATCAAGCCCTGGTGTGGCTTCAATAAAGATGGAATTCTTTTAACTCTATACATCAAGGTGTTTGGGTACCCTGTTTTGTGGCTCCAACATATCATTTCTTGCATGATAGTTTTTTAGGTATACCTAATCTAGAAGCAAGTAAACACTGAAGAGCGAAAACCATAACCTAATAATAAATTGTGTTTCTATTTTTAAATGCTATCTTGCATGTACCACAGATTGGGAGCAAAATTGCCTCAACTCGTCTTGTAAAGAATGCCATGGGGTAAAAAGTATTTTAAAAATCTTGGATGGTAAAGGAGTTAATATTTAAAAACTATTCTAGCCTGGAAAAACAGGAAATTACTTTTGACATGTCCATCCTACAACAGCTTGGTATCAGCCAAAGGAATTCTAGACAAAATCCACAGAGATAATTGTCATGCTGTGCATTTACATTTTTTTCTTTATCACCTTTTGCTATGCATTGACCGAAATCCACAGAAAATCTGCTTCTGCTTGTAAACATGTGGCTTTGGACACAGATTTGTAGCGCAAGTTGCGGCACAATCTGTGACTGATATAGATACTAATATATTTTTTTCTGTACGTATAGACATACCCTTAGAGACGTTTGGTTGTCACGTAATGGTTTTTTTGTTTTAATTGTAGTGTTTCCTTGATTTCTATATGATGATTAAAGGGAGATGTTTGTACACATATTGTCACACTAAACAGCCATAGTCATTGTAGCTTTGGGCAGAAAATTGAAGAGAAGGTTAAATATCCTTTCTGCTTTTAACATTGTTGAAATGCTTGTCATGTTAACAGTTGTACAAGATTAGAAGGGAACGAACAAGACCTCAAGCTCTTCTCTTTCTCTGCATGATTCTCTTGTTAATCGTCCTTCACACTAGTTACATGATTTACAGCCTGGCACCACAATATGTCATGTATGGAAGCCAAAAATATCTGGTGGAGGTAAGATCTGCGTTTTACTTTGAGTGCAATAAACATGTCCATTATTCCAATGGCTTTTTTTTACCTTTACAAATATCATCAGCAGTGTTGTGTATTTTTTCAAATGAAAGTAGACATCTTGAGGGTCATATCACTTCTCTTATTCAGCACTAAATGTATGGCAAAAGTGTGTGCCTACTGGTAATAACTAGAGATGAGCGAACGCGTTCGTCCGAGCTTGATATTCGTGCGAATATTAGGGTGTTCGGGATGTTCGTTATTCGTAACGAACACCATGCGGTGTTCTGGTTAATTTAACTTTCTTCCCTGAGACGTTAGCGCTTTTTTCTGGCCAATAGAAAGACAGGGAAGGCATTACAACTTCCCCCTGCAACGTTTAAGCCCTATACCACCCCCCTGCTGTGAGTGGCTGGGGAGATAAGGTGTCACCCGAGTATTGAAATCTGCCCCTCCCGCGGCTCGCTATGGATGCATTCTGACATGAGTTTAGGGAAAGCGCTATCGTGTTGGAGCTGCTATAGGGAGAGTGTTAGGAGTATTTTAGGTGTCAAGAACCCCAACGGTCCTTCTTAGGGCCATAAATCTTCTCTATATGCGCTCAATGGGGCCGGCGGTAGCAGCGCTGACCCCATTGAGAACATATAGAAGAGAAATCCTTCTTCTCTGGCACAGCTGTAACAGCTGTAGCAGAGAAGAACGATGTTTGCCCATTGAATTCAATGGAGCCAGCAAAACAACAGGTTCCACTGAATGCAATGGGCTGCCCGCGATCGCAGGATGAATGGTCGGAAAGGGGTTAAATATATAACCCCTTTCCTGCAATTCATCCAGAAATGTGTTACACTAAAAATATATACCGGCGTATAAGGCGACCGGGCGTATAAGACGACCCCCCAACTGTCACCTTATACGCCGGTAATACAGTGGAGCAAAGAATAAAAATCATTACTCACTTTTTCAGATGATCTGCGGCGCTCCTGCAGGCTGTCGCTCCTTCCTGGTTCCCGGCAGACTATTCCTTTCTCCACGAAAGGCTTTAAATCCCTGCCTCCAGAAACACATGTGCCTTCAGCCAATCACAGCCAATGACAATGATGTCATTGAATGGCTGTGATTGGCTGTGTTTCTGGAGGCGGGGATTTCAAGCCAATCACAGCCATTCAATGACATCATTGTCATTGGCTGTGATTGGCTGTGTTTCTGGAAGCGGGGATTTCAAGCCTTTCGTGCAGAAAGGAATACTCTGCCGTGGATTAGGAGGGAGCGACAGCCTGCAGGAGCGCCGCAGATCATCTGAAAAAGTGAGTAATGCTTTTTATTCTTTGCTCCACTGTATTACCGGCGTATAAGGTGACAGTTGGGGGGGCGTCTTATACGCCCGGTCGCCTTATACGCCGGTATATATTTTTAGTGTAACACATTTCTGGATGAATTGCAGGAAAGGGGTTATATATTTAACCCCTTTCCGACCATTCATCCTGCGATCGCGGGCAGCCCATTGCATTCAGTGGAACCTGTTGTTTTGCTGGCTCCATTGAATTCAATGGGCAAACATCGTTCTTCTCTGCTACAGCTGTTACAGCTGTGGCAGAGGAGAACGATCTTTATGCTGACAGTGGGGGGGGGGGGGGCCCTCTTGCCGCTATTGTGGCTTAATAGTGGGACCTGTGAACTTGAGATGCAGCCCACCATGTAGCCCCTCGCCTGCCCTATCCGTCACTGTGTCATTCCCATCACTTTCCTGAATTGCCCAGATTTTCACACATGAAAACCTTAGCGAGCATCGGCGAAATACAAAAATGTTCTGGTCGCCCATTGACTTCAATGGGGTTCGTTGTTCGAAACGAACCCTCGAGCATCACGGGAAGTTCGTTCCGAATAACGAACACCCGAACATTTTGGTGTTCGCTCATCTCTAGTAATAACACAATGACAAGCAATTGGTTAAAGGAAGTCTGTTATATCATGAATATTTTTGGGGTTCCCAGCAGTCAAAAAAACGATCTTTGATGCTGCTGCAAGTGCTTGGCTGATGGGAAGTATTGGTCAAGTTCTCTCCCCTCTGCCCATTAGGTTGCTCCTCATCTCTGACTATGAGCTGTAGCACTCAATCTGGAGTTTGGATGTAGAGGGAGAGCTTTTCAGAAGAAGCCCATTATGCAGGGCACTTGCAATATAGTTTGCCACAGAATAAAAGTTACTTTTCTGTTTGTACTTGATATCATCATACACACAGGTATGTATGAGCTCTGCTCCCTGACCCCTACAAAATCATGTCCGCAGTTTTGCATCAACACCATTGAAGAGAGCCTTTCTTGTCAGCAGGGCTGACTGACTTATGTAGGTCTTTTTAGACTCCGTTCCTGGTGCTTGGAATGTTTCAAGTGCGCAGTCACTGTCAATCAAATCCGATGTCACCCTTTGATGGTGAGCAGTGGGTACTACCCACTTGACACATTCAAAACATTGGGAGCCAAAACTAAGGAGAGCCATTATGAAGAAATTTGGAGGGGAAGAGTATGAATAAAGAGAAGCAGGAATTGTCAGCCGAATTATGGCTGCAAAGCTGCGCAGCCGCAGGCCCCACTGACATAAGTGTACAATACATCCTCTTTAACCATTGTGAACACTTTTTTGGGGGGTAATTTTACTTGAATGAATGTATTATGGGCTTAACCCCTTCATGACATGGCCTATTTTGGGCTTAATGACGCAAAGATTTTTGGCGGATTTTCTTCTCCATTTTTCAAAAGCCATAACTTTTTTATTTTTCCGTCGACGCGGCCGTATAAGGGCTTTTTTTTTTGCGTGGCGAACTGTAGTTTTTATCGGTGCTATTTTTGGGTACATAGACTATATTGTAAAACTTTTATAATTTTTTTTTTTGATAGCAGGGAGAGAAAATGAATCAATTCTGCCATAGAATTTTTTTTTTTTTTTTTTTTTTTTACAGCCTTAATCTTGCAGCATAAATTACACAATCCATTTTTTCTGCGGGCTGATAGTGACAACGATACCAAAATTCTTACCTTTTTTTTTTAAGGTTTTTCCACATTTCTGCAATAAAAACCTATTTTTTTTGGAAATCTTTTTTTTTTTTTTTCCAAATCGCTGCATTCAAAGTCCTGTAACTTTTTTTTAATTTTTCTATGTACGGAGCCCTATGAGGGCTTATTTATTGCGCGACGAGCTGTAGTTTTTATTGGTACCATTTTGGGGAATATATGGCTTTTTTATCACTTTTTATTGCGTTTTTAGGGAGGCAAAATGCTAAAAATTAGCATTTTGCCTTAGTTTTTTTTTTTTTTACACTTTTTTTCCCTGCACTTATTGTACGTGTCTGACGGAAGCGACAATACCAAATATGTGTTGTTTTTTTGTACCTTTTTTTATGCTAATATGAGAAAAAGCATAAAAAGGTTTTTTTTGTGGTTTTTTTTTTTACACACAATTTGTGTCCCCCTGGGGAACTTACAGTACAGCACTGATGATTGCTGTGATAAGGCATGGCACGGCTACTGCCCTGCCATGACTTATCGCTTATGCAGCGATCACAGGCTATGGCAATACAGGACACCAGTGTCTGGCGTCCTGTTGCCATAGCAAACAGCCGGGCTCTCTGCGATTATATCGCGAGAGCATGGTGACGTCACAGAGGGAGCGCGCTCCCTCTGTGAACCCCTCCCTTCCCTGTCGCGCTATCCCCAGGACGTACGTTTACGCCCTGTTGCAGGAAGTACCCCGCTGCCAGGACGTAAACTTACGCCCTGGAGTGGGAAGGGGTTAAAATCATTTTCAATGGTATTTCATTAAAAATTTTGCGCCATTTAGCTTCTACAATTTCTGTATATCACTGTATATAGCAAGTTATGGAAAGCCTCTCCCTTTAGATCCATCAGTATGCTGGACTAACAGCTTAGTTTCTCTCAACTTCTTCCCTGAACATTTTAAATCGGCTGATAGGAATGTTCAGGAGAGGAGAGATTAGGACTGAAAACTAAACCTTCTGTCCAGCACGCAGATGGATCTGAAACTAGATGATTTCTGCAGCTTGCTATATACAGTGATCTACAGAATCCTTATTGCAAAAATGATTTTCAGCACAAAATACACTCCTTTTAAGTAAAGAAAAAAAAATCCCTGTCAAATATGTCGATGGTTTTTAAGGAGATGTGAAGTGCTTACCTGCCTAATAACTTGTCGAAATGGGAATACCCCTTCATCACCTTTCCATAGTATAGGGGATAACTTGCTGATCAGCAGGTGTCTGACCGCTAGAACCCCCACCGATCCCAAAATTCCACCCACTTCCTGAAGTTTTGACAGTGTTGGCCATGCATGTACTCTTCTGCTGCATGCACTTCCGACTCTATCTTCAATGGGCCTATTGAATGAAATGGAACAGTAGTGTGCATGTGCATCCTCTGCTCTCAACACTTCAAGACATGCCGAGAGTGAAATTTGGGACCAGTGGTGTCCCAGCTGATAACTTGTTGAGATGTTCAACCCTTTTAAAAACCTAAACTGAATAGTACCTGATGAGTACAAAGGCCCATCCTCTGACAAGTTGCAGATACACTACATACTGTTGTGGAGGTCCAAGAGCTAAGGTCTGATTTGAAGTCCACCACTTCGAAAAGCTGCAGTTGATTCATTGACAGCACCCTTCTGCTTGTGACTATTCCAAAGCCTAAAAAGAGCTGTCATCAAGCAAAGGAAGAGGAAGAATGAAAGCAGAAGCCCACACTAGTCCGAGCGGTGAAGAATGCCCATTGAACGGTCTAATGCTTATAGAGCGCCTAGACTGAACAATTATTGTTCACAAAATCATTCGAATAAATTAAAGTGAATGACCATCATTCAGATGAAACTCGAGCCAACGACTGAACGGCGAATGAGAATCATGAGGTTCTAGTTCGTCGTCCTGTTTCAGCCGGCATAAAAATCATCGCCAACTCAGACACTTATCTTGCAGTTTAAAAACTGATCAGCGTTTCACAAAGGATTGTGAAAAATCGAATGAGAACTGCACAATTCTCAACGTGGCTGCAAGAAAAAGCTGGTGATTATGTCAACAACTTGAGCAAATGAGAATGGGGCTCTCAGTATGTCTAAAGGAGCTTTACGTGCATACAACACACATGGCAGAACTGAGATTTCTCTGTAATGGTAGCACTAGCAGCAGAACTAAAAGGTATACTAAAAATGTTTGTCTTGGTGCTAATCAAATGGTGTCAATAGACAATGGGGGTATTCTATGTTAACAGACTTCCTTTACTCATAGAATTGTGTATCTTTAGGTCCTTTTGCATGCAACGATTATCGTTCAAAATTCATTTAAACATCCAAAAGTGAGCGCTAATCGTTACATGTAAACGCAGGCATCTTGCACTTTTCGTTTGAACAGTGATTTTAAGGTTTCCCTAAAATCCATCGTTCAGCCACTGCGAGATAAAGCAAAAATATTTATCTTCCAATAGACCATACACTGTTCTCTCCACGTCATGTTACACTAGCCGGGAGAGAACAATGCAATCTGCTGGGAGCAGAATAATCCAGCTATTTGCACAGTTAGGTGTGTGTTTAAACACACACTGGGCTCTGCAAACAACTCCTGGAGGTCTTTTACATGCAAATAAAGATGATAAAGTGTTAATGGCCATTAACACTTTATGCAAATACATCGCTAAATCTTTAACTTGTTTGAAAGATTATCTTTGCATGTATAAGGGCCTTAAAGATCACTGGAAGATGAAAAATGTGGAGATTCAGTTTAAATTTAATTTGATAATATCTTTAATTTTCCATTTTACAATTAGTTTCAATTTATAGAATTAAAGAATGAAGCACTGTCATTTCTAGCACTGAGTCACTTGAAACATTTTGTTTTATTGAGGTGGCTTTGGTGTAATTCAAGCCAGTAGTGAGAACATTATTCTCTGGGGACGTTCTGTATGGATCACGCTCAGCTTACTGTTATTCTGTTTACTTATTTTTAGTATCTGGGGGTATATTACAAGCTTGACAGGGTCACGTAGGGGCCTGCAGCAACAGGAGTAATAGAAAAAAAACTGTACAATAACATGTGAGAGGCGATGAGATAAGATAAACCAGATGATTACTGACAATGAAATGTGTTTTTTGTGAATTGACAAATGGCACATAAGCCATTGGTCTATTGCACAGTATTCGATCTTGGAGTTGAGATTTTATTATAGTTAATTTAAATAAAGCATATGTGCTACATTTTTTTTGCCATAAATCAGTAGCATATGTAAATACATAGTGTCACTTTTGTAGGGTCACCCTGTAAATGAGGGTAAAAGACAGCATATGTCTACAACCTACAAACAATGGCACGAGAGGCAGACAGCACATCCTAATGGATACAACTGAATACGGACCATGGCTCAGTGGAACCTCAGGTTATGCTCAGCCGAACCAGCAAGCTTAAACTTCAATTTAAAGCATTGAACAAGCGGCACTCACCAAAGTATATTTAAAATGTAGCAAAATCTTTATTGTATATGAAGAAACAGGATTCGGGGTGGACACGGTGCGATAGACAGCCGTTTTACGTCAACCGATGCTTTCTCTAGCCTTTCCAGGTGTAACAACTGTCAGAGCGTCCATTTAACACGAATATCCAGTTGCTGCTATGGCAACATTGCTTTGTTTAGATTTACTACAGAAAAAAACAAAAATTGAGAAAGTTTATGATTATGACCTAAAAAAACAGCTTTTTTTCCCCTTCTTCAGGTATAGCCCATAAGTTGCATCTGTGGTAAATATAGTATTTATGCGCAATTGGCACCTAATAGAGAAGGATCTTTCCTAATCGAGCAGGAGGGCTAGCGTCTTGTTCAAACGCAACGTTTAAAGGATAAACTAGTTAAGAGTAGATTCTCCGAAAATGTTTTTGGTTTAGAAAAAAAGGTAGCACTTGGGAATTTCAGATATGGAAATTGCGCTGTCTGTGACTTGGATGCACAGCTTAGTATGTAATTCCTCCTATTTGATCAGTCAGTTTATTACCTCAGATCTGCCTTTGTAGTTTATGTAATCTATTGCCCCTGTGGGGATTTTTTTTATAGGCAAAACTATATGTTGCCTATATAAACGAATTACTGAACATATAAAATCAATTGATTCTGGAATAGGCTCTAATGGCTTTAATAGGTTAATTCATCATGCGAGGGGAAAGCATGAAGGTAATGGTAATGTCCTTGAAGGTATTGAATGGTTTGATTTTCCCAGATACGGTAGATAGACCTAAAATGTTGCTCAAAAAGGAGGCCAAATGGATTACAAAAACAAATGTTCTTGGTGCTTTAGGCTGGGTTCACACAGAGTGTAAATCCCGTGGAAATCTTGCAGAATGACCGCAGCGGGACCGCACAGAAATACATGTGGACGAGATGTTTCAAAATTTCGTCCACTTTGCTGCTTTATCCCAGGATAAAAATTGCCGGCGGAATTTCTGTGCAGAAAGTCTGCACGGAAATTCAGCTGCAATTCTGCCCTGTGTGAATCCAGCCTTAGGTGGAAAGCCGCGGCGGTATCCTGCAGCTATTAGGCTCTGTTGAACCTAATAGCTCAGTGTTCACGATGCAGAATTTCGCAGAGTGAAAGAAATTGCGGCATGTTCTAATTGCCTTGGAAAAACGCACAGCCGACTCACATTGTAGTTAATGGAAGCCGTCCGTCACGCGATACTTCCGCTGTGAGCACAGCGGAAGTATCGTGTGATTACGCGTCACCACCGGCGCGTCATGCGCTGCACAGCGCTGGCTCGCCAGATGGGACTCGCACGGCGGATCTGGAGAGGTGAGGATGGGATTTTCAGGGGGCGCCGTGTCGGTCTCCACTGCAATATTCCTCTGGCGGAGTCCGACGCGGCCGTGGGCATGGGGCCTTAATTGATCAGAATAGTCCGCATGTGCTTTTATAATATTTTTTACATCATTAGTGTTTTCTATGTTTGCATCATTGTAATGTTGACATAGTAGTGACCGGATTTTCATGTTAAGTAGACGCTTCGATGGCTCGTACACGTGGAAAGGCTAGAAAAAGCATCAAATGCAAAACCGCTGCTGTCTATTGCACTGTTACCCTGCATGTGCTTCTTCATATGGAATAAAGATTTTGCTGCATCTACTTTGGTGTCGCTTGTTCATGGCTTTAACGTTCACATCTACAGTCTGTTTTTTTGTGAATGAGGCTATCGGTTTCATTTTGTTCCCTCTTCAGAAAATAACATATACTTGTGGCCTATGTCTGGATAGTGTTTATTTAAAATCCTTTATCAACACTTAATCTATACGACAAATAATTGTGTTTTGGGGTGAATCACTTGGGTCATTGGCCTTTGTCTAGTATTTCTGTCTAGTAAAGAGTTTTTTTTTTTTCTTGTACGTTTTTTCAGGGTTATAGTATGAGAAACTCGTCTAGTTTGGTCTCCGTGAACTGTGATGCTAATGCCCCTGCTGGTAAGTTGTTATATTAGTTTGTCATTTGTTGAAATTTGAATGTTACCACTTTTCATCTCCTTCATTTTGAAAGTTTTTGTACATTTGGATGGTGTATTTACTTAAACCTGGCAGCAGCAAATTGTAAGGCTGTAGTGAGCTCACAGCATGGCTTGTTTGCTAGTTGCTGCGGAAAGCTGGTTTCCCATGGTTTTAATTTTCATGAACTGTTGAATATACTGTTGTAAGTACATTTCATTGCTTACCATGTATTGATTCTGAGTAATGGTCTCTATGGCTTTATTGACGATTTTGCTGGATTTTATTGGAAACCGGCAAAAAGCCCGCTAGCAGTTTTAGCTGAGCTCCTATAATGCAGCAGCATAGTAAGATTTTTCTTTTTTTTGGGCATCAAATTGCGGTATAGTTGTAAAGGCGACACGTCTCAAACTTAAAGTACGAGAGGTAGCGGGAATCCTTCACTGAGCAGGGGGTGGACCCGATGACCCTGGAGGTCCCTTCCAACTCTACCATTCTATGATTCTAAAGTCAGTAGATCAGATTCTGCGCAGACACTGAACAAACAGTGAATGCTGTAAGGTTTCAAGTCTGCATCCAATAGAATTGTAATTACAGGTATGAGCTATACGTTTGTGGCTTTTTTTATGATTTATTATGGTCTTCCAATTTTTCCTTTTTAAAGTGTCACTTAAGAAAAAAATCTCAACAGCTGGACCTAGCATAAAATGGAGGGTATTCTCACCTTTCTTCAGCCCCCGGGATACAGCTGAATGACTCCCACAGCACTACCATCCCAAACTACTAGCATCATGAACACAGGATGCAAGTTTTGATGTCAAGAGTTTGGACAGTGAAGCTGCAGCCTCTGATCGGCCAAAGCGCTCACATGACCTCTGCCCAGACGTACATGCTAAGAGTTGAGATCATGGGAGCTGCTCAGTTGTATCCTGCAGGACCGTAAAAAGGTGATTGACAGATAGATGAATATGTGTATGTATGTACAGTTAGGGCCAGAAATATTTGGACAGTGACACAAGTTTTGTTATTTTAGCTGTTTACAAAAACATGTTCAGAAATACAATTATATATATAATATGGGCTGAAAGTGCACACTCCCAGCTGCAATATGAGAGTTTCCACATCCAAATCGGAGAAAGGGTTTAGGAATCATAGCTCTGTAATGCATAGCCTCCTCTTTTTCAAGGGACCAAAAGTAATTGGACACTGGACTCTAAGGGCTGCAATTAACTCAGAAGGCGTCTCCCTCGTTAACCTGTAATTAATTAAGTAGTTAAAAGGTCTGGGGTTGATTCCAGGTGTGTGGTTTTGGATTTGGAAGCTGTTGCTGTGACCAGACAACATGCGGTCAAAGGAACTCTCAATTGAGGTGAAGCAGAACATCCTGAGGCTGAAAAAAAAGAAAAAATCCATCAGAGAGATAGCAGACATGCTTGGAGTAGCAAAATCAACAGTCGGGTACATTCTGAGAAAAAAGGAATTCACTGGTGAGCTTGGGAACTCAAAAAGGCCTGGGCGTCCACGGAAGACAACGGTGGTGGATGATCGCCGCATACTTTCTTTGGTGAAGAAGAACCCGTTCACAACATCAACTGAAGTCCAGAACACTCTCAGGGAAGTAGGTGTATCTGTCTCTAAGTCAACAGTAAAGAGAAGACTCCATGAAAGTAAATACAAAGGGTTCACATCTAGATGCAAACCATTCATCAATTCCAAAAATAGACAGGCCAGACTTAAATTTGCCGAAAAACACCTCAAGAAGCCAGCCCAGTTCTGGAAAAGTATTCTATGGACAGATGAGACAAAGATCAACCTGTACCAGAATGATGGGAAGAAAAAAGTTTGGAGAAGAAAGGGAACGGCACATGATCCAAGGCACACCACATCCTCTGTAAAACATGGTGGAGGCAACGTGATGGCATGGGCATGCATGGCTTTCAATGGCACTGGGTCACTTGTGTTTATTGATGACATAACAGCAGACAAGAGTAGCCGGATTAATTCTGAAGTGTACCGGGATATACTTTCAGCCCAGATTCAGCCAAATGCTGCAAAGTTGATCGGACGGCGCTTCACAGTACAGATGGACAATGACCCCAAGCATACAGCCAAAGCTACCCAGGAGTTCATGAGTGCAAAAAAGTGGAACATTCTGCAATGGCCAAGTCAATCACCAGATCTTAACCCAATTGAGCATGCATTTCACTTGCTCAAATCCAGACTTCAGACGGAAAGACCCACAAACAAGCAAGACCTGAAGGCTGCGGCTGTAAAGGCCTGGCAAAGCATTAAGAAGGAGGAAACCCAGCGTTTGGTGATGTCCATGGGTTCCAGACTTAAGGCAGTGATTGCCTCCAAAGGATTCGCAACAAAATATTGAAAAAAATATATTTTGTTTGGGTTATGTTTATTTGTCCAATTACTTTTGAGCTCCTAAAATGTGGAGTGTTTGTAAAGAAATGTGTACAATTCCTACATTTTCTATCAGATATTTTTGTTCAACCCTTTAAATTAAACGTTACAATCTGCACTTGAATTCTGTTGTAGAGGCTTCATTTCAAATCCAATGCGGTGGCATGCAGAGCCCAACTTGCGAAAATTGTGTTACTGTCCAAATATTTCTGGCCCTAACTGTATATATAGTGTATATATTATATTTTTTTTATTTTATTGTGAAGCAACCCCTTTAAACCCCAGTTGTAAGTTGTTGTTTGTTTTTTTTTTGTTTTTTTTTTTAAAGACAACGTGCCCAAAAATCACAGATTAGGTTGGAAAATCAGCTCCAGGCATTCACTGGTATCTGGAATACACTTTTGAGTTTTTTACTATTCTAGTTTTGCTTAAGATCTGTCTAGTCAAACAAGCCAGTGTCCTTTTAAATGTGTTATTTTTTCCCTCTTACTTTAGGCACAGTGGTAATTGTTTAAGGCTGCCCTTCTTTGACTCATGTTGAAATGTGTACTAATTGATAACAAAATTTCTGTTCCTCCTGGTATAAATTTCTAACCTTCTCCAAGGTGCAGTTTGTGCATTAATCTGTTCCCGGCTCAGATCTTTATTACAAAATCCTCAATGCCAAGACAATAAAAAGAGGAATTTATAGAAAGTGAGGTGCAGGTAATTTCTCTCAGGCCTGACAGTGCAGAATACAAATTCATGGTTAATACAGAGAAGGAGGTATAAAATATAGTTGTATGTGTATCCAGGAGGAAATTAACACTTTATGCCCTTTGTATAATGTGTCTGAAAGTGTAAAATGAGTCAATAAAAGGTTGGAAGTGCCTGGTCAATATCATGGAGCCTTGTCAGCAAAGTTAGATCTTGTCTTCAAAATTGACTTTTGCTACTGTCTGAAAAATATGTGGGAAAAAGATAGAAAAAGGTCTGATCTCCCAGATCTATGCCAATTAGGCCTACAGCTGAAGACGTAAGTTATCTTAGACCAGGGGCGTACACAGACAGTGCAGGAAGTGTTTGTGGGCCTCCACTCAACCTTATTGTAACAAGGTTACACAAACCTTTACATTCAATTCCTATATATGGATATATTCAAATATGTGAAAACAAAACGAAAAAATTTGTTTAAAAGCATTTCAAATGTTGCTTTAAAAAGAGCAAAAAAGTATATATCTGCATATTTGATGATGCAAGGAAAAAGATGTCTATTTAAGCCTATATTTACACGGACAATATTTGTTACATTTTTTTGGACCGAAAAATCGTTCCTGAAATAGAATTCATTCAAATAGGTGAAATTACATAGACTATTCATTCGAGTGAAAACAAATCACAGCATGTCCTATTCTTGTCCGATTTGCAGACGAGAATAGCATATGTAAATCTGTGTCCCTCATTGGACATCATACAGACAGGATGTCCATGTGCTGTTCAATGTGGGTCACATCTAAGAAATTCGGGCACAACTGTTCAAACATTCGTGTGCAAGTAGCCCAAGCTTTTTTTAATCCCCATAATCCGTGTTCAGCTTGCTGAAGCAATAACTTACCGGCATGTAACTACTCCAGCCAACCACAGGCTACATCGGCGAGTACAACACACTATTTCTTCAGCACGTTGGAAAGACCGCTGGAGCTGTGGAGGACTTGAAAGTATGAGGTTTTTCTTCCAGTATATTATTGCATGTGCAGCTGGTAGTTTGTCATCTATTAAGCGCCCTTTAATAATCCCCTATTGCAGCTTCCCCAGCAAGGACACTTCTGATACTTGCACATTTACACTTCTGGGGAAATGTGGTATTACGAGAAGCTTGTTTAACTTTATTAGAAATCAGGTAATCTTTATGCTTCTGCCGAGCTTCCTACAGCCACAGCTGCTTTTTTTTCAGCTTATCTGCTCAATGCCTCCCAAGCCGCTAAGAGTTTGACGCAAATGTGAGCATAGCGCTGTATAGGAACTTGCAGGGGTTTTTTTTAGACAACACATCAGGAGACCCAGGTCACAATGCCAAAATAAATAATGCTGTACAGTTTTTTTCCTTTTTAATACAATGTATATTTCTTGGTGCAATATACTGCCATAGAATATTCAAATGAATCATAAAGACAGTCCCAGATAGTAAAATGCACAGAAGTAGTGCTACACAGTGTCCAGTAAATGGTATAATCGTTAAGATAATAAATTCACTGCCAGGATAATGTGTCAGCATAAACAATGTATGCAGTACACCAATAGGTAAACCAGGATAATTAGTGGTGCCTAAAGATTAAAAAATAGCGTATACAATAGTGTGACAAGTGCAAGAATAAACAGTGGACAGAATAACAATGTATAGTGTGTCAAAATAAAAAAAGAATGCATTCTATGCTCGGATCCAGTTGTGCAGTGGCTTCAGAATTCCAGCCTATATCATACTGAGCATACCCTCTGGGCATCACTGTTCATTCTCATTATGTACTCTTGGCTCTCTGCTGCCCTCTGCAGGTATTCCTATATTAGTGGTTTTTCTAGAGACATTAGAGAATTGCATTCATTATGGTTAGCCCCAGCCCTGGAACTCAAGACATGCTAGTTATCACTGGAGAAATTTGGAAATCGTGAGGGGAACCCTTCACCACTGATTCAGTAAAAGGTTGTGATAGCTCTCCTTTCTGTATGGACCCCTGTGCAGCTGAGCAGACTGCCTAGTCAGTATGTCCACACCTGCTAGCCAAACACACTTCCAGTTAAAGTGGTATTCCCATCTCTGCCCATGATCTTTTTCCAACTGCCCCTCATCCAGGCTCCAGGAGATGGACGGTTTTACAGAAACAGCTGAGCAGACTGTGCTACATCATTTCTATAACTCACTGAAGTGATTGACCGTGCTATTTTTCCATAGACTTTTCTATAAGGAAATAAGACCCTTAACCCCTTAACGACCACCCATAAGTCTTTTGACTGTGCTGGACTAGACGCCAGTGTCGGGGAGATAGGATGCCCAGCTGTTTGTTGATAGCCTGGTCCTTGCTCTAACATCGGGGACCAGAGAAACCACCGATCCCTGGAGTTTAACCCTTTACACGCTGCGGTCAATGCAACCACGGTATGAAAAGACTAATAGATGGAGGCGACTCCCTCTGTCCCTCATCAAACCACCCCCCCTTCCTTCCCAAACCCCCCTACCGCAATGTGATCTCCGGGTCTGCCAGCAACAGTGGCCCATTAAGCTCAGCCTGTCTGAGCTTCGTAGGCTTTCTAATGCACTACTATACTGAAGAGTGGAAAAGTGATAAAATATGTTGATATTCAAGCCCCCTAGTGGGACAAAAAGTTAAAGTATTAAAAAAAAAAAATTAAAACTCCACATATTCCTTTTTGCAATGTAAAATAAATCCATGTATGTGGTATTGCTGCGTTCGTAATGACCCAGAGCAAAAGGTTAGTATATTTATTTAACCTGCACAGTGCATGTCCTGAAAAAAAAATACAAAGAACATTGCAAAAATAGCTATCTCGCCTTACAAAAACAGAATATAAAAGGATCAAAGCGTTGCATGGATCAACAATTGGTACTACCGTATTTCCCCGAAAATAAGACTTAGCTACGCTACATGGGGAAAAAAACAGTACTTTCCTAGCAGGCGCCATCTGGGTCTCTCCTGCTGGTCTACGAAGATCCAGCAGGCTTTCGTGCAGTTCTCACCCGCTTACAGAACATTGCTTGCTGGTAACGGAGTTTGTGCCTCTTTTGGGGTAAAAATTAATACAAGTCAGGGTCTTATTTTGTGGGAAACACTGTATTAAAAAGTACAAATTGTTCCACAAAAAAAAAAACCTACACAGCACCATTGACAAAAAAATAAATAAATGTTAAGGGTCTTTGAATGCAGAGAGGCATTAAAGAAAGTACCATGTGTCTGAAATAAAAGGACCAATGCAATCTGTAAAAATGGATGAAACTCATGGCATTTAAAATCCTAAAAAAATCAGTGAGACGGCAACGTAAGGGTTGTTGCTATCTGTAAAACTGTAGAACTTTTTAAAATCTACAGCTGCAACGAAAAGTAAATTAACCCTTTGGAATAACATAGATTTCTGCATTGACTGCTATCAAAATGCGGTATAAAGCCTTAGTCAGACGGGCGTTTTTTCGCGCGATTTGCGGATCGCATGACGGATGCACATGCGCAAATTGCGTGACCGGGGGTGAAAAATCGCGGGAAAAATCTGCACCTAGCCGCGTTAATCGTCGCAGCAAAACGCCCGTCTGACTGGAGAAAAATCGCCGTGCGCATCAAAATGCGCATGAAACTTAGACTGGCCGGCGAAAAAAACGCAGCTAGCTGCAGTAAATGATTTTGGTGCGCACATAAAACGCCGAACGCAGATAGGCGCGATCTGCGAATCGTCGTGCCCTATAATTTATCGCATATCCGCATAAAAAGCGGACATGTGACCGATACCATAGCGAACCATTGGTTCTATATATGCGCAAATCGCATGCGCAAATCGTGCGAAAAAACGCCCGTCTGACTAAGGCCTAAGTGTGTTTGTACATAACTGTGACTCACAGGCCATTTACATGGGACGATTATCGCTCAAAATGTGTTCAAGTGAATGAATTCGAGCAATAATTGTGCAGTGTAAATGCACAAAAATCACTCGCTTTTCATTCACAGGTTTTCAACGTAGACTTTTATTCAGTTTAAAAACCATCGCTGGCTTGTCGCTCTGTGTAAACGCTCAGCGCTTCACATAGATGAAGTGCTGAGTGAGAAGCCCGCGATCCAGCTGGGAAGTCTGTCAGTGTAAACGCTCTCCACGAGCGCCGACTACCATATAACTTTTGCGCTTATGACTCAACATCTGCTTTAAATGTGGAGAACTATAATCCCACAGTGTTCCACCAGTTAAGTGGCAGCGGTCAGAGCTTGTTCCCATTTTTGCGTTGGATCAATTTCCTGTCCTGCATGGACAAAAGCATTCTGCCTACAAAACATGACCTATATGTACGCCCCGATGTAGTAGTAAAACCAAGTGAACTTTAGTGTGTGTTCATTCACGTGCCGGGCGATTACCAAGAGCTGTAAAGGTAAGTATGTAAAGTGTACAGCATCTTAGAATGTTTCTTGTTGTGTAGTTATGGAATAAAGTGTCTTTCTGCCATAAATGTACAGCCCACGGTCCTGGGAGTTAAACCTGCCACTGTGTGCAAAAGTACAGATTGGAAGCCTCTGCTTCCACTACTCATCTCTATGCTAGAGAGAGTGAACTTCTCATTTGACAGTAAAGAAACCTTTTCCCTATTTTCTCTGAGCCTTCTGTAACTCCTTGTCAAATACATTTTGTTTTACGAAAAGTGCACTTGAAATTCATTATGTTGCACTGTTTGTTGTGTCTCGGCAAATACTAATCAGTCTATTAGGATGCCCACTGTGAGTTGCAGGGATAATATTGCAATGTGACTTGATTGCCAAATTTGTAATCGCAGGTGAATGCATCGGCGCAATTTGTTTTCCATTTGATATTGGAATCCATAAAAAGGTTTCATCTAACAATTTTCTTATCTCGCTCCACATATGCATATAGATTTAATTTTTTCTGTATGCAGTAGTAGATATTAATGTTCGAATAGTGATTCAGATTTATTTGCATGTTTGCGGTTTTCAGCACAGCGCTTTACAGCCTTTTTGTGAGCGCTGGCCTTCATTTTTACTGCATGTTTTGGGCAGGAACAACGTAGGCAAAGCAAGCTGATGATGTTAACCCCCTTCCCGTTGGCATAGTAAACAGCGTTTTACTGCTTTTTTTAATGTACCAGATTCATTTCAATGCACGATTCAGGACGTCAAAATAGCGCCGCAACGTCCAAAAATAGAACCTATAGCGTTCATTTTAGTGCACGTTATAATCGCTGCACTGAAACGCTCGTCTGAAATGCCCCATTGAAATGAATGGAGGCTTAGTGCAACGTTTTAAGCAGGCATTAAAAACGCCGGCTAAACTCTGTAAACGAAAACGCAGTTGTAAGAGAGGCCTTAGCTTGATATTAACATAAAAACACAAAACATGGCTTTAACTCTATCACTGCCAAGGATTTATGCACAGACATGTCCTATCTTAATGTCTATCTAAACCTGATATATCACAAGATGTATGGCAGAAGATGTTAACCATGTAAAAAGAACAAAAAAAGTATATATCTGATGTCATCCGTCACATAGATTTGCATGTTTTTTTCTTTACTATACATTTGATGCATGTATATTTATATATTTTTTCCTGGTTGACACATTAAGGGTGGACCCCTCTGTAATATGTCATTAATTTAATCACTTGCAACAAATAAAATATCAATATTCCCAGCTCATTAAGGCTCAGAATCTTTGCTTGTTAATAGGGCTGGGTGATTTGGGCTAAAATTTTAAAATCTCAGGTTTTTTTTCCTCCAAATTGTTCTGGATTTTAATCTTTCTTTTTTTTTTTTTTCTTTTTAAACAAGCTAAAAAATGCCAAAACAGATTTTTTTTTTTTTTTTTTAACCTACCTGAGTCACATCCACAGCATTTAGTTATATAGATTATTAGAATTGTCCCATGGAATTCTAATACGGTAAGTGCATATTAAAGGGAACCTGTGCTTAGCTTCACGTGTGCGTGTGCCCGGTGACTGGGGAGAGAAATTCTGGACAAATGTCAAGTAAGTTCTAACTCCCTTTTCTAGATAATGCCAAAATGGGTGCTCGCCACAGGGGCCTCCTTAGGCAAGCTAAACTCAGCTGCATAATGGATTGAAGGTCGTTTACTGACAGTCAAGGTGGTATCAGATTCCCTTTTAGGAATTATTTGTGTAGGCACGACAGTCACTGCACAAAAAAGAATGGCGTTCAAAGTAATCTACACATGAAGGATGGGGTTCTACCCCTCCAGTACTTGCACCCGCATTTTGATTCTGAGTGACTAGTTGTCCCATATAAACGCAGGACTTGACAGGTTGCTGAGCACAAGTGAAAAGCATATTTAAGATTTTCCTATTGACTTCCATCCAACATCTGGTGGTGGCATTTTTCACCCTCCAAACAGAAAGTTGCAAAAGAAAACACTAAGAAAAAGCCACTAAAATGTGTTGTGTTGTTTTTGTTTGATCACAGCATGTGGATTTGTTTTGAGGACCTCTTGGTCTGAGAAAAAAAATTGCAGCATGCTTCATTTTTGTGCAGTTCCAGCACGGATGGCTTCCTTTCAAGTCAATGGAAGCCATCCGATCCATGCCACATCCACAGGTGACACTGCGGATGTGCCATGGATCCCGCAGGAAAGTAGGGGATTTTGAAGAAAAAAAAAACCTGTACTGCACATGTCCGACAGCTAGCCGTGAGGACCATGCGTAGTACAGCGAACCCATAAGTGGAGAGGTCCACACGGATGCCGCAGCTGGTATAATACAGGTATGCAGGGCTCACAGGCCGTGGTCAGGGCTGGATTCCAAGCGCGATTTCCTGCACGGACTCTGACCCGCCGTGAACAGTGGGCCTTGAAGAAATAATCAGGGAGTGGCAAAGAAACTAAACTTTAGTAAAGCAAAATTTGATGAGCTTAGAACTACTATCGGTAACATTAATTGGGACAACATCCTCAAAAATATCAGTACGGAGGAAAAATGGGAAAAGTTCAAAAGGATCCTAATCGCCTCATGTGAGCAGTTCATTCCCTTTAAAAATAAAAGAAACTCAGCTAAAAGGAAATCAATGTGGCTCGACAAGACGGTACGAGGGGCAATAAACGAAAAGAAGAAAGCGTTCAAACTACTAAAGCAACAAGGCAGCGAAGAAGCGCTAAAATCATACAGGGAAAAAAACAAAATATGCAAAGATACGATCAAAACTGCCAAGGAGTAAGCAGAAAGACGGATCGCAAAAGAGAGCAGAAACAACCCGAAGCTATTTTTCAACTACATAAACAGCAAAAGGATTTGCAGGGAGAGCGCTGGCCCTTTAAAAAACAATGCAGGAGAAATCATTGATGATGACGAAGGGAAAGCAAATCTACTAAACAGTTTCTTCTCAAGTGTGTTCACCAAAGAAAAGGAAATGCCACACGAGATGCAGGGGAATAAAACGAACCCCTCACAAAATCTCTCATACCTAACGCAGGAGGAGGTGCGGAAGCGTCTAAAGAAAACTAAAATTGATAAATCACCGGGCCCAGATGGATTACACCCAAGGATACTAAAGGAACTAAGTGACGAGATAGCTAGGCCGCTATACGTAATATTTCTAGACACTATCAAGACCGGAGTAGTACCATTGGACTGGCGCATTGCCAACGTGGTTCCGATTTACAAAAAAGGGAGCAAAAGTGAGCCTGGTAACTACAGGCCAGTAAGTCTCACTTCAGTAACGGGAAAAATTTTCGAGGGGATTCTGAGAGACGCCATCGATGAGCACCTCAAGGAGAACAAGGGAATAACTCCTCACCAGCATGGATTCATGAAGGGTCGCTCATGTCAGACAAATCTGATCAGTTTCTACGATGAAGTAAGCTCTAAGCTGGACCAGGGAGAATCTATTAATCTTGTATATCTGGACTTCTCTAAAGCCTTTGACACCGTGCCACATAATAGGCTAATATACAAAATGAGACAGCTCGGACTGGGCGAAAACGTGTGTAAGTGGGTAAAAAATTGGCTCAACGATAGAAAGCAAAGGGTGGTAATAAAGGGTTCGTAATCTGATTGGACCACAGTCGCTAGCGGGGTGCCACAGGGTTCAGTATTAGGCCCCACTCTGTTCAACATATTTATCAATGACCTGATAGAGGGGCTGCACAGCAAAATATCAATATTTGCAGATGACACAAAATTATACAATATAATTAATGCAACGGAGGACAATGTACGGCTACAAACGGACCTGGATAAGATGGGGGCTTGGGCAGAAAAACGGCAAATGAAGTTCAATGTTGAAAAATGTAAGACTATGCACATGGGCAGGAGGAACGGATGTCACAAATACTCACTTAATGGGGTACCACTAGGGAAAAGTGATATGGAAAAGGATCTGGGGGTATTAGTGGATAATAAACTAAACTGGAGTAACCAGTGCCAGTCCGCTGCTGCAAAGGCAAATAAAGTCTTGGGGTGCATCAAAAGAGGTATAGGGGCGAAGGACGAGAACATTATCCTTCCATTATATAAGGCACTTGTCAGACCTCACATGGAATACTGCGTACAATTCTGGACACCGGTGCTCAGGAAAGATGTCACAGTGCTTGAGGGGGTTCAAAGAAGAGCGACTAAACTAATACATGGAATGACGGGACTGGAATACCCCAAGAGGTTATCAATATTGGGACTATTTACTCTAGAAAAAAGGTTAAGAGGCAACCAAATAACCATGTATAAGTACATGAGGGGACAACACATGGATCTCTCCCGCGATCTGTTTACACCCAGGACCACGACGGTAAAAAGAGGACATCCGCTACGATTAGAGAAAAGTAGGTTTCATCACCAAGACAGAAAGGGGTTCTTTACTGTAAGAGCAGTTAGACTGTGGAACTCTCTACCGGAGGAAGTGGTGATGGCAAAATCCATAGAGGAGTTTAAAAGGGGACTTGATGTCTTTCTGGAGAAGGATATTACAGGATATAAATATTAGGTTAAGTGTCAATCCTGGTATATAGGCAGGTAGGAACTATTAGGAGTTGATCCAGGGAACAGTCTGATTGCCATTAGGGAGTCGGGAAGGAATTTTTCCCCCAAAAGTGCTAATTGGCTTCTGGCCTTGGGGTTTTTTGCCTTCCTCTGGATCAACACAGTAGGATAGACAGGCTGGACTAGATGGACAATGTCTTCATTCGGCCTTACATACTATGTTACTATGTTACTATAAAACAATCTAGTATTCGTGCAGCCTCTCATTTCCTGCTGTATGATAAAATAAACTGCATGCTCTTGTGAGGTGTAAGGGCTGAGTGTGCAAATTAGCCTCTTAATTTTGCATTTATTTTTAAACAAAGTCCAAGCTAAAATTTATATGTAGTCCACACAGCATTTTCCAGTATGCCATGTTCTTGTAAATATAACAATGTATTACAGCGTGGCTAATTGATGTTTGTCTTAGTTCAGCATTTTTCCTAAGAGCTAAACTTGATGTATGTCTTGTAAGCCCAAATTACTTAACAAAATTAGTATTGTAATCAATAACACTAAGCATAATGTGTTTTGGTTCAGTAATTTTAAGCATCTACTAAATAAAAGTTAACACTATGGGAATTGTTATAGAATTGATGCATTGCATGAAAGGTGTTTTTTTTTCCAGTTTTGCACAGTTGCTTATTTCATGCACAATATTACACAATTTTGCAATAACATGGCTACCTGTATTGTACTGGCATAGTGGTTGACACTCGTTGGGTCACTTCAGATATCCAAGTCTATATTGTTACCACCTTTTTTACACTACACGTAAATAATCGTAGACCTTATATTATGTACTTTTTAATATAGGTCAGAAATGTTTCATATTTTTGTGCAGCTGACAGCTTTAATAGCGACTTACAGTATTTGGTTGATATCCACCCATTGGTGCAAGACTGCAAGCTTAGGGGTGTGCCACCATGATATAAGCTGAGCATTATTTGTGAGACAAAAGGTATGCTACCCTTTCCTTTTGACAAGGGTGATTAGGTGTCCTGCTGTCAAAAGCTGCAGAGCAGTTATATATATGATGCTTGCTATATAATGCTTCTTAAATCATGTTCAGCGCAGTATGAAGCAGTTTTGTCAATGGTATATAGAGTTGTCAAAAAAATTAAAGCGACCATGTACATTGAGACAACTTGTGTTAATATAACCACCAATGCAAAACCAGCAAAAGCGCAAATCAATTTATTTAGCTAGATGACCTTTTCGTGCTGAAAAAATCCTCTAAAGTGTTGGTCAGTATAGGGGAAGGCAGTGGCAAACCACCCCGTAAAAACAGTCTGCCAAGAAAACGTCACATGTGATGTCACCCTAGGAGTCAGTTATGACTCAATGCTTGCACCTGGGGACTTTACCTTTACCAGTATAGGTCTCCCTAGGGTGCTTTCACACGAGCGGAATTATTCCACACAGGAAAATTCTGTACCAGAATCCACATGTCGATGTGCATATTGGAGCTTAATTTATCCACTTCCAACTTGACTACTGCAACTCGCTACTCATCGGCCTTCCCCGCACCAGACTCACTCCACTCCAATCCATACTAAATGTGGCAGCTAGGCTCCTGTTTCTATCCAACCATTACTCAGATGCCTTTGCACTATGCCAGTCACTGCATTGGCTGCCCATCCACTGCAGAACTAAATTTAAACTACTCAACCTCACCCACAAAGCTCTGCATACCAAATCCCCTGACCTAGTCCCCCACCCCTCCCTATGGCTCCCCACACCTTCCACCCTGCCTATCACTTACGACCTCTACCCCTGCACCTCCTTACCGCTCCACCCCATTTGCTTTCTAATAACTGATTTCCACATGAAATCCCCTACTGCCTGTGTTCCCCATGCTTTGCTCCTCCTCACCCCACCTTGTACCTCCTGTACCACCCCCACCTTATTTGTTTCAAACTGATTGTATCTCACATTGTAATTGTTGTATTGTCTTGCATTTATCCCATGCTTGAAAGCACTGCGGAAAAAGTTGGCGTTATACAAATAAGGATTATTATTATTAATTCTGCAGCTGCAAATTAAGCTGTGTCTTTCAGTGCATCTTGTGGGCAGGTGTGAAAGAACCCCTAGGTTTCTCTTTCTATTGCTAGGAGTAAAGCAGTATTTAGACAGTATTTTTATCATATCCTTCAGCAGTATTTCTTCATTACCTCAGTAAACCTAATTGTGAATGCAGTTTTGCTGAAACAAAGTAGAAAAGAGCTAGTAGAAAGTCTTGCTATGGATTGAGGACCTGTGACCTTTCCATTCTTAATTAACTCTAGTTAAGCAATCACAAACTGTTTTGTGCACTTGTAAATTCTATAATTGCCATCACTTCTACTTATTAATTATTGATTTTACCTGGACTCTAATACTTAGCTGCTATGGAAGTATTTTTAAGGGCCAAATATTTTCCATATTTCTATCTTATACGTTTTTCTAAAGCAGCTTACTAAATTTTTGAAAACTCTGTAGTCTCTGTAGTCTCGTCATGTTTATTGTTCTCAATAGTCAAGGAGAATTTAAGAAGAGAACAAGTAATTTTTCTTCAAGTGTAATCGCACATGGATTTATTTTTTTTAAATCTAGGCTGTATTGTGGTGAAGCAATTCAATCAGATGGTGCTTGGGTTCTTTTTTTTTTTTTTTTTTCTTTTCCTGAAGGGAGGTATTGGTGGCCATATCCCTGGTTGGCAGCTTTGCCACTTAGTGATGCAGATAAAATGTACTACTTGTGCAGTTTCAAAGCTGGTTAGTAGTCTTTCTTTGTGAAATATGTTTCCTTTATTTACCTTTAAAATTTTGAATATATCCTATCTTATTGCTTCATGCCCGATTGTTTTACAAAAGAAGTGGAAGATTGGAATACTTTTTTTTTTCCCCCACAAAATATTAGATACCGAGTATTAGCCGACCCGAGTATTAGCCGAGTCAATAACTTTTACCACAAAAAACTGGTAAAACTTATTGACTCGAGTATAAGCCTAGCTATACTTGAGTATATAGTAGGTAAAGAAAAAATGAAATACTCACCCCCCTGCCGGCGTCTGTGTACCGGGCGCAATGGTCTCCCCGGCTGTGCGGCAAGCTGCTTGAGAATTCTCCCGCTGTCATCTCCCTGCTCGGCTTTAAATTCTCCCACCGTCGGCGCTGTGTAAGTAAGCGCTGTGATTGGATCGAGCGCCAGCCAATCACAGCCGCTGCTCGATAAACCAATCACAGCCATTCAGTGATGTCATCCACTGAATGGCTGTGAATGATCACGCGCTGGCTGGGATTGGCTAGCGCTCTATCCAATCACAGCGCTGATGGCAGGGGAATTCAAAGCTAAGCAGGGAGATGACAGCAGGGAGAATTCTCAAGCAGCTTGCCGCACCACCAGGGAGACCATCGCCCTGGGGACACAGACGCAGGCTGGGAGGTGAGTATTGCAGGTTTTTTTTTGGTTTTTTTTTTACCTCACTCGAGTATAAGCCGAGGTGAGCTTTTCAGCATTAAAAAATGTGCTGAAAAACTAGGCTTAGACCAGAGTATATATGGTAATTCTAAGTTTGTAGTTGAGTCTCACTGTGGAGAACTAAAGCAGTACACAAACAGCCCAATAACTTAAATGGAAGCTGCAAAAGTAATACTATTTCTCACTTGTGACCTTTTACCTGCCGAATAAGCATGCGCCCGCCTCACAATGCAAAGCAAGTCAGCAACTGTGTAAATCCACTGTTCCAATTTTTAGAACAGTGGCAGATAAATGGTTAAATACCAGTGCCAGGGTTTCCCCGACAAATTACAGCTGATCACCAGAGGTTCTGCAGCAAGGCACCCTGTGTGTTACACACACATATATATATATGTGTGTGTGTGTGTGTGTGTGTGTGTGTGTGTGTGTGTATATATGTGTGTATAATGTTTTTTTTTTTTTGAGTGGGCTTGGTGAAAAAAAGCACTTGTCTCTCTAACAAATAGATTGTAAAAACCAGATAGTCCCTTTAAATCTTTTATTGCCTTTAGACTTCTGTTTTACTTGACCTGAACCTAACTTTTTTAAATTCAATTTAAGTTAGTTTGAGTTAGTTATAATTTTGCACTTAAAAAAAAAACGTATGCAGTTTTAATTGCTTTTATGTGTAACATTAATCACAAAACAGTAGCTTGTTAATAACGTATTTCCCGCTTGTTGTATACAAGTGTAATTTTCCTTTTACAAATGAGTCAAGACAAATTAATAACCTTTTTGCTTAAAAGGGGATTGGAGTTGTGTGTTTTTTACCTGCTATATTACAACAGTTGTTTGCAAAGTATGCAGCAGGAGAAATGTGGAGAATAAACTACTGCTGCAAGTGAATTGCTTTGGGAGAACCTTAATGGGATCTGCTAAATTCCTTCTGATAGGAAAAAAAGTGAAAAACAGTAAATCATATCTATAGTAATTGTTAATCTTCCTACCATTAGAGTCTGATTCTTCATTAAATGTTTGTAAAAAGTCAAAGCATACTTTAGATTAGTTTTTTTAATTGCTTTGTTTTACTTTTTTTTTTTTTTTTCTAAAAACACAACTGATAAATTAAAGAGGTTGTCTGGGATCAAGAAAACAAAGAACCAAAGGAGGAAATGGCAATTAATAAAAGAAGTATTACCTACTTGTCAAAACCCCAGCACTTCTGTGCTCCGTGCAGATCTTCATTTACTATGCTGCAGCGATGACGTCACTTCCACACACATCAACCTGGTGCTGAAGCTGCTGGGGATTTGGCAGGTAAGGGTACTTTTAGACAAGCCAATTGATCGTTTGAATGAGCGAATTACGTCTGCGTTCGCTCATGCAGCCTGTTTATACAGGCAGATACATTACAAAGTTGGTTCATTCAAATGAGAAACCATTGAGAATTGTTCAGTCTTTCACATTCGCTGTATAAGTGAATGAGAACAACTGAACGAGCGCTGTTTAAACTGAACAATAAGTGAACAAGCCAGTGATTTATTTTTATGCCCACAGAAAATGAAAGGTGAGTGAAAAGTGAACGTTTACTTTTGCTCGGTTGAACAATTTTTTTGAATGTCTTCATTTGTGCTGCGCTGGTACGCATGGCTTGCCATTGGACATGCGCAGTACAGATTTGTTTTTTTCGTTTACCGTGCCATCATTAGGCGATGACGTGGAACCTGCAACCTGTCCACAATGTTAATGGAAGCCGTCCGTGCTGAGCTCAAACAAAGATGGAGCATGCTGCAATTTTTTTTTCTTTAATACTCCACTTGCGGAATCCGCAATTGTCTTCCAGAAATGTTTAGGAAAAAGCTTTTTTTCCATGGCATGCCCCTGATTCTGCAGTGCGGTCTAAGTAATAATGGTTCTTTTATTGTTTGCCATTTCACTCTGTTTTCTTCTTTTATCATAGAGAGCTCATTTTATTAGAAAGGTAAATCATAGCCACAAATAACCTACATAGCATGCCTGTATGTGTCATTGAATAGGCTAATCTGTACGTACATCCACGGTAGATATCTGAGGATTCCACTGCAAATACAATGAGGTCTTGAAAATCTGGAGGGGTGGATACACAATTTTATAATGTACCTTCTATAACTTAGAAATGTAAAATTATTAAACTTAAATTGCTGAAACCAGAATAGCCCACAATGAACTGAACTTTAGTTATAGTTCATCTTTGTTATCAAGTATACAGTTTGTTTTTTACGTAGATTAGCATTTTTACCCCCTTTGAGACATGGCTTCTTTTCATTTTTTATCTTTGATCACCCAACCCCACGCCCCTGACACACTTTCAAAAATCATAACTTTAAATTTCTGTTGACATAATGGTATGCGAGCTGTTTCTTGTGGTACAGGTTGTATTTCAGTGCTGCCATTTAATGCTCCATATAATGTACTGAAAATCTATGAAAAGTTTTTAAGTGTTGTGAAATATAAAAATGTGCAATGTTTGTGGAGCGTTAGTTTTTACTGCATACATAATAAAGGGAAAATGACATGTTAATTTTATTCTGTGGGTCAATGTAATTGTGTTGATACCAAGTTTATATAGTTTATTTTTGTAGCTACTTTCAAAAATAAAATCTTGTCACCATTTTTTTTTACCTCAATGACTTAATTTCTCATTGATGGAGTTGTGTGAAGGCTAGAGATGAGCAAACGTACTCGTTTCGAGTAATTACTCGATCGAGCACCGCGATTTTCGAGTACTTACGTACTCGGGTGAAAAGATTCGGGGGGAGGCGTGGTGGAGCGGGGGGTAGCAGCGGGGAACAGGGGGGAGCCCTGTCTCTCTCCCTCTCCCCCCCACTCCCCACTGCAACCCCCCACTCACCCACGGCTCCCCCCGAATCTTTTCACCCGAGGACGGAAGTACTCGAAAATCGCGGCGCTCGGGCGAGAAAGGGGCGTGGCCGAGTAGGTTCGCTCATCTCTAGTGAAGGCGTGTTTTTTGCTAGATGACCTGTAGGTCTATTGGTACCTTTTTGTGGTTCATGTGACTTTTTGATTGCTTTTTATACACTTTTTTTTCTTTGAGACAGTTGACAAAAAAAACGCAATTCTTGCATTGTGATTTTTATTTTTATTTTTTATTTTTTTTTCCTGATGAAAAAATGCTTTATTTTAATTCGACTTTGGTATTGCTATGCCAGTTTTAAACTGCTTTCGTTTCGTTTGTATGTTAAAAATTGAAAGTTGTTTTTTTTTAACTTTGTTTTTGTAATTTAAGTTTTTTTTTTTTTTTCTTTAAGTCCACATAAGGGACTTGAACTTGCGATAATTTGTTAGCTTATGTAATACACTATAATACTGAAGTGTTGCAGTGTATTGTATTTTTGCAGGCATTTTATTAAATGCTGCCACAGGCAAAAATCCATAGCAGCTCTGAAGACATTCGGAAGACTACCATTGCAAATATACTAGGGCCCGTGATCACACCAGTTCTGACAGTGGCATTTAGATGGTTAATGGTCGGGATCGCAGGTATACTCCATCCTAATCGCTGTGGCCAGGTGTGAGCTGATGAGGACAGCTGACACCCCTTTTTTATGAAGCACGCTCTGCACCCGAGCCCACTCCTTACAGACCCCATGCACATATGACATACATGAAGTTAGCCAACAGCGGTACCTTTTTTTTCAATACCAGTTTTGTAGAAGTGTGTGAAGAATCATTCGATTTACGATATGTTATTTTCCCTTTTAAACCTTAGTATCTGCATTTCAGGTCTTCAGATTGTAACTATGATAATTCCTCAATGTGTGCAGTAAAATGACATAATCAGCCAGTATGTACTGGAACATTTCAAGGCTCAGTATTTTTATATACTTCTGTGAAAAAGTCAACCTACAGCAATATAGATTCCCTGTTCAGACTTTGTTTTAAACCGCTTAGTAATATTAACTAAAATATGTAAGATGAGAAGATCTATCAATCCACCACTTAGACAATATGCTATCTGTTGTGTATGATGCATGCTTGTCTACAGTGGACCCTATAAATAAGCCACACAGTGCTGTAATTAGAGAGACTTTCCTGCAGTTTTCTCACTGAGACTGTGTGCCCATCTGTTCTTTCTATGAACAATTGCTTCATCAAATACTTTACTGGGCAGAAATCCAACTGGCCAAGACGTTAAACCAGCAAGAAATTTATGATAAACCCCAGTGACACACTCCTTGGGTCATCACTTCTGTAGTGTCCTGGAAGCCCTGCAAGACAAGGTCAAAGGAAATGCTTTATTAGTCAAGAATGCCCTTTTATATTGGAAAATAATAACATGTGCCAAGAAATATCAGCAAGGGCACAGTGGTAGGAACGCAGTAGACACTTTATCATTTAGTAATCTATTCAAGCTGCGTAATTTTAAAAGAAAAGTTAAATATGGCTTTACATCTTGCCAAGATTGTGATGCAATACAATTAATTTTGATCCTTCTCTTTTGTGTGATGTTCGCTTCTTGTAGTAAACATTTTAAATATTGAATAGCAAAACTGGAGCTTTTAATGCAGACTAATTAAACTGTAATGTGATGCAGATTCTCTTAGACAAAATTTTAAACTTAAAGATCCCTATTTCAGACGTTCATGAACATTCTAATGTGCAGATTATGGAATGATTACTATTTGGGTCAAGGTTTTGTGCATTGGCTCAAACTGGCCCTTGTTTTCTAATAAACCTTTCAGTAGCTTCATACAATATGTATGTTGGCTAACTTTGGAGAGTTTCTTTCAACGCCACCAGAATAAGAATCAAGAGACAACCATTTACAAAGAGAAGGCTGACAGAATTTTTTTTCCCCATAAAAATGTGGTCTTCAATGACTAAGCATATTTAAGATGGATGAAGATGTAAGAAAGACAGTGGAGCAAAAGCTCGGGTCCCAGGCATAAGCCCAGGGCCAAATAGCGTAGAGGAAATTATTGAAAGCCAGTGATAGAGGTGCCGACAACCAGGTGGACCCATGAAATGGTGGGCAGACTAGCCATACGGACACAAAGAACTGATCTATTAGCACAACTCTCCACTGAAAAGTCATTGGACAATTGGATAAGATATCCGACTTCTCTTATTATTTAGTGAACTATAACCAGCAATAGATAAGGTTTGGGCTGAACCCCTTCATCAGTCATGCTGGAGGGTACATTTGTGGTAGTGTTGGGGTGGAATGTACCTAAAGAGACAGGCTATTAGAATTGGAGCAGGGAGAGCCGTGGTAGTGACACCAGGAAGGAGAAGCAGTAGTAAGACTCAATATTTACAGTGCTGACCTGCTTCCCCCCCCCCCCCCCCCCTCCCCCCAAGACTTCTTCAATTTGCCATGGCATGCTGGATATCCACTTCAGGGCCAAATCTGGACTGTTAGCAACCCATCTTTGCCTAATCGGTGCTTGGATTTTAACACAATTTCTGTGTTTTTGATGGTCCACCTGCGTTTTGGGGTTTGACCGCAGGTTTTCAATGGTATTGGAATCTGAAGAGTTTCTTGGCCATGACCCAAAATTTCCGTGTCTTGTTCACCAAGCCACTTGGTTATCACTTTTTGCCTTGTGATGTGGTACTCCATCATGCTAGAAAAAGCATTGATTACCACCAAATTGCTCCTGGATCTTTGGGAGAAGTTACTCTTGGAGGATGTTTAGATAGCATTCTTTATTCATGGCAGTGTTCTTGGGTGAAAAGCAACCCCACATTTGACTCCTCTCAGAATGCTTTACTCTTGGCATGACACAGATGTCATGGTAGCACTCACCTTTTCCTCTCCAAATAACCATTCTTCCAGATATTTCAGACAGTCTGAAGGAAGGTGACTCCATTGGAATGCAGAGTGCTGGGGTAAAGTTATTTTCTTATTGTATTAAATAAATTATTTACTTTTGGCCACGACTGTATTCTACAGCTTTTCTCTATAACTGGCACAATATCCGAAGTTAGAGAGAGACTGCCCTGATATAATTACATTTGTATCTTTGAGAGCTGATCTGAGTCGTCTTATACCCAGCAGCTCTTATCACTCAACAGGTCATCCGTTTTCATCTGTTGTGTTCTCACCAAAGGAGACACTACATACTGCTTGATTAGAACCTGTAATTTCTACATAGTAGTTCTATGCTAGATAAAAGAAATTGTGAATGTAGAAAAGGGCCATCTCATCCCCCATTCTCAAGACTAGAGCTGTCATCGATGCACTATCCTCTGTGCTATAAACCCTCATGTATTCAGGCTTAGAAACAGCTGTAAAAGATGTAACTCTGAACCTTTTAGGGTTTTAGTAGGTTTTTTTTCCCCATTGATTACTAAAAGTTTAATTGAGCAGCGTACCTAAAATAAGACGTTTCAAATCTTTAAGGAAAAAGTGTTTTCAAAAAGACAATTTAACAAGTTTCATCCTTTTCTAAGGTCAAACATTTGAAAATCTGAGGTAATTTGTGCAATCATGTTTCAGTAGTGCGCCATCTGTATTTTCCTGATCTGTCAGTAATTCAGGTGAGCAGCTGCAGGGTTGCAGATGGTGACAAGACTGCTATCCCCATTGGATCTGTTTTCATTTATACTTTGCAAACAAGCATAGGCTTAACTCTTGTTAAGCCACAATTATCAAATGTAAAGCAATCCTGGAAGTTTATACAGCTAGCGTACTGTGAAAAAATAAACTGCCTGCTAATGTTGATAGAGAGATTTGTTGTGTGTTCCTTGGGTAAATGATTCCATTTCTTTTACTTTGGACCGTAATTTCTGTATATATAGCCCTAGAGATAATGCATAATAGTTGCTGTATATCCATAGCTAATGTATACTTGCCACCAGCGCCACAAAAACAAATTAGCTGCTTGTTAAGAAAATAAAAAAAAACAGTATGTGAAGTTTGTATACATTTTGTATTATCGGAATCAAAACCCATTAACGTATTATTTATACTGCATGGTAAATGCTGTAAAAGGAAATCCCCAAAGTACTGTGATTTAAAAAAGTTATATGAACTTCAAAGCATTATTAATAGACAAGAGCGAGCACCAAAATGCTCGGGTGCTCGTTGCTCGAGTCGAACTTTCCGCGATGCTCGAGGGTTCGTTTTGAGTAACGAACCCCATTGAAGTCAATGGGCGACTCGAGCATTTTTGTATATCGCCGATGCTCGCTAAGGTTTTCATTTGTGAAAATCTGGGAAATTCAAGAAAGGTATGGGAACGACACAAACGGATAGGGCAGGCGAGGGGCTACATGTTGGGCTGCATCTCAAGTTTCCAGGTCCCACTATTAAGCCACAATAGCGGCAAGAGTGGGCCCCCCTCCCTCCAACAATTTTTACTTCTGAAAAACCCTCATTAGCCAGGCATACCTTAGCTAAGCACCACACTACCTCCAACAAAGCACAATCACTGCCTGCATGACACTCCGCTGCTACTTCTCCTGGGTTACATGCTGCCCAACCCCCCCGCACGACCCAGTGTCCACAGCGCACACCAAAGTGTCCCTGCGCAGCCTTCAGCTGCCCTCATGCCACACGCTGGCCTCATATTTTTATAAATAGTCACAGGCAGGTACAACTTCGCAATGGGAATTCCGTGTGCACCCACAACATGGGTGGCTCCCTGGAACCCACCGGCGGTACATAAACAAATCCCATTGCAGTGCCCAGCACAGCTGAGGTAATGTCACATTAAATGCAGGTGGGCTTCGGCCCACACTGCATGCCCCAGTCAGACTGGGGTTCTTCATAAGTAGACACATGCATTTACAACTCCGTGTGGACCGACAGCATAGGTGGGTCCCAGGAAGCCACCGGTGGTACATAAATAATTCCCATTGCATTGCCCAGCACAGCTGAGGTAACGTCACATTAAATGCAGGTGGGCTTCGGCCCACACTGCATGCCACAGTCTGACCAGGGTTATTAATACATAGACACTGGCAGGTACAAATCACTAATGTGAAGTCCCTGTGGTCCCACAGCATGGGTGGCTCCCTGGAACCCATCGGCGGTACATAAATGTATCCCATTGCAGTGCCCTGCTCAGCAGAGCTAATGTCACATATAATACAGGTGGGCTTTGGCCCACAGTGCATGCCCCAGTCAGACTGGTAATATGTACCTTAACAGTAACCGTGTTGGTGGGAAATGGCCTCGCCACCATCATATCTTTGGGAAGCCTCCGTTTCCATACCACAGTGATATAGCATTAGCAGCGGTATAGTCAGAGCCCAGAATTAGTAACATTTCAGCGGTAGCATTAGGGACAGGCCCCAGTAACATATCTCTAGCAGCAGTATAGGGGGAGCACAGTCTTGGTTCCATTTCAGTAGTAGTAGCAGTCTAGACAGGCCACAGTAACACTCCCGTTGCAGCAGTTTAGGGAGATAACAGTCTCTTTCACATTTCAGTAGTTGCAGTATAGACAAGGCCCCAGTTACATTTATGTAGCATAAGTGTAGGCCAACCCCACACACCTTGCTGTAGCATGAGTGCAGGCGAAGCCCATAAAAATTACTAGGATTACACTGTAGGCGAGGGCCCAAAAAAATTGGTGTACCAACAGTACTAATGTACCTCAGAAAAATTGCCCATGCCCAACCAAGAGGGCAGGTGAAACCCATTAATCGCTTTGGTTACTGTGGCTTAATTTGTAACTAGGCCTGAAGGCAGCTCAGTTAAAATAAAAATTGGTTCAGGTGCAAGTTTCAATGCTTTAATGAGCATTGAAACGTATAAACATTGTTTGCAAAAGTCATATGACTGAGCCTTGTGGGCCTAAGAAAAATTGCCCGTTCGGTGTGATTACGTGAGATTTCAGGAGGAGGAGCAGGAGGAGGAGGATGAATATAATACACAGATTGATGAAGCTAAAGGGTCCCCTTTTTTTATGGTGATAGAGAACGATGCTTCCATCCGCGGGTGCAGCCTACGTATTGTTTAGGTACCGCTGCTGTCCGCTGGTGGAGAAGAGAAGTCTGGGGAAATCCAGGCTTTGTTCATCTTGATGAGTGTAAGCCTGTCGGCACTGTCAGTTGACAGGCGGCTACGCTTATCCGTGATGATTCCCCCAGCCGCACTAAACACCCTCTCTGACAAGACGCTAGCCGCAGGGCAAGCAAGCACCTCCAGGGCCTACAGCGCGAGTTCAGGCCACGTGTCCAGCTTCGACACCCAGTAGTTGTAGGGAGCAGAGGCGTCACGGAGGATGGTCGTGCGATCGGCTACGTACTCCCTCACCATCCTTTTACAGTGCTCCCACCGACTCAGCCTTGACTGGGGAGCCATAAAGCTGGCAAAGGCCTTGGAGAGTGTTCCCCTGCCTGCGCTGTACATGCTGCCTGATCTCCGCGCCTCCCCTGCTACCTGGCCCTCGGAACTGCGCCTTCTGCCACTAGCGCTGTCGGATGGGAATTTTACCATCAGTTTGTCCGCCATGGTCCTGTGGTATAGCATCACTCTCGAACCCCTTTCCTCTTCAGGTATGAGAGTGGAAAGGGTTCTCCTTTATACCGTGGGTCGAGCAGTGTGTACACCCAGTAATCCGTAGTGGCCAGAATGCGTGTAACGCGAGGGTCACGAGAAAGGCATCCTAACATGAAGTCCGCCATGTGTGCCAGGGTACCTGTACTCAACACATGGCTGTCCTCACTAGGAAGATCACTTTCAGGATCCTCCTCCTCCTCAGGCCATACACGCTGAAAGGATGACGGGCAAGCAGCATGGGTACCCTCAGCAGTGGGCCAAGCTGTCTCTTCCCCCTCCTCCTCATGCTCCTCCCCCTCCTCCTCCTCCTCAACGCGCTGAGATATAGACATGAGGGTGCTCTGACTATCCAACGACATACTGTCTTCCCCCGCCTCCGTTTCCGAGCGCAAAGCGTCTGCCTTTATGCTTTGCAGGGAACTTCTCAAGAGGCATAGCAGAGGAATGGTGACGCTAATGATTGCAGCATCGCCGCTCACCATGTGGGTAGACTCCTCAAAGTTTCCAAGGACCTGGCAGATGTCTGCCAACCTAGCCCACTCTTCTGTAAAGAATTGAGGAGGCTGACTCCCACTACGCCGCCCATGTTGGAGTTCGTATTCCACTATAGCTCTACGCTGCTTATAGAGCCTGGCCAACATGTGGAGCGTAGAGTTCCACCGCGTGGGCACGTCGCACAGCAGTTGGTGCACTGGCAGATGAAACCGATGTTGCAGGGTCCGCAGGGTGGCAGCGTCCGTGTGAGACTTGCGGAAATGTGCGCTGACCCGGCGCACCTTTCCGAGCAGGTCTGACAAGCGTGGGTAGCTTTTCAGAAACCACTGAACCACCAAATTAAAGACGTGGGCCAGGCATGGCACGTGCGTGAGGCTGCAGAGCCGCCACCAGGTTACGGCCGTTGTCACACACGACCATGCCCGGTTGGAGGCTCAGCGGCGAAAGCCAGCGGTCGGTCTGCTCTGTCAGACCCTGCAGCAGTTCGTGGGCCGTGTGCCTCTTCTCTCCTAAGCTGAGTAGTTTCAGCACGGCCTGCTGACGCTTGCCCACCGCTGTGCTGCCACACCGCGCGACGCCAACTGCTGGCGACGTGCTGCTGCTGACACATCTTGATTGCGAGACAGAGGTTGCGTAGGAGGAGGAGAGTGGTTTAGTGGAGGAAGCATACACTGCCGCAGATACCAGCACCGAGCTGGGGCCCGCAATTCTGGGGGTGGGTAGGACGTGAGCGGTCCCAGGCTCTGACTCGGTCCCAGCCTCCACTAAATTCACCCAATGTGCCGTCAGGGAGATATAGTGGCCCTGCCCGCCTGTGCTTGTCCACGTGTCCGTTGTTAAGTGGACCTTGGCAGTAACCGCGTTGGTGAGGGCGCGAACAATGTTGCGGGAGACGTGGTCGTGCAGGGCTGGGACGGCACATCGGGAAAAGTAGTGGCGACTGGGAACCGAGTAGCACGGGGCCGCCGCCATCATGTTTTTGAAAGCCTCTGTTTCCACAAGCCTATACGGCAGCATCTCCAGGCTGATCAATTTTGGCTATGTGCACGTTTAACGCATGAGCGTGCGGGTGCGTGGCGGCGTGCTTGCGCTCAAACAGTTGCGCTAGCGACGTCTGGACGCTGCGCTGAGAGACATTGCTGGATGGGGCCGAGGACAGCGGAGGTGAGCGTGTGGGTGCAGGCTAGGAGACGGTCGTGCCTGTGTCCTGAGAGGGGGGTTGGATCTCAGTGGCAGGTTGGGGCACAGGGGGAGAGGCAGTGGTGCAAACCGGAGGCGGTGAACGGCCTTCGTCCCACCTTGTGGGGTGCTTGGCCATCATATGCCACTAGCAGAAAAAAGACGACAGCACACGCCAAACCTCTATATGGAGAGGGAGGAGACCACTGGGCAAGAAACTGCGCGCTTCTTTACCAGTCCTGGATCCACTCGGACCGGAGAGTGATAAGAGCCAATAACTTGACAAAGACCATAGCATGGTTGAAACGTTGTTTTATGCTGGATGAATTAAAGTGTTGAGATAAATATCCGTGGATGCTGCTTCTCTTCAATCATATTGGCCATCATATGCCTGCGCATGCTGGTGGTGGTGGCTCCCCGGCTGATCTTGGTGCGACAAAGCTTGCACACCACAGTTTGTCGGTCGTCTGCACTCTCGGCTAAAAACTGCCACACCTTAGAGCACCTTGGCTTCTGCACGGTGGCTTGGCACGAGGGGTTGCTTTGGGAAACAGTTGGTGGATTATTCGGTCTGGCCCTGCCTCTACCCCTGGCCACCCCACAGCCGCTTCCAACCTGTCCTGCTGCTGGACTTGCCTCCCCCTCTGAAGACCTGTCCTCAGTAGGCTTAGCAAACCAGGTGGGGTCAGTCACCTCATCGTCCAGCGGCTCTGCCTCCGAATCCTCTGTGCGCGCCTCATCCCCCGGACCCCGGGAACTTTCCAAAGGTTGAGCATCGGTCACGACAAACTCCTCCGGTGGGAGAGGAACCATTGCTGCCCAATCTGGGCAGGGGCTAGAGAACAGTTCCTGGGAGTCTGCCTGCTCCTCAGAATGTGTCATTTTCATGGAGTGAGGAGGCTGGGAGGACGGAGGAGCAGCAGCCAGAGAATTCAGAGGTGCAGCTGTGGACGGCGTAGAAGACTGGGTGGTCGATAGATTGCTGGATGCACTTTCTGCCATCCACGACAGGACCTGCTCACACCACTCATTTTCTAATAAAAGGTCTACCGCGTGGAATCATTAATTGTGAGATGAATCTGGGGACCCCAGAAACTTGCCTCTCTCCTAATCCCGCAGCAGTCGGCTGCGATACACCTGGACCAGGAGCTCGGCCTGTGCCCACACCCTGACTTGGGCCTCCGCGTCCTCGCCCACGTCCTCTAGGCCTACCCCTCAGCATGGTGTATTACGAGTAGAGCAGAAACAGAACGCTGTAATTAAATGTGCCGCTTATTGGCCTGTGGTTGGAGGCAGACTTCGCTTACGGAACGCACAGCAGAGCCCGGAAACAATTATGCGCAAGCCTGTAGTGAGACCTAGGTGCGTATGACTGAGCTGCTGCAATTCACAGCACAGAACCAGTGAAGTGGACAAAGCCCAGTGCTAGGCCTTAAGTATTTTGCCTCAATTTTTTAAAATGGTGAGGTGAAAAACCAGAGACACCGCATGCAGCGGATATAATGTGTACTGTTTCCCTGTGGCGAGATGACGGCGGTCATGTAACGGGCACAGCAGAGCCAGGAAACAATTATGCGCAAGCCTGCTGTAACACTTAGCTGGGTATTAATTAGCAACTACTACCCCCAGCAGACACGCAGTCAACTGAAGACGGTCACAGGCAGCCTAAATATAGTATGTTTTTGAAAAAGCCCACTGCCTACATAGCCAGTATACCTCTTTCCCTGTACCACTGACCCTGCCTCACCAGTACTGCCCCTATACTGAGTAAAATGACTGCAGACTGAGGACGCTATGGTCTGCACGCCCAATATACAAAAAAAAAATAAAAATGTGCAACACTGCTAAAAGCAGCCTCAACAGTACTGCACACGGTCAGATGTGGCCCTAAGAAGGATCGTTGGGGTTCTTGAAGACTAAAATAACTCCTAACGCTCTCCCTATAGCAGCTACAGCAAGACAGCACTTTCCCTGATCTCTGTCAGCATGCATCTGTGGTGAGCCGCGGGCGGGGCAGATTTAAATACTCGGGTGTCATCTGATCTCCCCAGCCACTCACTGCAGGGGGGGTGGGATAGGGCTGGAACGTCACAGGAGGAAGTTGTAATGCCTTCCCTGTGCTTCTATTGGCCAGAAAAGCATGCAAATTTCTCAGGGAAGGAAATGTAATGGAGTCGAGCACCGCGTGGTGCTCGTCTCGAGTAACGAGCACCGCGTGGTGCTCGTCTCGAGTAACGAGCATCTCGAGTACCCTAATACTTAAACGAGCATCAAGCTCGGACGAGTATGCTCGCTCATCTCTAATTATTAACCCCTTAGTGACGGAGCTTTTTTGCTTTTTCTTCCATTTTTGTTTTTTCCTCCCTTTTAAAAAATCATAGCTCCTTTATTTATCCATCGATGTCGCTGTATGAGAGCTTGTTTTTTGCGGGACAAGTTGTATTTTTCAATGGTACTATTTATTGTACCATATAATGTACTGAAAAACTTTTAAACAATTCTAAGTGGAGCGACATGGAATAAAAAACGACATTCCGCCATCGTTTGGTGTGTCCTGTTACTATGGTGCACAAACTGCAATAAAAATGACCTGATAACTTTATTCTATGGGTCAGTATGATTACTACAATATTTTTTTTTTGCTGTACTTGTATTTTTTTTCAAGTCATTACATTTTTAAAACTTATTTTCTGTGTCCATTTTCTGCACACTAACTTTTTTATTTTTCTGTCGACATAGTTGAGTGAGGGCTCATTTTGTTCGGTACGTCCTGTTTCTGTTGGTACCATTGTTGCGTACAATTAACTTTTTGGTGGCTTTTTATTACATTTTTTCTCAAAGATAGGGTGACCAAAAAAGTGCATTTTTGGCGTTATTTAATTTTTTTTTTGGACCACGTTCACCGTGTGGCGTAAATAATGCATTACTTTGATAGATCGGCCTTTTATGGACGCAGCGATACCAAACAAGTACTTTTGGTGTATTATTTTGTTTTGTTTTTTATTGCAAATATGGCAAAAGTTTTTTTTTAACTTTTATTTCTTTTTTCTTTTTAATTCGTAAAACTTTTTTGTTCTTATTTTTGCACTTTCTTTTAGTCCTCCTAGAGGACCACAACCAGCAATGCTTTGATCGCTCCTGCAATATGACGTAATGCTCTAGTATTACGTCATACTGCTTTTTGACAGGCAGTCAATCAAGCCACCCCACGGGGATGGCTTGATAGGCAGTCTGCTAAGGCAGCCCTGGAGCCTTTCAGAAGGCTCCCTCGATCTCACCAGGGGAAGGGGGGGGGCGTGATGTTAGGGGAATTTAAATGCCTCAGTCAGAATTGACAGTGGCATTTAAAGAGTTAATAGCCGCGATTGGCCGCACGGCCAATTGCAGCTAATGCCCGCAGGTGTCAGCTGTAATAAAAAGCTGACGCCCGCGCTGTATGGAGGGAGATAGCAGCGCAATCTCCATACATGTGCTGCAACAGCAGGACATAAAAACACTATGGGGCCGTCACTAAGGGGTTAAAATATACATCTCATTCCACAAAATACTATACCTCAAATTGCTATGTTGACAGAAAACTAAGTTATTTACAGTTAGTCCTCATTCAGACGAGCGTGTTTTGCGCACGCATAATGCACGCTTTTAAAAGAACCAATGGGTTTCTATAGAAGCGTTCCTATGCGCAGAATTTGAAGAGCAAAACGGCGTGCACCTTAAAAAAGATAGGACATAGTGTGCATTTTGCAGGAGTTAATGGAAACTGCTGCGCTGCCAATAGCTTCCCTGCTGCTTATAGCAGAACATTTAAAAGGTGCTTCTGGCTAAAAGCACCTTTTAAATGTCCCGCTGTTAACCCCTTAGTCAACGCGGGGATGAGGTGACTCCTGAAGAGTTCCGTTAGGGGAAGTCCCCTCATCACTGAACACTGTCGCAGTGTTCAGTGATGAGGGGACTGTAGCAGGGACGAAAGAATCCCCTGCCACAGCTGTGGCAGAGGACTATGATGCTTTCAATAGGGCCAGCGCTACTGCCGCCCCATTGAAAGAAATGTGATGATATCTTCTTTTTCAGGTGAGTTTCCATTAGTTTAAATACCACAGATGCCAAACTAACTTCCTGTAGTTTGTATGCATTTGGTTGCAATGGATGTGGCTAAAATACCTAAAAACAATAATTAGGAGGGTGTCCACATGCATTCTGCAAAAACTTTAGGGCCTATAGTAACCTTTAACTATGAACAAGTAACTACTACTGAATGACACCTTTTTATCCTGTAGAACATTGACAAATATACAGTATATGGAAAGAACACCTACGTAAGAGAACTTTTTAAATTCTATAGTTGTGTACCACTGTGCACTGATCACCACATCAGCATAAGTTGGCTATTATTCATAAGTTTAAATTTTAAGTTTTTTTCACTCCCAATCATTGTACAAGCCATGTGTTGGAGAAGAGAGGAACTTTAGCGACCACCCATACTTGTTTTGACACTGTCCGTTAAAAGCCGGCGCATCAGAATAAAGTCCCTTAATGGTGATTGCATCAGAAGCCTGGCATAGGTCTCCCGTGCTAGGGAGAGCAGGTGCTCGGCTGTCTGATGACCTAGCACCTGTTCAGAGAAACCTCTGATCCTTGCTGTTTAACTCTGCATGCCATGGTCAGTGGTAATGCGGTAATGTAAACCGCTGACAGAGAGTGGGAGCTATGTCACCCATTGGACCCAGCGATGTGATCTCAGGGTACCGATGGGTCGCTATTGCATCCGGAGGCTTGAATGTGGCATCCCGGTCTGCTAGCTATGGTGGCCTATAAATCTCCACCTCCTGCTGAGCTTCACAGGCGTTGTAATACATTGATATACTGAAGTGAAATAGTGTAATATAAGTAATAAAATATAGTGATATTCAAGTCCCCCAGTGGGACAAAAAGAAAAAGTTAAGTGTTTTTTTAAAAAATAGTAGAAAATAAATGTCGAAACCCCAACCTTCCCCTTTTACTATGTAAAAAAAAATTATACACAAGTGGTATCACTGCGTTCGGAGTGACCCAGAGAAGACAAAGACACTATTTAACCCAGAATGTGAACGTTATGAAAAAAAAGTAGAAAAAGCATGGTGAAAATAGCTAATTTTGCGTATCTTGCCATACAAGACACAATAAAAAAACTGAATAGAAAGTGATCAAAAGGTACCATTAAAAAAAAAAAGAACTCCTCTTGAAAAAAATCCCTTACACAGTACCATTGACAAAAAAAAAAATGTTAGGGGTCTATGAAACAATTGTATTGGCCTGCAGAATTAGTTAGCGGCACCGTGAATGCCGTTAACAATAAAGAGAAAACATGTCTTAACTACAGTTTTTGTTTATCGTTCCTCTAAAAAAAAATGGAATAAAAAGCATTCAAAATGTTATATGTTCCCAAAAATTTAATAAATGAAGACTAGAGATGAGCGAGCACCAAAATGCTCGGGTGCTCGTTACTCGGGACAAAATTATCGCGATGCTCGAGGGTTCGTTTCGAGTAACGAACCCCATTGAAGTCAATGGGCGACCCGACCATTTTTGTATATCGCCGATGCTTGCTAAGGTTTTCATTTGTGAAAATCTGGGCAATTCAAGAAAGTGATGGGAACGACACAGCAACGGATAGGGCAGGCGAGGGGCTACATGTTGGGCTGCATCTCAAGTTCCCAGGTCCCACTATTAAGCCACAATAGCGGCAAGAGTGGGCCCCCCCCCCTCCCAACAACTTTTACTTCTGAAAAACCCTCATTAGCAATGCATACCTTAGCTAAGCACCACACTACCTCCAACAAAGCACAATCACTGCCTGCATGACACTCTGCTGCCACTTCTCCTGGGTTACATGCTACCCAACCCCCCCCCCCCCCCCCCCGCACGACCCAGTGTCCACAGCGCACACCAAAGTGTCCCTGTGCAGCCTTCAGCTGCACTCATGCCACACCACCCTCATGTCTATTTATAAGTGCGTCTGCCATGAGGAGGAACCGCAGGCATTTTTAATTTAATGAATTTTTAATTCATAGACACAGGCAGGTACAACTCCGCAATGGGAATTCCGTGTGCACCCACAGCATGGGTGGCTCCCTGGAACCCACCGGCTGTACATAAATGTATTCCATTGCAGTGTCCATCACAGCTGAGGTAACGTCCGATTAAATGCAGGTGGGCTTCGGCCCACACTGCATGCCCCAGTCAGACTGGGGTTCTTTAGAAGTAGACACATGCAGTTACAACTCCCTGTGGACCCACAGCATGGGTGGCTCCCTGGAACCCACCGGCGGTACATAAATATATCCCATTGCAGTGCCCAACACAGCTGATGTAACGTCAGCTTTAATGCATGTGGGCAAAAAATTAATTGGATTACACTGTAGGCGAGGGCCCCAAAAAATTGGTGTACTAATGTACGTCAGAAAAATTGCCCATGCCCAACCAAGAGGGCAGGTGAAACCCATTAATCGCTTTGGTTAATGTGGCTTAATTTGTAACTTGGCCTGGAGGCAGCCCAGTTAAAATAAAAATTGGTTCAGGTGAAAGTTTCAACGCTTTAATGAGCATTGAAACGTATAAAAATTGTTTACAAAAATTATATGAGTGAGCCTTGTGGGCCTAAGAAAAATTGCCCGTTCGGCGTGATTACGTCAGGTTTCAGGAGGAGGAGCAGGAGGAGGAGGATGAATATTATACACAGATTGATGAAGCTAAAAGGTCCACGTTTTTGATGGTGATAGAGAACAATGCTTCCATCCGCGGGTGCAGCCTACGTATTGTTTAGGTATCGCTGCTGTCCGCTGGTGGAGAGGAGAAGTCTGGAGAAATCCAGGCTTTGTTCATCTTGACGAGTGTAAGCCTGTCGGCACTGTCGGTTGACAGGCGGGTACGCTTATCCGTGATGATTCCCCCAGCCGCACTAAACACCCTCTCTGACAAGACGCTAGCCGCAGGACAAGCAAGCACCTCCAGGGCATACAGCGCGAGTTCAGGCCACGTGTCCAGCTTCGACACCCAGTACTTGTAGGGGGCAGAGGCGTCACGGAGGACGGTCGTGCGATCGGCTACGTACTCCCTCACCATCCTTTTACAGTGCTCCCGCCGACTCAGCCTTGACTGGGGAGCGGGTTACACAGTCTTGCTGGGGAGCCAGAAAGCTGTCAAAGGCCTTAGAGAGTGTTACTCTGCCTGTGCTGTACATGCTGCCTGATCTCTGCGCCTCCCCTGCTACCTGGCCCTCGGAACTGCGCCTTCGGCCACTAGCGCTGTCGGATGGGAATTTTACCATCAGTTTGTCCGCCAGGGTCCTGTGGTATAGCATCACTCTCGAACCCCTTTCCTCTTCGGGTATGAGAGTGGAAAGGTTCTCCTTATACCGTGGGTCGAGCAGTGTGTACACCCAGTAATCCGTAGTGGCCAGAATGCGTGTAACGCGAGGGTCACGAGAATGGCATCCTAACATGAAGTCAGCCATGTGTGCTAGGGTACCTGTACGCAACACATGGCTGTCCTCACTAGGAAGATCACTTTCAGGATCCTCCTCCTCCTCAGGCCATACACGCTGAAAGGATGACAGGCAAGCAGCATGGGTACCCTCAGCAGTGGGCCAAGCTGTCTCTTCCCCCTCCTCCTCATGCTCCTCCTCCTCCTCAACGCGCTGAGATATAGACAGGAGGGTGCTCTGACTATCCAGCGACATACTGTCTTCCCCCGCCTCTGTTTCCGAGCGCAAAGCGTCTGCCTTTATGCTTTGCAGGGAACTTCTCAAGAGGCATAGCAGAGGAATGGTGACGCTAATGATTGCAGCATCGCCGCTCACCATCTGGGTAGAATCCTCAAAGTTTCCAAGGACCTGGCAGATGTCTGCCAACCAGGCCCACTCTTCTGTAAAGAATTGAGGAGGCTGACTCCCACTGCGCCACCCATGTTGGAGTTGGTATTCCACTATAGCTCTACGCTGCTCATAGAGCCTGGCTAACATGTGGAGCATAGAGTTCCACCGTGTGGGCACATCGCACAGCAGTCGGTGCACTGGCAGATGAAACCAATGTTGCAGGGTGGCAGCGTCCGTGTGGGACTTGCGGAAATGTGCGCAGAGCCGGCGCACCTTTCCGAGCAGGTCTGACAAGCATGGGTAGCTTTTCAGAAAGCGCTGAACCACCAAATTAAAGACGTGGGCCAGGCATGGCACGTGCGTGAGGCTGCCGTGCTGCAGAGCCGCCACCAGGTTACGGCCGTTGTCACACACGACCATGCCCGGTTGGAGGCTCAGCGGCACAAGCCAGCGGTCGGTCTGCTCTGTCGGACCCTACAGCAGTTCGTGGGCCGTGTGCCTCTTATCTCCTAAGCTGAGTAGTTTCAGCACGGCCTGCTGACGCTTGCCCACCGCTGTGCTGCCACGCCGCGCGACACTGACTGCTGCCGACGTGCTGCTGCTGACACATCTTGATTGCGAGACAGAGGTTGCGGAGGAGGAGGAGGGTGGTTTAGTTGAGGAAGCATACACCGCCGCAGATACCAGCACCGAGCTGGGGCCTGCAATTCTGGGGGTGGGTAGGACGTGAGCGGTCCCAGGCTCTGACTCTGTCCCAGCCTCCACTAAATTCACCCAATGTGCCGTCAGGGAGATATAGTGGCCCTGCCCGCCTGTGCTTGTCCACGTGTCCGTTGTTAAGTGGACCTTGGCAGTAACCGCGTTGGTGAGGGCGCGTACAATGTTGCGGGAGACGTGGTCGTGCAGGGCTGGGACGGCGCATCGGGAAAAGTAGTGGCGACTGGGAACTGAGTAGCGCGGGGCCGCCGCCGCCATCATACTTTTGAAAGCCTCCGTTTCCACAACCCTATACGGCAGCATCTCCAGGCTGATAAATTTGGCTATGTGCACATTTAACGCTTGAGCGTGCGGGTGCGTGGCGGCGTACTTGCGCTTGCGCTCCAACACTTGCGCTAGCGACGGCTGGACGGTGCGCTGACAGACATTGGTGGATGGGGCCGAGGACAGCGGAGGTCAGGGTGTGGGTGCAGGCTAGGAGACGGTAGTGCCTGTGCCCTGAGAGGGGGGTTGGATCTCAGTGGCAGGTTGGGGCACAGGGGTAGAGGCAGTGGTGCAAACCGGAGGCGGTGAACGGCCTTCGTCCCACCTTGTGGGGTGCTTGGCCATCATATGTCTGCGCATGCTGGTGGTGGTGGCTCCCCGGCTGATCTTGGCGCGACACAGGTTGCACACCACTGTTCGTCGGTCGTCTGCACTCTCAGTGAAAAACTGCCAGACCTTTGAGCACCTCGGCCTCTGCAGGGTGGCATGGCGCGAGGGGGCGCTTTGGGAAACAGTTGGTGGATTATTCGGTCTGGCCCTGCCTCTACCCCTGGCCACCGCACTGCCTCTTCCAACCTGCTCTGCTGCGGCACTTGCCTCCCCCTCTGAAGACCTGTCCTCAGTAGGCGTAGCAAACCAGGTGGGGTTAGTCACCTCATCGTCCTGCTGCTCTTCCTCCGAATCCTCTGTGCGCTCCTCCCTCGGACTTACTGCCCTTACTACTACCTCACTGATAGACAACTGTGTCTCATCGTCATCGTCCTCCTCACCCACTGAAAGGTCTTGAGACAGTTGCCGGAAGTCCCCAGCCTCATCCCCCGGACCCCGGGAACTTTCAAAAGGTTGGGCATCGGTCACGACAAACTCCTCCAGTGGGAAAGGATTCGGAACCCTTGCTGCCCATTCTGGGCAGGGGCCCAGAAACAGTTCCTGGGAGTCTGCCTGCTCCTCAGAATGTGTCATTGTAATGGAGTTAGGAGGCTGGGAGGAAGGAGGAGCAGCAGCCAGAGGATTCAGAGTTGCAGCAGTGGACGGCGCAGAACTCTGGGTGTTCGATAGATTGCTGGATGCACTTTCTGCCATCCACGACAGGACCTGCTGACACTGCTCATTTTCTAATAAAGGTCTACCGCGTGGACCCATTAATTGTGAGATGAATGTGGGGACGCCAGAAACGTGCCTCTCTCCTAATCCCGCAGCAGTCGGCTGCGATACACCTGGATCAGGAGCTCGGCCTGTGCCCACACCCTGACTTGGGCCTCCGCGTCCTCGCCCGCGTCCACGTCCTCTAGGCCTACCCCTGCCCCTCAGCATGGTGTATTACCAATAGTGCAGAAACAGAACGCTGTAATTTAAATGTGCCGCTTATTGGACTGTGGTTCGAGGCTGACTTCGCTTACGGAACGCACAGCAGAGCCAGGAAATAATTTTGCGCAAGCCTGCTGTAACACTTAGCTGGCTGCCTATGAATTAGGACAACTACCCCCAGCACAGACCCAGTACACTGAGGACGGTCACAGGCAGCCCAAATAGATTTTTTTTCCCAAATGTTTTTGGAAAGGCCCACTGCCTATATACACTGTATATGTCTTCTCTCTATGCGTCACCACTACTGGCCCTGGAGTATGTAAAATAACTGCAGACTGTTGCACTGTGGACTGGAATACAGCGGTGATGTAACAGCCAACACAGAGCCAGGAAATAATTTTGCGCAAGCCTGCTGTAACACATAGCTGGCTGCGTATGAATTAGGACAACTACCCCCAGCACAGACCCAGTACACTGAGGACAGTCACAGGCAGCCCAAATAGATTTTTTTTTCCCAAATGTTTTTGGAAAGGCCCACTGCCTATATTCAATAAATATGTCTTCTGTCCCTGCCTCACCACCACTACTGGCCCTGGAGTATGTATAATTACTGCAGGGCGCAATGCTCTGCACGGCCAATATACAAAAAAAATAAACGTGCAACACTGCAAAAAGCAGCCTCCACAGTACTGCACACGGTTAGATGTGGCCCTAAGAAGGACTGTTGGGCTTCTTGAAGCCTAAAATACTCCTAACACTCTCCCTATAGCAACTCCAGCAAGACAGCACTTTCCCTGATCTCTGTCAGAACGCATCTGTGGCGAGCCGCAGGAGGGGCCGGTTTATATACTCGGGTGACACCTGATCTTGCCAGCCAGTCACTGCAGGGGGGTGGTATAGGGCTTGAACGTCGCAGGGGGAAGTTGTAATGCCTTCCCTGTCTTTCTATTGGCCAGAAAAGCGCGCTAACGTCTCAGAGATGAAAGTGAAAGTAACTCGAACATCGCGTGGTACTCGTCTCGAGTAACGAGCATCTCGAACACGCTAATACTCGAACGAGTATCAAGCTCGGACGAGTACGTTCGCTCATCTCTAATGAAGACTCAATGAAGTTCACCCTGCAAAAAACAAGCACCCATACAGCTCAGTCAGTGGAAAAATAAAAATGCTTTGGCCCCTGGAATGCTGCAACACAAAAGCATATCTTTAAAAAATGTGTTTTTGTGTACAAAAAACTGTATAAACTTGGTACCCACAGAATCGTGCTGACCCAGAGAACAGCATTATCACATTATTTATTTTGTACACTAAATGCTGTAAAAAGGTAATGCAAAAAAACTAATGGCAGAATTCCTTTTTTTCCCTCCATTCCCCCTAAAAATGTAATAAAAGTTATACAATGCATTATAAGTTACCAAAAATGATGCCATTAAAAAATACAACATGTCCCACAAAAAACAAGTGCTCCTATGGCTATGTTGACGGAAAAATTAAAAAGTCATGGCTCTAGGAATGCCACGAGGAAAAAAGCTTAAAATTGTATTGGTCATTAAGGTGCAAACGGGCTTCATCACTTAAGTGGTTAGTAAACACAATTGTGCTTTATTTAAAGGGGTTGCTCCTCTGGGCCCACATCTATTAAAGTACAGTTGAACATAGCGGCCAAGGTACAGCCGCATTGTAGATGAACAGTGAACTAGCATACGGTTTTACCATACATCGGTGTGGAATACCTAAGATTGTAACTGTTTTCATGTGTCTTTTGCAAGGCAACAGCAGTTTTACCTGCAGAAACCTGTGAACATCAATTCTGGTGGAAGGACTGCGGAAAGATGTGCCAATTTTATAAATGTTCACCCCTCAATAAATTTGTCCCATCCTACTCCAGCTAGTGTAGAGCCGCTGTAAAATGCAGTTTTTCATCTGGAGTTAAATGCAGCTGTGTTACCAGTTGAATGCAATGGGCTCGTGCGTTATACCACATTTCGGAAGCACAGAAAGCTTCCCTCTATGTGGGCATTTTTGTTGTCACTTCTCCCTTGTGCCTTATGTATCTGTAAAATAAATGATGATGTAATAAAAGGAAACAATGCAATTACGGGTATGTGGAGTATTTGAAAAGTTTCAGAAAGTAATGAAAGCAAGAGAGAAAAAAAATGATTGCTGCTTTTGTAGGTTTGTTAAACACAGTCAGTCTGACTCAAGAATTTATGGATAGTACCAGGGGCAGCGTGTGACAAGAGTGTGTTCTAGAAGATGGATGCAGAACACGTATTAAAAAGACATTTAATACATGTGTTAAGAAAGGCAACCAGCAATTATTGTATCAAACATTCTTTCTTTCAAGGCAAATTAACTCAAATGGTTTTCCTGTTTCTTTTTTATTCTGTATATATTTTATTCCTAAACCATTTCACAGCTTCACACCATTTGACTTAGGGCCTGAATACACTTGGTGGTGAAACAATGCATTGTGTTGTCATGTGATATGTAAATACATAAAAAATAATTGTATCAAATATTCCGAGCTCGCACAATCCTCATTTAGCTGAATATTAAATCCTATGTAACTCTTCTTTTTACAGTATGGTTTGCTGCGGATTCGGATTTACAATATTTAATCTAAAAAAAAGGTTAAACCGTAAAGTGATTGTCTAGGCCTTACTAAATAAAGTTTAATTAGTTGGGTGATTGCATCTTTCATGTGGCATCAAAAATCAACTCTTGCTTATTTGTCGGTGATCATTGGCACATTAACACAGCCTAATGATCAGTCAAGGGAACGTTCTTACGAATATCGTTGGGCTGAGTAAATTGCATTTGTTGGTCTATATTACATTTAGGAATCAAAAAAAAAGTGTGGAAAGACCCAGACATAAGTGCTGACTTGGGTACAAACACCATGACGTCTGCACGTTACCTGGCCCTTTAATTGTGCGTTCACACACAGTGAAAACACTGCGGAATGTGCATTGCGGTAAATTATGCTGGATTTTCCCTTAAAAAATTCACGGCACAATCTGCACCGTGGGTGCAAATTTTGAACAGGAATCAATTATGTATCCGCAGTTGATTTCAGTAGCTACAGCACTTCACCTCAGAATACATGGCACGGTCAGCACACTTTCGCACAGGCACTTGGGTAGCCTATAGTGAGCGCCAAGCTGCTGGTCAGATGATTTCTCTTCCAAATCACCTGACTAGCGGTTCGGTGCTCACTACAAGCAGCCAAGAAGCCCATGCCGGGGTGCACTGACAGCTCCTTGTATTCCAAGGTGAGGGGCAGTGCTGTAGCAATTGAAATCAGCTGCCTCACCATTGTCAAGAGAATTGTTTTTTGCAAAGAGAACTCTCTTTACATTTAGAGACCTCTGAAACATTGTAGCAATCTGCCACAGAGATGCGTGCTGATTAGAGATGAGCGAGTATACTCGTTAAAGGCAATTGCTCGAGCGAGCATTGCCTTTAGCGAGTATCTCCCCCGCTCGAGACTGCAGGTTCGGGTGCCGGCAGCGGGCACAGAGCTGCGGGGGAGAGCGGAACGGAGATCTCCCTCTCTTCCCCCCACTCCCTCCTGCTGACAGCCACTACTCACCGCTCCCCCGCGTCGGCACACGAACCTGCAGTCTCGAGCGGGGGTATACTCGCTCATCTATAGTGCTGATGTATTTAGGGCACAGAAGATTGTATAGACTTCTCAACTGAGAGTAGGGCTAGTTAAATACATGGCCACAAGCAGGACTAAGCTGGTTTGCTTCCTTTGTTTTAAACAAAGTGTTCTCATTTGCTGTCGAAAAACAAATATTTTGAAAATGGTGAAGAATTTGAACACAAACTGTCTTAGGCCAGCTGCACACGACCAAGTCGGATTCCGCATTCGGGAGCCCGCAGCTGAATCTGACCCTGTGCCTAGCCAGCATCCATGCATACCTGCTTTTCTTCGCCGGCTGTACAGCGGATGGCCCGCACAGCTAGCCGTCTGACTTGCACAGTATAGTTTTTTGTCTTTTTAAAATCCCGGCTTTTTTCGCGGGTCGAAAGGCTTCCATTGACTTTAACCCCTTCATGACATGGCCTATTTTGGGCTTAAGGACGCAACAATTTTTGGCGGATTTTCTTCTCCGTTTATCAAAAGTCATAACTGTTTTATTTTTCCGTCGACGCGGCCGTATAAGGGCTTGTTTTTTGCGTGGCGAACTGTAGTTTTTATTGGTGCCCCTTTTGGGTACATAGACTATATTGTAAAACTTTTTTTATTTTTTTTTATGATAGCAGGGAGAGAAAACACATCAATTCTGCCATAGATTTTTTTATTTTTTTTTTACAGCGTTAATCATGCAGCATAAATGAGACATTCCATTTTTTCTGCGGACCGGTACGGTTACAACGATACCAAAATTCTTACATTTTTTTTTAGGTTTTCCCACTTTTCTGCAATAAAACCCCTTTTTTTTTTGGAAATCTTTTTTCTATTCTAAATTGCTGCATTCGAAGTCCTGTAACTTTTTTATTTTTTGATGTACGGCACGCTATGAGGGCTTATTTTTTGCGACACGAGCTGTAGTTTTTACTGGTACCATTTTGGGGTACATATGGCTTTTTTGATCACTCTTATTGCGTTTTTAGTGAGGCAAAATGCTAAAAATTAGGATTTTGCCTTAGTTTTTTAGCGTTTTTTTTTTGCGTTTTTTTCCGTGCACTGTCAAAAGCATGTGCAACTTATTGTACGTGTCGTTACGGACGCGACAATACCAAATGTGTGGGGTTTTATTTTTTTTTACCTTTTTTTTATGCTAATCTGAGAAAAAGCATAAAAAAATGTTTTTACTCTTTTTTTTTTTACTTTTTTTAATTCATTTTTTTAATCTTTGTTTTTTTTACACTGTTTGTGTCCCTCTGAGGGACTTTAACCACTGCCCTGATGATCGCTGTCATAGGGCATGGCAGAGCTACTGCTCTGCCATGCCTTATCGCTTATACAGCGATCTCAGGCATAGGCAATACAGGACGCCAGTGTCTGGTGTCCTGTTGCCATGGTGACAGGCCGGGCTCTCGCGATGACATCGCGAGTTCCGGCCGGAGACACAGAGGGAGCGCGATCCCTCTGTGAACTCTTTTCCTGCCGCGATCTACTTAGATCGCGGCAGGGAAGGGGTTAACAGCGGGGGGCGCATCTCTGATGCCCCCCCGCTGTTGCAGCGGGACGCTGGCTGTGACTGACAGCCGGCTCCCGCTGCGGGATAGCGTGGGATCTTATGTGATCCCGCGCTATCTCCAGGACGTTAGTTTACGCCCTGTTGCGGGAAGTGCCAGGCTGCCAGGACGTAAACTTACGCCTTGCAGCAGGAAGGGGTTAATGGAAGCCATCCATGCGGAATCCACACAGAAATAGAGCATGCTGCATTTTTTTTTTCTCTCTGCGAGCGGAAAATTGCAATTTATTTTCACTCGTGTAGAGGAGAAAGACTGTTGCCATAGCATGCTATGGGCGATATTTACTGCGGAATGTGGAGGCAGACCCCTGCTCCAGATTCCGCAATGCAAAGCCACCCATGTGCAGGCGGCCTTACATGCACAAGATTTTATTCTTACAATAATTAAAGGTAATTGATCATGATAGACATGCAATCCTATATGTAGGGGACGCAGAGAAGGAGAAATTGAGCAGATCGAAGTATTGCTTTATGGGATATATAATATATATTTATAAATTATTACATATAAATTTGTGCTCTTGCTAAGGAGTTCTACTTAGTGACTGACGGCTATTTCTGTATGTGCAGTCATACAGCAATAGCTGTCAGGTTTTTTTTCTTAAACAATCTCTTTTTATTGAAAAACAAGCCAAGCCAGTAGGGATCTAGTAAATGAAACAGACCACCCTCTGGACTCAGAAGCATAGAAAGAACAGGGATTAAAATATACGTTAAGCTGAATCTGTCTAATAAAACTATATATCGATCTGCTCTACAACGTGCTGTCTCCAGGTTATACACCATGTTCCAAGTGCACCGGGTTACTTTAAGGTTTATTTACATAAAACCAATAAAAAGAACTCCTTTAATGTAGTCTAGGCTTCAGCTGCCACATATACGGCTCTGCTTTACCCCTGAGCCTTAATAAAAGACTCCATAGTATTCTTTTAATAATTTTATGACCAGCAACAGATTATCTTCGGGTAATAATGGATAGCTTTTTTCTTTTATATAGCAGAGGACTTTTTTTTGTCGCATGCCAGATTAACTGGATTTCTACACCAATGAGAGATGGATTAGCGAGGCTTTACTATATATGGCTATTTAAGTACTTTTTCATCTGAGGATGTTTTTTATTGAGTTTTCTGTATATAATATATACTTCTATGTAGTAAGTTTATGGTATCCATGCAAGGAGAAAAATTTGATTTGCAGTAAAATGTTTTGTATCCTTTTATTTTTATGAACAGGTCATCTTATTGTATATCCTATAGGTCTCAGTGATGTTGCTATAGTAACTTGTAATTTAGGAGCTGATAATTTATACTTCATGTCTAAAAGAGCTTTTTTTTATTTGCCTTTTTCAGATCAGTGTACAGTTACTCGAACATACTTGTTTCTGCACAAGTTTTGGTTTTTCAGCACCATTTATTACTTTGGCAACTGGGTGTTCATAGGCGTAAGTACCAATTCTTTATGTGCCCACCTTTTTGTTTTCGTTGAAGTCTACTGATTTGCAATATACAATGAATGCTCACTTGTATGTCAAAGAAGTATATTGTTTTCAGCTGACCTTGCAAAAAAGGCATAATTATTACCATCTTCATTTAGTTAGTAAAATTCCTTCATAGATATTACTGTGACAACTGTAAGAATCCAGAAAAAAAAAACCGCTGTGAAATATTTAAAAAGAACCTGTAAGATTGTAAATGCAGCTTATTCTGCACACAACGTGTCACACAGCATGAACAGATGAGCAGATTATATATAGTTTTCTGGGTAAAGATGCAGCATAATTTGTATTTTATTCATTTGAATCTTTGCTTCTGAGGTTAGGGGTCCAATGGGCGGTCTTATCAGTGATTGACGGCTATTTCTGTTTTCATACAGACACCTGGGCCTCCAAACTCAGAATAATTAAATATCTAGTTGAATAAAATGTTAGTTGTGTTGAATCTTTTCCCATAAAACTATGTATCAATCTGCACAGCTCCTCCAGCTCTAGAACATGCTACTGGTGGTTTGGACAGCATGTTTAAGATGACAGGTTCCCTTTAATTTTGATCCAAAATGCTTAGAAAATAGATGGCCATAGCCATTTCATAGTGCACCTCGTTTTCAACAAGATATTCTGATATCTAACTTCAGCAGGCAATCCAAGATGTCTTTTGAGACTGGCAATGATCTTCACACCAGGGTTATTTTGCAGACATTTATTGCTCTATTGAAAAATTGCCATGTGTATGCTCGAGTTTGAGCCAATGGCTTTCATTATAGTATACTATCATGGGTACGGACAACTTAAGATGCATTTACCTAAATGTATGCTTTCACTATAAAAAAAAGTATATAAAAAATACATACATAGACTGAATTTGTTAGTGTAACAGAGATGTCTGTCTGAGAGGACTTATCAGGACATCAAAATCTGTTAACAGAGGTTTACCATAGCATTGAATGTTAGAACAAAGCATGTGCGCTCAAATAGGGTCAAGAACAGAAGTGTATTCTAACTTACTCCTTCCTGGAATCCCAAAGTGACTGTTAAGGAACAAATCCACGTCCTCCCGGGATGAATGTTTTTTTGGAAACTTTAATCTATACACCGTGGTAAAAGCTCACAGCATACAAACATTACGAACACATGGGATTTTCACAATGCATTTAGGGGGTTGTCCGAATACGGAATGTTGTGTTTTTAGTTTTTTTTTAAACCTAAGTATAAAATAAAAAAGTTGCTGTAATTGTTAAGTAAAACAAAAACACTAGCTGCATTGCTGGATCGCTGGTGGAACATCCAATTGTACCACCGGCAATCCAGCAGTGCAGCTCCCACAGTCCTCCAAGGCTTTGTTTATGAACAGCTGCCACTTGACTCCCACAGCCAATCAGAGGTCACAGCAGTCACAAGCTATTTTTCTGATCTATCGGCTGAATGCTGGGAGAAAGCATACTTTTATTCTTTTAACCCATTTGCACCATGTTAAAAAAAAAAAAAAAAAAAAAAAAAACATTCCACACCTGAGCAACCAGGCAAACTCAGCTCTGCTTAAACTAGACTTGTCCCTGTTAATTGCAGGTTTTCGTTATTGGATTAATTGTCTCCTGCTGCAAAGGAAAGAAATCTGTTATTGAAGGAGAAGTGGAAGATGATGATTCGGATCTAAGTGATGATGAAGACCTTTCACATATATATTCATAATATGCAGTATTTTCATGATATGTGCAAAAGATTTTTTACTGTAAGGTGAAAATATAAAATTTAAATACATATGTATTTTTAGTTTTTGATTGAAGAGTAATTGGCATGTAAAATAAATGACAGGCTGAAACAACCTCAGTGTTACTTGGTTCAGGTACTTAAACTATAAACAAAAACACTGCATCTAAAGCTCAAAATATATCTAACACTGAAAGATTCTCAACTGTGAACTAAAAGAAACAAATGCCAATAGAAACTTTGCCATTGCACCTCGTAACTGCTCTTCAGAGTTGTAATTATATGCATTAATTTGTGTTAATAGTAAAACATTTCTTGTGATTTGTTAGTTTTTGATGTTTTTTCCTTTTCGTTTATTTTTTGCAGATGCCATTTTGTTTTCTTTCAAACTGCTTACACTTTAATTTATATAATGAACTGAGGTTTGCTATATTTTATATGTGGCTAATAAAACATTGTCTTGAAGAGTAGTGTATAAGGCTTATTTGTGTGTTTCATAGTATGCAAGCTGTAAATGGGACTAAAATTGATCAAAGTAGATTATTTCTCCTGAAGGTGTGAAATTAAAGGGGTTGTCTTGCGAAATCAAGTGGGGTTATACACTTCTGTATGGCCATATTAATGCACTTTGTAATATACATCGTGCATTAAATATGAGCCATACAGAAGTTATTCACTTACCTGCTCCGTTGCTAGCGTCCTAGTCTCCATGGTTCCGTCTAAATTCGCTGGCAGCTTGCTTTTTTAGACGCGCTTGCGCAGTCCGGTCGTCTGCTCTCAGCACGAGCCGCTTCAGCCTGCTAGCCGCTACAGCTCTTCTGCGCATGCGCAGACGAGCTGTCACTTCTCGGGAGCGCGCTGGAGCAGCCATTCTGTACCATCCTCTCTTAGAGGAAGGTGCAGAGCCGCCCAGCTGTCCCGAGAAGCCGCCCAGCCGGGGGGGGCTGCCGCTGGGCCGGGGGGGGCTGCCGCTGGGCCCGGGGGGACTGCCGCTGGGCCAGGGGGGCCTTCGTCTGTTGTCAGGGGTCTAGCGCCGGTTACCTGCTGCCTGGCGGTGGGTGACTGTGTGCCGTGGTCGGCCGCGTTCAATCCAGGGGTCCGGTCGGCGGCTGCGGGGCGTTTGGTTGTCAGGGAGACACAGCTGGTAGCGTCTCGGGAGCGCGCTCGTCGGGCTACAGCAAGCGACGGGAAAAAAGCCGGCGGCCATCTTGGGAAAATTTTTATAAGTTGCTGAAACGCTGGAACTGTAAGTACAAACCAGCTAGAAAAGTCATTTACAGGGGGGCTTAGTAATGTATGCTTAATTAGGGGGACTGGGCAAAAAAAAAAATTCACTGCTTCCTCGAGACAACCCCTTTAAGCAACAAAGAATTGTTTTAGCTGGCAACTGGCAGACGGTCATTGTCAGGAAATAAAATCAGCCATCTTTAACATTTTTGTCTAATAATCACTAATACAGTACTTCAGTATATATGGTGCCATGGTGAATGAGAGAATGTTCATGCAAGAAAAGATTTGCCAGTGGAAGATTATTTGTCCTTCATCCAGTCTGACTGTAACATTCAATGAGGACTAACACTTGTATGACTGTATCAGCATAAAAATCACTCACCAGACAATCGTTCACTGAATGGTTGCTCGGTCATCAACCTGCTTCTATCTAATGTGTATGACCCCTTTAAGTATAAAAGTATTACAGCTAGATTATACTAAAGCAGTGATGGCGAACCTTTTAGAGAACGAGTGCCCAAACAGCAACCTAAAACCCACTTATTTATCGCAAAGTGCCGACACGTCAGGGGGCAGGACTTATCACGATGTATGATTTTACCGCCGTCGTTCTAAAAAGGACATGGCCGCTTCAAAATAGACAGGGAGCAGATTTTGCTGCTTTTTGGATGCGGAAATACTGCAGGATGTCCTCAGCGGAAATTTCTGTGAAAAATTCTGCAGCATTTCCGCATCCAAAAAATAGTCAAAATCTGCACCCTGTCTATTTTGAAACAGCCCTGACCATTTCCGCCACCTGTAAACATACCCCAGTGGTAATAGTGACACCCCCCAGCGGTAATAGTGACCCTCACCCCACAGCGGTAATAGTGACCCCCCACAGCGATAATAGTGACCTCTACATCACAGCGGCCCCAGCGGTAATAGTGACATAGTGACCCCCACCACACAGAAGCCCCAGCAGTAATAGTGACCCCCCCCCCAGCAGTAAGAGTGACCCCCCCAGCGGTAATGGTGACCCCCACAGCAGCCCCAGCGGTGATAGTGACCACCACCCCACAGCGACCCCAGCGGTAAGTGACACCCCCCACAGTGGCCCCAGCGGTAATAGTGACCCCCACACCTCAGCGGCCCCAACGGTAATAGTGACCCCCACCCCACAGCAGCCCCAGCGGTAATAGTGACCCACCCCCCCAGCAGCCCCCAGTGCATTAGGGACACCCCCCAGTGGCACCCAGTGCAGTAGTGACACCCCCCAGTGCAGTAGTGACACTTCACAGCGGCCCCCAGTGCAGTAGTGACACTTCACAGCGGCCCCCAGTGCAGTAGTGACACCCCACAGCGGCCCCCCCAGTGCAGTAGTGACACCCCAAAGTGCCCCTCCCGAGACCCACATACTTACCTCCTCCTCCTCTTCTGGTCAGCGATGGTCCCAGCATGCATATTAACTTTTTCTTACCCACTTCTGCTCAATTGGTAATTCGCAGCAACCTGATTGGTTGTTTGGTGAATCAGCCAACCCAAACAACCAATCAGGTTGCTGGGAATTGCTGATTGCGGCAGAAGTGGGGAAGAAAGAGTTAATATGCTCTCGGCACACACTCTAACTTCAGTGTGCTGCCGGACGCCTCCCCCCTACACACTCTAACTTCAGTGTGCTGCCGGACGCCTCCCCCCTCCCGGCAGAACCAAGTAGTAGGAGACGTCGGGGCAGGGGGGAGGGGGATTCCAGCTGCACACTGAAGTCAGTGTGTGTCAGGATCAGCGCGGCTAGCAGTGCCGTTTGTGAATGCCAGCAGGGGAGCCGCTAGTATTCACAAGTGGTGAGCGGCCGATGGGGCGCGTGCCAGTAGGAAGGGCTCTGCGTGCCGCCTCTGGCACGCGTGCCATAGGTTCGCCACCACTGTACTAAAGTAACTCCTAATATCTTCATCAGAAAAATATTCCAAGGTGTAAGTTTATTAGAAAAGATATTTCAGTAAGCATTTGGAGGGTTGAAGGTTGTTGGAGGGATTGAGGGTGGGAGCTCCAGAGAAGGCTTAAGGGAAATCCTGTATACAACTGTGTGAGGAGCTCATAAGAGTGGTAGAGATCAAGTTGTCTTTGGCAGAGCAGTTTCATATGGGGTGGTGTAAATTAGAGAAGTGTTGGGTGGAACTGTCCACAGTTTTATTGGTTAAAATTAGTGTTGGGAACTTTGTTTTTTATGTGATGACAGCTAGTGGAGAAATTGAAAATGGAGGTGACATTGAATGAATAAAAGAAAAGATAAAGGAGTTGTTTAGCAGAAGATTAGCCACCAATTTAACATCATGTAACCTCATGTAGAGACTTTCCTTTTGTCTAGTATGAACCATGAAAAAAATTTAAGGAGTTGTAGCTGCTCCCTCTTTAATGTGACTATATGCAGAAAAATAAGGTTTGACATGGAATCTCTAATAACTGTGATGTAGGTAGAACTCTGCAGAATGTTAAATTATGAGAAAACACGGTAGCACCATGCTCATCTGGATGCATGAATGCATCTGATTTTCATGGACAAAAAAACGCTGGCCAAAAAGGTTATATTTTTAGCCCTTATGTTTTTCTTGCAAAGAGAAGCACTGATGTATTTGAGGTGCACAACAAGATATAAGAAATAGATTTTTAATGGCAGTAATGTATAACTGACCCGTGCTGCCTTGCAATTAAGTAGTAAGATAGCATATAGAAGGAAACTTGTATGCACTATGCTTTTTTTTTTTTAAATCTGTTTAATTGGCACTTTTAAAGAAAAGACGTTGCAAACAAAACAAAGGGTGGACAAACCTCAACAATAACAAAGGTATAGAGCCGTACATAACCCTGGGAAACATCCACAATAAGGATGGTATGACAATGATAGTTACAGTTAACCGTAAATGGAAGTTTGGAGACAGTTCATACGAAAAATTTATATACATATATATATATATATATATATATATATATATATATATATATATATATATATATATATATATAATGCGCACACACTGTTGCATATATGTGTACTGTCAAACCCCTAGTTTCATTGTTTTCTAGTTTAGCCGGTTTCCAGTTTCACAGATTTTTCAAGCCAGAATTTCGCCTCATGTTTCACTGCCTGCCTCTAGTGTCATTGGCGGCCGCTGGCCCACGTGACCTCGCTGCTGGTGCGGCCCACGTGATCTCCTGCTTAGCGTCTCCTCCTCCTGAAGCTGAAACGCTACCAACCCTTCTCCAGCATCGCTGTAGGCGCTAGTAAAACAGGACTGTAGTGTAAAGGCCCATTTAGACACAACGTTTATCACTCAAAAGTCACTCAAAAGCCATCTTTTGAGCGATTACCATTGTCTGCTAAAACCGTCCTTCAGCAGAACACCTGATAAGATGGACCGTAAGCCCAGGGAGTGCTGATAACAGCCGATTACATTGTCTCAACTGTCAGCCCCACTGGCAGAACAAAAGGAATTTATTCAGAGAACAGCGGGTGGTCCTCTGAATAAATTCAGCTGTGGCTCACATGTTGCTAATTGGTAGTAATAGGCATTAGTACCAATTAGCAGATTATGCAAAATGATAGCTCAAAAGTCATCTTTTCAGCGATCATATTTGTGTCTAAACGGGCCTTAATGTAAGTGGCCATCTTTTCCCAGATAAAACACAGTGATAACTTGGGACCGATAACAGTGATGTCACCTGCAGTCCTAAGTAACACCACAGATGACACACAGTGATAACGCTTATGACTGATAATGATGCCGCCTGCAGTCCTATGTAACAGCGCAGAGAACACAGTGATAACTCGAAGGACAGATGATGTAGTAAATGTGACCTGCAGTCCTATGTAACAGCACAGATAACACACAGTAACATGTTCAATAACATGTTAAATGTTCATTCTTTACAGTAATCTTTTATATTCATTTATTGTTTTTGGTATTTAAAAACATTTATTCTCTATTAAATGTGGTTTGATGTGTTTATTGGAATGTCTAGAACAAATTAATTGGATTTGCATTGATTCTTATGGAAATAATTGCCTCGAGTCTCATTGGTTTTGAGTTTGGCCGATTGCTTTCAGACAGATTGCCAACGAAACTAGAGATTTGACTGTGTGTGTGTGTGTGTGTGTGTGTGTGTGTGTGTGTGTGTGTATGTATGTATATATGTGTGTGTGTGTATATATATATATATATAATATATAATTTGAAGCGACACTGAGTTGGGGAGAATCTCTCAGTGAGTCACACCTATTAGGAAAGTTGTCTGTATGAAACTACATTTCATTTCTATATTTTTTTCATATTTCAAATTCATTTTTTATGTATATAAAGTTATTACTATTACTTATTTTCTTAGTATCCTCTAATCCCTTTTTTTTTAATATCCATTAAATTTTCACACATTTCTCCTTACTTAGGTTGCAACCACTTTTAAACTAATCTGTATACTATTTTACTATATGTATCATATTTTGCATCCTTTATAACTTATTTCAATAGGCAGGGTCACTAGTATAAATAAAGCTTTAGAATGAGATTACGCGATGACATCATCGTGTCCTCTCTTTGGAACGCATGCTTTACGTTTCACCCGCACTGCCGCAAGTCATGTGACATGCGACAGTCCTTTGACGTCATCAGATGACGTCAGGATGCCGCTGAACAGTCGGCAGACACATTACATGATTGTAAGTACATACCCTTTATATATTCTGCGGTAACAAATTGATTTTATGCTTGAAAAAGGCCTATTCTAAGGCTGAAACGCATTGCCCTCTATCCTGTTCCAAATTAATAAATTCTGACATTGAGCCTTTCTTGGATTGAAAAAGACAACTTCTTTCTGCTACAACTATCCTAATGGGGACTCGCGGATAGATCCCCACCAACTCAGTAAGTGCTGTTTCAAATTATATATTTACACAAATATGCAACACCTTGCACGCATATATAATTTTTTATTTTTTCATATGAACTGTCTCCAAACCTCCCTTTGAGCATAAGCGGTTTCTTTTTCCTTTTTTTGCATTGATTACTCCTGGATTGCTGTACATGCCTTCCCGGAGCTTGGGCTGTTTTCTCTCCATTTGGCAGTGGATAAAGGACTTCTGGAGCAGCTCATCATCTTTGCTGACTGCTTGGAGTGCCGTCCCTAATATAGACTCTCTTGACTACAGGTAACCCTAAGGTAGTGATGAAAAATAAAACAAAGTACTGCCAAGGTTGCATGGATAAGGACTGAATGCATTACAAGTCTCAATAACTTTGGCATCCTGAGATCAAGCTTGAGAAAAATGGCTGTACGTATCACACATAAAAAATGACTAAGCAAAACAACTGAAAGAGTTGCACAGACTGGAAAAGAAAGGGGGGGGGGGGTAAGAGATGATAAAAAGGGGGAAAAGAAACAAAAATAAAGCTGTTGGGAAAGAGGGCATAGATGGATGTGATTGACTGCTTTGGTAGTAAGAACCCGCAAAATGCTCTCGACCAAGGATTTGAATATAATCCAAGAGTTCCCTAATTGGAGAAAATGTTCACGAGAATCTGAGTCTTTGGCCAGAAGCTTCTCCATCCTTATGATTTTCAGTTGCTGAGCCCATTCACTAAGGGACAGAGTCACCATGGACTACTATTGGCAAAGGTGTGCTGTACAAGCCACGACCGGAAAGAATCTAAATTGGATAGTGAATTAGTTAAAAATGACCAGCAATGGGATGTTGGGCACCCTGATGCTACTAATAGAGATGAGCGAGTATACTCGCTAAGGCTAACTACTCGAGCGAGTAGTGCCTTAGTCGAGTATCTGCCCGCTTGTCACTAAAGATTCGGCTGCCGGCGCGGGTGACAGGTGAGTTGCGGGGAGGAGAGAGGGATCTCCCCTCCGTTCCTCCCCGCTGGCAGCCGAATCTTTGCATCACAGAAGGAGAAATAAAGAATTAAAAACACTCACAAAAAATGTCCGTTACTGACTGAGGAGTGCATATAGGTGCATCCTCCTCTCACCATGCAGGTAGCTGACTACCAAATGGAGGAGCCAATAACACCTGTGCGGGACACCGATAATAACACCCACTCACACTGCTGATAATGAGGGGGGTGGATGCTTGGTGTTCACTCCCACACATAGTGGATACAGGGTGCCAGACCATTCTGATATATGTAGTTCACCATGCAGACCAGCAACCTATTAATGACGCCATGATAATTCGGCGGGTTGCCCTGCATTTCTTTCAGTGAACCACATTGGTACTGCCACCCTGGGCTCCCCCTGGAGTCTTAATGCCACATGCAGGAAATGCAGGGCAACCCGCCGAATTATCAAGAGGCAGTGTGAGTGGGTGTTATTATCGGTGTCCCGCACAGGTGTTATTGGCTCCTCCATTTGGTAGTTGGCTACCTGCACAGCCGAATCTTCAGAGACGAGTGGGCAGATACTCGACTAAGGCACTACTCGCTCGAGTAGTTAGCCTTAGCGAGTATACTCGCTCATCTCTAGCTACAAACCTTAGGTAGGTTTCAGAAATATGTTCTGAGAAGGCATGTGTTAAAGGACACTCCCACAATAAATGAAGAATAGTTTCCCTTTCAGGAATTACAATGCCAGCAGGTGTCTGTGGCAGTGGAAGCATAGTTATACACTATGGTAGGTCTTCAATACTAGCAGGAGAGAAGCTTTAATTCTTTCCCTGGGCTCGGCAGGTTGTCATCAAAGCATCTGGGAGAGTACAAATTTATAGTCTTACCTGATCATGGAACTGAGTGCCCAAATCTTCTGCCCACCTCTTTATAATGCTATTATAAACAGTAATTTGATCCTGCAAGCTACTGTAGGTATTTCATTGCAATCTCCATGTTGCCTGTATTTATAATTTGTATTAATGCGTTTGCTGTTCATGATCCTGAAATACCAATTATGTTACAAATGTATTTTTTATTAATTTCATATGAAGTTGTTCTTCAAATGGGCAGATAGCAAGAACTATTGCCAGATATGTCATGTTTGATTATTCCAAAAATCTGAAGAATTAAGTGGCTTGACCAATGTAAAAAGCATGATTAATCATTAATAATAATCTTTGGATAGTTTGACAGGCCTGACCATGAGCATTGTAATATACCCATCTGTTGCTCAAGCAGCTGTGTGCATGACCGGTAGTTAATGGGGAAATAATATTGCTGCAAAAACAATCAACGCTCTATCCGATAAAAAGTTGTTTCAATATCAAACTCACCTATCATTAAATAGACTGTATTGATTAAAGGGAATGTCTACCTTTAAAGCATGTGGCATGATGGAAGTATGTTAAAATTATTTAACAAAAAGGAGGAGTTTGTGCCATTGACACTAATATGGTGTTTTTTACAGAGAATCTAAAACACTATCTAGTCGTTCTATCCGAAACTTGCCAAAGATAAGGTACCTGAGTTGCAGGTATATGATGATGCAGCAGCTGACAGATGGAGGCAGCATTTTTTTTCTGACAAAATGTAAACTTTTACAGGAAAAAATGGTGTTGTGTGACTCCACAGGAAGGCACTAGTTAAATCAACATTACGGAATTAACAAAAACACTTCACATCTTTATACATATCAAAACAGCAGGGCACCTTGAATCCATGGTGTCCATATTATGCCATGGACCGCATGTAACCACTTTTTGACTACATCTACACTACACTATATCTACACATAACATCACTTACTAACCATATACAATGCATCAAACTAATATGTCAAAATTCTACAGTCCTTTTGGGAAGATAGATACTCCCCCAGTCCATATCCATACATCATAGTCCCTTACAGTGTGCACACTCTAAAACATTGAAGACCGGTCTCTTATGTATCCTGCAGTTTATCCCTTTTCTGGGTTATGGTGCTATCATCTAAAGCCCAACTCTGTTGAAACCGCATCCACAGTGAAACATGTCAGGGGGGCTTAGTTTGTCTATTAGCATGTTCAGCGCCTCCTGTTATTAATCCTTATTTGCAGTAATAGGTTTTGTATATTTTAAGCAAGCTACTTAGCGGTATATATAGCAATGAGGGGACTCTTGTTTTGTTAATATTCCTCTTTTTTGGTGTTTTCATGTTTAACTAATAAGTCATGTTTTATTAATATACACATTTAGTGCACATCTTGGTTGGCTTGTTTTGCTTTTTGGGCAACGTATTTTGATACAGCATGGCGAAATGAAGCATCCAGCACAGAGACTCTTAAAGTGGCGGAGGCTGTGTTAGCAGGGAGGTGTATGGCACACCTCCCTGCTAACACAGCCTCCGCCACTTTAAGAGTCTCTGTGCTGGATGCTTCATTCATACCCCGCTCTATGCAGTATCTCACACATACTGTGGTGCTGCTATTGCACAGTTCAGAGCTTTTATATGACTTGTAACAGCTAGAAAGCTCCCAAATGTTTGGTGCCTATTTTTGGCATATGCACGGTCCTCTCTGTCTTTGCTCTCCCTGCCCTATCTGACAGGGAAGCAGAGCTAAGCACCATAGCTCTGTCTGGAGCTTGTTGCAGGGTGTTGGAGCCACTCTAGTAAGAGGGGAGCACGGCACTGCTCACACCTCTTACCTATATCTAACTAATATACACTGTTCAAAAATAATGAAGGGAACAATTGAGTGTCACAGTATAACCCAAACTCACCTTAACTTCAGGGATATCAAGCTGTCCTGCTTTTATGCAAATGTAAGTGACAGCAGGTGCTCTGAAGAAGCAACAGCAAGAAAATTCCCCCAAAATGGAATGGTTTTGCAGGAGACGGTCACAGACTAGGGGCTAGGTGGAGCTATGCCAGAGCAATACAAAATCATCTCCAGTAGACTACTTTTCTGCCTACTTCTGACCAAACTGCCAGAAACAGACTCCATGAGGGCTCAATGTCCTGTAGTGCGACCTGTGCTTGCAGCCAAGTATTGTGCAGCTTGAGGGACGTTTACCAGAGCAAAAGCTTTTACTTCTTGATTTAGAATCCAGACCTCAATTTTTATTAAACATCACCAAATATCTGTGGGATCAAAACGCTCACTGCACCTATTGATGAATTCTTTGAAGGGCATATTTTCCAAAATGGAGTCACTTTTGGGGGGTTCCCACTGTACTGGTACTTTAAGGGGGGTTCTAGAGATGCGACATGGCATCTAAAAAGTATTCCAGCAAAATCTACAAAACCTTCCTTTCTGAGCCCTGCTATGTATCAAATAGCAACTTATGTCCATGTATGGGGCATTTCAGTACTCATGAGATATTGGATAGCAAATTATAGGGTGCTTCCTCATGAGAATGAAACATTAGGTGTTAAACTATGTATTATTGGCCAAATGTTAACAACTTTCACAAAAGGTATAAGGTCGAAGTGCTTATTACACTCCTTGATGAATCGCTTGAGGGGTACAGGTTATAAAATGGCAGTCACTTTTGGTGTGGTAAACCGTTCTGGGTACTTCAGAGGTTCTGTAAATGCGATATGGCAAATGAAAATTGTTCCAGCCAAATAGTATTCCTTCCCTTCTGGACATTGCCATACACTCAAACTACAGTTTACTTTCAAATATGGGGCATTTCTGTAGTCAATAGAAATTATGGTTTACTTTTTTCATATTGCTTCTTGTGAAAATGAAAAATGTAGGGCTTGAGGGGTGAAGTTTTCAAAATGAGGTCTTTTGGAGGGAAATTCTTATGTTTTGACAACTCATGTCTTCTACAAACTGGAAATGGAGCTTGGAGAAAATCTTAAAAGGGAAGTCTCTAAAAATCAGTAAGGTGCTTCTACATTTCTGTAGACTTCGTTTAAGTAATGCGGCAAATAGGGCCACATATAAAATAATTTTGAAAACCAGAAAAAAAGGGGTAATAAATAGAGATGAGCAAGCGAACTCGTTTAAGGCAGATACTCGAGTGAGCATCGGTCTTCTCAAGTAACTGATTACTCGTCCGAGCAAATCCGGGGGGGGGGGGGGGGAGAGAGAAAGAAGCCTCACTCTACCCCCAGTTCTCCACCGCCACCCTCCCACCGCATTTGCTCGGACGAGTAATCAGTTACTCGAGAAGACCGATGCTCACTCGAGTATCTGCCTTAATCGAGCGTGCTCGCTCATCTCTAGTAATAAACATTGAGCTGCTTCTTGCTGTGTTATAGAAAAAAATATCAAAATTTAAAATCTGCAAGAAAACTGAAAAACCTTGTAGTCAAACTATGTGCTATATTACTGGTGCTCTCACACCATGCGTCAGAGTTATAAAACTGTTTAAAAGAAAAACTGTATTTGTTGCCCATAGAAACCAGTCACAGAACAACTCATTTTTCAAGAGCAGAATATAATATAAAAGCTGTGCTGTGATTGGTTGTTACGGCCAACATAGAGTTTTTCTTTTTAGAGACCGTTTCATGAATCCTCACTCATATTTTCAAATACTAAACAGTTCAAAACAGGGCTGTACACTGTCTGCATTTTCATTAACACTAGTGAAACCACTTGGCAACATGTACTGCGGATGTGTGTGGGGATTGTATGGAGTAAGCTTGGGAGTTGAACCCGCTACATACACTGCAAAAACAGCTGACACCTGGTTCCAGCAGCTAGGATAACTCTGATCACTGCTGCAAATCATTTAGATTAGATTTCATTTAATTGGTTTTAGATTTAGATTTAAATGGTTCAACATAGGAAAGAAGTCGCCTTCTGTGACCCAAATGGCTGGCTTCCAATAAGATTATGGGAGACGTTTCCTACTTCGTATCAGTCTAGTGCCTTGTGTAGACCCCTTAAGGTTACTATTAGCTGTTTGCCTATTACGTTGTGCATGTAGCACAGCTTACTGAGAGACCTGTAAAAATACAATATACCGTGCTACTGAAATATTGAAGTATATTGTATAAGCGATCAAACAATCGATAGTCCCGATGGGGACAAAAAAACTAAACGTTTAAAACCTAAAAGTAAACATACTGTATTTGACATTGCCATGTCCACAAAAGTCCAATCTATTTAAGCAACACATTATTTCTCCTGCATGGTAAGTGCCATAAGAAAAAAAACACCATATCAGAGTTGACCTTTTTTGGCCCCTTCGTCTCCAAGTAAATAAAAAGAAAAAAACAAAAAAAACAATTTTTGAAGAGATCGAAAAGTCATGTATACCCCAAAGTATTACCAATAGAGACTATAGGTCATCCCGCAAAAAACAAGACCGCACACAGCTTCATCTACCATTCCTAAGATTTGTGTGTGGTGGGTGGGGGGGGGAGGCAGGCACAATGGCAAGACCCCCACTAATCTGACTTTTATCACCTGTCCTCTGGATAGGTTATAAATGTCTGTTACACTACAACCCCTTTAGGGGTAGACACTAGAGATGAGCGAGCACCAAAATGCTCAGGTGCTCGTTACTCGAGACGAATTTTTCGCGATGCTCGAGGGTTCGTTTCGAGTAACGAACCTCATTTAAGTCAATGGGCGACTCGAGCACTTTTGTATATCACCGATGCTCGCTAAGGTTTTCATTTGTGAAAATCGGGGCAATTCAAGAAAGTGATGGGAACGACACAGAAACGGATAGGGCAGGCGAGGGGCTACATGTTGGGCTGCATCTCAAGTTCCCAGGTCCCACTATTAAGCCACAATAGCAGCAAGAGTGCCCCCCCCCCCCCCCAACAACTTTTACATCTGAAAAGCCCTCATTAGCAATGCATACCTTAGCTAAGCACCACACTACCTCCAACAAAGCACAATCACTGCCTGCATGACACTCCGCTCCCCTTTCTCCTGGGTTACATGCTGCCAAATCCCCCCCCCCCCCCACGACCCAGTGTCCACAGCGCACACCAAACTGTCCCTGCCCAGCCTTCAGCTGCCCTCATGCCACGCCACCCTCATGTCTATTTATAAGTGCGTCTGCCACAGGAAAAGCAGCCACACACTGCAGAGGGTTGGCACGGCTAGGCAGCGACCCTCTTTAAAAGGGGCGGGGCGATAGCCCACAATGCTGTACAGAAGCAATGAGAAATCCAATCCTGTGCCACCTCTATCTGGAGCTGCACACGTGGGCATAGCAATGGGGAACCTATGTGCCACACACTATTCATTCTGTCAAGGTGTCTGCATGCCCCAGTCAGACCGCGTTTTTTTATATATAGTCACAGGCAGGTACAACTCCGCAATGGGAATTACGTGTGCACCCACAGCATGGGTGGCTCCCTGGAACCCACCGGCGGTACATAAATATATCCCATTGCAGTGCCCAACACAGCTGATGTAATGTCGTGCTTAATGCAGGTGGGCTTCGGCCCACACTGCATGCCCCAGTCAGACTGGGGTTCTTTAGAAGTGGAAACAGATGCATTTACAACTCCCTGTGGACCCACAGCATGGGTGGGTGCCAGGAAGCCACCGGCGGTACATAACAATATCCCATTGCATTGCCCATCACAGCTGAGGTAGTAATGTCATGTTTAATGCAGGTGGGCTTCGGCCCAAACTGCATGCCCCAGTCAGACTGGGGTTCTTTAGAAGTGGACACATGTAGTTACAACTCCCTGTGGACCCACAGCATGGGTGGCTCCCTGGAACCCACTGGCGGTACATAACAATATCCCATTGCATTGCCCATCACAGCTGAGGTAGTAATGTCATGTTTAATGCAGGTGGGCTTCGGCCCACACTGCATGCCCCAGTCAGACTGGGGTTCTTTAGAAGTGGACACATGTAGTTACAACTCCCTGTGGACCCACAGCATGGGTGGCTCCCTGGAACCCACCGGCGGTACATAACAATATCCCATTGCATTGCCCATCACAGCTGAGGTAGTAATGTCATGTTTAATGCAGGTGGGCTTCGGCCCACACTGCATGCCCAGTCAGACTGGGGTTCTTTAGAAGTGGACACAGATGCATTTACAACTCCCTGTGGACCCATAGCATGGGTGGGTGCCAGGAAGCCACCAGCGGTACATAACAATATCCCATTGCATTGCCCATCACAGCTGAGGTAGTAATGTCATGTTTAATGCAGGTGGGCTTCGGCCCACACTGCATGCCCCAGTCAGACTGGGGTTCTTTAGAAGTGGAAACAGATGCATTTACAACTCCCTGTGGACCCACAGCATGGGTGGCTCCCTGGAACCCACCGGCAGTACATAAAAATATCCCATTGCATTGCCCATCACAGCTGAGGTAGTAATGTCATGTTTAATGCGGGTGGGCTTCGGCCCACACTGCATGGCCCAGTCAGACTGGGGTTCTTTACAAGTGGAAACAGATGCATTTACAACTCCCTGTGGACCCACAGCATGGGTGGGTGCCAGGAAGCCACCGGCGGTACATAAAAATATCCCATTGCATTGCCCAACACAGCTGATGTAACGTCAGCTGTAATGCAGGTGGGCTTAAAATTAATTTAATTACACTGTAGGCGAGGGCCCACAAAAATTGCTGTATCAACAGTACTAATGTACATCAGAAAAATTGGCCATGGCCAACCAAGATGGCAGGTGAAACCCATTAATCGCTTTGGTTAATGTGGCTTAATTGGTAACTAGGCCAGGAGGCAGCCCAGTTAAAATAAAAATTGGTGGAGGTGAAAGTTTCAACGCTTTAATGAGCATTGAAATGTATAAAAATTGTTTAGAAAAATTATATGACTGAGCCTTGTGGGCCTAAGAAAAATTGCACGTTCGGCGTGATTATGTGAGGTTTCAGGTGGAGGAGCAGGAGGAGGAGGAGGAATATTATACACAGATTGATGAAGCGAAAAAGTCCCCGTTTTTGATGGGGACACAGAACGATGCTTCCATCCGCGGGTGCAGCCTACGTATTGCTTAGGTATCGCTGCTGTCCGCTGGTGGAGAAGAGAAGTCTGGGGAAATCCAGGCTTTGTTCATCTTGATGAGTGTTAGCCTGTCGGCACTGTCGGTTGACAGGCGGGTACGCTTATCTGTGATGATTCCCCCAGCCGCACTAAACACCCTCTCTGACAAGACGCTAGCCGCAGGACAAGCAAGCACCTCCAGGGTATACAGCGCGAGTTCAGGCCACGTGTCCAGCTTCGACACCCAGTAGTTGTAGGGGGCAGAGGCGTCATGGAGGACAGTCGTGCGATCGGCTACGTACTCCCTCACCATCCTTTTACAGTGCTCCCGCCGACTCAGCCTTGACTGGGGAGCGGTGACACAGTCTTGCTGGGGAGCCATAAAGCTGTCAAGGGCCTTAAAGAGTGTTGGCCTGCCTGTGCTGTACATGCTGCCTGATCTCCGCGCCTCCCCTGCTACCTGGCCCTCGGAACTGCGCCTTCGGCCACTAGCGCTGTCGTATGGGAATTTTACCATCAGTTGGTCTGCCAGGGTCCTGTGGTATAGCAACACTCTCGAACCCTTTCCTCTTCGGGTATGAGAGTGGAAAGGTTCTCCTTATAGCGTGGGTCGAGCAGTGTGTACACCCAGTAATCCGTAGTGGCCAGAATGCGTGTAACGCGAGGGTCACGAGAAAGGCATCCTAACATGAAGTCAGCCATGTGTGCCAGGGTACCTGTACGCAACACATGGCTGTCCTCACTAGGAAGATCACTTTCAGGATCCTCCTCCTCCTCCGGCCATACACGCTGAAAGGATGACAGGCCAGCAGCATGTGTACCCTCACCAGTGGGCCAAGCTGTGTCTTCCCCCTCTTCCTCATCTTCCTCCTCCTCCTCCTCCTCCTCCTCCTCCTCCTCCTCCTCCTCACCGCGCTGAGATATAGACAGGAGGGTGCTCTGACTATCCAGCGACATACTGTCTTCCCCCGGCTCTGTTTCCGAGTGCAAAGCGTCTGCCTTTATGCTTTGCAGGGAACTTCTCAAGAGGCATAGCAGAGGAATGGTGACGCTAATGATTGCAGCATCGCCGCTCACCACCTGGGTAGACTCCTCAAAGTTTCGAAGGACCTGGCAGATGTCTGCCAACCAGGCCCACTCTTCTGAAAATAATTGAGGAGGCTGACTCCCACTGCGCCGCCCATGTTGGAGTTGGTATTCCACTATAGCTGTACGCTGCTCATAGAGCCTGGCCAACATGTGGAGCGTAGAGTTCCACCGTGTGGGCACGTCGCACAGCAGTCGGTGCACTGGCAGATTAAACCGATGTTGCAGGGTGCGCAGGGTGGCAGCGTCCGTGTGGGACTTGCGGAAATGTGCGCAGAGCCAGCGCACCTTTCCGAGCAGGTCTGACAAGCGTGGGTAGCTTTTCAGAAAGCGCTGAAGCACCAAATTAAAGACGTGGGCCAGGCATGGCACGTGCGTGAGGCTGCCGAGCTGCAGAGCCGCCACCAGGTTACGGCCGTTGTCACACACGACCATGCCCGGTTGGAGGCTCAGCGGCGCAAGCCAGCGGTCGGTCTGCTCTGTCAGACCCTGCAGCAGTTCGTGGGCCGTGTGCCTCTTATCTCCTAAGCTGAGTAGTTTCAGCACGGCCTGCTGACGCTTGCCCACCGCTGTGCTGCCACGCCGCGCGACACCGACTGCTGGCGACGTGCTGCTGCTGACACATCTTGATTGCGAGACAGAGGTTGCGTTGGAGGAGGAGGAGGAGGGTGGTTTAGTGGAGGAAGCATACACCGCCGCAGATACCACCACCGAGCTGTGGCCCGCAATTCTGGGGGTGGGTAGGACGTGAGCGGTCCCAGGCTCTGACTCTATCCCAGCCTCCACTAAATTCACCCAATGTGCCATCAGGGAGATATAGTGGCCCTGCCCGCCTGTGCTTGTCCACGTGTCCGTTGTTAAGTGGACCTTGGCAGTAACCGCGTTGGTGAGGGCGCGTACAATGTTGCGGGAGACGTGGTCGTGCAGGGCTGGGACGGCACATCGGGAAAAGTAGTGGCGACTGGGAACTGAGTAGCGCGGGGCCGCCGCCGCCATCGTACTTTTGAAGGACTCCGTTTCCACAACCCTATACGGCAGCATCTCCAGGCTGATAAATTTGGCTACGTGCACGTTTAACGCTTGAGCGTGCGGGTGCGTGGCGGCGTACTTGCGCTTGCGCTCAAACACTTGCGCTAGCAACGGCTGGACGCTGCGCTGACAGACATTGCTGGATGGGGCCGAGGACAGCGGAGGTGAGGGTGTGGGTGCAGGCCAGGAGACGGTAGTGCCTGTGTCCTCAGAGCGGGGTTGGATCTCAGTGGCAGGTTGGGGCACAGGGGGAGAGGCAGCGGTGCAAACCGGAGGCGGTGAACGGCCTTCGTCCCACCTTGTGGGGTGCTTAACCATCATATGTCTGCGCATGCTGGTGGTGGTGAGGCTGGTGGTGGTGGCTCCCCGGCTGATCTTGGCGCGACAAAGGTTGCACACCACTGTTCGTCGGTCGTCTGCACTCTCAGTGAAAAACTGCCAGTCCTTTGAGCACCTCGGCCTCTGCAGGGTGGCATGGCGCGAGGGGGCGCTTTGGGAAACAGTTGGTGGATTATTCGGTCTGGCCCTGCCTCTACCCCTGGCCACCGCACTGCCTCTTGCAACCTGCCCTGCTGCTGCCCTTGACTCCCCCTCTGAAGACCTGTCCTCAGTAGGCATAGCAAACCAGGTGGGGTCAGTCACCTCATTGTCCTGCTGCTCTTCCTCAGAATCCTCGGTGCGCTCCTCCCTCGGACTTAATGCCCTTACTACTACCTCACTGATAGACAACTGTGTTTCATTGTCATCGGCCTCCTCACCCACTGAAAGGTCTTGAGACAGTTGCCGAAAGTCCCCAGCCTCATCCCCCGGACCCCGGGAACTTTGCAATGGTTGGGCATCAGTGACGATAAACTCCTCTGGTGGGAGAGGAACCACTGCTGCCCAATCTGAGCAGGGGCCCGAGAACAGTTCCTGGGAGTCTGCCCGCTCCTCAGAATGTCTCATTTACATGGGGTGAGGAGGCTGGGAGAAAGGAGGAGCAGCAGCCAGAGGATTCTGAGTTGCAGCAGTGGACGGCGCAGAACTCTGGGTGGACGATAGGTTGCTGGAAGCACTTTCTGCCATCCACGACAGGACCTGCTCACACTGCTCATTTTCTAATAAAGGTCTACCGCGTGGACCCATTAAATGTGCTATGAATGTGGGGATGCCAGAAACGTGCCTCTCTCCTAATCCCGCAGCAGTCGGCTGCGATACACCTGGATCAGGAGCTCGGCCTGTGCCCACACCCGGACTAGGGCCTCCGCGTCCTCGGCCGCGCCCACGTCCTCTAGGCCTACCCCTACCCCTCAGCATGCTGTATTACCAGGAATGCAGAAACACAACACTGTAATTAAATGTGCCGCTTATTGGCCTGTGGTTGGAGGCTGAGTTCGCTTACGGAACGCCAGAAAATAATTTGGCGCAAGCCTGCTGTAACACTTAGCTGGCTGCGTATTTATTTGGAGAACTACAACCCCCAGCAGACACGGACCCAGAATACTGAGCATAGTGACAGGCAGGCCAAATAGATTTTTTTTCAAGATTTTTTTCAAAAGGACCACTGCGTATATTCAATCTATAATATATGTCTTCTGTCCCTGCCTACACAATTCTGTCCCTGGACTGTGTCACGGAACTGCAGTGTTGCACTGTTATTAACTGCAACAGACCGGTGATTTCAGAGCCAGGAAATAATTTGGCGCAAGCCTGCTGTAACACTTAGCTGGCTGCGTATTTATTTGTAGAACTACTACACCCAGCAGAGACCCAGAACACTGAGCACAGTGACAGGCAGGCCAAATAGATTTTTTTTCAAGATTTGTTTCAAAAGGACCACTGCGTATATTCAATCTATAATATATGTCTTCTGTCCCTGCCTACACAATTCTGTCCCTGGAGTATTACTGCAGGGCGCAATGCTCTGCACGGCCGATATACCAAAAAAAAAAAAAAGTGCAACACTGCTAAAAGCAGCCTCCACACTACTGCACACGGTTAGATGTGGCCCTAAGAAGGACCGTTGGGGTTCTTGAAGCCTACACTAACTCCTAACACTCTCCCTATAGCAGCTCCAACACGATACCACTGTCCCTCAGCTATCTCACAACGCATCTGAGGCGAGCCGCGGGAGGGGCCGATTTTTATACAGGGGTGACACCTGATCTCGCCAGCCACTCACTGCAGGGGGGTGGTATAGGGCTTGAACGTCGCAGGGGGAAGTTGTAATGCCTTCCCTGTCTTTCAATTGGCCAGAAAAGCGCGCTAACGTCTCAGAGATGAAAGTGAAAGTAACTCGAACATCGCGTGGTACTCGTTACGAGTAACGAGCATCCCGAACACGCTAATACTCGAACGAGTATCAAGCTCGGACGAGTACGTTCGCTCATCTCTAGTAGACACATCTGTATGCTATTTTATAATTTCATTAGATTTCAGAAAACATTTTAATCCTATAAGGTTTTACTTTATTATCATCCAACAAAATGGTGACCTTTTATTTTATAGTCAACTCTATCCATGAAGAATCTCAGCAATTTTTAATGTAGCAAATCTAATTGCAACTTTAGCTGTAAATAACATTTTCCATTGTATAGTTCTGCATCACCTACTGTATTTAGCATTACCCAGCTGACTGTTAGTTAAATGCTCATTATCTTTGCGAATATTTAATGGATTGCTTTTCACGATGGGCTTCCCTTGTTATGCCTCTTTACACCCACTTTCTCAGGCCATTATATTGTGGCACAGATAATGGGGTTGGAATTACTTCACATTTTGAAATATTTGAGATTTATTATTAGTGTCATTTAATGCAAGACTTCAAACCAATTTCACCAAATTTATCAAATTGGTGAAAATTGAATTGCAGACATGGCACAATCCTTCAGTCAGGTTAGATATTTTTTTCTTCCGTATACAGTCTTATGGCTGCTCAACGTATGAACTTGCATTCTTAATAAAGTTGGGGCTTCTGCACTCAATGTGAAAACATACTGTCAATATAGGTGCAAAAGGCACAATGCATACGACTATGAGGTACACAACCATTGTATACAATTGGAAAATACCTTGATTTGTATGGCAACACGCTTGTGACTGTTTTTTTTGGCATACATTTGACCAATAAAGATCAGTATCCCACTGACCAACTGCATTGAAAGGTTTAAGCTAATTTTTTTAAACAACGCTATAGGAATGCATATGATTTTTCTTATTTTACCATCCAGGCTGCAGACTTTCTTTATTTTTCTTTATCTTTTATCTTTAATTTATACTATCCAGAAGGCAACATAGATTAGTCTGCTGAAAACTAGGCTGAGTATGAGGGTTATGCTAGCGTGTCAGAAAGGAATCCACCCAGATGTTTTTTTTTTAGAGGGATATAACAGACCTGCTCATTTAAATGAATCTGTTCAGTTAGTTACAGAAAAGGATTGCTACCCTTTTTGACTTAGGGAGTAATTTACGAGACTCTATACTAAGGAGATTGAAGACCCCTAGCATAAGCACTATCCAAATGACAGTGCTCTGAGTGCTTTGGGTACAGTGCTTTGAGGGGCACGTACTCTGAGGGTATCTAGAATACAGTACATCAGTGTATCCTCTACAAAGATTCTCTCAGTTAGAATAGAGGTATTGGTGGCGATGTATGCAGCTTAGCAACACCAGTAGGCAAAGCAGTTTAGGCCCTTAGTATTGGGGCTTTCTGCAAGACGTCTGCGATATTGATATTTTCTGTTCCACCCCTCGTTTGTCAGTACTATCAGCAGTTTGCCACAAGAAAAATAGACCAGACACGTAACCTGCTGTGTCTATGAGGGACATCCACATGGCTAGTGGATTTCCCTCCTATTAGGGCTAGGAGGCTAGAGTTTCCTGATGAACTACTAGAGATTGTAGCCAAAATGCGTTGAACCAAACCCTAAACAATTCATTAGCATAATATTACATCGTACCAGATATTGTAAAAACCAGTCCGAACAGATAGCTCACCTCTGAATCAGACAAATAGGTGTGTATCTATATAACTAGTAGATCCATCTGGCATTGCAGAAGCCCAGCTGGTTGCTTCGCGATAGATCTATTACTAGTATCGGCTCTCTACTTGGTGGGGTATCATACCCTCGGTGAGACATAACTTTCCTTTGTTTGTGTCTGAGTAATATGTGTGTGTAGGTGTTTGGTCATTGTTCCCCTCTATTGAGCGAGGGTCACAAGACCCGGTTTTTGTGCCCTATGATTTTAATTATCTGTATCAATGAAGTATACACTTTTAATGTTTTTGTCTACACTGTGAAAAAGGACTTTTGTAAACCGTAGATCTTTCTGTCTCAGTGAAAAAGAAATGTATATGATGTGGTAAAGTATGTTTTTTAATGGTGGTTAATCATAGACGTATCTAGCAATATAAGCATAGTGGTACATACTACTGACCACATCTTCAGTGAGATTGTTTCAAACTGAAACATTGAACGTAAACTTCAAAACAATATGAGTGTAGCCAAACTCGAAATAAATGTTGGGCATGGTATGTACTCCATTATTTTGGCACATTTTTTGTGTTATTCCTGCCCAATGTGTCTATTACTCAATATTTTAGTAATGTATTCTATTAGAAATGGTTTTGCAGATCACAGAAAATTGTCTCCTCAATACCTTTTAATTTTTACATTAGCGGCTTTACCTAGTATGCCTAGGAAAATCCATAACTAGATAGATAACATAAATCTGTTGAATATCAGAAAATCCCTTAAAGGAATTCTGTCATAAGGTTCACCACAGGCAGCATGAATCCAGGACAGGTAAACCTGTGGCCAATGTGAGTGTTTTATTCTGAAACATTGACATTTCAGAATTTTATAGACTTCAAAGTTTGACTTTGAGCTGAGCTCCGAGTCATGGGGGTGGGCCGTGTCAAGTTCTTCCCGCCTGCTTCATGCAGTGGGCGGGAAGAGACTGGAATGGCCCAAGCCTGTGACTTGGGGTTCAGCTTTGAGTCAAACTTCAAACTACATTTATTTTGAACCGCCACAGAATTTCAGAATAAAACAGCTATGGGAGCAACTGGCTTCCCTGTCCTGAGTTCATGCTGCCTATTGTTCAGGTAGCATAAACATGATGTCAGAATCCTTCTTAAAAGACAGATGCTCATCAAGCATGCAAATTAGATGGATAACTTACCATACGTGTGGAGTTGATTGAAATGTTTTGTATGAACAATGTATTATGTCCCAAAAATTAAACAAGTTAAACATACGCAAATGTGTATTGCAATACAAAATTGCTCTGCAGATCTCTGTTGTTTCCATAGCCTGGACCACTTGCAGCTTCATGATTTTGCAACACTTTATCATTCTCCATCCTGCAGTTGATTTCTTATCAGGGAGGAACAGTATGAGTCCTAGTTCAGATTCACTCAAGCAGGTAGAGGAAAGCTACTTTGTCATAACAGGATGTTAGCAGGCTCTTCTGTGTCCCAGAGGTCAGGTTGATCTGATTACTGGAGGAAGATAAACATTAATTAGCCAGGTGCATGAGTCTTACTTTAGCAAGTAATATTTTCACTACACTAAATACAAAGTAGGTACTTCAGAAATACTTATTTTAGGCTTTAAAGATAAGCTTGTAAGAATATAACACCAAATGATGGTTATTATCTGCAATAATATATCTTTAACTCTACAGATTACATCAGCATATTGTAACAAGACCAATCAAGAAATAAACAACACATTAAAAATTAACTTCGGTTGATTCATTGAATCTGATTTAGGGTTTCAATTGCAAATATCAAATTTCATTGTATAGAAGTGAATTAAGTCTTAAACTACAGATCCATATTCATTATGGGTCTGCCTTGTTCTATAAATGTATCTGTATTTCAACCTCTAGTTTTTAGGAAGGAGAACTATGACTCCTATTATAGATGTATGTTTTTAGATTAAATTGCCTTCTCTGGGAAGAATAGAAATCTGTGATTTTACTATCAAAAATTATTTATGTTAAGTGGATGCTGCAAAAACAACACATCTGCAATGAATCCTGAACTGGTGGGGATACATATCAATATTAGGAAGCACCTGTGCATTCTAGACTCTTAGTAGAATTTATATTCCTACCAATAAGTAGCACTGCGTATGTGCACAGAATTTCTTCTTTATATCCTGTTATAGGGGCTGTTCACATTGGAAATTAAAGGGGGCGTTCGAGTTATTTATTGTTAAAACCCATTCCCCATGCAGTAACATAACTAATCAACATATACTCACCTCTCCCTGTTCCCTGCTGTGTCTCGAAAAACTATCCCAAGCCCTTTATGCCTCCATTCACAAAACAACTATCCAAGCACAGGAGCAATAGTCACTGATACAGCTGTTGAGCGTTGATATGCCCGATAATCATCCCGTTTAAAGGGACCTTAATCCACATTTTTACACAAACCCAATCTAACCACTCGAACAGTTGTACCGTTAATGTATTTTATTGAGCACGTCTACAGTGCTGGAAGAAAAAGTCATTAAAGCTCTGTGTTAATAGCTTCTCCAAGAGCTAAGTTGCCAAAGATGTTACAATTAAAGAGATGAGATTGGAAATGTGGGTTTCACATGTGCTTTGTGCATTAAATAATGGTACACAAAGCCTACTTACTGACAAATATGTTCTAAAGAAAAATTACTTATTGTTAAACTTTCAGATGACGCGTTATAAAGATGCATGAATCTGAACAAAGGCTATGAAACCATTGCTGAAGACTTAGTTGCACAACAGTGTGTTCTGAAAAATTACCTACAGACGTTATTACACAAGTAAATCAACAAAAGAATGGTTGAAGAACATTTGTGTTTTGGAGTGGCTAAGTCAGAGTCCAGACCTTTATCTTGTTGAGATACTGTGACATGACCTGAATAGAGCTGTACATGCAATGCATCACAGACATATTGATTAACTGAAACATGTGCAGGTAAGTACGGTCCAAAATCTCTGATTATTTGCAACTACAGGAAGCATTTTGTGAAGGTGATTGCTGCGAAAAGGGGATCTACAAGTTAAGTCAAGTCCAAGGGCTCACTTAATTTTCTTCCCTGCACTGTAGATATGTGCTCAATAAAAACATGAAACATGAATTGTACAACTGATTGTGTATTGTTACTTTAATTAGACCCTGTTTGCCTATAATTGTGATTATGATAACAATAAGACCACATTTTATTGGTATTCAATGAAATCCAGGTAATTCCAGAAAGTTCACTTACTTTTTTTTGGAATAAAAAAGGTAGCAGCACTAGCAGCAACATTTCGACACATAAGGATTCTCGCATAATATGGAGACATTATATAGATTACATTGGACAACAAAAATGTACTTTGAAATTTTTACTTCCCCAAAATAGTTAACTCTAATTTTTGAGAAACACAAATATGACATTAGATTTTGTTTATTAGCTCTGGTTTTTAAGATATACTAATCTCAAATGAAAATACTAAAAATACGCTTTGAAGTTCTTTATTTTCTCAAAATTAACTAAACTACCCTTATTTTGGGTTGAGGAAAATTAATGTGACATTATAGTTTGTTTAGTAGGCCTAAGGGCCCGTTCAGACGAGCGTGTTTTGGTGCGTACTTAGGTGCGTACATACGTCCGCACCTAGGTACGAGCAAAAGCACGCGTGAACACAGCTGCGTGCTTGTCAATGGAGCCACGGCTGCTGCCGGCGGCTCCATTGAAAACAATGCTCTGCTGGTCCCCTGCATTCTTTTCCAGGGAAGGGTTTTACATATATGCCCTTCCCTGAAAAAGAAACATTTTAGTGCAAAACAAAAAGAAAATAAAAAAAAAAACGTACCTGTCCGCTGCTACTGTGACCCCCACGGGCATGAAGAACACATCTGCTGCATGCGGCCGATGTATCCTTCACCCCCGCTAGTTAAAAGAATTCCCTGCTGCTACATCTGCCACATCTGTGGCAGATGCTGCAAAAGGAATTCTTCAATTCTCAACCGCAGCTGTCACACATGACAGCTGCGGTAGAGAATCCTGCTGCCGGCATCCTGTCAATGGCTTTTCAGGGAAGGGCTTCATAAGCCTTTCCCTGAAAAGCCATTTAAAATGGTGCAAAAAATAAAAAAACAATTCTCACTTCCCTTCAGCTGCCGGGGCTCAGCTGCGACTTCTAGCTCTGTCCCCGACTCTGTAGTTCTGAGCTATCAGCAGCCGGGGATTTAAAATCCCCGCCTGCTGGTAACTCTGATAGTGGTTGGCTGAATTGCTTCAGCCAATCACAATCAGAGCTACCAGCAGGAGGGGATTTTAAATCCCCCGCTGCTGATAGCTCTGCAGCGCTACAGAGCCGGGGACAGCGGCAGAAGTCCCCGCTGAGCCCCGGCAGCTGTCGGCAGCTTTGCAGGGAAGGGCTTCATAAGCCCTTCCCTGAAAAGCCTTTTAAAATAGTAAAAAAAATTTAAAAAAATAGGTACTCACCTCCCTTCAGCTGCTGGGGCACAGCCGCGTCTTTTCCTGCTGTCCCCTGCACTGTGCTGCTGATCTATGAGCAGCCGGGGATTTAAAATCCCCACCTGCTGAAAGAGCTGTATGTAATTGGCTGAGGTCAGCCAATCACAGGCAGCCCTCACCTGTCATTCATTCACATTCAGCTGTTTCAGCAGGCGGGGATTTTAAATCCCCGGCTGCTCATAGATCAGCACCACAGTGCAGGGGACAGCAGGAGAAGACGCGGCTGTGTCCCAGCAGCTGAAGGGAGGTGAGTATCTATTTTTTTTGTTTTTTAAATCACTTTTAATTGATTTCCAGGGAAGGGCTTATATGTAAAGCCATTCCCTGAAAAAAAATTCAGGTGTGCCAGCAGACCATTGTCTACAATGGAGCCGCCGCCGCCATTGAAGTGAATGGCTGCTTTTTTTTTTTCACCAAAATTTTTCCTTTTCAGTTAAGAGCCTATATGTAAAGCTCTTCGCTGAAAAACAATTTGGTGGTGCCAGCAGACTGTTGTCTTCAATGGAGCCGCCGGTAGTAGAAGCAGCTCCATTGAAGAGAATGCCTGCAGTTTTATTTTTTTTTACACTAAAACCTTTCTTTTTCAGGGAAGGGCTTATATGTAAAGTCCTTCCCTGAAAAGGAATGCAGGGAGCCAGCAGGTCATTGTTTTCAATGGAGCCGCCGGCAGCAGCCGCGGCTCCATTGAAAACAATGCGTGCATTCCCTATGGTGCACGCATGTCCTATCTTTGCAGGCATGCACCTGCAAAGTACGGACATGTGCACACACCATAGGGAATGCACTGTTGTAAATACAAGCGTGTTTTTGTGCATGCGTATGCACGCACCAAAACACGCTCGTCTGAACGGGCCCTAACTCAGGTTTTATAGATACACTAACTTCAAATAAAGTGCTTATCCTGATCTCCTAACTGGATATCGAAATATTGGCGAGATACGGTCTTTATGATTGGAGTAATTCAATATTTCTGGGCAAAAAATGTCACCTCACCACATACGTAACAAACATTTTCAGAAGAGTTTTTACAATTACATGGCATCTTGGATTCTAATCTGAAAAAAAGTTGGAAAACACTTAATTACATTTTTTATTGTAATATAGACATATCAATTCTAAGATTGAAGCATTGCCGTATCTGATTTACATTTCAGTTATTCAGCTATTTTACTATATATACTTTTGTGTATTTAATGATTTCCCTCATCCAAACTTGTGGATCTCAATAAAGGTACATCTACTTATTTAATTTAAATGGGCTACATTTCAGAGCCCAGAGCTAACTCAAAGTTTTCAATGTCCTTTCTGTTTCTCCATGATGAAATGATTAAGAAATGCCTATTTTCAAGTTGGAAAGATTTTCACTGTTGACCAGTATTATATAGAGACTAGAGATGAGCGAGCGTACTCGGAAAAGCACTACTCGCTCGAGTAATTTGCTTTATCCGAGTATCGCTGTTCTCGTCCCTGAAGATTCGGGTGCCGCTGCGGCTGACAGGTGAGTCGCAGCGGGGAGCAGGGGAGAGCGGGCGGGAGAGAGGGAGAGAAAGATCTTACCTCCGTTCCTGCCCGCTCTCCCCTGCAGCTCCCCGCTCCGTGCCGGCACCCGAATCTTCAGGGACGAGCACAGCGATACTCGGATAAAGCAAATTACTCGAGCGAGTAGTGCTTATCCGAGTACGCTCGCTCATCTCTAATAGAGACATATCTTGCAAACAAATAAAGCACTTAAATCACAATTGTAAAGCAGGATACCATATAAGGACACAAACACATGTATCTTTAAAAACACTTCATCTGCTAGCAAACATGTGGCTGCATAGATTGAAAAAAGGAGCAAAAGGGCTGTTTCCCAATAATTCGTGATGCTTTGCATCGATAGGTTTATGCTCGTGCATGCCTAATACACTGGGGGAGATGTTGATATCCACACCCTTTTGGTTCGTCTTTGAATGTATGCAGTCACATGTTCTCCATCAGGTAAAGTGTTTTTAAAGATACACATGTTTGTGTCCTTCTTTACAATTGGATATATATGTTGGAAAGGTGGTTCATTGACTTTTGGACATTTTTCTGGAATATGTATCAATTTTGGAGCTCACAACTTTTCCCACACTCACTTCCTAGAGAAATATTTAAGACTGTCCTAGTGTATTACCTGATAGATGTACAATGTATTACAGTTGATTGTATTTTAACAGCAGGCTGAGGTATCTGAAGCGAGCATGCTTCCAAATACATAGGCCAGTCTGACTTTAAAGATGAGTTCTTGTGGTTACATTTTTCTCCGACAAGAAAGCTACTGTTCAAGTTGTTCATACTGTCCTGTTTGTTGGCATTGGTTCTTGGTAGAGATGTTATACTAGTGAAGCTTTGTCCTATATTTCATAATGTATTTTATATTATTCAGTTTTTCTCAGTGTTGACAGAAGATGGAATGGATAGGATACTTCCCTGCACTACCGTTCATCTTTCTTTCACCTTATCTGTCTGACGGTGAGATTTAAAAATCTACAATGTCATACAACATCTACAGTTCATCATGTTCTTATTGCTTGGAAGCCAACCATCCATTCATCTTTCCATCATCCATCATAATTTTGATTCTAAGGATGTTAGACTTAAAACTGAACTTTTAAATTGTTTTATTCACCTTTGTTTTGTATTTTACATTGTATTCATAGATACAGCTATATATATATCTAATAGATAAAATAATGTCATGTATTGTGTGTGAACAACTGAATTCAAAATATAGAAAAACTGCATTTTTGCTTTCTAAACTGGTAAGAATGCATTCTCCTAAACTAGATGGCAAAAAACCTACAAAAGTTATTTTAAAATAATGGTAACAATAAGAGATTTGGAATAAATGTATCACAACTTTCTACTTTTGTAAGAACTTTTCAGATTTTATGCAAATACAGTAAAGTTTTTTCTTTTTAAACCACTTTAGTAAATGACAGATCTGAAGGACATATGGTAACAAGAACAAAAGAGAATATCTAATCAACATGCTTTCCCACAGATATATATAAACATACTATAAATTCATTTCCTATCAATTAGCCCTTCCTCCTTGCCACCCATGTCAGCTGCAAAATATATATAATAAAAAGTAAAGAAATTAAAACTACCCTTTTTCCTTACAACCTAAATAATTTATTCAATGTAATTGTGAAGAATTTTTTTTTATCTTGATAGCTATAAATAGCTCTTTCCATCTACATATTAGCATTAACCAGTTCTATCCATTGTTCCTACTTGTTTGAATTTTTAGATATCCACTTTTTAGTAATCGACCAGTTATACTAGTTATATGTCATATAGAAGCATAGTACCAAGTTTGTATTCTAAGACTCAATGTATCACTACCTAATATCTTTTTAACTCCTGGCATCTCCAGGCCATTAAGGTCTGCTTTGTCATTACCACATCTTGGACACTCTGGTGAGTCTTTTAAGAACAGCACAATAAAGCCAACAGTTTTGGATTGTAATATAATTGGTGTCAGTTTCTGAACATTATTGATAAATTAATTTCATGAAATATAACTTCCCTGCCTCCTTGTTCTAACATTGAACCTCTTAAGTTTATTTAGAAATACAACTCAAATCACCCTGAGGTTGCCTGCAGACGGCCAGGTCGGATCCCGCTGCGAGAATTCTCGCAGCGGGACCTGACCCGAACCCCTGCAGGGACCAGTGCGGGTCTCACTTGCCCCCGCGGCTCTGGCTCTGTGATGTTCCGGCTGCTGTCCAGCCGGCGCATGCGCAGAGCTGAGCCGGCAGCCCGGGAGTGACAGAAATAGAGCATGCTGTATGATCATATAATATACAATTTTGAAACATGCCCTTTTTGTAACATATATACCAATAAATGAATAACTTTAGATTTCTCCAGTCCCCATTTTACTAATCCTCCCTTGTTTTCTCGTAGCTTGCCGTACTTGGAAAAAAACTGAAACCCTATAGTGACCAAAGATCAAATTCCATCATAAGTGAATCTAAATTTTTTAGACCCTCATTACTCCATACCGGAGTTATTTTTTTAAGTTCTAATTTTCTCTAATCAAGAAATTCTTCTAAAAAAGTTCCATTATATCAAAAAGTGTAATGACATCATTAATATTCATCAAATTTGTAATTGTTTATCTGCAAATAATACTTAGTCTATTCTACCCAGTGCTCCAAAAGTGACATTAAAACATATTCTTTTCAATTTGGAAGTGTCAACTTCCATACACTTGACACTAAATATTTTTTTACCTAAATGTGATCTCTTGACCTTCCACCCTAAATCACCAGTTTTTTTTCTCAATAAGCCAAAAAAAATTCTCCTAGCTATAGAAGGCTATTCTAAAACACAAAAGTAATTTGTGTTAAACATATCATTTAGATTACATTGATTCTACCGAACACCATCCGAGGCAGTGCTTTCTAATATCTTACGCTATTCGTCATATTATTAATTCATGAAAAGAGAAAAAAAATTCTGTTGAGTATTTGAAGGAAGAATTCCACCTACCACCTGAAATACTTTTTCCAGGAATTATTTATTTGCGAATCCTTAGAATATGTCATCAATATCAGATCGGAAGGGGTCCAACACTCAAGACTTCTTCACAACAGCTGATGAAAGACTGCTATGGGCAGCTAAATGCCCAGAAAGTTGTCTGCAGCTCAGTTTGGTTGAGCAGCTCTCTACCATTAAAGTGAATGATAGAGATCTGCAGCAGCACTGTGCTATGAATGGTGCTCTGAGCATTCCAGCCATCTGTAGAAGCTGCTCATTAGCTTACTGGTGGGGTATCTGAGTAGAGGACCACTGTCGATCTGCTACTGATGACTTATAATACTTTTTAATGTAAAAGCAACTTTAATGGCATCTAGTGAAGGCATTTCTCCCTCAAGTAACTGTTTCCGAAACTGTATATTAAACACGTTTGTCTAATGGATAATTAAAAGAAACAAAACATAAAAACAGGGACGACTTAGAAAACCCCCCCGGATATAATCATCTGTTGCATGCCCCCACTGCTTTGCTAAGGTTTGAATCCCTTGATCACTTGTAGAAAACACTGAAATACTTATGTATTATAGTGTATGGTACCTCAACTATCATCTTATTAAACTCTGGCACTGATGGGCACTAACAAGTATACTAGAATAGGAGGTCCATAGGCCTTCACTAGGCTTCTGACAGGCATGACAACTGCTTGTCATCTCATGATTATGGCAGAGGTAGCCACAGTTTCAGGGATCGCACCCAGGAACTACTATACCCCCAGCAGCAGCTCTCCCTATGGAGCCATCAAAGTTTGGTTTGTGATTACAGAGTCCTCCAGCCATCTGGACAGATCGCCTGCTGAGCTTAAGCCATCATCCTGTACTGCTGGTCTGCTTCTCTACCCTGGCCCCACCCTGCTCCTGATTAAGCAAATTATAAAAACCTGGCCCTGCCTCTGCTCCAGGGCATGATTATTGTGCTTCACAGCCATAGGCACACTAACTGCCTGCTCTTCTGCAACCAAACGCCGTGGCATTCCTGACAAAGTTACCTACTTCTTCCCTTGTACTGAGAACTGTGACCACCTGTTACAGACTCCTGGCTCTCCTATGACTATGCTTTCAATCTGCATGGGCTAGAACACCAGAGGCTCCAACCCAGAGCCATACTGGTTAGAAAATAATTGCGCCCCAAATGGAGTCCGTTGTAGCCACCCTGAGGAAACCAGTCACAGAGCTCCAAAAGTTTTGTGCCTCCTACCATAAAAGGGTTGCTGGAATGCAAAGGGAGATAGACAAATTACAGAAGCAACTCCTGGAGGTACGCAATTTGGTTTCTGATGTCCGTATGCCAATGCCAACAAAATTTGGTGGAGATCGCCACCAATACCGAGGATTCCTGAATCAGTGCTAAATCTACTTTCAGATGCAACCCACTTCATTTTCCAGCGACAGGAAGGAAGGTATTCTTTATCATCAACCTCCTCACTGATGATGTGCTTGCATGGGCCTCGCCATATGTGGAGACCAACAGTAACCTCCTCAACAGCCTCGATGCCTTCACTACAGCTATGGATCAAGTTTTGATGATCCGAATCACTGTGCCACAGCAAAGGTGAGGTTACATAACCTTCAACAAGGGCGACACTCTGTTGCCGAATATACGGCAGAATTTCGTCGCTGGGTAACAGATACCATATGGAACCAAGCTGCCCAGAAGAGTCTATTGTGATGAAGATAACACTGTGCAAAACAATGTTTGTAACAGATAAGCAGATAGGCGGCCTATAGTAAATTTAGTGTGCTGAATTGAAATATGGTATCCGTTTTTTTCCTGCAACATAAGGTTTTCCAATTATGGGGAATAATGTAATCCAATTACACCTGTGTGTATTGTTAATTACTAGAGATGAGCGAACGTACTCGTCCGAGCTTGATACTCGTTCGAGTATTAGCGTGTTCGAGATGCTCGTTACTCGTGACGAGTACCACGCGATGTTAGGGTTACTTTCACTTTCATCTCTGAGACGTTAGCGCGCTTTTCTGGCCAATAGAAAGACAGGGAAGGCATTACAACTTCCCCCTGCGACGTTCAAGCCCTATACCACACCCCTGCAGTGAGTGGCTGGCGAGATCAGGTGTCACCCGAGTATAAAAATCGGCCCCTCCCGCGGCTCGCCACAGATGCGTTCTGACATAGAGGAGGGAAAGTGCTATCTTGGTGGAGCTGCTATAGGGAGAGTGTTAGGAGTATTTTAGGCTTCAAGAACCCCAACGGTCCTTCTTAGGGCCACATCTAACCGTGTGCAGTATTGTGGAGGCTGCTTTTTGCAGTGTTGCACATTTTTTTTTTTTGGTATATCGGCTGCGCAGAGCATTACGCCCTGCAGTAATACTCCAGGGCCAGAAGTGGTGGTTAGGCAGGGACAGAAGACATATTGATTGAATATAGGCAGTGGGCCTTTGCAAAAACATTTGGGGAAAAAAATCTATTTGGGCTGCCTGTGACTGTCCTCAGTGTTCTGGGTCTCTGCTGGGTGTAGTAGTTCTCCAAATTCATACGCAGCCAGCTAAGTGTTACAGCAGGCTTGTGCAAAATTATTTCCTGGCTCTGTCTGGGCTGTTAAATCACCGCTGTATTGCAGTCCACAGTGCAACACTCTGCAGTTCTTTGACATACTCCAGGGCCAGAAGCGGTTAGGCAGGGACAGAAGACATATTGATTGAATATAGGCAGTGGGCCTTTGCAAAAACATTTGGGGAAAAAAATCTATTTGGGCTGCCTTTCACTGTCCTCAGTGTTCTGGGTCTCTGCTTGGTGTAGTAGTTCTCCAAATTCATACGCAGCCAGCTAAGTGTTACAGCAGGCTTGCGCAAAATTATTTCCTGGCTCTGTCTGGGCTGTTAAATCACCGCTGTATTGCAGTCCATAGTGCAACACTCTGCAGTTCTTTGACATACTCCAGGGCCAGAAGCGGTTAGGCAGGGACAGAAGACATATTGATTGAATATAGGCAGTGGGCCTTTGCAAAAACATTTGGGGAAAAAAATCTATTTGGGCTGCCTGTCACTGTCCTCAGTGTTCTGGGTCTCTGCTGGGTGTAGTAGTTCTCCAAATTCATACGCAGCCAGCTAAGTGTTACAGCAGGCTTGCGCAAAATTATTTCCTGGCGTTCCGTAAGCGAAGTCAGCCTCCAACCACAGGCCAATAAGCGGCACATTTAATTACAGCGTTCTGTTTCTGCATTACTGGTAATACAGCATGCTGAGGGGTAGGGGTAGGCCTAGAGGACGCGGACGCGGCCGAGGACGCGGAGGCCCAAGTCAGGGTGTGGGCACAGGCCGAGCTTCTGATCCAGGTGTATCGCAGCCGACTGCTGCGGGATTAGGAGAGAGGCACGTTTCTGGCGTCCCCACAATCATCGCACAATTAATGGGTCCACGCGGTAGACCTTTATTAGAAAATGAGCAGTGTGAGCAGGTCCTGTCGTGGATGGCAGAAAGTGCATCCAGCAATCTATCGTCCACCCACAGTTCGGCGCCGTCCACTGCTGCAACTCAGAATCCTCTGGCTGCTGCTCCTCCTTCCTCCCAGCCTCCTCACTCCATTACAATGACACATTCTGAGGAGCGGGTAGACTCCCAGGAACTGTTCTCGGGCCCCTGCTCAGATTGGGCAGCAGTGGTTCCTCTCCCACCAGAGTAGTTTATCGTGACTGATGCCCAACCATTGGAAAGTTCACGGGGTCCGGGGGATGAGGCTGGGGACTTCCGGCAACTGTCTCAAGACCTTTCAGTGGGTGAGGAGGACGATGACGATGAGACACAGTTGTCTATCAGTGAGGTAGTAGTAAGGGCAGTAAGTCCGAGGGAGGAGCGCACAGAGGATTCGGAGGAAGAGCAGCAGGACAATGAGGTGACTGACCCCACCTGGTTTGCAACGCCTACTGAGGACAGGTCTTCAGAGGGGGAGGCATGGGCAGCAGCAGGGCAGGTTGCAAGAGGCAGTGCGGTGTCCAGGGGTAAAGGCAGGGCCAGACTGAATAATCCACCAACTGTTTCCCAAAGCGCCCCCTCGTGCCATGCCACCCTGCAGAGGCCGAGGTGCTCAAAGGTCTGGCAGTTTTTCACTGAGAGTGCAGACGACCGACGAACAGTGGTGTGCAACCTTTGTCATGCCAAGATCAGCCGGGGAGCCACCACCACCAGCCTCACCACCACCAGCATGCGCAGACATATGATGGCCAAGCACCCCACAAGGTGGGACGAAGGCCGTTCACCGCCTCTGGTTTGCACCGCTGCCTCCCCCCTGTGCCCCAACCTGCCACTGAGATCCAACCCCCCTCTGAGGACACAGGCACTACCGTCTCCTGGCCTGCACCCACACCCTCACCTCCGCTGTCCTCGGCCCCATCCACCAATGTCTGTTAGCGCACCGTCCAGCCGTCGCTAGCGCAAGTGTTTGAGCGCAAGCGCAAGTACGCCGCCACGCACCCGCACGCTCAAGCGTTAAACGTGCACATAGCCAAATTTATCAGCCTGGAGATGCTGCCGTATAGGGTTGTGGAAACGGAGTCTTTCAAAAGTATGATGGCGGCGGCGGCCCCGCGCTACTCAGTTCCCAGTCGCCACTACTTTTCCCGATGTGCTGTCCCAGCCCTGCACGACCACGTCTCCCGCAACATTGTACGTGCCCTCACCAACGCGGTTACTGCCAAGGTCCACTTAACAACGGACACGTGGACAAGCACAGGGGGGCAGGGCCACTATATCTCCCTGACGGCACATTGGGTGAATTTAGTGGAGGCTGGGACAGAGTCAGAGCCTGGGACCGCTCACGTCCTATCCACCCCCAGAATTGCGGGCCCCAGCTCGGTGCTGGTATCTGCGGCGGTCTATGCTTCCTCCACTAAACCACCTTCCTCCTCCTCCTCCTCCTCCTCCAACGCAACCTCTGTCTCGCAATCAAGATGTGTCAGCAGCAGCACGTCGCCAGCAGTCGGTGTCGCGCGGTGTGGCAGCACAGCGGTGGGCAAGCGTCAGCAGGCCGTGCTGAAACTACTCAGCTTAGGAGAGAAGAGGCACATGGCCCACGAACTGCTGCAGGGTCTGACAGAGCAGACCGACCGCTGGCTTGCGCCGCTGAGCCTCCAACCGGGCATGGTCGTGTGTGACAACGGCCGTAACCTGGTGGCGGCTCTGCAGCTCAGCAGCCTCACGCACGTGCCATGCCTGGCCCACGTCTTTAATTTGGTGGTTCAGCGCTTTCTGAAAAGCTACCCACGCTTGTCAGACCTGCTCGGAAAGGTGCGCCGGCTCTGCGCACATTTCCGCAAGTCCCACATGGACGCTGCCACCCTGCGCACCCTGCAACATCGGTTTAATCTGCCAGTGCACCGACTGCTGTGCGACGTGCCCACACGGTGGAACTCTACGCTCCACATGTTGGCCAGGCTCTATGAGCAGCGTAGAGCTATAGTGGAATACCAACTCCAACATGGGCGGCGCAGTGGGAGTCAGCCTCCTCAATTCTTTACAGAAGAGTGGGCCTGGGTGGCAGACATCTGCCAGGTCCTTAGAAACTTTGAGGAGTCTACCCAGATGGTGAGCGGCGATGCTGCAATCATTAGCGTCACCATTCCTCTGCTATGCCTCTTGAGAAGTTCCCTGCAATGCATAAAGGCAGACGCTTTGCGCTCGGAAACAGAGCCGGGGGAAGACAGTATGTCGCTGGATAGTCAGAGCACCCTCATGTCTATATCTCAGCGCGTTGAGGAGGAGGAGGAGGAGCATGAGGAGGATGAGGAGGAGGGGGAAGAGACAGCTTGGCCCACTGCTGAGGGTACACATGCTGCTTGCCTGTCATCCTTTCAGCGTGTATGGCCTGAGGAGGAGGAGGAGGAGGAGGAGGAGGATCCTGAAAGTGATCTTCCTAGTGAGGACAGCCATGTGTTGCGTACAGGTACCCTGGCACACATGGCTGACTTCATGTTAGGGTGCCTTTCTCGTGACCCTCGCGTTATACGCATTCTGGCCACTACGGATTACTGGGTGTACACACTGCTTGACCCACGGTATAAGGAGAACCTTTCCACTCTCATACCCGAAGAGGAAAGGGGTTCGAGAGTGATGCTATACCACAGGACCCTGGCGGACAAACTGATGGTAAAATTCCCATCCGACAGCGCTAGTGGCCGAAGGCGCAGTTCCGAGGGCCAGGTAGCAGGGGAGGCGCAGAGATCAGGCAGCATGTACAGCACAGGCAGGGGAACACTCTCTAAGGCCCTTGACAGCTTTATGGCTCCCCAGCAAGACTGTGTCACCGCTCCCCAGTCAAGGCTGAGTCGGCGGGAGCACTGTAAAAGGATGGTGAGGGAGTACGTAGCCGATCGCACGACCGTCCTCCGTGACGCCTCTGCCCCCTACAACTACTGGGTGTCGAAGCTGGACACGTGGCCTGAACTCGCACTGTATGCCCTGGAGGTGCTTGCTTGTCCTGCGGCTAGCGTCTTGTCAGAGAGGGTGTTTAGTGCGGCTGGGGGAATCATCACAGATAAGCGTACCCGCCTGTCAACCGACAGTGCCGACAGGCTTACACTCATCAAGATGAACAAAGCCTGGATTTCCCCAGACTTCTCTTCTCCACCAGCGGACAGCAGCGATACCTAAGCAATACGTAGGCTGCACCCGCGGATGGCAGCATCGTTCTCTATCCCCATCAAAAATGGGGACCTTTTTGCTTCATCAATCTGTGTATAATATTCCTCCTCCTCCTCCTGCTCCTCCTCCTGAAACCTCACATAATCACGCCGAACGGGCAATTTTTCTTAGGCCCACAAGGCTCAGTCATATAATTTTTGTAAACAATTTTTAGACGTTTCAATGCTCATTAAAGCGTTGAAACTTTCACCTCAACCAATTTTTATTTTAACTGGGCTGCCTCCAGGCCTAGTTACTAATTAGGCCACATTAACCAAAGCGATTAATGGATTTCACCTGCCCTCTTGGTTGGGCATGGGCAATTTTTCTCAGGTACATTAGTACTGTTGGTACACCAATTTTTGGGGGCCCTCGCCTACAGTGTAATCAAATTAATTTTTAGCCCACCTGCATTACAGCTGACGTTACATCAGCTGTGTTGGGCACTGCAATGGGATACATTTATGTACCGCCGGTGGGTTTGAGGGAGCCACCCATGCTGTGGGTGCACACGGAATTCCCATTGCGGAGTTGTACCTGCCTGTGACTATTTATAAAAAACCGCGGTCTGACTGGGGCATGCAGACACCTTGACAAAATGAATAGTGTGTGGCACATAGGTTCCCCATTGCTATGCCCACGTGTGCAGCTCCAGATGGAGGTGGCACAGGATTGGATTTCTCATTGCTTCTGTACAGCATTGTAGACTATCGCCCCGCCCCTTTTAAAGAGGGTCGCTGCCTAGCCGTGCCAACCCTCTGCAGTGTGTGCCTGTTTTTCCTCTGGCAGACGCACTTATAAATAGACATGAGGGTGGCGTGGCATGAGGGCAGCTGAAGGCTGGGCAGGGACAGTTTGGTGTGCGCTGTGGACACTGGGTCGTGGGGGGGGGGGGGGTTGGGCAGCATGTAACCCAGGAGAAGTGGCAGCGGAGTGTCATGCAGGCAGTGATTGTGCTTTGTTGGAGGTAGTGTGGTGCTTAGCTAAGGTATCCATTGCTAATGAGGGCTTTTCAGAAGTAAAAGTTGTTGGGAGGGGGGGGGGCACTCTTGCCACTATTGTGGCTTAATAGTGGGACCTGGGAACTTGAGATGCAGCCCAACATGTAGCCCCTCGCCTGCCCTATCCGTTGCTGTGTCGTTCCCATCACTTTCTTGAATTGCCCCGATTTTCACAAATGAAAACCTTAGCGAGCATCGGCGATATACAAAAATGCTCGGGTCGCCCATTGACTTCAATGGGGTTCGTTACTCGAAACGAACCCTCGAGCATCGCGATAATTTCGTCCCGAGTAACGAGCACCCGAGCATTTTGGTTCTCGCTCATCTCTATTAAATACATATAAAATATCTATAAACATATTTTGTATGTATTTAATATGTATATTAACTTTACATTTTATAGATTTTCTAGTGGGAAATAAGAACCACTTTTAGCTGTGCAGAGCTTGGGACATTTCTGTGTATCCCTGATGACTTACAACTAGCAGACACCATGGAAAGTGTAAATAGCTTATCCATTTGTTTGGCTAAAGGGTAAACATAACAAGTTTTATGATGTTAAGAACATAATCAAAAATCTTCTAAATAACTGAATTTAGGGAGCACATACACCTTCAATAGCTATTGGCCAAGAATTCTGCTGACAGCTATTTTTCTTGACTCCCCCTTCTATATGGGGGTTCAGCTGGGCATTCATGTGCCTTACAGAGGGACAATGGAGAAAGTTGCAGCCAGACAACTCTGGCAGAAGTTTATCTTCAATTGAGACAAAAGGAACGGACATTAGAATTCAAAGTGACTAATCCTACTTTTTTCTCAGATTATGTGTTCCCATGCACATCTGACAGTTGGCCAGTACCATGAAAATTGGTTAAAGGGGTTGTCCCGCGGCAGCAAGTGGGTCTATACACTTCTGTATGGCCATAATAATGCACTTTGTAATGTACATTGTGCATTAATTATGAGCCATACAGAAGTTATAAAAAGTTTTTTACTTACCTGCTCCGTTGCTGGCGTCCTCGTCTCCATGGTGCCGACTAATTTTCGCCCTCCGATGGCCAAATTAGCCGCGCTTGCGCAGTCCAGGTCTTCTCCTGTTCTCTATGGGGCTCCGTGTAGCTCCGTGTAGCTCCGCCCCGTCACGTGCCGATTCCAGCCAATCAGGAGGCTGGAATCGGCAATGGACCGCACAGAAGAGCTGCGGTCCACGGAGGCAGAGGATCCTGGCGGCCATCTTCACAGGTAAGTATAGAAGTCACCGGAGCGCGGGGATTAAGGTAAGCGCTCCGGTAAGCTTTCTGTACGTCCCTGCATCGGGGTTGTCTCGCGCCGAACGGGGGGGGGGTTGAAAAAAAAAAAAAACCCGTTTCGGCGCGGGACAACCCCTTTAACTGTTGCCTAATGTACAGGAAAGAAGCCATCATGTACAATTTTATTGTATAGATGACTAGATGTTCACACCACCATGTAATAGTTATGGACCATGGTAGGCTTTGCCCCCCCCCCCTTTCCCTTCCCTGTCTTTTTAGCTAAATCCTTTTCAATTAGATAACCTAATTACAGTAACTTAAGGGTTCCATAGCATCGGCTAGACAAAACCTGAAGTCTCATTAAATTACCGAACACACTGACAAACCCCAAGGGATCTTTATATGAAACTAGCAATATTTGACACCATATGATAAATAAGAATCAATTTAGACTAATTGGTTCTATTTTGACTATATATTTTCTGTTTTAACTGGATGTTATGATTTTTTAAATTTACCTTATATAATTGAGTATGAGCAGACCCGAGTATAAGCCGAGACAATAAGTTTCACCACAAAAAACTGGGAAAGCCTATTGACTCGAGTATATACTAGGTAAAAAAGAAACCTCCATACTCATCTCCCAGCCGGCGCCTGTGTCCGTGCGACAAGCTGCTTGAATTCTCCCCGCTGTCATCCTCTGCCATCCTCTCTGCTTGGCTCCGTCAGTGCTATGTCAGTAAGTGCTGTGATTGGATTGAGCACCAGCCAATCACAGCTGGCGCTCAATCCAATCACAGTGCTTACTTACACAGCACTGATGGCAGGGGATTTGAAAGCCGAGCAGGGGGATGACAGCGGGGAGAATTCTAAAGCAGCTTGATTGGCTGTGAATGATCGAGCACCGGCTGTGATTGGCTGACGCTCGATCCAATCACAGCTCTTACTTATACAGCGCTGACAGCGGGGGATGACAGAGCTGAACAAAGAGGACGTCTGGTGATGACAGCGGAGAGAATTCAAGCAGCCTGACGCACTGCCGCCAGAGACACAGATGCTGGCTGGGAAGTGAGTATGGAGATTTTTTTTAAGCCTTGCATGACTCAAGTATAAGCCGAGGGGGGCTTTTTCAGCACAAAAAAATGTACTGAAAAACTAGGCTTATACTCGAGTATATACAGTAGATATGTATACTAGGTAATAAATGCTAAGGAAATAAGACATAAACCTTCTGAAGATGTTCACAAATGACTCAGAGTAATTGGTATGTGAGTGGAAATAGTAAGTTTATTGAATCAACTCCAACATTCCCTTTGCTTAATTAATAAACCCTCAGCAACCTTATTAGCATTTCAAGTACATTTGAACAATAGATAGCATTCACCTTTTTGCATACTACACTGAAAAGATTAAATGCATTATTAATTATTCTATTTGCTTCTAACACTAGTATTTATATGTCAGAGCAATACAAATTTCTTTGTGTCATTTTATAAATGACGCTTTGTGCAAAGCTTGATTAACTTTTAAAGGGAAATGTAAATCATGTGGCTCATTCCCACAGAAATATGCAATATTAAGTAATACTATAAAATACAAGTTATGAGGTTACTTGTGTAACATGGTTCTTGATCTCCACACCCTGTTCACTCATTCACATTTTAACGGATACTAGTGGTCACTGAAAGAAGATGAAGCATTGTTTATGAATAAGCCTTGAACCTCTTATTCTTACAAGGAAGATATGTAGAATATTTAAATTATTCAAGGCCTGTTTATTTATTTAGTATATTTTAGTTTTTAGCATGGAGCAGTAATATTTCTCCTTGTGGAGAGCACTACATTCTTATATAGGCCATGCAATGCTCTCTAGAAAACGCCTTGCAAATGAGTGATGGAATAATCTTCCACAGCACTACCTATTGGAATTTTATCTACCCTATGAGTTAATAGCTGAGCTTTATTAGAGCTTGTAATATGGCTAAGAATATAAACCAAGCTAGAATATCCATGTGCAAAGATCTATTTTGGGGTTAGTGTCACTTGGTTGCCTGTGAAACTTTGGAGGTCTCCTCTGTGTATTGCAACCACTTCCATGCAGTGCAGCCTCCTGGCTGATGCTTGTCAGGCACCATCTGGAGGCTGAGATTTTTTACTTTCACTTTCAATCAATCCCATGATGTGGCAGCCCAGCTCTAGTTAAGGCTATACCATTTTTGCCTACCCAGGGACAATTATTAGCTTCTATTAAATTAAGTTATGGTGCTGTCAGGGAATTTACCAGGGATGTATTTTTTATACTTATCCGCCTGCACTCTTTTCGCAGAGCCGTATAGGTGCTCTTCTATACAAGTCTATGAGAGAGCACATGCACAGCTCCATGAAGAGAGTTGAATTTGCAGTGGTAGTGCAATCTTTAGAGGGGGACTTTGCTGGATTGTGGGAGCTGATAAGAATAAAAAAATACATCCCCCCGACTCCATGTCATGTCCCCTAACAGCACTATAACTTAGCTTATAGTGCTGTGGGGACATGACAGGTTGCACCTAATTAAGCTGCAGACTGTACGTATACATTCAGAAGAATGAGCTGTGATCTCCTCTATTATATCATTGATTGTAACAGGAGCTGTGCGCTCATCATCAGTAACTGTGACAGAAGTGCCTGTAACCCCATCTAAGCAATTGTTGTAGTAGATCCATGTAATAGCATTACATAAACTGAGAATCTGATTAGAAAATGAATCTATCACCCCCAAGTCAATCTGAGTTGGTCAGAACTGAGATCACATGACTATCTGAAGAAAAGAGGCTGGGATATTCAGACAAAAATAAATAGCTGGAGGAATAGCTACATAGTAAATGAATTAAAAAAAAGATCTCTGGCTCTTTAACCCCTTAGTGATGGCCCCATAGTGTTTTTACATCCTAGCTAAGTGGGCTTTAATCCTCAGGGATGTAAAAACATGCTTCCTCTGAGGATTAAAGCCCAGTAGGCTGAGGACATGACCGCTCCATGCTGTTGGTTCTTGGAGGTAGGCAACAACTTGGAGCTGTAACGGGGGGCTGCGGGAAGCCGCCTCGCAGGTTCAATGGATAGGGCCGATTGCATTATAGTAAATAAAAAGTGAAAAGAGTTAGAGTTTCAGCTCCCCTCACAGATTGGATCCATGAGGGGTGCTGAAACTACTCACCCCTGTACTCTGCGATGTCCCATGATGATCTGGTCCAAAAAGGACCTTCGGACGTCTTCTGCGAGCCAAAGGAAAAATGGCAACGCATGTGCAGAAGACCAGATCATTGCCGGACATTTAAAATCTCCTGCAGGAGATGTCACCAGTGACCGCGGTGATCGGTCCCCAGGCCCGTGATTGCCGCTAACCAATAGGTAACAGCGATCATGGAAAAGTTTAAAAGAGTAAAATAAAGTTGAAGTTTCCCCTCCCCTCATGGGTCAGAGAAGAAAATATTCATCCTTGTCCTCTGCAATGTCGTGCGGCGATATGGTCCTACAAGGATCTTACGTCGCCTTCAGCGCATGCACAGAAGTTTCCGTTGGGAGCGTGCCCAGGAGATTTAAAATTCCTCTGTCCTGGGCCAGCATACGCAGCCTGGAGCAGAGATGTCACTGGGGACCACTGTATGCGGTTCTCGGTCACATGAGCACTCTTATCCAATGGATATGAGTGATCATATAAAGTGTAAAAAAAAAATAAAAAGAGTAAAAAAAAAGTTTTAAAAGTTTCATCTGCCCTCATGGATCATATCTGAGAGGGAGAATAATATTTCATTACCTAAGGCCCCTGGATTTATCCCCGGACCTTACCCGGGGATGAATGCGCAAAAAACGCAGATTGCCCGGGTAATTTAAAATCTCCCTGCTCCTGGCTACCAAATGTAGCCAAGAGCCTGGAGATTTCACGGGGTGCTGCAGTACATGGTCTCTGGTCACGTAATCGCCACTATCCAATGGATAATGGCGATCGCGTAAAATTATAAAAACGTTTAAATTTTACCTCCCATCATGGATCTGATCCATGAGTGGAGGTGAAATTACTTACCTAAGGCCTCCGGCGATGTCCCCTAATGGGATTCTTATCCACAGACCAACATGCGCCCATTGGAAAAAGGCAGACGCAAGCGCAGAACCTGGGGAGGGCACGAGAAATTAAAAATCTTCTGGCTACTAAAAGTAGCCGAGAGCCTGGAGCAGTGACCGAAGGCTGCAGTTAGGGGTCCCCGGTCACGTGATCTCCATTATCCAATGGATAATGGCGACCACGTAAAAGTTAAAAATAGTTGAACTTCAATGCTCTTTTCAGTTTGGGCCCTGTTGTGCAGCCAGACATAAGATTAGAGCCACAATGGGTATATTTCTGAACACATGACAAACAGGGGTATCCATTTTGGGGTGAAAGTCTTTATTCATGTATGTGCTGTACAAAAAATATGTTTTTTAAAATGACATAATTGCCAACAAAATGAAAATTGTAATTTTTTTCTTTCTGTTTTGCTTAGATTCATTCAAAAACTGTGGGTTCCAAATATGCAGCACACCCCTAGATAAATTCGTTAAGGGGTCTAGTTTTCAAAATAGTGTCATTTGCGGGAGTTACAAGTCGATTTGGCCGCTCAAGGGCTCTACAAGTGTGCAATGGGGCCTAAATCACCTTCAAGCAAAATGTCTGTTCTGAAAGCAATCCGGTTGCTCCTTTTGGTTTGGGCCCCATTGCGCATATGGACATAATATTAGGACCACAATGAGTATAAAAAATAAAAAAAATATGAATGTTTTTCTTCTCCTCTAAATTGCATTAATTCCTGAAAAAAACCTGTGGGGTCAAGCTAACCTATGGATAACGGCAATCATAGAAAAGTTCAAAAATGTAAAATAAAGATAACCCCTTAACGACGGCCCCATCGGGAAACTACATCCTCAGTAAGTGGGCTTTAATCCTAGAGGACGTAGTTTTATGCATCCTCTTTGGATTAATGCCCACTTGCCTGAGGACGTGACAGCTCCATGCTGTCGGTGCCTGCAGGTAGCCGACAGCATGGAGCTGTCATCCCAGGATGTGGGCAGTCACCCCTGGCATTGCAATCGGCGCTATCCAATGGATAGCGCCGATCGCAATAAAGTAAATAAAAGTAGTGAAAAAGTTAGATATTCAGCTGCCCTGATGGATCGGATCCATCAGGGCAGCTGAAAATACTCACCCGGCTTGTCCGCAGTGTCCCCCGGAGATCAGGTCCTCCCGGACCCACCGACGGCCTACTGCGCATGCGCGCCAGACGATGACGTCACGCGCATGCGCAGAAGCCCGGGAGCCCCCGGCAAATTTAAAATCTCCTTGCTCCCGGCTCCTGAAGGTAGCCGGGAACCAGGAGGTGTTACCGGCGACTGCTGTGAGCGGTCCCCGGGCCCACGATTGCCGCTATCCAATGGATCGCGAAAACGTTAAAAAAAGTAAAAAAAAAGAAAAGTTTCACCTCCCCTCATGGATCGGATCCATGAGGGGAGGTGAAAATACTCACCTCGGGTCCTCTGCGGATGTCCCGGGACCCGAAGTCCCCGTCTGCGCATGCGCGCCCGATGTCAATCATCGGGCGCGTGCACAGAGGGGCGAGAGCCCTGGGAAATTTAAAATCCCTCTGCTCTTGGCTGCCATGTGTAGCCAGGAGCAGAGAGATGTCACCAGGGACATGATCACTGTCATCCAATGGATGATTGTGATCATGTAAAGTAAAAAAAGTGTAAAAAGTAAAATAAATTAAAAAAAAAGGGTAAAAAGTAAAAAAAAAGTTTAAAAAAGGTAAAAAAGCTTGCGTTTCATCTCCCCCCACGGATCATATCTGTGAGGGAGGATGAAATGACGTACCTAAGGCACGCGGATTTATCCGCGGACCTTGCCCCAGCTTCTGCGCACACGCCTGTCGCCAAGATGGCAGGCGCATGTGCAACAGCTGTGGTAATTTAAAATCTCCCTGCTCCTGGCTACAAAACTTAGCCGAGAGCCTGGAGATTTCACGGGGGGCCGTAATGAGTGGTTCCTGATCACGTATTCGCCGTTATCCAATGGATAATGGCTATCACGTAAAAGTAAAAAAAAGGTGAAGGTTCATCTTCCATCACCGATGCGATCGGTGAGAGGAGATGAAACTTTTTACCCCGATGCGGTCTTCCTCCGTGAACTTTCCCGGATTCTGCGCATGCGACCGCCGGTAAAACACCAGACACATGCGCAGGAGTCGGGGATCCCAGGAAACTTAAAATCTCCTTACTCCCAGTGACCAACGGTCGCCAAGAGCCTGAAGCAGTGACGGGTGGCCTCGTTAAGCGGTCCCCGGTCACGTGAAAAAAAGGTAGCGATCTACCTTTGGTCGGTCTCACATGACCGGATAGGAATTACGGATTCCGCATGCGTCTGATCCGCGGTATAACGCAGATCAATCACATTGGATTACACAATTCTGCTCACATTAACAGGTCGGAATTGCGTAATCCACTTGCAGAAAAGAGAACGCAGCAGGTTCTATTTTACAGCGGATATCCGCAACATAGAGCCCATTGTGCTCCATGGTCGTGGATATACCCACTGCCCATACGCAACTACGTTGTATACGGGCTGCGGGTACCCGTGTCATCGCTAAGCGACAGCATGGGAAATACAAACAAAATTTTTAAAAATATACTGCGCATAACCGCCTGTGTGAGTAGGCAGTTATGCACAGTACATTACGAGGACGTACGCAGGGTCACAGCCGGGCTCACAGCCGGGATCCGCTGCAGGCCTCCGCAAGCGGATTCCGCCTACGGCCGTGTGAGCCCGGCGTTATTCAGACCGCTACCTGTAATCCGTAATTTACAAGAAGCCCAGGGAACGTTCGCCTTCATGCAGTTCCAGGAGCAGCTTGTTGAGCGCCTTCTGTGTGAGACCGACGCACCTCAGCAAGATTACGGAGACTCACAGAGTGCCACTTTTTACACCCCATACCCGGCACTGAGGTCAAGAAATGACCCCCAAAAAGCATGGGGGGGGGATACACGGTTTTATTGCCCCATGTACCCATCCAACCAGCCTCCGTAATTACCCCTGTCTTCGGAAATACTACACAGTTCACATTATTACTTTTATCTAAGATTTGGGGAAAGCCGAAAAGGGTGCGGAGTGTGGGGGAGGGGATATTTTTTTAAGGTGTCAATTTTTATTCTGTACAAGTGGGCAATGGGGCCTGGAATGTATTCAGTTGTACCCTGCAATCCAACGGGTGTTCCCTCCATTATAGGCCTTGCCATGTTTCCTGTAAGTAGATTAGGGCCAAAATGGGTATGTTTTTGAGCACGGGAAAAACGGGGGTATCCATTTTGGGGTGAATGTCTTCATTCCTATGTACACTGTACAAAAAAAACAGTTTTTGAATTGACAAAATTGCCAAAAAAATGAAAATTGTAATTTTTTCCTTCTGCTTTGCTTAGATTTATTCAAATAATGTGGCGTCAAAATACGCAGTACACCCCTAGATGAATTTGTTAAGGGGTCTAGTTTTTAAAATGGGGTCATTTGAGGGGGTTCTTTATCGTTTTGGACGCTCAATGGCTCTATAAGTGGGCGATGGGGCCTGAAATTTATTCTGTTGTACCCTGAAATCCAACGGGTGCTCCTTCCATTATAGGCCTAGCCATGTGTCCTTTAAGTAGATAAGGGCCACAAAGGGTATGGTTTTGAACACGGGACAAACAGGGGTATCCATTTTGGGGTGAAAGTCTTCATCCCTATGTGTGCTGTACAAAAAAAACTGTTTTTAAATTGATACAACTGCCAAAAAAATGAAAATTGTTATTTTTTTCCTACTGCTTTGCTTAGATATATTCAAAAATCGTAGTGTAAAAATATACAGTACACCCCTAGATGAATTCGTTAGGGGGTCTAGTTTTCAAAATGGGGTCATTTGTTGGGATTCTCTGTCGGTTTGGGTGCTCAAGGGCTCTACAAGTGGGCAATAGGGCCTAAATCACCTTCATGCTAAATTTCTGTTCTGAAAGCCACCGACTACTTCTTTCATTTTGGGCCCTATTGTGCATCCAGACAAAAGATTAGGGCCACAATGGGTATGTCTCTGAACACGGGACAAACAGGGGTATCTTTTTTTGGGTGCAAGTCTTCATTCATGTGTGTTCTGTACAAAAAAAGCAGTTTTTAAAATGACAGAATTGACAAAAAAATGAAAATCAGATTTTTTTCCTTTTGCTTTGCTTGAATTCATTCAAAAACTGTGGGGTCAAAATAGGTAGTACACCCCTAGATAAATTCGTTAAGGGGTCTAGTTTTTAAAATGGGGTCATTTGTGGGGGTTTTCTATGGTTTTGGGTGCTCAAGAGCTCTACAAAAGTGTTATGGGGCCTAAAACGCCTTCAAGCAAAATTTATGTTCTGAAAGACACCGACTACTCCTTTCATTTTGGGTCCCTTTGTGCATCCAGACATTAGATTAGGGCCACAATGGGTATATTTCTGAACACGGGAGAAACGGGGGTATCCATTGTGGGGTGTAAATCCTCATTTTCATGGGCACTATAGGAAAAAATATGTCTTTAAAATGACATATTTGCAAAAATATGAAATTTTATTTTTTCTCCTCTAAATTTAATTAATTCCTGAAAAAAAAACGGTGAGGTCAAAATACTCATGACACCCCTCAGTGGATACATTAAGGGGTGTAGTTTTTAAAATGGGGTCATTTGGGGGGGGTATCTATTATTCTGACACTAACGAGCCTTTGCAAACTTGGCTTGGTGCAGGAAAACAAAGTGTTCCTCAAAATGCTGAAAAGTAATGTTAAATTTGTACGTCATCTAAATGGTTAAAAAAACACAAGTTTTTCAAATGTGCATTCAGAATAAAGTAAACAGATGGAAATATATATCTTATCAAAAATTTGTACAGTATGTTTGAACATATTTGAGATATTACAGTGGAAAATGTGAAAAAATGACAATTTTTTCAAAATTTTCCCAATTTTGGCGCTTTTAATAAATATACACAAATTTTATCTGTCTCTTTTTACAACCAAAATGAAGTACAACATGTGGTGAATAAACAATGTCAGAATCACTTGGATATGTAAAGCCTTTACGGAGTTATGCTACGTTGAACGACGCATGTCAGATTTCCAAAATTTGGCTCCGTCACTAAGGCACAAACAGGCTTTGTCACTAAGGGGTTAAAGTTTCATCTTCCCTCATGGATCCAAGATAAAAATACTCATCCCTGTCCTCCACAATGTCCCGCGGCGATATGATCCTACAAGGATCTTATGTTACCTTCTGCGCATGCACAGAAGTTTCCATTGGGCGCATGCCCAGAAGGGCTCGTGCCCGGGAAATTTAAAATCCCTCAGCTCCGGGCCAGTATATACAGCCTGGAGCAGAGAGATGTCACCGGGGACTGCTGTATGCGGTTCTCAGTCACATGATCAGTCTTATCCAATAGATAATGTAAAAAAATGTGACCATGTTAAAAAAACTGTGGGGACAAAATACTCATGACACCCCTCAGTAAATATATTAAGTGGTGTGGTTTTTAAAATGTGGTTATTTGTGACGGTATCTATCATTCTGACACCTATGAGCCTTTGTAAGCTTGACTTGGTGCAGGAAAACAAAGTGTTCCTCAAAATGTTAAGAATTAATGTTAAATTCATACATCTCCTAAATGGTTAAAAAACAGAGTTTTTCAAATGTATTATCAGAATAAAGTAAACAAATGGAAAGTATATCTTAGCAAAAATTTGTACAGTATGTTTACACATATTTAAGCAGAAAATGTGAAAAATAACATTATTTCTAAAATTTCCCCAATTTTGGCACTTTTAATAAATATACACAAATTCTATTGGTCTATTTTTACCAACTAAATGATGTACAATATGTGGCTAACAAACAGTGTCAGAATTACTTGGATATGTAAAACCTGAGTTATTCTATTATAAAAGTGACACGTCAGATTTCCTAAATTTGGCTCCGTCACTAAGGGGTTAAAGAAGTTGAAGTAGATAATACAGGACAGCTGAGGCTTTGGTTTACGTGGTGCTCTGTGCAAACATCTTAGTGCACTACCCTCTACCTGATCCATCAACTAAATATGTTTTAGGGCATAGATATGCTCTAAAACTTCAAGCACCGTGATTTTTCTATTGTGTAGAAATATTTAAAACTTACATTTAAAGGGGTTGTCCCGCGCCGAAACGGGTTTTTTTTTTTTTTCAACCCCCCCCCCGTTCGGCGCGAGACAAGTCCGATGCAGGGGTTAAAAAAGAACACCGCACAGCGCTTACCTGAATCCCCGCGCTCCGGTGACTTCTTACTTACCTGCTGAAGATGGCCGCCGGGATCTTCTCCCTCGGTGGACCGCAGGGCTTCTGTGCGGTCCATTGCCGATTCCAGCCTCCTGATTGGCTGGAATTGGCACGTGACGGGGCGGAGCTACACGGAGCTACACGGAGCCCCATTGAGAAAAGAAGAAGACCCGGACTGCGCAAGCGCGTCTAATTTGGCGATTAGACGCTGAAAATTAGACGGCTCCATGGAAACGAGGACGCTAGCAACGGAGCAGGTAAGTGAAAAACTTCTGATAACTTCTGTATGGCTCATAATTAATGCACAATGTACATTACAAAGTGCATTAATATGGCCATACAGAAGTGTATAGACCCACTTGCTTTCGCGGGACAACCCCTTTAACTATTTTTGAATTGTATTAGTTTTTGTAATAGCTGAAGGACATCTACACTAAGAGTGCCTGGAAACCACACACAGTTCACTGCTCTACTGAAAAAAGACACATACTACATCAAACTGACTGACTGAATAACTGTTAAGGAGGTAGTAAAGGTTGATACTGTAACCGTTGGCTTAACAATGATTTATGCATAAATTATTCTCTGTCTTTGGACAAAAAAGTTGTTTGAGATTAGAACATAAGTCTATTTCTTTTTCACAGATAGCACTACTTTTGTTAATCAGATGTGTATGAATAGAGCTGAACTGTATTACTATTCTTGAACAACTAGGGCTGGACTGGCTAACCAGAGAACCAAAGAATTCTGTGGTGAGCCTAAATGTTGCCACAATAATGCATATAGAAGTTCCAAAGATAAACTTTTGAAGCAATCACTTGCCTTGCCCATTTCTTATGAGTTCATTCAGAACTAACCTGTAATATCTTAATGATGCTATGGTCTGTGTGTGCAATCATAACCACAAAGTTTACATTGCAATTAAAAGTGGACTATACATGTTCTATACTGATGGAGAGAAAGGCAATCCGAATCGTTTCCTCTGGTAAGTCCAGACCAACACAAAAGCATTCCATTTAAGAAGACATATAGTTGATATCATCTTCCCTATATTTTGTATTAAGTATTGTGAACAACCATTGTACTAAAGTATCACTTCCATCAAAGATCCTCTTGTAGAAATTAAGACACCCAGTGCTATTTTCCAATGGCAAAATATATGAGGTCACAGTTCCTGCGATCTTGATAATCAAGAAGTGTAACGAGTGCAGTTCTTTTCTAAGGAGAATGTGATAAACCACATAATAAAAAGGCCTGCAATGACGCAGTCAGTATACTCTTTCATTTCTCGAAATTTCTTTCAGTGCTCCAAATATCTGTGATGAGAATAACAGAAAACACATTATATAGTGATCTCATTCTGAGCCCTGGCCTTAAGGTTGCTTTTTTATACATTCGGTCTTGTAGTCTTTACTTGGAAAAATTGGAGACCAGCTGGAAATAGAAGCTCCGTTGATTAAGGTTTTCCTCTGGATTGATAAAGAAATTATTAATGCTTTTGAATACTTAAAAGCTAATGCTATGCTCCGGGCAATGAGAAATCATTTCTACATTTATTTCCCAATTACTATCAACATTACACACAATGCAGTTTATTTTCAGCCTTACACCAGCTCAAATTATGCTAAGTGTTTTTCCGTAATAGCTATTATCACAGTAATTTGCACTTTTATATTGATGTAGAAAATGCACAATTTGTTGAAGAAGACAATGCAGTTTTATGCCTGTTTTTGGATAATATTAAATATTTTTTTCTAAACAATTAGGAGTTTGCAATAAATTTTTATATTTTATAAACTTCTTTATGTTAATTTAAATGAACTGGAAGAAAGCAAAATTAGAAGAACAATTATTTTACAGATGATATTATGTTTGCTAATTCTGTAATGGTTTTAGAAATCAATGTGCCTAGAGTTCTCAAACCAGCTTTATGAAGACACTCACACGTCAGAATTTAGAATAATCTATGTAAGGCCCAATGCAATACAACGGCCCCGCATTCCCTGCACTGCGCATGTGTGCCACCCGGCACATTCGCAGCACAGAGGGGAAGAATCCGGAGGGGTATGTGGGGGCACAGCAGCAGGCACAGGGTCTGATTACGCATCGAAATTCCACATGCGGAATTTGACCCGGCCGTGTGCATTCAGCCTTAGGCACATTGGCATGCTATACGTATGAAACTGATGGCCCTATAGTAAAGATCACACTGGGTCCCCAAGTAGTGCTGGGTAGTGCCACCAAGGACAGGAAGGCCTGGTGATTGCTTATCTCTCATGTCCCTTGGGCTGTGGAGATGTATCTTGCACAAATTCTGTCATGCACCTGAGCTTCTCGGGCACAACCCCATCCATGTGCTGTCAGATGTGTGGGAGAGTGGACATTGCATGTCCTACTCTCATCCATGAATCTTACCAGAATTGAACCTGCTGCAAATTTGTTTACACACACCATCACTCCGTGATAAAGGATAGCTTTTCCGCATGGACCCATTCATTTTAATGAACTCAAATTCTGCCTGAGTTTGCTCAGCTACAAATTTGGACAGAACTGAGATGAAAAAAATTGTCTGTGGGAATGTGTCATTGCAGTTGTTTTTTTTTTCTTTACAAAATTGCTGCAGCTGGATATAAGTTAAAAATCTGTAGTAAAATATCAGTATGTCCACATATACAGCAAGAAGGTTTGTGGTGTGCTAATCAAATCGCAGCATACTCCAGGTATGGCATTTTTCATAAACTTTTCAATAAAACTTTAAAGGGGGCTGGGCTAACACTTTATCCAAATTAGCCTAATTAAAAATGGTACTAATATTCTTGTGAAAATGTCAAAAAAGCTTCAAATAGCCAATTTTATGTTTTTCACGTTTCTCAAAACACAACAGCAAAATCCTTTTGTAAAGAAGGCCTAAAGTAATATACAGTATCTCTAAAGACGTGGATTTACTATAGTTCTAGAGACCCACTTCTAAATTTAGTTCTAAAACTAAACTAAACTATAGTTCTAAATTTTATCCACTTGCAGCAACTACTGTATCACCTAATACCACTATGTGTGATGTGTGTGTGTATATATATTGTGATCTAATGTCCTCCAGGGGAGGGGCGGCAGCGACACACTGGACTCCAAACCAGCAGATGGACTCACGTCAAGCTTTATTTTTCAGCACAGCAAAAAAGCAGTGTCCTTCACCTCACCGTAGCATAGGCACCGCGCAGGGTGCACAAGTCCATACAAACATAAAGGCAGTTCGCACCATACCAAGTGCTCAGAGGTTTCTCTCCTCAGGCTGTCAGGTCCTGACCTCCTGGAGCTGCAGTCCTTAATGCTCCAGTAATGAGGTCAGGGCCAACAGCTGCGCTTCCTGAGGACAAGGGAGAAGTTATGGAGTGAAGCGCCACCCTGTCCAGACTAAAAGCCTGGGAGGGAGGTATACTCCATCCACAACTTCCCCCTTTGAATGCCTACAATATATATATATATATATATATATATATATATATATATATATATATATATATACATATTACTTTTGATAGCTAAAAGTGCACCTCTAGGCCTCATGTACATCTCAAATAGTATAATTTTTAAAATTTCATATGGGCCCCATGGAAACTCATGTGTTCGAGGCTTAAAATGGTTGCTTAGGGAGGTGAAATACTTTTCAGTAGTGTCAAAACTTGCACTTTCAACACTGAGTCAACACTTTCATGTCATTGCAGGGTGCTGGCAGCTATGTTCATTTTAATAACTAAGTCATCTCTCTTCTCTTTCTCTGTATTGCATCAGAATCCAGCTGGAAGTGGAGACTCCAAAATCACTGGACTGGGTAAATATTGTGCTTCCTTGGGCAAACCTTTTAACTACAGAAATCCAAAATATCTCCCTTAGTGGATGATGCTATAGTTATGAAGTACAGACTTTATGGCTGCAGAGAGGTAAGATGTTGATAACAATACTCAGAACAGTTACGATTTTTTAATCTAGAGGAACTACCAATTTATTTTATTGAGTTAAATATAGCCATTCTCTTACGTAACATAATGTGTAAGGCTGAAAAAAGACACATGTCCATCTAGTTCAGCCTATTGCCACCCCCTCCCCCCCCCCCCCCCAACGTTGATCCACTAGAAGCCACAAAAAACAATGAGGTAGATGCCATTTTTACTAATTTTAAAGGGAAAAATCCTTCCAGACTCCAGTCTGGCAATCAGAATAAATCCCTAGATCAACAACCCTTTCAAAGTAATCAGTGACTATAACATGTAAAATTGTAATGCTCATGAAAGACATCAAGGCTCATCTTAAACTCTTTTTGTGAGTTTTCTATCCCCATGTTCTTAGGTAGAGAGTTCCATTGCTCTTACAGTAAAGAATCTCCTTCTATGTTGGAGTAGAAATCTTTCTTCTAGACGTGAAGGATGCCCCCCTTGATACAATCACAGTCTGGGCATAAATAGATTGTGGGAGAGATCTCTGCATTGTTCCCTGATATATTTATACATAGGTATTAGGTCGTCCCTCAGCCATCTTTTTTTCTAAACACAATAACCCCAATTTTGATAACCTGTTGTGGTATTGTAGTCCACCCATTCAATTTATTAACTTAGTTGCCTGTCTTTGAACCTTCATGAGCACCGATGCACAAAACTGTACACTAAATTCCATGTGAGGTCTGACTAGTGATTTGTAAAGAGGAAGAACAATGTTGTCGTCATGTGCCCCTAGACCTCTTTTGATGCACCCTATGATCCTATTTGCCTTGACAGCTACTGTCTGACGCTGGTTGCTCCAGTTAAGTCTAGAGGTAATTAAAATCCCAAGACATTTTTCATGTCAGTTTTGCCGAGTGGTTTACCATTTAGTGTGTAATGGTGACATGTATTTCCTCTGCTCATGTGCATAACCTTACATTTATCTGTGTTCTATCTCACTTTCCACTTTTCTGCCATAGCCCCCAGTTTATCCAGATAGATTTTCAACTGTATATTGTCCTCTCTTGTGTTAATTACTCTACAGAGTTTTGTATAATTTGCAAATATTGATATTTTACTGTACAATCCTTCCACAATGTCATTAATAAATATGAGTACTTAAGATGCTCATATTTCTCACCTACCTCTAACTTTGTTATTGGTGCCAATGTACACCATGGCCAACATATCCTCAGCAGCGCCTCCCAGTAATCTGTCAACTCAATCTGTGATGTGTTGAATTTGAGTGCAAGGAAGAGAACACACTGTTCAGCAATCCCAATCATTGTAGAAGATTGCCTTGTTTGTACACCTGCTAATTGAGTCCCTACTGTCAGGACCTGTCTAGCCTTCCCTGCACTCCTATTCTCCTGCTTACTGAAGAAGACATTCCCCTGGCAGTCATAAGGCATGTCATGTTGCAGCAGTGCTAATCCTGTGATGACATTCCCCTTTTCTGCCAGCTTTACAAATTTGTTGGGGTGTGCTAGTTCGGGATTAGCCTCCCTGGCACTCTTCCCTCTACCTCTCCTTCTAACTATCACACAGCTAGCTGCCTGATCAACCTACGAAACCATGCTACCATCCGCCTCCAGTGAGCAGTGAGCAGCAAGCAGCAAACATTTTTCCATGTCATCAATGGACCTCAGTGTTGCAAGCAGTTCATTTAGATCCAGGATCTGGGCTTCCAAATGTGCAACAAGCTCACATTTTATACAGCAGTAAGCACCCTTGGCTGTTCAAGGAATGTATACATGGTGCAAGATGCTCACTCGACAGCATTGTCAATCATAAAGCAATTTTTAAATGGAGATAGTACAGGAAAAAATCAAATAATTTATACAATTGAAAAATAACAGTAGAGACATATAGGTGCCTCTCATCTAAAGTCCCCAAATCTAAAGTCATCCTATTTTAAGTCCCACACACTTAAAATAACCACACTTTAAATCTTTCACCCTCGTAAGTTCCCACGCTCACTTTTTTCTTTAAGTAGCTCTCAGCAGCAATAACTCCTCCAATGAATCCTTTTGGAAAGGACATAGCAAGTTCACCAGGTACAGTCTATCACACCTAAAATAGGTAACTGCATCCTTAATCAATCACCTATGTAAAGGCCCATTTACATGGAGCAATGATCGCTCAAAGATCGCTCAAATGACTGTTTGAGTGATAGCTTTGAGCGATCATTTTGTATAAACTTTTAAGTAGCTACTCAGCAATTAAGTGTGCAAATGAAGCCTTAGCTGAAAGCAGTTAATAGCCTGAGGGCTCTTATCTGCTTTCGGTTCTTTTGTTCTACCTGTGGAGAACTCCTGATAAGGCTGAATGACGATTTTTATGTTGAACTGAATCTAACGATCAGCTAGCAGTGCACGGAAAGTGCATGATGGCCATACGTTTATATGCAACGATTATCGCTCAAACAATCGCTTCTTAGCGATTCTTGAGCGATCATCGCTCCATGTAAATGGGTCTTTAGGCACTGGACATTTAACACACTGCCAACTATATGTGTTTTTAAATATAACCATGTAATCTTCCAATATTCTCTCTCAGCTCTGTGCATTAACTTCTAGGAAATACAAATATAATGTTAATGTATAAGCTATAAGACCATTGTGATATGATATAAAAACCAAATGAATAAATGCAAATAAAAAAAGCAGAGATTCCAACTGATTTTAAGTCATACATACTTTAAACAACCACACTTTAAATCAACTATCGTCACAAGCTTCCGTGCTCTTTTTTTTGTTTGCTTTAAGTATCTCTCATTAGCAGTAACTCTTCCAATGAAAACTCTGTTTGGAAACATATTGAAAAGCAGACATTAGCTGTTTTAAATTCCAGGGCAAAAACATTTTAATTTGATGAATTTAGTATTTAAATATATTTAGGTAATGGTTTAAAAGAGCAGTCATCCCCTAGCATCTAATGACAAGTCTCGTCAATTAATGTTAAGTATAATATGAAGATAGTCATCTAGGCTAATGGATTTGTCCATATTTTATTCAGTATAATTTTTGGAACAATATGTTAATACATACTGTGTTTATAAATAAGTAGCATGTTGGTTAATGGCACATCATTCACAGGGTGCACTTAAACTGCATGGCACAGATACAGGAAGGATAATCTTAATCACAATATAAATGTGCTGCATACTGTATTCTTACTTGTAGTGTCATTTAGCTAGCATCCTCTTAGGTGGTGGGTGGAAGAATATATTTGTACAGTAGTTCCCTACACTACAGAATGAACAGATGTAGTGGAGTCCTGTTATCTCCATAGTGCACTTGTACAACATAATCTATCCATTTTTCAGGCCTCAGCTGTGTTTGAGAATTACTTTCTGATTTGTTATGGCCTCTAAATATTAAATTCATTGGTGTTCATCTGTTGCCTTTTATTATTTCATTTCCCAGTGTAGTTCTCTGCTTAGCTGTTTGATTATTTTCTTTTAAGGGTTTTTCAGTGTAGTTCTGTTCTAAGAGAGTGAACAGCTTCTTCAATGGAGAAGGCTATTTACGACTGTATTCAAAAGTACTATATCAAAGAAAAATCTGATATGGAAATGATTAACATAACAAAAAACAACAAATTGGATGCAGTGGGTGACATTGCTATGAAGATAAAACATAGCTATGTAGTATTTCCAGTAGAAACGAACAAAGGGATTGAGCTAATTTTGAGAGGCAGAGATTTAAGTGACTCATGCAATACCTGACTGAACAGTGTGCAAATCCTTTTCTTTTTATGTATTTTTAATTAATCTGTCGTGGTCAATTACAGCATCTATATTCAGAATTCTCACACAAGAATGACATCTAGGCCCCTTTTCAACTTTTTTAGCAAATGCACTGTCAACACATCCCCATTAGAGTTCCATAGTTTGACCTCTTTCACAGTTAAAAAAAAAAACCCTGCTATGTTGATGTAGAACCTTCTTCCTTCTATGTCCCCATATTAGAGTTACAGTGCTGGGTATAAAGAGATCATGGGAAAGATTTCTCTATTGACTCCTGATATATTTATTCATATTTATTAGATCACCAAACAAAAAACCATAGACACCCTGCCTGCGATACCCATTGCAGTCATGTCAAAGTGTGCTATAATTTGTATTTTCATGGAACTGCATGAGACAAAAATCTATGGGTGCCTCTGTAACACTTTGGAGGTAGAGTATGTGTCCATAGAACTCTATAAGCACACTATTTGGGATCCGTATAACCGAAATCTTGAATACAGCTGTATGCACAGTGCCCTGGAAGGAGTGGAATATTTGCCTACTTTCAAACCTTAAAGGGAACCTATCATGTTGTATGAGCACCATAACCTAAATTTATGGGTAATAGGACAGGGGCGGTGAGGTCAGTAATATGTTTTTTATACTTACAGGTCTACCTGTTTCCTCACTGCCAGCCCCGGAAACCAGGACTTGGTCCCTCCATCGGAATCATCTTTGCAGTCAGTGTTCACACTTAGTATAGAGATGAGTCTGATGCATGGACCGAACGCACTGGGATCTAGGGCAGACACAAGAGAATAGAGAGGCTGCTATAGATAACCTCCAAGCTCTGGACACTGCAACCCATGTCCTTTGAGCCCCTAACCTTCATTTATAGTGCCTATAAGATGTGACAGGTTCCTTTTAATTCTTTTACTGTTTATTTTGAGAAAACAATACATATTTCATTATGGATGCAATAGGGGAAATGGGCATCTCACATTATAAATGACAGCTTAATAAAATATACTTTTATCATACTGTTAAGTCTGCACTGTCATTTTTTGACAATACAATCAGTCTACTTTTTCACTTTGTATTAAATGTTTCAGTGATCGCCTTGAAAAATGAAAATTTTAACCAAACACTGTCACAGCACCATCTTCACACAGGGCATCCTTCCTCTAATGGCTTATTGTGGCAGATTCATATGTTATGCATAGGCGCATCATCAGATCTTGACAAGTATTATGCATGAATATTTAGCTGGTATAGTGTCTCAGGAAATAGTCTACCTTGAGTATTTCTTGATAAGCAAATCATATTTGTCTTTGATTGTGACAAGCAAAGTAAATGAATGCATAGTGCATTTAAACGGAATGTACTCGGCTAATGTGATCGAGCATAATAGTCAATAATGTTTGCTGAAATTGAAGCCAAATTTATTGCTTAGAAAATGTAAGGAATATGTACATGTTCGTAATGACATTCATTTCACTAATATGCATATTGAAGTGCCAAAACACTTCCTTACCATTTTGTTCATGCAGCTGTCTTAAATAGGAAGAGACCTGCAAACCCATGTCTTCAAATAGCCTGTCCTGAAAATTAATAGATGTCAAGCTGTGAAATAGTCTTCCAAATTTGTTGTGATTGTGCTTACTGGCCTGTATGAGTGGCAAGGCCAATCAACCACAATTGTTTGTGTATTATGTAAAAAAAGTACATCATTAATTCTAGAATTCAGCTCAACTGGATGTTCTCCACATATCGTACCTTGGTTATGCTTAGAGATGGCAGAATCATTTTACTAAGCCTAAAATGTGCAGTAATTTGTGATGATTTGTAATTGAGGAAATGAATAGAGAAAGGTATTTAGTTGTTGATTATTATTTTAAAGTATTATATTGTATAAAAGACTTCATTCAGGTCAGCAACGCAATTCCAGAAACTGAACATCAGGTCATAGAATTCGGGGCTTGTTTGGAATGGTAAGAAAAAACAGTCCATGAGCGCTGCTACCCAAAACTAGCCAGTGTAACAGTTTAATATTGTTCTCTCTTCAAAAACTTTGACTGGAGAATCCCTATAAATAGTTGCTTATCTATAAGGGCTCTTTCAGACAAGCTGTATAGCTGTGAGCAAAGATTGCGGCTATACAGCTGTAAAGATTGCGTAAACTGGTTAATTCAAGCTACTTCAAATAGCCCGTTCACGTGGTGCGAGGGGCATCCTTTCCAGCTCCCATGGGGGCCTATGGAAAGCAACACCAAAGATAGGACAGGTCCTATCTTTGTGTGCACCATGGAGCTAGGTGCGGGCATAGCACGCGCATGTTCTATCTTTGAGACATGCGAGTGCTTTGCGTGGCTACAATTCCTGGATGTGAACACTTCTATAGAAAACAATTGGTTCCTATAGGAACACTTTCTGTGCCCTGCTAACCAGTGCGGGGACAGCGCCGTGTGAAAGAGCCCTAATGGATAACATGTTTAATGCTTAAGGTTCTCCACACACAGTCCTTTGGTTATTAGTTAGGTTTGATATAATTTTCTATAATTTGCAAATACATACATCAGAATTTTTGTGAATTTTGAAAAAAATTACTGTCTATGGGGACATTGTTGGTGGAAATAACTAGTAAGATATTAAAAGGTAGGGAAGTTAATAGAGCTGTAATAAACAATTTATTGTTAGAGCAGTTGTATCAAACTGAAGAAAATTGTGCAAACAGTGGCAAGTAGAGAGCATCTTTCCCTCCTGAGCTCTCTTCCATCTCAACAGAGAAGCTGGGAAAATTCTTACTTTGTCTATTAAAGGGGTTGTCCCGCGAAACAAAGTTGGGGTATACACTTCTGTATGGCCATATTAATGCACTTTGTAATGTACATTGTGCATTAATTATGAGCCATACAGAAGTTATTCACTTACCTGTTCCGTTGCTAGCGTCCTCGTCTCCATGGTGCCGTCTAATTTTCAGCGTCTAATCGCCCGATTAGACGCACTTGCGCAGTCCGGTCTTCTTTCTTCTGAATGGGGCCGCTCGTGCCGGAGAGCGGCTCCTCGTAGCTCCGCCCCGTCACGTGTGCTGATTCCAGCCAATCAGGAGGCTGGAGTCGGCAATGGACCGCACAGAAGACCTGCGGTCCACCGAGGGTGAAGATCCCGGCGGCCATCTTCGCAAGGTAAATAAGAAGTCACCGGAGCGCGGGGATTCAGGTAAGCACTATCCGTTTTTTTTTTTAAACCCCTGCATCGGGTTTGTCTCGCGCTGAACAGGGGGGCTATTGAAAAAAAACAAAAACCCGTTTTGGCGCGGGACAACCCCTTTAATGCTCCAGTGCATTAGACAAGTGGTCATATTTCTGCTTTTGCAAATATTTATCTATTTAGGGTGGATTCATACGGACATATTTTTGCCCGTATTTGTGCGTGCAAAATATACACGTGCAATACGTAGCGAATGGAACCCATCAATTTCATTGGGGGTTTTTTGCACACATTTCAGTTACAAACAAAAAAAATAGGACCTGATTTATCTTTCTGCATATTTGTGCAACAAAGGTCTCCAAATGTGCGCACAAATCAGGGTGGGGGTATGCTGTGTGCATATATAAACATGGCCTGTGTGCGCAAAATCATAGAGTACTATGCGTAGATATGCACAAATCAACCCAGTTTACTGCGCAAATACTTTGCGCTGAGGTCAGCATATTCTTTTTGTCTGAAGAAGCCAACGGCAAGAGAGAAAATAATCACATTGTACAATAAAGTGATGGGTGTAGAGCACAGGTAAACTAAGACTGTACCTTCTGAAAAACAGGTCATGAATATAAAAATGGTTGACATTATGGTGCTGGAACAGCTTGACAAATTGTGCAATATAAGTAAGAAAAAGCACTATGCCAATTCTAAAATACACATAAGAAACTATTTACACAGTTCCTCCATGTTCTGGCAGCTCAAGAAAGGTAAAATATAAATGATAGCTTTAAGACTAACAAACATCATACTGGTCATATAAGGCAACGATAACTTTATACAGGGTATATGAGAGTAGTTTTTGTACATTAAGACAATGGTTTACCATTCATATAGCAACTGTAGTTCCTAGATTACTGGACAGACATCCATGGAGCAAATATTTTTTCAAATTTCACGTTGTCTGTTTTCCAAGGCTGCTAGCTCTTCCATCTTGCATATGCAACCTAATTTGTTAATTCAGATTTGTATGGAGGTGGAAGATCTCGATCGCTCCAGGTTGCCAGGATAGACAATATTGCTTCTGTGATCGATTGGCTGAGTAAGGCAGCATGCTTAGGGCAGAAAGAGTTTTATGGGGCCAAGAATAGTTTCAATGAAGCAGTATAAAAAACTTTTTTGCTATTGGTTCTTTTAAAACATGTCAGAGACTTCTCCAAAAGCCATGAATTTTAGGGCAATCCATCCAAATATGGAACATTGTACCATGGTGAGAGTCACAGTGCAAACATTTGTCAGAGTGGGTACGTTTAATTTTATATAGGTAATCTGGTGTACAATACCATCTACTTAGGGTTTTAAGGAAGTTTTCTTGTATCCTGACACATTCAAAGACACCATGAGAGGGCTTGAGGATAAAAGAGCTGACTTCATTAGAAAAATATGTATTTAATAATTTTTCCTAGGCAAGTAAGTAGCAAAATTTTAGAGATTGTACCTAAAGGCATTGAGAGGGGCAGTACACATATATCCAAGCATGTAAGTTTGCATATGGTGGTGAATTTGGTTAGGAGTAGATTACTGAGTTCTTTAAGCGTGTAATTGTGCAGTAAATTAGAGAGGTGGTGCGTCGGTTCAGGGATGGAGGAGCAAACCTCCAGAGTCCTCCTATACTGAAAAACTTCAGTGATACTAGTGTTTTGCCAAGCTTTCCATTTATCTATAAAGTTTTACTTAAGTAAAATGTTAGAAAGCTTAGGGGTGCTAATGGGGAAATTTGTCTGGCAGGGTTTAGAGATCCCAGATAGAGTTGAAAACCTTGATTGTTCCTGTTGTGAGGGGGCTAATATTCTCCATCAGATTTCTTCTGCAGGTTAATCCCTTAATGCCATCGGACATAAGTTTATGTCCTGGCTGCCTGGTATTATCAAAACCATATGTACCCTAGAATGGTACTGTTGAAATCTCACCACACAAAAAACAAACTTTCATAGAGTTCCATCAATGGAAAAATAAAAAAAGTTATGGGACTTCGAATGCAGCAATGCCAAAAAGAAAAAGCTTTTCATTGTGGAATAGTATAAAAACCAGAAAACAAATATAATTTTGGTATTGTCATCTTCATACCAACATGCTGAAAAAATGTAACATGTCATATATGTTGCATGTGTCAGGACGCGGGGTCCGGGAAACTGGAGGTCCCTGAAAATACCCGCAACCCCTGTCCCTTCCTACTTGCCCCCCTGGGCTAAGCCCCAGGGCGACAACTGGGCAACGGTCCCTACACTCACTAAGGAAGGGGGACACGGGGACTAACGAACAGACAGGCACTGGAACAAACAACAGCAAGGAGAGTCAGGCAATCCGGGTCAGCAACCAGAGGGTACGCGGTACAAGAGGGTCAGGCAAAGGCAACGTCAGGTCCAAAGGCAGAAGGTCAGTAACCGGTGTCAGGAGTCAGGAGTCAGAAGTATGCAGTACGCTGGTGTAGCAGGAAATCCAAAACTAACACTGGCACTGGTCAGGAGACACCAGCAGGTTTAAATGCTGTCAGAGCTCCCGCCCCAGCAGCTGATTGGGGCGGGGAGCCTGACAGCAGCTGAGTGCACCCAGCAGCACTGGGGAACCCGCCCCCAGCCCTGCAGGAGGCAGGACAGGAGACACACATTAGGTTGCCAGGATACCTAGGACGCGACGCGGGGCAACACCCACCGCGTCCCTAGCAACCCGGCGGTGAGGCGGAGCCCGGCAGCCAGGGGTGGTGATGAGGACCGGGGCTCCCCTGCGCCGCACAGCGGCCGCACGTGTGATCGGACCGGCGGTGCGGGCACGACGGACCCGCGAACCGCCAGTCCTTACAGTACCCCCCCTTCTACGGGGGGACACTGGACCCCCACGGCCCGGAGCAGGCTTGAGGGGAAAGGCTCTGTGGAACCGTCGGACCAATAGGGGTGCATGTACGTCCCGGGCAGGAATCCATGTACGGTCCTCAGGGCCGAAACCCTTCCAATGTACAAGATATTGCAAACTACCTCTCACACGCCGAGCATCAATCAAACGCTCTACCTCATACTCCAGTTCCCCCTGTACAAGAGTAGGAGAGGGCGGGCTCTGGGCGGGCAGAACTGGGGTTACATATTTTTTCAGCAGCCCCTTGTGGAAAACGTCATGAATCTTCCATGACTGCGGAAGAGATAGTTTGTATGCAACAGGATTGACCACATGGGAGATGGTGAATGGACCAACAAAGCGGGGAGCTAGTTTTTGGGATGGAACCTTGAGCCTCAAATTTTTTGAGGCCAGTAATACCTGCTCCCCAACCACGAATGGTGCAGAGATCGTGCGTCTTTTATTAGCTTGACCAAGAAGTTTATCCTGGGAACCCTGAAGGTTCTTACGAACCTGGGCCCAAACTGTGCACAGTTCATTAATGGCAGAGTCCGCAGACGGCGTGTCAGTAACTGAGGGAGAAAAAGAAAATCGAGGATGGAAACCATAATTACAAAAGAACGGCGACACATGAGAAGACGAATTTACATGGTTGTTAATGGCAAACTCGGCGAGAGGTAGGAAGTTAACCCACAGATGTTGATTGTCAGACGCGAACAATCGCAGGTATTGGATTAATTCTTGATTCATCCTCTCAGTTTGCCCATTTGACTCGGGATGGAAGGCAGACGAAAAGGACAGACCAATATTCAATTTCCTGCAGAAAGCTCGCCAGAAGCGAGCGACAAACTGTACACCTCTATCTGAGACCACGTCCTCAGGAATCCCATGCAACCGCACCACCTCCTTAATAAACATGTCAGATAACAGTTTGGCATTTGGTAACTTGTTCAGAGGAACGAAATGTGCCATTTTGGAGAACCGATCTACAATGACCCAAATGACCGTATTCCCCTGTGACGGCGGCAAATCTGTGATGAAGTCCATGGACAGATGTGTCCAGGGCCTGGACGGAATGGGCAAGGGAAGAAGAGGCCCCTCAGGACGTCTCCTGACACTCTTCCCCCTGGCGCACACCGGACAAGCAGTGACAAAAGCCCGAACATCCCTACTCATATGAGGCCACCAATAATATCTGGCAAGTAATTCCTGAGTTCCACGGATACCGGGGTGACCAGCAAGGACTGAGGCATGCGTCTCCTCTAACACCTTCAACCTTAATGGTAAAGGAACAAAGAGTTTGCCTTCTGGAAGTGCTTCAGGGGCAGATAGCTGAGCATCCTGAATTAGCGGTGAGAGGTCAGAGGAGACAGCTGCGAGGACCACCCCAGGGGAGAGGATGGTCTCAGGTTCCGACTCCGGAGGTTCCGGAATACCAAAACTCCTAGATAGGGCATCTGCCTTCACATTCTTGGAACCGGGTCGGTAAGTAACCAGGAAATTAAAACGGGAAAAGAAAAGAGCCCAACGAGCTTGTCGAGCATTCAACCTTTTAGCAGAATCTAAATATACAAGGTTCTTATGGTCTGTGAGTACCATGATCTGATGGCGTGCTCCCTCCAAAAAATGCCTCCACTCCTCGAACGCCCATTTTATAGCAAGTAACTCACGATTGCCTATATCATAATTCTGTTCGGTTGGGGAAAATTTTCTAGAAAAGTAAGCGCACGGTCTAAGATTTGTGAGTGTAGACGGCCCCTGAGAAAGTACCGCCCCTACCCCAAACTCAGAGGCATCCACCTCCACCACAAACGGGCACGACAGGTCTGGTTGGACAAGAACGGGTGCGGAGGAAAAGGCAGCTTTCAGGGTAGCGAAGGCCGCCAGCGCATCTGGAGACCAGGTACTCACATCTGCCCCTTTCCTGGTGAGATCCGTTAAGGGTTTAGCCACTACAGAAAAGTTCTTGATGAACTTCCGATAATAATTAGCGAAGCCCAAGAAGCGCTGGAGGGCCTTTAGGGTGATGGGTTGGGCCCACTCAGTGATGGCTTTCACCTTCCCCGGATCCATCTGGATATCCCATGGAGTAATGATATACCCTAAAAAGGTTATCTTCTGTACCCCAAAAACACATTTTTCAAGCTTAGCAAACAGCTGGTTAGCCCTGAGTCGAGTCAGAACTGTTTGAACATGTACCTGGTGTGTCTCCCAGTCAGGGGAAAAAATCAGAATATCATCTAGATACACTACGACGAACACCCCCATGATGTCCTGAAAAACTGAGTTCATGAAACCTTGAAATACAGCAGGGGCGTTACACCGCCCAAAAGGCATGACCAGGTACTCAAAGTGACCGAGGGGCGTATTGAATGCCGTCTTCCACTCATCCCCCTCCTGAATACGAATGAGGTTGTAAGCTCCCCTTAGGTCGAGTTTAGAGAACCACTGGGCACCGGTGACCTGGTTGAGGAGGTCTGGGATGAGCGGAAGGGCGTACTGGTTCCTGACAGTGATTTTGTTTAGCTCCCTGTAATCAATACAGGGTCTGAGACCCCCATCCTTTTTCTCCACAAAGAAGAAACCAGCTCCTACTGGAGACTCGGAGGGCCGGATGTGCCCCTGGGACAAACTATCCTGGATATAGTCCTTCATAGATTCCCTCTCCGGAACCGTAACATTATAGATGCGACCTTTAGGAAGTTTGGCCCCCGGAATCAACTCTATCTTACAATCCCATTCCCTATGGGGAGGCAAGGCTTCTGATAGCTGTTTGGAAAAGACGTCCGAAAACTCAGAGAGGTAGTCAGGTAGTTCAACTCCTTCACAGGTGGAGACATCCACCCCCACTGGGCGCACGTGGCTGTCACAGCGAGAACCCCACTTGACCAGTTCCAACGTATCCCAGTTAATTACTGGGTTGTGTTCCCTTAGCCAGGGTAGCCCCAGCACAACCTCCACAGACAGGTTCTTCATAACCAAAAATGTACAGGACTCCGTATGTAAGGCCCCAATAGTGAACTGTAACTCCGGGGTAACCAGATTTACAAGACCAGCCTGCAAGGGAGTAGAGTCGACACCAGAGACCAAAATAGGGGGGTCTACACGGAAAAAATACTCAGACAGTTTGGCAACAAATTCAAAATTAACAAAATTAGCAGCAGCTCCAGAATCCAGAAACGCTTGCCCAGCACGGTAGAAAGACCGGAATTCAAAGGTGCAGGGCAACAACATTTTAGACTTTACAGGGAGTACCTTAGCTCCTAGGCAGTCCTCCCGACAACTGCCTAGGAGCGGAAGTTTTCCTGCCGCGGCTTTTTCTCACAGGTCACAATGCGATGACCCGGCTCCCCACAGTAGAGACAGAGGTTCATTCTGAGACGGTATTCCCGACGTTGCTTCGGGGTCATGGTTCCCAGCTCCATGGGTTCTGTGGAGGGAGGGGTAAAGGTCGGAACCACCGAAGGAGTAGACGTACGGACAGGGCTGGTCCGAGTCAAGCGTCTGGCCCTCAAGCGTCGGTCAGCCCGGATGGCCAGAGACATGGCTTGCTCCAAAGTTCTGGGCTCCGGGTGTGCCACCAAGAGGTCCTTGAGGCCCTCCGACAGACCGGTCAAAAACAGATCCTTTAAGGCCACGTCATTCCACCCAGACTCCGTGCAGTGTTGGCGAAATTGTGAACAATAGTCCTCAGCCACCTTCCGCCCCTGTCGCCAGGCCAGGAGTTTAGAGACTGCGAAGGCCGCACGGTCAGGCTCGTCATACAGCTGGCCCAAAGCAGTAAAAAAAGCGTCTAGTGACTGTCGGGTGGGGGAGTCAGCTGGTAAGGAGAAGGCCCAATTTTGGGGTTCTCCCCTCAGGCGAGTTATCACGAAACCCACTTTCTGGTATTCTGTGCCAGAGGTGTGGGGTCTGAGGTCAAAATAAAGCTTGCAGCCTTCTCTGAACACAAAAAACTGACTTCTCTCTCCGGAAAAGAAGTCAGGAGGTGTAGCTCGGGGTTCAGAAACCGTACCAGGAGTGGCCGGGAGCTGCATCATATTAGAAGCCCCTCGCTGCTCCTGATGCTGCAGGCGAGCAGTCAGGTCCTGGACCAGGTCCGTCAGAATCTGTACCTGGTTGGCCACAGCCGCCACAGCCTCCATAGTGGGTTTCAAGGTTGCTGGTCGGATGTAGGGATCCGACTTCCGTTCGGCCAGTGTTACTGTCAGGACGCGGGGTCCGGGAAACTGGAGGTCCCTGAAAATACCCGCAACCCCTGTCCCTTCCTACTTGCCCCCCTGGGCTAAGCCCCAGGGCGACAACTGGGCGACGGTCCCTACACTCACTAAGGAAGGGGGACACGGGGACTAACGAACAGACAGGCACTGGAACAAACAACAGCAAGGAGAGTCAGGCAATCCGGGTCAGCAACCAGAGGGTATGCGGTACAAGAGGGTCAGGCAAAGGCAACGTCAGGTCCAAAGGCAGAAGGTCAGTAACCGGTGTCAGGAGTCAGGAGTCAGAAGTATGCAGTACGCTGGTGTAGCAGGAAATCCAAAACTAACACTGGCACTGGTCAGGAGACACCAGCAGGTTTAAATGCTGTCAGAGCTCCCGCCCCAGCAGCTGATTGGGGCGGGGAGCCTGACAGCAGCTGAGTGCACCCAGCAGCACTGGGGAACCCGCCCCCAGCCCTGCAGGAGGCAGGACAGGAGACACACATTAGGTTGCCAGGATACCTAGGACGCGACGCGGGGCAACACCCACCGCGTCCCTAGCAACCCGGCGGTGAGGCGGAGCCCGGCGGCCAGGGGTGGTGATGAGGACCGGGGCTCCCCTGCGCCGCACAGCGGCCGCACATGTGATCGGACCGGCGGTGCGGGCACGACGGACCCGCGAACCGCCAGTCCTTACAGCATGATTAACACTGTTTAAGTAAACACAAAACTCAATGGCAGAATAGGTGTTTTTTTTTCTCCTTCACTTCCAAAAAATTTAGTGAAAGTTATACAATGTGCTATATGTACCAAAAATAAGACACCAATAAAAACTAGAGCTCCTCACACAGAAAAACAAACCCTGATATAGCCATGTCGACAGAAAAATAAAAAAGTTATGGCTTTTGAAAAGTGGAGGTGAAAATCCCCTAAAGAGCGTTGTGTCCTTAAGTCCAAAATAGGACCATGCCTTTAAGGGCTCAGTCACACGGGTGTTTTTACGCGCATAAAAAAAAATGCGTGACCATGTCCATTGCCACCCATATGTTCTAATTTTTGTAGGTGCGATTTTGTTTTTTTACAAACGCAGTACGAACGTTTTTACGCGTGTATATACGCGCGTGTGACTGAGCCCTAAGAATCACAAGTGGCATATGCGCTGAGGGCCTGCCATCTGAAAATAAGACCCTGTATTATATTATTTTTTTGCCCCAAAAGTGGCACAGGGTCTTATTTTTGGAGGTGTCTTATACTCACCTAGCAGGTGCCGTTTGGGTCCCTCCCGATGGTCTCCGGTGCTCCTGCAGGCTTCCAATGCACTTGTCAGTATTGACAGATCCCCTCTTGTTGGTAACGGGACTTGAATACACCACCTCCAGCAAGAGATTGCTCTGATTGGTTCACGAGCACTGCCTAAGCCAATCAAAGGCGGTGCTCGATGAAACAATCATAGCCATTCATTCATTGAATGGCTATGATTGGTTCATAGAGAAACTGCTACATGTGCTGCTGGGATCTGTAGTACTAAGCTTCCTAGCAGCACAGCTTCTCAGTAGGTGAGGGTTAATTGAGCTGCTGGGTGTGGTATTCTCCAGCAGCCAATCCTCTTTAGTCTGCAGCACATATAAACCCAGCTCATGTCAGTCTGAGGCTAGTCTTCTACTGTTTGGATGTATCTGTTTTGTTCCCACTCAGATCTGTGTTTGCATGTAGGTCTCTTGTGTCTCTCTGCTTCCCAAACACGGTTTGGACACTCGTTGTCCTGGTCTGCAGCACATGCAGCTCCCCTTTTCCCTTCCCCTAGCAGGTGCCGGCCTCCAAACGTCTTATCTCTTGCTCTGTGTGTCAGTGGTGGATCCCTGACACTGTTCCCTATGTCAGTGCGGTGGCTGACTATCTATCCCCCCTGTATAAGGACACTTAGACTTGCTGTGGAGTTTCATTTTGTGTGCATGTGAGCTCTGGGTGGAGTCAGTGTGGTTTACACTATATGTTGCAGTTTGCTGTGTAAAGTGTGCTCTGTTCTGTCCTGTTGCAACTTGCTGTGTGAAGTGTGCTCTGTTTTGTCCTGTTGCAGCTTGCTGTGTGAAGTGTGCTCTGTTCTGTCCTGTTGCAGCTTGCTGTGTGCAGTGTGCTCTGTTCTGTCCTGTTGCAGCTGGACTCCTGGTTAGTGTAGGGACTAGCGGTATAGTCAGGAGCCTTGAAGTGGCCCGCTAGTTTCCACGTTTTGATCAAAATGTCAACTAATACCTGGTATTTATATATAGCTTATCATCTGTTACTAGTGGTTGCATTTTGGCTGCAGAATGCTGTGTTTTCTGGCTCTGTGTGTCCTATTGTTCTGTCCCTGTCATGTGGCATATGTATGTATCCTGTTCTGGTGCGTGGTTCCTAGGATCAGCTAGGGCCCAGATCCGAAGACCGCTGGGCTGCCCTTTATTGGGGCGATGTCCCTGTTTAGCTAGGGCCATGTCATCCCTCCCCTGTAGAACAGGGCCAGTTGTATGAAAACCTGTGTGCGTGCATATTCTATGGTCACAATTGTGTGGGCCCCCTGCTTAGTTTGCCCACACGATTGTACAAGAAACTGTGATTAGCAGTATAGAGATTTGACAGAAGTTCAGCAAGGTATATGCTAAAATATTTTATGTGGCATTCTGGCCATTTTAAAGAAGTGAATTTTTGAACATCTTTAATCATGCCCGGTGGAACTGATATAATGAATAGTGGTTATCATTCCTTGTATAATGCACACACAAGTGATGTAACTAGAGATGAGCGAGCACCAAAATGCTCGGGTGCTCGTTACTCGGGACGAAATTATCGCGATGCTCGAGGGTTCGTTTCGAGTAACGAACCCCATTGAAGTCAATGGGCGACTCGAGCATTTTTGTATATCGCCGATGCTCGCTAAGGTTTCCATTTGTGAAAATCTGGGCAATTCAAGAAAGTGATGGGAATGACACAGCAACGGATAGGGCAGGCGAGGGGCTACATGTTGGGCTGCATCTCAAGTTCCCAGGTCCCACTATTAAGCCACAATAGCGGCAAGAGTGCCCCCCCCCCTCCCAACAACTTTTACTTCTGAAAAGCCCTCATTAGCAATGCATACCTTAGCTAAGCACCACACTACCTCCAACAAAGCACAATCACTGCCTGCATGACACTCCGCTGCCACTTCTCCTGGGTTACATGCTGCCCAACCCCCATCCGCACGACCCAGTGTCCACAGCACACACCAAAGTGTCCCTGCGCAGCCTTCAGCTGCCCTCATGCCACACCACCCTCATGTCTATTTATAAGTGCGTCTGCCATGAGGAGGAACCGCAGGCACACACTGCAGAGGGTTGGCACGGCTAGGCAGCGACCCTCTTTAAAAGGGGCGGGGCGATAGCCCACAATGCTGTACAGAAGCAATGAGAAATATAATCCTGTGCCACCGCCATCAGGAGCTGCACACGTGGGCATAGCAATGGGGAACCTATGTGCCACACACTATTCATTCTGTCAAGGTGTCTGCATGCCCCAGTCAGACCGCGGTTTTTTATAAATAGTCACAGGCAGGTACAACTCCGCAATGGGAATTCCGTGTGCACCCACAGCATGGGTGGCTCCCTGGAACCCACCGGCTGTACATAAATGTATCCCATTGCAGTGCCCATCACAGCTGAGGTAACGTCCGATTAAATGCAGGTGGGCTTCGGCCCACACTGCATGCCCCAGTCAGACTGTGGTTCTTTAGAAATGGACACATGCAGTTACAACTCCCTGTGGACCCACAGCATGGGTGGGTGCCAGGAAGCCACCGGCGGTACATAAATATATCCCATTGCATTGCCCATCACAGCTGATGTAACGTCAGCTTTAATGCAGGTGGGCAAAATATTAATTGGATTACACTGTAGGCGAGGGCCCCAAAAAATTGGTGTACCAACAGTACTAATGTACCTCAGAAAAATTGCCCATGCCCAACCAAGAGGGCAGGTGAAACCCATTAATCGCTTTGGTTAATGTGGCTTAATTGGTAACTAGGCCTGGAGGCAGCCCAGTTAAAAAAAAAATTGGTTCAGGTGAAAGTTTCAACGCTTTAATGAGCATTGAAACGTATAAAAATTGTTTACAAAAATTATATGACTGAGCCTTGTGGGCCTAAGAAAAATTGCCCGTTCGGCATGATTACGTGAGGTTTCAGGAGGAGGAGCAGGAGGAGGAGGATGAATAGAATACACAGATTGATGAAGCAAAAAGGTCCCCGTTTTTGATGGTGATAGAGAACGATGCTTCCATCCGCGGGTGCAGCCTACGTATTGCTTAGGTATCGCTGCTGTCCGCTGGTGGAGAAGAGAAGTCTGGGGAAATCCAGGCTTTGTTCATCTTGATGAGTGTAAGCCTGTCGGCACTGTCGGTTGACAGGCGGGTACGCTTATCCGTGATGATTCCCCCAGCCGCACTAAACACCCTCTCTGACAAGACGCTAGCCGCAGGACAAGCAAGCACCTCCAGGGCATACAGCGCGAGTTCAGGCCACGTGTCCAGCTTCGACACCCAGTAGTTGTAGGGGGCAGAGGCGTCACCGAGAACGGTCGTGCGATCGGCTACGTACTCCCTCACCATCCTTTTACAGTGCTCCCGCCAACTCAGCCTTGACTGGGGAGTGGTGACACAGTCTTTCTGGGGAGCCGTAAAGCTGGCAAAGGTCTTGGAGAATGTTCCCCTGCCTGCGCTGTACATGCTGCCTGATCTCTGCGCCTCCCCTGCTACCTGGCCCTCGGAACTGCACCTTCTGCCACTAGCGCTGTCGGATGGGAATGTTACCATCAGTTTGTCCGCCAGGGTCCTGTGGTATAGCATCACTCTCGAACCCCTTTCCTCTTCGGGTATGAGAGTGGAAAGGCTCTCCTTACACCGTGGGTCGAGCAGTGTGTACACCCAGTAATCCGTAGTGGCCAGAATGCGTGTAACCCGAGGGTCTCGAGAAAGGCATCCTAACATGAAGTCAGCCATGTGTGCCAGGGTACCTGTATGCAACACATGGATGTCCTCACTAGGAAGATCACTTTCAGGATCCTCCTCCTCCTCCTCCTCCGGCCATACACGCTGAAAGGATGACAGGCAAGCAGCATGGGTACCCTCAGCAGTGGGCCAAGCTGTCTCTTCCCCCTCCTCCTCAAGCTCCTCCCCCTCCTCCTCAACGTGCTGAGATATAGACAGGAGGGTGCTCTGACTATCCAGCGACATACTGTCTTCCCCCGCCTCCGTTTCCAAGCGCAAAGCATCTGCCTTTATGCTTTGCAGGGAACTTCTCAAGAGGCATAGCAGAGGAATGGTGACGCTAATGATTGCAGCATCCCCTCTCACCATCTGGGTAGACTCCTCAAAGTTTCCAAGGACCTGGCAGATGGCTGCCAACCAGGCCCACTCTTCTGTAAAGAATTGAGGAGGCTGACTCCCACTGTGCCGCCCATGTTGGAGTTGGTATTCCACTATAGCTCTACGCTGCTCATAGAGTCTGGCCAACATGTGGAGCGTAGAGTTCCACCGTGTGGGCACGTCGCACAGCAGTCGGTGCACTGGCAGATTAAACCGATGTTGCAGGGTCCGCAGGGTGGCAGCGTCTGTCTTGGACTTGCGGAAATGTGCGCTGACCCGGCGCACCTTTCCGAGCAGGTATGACAAGTGTGGGTAGCTTTTCAGAAAGCGCTGAACCACCAAATTAAAGACATGGGCCAGGCATGGCACGTGCGTGAGGCTGCCGAGCTGCAGAGCCGCCACCAGGTTACGGCCGTTGTCACACACGACCATGCCCGGTTGGAGGCTCAGCGGCGAAAGCCAGCGGTCGGTCTGCTCTGTCAGACCCTGCAGCAGTTCGTAGGCCGTGTGCCTCTTCTCTCCTAAGCTGAGTAGTTTCAGCACGGCCTGCTGACGCTTGCCCACCGCTGTGCTGCCACACCGCGCGACACCGACTGCTGGCGACGTGCTGCTGCTGCTGACACATCTTGATTGCGAGACAGAGGTTGCGTTGGAGGAGGAGGAGGGTGGTTTAGTGGAGGAAGCATACACTGCCGCAGATACCGAGCTGGGGCCCGCAATTCTGGGGGTGGGTAGGACGTGAGCGGTCCCAGGCTCTGACTCTGTCCCAGCCTCCACTAAATTTACCCAATGTGCCGTCAGGGAGATATAGTGGCCCTGCCCGCCTGTGCTTGTCCACATGTCCGTTGTTAAGTGGACCTTGGCAGTAACCACGTTGGTGAGGGCGCGTACAATGTTGCGGGAGACGTGGTCATGCAGGGCTGGGACGGCACATCGGGAAAAGTAGTGGCAACTGGAAACCGAGTAGCGCGGGGCCGCCGCCGCCATCATGCTTTTGAAAGCCTCCGTTTCCACAAGCCTATACGGCAGCATCTCCAGGCTGATCAATTTGGCTATGTGCACGTTTAACGCTTGAGCGTGCGGGTGCGTGGCGGCGTACTTGCGCTTGCGCTCAAACAGTTGCGCTAGCGACGTCTGGACGCTGCGCTGAGAGACATTGCTGGATGGGGCCGAGGACAGCGGAGGTGAGGGTGTGGGTGCAGGCCGGTAGGCACTCGTGCCTGTGTCCTCAGAGGGGGGTTGGATCTCAGTGGCAGGTTGGGGCACAGGGGGAGAGGCAGTGGTGCAAACCGGAGGCGGTGAACGGCCTTCGTCCCACCTTGTGGGGTGCTTGGCCATCATATGCCTGCGCATGCTGGTGGTGGTGGCTCCCCAGCTGATCTTGGCGCGACAAAGGTTGCACACCACTGTTCGTCGGTCGTCAGGCGTCTCTGTGAAAAACTGCCACACCTTAGAGCACCTTGGCCTCTGCAGGGTGGCATGGCGCGAGGGGGCGCTTTGGGAAACAGTTGGTGGATTATTCGGTCTGGCCCTGCCTCTACCCCTGGCCACCGCACTGGCTCGGCCTGTGCCCACACCCTGACTTGGGCCTCCGCGTCCTCGCCCGCGTCCACGTCCTCTAGGCCTACCCCTACCCCTCAGCATACTGTATTACCAGTAGTGCAGAAACAGAACGCTGTAATTAAATGTGCCGCTTATTGGCCCGTGGTTGGAGGCTGACTTCGCTTACGGAACGCACAGCAGAGGCAGGAAAGAATTTTGCGCAAGCCTGCTGTAACACTTAGCTGGCTGCGTATGAATTAGGACAACTACCCCCAGCAGAGACCCAGTACACTTGTGGACAGGAATACAGCGGTGATGTAAGAGGCAACACAGAGGCAGGAAAGAATTTTGCGCAAGCCTGCTGTAACACTTGGCTGGCTGCGTATAAATTAGGACAACTACCCCCAGCAGAGACCCAGTACACTTGTGGACAGGAATACAGCGGTGATGTAAGAGGCAACACAGAGGCAGGAAAGAATTTTGCGCAAGCCTGCTGTAACACTTAGCTGGCTGCGTATGAATTAGGACAACTACCCCCAGCAGAGACCCAGTACACTTGTGGACAGGAATACAGCGGTGATGTAAGAGGCAACACAGAGGCAGGAAAGAATTTTGCGCAAGCCTGCTGTAACACTTGGCTGGCTGCGTATAAATTAGGACAACTACCCCCAGCAGAGACCCAGTACACTTGTGGACAGGAATACAGCGGTGATGTAAGAGGCAACACAGAGGCAGGAAAGAATTTTGCGCAAGCCTGCTGTAACACTTAGCTGGCTGCGTATGAATTAGGACAACTACCCCCAGCAGAGACCCAGTACACTGAGGACGGTCACAGGCAGCCCAAATAGATTTTTTTTACCAAATGTTTTTGGAAAGGCCCACTGCCTATATACACTAAATATGTCTTCTGTCCCTGCCTCACCACTACTGGCCCTGGACAATGTAAAATTACTGCAGGACGCAATGCTCTGCACGGCCGATATACAAAAAAAAAAAAAAAGTGCAACACTGCAAAAAACAGCCTCCCCACTACTGCACACGGTTAGATGTGGCCCTAAGAAGGACCGTTGGGGTTCTTGAAGCCTAAAATAACTCCTAACGCTCTCCCTATAGCAGCTCCGGCACCAGCAGCACTGTCCCTGATCTCTGTCAGAATGCATCTGTGGCGAGCCGCGGGAGGGGCTGATTTATATACTCGGGTGACACCTGATCTCGCCAGCCACTCACTGCAGGGGGGTGGTAGAGGGCTGGAACGTCGCAGGGGGAAGTTGTAATGCCTTCCCTGTCTTTCTATTGGCCAGAAAAGCGCGCTAACGTCTCAGAGATGAAAGTGAAAGTAACTCGAACATCGCGTGGTACTCGTCTCAAGTAACGAGCATCTCGAACACGCTAATACTCGAACGAGTATCAAGCTCGGACGAGAACGTTCGCTCATCTCTAGATGTAACACTACACTGTCAATGTCTATGTTAACATTGGGGTCTGAGTGCCAGAGGCAGCACCTGTTATGTAGCAACCACTTAAGCCTACTCTATGCAGGCATTGCCTAGCAAGTAGAGGAACTGGAAAATTGAGAAGCAACAGAGAATGGCATGTGTATGGAATTTTCCCACTCACCAAAAATCACAGACCAGATAAGAATGGCATGACTCAGAGATTCAACAAATTGAGAATCAATTGCATGTTTTGAAGACTTCTGTACACCAAAACAACCATTTTAACTTGGAGTTGGAGCGGTTTTGCTGGACAAAATGAGGAAAAATACCAGTATCTAGATGTGTAAAGCTAATATGGACATCCTCTAAGAAACTAGCATCTGTAAATGCAGCTTTGCAACAAGTGGCTCCACAAAGTATTGACTTTGAGAGGTGAGTACTTATGCACATTAACGTACTCAGTTTTTTTTTAGTTTTACTTCTTATTTGTGACATAGTTAAAGTGACTTGCACCTTCAAAGTAGTAGGCATGTTGTGTAAAACAAATGGAACAAACCCCCTGGAAAATGAAATTTAATTGTAGGTTCTAATGTAACTGTTACAACCTACCAGGATGCCCTTGCTTTGGAACCTAAAATCTTCACCAAATAACTCCACACATGGTTTGCACCAAAAAGTAGTGAACTGCAAACTTGGAACAGGACTCATGGACAGACATAAATCATGGTTGACAAATGCTCAAAACACTCACAAGCATACTTGTACACGTAGCCAGATAGAATAACTAAAAAATGTACAAGGTATTAGTTCATATTTTGGCGAAGATACTTAAGCCTGCGAGCCCACTTCAAGGGACCTCATTATCTTGCGGGTCACTACTCTAATGAGACAGGTAACCCCAGAAAACTGTCTGCAAATGGGGTGATCATCCCGATAGGAACGGTTCTACACTGGCACCTAAAGACCTAATTAACCCAGAGATGATAAACAATCCAAAGCAGGACAGGACACAGTTCACATCAACACACCAGGGATTGCATGCAACACAGAACAGAGCTGTTTATGGGGGTCAGAAATGCTATCTTTTCTCCTTAGGGAGAGCAACTATATACTATAAACTAAGTGAGGAGACTCAAATGGCCATGCACGCTCCTCTGGGTAATATGCAAATAAGGGAGATGGAATAAATCCTTCACTTATTGAAAGGCAGCTTTTATGTACATGGAGTCTGGCTTTGCTTTTAATTCCCGGTCATTGTAACAAGGCTTGTATAAAAAGTCTGCCTTTCAATAGGTGGCACTGTGGAGGATTTATTCCATCTCCCTTATTTGCTTATTACCCAGAGGAGCGTGCATGGCCATTTGAGTCTCCTCACTTAGTTTATCGTATATAGTTGCTATCCCTAAGGAGAAAAGATAGCACTTCTGACCCCCGTCCCAGGCCTCTCACTAGCAAAGGCAAACTCCTACTGTACACTGATGAAGGGCAAAAACCCTGAAACAGCTGTATGTACATGGAGTCTGGCTTTGCTTTTAATTCCCGGTCATTGTAACAAGGCTTGTATAAAAAGTCTGACTTTGAATTGAAGGAATGCTGCCTTTCAAGAGCTGTTCATAGCATGTCTGCCCACCAGCACAGACCCAACAGAGCACAACACTGTTCACAGACATGTCCGGCCACCTGCACAGACACACACAACACATCATGCATGAAAGCAAAAACCTAGGGTGTTGGGAAACCCTCTCAGAATGCTCATGCATACAAATATCAAACAATAGTTAGTCCAAGTGTCCTCACTCTAAGGGGAAAGGGTCAAACACTGCACTGACATAAATGGAAATGTGTCAGGCATCACCCACCTGAACACACACAATACATCAGACATCTGGAGGCCACACCTGTCAAAGGTAGAGGAAGAGGGGGTCTGCATAAGATGCAAACGGGGAATACATCTGTCCAGACCATCCTCAGGGAAGGTGCAAGAAAGATTAAACAGGCATACCACCAAGCCCTGAGTAGGAATAACAAAGAATGAAAAAAAAGGCCAATATTCTCTAGCCAGAGGAGCTGGTATTTTTGTGCAACAGACCAGTGGGGATTGGCTGACTGGAGAACTCCACACCCAGCCAGGTCAATTATGCCACACCTGTGGGCTCCTGGAAACCCCTATAGAACAGCACAACCTAGCAGCACAACCTGACAGCGACAAAACAGGAAAACACCAATGGCGTGACAACTTTCGCAAGACATTGTATTTCTAACAGCATTTGTGTAATTCTCAGTCTCAATCCAATGTGATTGCTGAATGCTTCCAGTAGCATCTTGCAGTGAGTGCTATGATGGAGGAAGCCAAATTCTCACAGTTTCAGAAACTGAAAAAAATCCCCCAATCTATTTATATAAATGTGAAAGCCCTCACTGACTGACTCACTCACTGACTCACCACTAATTCTCTAACTTTCCGGTGTCATACAAACATGAAATTTGGCTGTAGCATTATTTAGGTCTTAAATAGGAAGAGTAAAGGTGTCACAATTTGATTATTCAATGTGAAGTGCAAAAGTGTTGGCACCCCTGTGTAATGTACCTAATCTAATTCTATAACATCCTGGTGACTTACAAACATGAAATTTTACACAACCATTTTTTTAGGTTCTAAATAGGATAAGTAAAGGTGTCACAACTTGATTAATCAATGCTAAGTGCAAAAGTAAGTGCACCTCTGTGTAATGTACCTAATCTTTCTCTCTAACCTCCTGTTGTCGAATAAACATGAAATTTGGCATGACCATTCTTTAGGTCCTAAATAGGAAAAGTAAAGGGCTCGTAACTTAATTATTCAATGCTTAGTGCAAAAGTATAGGCACCCCTATGAAATGTACTTAATCTAATTCTCTAACTTCCTGGTGTCGTACAAACATGAAAATTGGCACAAGCATTCTTTAGGTCCTAAATAGAAAAAGTATTGGGGTCACAACTCGATTATTTAATGGTAAGTGCACCACTGTATAATGAAACTTCCAGCTGTTGTAGAAGAGTAAAATTTGGCACGAACATTCTTTAAGTACTAAATCTGAAAAGTAATGGGGTTTCAACTCGATTATTCAGTGCTAATTGAAAAAGTAAGTGCACCCCTATGTAATGTAACTTCCCCGTGTTGTACAAGTGTGAAATCTGGCACGAGCATTCTTTAATAATAATAATAATAATAATAATCATTAATTGTATAGCGCCAACTTAGTCCACAGCACTTCTTTAGGTCCTAAATAGAAAAAGGAAAGGGGGTTACAACTTGATTAGTCAATGCTATTTGCAAAAGTAAGTGCACCCCTATGTAATGTAACTTCCTGGTGCTGTACAAGCGTGAAATTTGGTGGGAGCATTCTTTGGGTCCTAAATAAGAAAAGTAATGGTGTCACACCTCGATTATTCAATGCTAATAGTGAAAGTAGGTGCACCCCTATGTAATATAACTTCCCGGTGTCAAACAAGTGTGAAATTTGGCATGAGCATTCTTTAGGTCCTAAATAGAATAGGTAATGTGCTAAATAGGAAAGTAAAAGGGTCACAACTCGATTATTCAATGCTAATTGCAAAAGTAAGCGCACCCTTATGCAATGTTACCTCTCGGTGTCGTACAAGCGTGAAATTTGGCACAAGCATTCTTTAGGTCCTAAGTGCGGAGGATGGGGGGGGGTGGCACATTCTGCAGAGGGACATTGGTACATGCAGCCTGAGGAGAATCTAACGCTCCTCTATGTATATGCATATTTTATTCCTCAGTTCCTCTAAAGTAACCTTGACTTCATAAAATGTTCCATGTGAACAACACATAAATACCTGTATCAAATTAACTCTGGTGAAGCTGGGTATATCAGCTAGTTTGGTTATACAGTTAGGGTACAAAAAACTGGTATCTATCCTTTTCTTTGATGCCTTGGATTAACTAATCACCCTGCCATTAATAACAGGACATGGGAGTAACATGTATGGAGTCTGAATAAAAATGTTGTCTTAGGCCTTAGTCACACGGGCGTTTTTTGCCGCGATTTGCATAGTTAAAGTGACTTGCACCTTCAAAGTAGTAGGCATGTTGTGTAAAACAAATGGAACAAACCCCCTGGAAAATGAAATTTAATTGTAGGTTCTAATGTAACTGTTACAACCTACCAGGATGCCCTTGCTTTGGAACCTAAAATCTTCACCAAATAACTCCACACATGGTTTGCACCAAAAAGTAGTGAACTGCAAACTTGGAACAGGACTCATGGACAGACATAAATCATGGTTGACAAATGCTCAAAACACTCACAAGCATACTTGTACACGTAGCCAGATAGAATAACTAAAAAATGTACAAGGTATTAGTTCATATTTTGGCGAAGATACTTAAGCCTGCGAGCCCACTTCAAGGGACCTCATTATCTTGCGGGTCACTACTCTAATGAGACAGGTAACCCCAGAAAACTGTCTGCAAATGGGGTGATCATCCCGATAGGAACGGTTCTACACTGGCACCTAAAGACCTAATTAACCCAGAGATGATAAACAATCCAAAGCAGGACAGGACACAGTTCACATCAACACACCAGGGATTGCATGCAACACAGAACAGAGCTGTTTATGGGGGTCAGAAATGCTATCTTTTCTCCTTAGGGAGAGCAACTATATACTATAAACTAAGTGAGGAGACTCAAATGGCCATGCACGCTCCTCTGGGTAATATGCAAATAAGGGAGATGGAATAAATCCTTCACTTATTGAAAGGCAGCTTTTATGTACATGGAGTCTGGCTTTGCTTTTAATTCCCGGTCATTGTAACAAGGCTTGTATAAAAAGTCTGCCTTTCAATAGGTGGCACTGTGGAGGATTTATTCCATCTCCCTTATTTGCTTATTACCCAGAGGAGCGTGCATGGCCATTTGAGTCTCCTCACTTAGTTTATCGTATATAGTTGCTATCCCTAAGGAGAAAAGATAGCACTTCTGACCCCCGTCCCAGGCCTCTCACTAGCAAAGGCAAACTCCTACTGTACACTGATGAAGGGCAAAAACCCTGAAACAGCTGTATGTACATGGAGTCTGGCTTTGCTTTTAATTCCCGGTCATTGTAACAAGGCTTGTATAAAAAGTCTGACTTTGAATTGAAGGAATGCTGCCTTTCAAGAGCTGTTCATAGCATGTCTGCCCACCAGCACAGACCCAACAGAGCACAACACTGTTCACAGACATGTCCGGCCACCTGCACAGACACACACAACACATCATGCATGAAAGCAAAAACCTAGGGTGTTGGGAAACCCTCTCAGAATGCTCATGCATACAAATATCAAACAATAGTTAGTCCAAGTGTCCTCACTCTAAGGGGAAAGGGTCAAACACTGCACTGACATAAATGGAAATGTGTCAGGCATCACCCACCTGAACACACACAATACATCAGACATCTGGAGGCCACACCTGTCAAAGGTAGAGGAAGAGGGGGTCTGCATAAGATGCAAACGGGGAATACATCTGTCCAGACCATCCTCAGGGAAGGTGCAAGAAAGATTAAACAGGCATACCACCAAGCCCTGAGTAGGAATAACAAAGAATGAAAAAAAAGGCCAATATTCTCTAGCCAGAGGAGCTGGTATTTTTGTGCAACAGACCAGTGGGGATTGGCTGACTGGAGAACTCCACACCCAGCCAGGTCAATTATGCCACACCTGTGGGCTCCTGGAAACCCCTATAGAACAGCACAACCTAGCAGCACAACCTGACAGCGACAAAACAGGAAAACACCAATGGCGTGACAACTTTCGCAAGACATTGTATTTCTAACAGCATTTGTGTAATTCTCAGTCTCAATCCAATGTGATTGCTGAATGCTTCCAGTAGCATCTTGCAGTGAGTGCTATGATGGAGGAAGCCAAATTCTCACAGTTTCAGAAACTGAAAAAAATCCCCCAATCTATTTATATAAATGTGAAAGCCCTCACTGACTGACTCACTCACTGACTCACCACTAATTCTCTAACTTTCCGGTGTCATACAAACATGAAATTTGGCTGTAGCATTATTTAGGTCTTAAATAGGAAGAGTAAAGGTGTCACAATTTGATTATTCAATGTGAAGTGCAAAAGTGTTGGCACCCCTGTGTAATGTACCTAATCTAATTCTATAACATCCTGGTGACTTACAAACATGAAATTTTACACAACCATTTTTTTAGGTTCTAAATAGGATAAGTAAAGGTGTCACAACTTGATTAATCAATGCTAAGTGCAAAAGTAAGTGCACCTCTGTGTAATGTACCTAATCTTTCTCTCTAACCTCCTGTTGTCGAATAAACATGAAATTTGGCATGACCATTCTTTAGGTCCTAAATAGGAAAAGTAAAGGGCTCGTAACTTAATTATTCAATGCTTAGTGCAAAAGTATAGGCACCCCTATGAAATGTACTTAATCTAATTCTCTAACTTCCTGGTGTCGTACAAACATGAAAATTGGCACAAGCATTCTTTAGGTCCTAAATAGAAAAAGTATTGGGGTCACAACTCGATTATTTAATGGTAAGTGCACCACTGTATAATGAAACTTCCAGCTGTTGTAGAAGAGTAAAATTTGGCACGAACATTCTTTAAGTACTAAATCTGAAAAGTAATGGGGTTTCAACTCGATTATTCAGTGCTAATTGAAAAAGTAAGTGCACCCCTATGTAATGTAACTTCCCCGTGTTGTACAAGTGTGAAATCTGGCACGAGCATTCTTTAATAATAATAATAATAATAATAATCATTAATTGTATAGCGCCAACTTAGTCCACAGCACTTCTTTAGGTCCTAAATAGAAAAAGGAAAGGGGGTTACAACTTGATTAGTCAATGCTATTTGCAAAAGTAAGTGCACCCCTATGTAATGTAACTTCCTGGTGCTGTACAAGCGTGAAATTTGGTGGGAGCATTCTTTGGGTCCTAAATAAGAAAAGTAATGGTGTCACACCTCGATTATTCAATGCTAATAGTGAAAGTAGGTGCACCCCTATGTAATATAACTTCCCGGTGTCAAACAAGTGTGAAATTTGGCATGAGCATTCTTTAGGTCCTAAATAGAATAGGTAATGTGCTAAATAGGAAAGTAAAAGGGTCACAACTCGATTATTCAATGCTAATTGCAAAAGTAAGCGCACCCTTATGCAATGTTACCTCTCGGTGTCGTACAAGCGTGAAATTTGGCACAAGCATTCTTTAGGTCCTAAGTGCGGAGGATGGGGGGGGTGGCACATTCTGCAGAGGGACATTGGTACATGCAGCCTGAGGAGAATCTAACGCTCCTCTATGTATATGCATATTTTATTCCTCAGTTCCTCTAAAGTAACCTTGACTTCATAAAATGTTCCATGTGAACAACACATAAATACCTGTATCAAATTAACTCTGGTGAAGCTGGGTATATCAGCTAGTTTGGTTATACAGTTAGGGTACAAAAAACTGGTATCTATCCTTTTCTTTGATGCCTTGGATTAACTAATCACCCTGCCATTAATAACAGGACATGGGAGTAACATGTATGGAGTCTGAATAAAAATGTTGTCTTAGGCCTTAGTCACACGGGCGTTTTTTGCCGCGATTTGCGGATCGCATGATGGATGCGCATCCGCAAATCGCGTGACCGGGGCCGAAAAATCGCCCGAAAAAACTGCTCCTAGCCGCTTTTCAATAGAAACGGGCCGGAGCTGTCCAGCGCATTGAATTCAATGGAGCCGGCAATACAGCCGGCTCCATTGAAAGCAATGCGCTGCGGGTGATCGCGGGATGAATTTTCGGGAAGGGCTTAAATATATAAGCCCTTCCCTGCAATTCATCCAGAAATGTGTAAAAATAAAAGATATATATATACTCACCTTGTCCCGGCAGATGGAGTTCAGCGTGGCCGGCCAGCAGTGGGTGTGAGTGGGTGTGAGTGAGAGCTGCCCCTCATTGGCTCAGTGATGCTAATCAGAGGCAGCTCTTACTCACACCCATTCATGAATTCATGAATGGGTGTGAGTGAGAGCTGCCTCTGATTGGCTCAACGCAGGGACCAATCAGGGGCAGCTCTCACTCACACCCACTCACACCCACTGCTGGCCGGCCACACTGAACTCCGTCTGCCGGGACAAGGTGAGTATATATATTTTTTTATTTTTACACATTTCTGGATGAATTGCAGGGAAGGGCTTATATATTTAAGCCCTTCCCGACAATTCATCCCGCGATCGCCGGCAGCCCATTGCTTTCAATAGAGCCGGCTGTATTGCTGGCACCATTGAATTCAATGGGCAAACATCGTTCTTCTCTGCCACAGCTGTTACAACTGTGGCAGAGAAGAATGATTTGTGTTCTATATGTTCTTAATGGTGTCGGCGCTGCTGCCGCCGGCCCCATTGAGCGCATATAGAGAAGAGAACAGGAATCGCAGATCGCAGATAGGTGCGATCTGCGATTTCTGTTCTATAATTTATCGGACGAGCGCATAAAAAGCGCTTATGTGTCCGATACCATTGCAAAGCAATGGTTTTAAAAAATCGCCGGACGCATGCGCATGCGCAAATCGCGCGAAAAAACGCCCGTCTGACTAAGGCCTCATTGTGTAGTTTACAGCATCAAAGTATGCATGGCCATTCACATTAGACAAAAGTAGGTTGATGGACGAATGAACAACCATTGAACAAAATATTATCTGTTGTATGATTGCTTCACAGATGCATCCATCCATATTTTAGTCCATGTTGGCAGTTACATTGCTTCAAATTACAAGGCCATAGCCATAGCTATGAATAAAGGCTTGTAATCAGTCTGAAACGTGTGACGAGTAATTTTTTATCCTTTATGTTTTTCATTATAGAATTTTTCTGAGTTGGGAATAAAGGTGCTTTTTTACAGATGCTGGACTTTCTCATTGTTTGGTATGCTTCCAAGCTATACTCCTCCGTGCATCTATAGGTGCCAAGTAAGCTGAAATCTCTTTGTATATAACACCAGAATTTTGGCGTAAAAAAGTCATAAAGTTTGCACAAGTTCTACCCGTGTAAAAATTTTGTGATTTTTCTTCTTTCTGCGCTAGACTTGCTAGGTTGGAAGGTCATGGCTACTCTGGACAAATTTATGTATAATTTATGCCAGAATCTAGCGTAAAGTATGACAAAAATGTACGCTAGGTTGAACATTATGTACATTTCCATGTAGATACATGGAGATGTCGAGATGTGCCTAATTCTTCGAGAACTGGGGAAAATTGTACTAGGACTGACGTTGTAAGTGCCAGTTTTAGTAAATTTCCCCATGTGTCTTTACTGTCAGATATTTGATATTCTGGAACAGTGCTACAAATTCAGTGTCTTACTGAATTCTGAGTACTTGAATGTCATGGGACTGGGTAGCTAGGAGCCTACAAATGATGCAGGCAAACTGAGGTAGGCAATTCTCCTAAGCCTTATTGTGGCCCTCCTTGCTATATACTATATCAATATACAATATCTGATTTTACTATGAGTAAATTAAGTTGAAAATAATGGTAAAATAAATAAGAGCAATATGGGAAAAGTACAAAGAACTAGATAAGCCTTTTTAAAATTTTAACACAGTATCATTATCCTGCTCATTTTTAGGCTCAAAACAGTTCTCAGCCAGTCTGCCAGTATGATTGATCAAGATGCTACATTCATTATACTAGGCTGTCAAATGAAGGGAGTGGTGGGAGATAGCAGTCAGAAATAAATTTAGCATCATGCTTTTGGTTTGTTTTTCAACACTTCAGAATAACATTCAGTATATACGGAAAGAAAGAGAGAAATTAAATTATGATGTAATCTTTAAGGTATCAGATTCTGTGGGTGTTTTACAGTGAGTTCACGGATGTGAGAATAAATGGATTCACACACAAGCTAAGCATTAATAAAGTTCACTTAAAGTAATAAGAAAGTGAAAAAAACATACAATATATCAAAATATATCATCAAAAAAGAAATAAAAATATACAGGATCAAATGATACAAACAGGATATGCAAACAGTATATCAACAAGATTTAGTAAAGCAATACAATATCATACTTAGCATCCGTGATGTGCAGTTATAAAAAGAGTCTATGTCCTTCAACACACTCAGAGTTGGAGAGCAGACGTCTGCACCTGCATAGTTCCATGTGGACTCCCTCTTCCTTTGTCTAGTAGCTATTTTATATAAAATGGATGACGCTACATGATATACAGTGTGAGGGCTCAGTCACACGGGCACATCGGCGCCCGTGTTACTGCAGGTAGCAGACGGCCGTACCTGAAGACGGACGTCTCTCTGCAGCGCCGGAGGAAAGAACATATGACCGGCTTCATTGCCAGATATGTGTTCTTTCATCAGCACTGCGGGGAGACGTCCGTCTTTAGGTACGGCCGTCTTCTAACTGTCAGTCACACGGGCGCATCGGCGCCGGTGTACGGGTGCCGATGCGCCCATGTGACTGAGCCCTAAGCATGATAGCCACGTGAGTGGCGGCCTACCTTCTCTCTCTCAATATTTACATCTTTCTGCATCACTCCACTGCAAGCTAAACCCTCTCTGCTGTTCCCCCCTGCCAAAACCATCTGTACTGATTTGCGCTGTGACTTGTGTATTTTGCATTTTTCCTTTCTACATTGGTACGTCTTTCTGCATCACCCCACTCCAAGATGAACCCGCTTTGCTATTCCCATCTGTCTAAACCATCTGTGCTGATTGTGCTGTGACTTGTGTATTTTGCATTTTTCTTTCTGCATTGGTACGTTTTACTGGCTAAATGAAAATTTACCTTTAGTCATTTCTGCAATCTACCTCCACCTAATAGCATCTTTTAACCATCCTTGTTGAGCTGCTTGCCTTATCTAAGGAGAGCAATAAATCCTCCCCTTCCCCTTTTGGTCAGTAGGTTTGCAATGCTAAACTCAGCTGCCTAGTCAATTGGAACTTGATTAGCCACTCCCATCTGTTTCCTAGTTGTACCTTAACTTTCATTATTAAATCAGTGTAATCATGATAGCCATGCGAGTGGCAACCTCACGAATATGAGCTGTATTAAGTGTGGGCTGGATCAGGTGTGTTATGCAGTTTGACTATGGTAGTTCGACAGAGCAGAAGACAGGTAGGGCACAAACTCTGCCTAAATACCTTGTACTTCAAAGCTATCACTAATGCTGTCACCTCTGTCCTCATCCTAGCTGTCAGTTTCAGAACCTCTTTCCAATGCCCACCTCTGGGGCACTCTATTCACATCTGCCCCTTTCTCTTATCTTCACCTATGCACAGCTCTCATGCACTTTTTACTTTCTTACTTAGCCTCAACCCCTCTAATGCTACTAACAAACATAATAGTTGACCTTTAAAATCTCCTAACCATCTGCTAACCCTTGCTATCTTGCTGCTACTAGCAGCTGGGGATATCTCTCCCAATCCTGGCCCACCCTCCATTGCTCCTAACTTTTACCCCCTACCTGACTCACTAAGACAACCCTCAAACCCAACTACTAGCCCATTTATACCCTCTCCTGACTCTTTTAAATGTGCACTCTGGAATTGCCAGTCAGCATGTAATAAACTCCCTACCATCCATGACTTTTTTACTGCTAAATCCCTAAACCTGCTAGCTTTCACAGAAATGTGGATACAGCAGTCTGACACAGCCTCCCCTGCTGCATATCCTATAACAGCCTGCAGTTCTCGCATATCTCAAGACTAGAAAACAGGTGAGGTGGAGGAGTAGGTGCTCTTCTCTTCCCAAAATGTACCTACCAGGTCATCCCCCCAGTACCCTCACTCACTTTCCCATCGTTTGAGGTACATACGCTACGGCTTTTCCACCCACTGTCCATGCAAGTAGCAGTTATATACAGCACCCCAGGTGCTCCTCGTCTGTTTCTGGACCACTTTGCTGCCTGGCTCCCCCACTTCCTATCCTGCGAAATTCCAACCCTCATCCTAGATGATTTTAACATCCCCACTAATGACCCCATCTCCCCATCTGCCTCTCAGCTTCTATCACTCCCCTCCATTGGTCTCTCCCACTCACAAGGATGGCAATACTCTTGATCTGGTCTTCCTCCGTCTCTGCTCTGCCTCCCACTTCACTAACTCCACTCTTCCACTCTTGGATCATAACCTCCTCTTTTTCTCTTTCAAGCTCCCTAACATCTCTCCTACCTACTGTACTTACAGGAACCTTCAGGCCATTCACACCCAAGACTTTGCTGAGTCCCTACAGTCCTCTCTGTCCCCTATCTCTCTCCTCTCCTGCCCCAACCTGGCTGCTGCACATTACAACACCACTCTTAAACATGCCCTGGATGAAGCGGCACCCCTGTAACTCAAGCTATCCGATGCAGACCGTGGCAACCCTAGCTCACGTCTCAAACGCTTTTCATCTGGCAGTGCTCGAGAAATGCTAAACAGCTATGGAGAAAGTTGCAAACGTCCGCAGACTTTCTCCAGTACAAATTCCTGTTCAGAACCTAAAACCTCGTCCTCCACCATGCCAAACAAGTGTATTTCACCTTTCTCATCTTCTTACTATCGCACAACAATAAATGGCTCTTTGATACTTTTCACTCCCTTCTCAGCCCTAAACTGCAGCTCCCGGTGACGGATCTTAGTGCTGTAGAGCTGGCTGCTTACTTCAAAAAGAAAATTGATGACATCCATCAGGAAATAACTTCCTTTTTTGCAGGACATCCTGTAGTTTACAGGGGTACCATTTTAGAATACATAGGACTTTTTATTGCATTCTTTCTTGGAGACAGAGTGACCAGAAAAGCGCATTTCTGGGGTTCTTTATTTTTTTTCGGATGATGTAAAAACACTATGGGGCCATCACTAAGGAGTTATTAATACCCATATGCTCGTAGCAAAAGTAATATATCAGTGGAAGCAATAGTTCTAAGACTTCAAAAAAAGTGATGAAAGAAACTCATAAAAACATGTCTAGGCTGATTTCAGGTGAGCGTATTACGAGAGCATTTGTGCATCCATAATACAAACGTGTAGCCCAGCCCGACTGCAAGGTTTATTGACCTGAACTTACGAAGTTCCCTATGATGTTCTGAGTTCGGGTCAGCATAACCCCACAGTCGAGCCGAGACATACGTTCATAGTACGGACTCAGAAATGTGTCTGTAATACACTCATCTGATATCAGCCTTTTTGTGGGTAGCAACATCCACTAAAAAAACAATTTACATTGTGCTCAATATGAATTTAATTTCCCTTTCATTTATTTTGCAACCATCATATTTGTACAGTGATATAGAACACATTTATTGTCATATTTTAAAGATTACCCTTGGGATTATTTTGCATTGCTTTGAGATTTACTTATGTCAGTTTATTTCAGTCCTTTTTTGTATGTATACATGGTGGTCCAAAGATTAAGTTGTTGTTAGCTGTTTAGTCATTCACGACCCACAGTGACCCTAAAGGCTCCTAACACCTAAGTAAATCAATTGTTAATATGTTTGGCAGGAATAAATGTGTATGGCATTTAAGCACATATCTGGACTCCTCATTAAATTCTTTATCAGACACACCTGTCACATTTCCCATTTGAAAATATCAACTTGGTTCCAAGATGGCAGCTTTCAAAATGGCCGCTCCTCACAGATATTCCCCCCCCTCCCCTTAGCAACATGCCACACACATAATGGCATTCTCACCATTTTTCCTTTATTCAAGTGTCTCCAAAACTTTGGAGCACCCTGTACATTGAAATATTGAATCTAGACCAATCGTTTCCCTATATTTTTTTCCACAATTTTTATTACTATTTTCCTTATCCTGTGAACAGTATCTATATACTGCATAAAAATACAACTTTTCACTGCCATGGATAATTCTCTAATTTGCTCATTGAACCACTTGGATTCACTACTTGACCTGTATTCTACAATAAAAAGTGTCTGTCTTGACATTTCTTTATCTCCTAATAGTTCTGACTCAATACAGCCCTTAAACATGAGACATTGTAAAAATGTGTAGAAATAAAAATAGAAAAGTTATGAGCACTTCAAAAAATGTCAAAATAAGTTTCAGCTGCAGGTAATTTAGGGTGCATTTACATGGACGAGGAAAATATGTGAGTTCTGTACAATTGTGATACGCACAGAATTCACACATTATAATATCCCAATATTTATAAGTCGTTTACATGAAAGACGTTTTTCTAGAAAAATATCAGCATGTCCTGTTTTTTGAACAATAGTGACCATTATTTTCATGAGGGCAAAAACAAAATTGTATTGCACTTGCATGCAGATGTGATTGTCATGTGAGTGCAATGTGATTTTTTATGTTTCCTATTGAAATTGCATGTGATTTTCAGAAACACACCTGAAAACCACTTGTGCAGAGATGTGATGCAATGTGCTTGTCTTGCGAAATGCATCACAATCGCATGGAAAATTGCATATTTGCAAGTGTGATACCAGTCCAAGTTTCTTGAATATCGCACTTGCCCGTGTAAATCCAACCTCACACTTACTGCATTAGAAACGTCATGCACCAGTATTATGGTTCTGTTCTATGGATTAACTACATTAACTGATACCTAAATAGTTAAAACACTATATATTACCAGAAATGTTTTCAAGACTGAATTACTTTAAAGTGATGACCTGGTACAGTTGTACTCACGTAGCTTGATATTGAACACATGCTGATAGATAGTTACTGCTTTCAGCACATCATATACATTTGTATATATTTCCAGTTACTCTTTATTGTGTACTTTTTATGCTTACGTGCAGGTGTTGCCATTAAAAAAAACATGTTTTTGCATGTAATGAATGGTAATTATAGTAAAGGGAACATTGAACATTGTGGAGCAGAAAAATAACAATTATGTAAATTCTGCTCAAATAGCAACAGCAAACCAAAGATGGAGGCTGATATGATTCTGTTAGCAGTATGTTTATACAATAATACTGTATACTTCATTTCAAGATAGCAATCTTAAGTGATTGTTTTTTTAAAGCAGCACAAGTTTAAAGCAGATTTGTTATCATGTGGTGGTACACAGGCATGTTGAATTCAGCATACTAGGCCTTTAGAACTGAAGTTCATCTTCTCTAATACACCATTTGATTTTAGTTTATTTATTCAGAATGTTAATTTCATAAGTCTCCAAAACAGATTAAAACTTGTCCCTAGACAATGATGAAAATGAGCTACAGAGTATATCAAATTGCTGAACCCTAAAAGAGTAAGTGCATGTTTAAAATTTGATAAGTTAATGAGATCTTAGTACTTCATTGCCTTATAATACACATAGAATTCAAGTAATTTAGAGATTTCCAACTACAGATTCACAGATCTTAACATGTCCAAATCAGAAGACAAAGAGGCACAGTGCTCAGGGAGACCCCATCCATTTAATTCTAGTTATAACTGGACGTCACAGGGTTTACATCCCCATTAATGACATTTTCAGGCATCTTTCAGTGAAATATCAGAATAATGTTATAATGTAAACACTCCTTTTAATTCCCAACCTTAAAAAATAAACTTTTTTAGATCCTCTTTAAAATAATCGACTGTTTCCTTATAAAGATCTAAGGAAGGCCTGTTGATGCCTAGTCGCTTTTCAAAAGAAAGAATGATTTAATTTCTGAGGAAATCAAACTGTCTTTAAATTAATGAAAGTCAATAAATGTAATTCCCAGTGATACTTCTAAGGGGCCAAGCGTAAGGTCTGTTTACACTTGACATAACATATCCATAACGCAACTAAAGCAACCACCCACTGTGACCTGGAGAGAAGAGCAATGAGCCTTAAAAGATCATCCCTTTTACTTCTTTAAATTGGTATTCCCATCTTAGACATCTATGACAATATCTATAGGATAACTTTGAGTTACAGAGACAGCATAGCACAGTGAACTCAGCTGTTTCTATAATTCTAACAATCTCTGTATTCAATCACAGCCTTACCAGGTGGGCCAGAGTCAGAATCCCCCATTCTTGAAATAGGCATAGGTCATAGAGATGAGATCTGCATGTATGAGGCATTTATGGCATATCCTATGGATATGTCAAAAATGTCTAAGATGGGAATAGCCATTTAATTTATCCCAACGTGTCCCACTTTAGTCTAGTCATCTTAATGCTTCTTAAGAGAAAAAAATAATCTAATTTGTCCATTATGTCCAACTTTTAGTTTAGTTGGATATAGCATTGTGTATTGTATCTCTCCATTTTGCATCCATTTTTTAGGAACATAGCTCTTCTTTTTTGATAGCCAAACAAATCTGGGAGGAGAGATTCTATGTTCCTATTGTATCTCAGCAGCAAGTCTTTAGTTTTTTACCATAACTTGCCTAAGCAGTTGGATAAGTTTAGGTCTAGATGCTATTTACAGAGTAGAGTGCCTGGCTGGTAACTGATGGGCATGTTAAATAGAAAATAATTTTGAGAGATTTCCCTCTACAATTTCCCCTTTTGTGTAACTTTGGCATCTAATATTCATTCTCCTTGAACAATCCTTGAGTTCCATGACCTTAGAAGCCACTGAGGAATCATTATTTTTCAAACAGACATTGCTTTGGTCAATTCTGATACCTGGTAGAGATGAGCGAACGTGCTTGGCCACGCCCCTTTTTCGCCCGAATACCACGATTTCCGAGTACTTCCGTACTCGGGCGAAAAAATTTGGGGGCGCCGTGGCGGCACGGGGGGTAGCAGTGGGGAGTGGGGGGGAGAGGGAGAGAGAGAGGGCTCCCCCCTGTTCCCCGCTGCTACCCCCCGCACCGCTACGCCTCTCCCCGCCCCCCGGCGCCCCCCGAATCTTTTCACCCGAGTACTGAAGTACTCGAAAATGGCGGTATTCGGGTGCGTAAGTACTCGAAACGAGTAAGTACGCTCATCTCTAATACCTGGTCATCATCTGAAAAAATTACAAGCCTCCAACAACTGAACCCTCTAATGACACTCAACAATACTTCAATGCATAACAATCAATATTACTTGTATATACAGTATGTCAATCAGAAAATGGTATTACATCATGTGACAGTATGCTGATGATGTTTGACAAATATGTAAATCAAATTCATGAAATTAATTGAAAACATGGTCAATTTAATTTTAAAAACATCAAAATGTACCTGTATGTTCTTAAAGCAATCCTTGGCACATAAAATATTAAAACAAAGATAGAATGCCTGATTTTATGTTGGCTTTTATATCTTTTTATTGAATGCAGCTTTTTCATAAAGGTAAGCAATAGAGATGAGCGAGCACCAAAATGCTCGGGTGCTCGTTACTCGGGACGAAATTTTCGCGATGCTCAAGGGTTCGTTTCGAATAACGAACCCCATTGAAGTCAATGGGCAATCCGAGCATTTTTGTATATCGCCAATGCTCGCTAAGGTTTCCATTTGTGAAAATCTGGGCAATTCAAGAAAGTGATGGTAACGACACAGCAACGGATAGGGCAGGCGAGGGGCTACATGTTGGGCTGCATCTCAAGTTCCCAGGTCCCACTATTAAGCCACAACAGCGGCAAGAGTGGGCCCCCCCCTCCCAACAATTTTTACTTCTGAAAAGCCCTCATTAGCAATGCATACCTTAGCTAGGCACCACACTACCTCCAACAAAGCACAATCACTGCCTGCATGACACTCCGCTGCCACTTCTCATGGGTTACATGCTGCCCAACCCCCCCCCCCCGCATGACCCAGTGTCCACAGCGCACACCAAAGTGTCCCTGCGCAGCCTTCAGCTACCCTCATGCCACACCACCCTCATGTCTATTTATAAGTGCGTCTGCCATGAGGAGGAACCGCAGGCACACACTGCAGAGGGTTGGCACGGCTAGGCAGCGACCCTCTTTAAAAAGGGCGGGGCGATAGCCACAATGCTGTACAGAAGCAATGAGAAATATAATCCTGTGCCACCGCCATCAGGAGCAGCACACGTGGGCATAGCAATGGGGAACCTATGTGCCACACACTATTCATTCTGTCAAGGTGTCTGCATGCCCCAGTCAAACCGCGTTTTTTTATAAATAGTCACAGGCAGGTACAACTCCGCAATGGGAATTCCGTGTGCATCCACAGCATGGGTGGCTCCCTGGAACCCACCGGCTGTACATAAATGTATCCCATTGCAGTGCCCTGGACAGCAGAGGTAACGTCAGATTAAATGCAGGTGGGCTTCGGCCCACACTGCATGCCCCAACCTGACCGGGGTTTTTAATTCATAGACACAGGCAGGTACAACTCCCTATTGTGAAGTCCCTGTGGACCGACAGCATGGGTGGGTGCCAGGAAGCCACCGGTGGTACATAAATATATCCCATTGCATTGCCCATCACAGCTGAGGTAATGTCATGTTTAATGCAGGTGGGCTTCGGCCCACACTGCATGCCCCAGTCAGACTGGGGTTCTTTAGAAGTGGACACATGCAGTTACAACTCCGTGTGGACCGACAGCATGGGTGGCTCCCTGGAACCCACCGGCTGTACATAAATGTATCCCATTGCAGTGCCCTGGACAGCAGAGCTAACGTCAGATTAAATGAAGGTGGGCTTCGGCCCACACTGCATGCCCCAACCTGACCGGGGTTTTTAATTCATAGACACAGGCAGGTACCACTCCCTATTGTGAAGTCCCTGTGGACCGACAGCATGGGTGAGTGCCAGGAAGCCACCGGCGGTACAAAAATATATGCCATTGCATTGCCCATCACAGCTGAGGTAATGTCATGTTTAATGCAGGTGGGCTTCGGCCCACACTGCATGCCCCAGTCAGACTGGGGTTCTTTATAACTGGACACATGCAGTTACAACTCCGTGTGCACCCACAGCATGGGTGGCTCCCTGGAACCCACCAGCTGTACATAAATGTATCCCATTGCAGTGCCCTGGACAGCAGAGCTAACGTCAGATTAAATGCAGGTGGGCTTCGGCCCACACTGCATGCCCCAACCTGACCGGGGTTTTTAATTCATAGACACAGGCAGGTACAACTAACTATTGTGAAGTCCCTGTGGACCGACAGCATGGGTGGGTGCCAGGAAGCCACCGGTGGTACATAAATATATCCCATTGCATTGCCCATCACAGCTGAGGTAATGTCATGTTTAATGCAGGTGGGCTTCGGCCCACACTGCATGCCCCAGTCAGACTGGGGTTCTTTAGAAGTGGACACATGCAGTTACAACTCCGTGTGGACCGACAGCATGGGTGGCTCCCTGGAACCCACCGGCGGTACATAAATATATCCCATTGCAGTGCCCATCACAGCTGAGGTAATGTCATGTTTAAGGCAGGTGGGCTTCAGCCCACACTGCATGCCCCAGTCAGACTGGGGTTCTTTAGAAGTGGACACATGCAGTTACAACTCCGTGTGGACCGACAGCATGGGTGGCTCCCTGGAACCCACCGGCTGTACATAAATGTATCCCATTGCAATGCCCTGGACAGCAGAGCTAACATCAGATTAAATGCAGGTGGGCTTCGGCCCACACTGCATGCCCCAACCTGACCGGGGTTTTTAATTCATAGACACAGGCAGGTACAACTAACTATTGTGAAGTCCCTGTGGACCGACAGCATGGGTGGGTGCCAGGAAGCCACCGGTGGTACATAAATATATCCCATTGCATTGCCCATCACAGCTGAGGTAATGTCATGTTTAATGCAGGTGGGCTTCGGCCCACACTGCATGCCCCAGTCAGACTGGGGTTCTTTAGAAGTGGACACATGCAGTTACAACTCCGTGTGGAACGACAGCATGGGTGGCTCCCTGGAACCCACCGGCTGTACATAAATGTATCCCATTGCAGTGCCCTGGACAGCAGAGCTAACGTCAGATTAAATGCAGGTGGGCTTCGGCCCACACTGCATGCCCCAACCTGACCGGGGTTTTTAATTCATAGACACAGTCAGGTACAACTCCCTATTGTGAAGTCCCTGTGGACCGACAGCATGGGTGGGTGCCAGGAAGCCACCGGCGGTACATAAATATATCCCATTGCATTGCCCATCACAGCTGAGGTAAAGTCATGTTTAATGCAGGTGGGCTTCGGCCCACACTGCATGCCCCAGTCAGACTGGGGTTCTTTATAACTGGACACATGCAGTTACAACTCCGTGTGGACCGACAGCATGGGTGGGTGCCAGGAAGCCACCGGCGGTACATAAATATATCCCATTGCAGTGCCCAACACAGCTGATGTAACGTCAGCTGTAATGCAGGTGGGCAAAAAATTTATTGGATTACACTGTAGGCGAGGGCCCCAAAAAATTGGTGTACCAACAGTACTAATGTACGTCAGAAAAATTGCCCATGCCCAACCAAGAGGGCAGGTGAAACCCATTAATCGCTTTGGTTAATGTGGCTTAATTTGTAACTAGGCCTGGAGGCAGCCCAGTTAAAATAAAAATTGGTTCAGGTGGAAGTTTCAACGCTTTAATGAGCATTGAAACGTATAAAAATTTTTACAAAAATTATATGACTTAGGCTTGTGGGCCTAAGAAAAATTGCCCGTTCGGCGTGATTACGTCTGGTTTCAGGAGGAGGAGGATGAATATTATACACAGATTGATGAAGCTAAAAGGTCCACGTTTTTTATGGTGATAGAGAACAATGCTTCCATCCGCGGGTGCAGCCTACGTATTGTTTAGATATCGCTGCTGTCCGCTGGTGGAGAAGAGAAGTCTGGGGAAATCCAGGCTTTGTTCATCTTGATAAGTGTAAGCCTGTCGGCACTGTCGGTTGACAGGCGGGTACGCTTATCTGTAATGATTCCCCCAGCCGCACTAAACACCCTCTCTGACAAGACGCTAGCCGCAGGACAAGCAAGCACCTCCAGGGCATACAGCGCGAGTTCAGGCCACGTGTCCAGCTTCGACACCCAGTAGTTGTAGGGGGCAGAGGCGTCACGGAGGACGGTCGTGCGATCGGCTACGTACTCCCTCACCATCCTTTTACAGTGCTCCTGCCGACTCAGCCATGACTGGGGAGTGGTGACACAGTCTTGCTGGGGAGCCAGAAAGCTGTCAAAGGCCTTAGAGAGTGTTCCCCTGCCTGTGCTGTACATGCTGCCTGATCTCCGTGCCTCCCCTGCTACCTGGCCCTCGGAACTGCGCCTTCTGCCACTAGCGCTGTCGGATGGGAATTTTACCATCAGCTTGTCCGCCAGGGTCCTGTGGTATAGCATCACTCTCGAACCCCTTTCCTCTTTGGGTATGAGAGTGGAAAGGTTCTCCTTATACCGTGGGCCGAGCAGTGTGTACACCCAGTAATCCGTAGTGGCCAGAATGCGTGTAACGCGAGGGTCACGAGAAAGGCATCCTAACATGAAGTCAGCCATGTGTGCCAGGGTACCTGTACGCAACACATGGCTGTCCTCACTAGGAAGATCACTTTCAGGATCCTCCTCCTCAGGCCATACACGCTAAAAGGATGACAGGCAAGCAGCATGGGTACCCTCAGCAGTGGGCCAAGCTGTCTCTTCCCCCTCCTCCTCATCCTCCTCATGCTCCTCCTTCTCCTCCTCAGCGCGCTGAGAAATAGACAGGAGGGTGCTCTGACTATCCAGCGACATACTGTCTTCCCCCGCCTCTGATTTCGAGCGCAAAGCGTCTGCCTTTATGCTTTGCAGGGAACTTCTCAAGAGGCATAGCCGAGGAATGGTGACGCTAATGATTGCAGCATCGCCGCTCACCATCTGGGTAGACTCCTCAAAGTTTCCAAGGACCTGGCAGATGTCTGCCAACCAGGCCCACTCTTCTGTAAAGAATTGAGGAGGTTGACTCCCACTGCGCCGCCCATGTTGGAGTTGGTATTCCACTATAGCTCTACGCTGCTCATAGAGCCTGGCCAACATGTGGAGCGTAGAGTTCCACCGTGTGGGCAGGTCGCACAGCAGTCGGTGCACTGGCAGATGAAACCGATGTTGCAGTGTCCGCAGGGTGGTAGCGTCCGTGTGGGACTTGCGGAAATGTGCGCAGAGCCGGCGCACCTTTCCGAGCAGGTCTGACAAGCGTGGGTAGCTTTTCAGAAAGCGCTGAACCACCAAATTAAAGACGTGGCGTGAGGCTGCCGAGCTGCAGAGCCGCCACCAGGTTACGGCCGTTGTCACACACGACCATGCCCGGTTGGAGGCTCAGCGGCGCAAGCCAGCGGTCGGTCTGCTCTGTCAGACCCTGCAGCAGTTCGTGGGCCGTGTGCCTCTTCTCTCCTAAGCTGAGTAGTTTCAGCACGGCCTGCTGACGCTTGCCCACTGCTGTGCTGCCGTGCCGCGTGACACCGACTGCTGGCGACGTGCTGCTGCTGACACACCTTGATTGCGAGACAGAGGTTGCGTAGGAGGAGGAGGATGGTTTAGTGGAGGAAGCATACACCGCCGCAGATACCACTACCGAGCTGGGGCCCGCAATTCTGGGGGTGGGTAGGACGTGAGCGGTCCCAGGCTCTGACTCTGTCCCAGCCTCCACTAAATTCACCCAATGTGCCGTCAGGGAGATATAGTGGCCCTGCCCGCCTGTGCTTGTCCACCTGTCTGTTGTTAAGTGGACCTTGGCAGTAACCGCGTTGGTGAGGGCGCGTACAATGTTGCGGGAGACGTGGTCGTGCAGGGCTGGGACGGCACATCGGGAAAAGTAGTGGCGACTGGGAACTGAGTAGCGTGGGGACACCGCCGCCATCATACCTTTGAAAGCCTCCGTTTCCACAACCCTATACGGCAGCATCTCCAGGCTGATAAATTTGGCTATGTGCACGTTTAACGCTTGAGCGTGCGGGTGCGTGGCGGCGTACTTGCACTTGCGCTCCAACACTTGCGCTAGCGATGGCTGGACGGTGCGCTGAGAGACATTGGTGGATGGGGCCGAGGATAGCGGAGGTGAAGGTGTGGGTGCAGGCCAGGAGACGGTAGTGCCTGTGTCCTGAGAGGGGGGTTGGATCTCAGTGGCAGGTTGGGGCACAGGGGGAGAGGCAGCGGTGCAAACCGGAGGCGGTGAACGGCCTTCATCCCACCTTGTGGGGTGCTTGGCCATCATATGTCTGCGCATGGTGGTGGTGGTGGCTCCCCGGGTGATCTTGGCGCGACAAAGGTTGCACACCACTGTTCGTCGGTCGTCTGCACTCTCAGTGAAAAACTGCCAGACCTTTGAGCACCTCGGCCTCTGCAGGGTGGCATGGCGCGAGGGGGCGCTTTGGGAAACAGTTGGTGGATTATTCGGTCTGGCCCTGCCTCTACCCCTGGTCACCGCACTGCCTCTTCCAACCTGCCCTGCTGCTGCACTTGCCTCCCCCTCTGAAGACCTGTCCTCAGTAGGCGTAGCAAACCAGGTGGGGTCAGTCACCTCATCGTCCTGCTGCTCTTCCTCCGAATCCTCTGTGCACTCCTCCCTCGCACTTACTCCAATTACTACTACCTGAGTGATAGACAACTGTGGCTCATCGTCATCGTCCTCCTCACCCACTGAAAGCTCTTGAGACAGTTGCCGGAAGTCCCCAGCCTCATCCCCCGGACCCCGGGAACTTTCCAAAGGTTGGGCATCGGTCACGACAAACTCCTCCAGTGGGAGAGGAACCACTGCTGCCCAATCTGAGCAGGGGTCCAAGAACAGTTCCTGGGAGTCTGCCTGCTCCTCAGAATGTGTCATTGTAATGGAGTGAGGAGGCTGGGAGGAAGGAGGAGCAGCAGCCAGAGGATTCAGAGTTGCAGCAGTGGACGGCGCAGAACTCTGGGTGGTCGATAGATTGTTGGATGCACTTTCTGCCATCCACGAAAGGACTTGCTCACACTGCTCATTTTCTAATAAAGGTCTACCGCGTGGACCCATTAATTGTGAGATGAATGTGGGGACGCCAGAAACGTGCCTCTCGCCTAATCCCGCAGCAGTCGGCTGCGATACACCTGGATCAGGAGCTCGGCCTGTGCCCACACCCTGACTTAGGCCTCCGCGTCCTCGCCCGCGTCCACGTCCTCTAGGCCTACCCCTACCCCTCAGCATGCTGTATTACCAGTAGTGCAGAAACAGAACGCTGTAATTAAATGTGCCGCTTATTGGCCTGTGGTTGGAGGCTGACTTCGCTTACGGAACGCACAGCAGAGCCAGGAAAGAATTTTGCGCAAGCCTGCTGTAACACTTAGCTGGCTGCGTATGAATTAGGACAACTACCCCCAGCAGAGATGCAGTACAGTCAGGACGGTCACAGGCAGCCCAAATAGATTTTTTTTCCCAAATTTTTTTGGAAAAGCCCACTGCCTATATAGACTGCATATGTCTTTCACTGTCCCTGCCTCACCACCACTACTGGCCCTGGTCTATGCAAAATTACTGCAGACTGTTTCACTCTGGACAGGATGACAGCGGTGATGTAAGAGGCAACGCAGAGCCAGGAAAGAATTTTGTGCAAGCCTGCTGTAACACTTAGCTGGCTGCGTATGAATTAGGACAACTACCCCCAGCAGAGATGCAGTACAGTCAGGATGGTCACAGGCAGCCCAAATAGATTTTTTTTCCCAAATTTTTTTGGAAAAGCCCACTGCCTATATAGACTGTATATGTCTTTCACTGTCCCTGCCTCACCACCACTACTGGCCCTGGACTATGTAAAATTACTGCAGGACGCAATGCTCTGGACGCAATGCTCTGCACGGCCGATATACAAAAAAAAAAGAACAATGTGCAACACTGAAAAAAGCAGCCTCAACAGTACTGCACACGGTCAGATGTGGCCCTAAGAAGGACCGTTGGGGTTCTTGAAGCCTAAAATCAATCCTAACACTCTCCCTATAGCAGCTCCGGCATCAGCAGCACTTTCCCTGATCTCTGTCATAATGCATCTGTGGCGAGCCGCGGGAGGGGCCGATTTATATACTCGGGTGACAGCTGATCTCGCCAGCCACTCACTGCAGGGGGGTGGTATAGGGCTTGACCGTCGCAGGGGGAAGTTGTAATGCCTTCCCTGTCTTTTTATTGGCCAGAAAAGCGCGCTAACGTCTCAGAGATGAAAGGGAAAGTAACTCGAACATCGCGTGGTGCTCGCCTCTAGTAACGAGCATCTCGAACACGCTAATACTCGAACGAGTATCAAGCTCGGACGAGTACGTTCGCTCATCTCTAGTAAGCAAACAAAAATGAATTTGTTACAATGCCAACATGAAAAGCAGTAAATAAATGGTGCAAAATACTGTTAATTGCTGATATATCATAGGCTTTACGATAGACCTGAACCAAACAAAAATTTTAAGCTCTTACACCTCCGTGACCTAAATGTATGTCAGGGACTAAGTTGCATTAAGCCTGCATGATGTACAATTACATCATGATGATCAGGCAGGCACAGAAGCTATGCTAGTGTGATTACCAGTTGATCCTGGTACCAACTGGCAGCCGAGTTCCTACTTTAATTGCCTGGAATGGACATAACTTGTTACAACTCGTATAATAAAAATAACATATTACTTATACCGAGTGCAATAAACAGAGTTTCTCCAGCATCCAAAAGATATAAAGACTTGAAAAATTGTATTCTAATATAAAAGTTAAAACAAATGGGATGCACAACCCATATAAAACAGTCCTAGAGCTATGTTTGAACTTTTAACTTTTCTATCTCTTTGATACTGGATAAACTCTCTATGTTGTACCTGGATCTCTCCTAGGTTGCCACTGTTACATAGTAACACAATTTGTAAGGCCCAAAAAAACCATATGTCCATTCGGTTCAGCCTATTACCCCTCAATGTTGATTCAGAAGAAGGCAAAAAAAAAAAGAAAAACAAAAAATAATGTGGTAGAAGCTAATTTACTTCCAGACTCTAATCTTGCAATTGGAATAATCCCTGGATCAACAACCCTTTTTCGGTTATTAATGATTATAACATATAATATTGTATCACACAGGAAAGACATCCAGGTACCTCTTGAACTCTTTTATCAAATTTGTCATCACCATGTCCTCAGGCAGAGAGTTTCATAGCCTCACTGTTCTTACAGCTGTTTGTCGGTGCAAAAATCTTCTTTCCTTTAGATGCAGAGGATGCCCCCTTGTTACAGTCCCAGTCCTGGGTATAAACAGATCATGGGAGAGATCTCTGTATTGACCCGTGATATATTTATAAACTAGCTGATATACCCGGCTTATGAAGTCGTGGTTACTTTAGAGATACCGGAAAAACATATGTTCACCATTTTGCATAGTTCTCTGCGTTATCCAGGAAACACCACGGGGAGGTAACCATGCGACGTTTCCTTTATATAAAATGACATCAGGAAGTGAGAGAATTAGATTTCATTTGTAAAATTTGGACGCTAATACTTTTGCACTTAGAATTGAATAATCGAGTTGGGACCCATTAACTTTTCCTATTGATGACACAATGCCCATGCCAAATTTCAAGTTTCTATGACTTTGGAAAGTGAGAGATTTAGATTATGTACGTAAAATTTCGATGCTAATTCTTTTGCGCATAGAATTGAACAATCGAGTTGGGACCCATTAGCTTTTCCTATTTATGACATAATGAATGCTCGTGCCAAATTTTACGTTTCTATGACACCGGAAAGTGAGAAAATTACATTCCGTGCGTAAAATTTGGACGCTAATTCTTTTGCGCATAGAATTGAATAATCGAGTTGGGACCTATTAGCTTTTCCTATTTATGACATAATCAATGCTCATGCCAAATTTCACGTTTCTATGACACCGGAAAGTTGGAAAATTACATTCCGTATGTAAAATTTGGATGCTAATTCTTTTGCGCATAGAATTGAATAATCGAGTTGGGACCCATTAGCTTTTCCTATTTATGACATAATCAATGCTCATACCAAATTTCACGTTTCTATGACACCGGAAAGTGAGAAAAATACATTCCGTACGTAAAATTTGGACGCTAATTCTTTTGCACATAGACATAATCAATGCTCGTGCCTGACACTGGTTACTCCAGTTAAGCTTACAGTTAACTAAAATCCCCAAGACCTTGTCCATGTCAGTGTTTCTCAATGGTTTCCCATTTAGTCCTCGGTCACACGGGCGATTTTCCGTGCGATCTGCGCATGCGCATGCGATGTGCGATTTTATAAAACCATTGCTTTGCAATGGTATCGGACACATGAGCGCTTTTTATGCGCTCGTCCGATAAATTATAGAGCAGAAATCGCAGATCGCACCTATCTGCGATCTACGATTCCTTTTCTCTTCTCTATATGCGCTCAATGGGGATGGCGGCAGCAGCGCCGACCCCATTGAGAACATATACTAGACAAATCATTCTCCTCTGCCACAGCTGTAACAGCTGTGGCAGAGAAGAATGATGTTTGCCCATTGAATTCAATGGCGCCGGCAATACAGCCGGCTCCATTGAAAGCAATGGGCTGTCGGCGATCGCACGATGAATGACAGCTGAGAGCTGCCCCTGATTGGTCCCTGCGCTGAGCCAATCAGAGGCAGCACTCACTCACCCATTCATGAATTCATGAATGGGTGTGAGTGAGAGCTGCCTCTGTTTGGTGAGGCTGTGACCAATCAGAGGCAGTTCATTCAGCAGGCAGGGATTTTAAATCCCCGGCTGCTGAATACTACTCAGAGCAGTAGTATTGCTCTGCCGGCCGGCCGGCCACGGCTGAACTCCGTCTGCCGGGACAAGGTGAGTATATTTTTTTTAACTTTTTACACATTTCTGGATGAATTTCAGGGAAGGGCTTATATTTTTAAGCCCTTCCCGAAAATTCATCCTGAGATCGCCCGCAGCTAGAGATGAGCGAGCACCAAAATGCTCGGGTGCTCGTTACTCGGGACGAACTTTTCGCGATGCTTGAGGGTTCGTTTCGAGTAACGAACCCCATTGAAGTCAATGGGCGACCCGAGCATTTTTGTATTTCGCCGATGCTCGCTAAGGTTTCCTTGTGTGAAAATCTGGGCAATTCAAGAAAGTGATGGGAACGACACAGCAACGGATAGGGCAGGCGAGGGGCTACATGTTGGGCTGCAAGTTCACAGATCCCACTATTAAGCCACAATAGCGGCAAGAGTGGGCCCCCCCCCCTCCCAACACCTTTTACTTCTGAAAAGCCCTCATTAGCATGGCATACCTTTGCTAAGCACCACACTACCTCCAACAAAGCACAATCACTGCCTGCATGATACTCCATTGCCACTTCTCCTGGGTTACATGCTGCCCTACCGCCCCCCCTCCCCCCCACAGCGCACACCAAAGTGTCCCTGCGCAGCCTTCAGCTGCCCTCATGCCACACCACCCTCATGTCTATTTAGAAGTGCATCTGCCATGAGGAGGAACCGCAGGCACACACTGCAGAGGGTTGGCACGGCTAGGCAGCGACCCTCTTTGAAAGGGGCGGGGCGATAGCCCACAATGCTGTACAGAAGCAATGAGAAATAGAATCCTGTGCCACCGACATCAGGAGCTGCACACGTGGGCATAGCAATGGGGAACCTATGTGCCACACACTATTCATTCTGTCAAGGTGTCTCTGCATGCCCCAGTCAGACCGGGCTTTTTAATTCATAGACACAGGCAGGTACAACTCCCTATTGTGAAGTCCCTGTCGACCGACAGCATGGGTGGCTCCCTGGAACCCACCAGCGATACACAAAAATATCCCATTGCATTGCCCAACACAGCTGAGGTAGTAATGTCGTGCTTAATGCAGGTGGGCTTCGGCCCACACTGCATGCCCCAGTCAGACTGGGGTTCTTTACAAGTGGAAACAGATGCATTTATAATTCCCTGTGGACCCACAGCATGGGTGGGTGCCAGGAAGCCACCGGCGGTACATAGAAATATCCCATTGCATTGCCCAACACAGCTGAGGTAGTAATGTCGTGCTTAATGCAGGTGGGCTTCGGCCCATACTGCATGCCCCAGTCAGACTGGGGTTCTTTACAAGTGGACACATGTAGGTTAAACTCCGTGTGCACCTACAGCATGGGTGGCTCCCTGGAACCCACCGGCGATACACAAAAATATCCCATTGCATTGCCCAACACAGCTGAGGTAGTAATGTCGTGCTTAATGCAGGTGGGCTTCGGCCCACACTGCATGCCCCAGTCAGACTGGGGTTCTTTACAAGTGGAAACAGATGCATTTATAATTCCCTGTGGACCCACAGCATGGGTGGGTGCCAGGAAGCCACCGGCGGTACATAAATATATCCCATTGCAGTGCCCAACACAGCTGATGTAACGTCAGCTGTAATGCAGGTGGGCAAAAAATTAATTGGATTACACTGTAGGCGAGGGCCCACAAAAATTGGTGTACCAACAGTACTAATGTACCTCAGAAAAGTTGCCCATGCCCAACCAAGAGGGCAGGTGAAACCTATTAATCGCTTTGGTTAATGTGGCTTAAGTGGTAACTAGGCCTGGAGGCAGCCCAGTTTAACGAAAAATTGGTTCAAGTTAAAGTTTCAACGCTTTTAAGAGCATTGAAACGTATAAAAATTGTTTAGAAAAATTATATGAGTGAGCCTTGTGGCCCTAAGAAAAATTGCCCGTTCGGCGTGATTACGTGAGGTTTCAGGAGGAGAAGCAGGAGGAGGAGGAGGAATATTATACACAGATTGATGAAGCAGAAATGTCCCCGTTTTGGATGGTGAGAGAGAACGATGCTTCCATCCGCGGGTGCATAATACGTATTGCTTAGGTATCGCTGCTGTCCGCTGGTGCAGAAGAGAAGTCTGGGGAAATCCAGGCTTTGTTTATCTTGATGAGTGTAAGCCTGTCGGCACTGTCGGTTGACAGGTGGGTGCGCTTATCCGTGATGATTCCCCCAGCCACACTAAACACACTCTCTGACAAGACGCTAGCCGCAGGACAAGCAAGCACCTCCAGGGCATACAGCGCGAGTTCCGGCCACGTGTCCAGCTTCAACACCCAGTAGTTGTAGGGGGCAGAGGCGTCACGGAGGACGGTCGTGCGATCGGCTACGTACTCCCTCACCATCCTTTTACAGTGCTCCCGCCGACTCAGCCGTGACTGGGGAGCGGTGACACAGTCTTGCTGGGGAGCCATAAAGCTGGCAAAGGCCTTGGAGAATGTTCCCCTGCCTGCGCTGTACATGCTGCATGATCTCTGCGCCTCCCCTGCTACCTGGCCCTCGGAACTGCGCCTTCTGCCACTAGCGCTGTCGGATGGGAAGTTTACCATCAGTTTGTCCACCAGCGCCCTGTGGTATTGCATCATTCTCGAACCCCTTTCCTCTTCGGGAATGAGAGTGCAAAGGCTCTCCTTATACCGTGGGTCGAGCAGTGTGTACACCCAGTAATCCGTAGTGGCCAGAATGCGTGTAACGCGAGGGTCACGAGAAAGGCATCCTAACATGAAGTCAGCCATGTGTGCCAGGGTACCTGTACGCAACACATGGCTGTCTTCACTAGGAAGATCACTTTCAGGATCCTCCTCCTCCTCCTCTTCCTCCTCCTCAGCCCATACACGCTGAAAGGATGACAGGCAAGCAGCATGGGTACCGTCAGCAGTGGGCCAAGCTGTCTCTTCCCCCTCCTCCTCATCCTCCTCATGCTCCTCCTCCTCCTCCTGAACGCGCTGAGATATAGACAGGAGGGTGCTCTGACTATCCAGCGACATACTGTCTTCCCCCGGCTCTGTTTCCGAGCGCAAAGCGTCTGCCTTTATGCTTTGCAGGGAACTTCTCAAGATGCATAGCAGAGGAATGGTGACGCTAATGATTTAAGCATCGTCGCTCACCACCTGGGTAGACTCCTCAAATTTTCCAAGGACCTGGCAGATGGCTGCCAACCAGGGCCACTCTTCTGTAAATAATTGAGGAGGCTAACTCACACTGCGCCGCGCAAGTTGGAGTTAGTATTCCACTATAGCTCTACGCTGCTCATAGAGTCTGGCCAACATGTGGAGCGTAGAGTTCCACTGTGTGGGCACGTCGCACAGCAGTCGGTGCACTGGCAGATTAAACTGATGTTGCAGGGTCCGCAGGGTGGCAGCGTGCGTGTGGGATTTGCGGAAATGTGCGCAGAGCTGGCGCACCTTTCCGAGCAGGTATGACAAGTGGGGGTAGCTTTTCAGAAAGCGCTGAACCACCAAATTAAACACATGGGCCAGGCATGGCACGTGCGTGAGGCTGCCGTGCTGCAATGCCGCCACCAGCTTACGGCCGTTGTCACACACGACCATGCCCGGTTGGAGGCTCAGCGGCGCAAACCAGCGGTCGGTCTGCTCTGTCAGACCCTGCAGCAGTTCGTGGGCCGCATGCCTCTTCTCTCCTAAGCTGAGTAGTTTCAGCACGGCCTGCTGACGCTTGCCCACCGCTGTGCTGCCACGCCGCGTTACACCGACTGCTGGCGACGTGCTGCTGACACATCTTGATTGCGAGACAGTGGTTGCGTTGGAGGAGGAGGAGGAGGAAGGTGCTTTAGTGGAGGAAGCATACACCGCCGCAGATACCACCACCGAGCTGTGGCCCGCAATTCTGGGGGTGGGTAGGACGTGAGCGGTCCCAGGCTCTGACTCTGTCCCAGCCTCCACTAAATTCACCCAATGTGCCGTCAGGGAGATATAGTGGCCCTGCCCGCCTGTGCTTGTCCACGTGTCTGTTGTTAAGTGGACCATCGCAGTAACCGCGTTGGTGAGGGCGCGTACAATGTTGCGGGAGACGTGGTCGTGCAGGCCTGGGACGGCACATCGGGAAAAGTAGTGGCGACTGGGAACTGAGTAGCGCGGGGCCGCCGCCGCCATCATGCTTTTGAAAGCCTCCGTTTCCACAAGCCTATACGGCAGCATCTCTAGGCTGATCAATTTTGCAATGTGCACGTTTAACGCTTGAGCATGCGGGTGCGTGGCGTTGTACTTGCGCTTGCGTTCAAACTGTGGCGCTAGCGACGTCTGGACGCTACGCTGAGAGACATTGCTGGATGGGGCCGAGGACAGCGAAGGTGAGGGTGTGGGTGCAGGCCAGGAGACGGTAGTGCCTGTGTCCTCAGAGGGGGGTTGGATCTCAGTGGCAGGTTGGGGCACAGGGGGAGAGGCAGTGGTGCAAACCGGAGGCGGTGAACGGGCATCGTCCCACCTTGTGGGGTGCTTGGCCATCATATGCCTGCGCATGCTGTTGGTGGTGCCTCCCCAGCTGATCTTGGCGCGACAAAGGTTGCACACCACTGTTCGTCGGTCGTCAGGCGTCTCTGTGAAAAACTGCCACACCGTTGAGCACCTTGACCTGTGCAGGGTGGCATGGCGCGAGGGGGCGCTTTGGGAAACAGTTGGTGGATTATTCGGTCTGGCCCTGCCTCTACCCCTGGCCACCACACTGGCTCGGCCTGTGCCCACACCCTGACTTGGGCCTCCGCGTCCTCGCCCGCGTCCACGTCCTATAGGCCTACCCCTACCCCTCAGCATGGTGTATTACCAGTGATTTGATTTCCCAGGCAGGAAAGAAAGTGGCGCAAGCCTGCAGCCAAAATACAATTTTTTCCCTTGTTTTTCAAAGGACAAGCCACACTGCGTGTATTCAATGAATACTATTAAGTTTAATAACTGTGTTGTGGCCCTGCAAATGTGTCAGAGAACTGCAGTGATGCAAAGTTATTGGCTCCAGCAGATCAGGGATTTCCCATGCAGAAAAAAAATTGGCGCAAGCCTGCAGTAAAACGTAGCTGGCTGCGTCTGATTTTTTTTAACGTTCTGCACGCAGCACACACGTACCCAGAGCCCTGAGGACTGTCAGAGGCAGGCAAAATACAATTTTTTCCCTTGTTTTTCAAAGGACAAGCCACACTGCGTGTATTCAATGAATACTACTAAGTTTAATAACTGTGTTGTGGCCCTGCAAATGTGTCAGAGAACTGCAGTGATGCAAAGTTATTGGCTCCAGCAGATCAGGGATTTCCCATGCAGGAAAAAAATTGGCGCAAGCCTGCAGTAAAACGTAGCTGGCTGCGTCTGATTTTTTTTAACGTTCTGCACGCAGGACACACGTACCCAGAGCCCTGAGGACTGTCAGAGGCAGGCGAAATACAATTTTTTCCCTTGTTTTTCAAAGGACAAGCCACACTGCGTCTATTCAATGAATAATGTATGTCTTCTGGCCCTGCCTACACAATTCTATCCCTGTAGTATTAATGTCGGGTGCAATGGTCTGCACAGCTGGTTTTGAGAAAAAAAAAAAAATGCAACACTGCTAACAGCAGCCTGGACAGTACTGCACACGGATAGATGTGGCCCTAGAAAGGACCGTTGGGGTTCTTGAAGCCTACACTCACTGCTAACACTCTCCCTGCCTAACCACCACTTCTGTCCCTATTGCAGGGTGCAATGCTCTGCAGATCCAATTTTGAAAAAAAAAAAAAAAATACAGTGCTAACACAGTACTGCACACTATTAGATGTGGCCCTGAGAAGGACCGTTGGGGTTCTTGAAGCCTACACTAACTCCTAACGCTCTCCCTACAGCAGCTCCAGCACGATACCACTGTCCCTCAGCTAACTCACAAGGCATGTGTGGCGAGCCGCGGGAGGGGCCGACTTTTATACTCGGGTGACATCTGATCGCCCCAGCCACTCACTGCAGGGGGGTGGTATAGGGCTTGAACGTCACAGGGGGAAGTTGTAATGCCTTCCCTGTCTTTCAATTGGCCAGAAAAGCGCGCTAACGTCTCAGAGAGGAAACTGAAAGTAACTGGAACACCGCGTGGTACTCGTTACGAGTAACGAGCATCCCGAACACCCTAATATTCGCACGAATATCAAGCTCGGACGAGTACGTTCGCTCATCTCTACCCGCAGCCCATTGCTTTCAATGGAGCCGGCTGTATTGCCGGCTCCATTGAATTCAATGCGCTGGACAGCGCTGCACTGCTCCGGCCCGTTTCTAATGAAACGCGGCTAGGAGCAGATTTTTCGAGCGATTTTTCGGCCCCGGTCACGCGATTTGCGGATGCGCGTCTGTCATGCAATCGGAAAAAACGCCGGTGTGACCGAGGCCTTAGTGTGTAATGGTGACATGTATTTCCTCTGTCCATGTGCATAACCTGACATTTATCAGTGTTACATCTCATTTGCCCATTTTCTACTCAAGCTATCAATTTATCCAGATCCTCTTGCAATCTCATTGTGCCCTCTCTTGTGTTAATATGTTTGCATAGTTTTGTGTCATCTGCAAATATTTATATTTTACTGCACAATCGTACTACCAGGTCATTAATAAATATATGAAAAAGAATAGGGCCCAAAACTGACTCCTGTGGTACCCCACTAGTAATGATGACCCAATCAGAGTATGTACCATTTATAATCACAATCTGCTTTCTATCACTGAGCCAATTGCTTACCCACTAAGGGCGCCTACCCACTGGCAATTTTTTTTCCTGCGATGTTTTGCGTTTTTTCTCAAGAGCAATTAGTATAGAATGTGTTCTTGTCCATCTGGGGTTTTTTTTTCCGTTTCGTGGGGTTTTTTCACATAGGAACTGTCAGTTGCATATGTCTCCTTATTTTTCTCTTAATGCACCCATGATTGTCAATGGAGGGCTGCAAAAAACGCGCAAAACACGCCGCGAAAACGCACAAAAAGCGCTGCAAAAATCATGCAAAAAACGCGCGAAAACGCCGCGTTTTTCACGCGCGAAAATCGGCAACGCAAGTGGGTAGGCGCCCTTACACACATTATAACCCAGACCAAGCATTCTCATTTTATATACCATCTTTTTATGTGGCACAGTATCAAATGTTTTGGAAAAGTCCAGATACACAAAATCCAATGCCTCTCCCTGCTCCAATCTAGAACTTACCTCCTAGTAGAAGATGATCAGGTTGGTGTCACAGGAGCGATCTCTCAAAAACTCATGCTGATACAGAGTTATGCAGCCATTTTCCTTGAGGTCCTCCTGGATAGCATCTCTTAGAAAAGCTTCAAACATTTTACACACAATAGAAGTAAGACTTTTCAGCCTGTAGTTTCCAGGTTCCCTTTTTGCCCCTTTTTTGAATATCAGTGCCACATTGGCTGTGCGCCAATCCAATGGAGTAGACCCATCTTTTTTAGTAGTTTAAATGCTTTATTTTTACTGTTTTCTGCCCCTTTACATCTTTACTAAGCCACATTGTTTTTCTTCTATTGCTAAGTCTTTTATTCCTGTAAGGTATGAACCGCTCACAGTAAGCAATTAGGATGTTTTTAAACATTTCCCATTTATTGTTTATACTGTTATTTTTGATAACATTATCCAAGTCAATAAGGTTAAGGGCATCACTAAGCTGATTGACCTTGGCCTTCCCAACGTTTAATATTCTTGTAGTTCCCGTATAAAACTCTCTCTTGAAGGACAAGTTGAAATGTATTATATTATGGTCACTATTTCCCAGGTGTCCCTCAATCTGCATCCCTGTTATTCTGTCAGGTCTATTAGTTAATAATAAGTGTAAGGGCGCCTACCCACTGGCGTTGCCGATTTTTGTGCGTGAAAAACGCAGCGTTTTCTGCGCGTTGTTCGTGGCGTTTTCCGCGCGTTTTTCGCGGTTTTTTCGTTAATTTCCATTGACAATCATGGGTGCATTAAGAGAAAAATAAGGAGGCATATGCAACTGACAGTTCCTATGTTAAAAAGTGCAACGGACCGGAAAAAAACCCCCCAATGGACAAGAACACATTCTATACTAATTGCTCTTCAGAAAAAACGCAAAACGCAATTTAGCATCGCAGGAAAAAAATCGCCAGTGGGTAGGCGCCCTAAGGGTGACTACCCACTACAGTTCTTTTTCACTGCAAAATTCGCAGCGTTTTTTTTTCTCCAAGGGTCTATGGGACTTATTAATGTTAAAATCGCAATTTACCGCGAAATCGCGATTTTAACATTAACAAGCCCCATAGACCCTTGGAGGAAAAAAACGCTGCGCATTTCGCAGTGAAAAAGAACTGTAGTGGGTAGTCACCCTAAAATGGCTGTCTCTTTAGTCAGGTCCTGTACAAGCTGGGTAAGGTAATTATCTCTAGTAACTGACAGGAAGTTGTTTATGAGATCCACAGGTTTTGGCTTCTCAGTTTATATCTGGATAGTTAAAGTCCCTCATAATTAAAGATGAGCGAACACCAAAATGCTCGGGTGTTCGTTATTCGAAACGAACTTCCTGCGATGTTCGAGGGTTCGTTTCGAATAACGAACCCCATTGAAGTCAATGGGCGACCAGAGCATTTTTGTATTTCGCCGATGCTCGCTAAGGTTTTCATGTGTGAAAATCTGGGCAATTCAACAAAGTGATGGGAACGACACAGCAACGGATAGGGCAGGCGAGGGGCTACATGTTGGGCTGCATCTCAAGTTCACAGGTCCCACTATTAAGCCACAATAGCGGCAAGAGTGGGCCCCCCCCCTCCCAACAACTTTTACTTCTGAAAAGCCCTCATTAGCATGGCATACCTTTGCTAAGCACCACACTAGCTACAACAAAGCACAATCACTGCCTGGATGACACTCCGCTGCCACTTCTCCTGGGTTACATGCTGACCAACCGCCCCCCCCTCCCCCCCACAGCGCACACCAAAGTGTCCCTGCGCAGCCTTCAGCTGCCCTAATGCCACACCACCCTCATGTCTATTTAGAAGTGCGTCTGCCATGAGGAGGAACCGCAGGCACACACTGCAGAGGGTTGGCACGGCTAGGCAGCGACCCTCTTTAAAAGGGGCGGGGCGATAGCCCACAATGCTGTACAGAAGCAATTAAAAATATAATCCTGTGCCACCGCCATCAGGAGCTGCACACGTGGGCATAGCAATGGGGAACCTATGTGCCACACACTATTCATTCTGTCAAGGTGTCTGCATGCCCCAGTCAGACTGGTAATATGTACCTTAACAGTAACCGCGTTGGTGGTAATGTGGTGGTGACTGCGGACCTAGTAGCGCGGTTGTATTTTGTTGGTTTTCGAAATGTGGCCAGGATTAAGTTGGCCGTGGCGGGGAATGTTTTTGAGGCACTACGTGTCCTCTCCACGTGTCCGTGGTTATATGCACCTTATCAGTAACCGCGTTGGTGGTAATGTGGTGGTGACTGCGGACCTAGTAGCGCGGTTTTATTTTGTTGGTTTTCGGAATGTGGCCAGGATTAAGTGGGCCGTGGCGGGGGGATGGTGGGGGGGGGGCTCTCTTGTAATGTCGGTAAAGGTGAAATTCTTGGACTGCCACCAGACGAACCAATGAAAAGGCATTTGCCAAGAATGTTTTCCCTGTTGGAGGAGGAGGGGGATGTTTTTGAGGCACTACGTGTCCTCTCCACGTGTCCGTGGTTATATGCACCTTATCAGTAACCGCGTTGGTGGTAATGTGGTGGTGACTGCGGACCTAGTAGCGCGGTTTTATTTTGTTGGTTTTCGGAATGTGGCCAGGATTAAGTGGGCCGTGGCGGGGGGATGGTGGGGGGGCTCTCTTGTAGTGTCGGTAAAGGTGAAATTCTTGGACTGCCACCAGACGAACCAATGCAAAGGCATTTGCCAAGAATGTTTTCCCTGTTGGAGGAGGAGGGGGATGTTTTTGAGGCACTACGTGTCCTCTCCACGTGTCCGTGGTTATATGCACCTTAACAGTAACCGCGTTGGTGGGAAATGGCCTCGCCGCCATCATGTCTTTGGGAAGCCTCTGTTTCCACACCCCAGAGACATACCATTAGCAGCGGTATAGGCAGAGCCCAGAATTCGTAACATTTCAGCCGTAGCATTCGGACAGGCCCCACTAACATATCACTAGCAGCATTATAGGAGGAGCGCAGTCTTCGTTCCATGTCAGCAATAGTAGAACTCAAGACAGGCCCCAGTAACAATTCCGAAGCAGCAGTATAGCGGGAGCGCAGTCTTCGTTCCATGTCAGCAATAGTAGCACTCAAGACAGGCCCCAGTAACAATTCCGAAGCAGCAGTATAGCGGGAGCGCAGTCTTCGTTCCATGTCAGCAATAGTAGCACTCAAGACAGGCCCCAGTAACAATTCCGAAGCAGCAGTATAGCGGGAGCGCAGTCTTCGTTCCATGTCAGCAATAGTAGCACTCAAGACAGGCCCCAGTAACAATTCCGAAGCAGCAGTATAGCGGGAGCGCACTCTTCGTTCCATGTCAGCAATAGTAGCACTCAAGACAGGCCCCAGTAACAATTCTGAAGCAGCAGTATAGTGGGAGCGCAGTCTTAGTTCCATTTCAGTAGCCTTAGTATAGCCAAGGCCCAAGTTACATTTATGTAGCTAAAGTGTAGGCCAACCCCACACACACTTCTGTACCATGAGTGCAGGCGAAGAACATACAAATTGCTATGATTACACTGTAGGTGAGGGCCCCAAAAAATTGGTGTACCAACAGTACTAATGTACCTCAGTAAACATTGGCCATGCCCAACCAAGATGGCAGGTGAAACCCATTAATCGCTTTGGTTAATGTGGCTTAAGTGGTAACTAGGCCTGGAGGCAGCCCAGTTTAACGAAAAATTGGTTCAAGTTAAAGTTTCAACGCTTTTAAGAGCATTGAAACATATAAAAATTGTTTCGAAAAATTAGATGAGTGAGCCTTGTGGCCCTAAGAAAAATTGCCCGTTCAGCGTGATTACGTGAGGTTTCAGGAGGAGGAGCAGGAGGAGGAGGAGGAATATTAGACACAGATTGATGAAGCAGAAATGTCCCCGTTTTGGATGGTGAGAGAGAACGTAGCTTCCATCCGTGGGTGCAGCCTACGTATTGCTTACGTATCGCTGCTGTCCGCTGGTGGAGAAGAGAAGTCTGGGGAAATCCAGGCTTTGTTCATCTTGATGAGTGTTAGCCTGTCGGCACTGTCGGTTGACAGGCGGGTACGCTTATCTGTGATGATTCCCCCAGCCGCACTAAACACCCTCTCCGACAAGACGCTAGCCGCAGGACAAGCAAGCACCTCCAGGGCATACAGTGCTAGTTCAGGCCACGTGTCCAGCTTCGACACCCAGTAGTTGTAGGTGGCAGAGGCGTCACGGAGGACGGTCGTGCGATCGGCTACGTACTCCCTCACCATCCTTTTACAGTGCTCCCGCCGACTCAGCCTTGACTGGGGAGCGGTGACACAGTCTTGGTGGGGAGCCATAAAGCTGTCCAGGCCCTTAAAGACTGTTGCACTGCCTGGGATGTACATGCTGCTCGATCTCCGCACCTCCCCTGCTACCTTGCCCTCGGTACTGCGCCTTCTGCCACTAGCGCTGTCGGCTGGGAATTTTACCATCAGCTTGTCCGCAAGGGTCCTGTGGTATAGCAACACTCTCGAACCCCTTTCCTCTTCGGGAATGAGAGTGGGCAGGTTCTCCTTATAGCGTGGGTCGAGCAGTGTGTACACCCAGTAATCCGTTGTGGCCAGAATGCGTGCAACGCGAGGGTCACGAGAAAGGCATCCTAACATGAAGTCAGCCATGTGTGCCAGGGTACCTGTACGCAACACATGGCTGTCTTCACTAGGAAGATCACTTTCAGGATCCTCCTCCTCCTCCTCCTCCTCCTCAGGCCATACACGCTGAAAGGATGACAGGCAATCAGCCGGTGTACCGTCAGCAGCGGGCCAAGCTGTCTCTTCCCCCTCCTCCTCATCCTCCTCATGCTCCTCCTCCTCCTCCTCTACGCGCTGAGAAATAGACAGGAGGGTGCTCTGACTATCCAGCGACATACTGTCTTCCACCGCTCCCGTTTCCGAGCGCAAAGCAGCTGCATTTATGCTTTGCAGGGAATTTCTCAAGATGCATAGCAGAGGAATGGTGACGCTAATGATTGCAGCATCGCCGCTCACCACCTGGGTAGACTCCTCAAAATTACCAAGGACATGGCAGATGTCTGCCAACCAGGCCCACTCTTCTGAAAAGAATTGAGGAGGCTGACTCCCACTGCGCCGCCCATGTTGGAGTTGGAATTCGACTATAGCTCTACGCTGTTCATAGAGCCTGGCCAACATGTGGAGCGTAGAGTTCCACCGTGTGGGCACGTCGCACAGCAGTCGGTGCACTGGCAGATTAAAGCGATGTTGCAGGGTGCGCAGGGTGACAGCGTCCGTGTGGGACTTGCGGAAATGTGCGCAGAGCCGGCGCGCCTTTACGAGCAGGTCTGACAAGCATGGGTAGCTTTTCTGAAAGCGCTGAACCACCAAATTAAAGACGTGGGCCAGGCATGGCACGTGCGTGAGGCTGCCGAGCTGCAGAGCCGCCACCAGGTTACGGCCGTTGTCACACACGACCATGCCCGGTTGGAGGCTCAGCGGCGCAAGCCAGCAGTTGGTCTGCTGTGTCAGACTCTGCAGCAGTTCGTGGGCCGTGTGCCTCTTATCTCCTAAGCTGAGTAGTTTCAGCACGGCCTGCTGACGCTTGCCCACCGCTGTGCTGCCACACCGTGCGACACCGACTGCTGGCGACATGCTGCTGCTAACACATCTTGATTGCGAGACAGAGGTTGCGGAGGAGGAGGAGGGTGCTTTAGTGGAGGAAGCATACACCTCCGCAGATACCACCACCGAGCTGGGGCCCGCAATTCTGGGGGTGGGTAGGACGTGAGCGGTCCCGGGCTCTGACTCTGTCCCAGCCTCCACTAAATTCACCCAATGTGCCGTCAGGGAGATGTAGTGGCCCTGCCCGCCTGTGCTTGTCCACGTGTCCGTTGTTAAGTGGACCGTGGCAGTAACCGCGTTGGTGAGGGCGCGTACAATGTTGCGGGAGACGTGGTCGTGCAGGGCTGGGACGGCACATCGGGAAAAGTAGTGGCGACTGGGAACTGAGTAGCGCGGGGCCGCCGCCTCCATGATACTTTTGAAGGACTCCGTTTCCACAACCCTATACGGCAGCATCTCAAGGCTGATGAATTTTACTATGCGGACAGTTAACGTTTGAGCGTGCGGGTGCGTGGCGGCGTACTTGCGCTTGCGCTCCAACAGTTGCGCAAGCGACGGCTGGACGGTGCGCTGAACTACACTGGTGGATGGGGCCGAGGACAGCGGAGGTGAGGGTGTGGGTGCAGGCCAGGAGACGGTAGTGCCTGTGTCCTGAGAGGGGGGTTGCATCTCAGTGGCAGGTTGGGGCACAGGGGGAGAGGCAGGGGTGCAAACCGGAGGCGGTGAACGGCCTTCGTCCCACCTTGTGGGGTGCTTGGCCATCATATGTCTGCGCATGGTGGTGGTGGTGAGGCTGTTGGTGTTGGCTCCCCGGCTGAGCTTTGCGCGACAAAGGTTGCACACCACTGTTCGTCGGTCGTCAGGCGTCTCTGTGAAAAACTGCCTGACCTTAGAGCACCTCGGCCTCTGCAGGGTGGCATGGCGCGAGGGTGCGCTTTGGGAAACAGTTGGTGGATTATTCGGTCTGGCCCTGCCTCTACCCCTGGCCACCGCACTGCCTCTTGCAACCTGCCCTGCTGCTGCCCTTGCCTCCCCCTCTGAAGACCTGTCCTGTGTAGGCGTTGCACACCAGGTGGGGTCAGTCACCTCATCGTCCTGCTGCTCTTCCTCCGAATCCTCTGTGCGCTGCTCCCTCGGACTTACTGCCCTTACTACTACCTCACTGCAAGACAACTGTGTCTCATCGTCATCGTCCTCCTCACACACAGAAAGTTCTTGAGACAGTTGGCGGAAGTCCCCAGCCTCTTTCCCCGGACCCCGGGAACTTTCGAATGGTTGGGCATCAGTGACGATAAACTCCTCTGGTGGGAGAGGAACCACTCCTGCCCAATCTAAGCAGGGGCCCGAGAACAGTTCCTGGGAGTGTTCCCGCTCCTGAGCAGGTGTCATTGTAGTGGAGTGAGGAGGCTGGGAGGAAGGAGGAGCAGCAGACAGAGGATTCGGATTTGCAGCAGTGGACGGCGCAGAACTGCGGGTGGACGATAGGTTGCTCGAAGCACTTTCTGCCATCCAGGACAGGACCTGCTCACACTGCTCATTTTCTAATAACCGTCTCCCGCGTGGACCCATTAATTGGGCGATGAATGTGGGGACGCCAGAAACGTGCCTCTCTCCTAATCGCGCAGCAGTCGGCTGCGACACACCTGGATCAGGAGCTCGGCCTGTGCCCACACCCTGACTTGGCCCTCCGCGTCCTCGGCCGCGTCCACATCCTCTAGGCCTACCCCTACCCCTCAGCATGCTGTATTACCAGTGATTTGATTTCACAGGCAGGAAATAAATTGGCGCAAGACTGCAGGCCAAATATAATTTTTTCCCTTTTTTGAAAACGAAAGGCCCCACTGCCTCTATTGAATGAATAATCTAAGTTTAATAACTGTGCTGTGTCCCTGCTAATGTGTCACAGAACTTGAGGGTAGCAGAGTTATTAACACTGGCAGAGCAGGTATTTTTTTCCCAATTAAGGAAAGCAAATGGCGAAGCCAGCAGTAAACCGTAGCTGGGTGCGTCTGATTTTTTAACGTTGTACACGCAGCTCACACGTGTCCACAGCCCTTAGGACGGACAGAGGCAGGACAAATAGATTTCGTTTCCCTTTTTTTTACACCAAAAGGACCCACTGTGTATATTCAATGAATAATCTAAGTTTAATAACTGTGCTGTGTCCCTGCTAATGTGTCACAGAACTTGAGGGTAGCAGAGTTATTAACTCTGGCAGAGCAGGTATTTTTTTCCCAATTAAGGAAAGCAAATGGCAAAGCCAGCAGTAAACCGTAGCTGGGTGCGTCTGATTTTTTAACGTTGTACACGCAGCTCACACGTGTCCACAGCCCTTAGGACGGACAGAGGCAGGACAAATAGATTTCGTTTCCCTTTTTTAACACCAAAAGGACCCACTGCGTATATTCAATGAATAATCTAAGTTTAATAACTGTGCTGTGTCCCTGCTAATGTGTCACAGAACTTGAGGGTAGCAGAGTTATTAACTCTGGCAGAGCAGGTATTTTTTTCCCAATTAAGGAAAGCAAATGGCAAAGCCAGCAGTAAACCGTAGCTGGGTGCGTCTGATTTTTTAATGTTGTACACGCAGCTCACACGTGTCCACAGCCCTTAGGACGGACAGAGGCAGGACAAATAGATTTTGTTTCCCTTTTTTTACACCAAAAGGACCCACTGCGTATATTCAATGAATAATCTAAGTTTAATAACTGTGCTGTGTCCCTGCTAATGTGTCACAGAACTTGAGGGTAGCAGAGTTATTAACTCTGGCAGAGCAGGTATTTTTTTCCCAATTAAGGAAAGCAAATGGCAAAGCCAGCAGTAAACCGTAGCTGGGTGCGTCTGATTTTTTAACGTTGCACACGCAGCTCACACGTGTCCACAGCCCTTAGGACGGACAGAGGCAGGACAAATAGATTTCGTTTCCCTTTTTTTACACCAAAAGGACCCACTGCGTATATTCAATGAATAATCTAAGTTTAATAACTGTGCTGTGTCCCTGCTAATGTGTCACAGAACTTGAGGGTAGCAGAGTTATTAACTCTGGCAGAGCAGGTATTTTTTTCCCAATTAAGGAAAGCAAATGGCAAAGCCAGCAGTAAACCGTAGCTGGGTGCGTCTGATTTTTTAACGTTGTACACGCAGCTCACACGTGTCCACAGCCCTTAGGACGGACAGAGGCAGGACAAATAGATTTCGTTTCCCTTTTTTTACACCAAAAGGACCCACTGCGTATATTCAATGAATAATAACTGTGTTGTGGCCCTGCCTACACAATTCTTTCCCTGTAGTATCAATGGAGGGTGCAATGCTCTGCAGAGGTGATTTTGAGGGAAAAAAAAAAATGCAGCACAGCTAACAGCAGCCTGGACAGTACTGCACACGGTTAAATATGGCCCTAGAAAGGACCGTTGAGGTTCTTGAAGGCTACACTCACTCCTAACACTCTCCCTGCCTATCCAACACTTCTGTCCCTAAGGCCGGGTGCAACGCTCTGCAGAGGCGATTTTGAGAAAAAAAAAAAAAAGGCACTGCTAACAGCAGCCAACACACAGGTATTACTGGCCCTAATAAGGACTTTTGGGGTTCTTGAAGCCTACACTAACTGCTATTTCTCTCCCTACAGCAGCTCCGGTACCAGCAGCACTGTCCCTCATCTAACTCACAAGGCATCTGAGGCGAGCAGCGGGAGGGGCCAACTTTTATATTCGGGTGACATCTGATCTTCCCAGCCACTCACAGCAGGGGGGTGGTATAGGGCTTGAACGTCACAGGGGGAAGTTGTAATGCCTTCCCTGTCTTTCAATTGGCCAGAAAAGCGTGCTAACGTCTCAGGGAAGGAAGTGAAAGTAACCCGAATACCGCATGGTGTTCGTTACGAATAACGAACATCCCGAACACCCTAATATTCGCACGAATATCAAGCTCGGACGAACACGTTCGCTCATCTCTACTCATAATAATTACCTCATTGTGATTTGCTGCTTCATCTATTTACCTTAATAATAGAGATGCAGTAGCTTCCGTTATATTTGGTGGTCTATAGAAAACCCCTATGAGGATTTTATTGTTGTTTTTCCCTCCATGTTTTTCCACCTACAGAGACTCCACATGCTCATATCCCTTCCAAATATCTTCCCACAATGTGGGCTTTAAACAGGATTTTAGATAAAGACAACCCCCCCCCTTTCTGTTTTTTTAGGATCCCTCCTGAATATACTGTAACCTTGTACGTTCATTGCCCAGTCACAGCTTTCATTGAACCAGGTCACCGTTATTCTTGCTATGTTGTAGTTTTCCTCAGACATTATTATTTCTAGTTCTTCTACTTTGTTGGTCAGACTTAAAAGGTTTTGGTTATTTTTTATATTACATGTATCCCTAACTGTTCTTCCAGTTCTAACTAGACTAACCCCTCCCACCAAGCCACCCCCAGTTCCATTACTTAGTCCCAGGTCACTGGCTATACTGTTTTCTCCCCCATCTTTCTGGTTGCCCTCTCCCAGGTCCCTAGTTTAAACATTCTTCCAAATGCTATTATACATTTTCTCCCCTAGCACAGCTGCACACTGCCTATTGAGATACAGCCAATCCCTATGGTAGAGCTTATAGCCAACAGCAAAGTTAGCTCAGTTCTGCAGGAACACAAACCCCTCCCTCCTACACTAACTCTGAAGCCAATATGTTTACCTCCCTAAACTTCCACTGCCTTTTCTACTAATCCCAAGCCACATTTGCGACACAGTACAGTAATAAGACAGCCACACACTCACTCAATTTGCACGCTCACTTAGTTTTGGGTTGATAAAACTAAAGGTACTTTTACATGCAAAGATAATCTTGCAAAGGGCCGAAAGATTGAAAGATTTAGCGATATATTTGCATAAAGTGGTAATGGCCATTAACACTTTATCATCTTCATTTGCATGTAAAAGGACCTCCAGGAGTTGTTTGCAGAGCCCAGCATGTGTTTAAACACATGCCAGCACATTCCTTTGTTCTCCTTGTAGCTGTCAGCAGATTGCATTGTTCTCCTCGCGGCTAGTGTAAACATGCCAGGGGTAGAACATTCTGTAGTTTTTTTAAAAGATGAGCAAAATGCATTCAAATGAAATATATTTGCTCAGTCTTTCAGCGGCTGAATGATAGATTTTATGTGAAGTAAAATCCATCGTACATACAAAAAATGCATGATATACCTCCATTTACGTGTAAAGATTATTGCTCATTTTCGGCCAATTGGACAAATTTTGAGTGATAATTATTGCGTGTTAAAGGGCATTATCTCTTTTTGTTGTACCTGGATCTCTCCTGGGCTGTCACTGTTTAATTTTAAAACTAAGTTTTCTAGAAATATTGCATTGCAAGGGAATCCTAGGCTGCCTGTTTTGTGAGGAGAACCATGCTGACCCTGCCTCATATTCTTGCCCTTATAGGCAGCATGGCAATGTCTTGAAGATGTGCTGAAAAGGGGTGGGGGTGGGGGCTCACCTGTGTACCTAAAGGGGTTGTCCCGCGGCAGCAAGTGGGTCTATACACTTCTGTATGGCCATATTAATGCACTTTGTAATGTACATTGTGCATTAATTATGAGCCATACAGAAGTTATAAAAAGTTTTTTACTTACCTGCTCCGTTGCTAGCGTCCTCGTTCCCATGGAGCCGACTAATTTTCGCCCTCCGATGGCCAAATTAGCTGCGCTTGCGCAGTCCGGGTCTTCTCCTGTCTTCAATGGGGCCGCTCGTGCAGAATGCCGGCTTCGTGTAGCTCCGCCCCGTCACGTGCCGATTCCAGCCAATCAGGAGGCTGGAATCGGCAATAGACCGCACAGAAGAGCTGCGGTCCACGGAGGGAGCAGACCCCGGCGGCCATCTTCAGCAGGTAAGCACTCTCCGGTTTGTTTTTTTAACCCCTGCATCGGGGTTGTCTCACGCCGAACGGGGGGGGGGGGGGGGGGGGGGGGGGGGTTTAAAAAAAAACAAAACCCGTTTCGGCGCGGGACAACCCCTTTAATATTGTTAGCAGATGATTAGTGAAGATAAAGAGGGAGGGACTTTAGCTGACCCTTGCCAGTGTCTGGAGCAGTGAGATTACAAATAGGGACCTTAAGCCTGGGTTCACATGGGGCGGAATTGCAGCAGAATTTCCATGCAGACTTTCCACATGGAAATTCTGACAGAAATCTTAACCCCTTAGTGATGAAGCCTGTTTGCGCCTTAGTAACTGAGCCAAATTTTGGAAATCTGACATAGCTTAACTCCGTAAAGGTTTTGCATATCCAAGTGATTCTGGCATTATTTTTTTGCCACATGTTGTACTTCATTTTGGTTGTAAAAATAGACCGCTATAATTTGTGTATATTTATTAAAAGTACCAATATTGGAGAAATTTTGTAAAAATTTTCATTTTTTTCACATTTTCAACTGTAATATCTCAAATATGTCCAAACATACTGTACAAATTTTTGATAGGATATATATTTCCATCTGTTTACTTTATTCTGAATGCACATTTGAAAAACTTTTGTGTTTTTTTAACCATTTAGATGACGTACAAATTTAACATTACTTTTCAGCATTTTGTGGAACACCTTGTTTTCTGGAACCAAGCCAAGTTTGCAAAGGCTCATGAGTGTCAGAATAAAAGATACCCGCCCCAAATGACCCCATTTTAAACACTACACCCCTTAATGTATTCACTGAGGGGTGTCATGAGTATTTTAACCCCACAGTTTTTTTTCAGGAATTAATTCAATTTAGAGGAGAAAAAATAAAATTTCATATTTTTGCAAATATGTCATTTTAAAGACATATTTTTTTCCTATAGTGCCCATGAAAATGAGGATTGACACCCCAAAATGGATACCCCTGTTTGAAAACTAGACCCCTTAATGAATTTATTTAGAGGTCTACTGCCCATTTTGACTCCACAGTTTTTTTTAATGAATTCAAGCAAAGCAAAAGGAAAAAATTGTGATTTTTGTTTTTTTTTGTCAATTCTGTCATTTTAAAAACAGCTTTTTTTGTACAGCACACACATGAATGAAGACTTGCACCCCAAAATGGATACCCCTGTTTGTCCCGTGTTCAGAGACATACCCATTGTGGCCCTTATCTTATGTCTGGATGCACAACGGGGCCCAAAATGAAAGGAGTAGTCGGTGGTTTTCAGAACATAAATTTTGCTTGAAGGCATTTTAGGCCCCATAGCACTTTTGTAGAGCTCTTGAGCAGCCAAAACCAAAGAGAACCCCCACAAATGACCCCATTTTGAAAACTAGACCCCTTAATGAATTCATCTAGGTGTGTACTGCGTATTTTGACCCCACAACTGAATAAACTCCAGGCCTCATCGCGCACTTGTACGGAATAAAAATTGGCACGTTAAAAAATCCCCCCCCCCCCCCCCCCGCACCCTTTTTGGCGTTCCCCAAATTTTAAATAATAGTAAGGCCTCGGTCACACAGGCGTTTTTTCCCGCGATTTGCGCATGCGATCTGCGCATTTTTAGAACCATTGCTTTGCAGTTAGAGGTTAGAGCCTCGTGTGGTGCAGAGTGTAAGCTCTCGCCTACGACCTGAAGGTTGCAAGTTCGATCCCCACATGCGTCAGGTAGCCGGCTCAAGGTTGACTCAGCCTTCCATCCTTCCGAGGTCGGTAAAATGAGAACCCAGCTTGGTGGGGGGTAATTAAGTAATAATTACCTGAAAGCGCTGCGTAATAAGTTGGCGCTATACAAATACCAAGATTTATTTATTTATTTTATATACTACACAAATCATTCTCCTCTGCCACAGCTGTAACAGCTGTGGCAGAGAAGAATGAGGTTTGCCCATTGAATTCAATGGAGCCGGCAATACAGCAATTTCGGGAAGGGCTTAAAAATATAAGCCCTTCCCTGAAAATCATCCAAAAATGTGTAGAAAAAAAATAATATATATATATATATATATATACTCACTAAGGATGAGTAATGTGCCTTAGACGAGTATCTCCCTGCTCGTCCTTAAAGATTCGGGGGCGTCCAGAAAGCAATGCTCTGCTGGGGACCAGGAGGGAGCGACAGCCTGCAGGAGCACCGCAGAACGCCCGGTGAAGTGAGTAATGATTTTTATTCTTTGCTCCGCTGTATTACCGGCGTATAAGGTGACAGTTGGGGGGTCGTCTTATACGCCCCGTCGCCTTATACGCCGGTATATATTTTTATTGTAACACATTTCTGGATGAATTGCAGGGAAGGGCTTCTATATTTAAGCCCTTCCCGACAATTCATCCCGCGCACGCCGGCAGCCCATTGCTTTAAGTGGAACCTGCTGTATTGCTGGCTCCATTGAATTCAATGGGCAAACATCGTTCTTCTCTGCCACAGCTGCTACAGCTGTGGCAGAGAAGAATGATTTGTCTTCTATATGATCTCAATGGGGTCGGCGCTGCTGCCGCCGGCCCCATTGAGCGCATATAGTAAAGAGAACAGAAATCGCAGATCGCACATAGGTGCGATCTGAGATTTCTATGGCCTAAGAAGGACCGTTGGGGTTCTTGAAACCTAAAATCACTCCTAACACTCTCCCTATAGCAGCTCCGGCATCAACAACATTTTCCCTGAACTATGTCAGAATGCATCTGTGGCGAGCCGCGGGAGGGGCAGATTTTAATACTCGGGTGACACCTAATCTCGCCAGCCACTCACTGCAGGGGGGTGGTATAGGGCTGGAACATCACAGGGGGAAGTTGTAATGCCTTCCCTGTCTTTCTATTGGCCAGAAAAGCGCACAAATTTCTCAGGGAAGAAAATGAAAGTAACCCGAACATCGCGTGGTACTCGTTACGAGTAACGAGCATCTCGAACACCCTAATACTCGAACGAGTATCAAGCTCGGATGAGTATGCTCGCTCATCTCTAGTGCACATAGCCAAATTGATCAGCCTGGAGATGCTGCCGTATAGGCTTGTGGAAACGGAGGCTTTCAAAAACATGATGGTGGCGGCGGCCCCGCGCTACTCGGTTCCCAGTCGCCACTACTTTTCCCGATGTGCCATCCCAGCCCTGCACGACCACGTCTCCCGCAACATTGTACGCGCCCTCACCAACGCGATTACTGGCAAGGTCCACTTAACAACGGACACGTGGACAAGCACAGGCGGGCAGGGCCACTATATCTCCCTGACAGCACATTGGGTGAATTTACTGGAGGCTGGGACTGAGTCAGAGCCTGGGACCGCTCACGTCCTACCCACCCCCAGAATTGCGGGCCCCAGCTCGGTGCTGGTATCTGCGGCGGTGTATACTTCCTCCACTAAACCACCCTCCTCCTCCTACGCAACCTCTGTCTCGCAATCAAGATGTGTCAGCAGCAGCACGTCGCCAGCAGTCGGTGTCACGCGGCGTGGCAGCACAGCGGTGGCCAAGCGTCAGCAGGCCGTGCTGAAACTACTCAGCTTAGGAGAGAAGAGGCCCACGGCCCACGAACTGCTGCAGGGTCTGACAGAGCAGACCGACTGCTGGCTTTCGCCGCTGAGCCTTTAACCGGGCATGGTCGTGTGTGACAACGGCCGTAACCTGGTGGTGGCTCTGCAGCTCGGCAGCCTAACGCACGTGCCATGCCTGGCCTACGTCTTTAATTTGGTGGTTCAGCGTTTTCTAAAAAGCTACCCACGCTTGTCAGGCCTGCTCGGAAAGGTGCACCGGGTCAGCGCACATTTCCGCAAGTCCCACACGGACGCTGCCACTCTGCGGACCCTGCAACATTGGTTTAATCTGCCAGTGCACCGACTGCTGTGCGACGTGCCCACACGGTGGAACTCTACGCTGCACATGTTGGCCAGGCTCTATGAGCAGCGTGGAGCTATAGTGGAATACCAACTCCAACATGGGCGGCGTAGTGGGAGTCAGCCTCCTCAATTCTTTACAGAATAGTGGGCCTGGTTGGCAGACATCTGCCAGGTCCTTGGAAACTTTGAGGAGTCTACCCAGATGGTGAGCGGCGATGCTGCAATCATTAGCATCACCATTCCTCTGCTATGCCTCTTGAGAAGTTCCCTGCAAAGCATAAAGGCAGATGCTTTGCGCTCGGAAACGGAGGCGGGGGAAGACAGTATGTCGCTGGATAGTCAGAGCACCCTCATGTCTATATCTCAGCGTGTTTTGGAGGAGGAGGAGGAGGGGGAGGAGCATGAGGAGGTGGGGGAAGAGACAGCTTGGCCCACTGCTGAGGGTACCCATGCTGCTTGCCTGTCATCCTTTCAGCGTGTATGGCCTGAGGAAGAGGAGGATCCTGAAAGTGATCTTCCTAGTGAGGACAGCCATGTGTTGCGTACAGGTACCCTGGCACACATGGCTGACTTCATGTTAGGATGCCTTTCTCGTGACCCTCGCGTTACACGCATTCTGGCCACTACGGATTACTGGGTGTACACACTGCTCGACCCACGGTATAAGGAGAACCTCTCATACCCGAAGAGGAAAAGGGTTCGAGTGTGATGCTATACCACAGGACCCTGGTGGACAAACTGATGGTAAAATTCCCATCCGACAGCGCTAGTGGCAGAAGGCGCAGTTCCGAGGGCCAGGTAGCAGGGGAGGCGCGAAGATCAGGCAGCATGTACAGCGCAGGCAGGGGAACACTCTCTAAGGCTTTTGCCAGCTTTATGGCTCCCCAGCAAGACTTTGTCACCGCTCCCCAGTCAAGGCTGAGTCGGCGGGAGCACTGTAAAAGGATGGTGAGGGAGTATGTAGCCGATCGCACGACCGTCCTCCATGACGCCTCTGCTCCCTACAACTACTGGGTGTCGAAGCTGGAAACGTGGCCTGAACTCGCGCTGTATGCCCTGGAGGTGCTTGCTTGCCCTGCGGCTAGCGTATTGTCAGAGAGGGTGTTTAGTGCGGCTGGGGGAATCATCACGGACAAGCGTACCCGCCTGTCAACTGACAGTGTTGAGAGGCTTACACTCATAAAGATGAACAAAGCCTGGATTTCCCCAGACTTCTCTTCTCCACCAGCGGACAGCAGCGGTACCTAAACAATACGTAGGCTGCACCCACGGATGGAAGCATCGTTCTCTATCACCATGAAAAACGGCAACCTTTTAGCTTCATCAATCTGTGTTTAATATTCATCTTCCTCCTCCTGCTCCTCCTCCTGAAACCTCACGTAATCACGCCGAACGGGCAATTTTTCTTAGGCCCACAAGGCTCAGTCATATTACTTTTGTAAACAATGTTTTTACGTCTCAATTCTCATTAAAGCGTTGAAACTTGCACCTGAACCAATTTTTATTTTAACTGGGCTGCCTCCAGGCCTAGTTACAAATTAAGCCACAGTAACCAAAGCGATTAATGGGTTTCACCTGCCCTCTTGGTTGGGCATGGGCAATTACAGTACATTAGTACTGTTGGTACACCAATTTTTTTGGGCCCTCGCCTACAGTGTAATCCTAGTAATTTTTATGGGCTTCGCCTGCACTCATGGTACAGCAAGGTGTGTTGGGTTGGCCTACACTTTAGCTACATAAATGTAACTGGGGCCTTGTCTATACTGCAACTACTGAAATGTGAAAGAGACTGTTATCTCCCTAAACTGCTGCAACGGGAATGTTACTGTGGCCTGTCTTGACTGCTACTACTACTGAAATGGAACTAAGACTGTGCTCCCCCTATACTGCTGCTTCGGAATTATTACTGGGGCCTGTCTTGACTGCTACTATTACTGAAATGGAACTAAGACTGTGCTCCCCCTATACTGCTGCTAGTGATATGTTACTGGGGCCTGTCTTGACTGCTACTATTACTGAAATGGAACTAATACTGTGTTCCCCCTATACTGCTGCTAGTGATATGTTACTGGGGCCTGTCTTGACTGCTACTACTACTGAAATGGAACTAATACTGTGCTCCCCCTATACTGCTGCTTCGGAATTGTTACTGGGGCCTGTCCAGACTGCTACTACTACTGAAATGGAACTAATACTGTGCTCCCCCTATACTGCTGCTTCGGAATTGTTACTGGGCCCTGTCCAGACTGCTACTACTACTGAAATGGAACTAAGACTGTGCTCCCCCTATACTGCTGCTAGTGATATGTTACTAGGGCCTGTCTTGACTGCTACTACTACTGAAATGGAACTAATACTGTGCTCCCACTATACTGCTGCTAGTGATATATTACTGGGGCCTGTCCAGACTGCTACTACTACTGAAATGGAACTAATACTGTGCTCCCCCTATACTGCTGCTAGTGATATGTTACTGGGGCGTGTCCAGACTGCTACTACTACTGAAATGGAACTAATAATGTGCTCCCCCTATACTGCTGCTAGTAATATGTTACTGGGGCCTGTCTTGACTGCTACTATTACTGAAATGGAACTAATACTGTGCTCCCCCTGTACTGCTGCTAGTGATATGTTACTGGGGCCTGTCTTGACTGCTACTACTACTGAAATGGAACTAATACTGTGCTCCCCCTATACTGCTGCTAGTGATATGTTACTGGGGCCTGTCCCTAATGCTACCGCTGAAATGTTACTAATTCTGGGCTCTGCCTATACTGCTGCTAATGCTATGTCACTAGGGTGTGGAAATGGAGGATTCCCAAAGACATGATGGCGGCGAGGCCATTTCCCACCAACACGGTTACTGTTAAGGGGCATATAACCACGGACACGTAGTGCCTCAAAAACACCCCCCTCCTCCTCCAACAATGAAAACATTCTTGGCAAATACCTTAGCATTGGTCCGTCTGGTGGCAGTCCAAGAATTTCACCTTTAACGACACAACAAGATAGCCCCCCCCACCATCCCCCCACCACGGCCCACTTAATCATGGCCACATTCCGAAAACCAACTAAATAAAACCGCGCTACTAGGTCCGCAGTCGCGACCACATTCCCACCAACGCGGTTACTGTTAAGGTACATATTACCAGTCTGACTGGGGCATGAACTGTGGGCCAAAGCCCACCTGTATTGTATGTGACGTTAGCTTTGCTGAGCAGGGCACTGCAATGGGATACATTTATGTACCGCCGATGGGTTCCAGGGAGCCACCCATGCTGTGGGTCCACAGGGACTTCACATTAGGGATTTGTACCTGCCAGTGTCTATGTATTAAAAACCACGGTCAGACTGGGGCATGCAGTGTGGGCCGAAGCCCACCTGCATTTAATCTGACGTTACTTCAGCTGTGCTGGGCACTGCAATGGGATTTGTTTATGTACCGCCGGTGGGTTCCAGGGAGCCACCCATGCTTTGGGTCCACACAGACTTCACATTAGGGAGTTGTACCTGCCTGTGTCTACTTATAAAAAACCGCCAGTCCGACTGGGGCAAGCAGTGTGGGCCGAAGCCCACCTGCGTTTAATCTGACGTTACCTCAGCCGTGCTGGGCAATGCAATGGGATTTATTTATGTAATGCCGGTGGCTTCCTGGGACCTACCCATGCTGTTGGTCCACACAGAGTTGTACCTGCCTGTGTCTACTTATAAAGAACCCCAGTCTGACTGGGGCATGCAGTGTGGGCCGAAGCCCACCTGTATTTAATCTGACGTTAGCTCTACTATCCGGGGCACTGCATTGGGACAAACTACAGGAGCAATACAGCGCTAATGAGACGTGCACAGCTACGCTAGCATTGGAGTTCGCTGTAGGCACGTGATTGCTGAGGGTTTGTGCAGAGGCCTATGTCCTGGGTGCAGTGAAAGTCCGCTTCCAGCCTAGGATTGCTGAATCTGTGGGCCGAGGCCTATGCCGTGGGTGCGGTGCAAGTCTGCCATGTTTGGCCGCTCAGATCAATTTTTTGTTCATCTTGGTTTTCCTAGGGCCCACCTATGCTGTTGGTTCAAACTTAGTTCCCATTGCGGTGTTTGACCTGTCTGTCACAAAGGCACTGACTGACTTGGGTAGGGGGCAGAGCGCTGACGGCTTTCCCCTTGCAGTGTGGATTGAGCTATGCGACACCTTGACAGAATGAATACTGTGTGGCACATGGATTCCCCATTGTTATGCCCACGTTTGCAGCTCCTGACGGAGGTGGCACAGGATTGGAGTTCTCATTGCTTCTGTACAGCATTGTGGGCTATCGCGCCGCCCCTTTTAAAGAGGGTCACTGCCTGGCCCTGCCCACCGTCTGCAGTGTGTGCCTCTGGTTCCTCCTCATGGCAGACGCACTTATAAATAGACATGAGGGTGGTGTGGCTATGAGGCCAATGTGTGGCATGAGGGCAGCTGAAGGCTGCGCAGGTACACTTTGGTGTGCGCTGTGGACACTGGGTCGTGCGGGGGGGTTGGGCAGCATGTAACCCAGGAGAAGTGGCAGCGGAGTGTCATGTAGGCAGTGATTGTGCTTTGTTGGAGGTAGTGTGGTGCTTAGCTAAGGTATGCCTTGCTAATGAGGGTTTTTCAGAAGTAAAAATTGTTGGGGGGGGGCACTCTTGCCGCTATTGTGGCTTAATAGTGGGACCTGGGAACTTGAAATGCAGCCCAACATGTAGCCCCTCGCCTGCCCTATCCGTTTCTGTGTCATTCCCATCACTTTCTTGAATTTCCCAGATTTTCACAAATGAAAACCTTAGCGAGCATCGGCGATATACAAAAATGCTCGAGTCGCCCATTGACTTCAATCGGGTTAGTTACTCGAAACGAACCCTCGAGCATCGCGGGAAGTTCGACTCGAGTAACGAGCACCCGAGCATTTTGGTGCTCGCTCATCTCTATTTTTTACCAGAATCGATACCCCCCTTGTCTACTGGCAGTTTCTAGAAGTCAACCATGCATGACTGTCCAGCTGTGTAACAGGACCAGTGGTGGACCAAACCACCACACACCCCACTAATCTTTGTTTTGTGGGAAATTCCTTCAAGAAAATAGATTTTTTTTATTTTGGTATTAGAGGATGTAGTCATGGTGTTTTTCAGAGGCAGGAATACTGATGATGATATTCTTCACAACGTGTCCATCAACAGCAACATCCTGGCTTCTGGCATGTGTTCGATGTCTGATGCAAAACCGAGCTTAGTCTTAAAACATTTGGTCACAAATGGCTCAGCATAGTAGTCCACTAGAATTGTAGTGGTAATTATAGGAGGGCTTTGAGCAAGTTTTCTGAATTTGACATTTGGCGTCAACTTCCTCAAGATGGGATTGTTCAAAGGCCTGTTAGTGCCTGTTTTGACAGCATTTTGCCATTCTGGTCTTTGTTGAGCAAGAGCCTCCCAGGTGTCATCTGAAAAGCTACAGGACTTAAGGTGCTGATTCAAGACATCCTTATATCTAAGGTATTGGCTTCCCTTTCTGTGTTTTCCACAGGAAAGTTCCAAATAGAACACAGCTTTGGGCAATCTTGAAGAATCCATCCACACCATATGTCCACACCATTATGCATTCCATGCCAGCCAACTTGTTTCAACACAATATTTCAGTGTTTGGCACACAATCCTCCCAGCTCACATGAAGGAGGGCCAAAGGCACTTCATATGGTAAATGTATCAACTTTATAAAGGCACCACATTTCATATGCATAGAATAGTAAAGGTAATATAATTGCCTTATTAACCAGGAGCTTAGTTTGTAATTTGAGATTGTGTGATTTCCAAACTCTTTGATTGAGTTTGCCAAAGGCAGTAGCAGACTTGGCTACATACCTAGCTTCCAAGATATCAGAATGTCGATACTTCTTCTATCCCTTCGTCACCAAGGAGAAGTGCATTATCTCCTGTAGATGTAGCTCTTGCAAGTTGTTTCAAGAGCTTGGTTTTTGATGCATTTTTTACATGCCCAAATTTGTGATACAATTCATCTAAATGGCTCAGGGCTCAGTCACACAGGCGCATCGGCACCCGTACACCGGCGCCGATGCGCCCATGTGACTGACAGTTAGAAGACGGGCGTACCTGAAGACGGCCGTCTCTCTCCAGCGCTGATGAAAGAACACATGTCCAGCAATGAAGCCAGTCACATGTTCTTCCTCCCGGCACTGCAGAGAGACGTCTGTCTTCAGATACGGCCGTCTGCTAGCTGCAGTAGCACGGGCGCCGATGCGCCCGTGTGACTGAGCCCTCAAGTATAACTGCAGGTTTTCCATGCTGTCAGTCATAAGACAAACATCAGCAGTATACAGTACTTTAAGTACAGACTGTTGTTCCACCTTGCCTTTAGTTTTAAAGCGAGACAAGTCAAAGACACTCCTATTGAATCTCACGTTAATCATCATTTGTTCATGACATGTTTTCAGGGCATAATTCAGCGCAGCAGCAAAATGAACAGCAAATAAAATAAGAGCCATTACCAACCTCGTTTCATGCAAATAATGACTGGGAACTGATCTGTAAGCTTGTTTTCATGTTGTACATTAGCAATCATGCCATCATGGAATTAACACACCATGCTGACAAAGTTTTCTGGACATCCAACCTTCTACAGAACTATCCATAGTTCAGACCTAGGTACTCGATCAAAGGCTTTTTCTAGATCAACAGAACACATATAGAGGTCACAGTCTTGTTCTGCGCTTTTTCTGTAGTTGCTTGACCACAAATATTGCATCAACTGTGCCTCTATTTGGACGGAAGCCACATTGACTTTCAAGGAGCAGCTTCTCTGTGATTGTATTAAGGTAGATACTTATGATATGAGCCAGTTCTTTTCCAGCTATGGAGAGAAGAGCAATGCCTCTATATGATCCACAATCTGACAAATCTCCCTTTCCTTTGTAATATTTGCATATGGAGCCATTTTTTCAGTCTTGTGGTATGGTTTCCAGTCTCTAGATATTCAGAACCAGGAAAAATACTGATACAGTATTTCACATTACTTTGTAAACCTGCTGACTGTGAGAGCCATGGACATAGGTTAACCCTTATATATGTAGTGAAACTAACAGTAAAACCAGCTGTAAATCACTACTACATGAAATAAAGCGAAAAATGCAAAAGTAATAGAAATGGAACCCACAATCAAAAATCCAAATCTAAGTTTTTTATTCCGGAGAATCTTTAGCACAACCCATCAGTTTCCAGAGACATCAAAAAGGACAGCACTGGCTAAACTCAGTAATGCTTTCTTATAATCCATTCTTTCACAATCTAGGAACGGTAATTAAAACTCACATTCAAATAATGCTTGAAAACTGAGACTTTTTTATTGAAGTGATTGGATCTTTAATAAGTGTAATACTTTGGGATCTGATATTCTAGTATAATCCTTACATTATTAAAACTTAACTATGTATTTGATTTTCTACAAAATGCTAACACTTTAATACACTTCACCATTTCAAATTATGTATTACAATACTTCATTATAAAATGACTGTTGACAGGTTTTGTTATAATTTATTAGCAATGTATGAAATCTTCAATTGTACAGTGGAGTATGGGGCACTTATTTTTGCAAATTTGTTGGTGCTATATAACCAATAACTGTTATTATTGTATCTCTAACAATATTCTTGCTACCGTGTTTCCCTGAAACTAAGACCCTGTCTTAAATTAATTTGTGCCCCCAAAGAGGCACAGGGTCTTATTTTGAGGAGATACCTTATTAATACTTTCATAGCAGCCACGGTCCAGGTCCCTCCCTTTGGTCTGCGAAGTTCCATGGCTCCGCCCGGCTTCCTGCACTCCTTGGTCGCTGACAGAACATCACTTCTTGGTTGCAGCGTTAATAAATCCCACCTCCAGGAAGCGATGGCTCTGATTGGCCAGCGAGTGCTGCTCTCAGCCTATCAATGTAGTGATCGCTGAACCACATGACGGCTGTGATTGGCTGAGAGCAGCGCTCGCTGGCCAATCAGAGCCATTGCTTCCTGGAGGAGGGATTTATAAATGCTGCAACCAGGAAGTGATGTTCTATCAGCGGCCAAGGAGTGGAGAAAGCCCATTGGAGCTACAGAACTTTGCAGACCAGCAGAAGGGACTCGAATCACGCCTGCTAGGTAATGATTTTTTTGAAATGTAATCTAGCTAGGGCTTTTTTTCAGAGTAGGACTTCTATTTCAAGCCTACCCCAAAATAGCCAAAAATCAGGGTAGGTATTTCGGGGAAACATGGAATCTAACTTAATGTGATAGTTTTATTATTTTTAAGAACTTATGTAAATATACATAATTTAAATTGGTAAGTTTAATAAAAGTACAAAAATTGGATTTTTAATGATAAATGGAGCTTTATTTTAGCATGCTTCCTCACATTAAGTCTAATCTGAATACAGAGGATACCACATGTTGGCATGCAAACATTTAGTTTTAAGCAAACTAGAAAACAGGTCATTTTTCTACTCTTTTTCATATATCATAATCATTTTGGCTCACTTACTGAAAGAGTTTGTGACTAAAATAATTGCATGAATGTTGGCTGTGTTAGAAACAATAGAATGCTGATGGGGTGCATGAAATGTGTGCAATGTATATTGAATAGCATGTGATCAATGGAAAATTTAGTTCCCACTGACAACATTGGTAATGGTAGCACAATTTTATGTCACCTGAGACCCTTTTTGGCCTGTATCTATACTCACCAGCTGTTTGTCCTGCAGTGAGTGCCTAGAAGGCTTAGCAGCAAACATGTCTTTTTGCCAAGCATTGCTTTGTAAATTCCCCTTGAAATCCTTCATTGTCAACCATCTTTTCTGTTCTTACACATAAAACCAAATCTCTTGTGTTAAAAGTTTATCTTGAGTCAAACATCTTTGAAGAAAGTCAACAAAATTGCAAACTGGCTATTAAATGTGTTTATTTCTTGCATACAGGCTTTAAATGTCAGACTACGAATATATTGCAATAGAATTGGGATAAACGGGTGTGCAAAGAACAGATTACATGCACATATCCAGTTTTGTATCTACTCTGGTTGAACCAATAATTCCCTTTCTGTAGTTGTCCTATCTCTGTAGACCTTTTTTGTTTTGTGTTCAATAGGCCTCTATGAATAGGATGTCAGCTGAACACTTACTTATAGCACCACTCTGTGCTAAAAAACCCCACTAATAACAACAGGCCAAACCCAGCCATAGTGAGATGGGCTATAGGGCAAGAATGAGACTTTTGAGTTGACGTCAGCAGATAGAGAAGATACTGCTATTTCCAGTGGAGGAGAAACTTCTGGACTTTTCTTATCCAATAAGGAGGACACCTGTCTTGGGGACTGACTGATAGGATACCCTCCTGTGGAAGCTCCTATAGTTATTGGGCTGCTGTGGCACAGGTACAAAATAATAAAAGGCAGGGAGTGAACAGCTTGCCAATTGCCATATATAAAGCAAAAGACTGTTTTATTATCTAGGTTACTGCAGGTTTTCCAGGGTTTATTGTGAGTGGGAATGACACATATGCTGTGATTTATATAAATCAATATGTAAGTAGATATATATAATATATAATATATACAGGGGGTGCACAAAAATATAGAAACACGGTAGAAAATATATGGGATTATAACCATTAGTACTGAGCTGTCCTTTTGACCGCTGCTTGGCTGAGAGCTTTGCCACCAAATTTATGTTTACTTCACCTCTTGCCCTGCTCTAAGTGGTTTGGGGAGCACTGGCGTAACTAAAGGGGATGCAGGGGCTGTGGTTGCACCCGGGCATAGGAACCTTAGGGGGCCCATAAGGCCTATATCCTTCATATTGGGAGCCTGGTACTATGAATGAAGTGTTAAGGGAATAAGAGGAGTTAGAGTGCACATATTTATGCAAAAATGTTCACAGCCTGGTATGTAGGAGGAATCATCCATTTGGTACCCTATGGGGGAGCCTCCTCTTCCACAATGGTGGCAAATATATGCAAAAAGAAAAAGAAAATTACACTTAGCAGTAAAGAGCAATATGGACTATCAATTATTGTAGTACTAAAAGTGGACAAATACAATTGTGATGGAGGAAGACCAGGAGCCCAGAAGAATTCCCGGATTGCTCCTAAAAATCCAGGAGAGCCTTTAAATATGATCAAATGAAATTTAAGGAGTACCAAATAAAGTAGTAGTCTTATTCAGAAGCATACCATCATCATCGTTTTAAGGTGAGCCTCTGTCCTACTTTAAATAGTGCCTCTCCTTTCCATCACAGAGCAATTGTACTCCAATAAAGTAAGTATCTCTCTGTACCCCTACAAAGTAATAGTGTCCCTCAATACCCCCCCCCCCCCCCCACAAGGAAATACTGCCCCACTGCATGTCAGTGCAAACCAATATATGCTATAAAATATGCGTTTGAGGTCCAAATTCTTTGTTTGTTAGAGGTAAGCTGAGCTCAGGAGACTAACATTAAATCACACAGCGTGGAATGTGATCCAAAGTAATCTGGTATTGAGTGACACATGGCACCTTTTATAGGGTCACCTGTTCAATTACAATAATTTAAATTTATTATCATTTATTTTGTTACCATCAGTCAAAGAACATAAACAAAAATATAAATATACAAGATAAGGTATTCAGCATCTAAAATGCCAACCAAATGCACGCAGGTGCAGAGTTGACCGTACATGATTAATATCCTGGAACAATAAATCTAAACAATAAGTTGTTTAGAAGGAATGTTTAGGATCATATGTGAACAGATAGGAAGATATCAGTTTTACCCGCCAGCCAGTCTAAAGGCCATATAGCTATCTTCTAGAACAAAAGTCTTAGTAATTCACTTAAGGCTTATTAAACATCCATTTAATATCCATAAATCTTCATGAAAGAGGACAAGTGAATACAGTGAAAAGAGACACAGAAGATGGCTACTTGCTTGCACATTGGCTACCATAGGATCGAACATGGAGTTATATTCATTTCACTAACACAGAGTAATTGTACCCCTACAAATTGTCCCTCAATGCCCCCCCATAAGGAAATACCGCCCCCTGTGCCCCCTCAAAGTTCCTTATACAGTCTACAGATAGCCTCCTAAACTCTGGCCAGCAGTGCTTCTCTACTAGCGCTGCTCTACTCAGCAACGTAGAAAAGCACTGCTGGTCAGAGTTCAGTGGGTAGAGGGCCCAGTAATAGTAGTTCTGCTACTGTGCAGAGGGTGGCCTTTGGACTCCTAAGGCCGCCTGCAGACGAGCGGGTCGGATCCGGCAGCGAGAATTCTCGCTGCGGGGCCCGACCTGATAGCCTGCAGGGACGAGCGCGTACTCACCTGCGCCTGGCGGCCCCGGCTCTTTCATGTATCGGCTGCCGCTCAGCCGGCGCATGCGCAGACCGGAGCCGGCGGACAGTGAGTGCGAGCCCCGCACAAAAATAGGACATGCCGCGGTTTGTTTGCCGCGCGAGATTTCGCGTGGCCAAACCGTGGCCGTCTGCATAGGAGTGCGTATTGTAATGCACTCCTATGCAAACTTTCAGTGGCGGAAATCCCACGGAAAATACCGCCGCGGGATTTCCGCCCGTGTGCAGGCGGCCTTAGGCTTAGATGTCAGGTCGTAATTGCAACTTCTGCAGCCCTCATAGCTATACCACTGGATTCCACTTAATGTATTTAAATATTTAGAGATCAGAATGGACAGGGATGGCGTTTCTCAAAGTATACACATATATTTCAAGTAGATTGTGTTGCTTAATATTATTTTCAAAATCCCAAGGAACACATAATTTTTTTAGACAATTTAGTTTATTATTTGAGTATCTTAGCTTCATATAAACGGATCAGAGTTTTACACATTTGCAATCACAACTGAACTGATTTTGATGACGTTCCTATGTTGTAGCTTCAATGATGGATATCAATAGAATCAGCCACATAATGTAACTTTTTTGTTTATTATATTGCCTGCTTTCTTGCTAACATTTTAGATGGATGATATGGCATGTATAAAAACATATTCTATCACTTGTTTAAGAACTATTACAACTTTATGCTTTTAGAGATCTTTTCCAAATTTGCATTATGGCTGACCACACCATTGCTTTTTATACCTCACTAAACCTGGCGCCCGAGGAAGCATTATTGTGGCTCCCTTCCAAAAACTTTACCCCAGGAAAGGTTAACTTGCCAACAATCTTACTAACTGTAGCCAAGCTACTCATTTCCTTAGTATGATGAAACAAGAAACCCCCCCCCCCCTCTCTGGCCCAATGTCTGACCATTGTTTATGTGTATAGCATCCCATACTCTCCAACTCGTCATACCATGCACATCTCCAGCCCCTTTACCTTCTGTATCACCCTATTACTTGTAGTATGTAAGCTCGTTGAAGCAGGACCCTCACCCCTATTGTTTCCATCAACTGATTACTATATAACCATGGTTTTTGTATTTTTGCACTTTTGTCTTTCTGTATCCCCGTTTTTGTAAGTGCTGTGGAATATGTTTGGAGCTTTGATGATAATACGAGGTTCAGTTTTTTTGCAGGATGTAACTAAGAGCTGGGAACCAAAAAGCTACAGCGGAAAAACCTAAACTATTGGAAACAAATATTCTCCCAAATCAATAAAATTTGCTCAATCTCACTAAACCTGGCTCCCGAGGAGGCATTATTGTGGCTCCCTTCCAAAAACTTTACCCCAAGGAAGGATAACTTGCCAACAATTTTACTAACTTTCCCTTAATATGGCGAAACAAGAACCCCCCCTCTGGCTAGTGGGAAAATAAAATACATCAAATTTTCCACTTTGAAGAGCTCATGAGCTGGGAGAATGGAGACATAGTTCCCCCAAACACTTGAGGCCTTTTAAACAGTCTTTGAAAAACACACCCACAACTAATAAATAACAAGTAGCCAGACTAGAAACTCTTCAAATCTAACCTAGATGATGAAACCCTTCCCCCACCCTTTTTACTGGTTCATAGATTCATGTTTCATAGTCATCAATTATCAGTTTCAATAGTTTTTGCAATCGATGCAAAGCATAATCCAATCAGAACCAATCTCATAAGTGTACTTAAAGCTTTGCACTGTAATTGATTGTTTCTAATGCGAGACCTGCATGTCACAATGGTATATAACTTTATTCATAGTTGACCATCCTGCTTTGATGTACATTGCAGATCTGTTTGCTTTGTAACATACTTAAAAAGAAAGATTGTTTAAAAAGAAAAACCTAAGCCCACTGCAGCAAAGAATAGCAGTATGACGATCATTTAATTAATATCACACTAGAACAATTTCTCGAGTTACAAACCACATCTGTTTTTATGCAAAGACGTAAAATATATATGCGCATTGTGTTTTGTTGTATTGCTATTGTCACACAAGGACAGACTTCTACCTGCTGACTGGCTGCTCACAAAATCAAAACCTTAGGGCTCAGTCAGACAAGTGTTCTTTTCGTGTGCACAAAAAGAGTGCTTCTAAAAGAACCAATGGGTTCCTATAGAAGCGCTCACATGAGAGAATTTAGGTGCGCGAAATGGCTAACAAAAATAGGATCTGAGCTGTCTTTGGTGCGCCGCCCAGGGGTTTCCATTGACTCCTATGGGAGCAGGAGTTTATGGAAACTCCTGTGCAGGGAAGAGATTCCCCACTGCTAATAGCAGGGCATTTAAAATGTGCTGCCCAAAAGCACATTTTGAATGTCCCGCTGTAAACTCCTGTTAGTACCCACAGAGAGGAGAGGACTCCCCAAGGGTTCCCTAAATCCCCATGGGGACTGACAGCAATTTACAAGAGGGCATTTAGAATGTGCCTTTGAGCAGCACCTTTTTAATGCCCTGCTGTAAGCAGTGGGGTATTCCTCCTGCCCCCTTGCTGGACAATTTCCCAGCAGTTGGGGGCAGTAGGGGACTCCCTCTCTACCCAAGGGATTTCCCTATAGTGGGGAGAGAGATGGGGGCGGGGTTACAGGGCTTTCCCCATGGGCTTTTCCCCATTAGCGTGGGAAGAGGGTGCGGGGCTAGAATTATCCACCCTCAAGCTCTGCCCCCTCTATATTTGCTATAGGCATTCTCTGTGAGAAGTTCTATAGCCACGCCCACTCTCTCTAGCCCCTCGCAATGGGGATATCCCTTGGGGATCCACATAGCAGGGAGAGAGAGAGCTGAGCTATGGGTGATTTCCCCATAGCAAGGAGAAAGCGGAGCTATGGAGGTATTCCCCATAGCAGGGAGAGAGAGCAGAGCTATGCGGGATCAACCTATAGCCCCACGCCGTTAATCCCCCATAGCTCCACTCTCTCTCCCTGCTATGGGGAAATCCTAAAGCCTTGCGGGGCTTCTTCACTGTCTCCTCCTGGAGCAGCTGTGCTTTTTAAAGCGTAGCTGCTCTGGTGAATGGGCGATTTTCTTGTGCATATAGCTCAGGTCTTCTGCGCATGAAACTTTGCCCACCCCTATTGGGCAAAAAAAACAAAACACTCGTCTGACTGATGCCTTAGTTTTCTGATGTAGTCTTGCTTTTGTGCATTTGACCAAGGTTGTAACTTTCTACTGGTAGTAGTGAAGAACAACAGTTCATGGCTGATCTGTGACTTGCATTCTAATTTGGACACTAAGGAGAGGCACTATGGCCAGTACAGTGATGGGGGCACTGTCATGAAAGTATTCTTATTCTGTAATGTAGACACTGTAAATATGTCTTTAATTCATGTACTGTGGCTCTCTATGTAATAAAACTGTTATAAAACTACTGTGGCATTTTAGAAATCACAGTCCATTCTACTCCTAAACCCTTCATTCTTCCCACTTTCCAATACCTGTATAGTATTCATATACCCCCTTCTATTTCCTTACTGGTTAATGATACTCTCCACTTCTTGAAACCTAAGCTTCAAATATTGATCAAGGCAATGTAATCTATAACTAATAGAAGCAGCAAAGCATTCTATCAGTACTACATTACTAGATGCAGCACTGTGTTGTATGCTATCACCAGAGACAAATATTCAATATTGTTTTTGAATGTAGCTTTGAGGCACTTGGTTCTATGTTCTTTATCCAAAACATACATGTGTTTAAGAAGATGAGAATCACTGGTCTAAAACACTGTGAATGGAACAGTTTAACATTTCTGCCTGGTACCTTGTGATTGTCATAGGTAAACATAAAATACACAGCTATAGTATACTGTATACCATATATAGTTCCAATAGATAACATAATACTGGCAGTGCTCGGCAAGTACTCTCACTGGACACAACTGACCTGTCTCAGGTGTTCAGCAGTGCACAGCAACACATTTATTAGGACAATGAAACAGCCAAACAAATAAAGTTCAATATGCAGCATCAACTAGTTCTTTTTAGAAAATCTTTATTCTACAATTGTAGGCATTGGGCTAAGCAGTGAGCTAAGAGCAATTGCCAATGTATGACGTCTGTTTTGCGTGGCAATCAGGTCTGCAAATGACTCAGGCATAATCCAATGTTGATCATACAGACCTAAACATCAATGTTATTGCAATCAAGCAGACAACCAGAAACTAGATAGGCAGTATACTTAAACAAATTACATATACCTGTGCTAAAAAATTCCAAAATACACACTTAAATAATTTCAATCATTCAGTCCAAGAGCACCTAAAGTGTTACTACAAATTATCCAACATGCTTCTCTTTTTAGCAATTATCCATAACGATTTCCATCAGTGGGGTACTTCAATGTGTGCACTGCTAAACCTACAAATTGCAATACATTGGATTAATCCATATCCTGTTCAAGAACATGTTGAATAAGGTGAGGTGAACCTTCTTCTGTCACAATAGACCTATGATGATCACTATACCTTTTACATAGGTTGCAAATAGTTTTGCCTATATGAAAATGACTGAAAGGACAAAAGATTATGTACACAACGTGAGCAGTTCTACAGTTGATAAATTGCCTAACCCCATGGTTAACAACTCCAAAGGTGAGGTTCTTAGCTGGAAGGAAGAAATTCTCAGGTATGGTTGATTGTGATTGAGGATGCAGTATAGCTCAAGAATATCAGATTGTTTGGGGTCCACAGCTCAAGACACTTGCTGATCAGCTATGTGAAGTGGCTGTGGTGCTCTGAGTGCCACTGTCTTTTCACTGCATGGGTACAGCATGTATATTTCATTGCAGCCGTGTCCTATTAACTTCAATGGGATTGAGCTGCTCTCAGGTCATGTGACTGCTAAACGTGACATCACAGGCCAGAAAAGAAATAACACTGCTCACCTGAGTACCACGACTTCTACAATCAGCTGATCAGCAGGGGAAATGAGTGGTGGACCCCACTAATCACATATTAGTGAGCTATCCTGAGGATAGATTATCAATACTTTAGTTGCAGGAAGCCTCTTTAATTCTTTTTAAGCAAAGAAATTGGCTATACGGGACTTTATGTATCGATATGTTTTTATAACTTCTTCCTCTACGTAACCCTCACTTTTTTCAGTATTAATCAATATGTAGTAATTCAAATAGCTCACTAGCTCATAGGGTACTTGGGTATACAAGCTCTGAACATCTGTTGTGGCAAATATAAAATCTTGGCAAAAATCACTGAAGAGGCCATACTTACTGATACAGTAATACAAGGGCAGGTGCAAACATCAACTCATGGTATGCTCTACGGCCATGTATAACTTTGTTCTCAGTATCATTCAATGACCTAACCCACTACGATAGGATGGCCAGGGGACACGCAAGAGTTTTATGTCTTTTTGGTATCAATAGGACTTCTGAGCAAAGGCAGGGTACAATTTTTCAACATCTCTAGTAAACAACATTCCGTTTCCAAGGTACTAGCACAACAAAGATTGAAGTTGAGATTGATACATAAAGGCATAGCCCCGTGAAAAATATTTATAGATAAATCCAGCCAATAATTCTAAACAGTTTTTGCATTTACACTTACAGATGGATCAAATTTTGGCTTGATTGTGATAGCATGCCATAGAATATTATCTTATCTAAAGCCATTAAAAAGCCTATTGTTTTCATATCGTATTACAACAAAATCTATTGTAAAGTAATTCAAAGTATAAATAAACCACCCCGATAGCATGACACATTGCAATATCATGTTCCATTGAGAGTCAAGCTAAAGAAAAATATGTCTATATTAAAACAATGTTTCTATCCCCAAGTATTCTGGGACTAATGTTAGAGAGCATCACCTGCTGTTTCTATTGAAGAGCCTTTTTGTATCTGGTTCGCCTCAGTAAGTGTTCCAACATGGTCACACCAACTTAGTTTTGCTTTCTGCAGCTTCCAGTCTCTGTACATGCATTGAGGTTGGAAGTACGGCACTGGCGCAGTCCTTGAGGAACTAATGTCAACATCAATCTTTTGAGAGACAACTCAAATGGAAAAGTTGCCAGGAATAAACTGGGCATAGCTTTTTCCACCGCTAGTGGCAAGAACATGAATGAGATCAAATGTTTGTTTTATACATATCTCCATATTTTCATGCAGAATTATATTTTAAAATAATTTTTCCAAGAGGGAACACATTGTGTTGCAGAAAAAATAAATAAGAATAGATCATACAAATATTCAAAATGCAGGCATGTATTGGGACCTGCTTATCACATCAGAGATTTTTCAAATGTGGCAGTAGTCATTGTAATGTATGCTGTTATCCTTCAAAATCTAGTTAATTTGACTCCTTAATGATATATGATGTACAGTGACGTCATGGAGGTTCAGGGTGTGTATGGAGGAGGATCAGGGGTCAATCCCACTCTGTACAATGTGAGAGTTGGCTGTTTCTTATAGCCAACACCTGCCCGCAACAGCTCCAAACAAAGGAACAGTTGTCCAGCATTCAAAAACACATTAGAGGGTCAATAAACACTTTTTGGAGTAAAATGCAGGGTCTGTAACAAGTTTTCATTTTAGGAGAATCGAGTGAGTGGCTAGGCCATCCAGAGAAGAAAACTAGGAGCAGTGTATTTTGAATAGGAAGGCATACTGAATTGTGAATTTAGGTACGTTTCCCTGCTGGTATGAATTATGTGACCTATTATACAGCATATATTGATAGGATGTAGGTATGGAAACTGTATATATTGTGTGATATATTGGGATAGAAGTCCTTTTATTGAAATATGTATATGGACTTCCATGCCACTTTAAATTTCAATATGACTTTGGATTGGTTCATATTCCTTTAACTGTAACTACAATGCACTACTCTGTACTGTGCGATCAAGAAGCACCTGCTTCAAAACGTCTGAGTATGAGCCCACCATGCTCTATGGACCATACCATTTTAATCATGTTTTACAATACTAAATAAAGGAAGATTTTATCAGTAGACCTTGAAATTTGTAGAAACCTTTTGCTGTCTGACCAATGGCTCTGGAGCATTTTTAGCCGGATACCATGCATATACAAGAGTGGTAAGCATTATCATTGTATGATTATACTGTTTATATAGAATGTGGTCTGAGAGCGCTATCTGCATAATATTATGGACATATGGTTTATGCTTCTGTCATCTATGTGACTTAATGTATCTTTTTGAAAAGTTGTGCAATGTCACAGCCTTATTTATCTTCAGTGTATGTTATAAAATAGGCTTAGAATTTCTTAAATTCTTTGTTTATGTAAGTAAGCACTGTTAGGAGTTAGAGTAATGCTTCCTTGTATAAATAACACATTTTTAAGACCATGTATGCCTATGTATTGCTAATTCAAATTACTGCAAATTGAGTACTGCTCTTTGACCAAAAACACTCTTCAAAAATGCTGGGAGGAGTATTTTCACTCTTTTGAAATATATGTAGTGTTACCCAGGGGCGTAAGTATAGAGGATCCAGGGGATGCAGTTGCACCCGGGCCCAGGAGCCTTAGGGGGCCCATAAGGCTTCTCTTCTCCATATAGGGAACCCAGTACTATGAGTAAAGCATTATAGTTGGGGGCCCTGTTACAAGTTTTGCATCGGGGCCCGGGAGCTTCAAGTTACGCCTCTGGTGTGACCTTTTTGTACACCCTACACCGATCTCTAATTCAGCTATGGACTTCAATTTCCCATGCAACCAATTTATTACAATGTTGCAACATGCTAGCAAAACCCATGGGTTCTGCAATTCCCGTAACAACCACTGGTAATAGACACATATAGGATATACATCTTGTGACACAGTATTGTGAAGTGCTAATCTTAGCACATTTTTCCCTAAGAGATTAAAAAGCTGAGTCTTAGATATCTTTGTAACGAAGGATGGAAAAATGTAAAGATTCACAATAATTTAACACTGAGCAAATAAAATCCTCCATAGTAAAAATGACACAGGTCAACAAAATAAAACTTTTTTTTCTCAGTGTAAACAAAATTTTTCTAGTACTACATTTCATGCTGATTCCAAATATGCATTCAATTTTCTCCTACCACATTCAGTTTTTGAAATATCACCGCCTATGGTTTTCACAGATTTTATGTATATTTTAGAATGTACCAGGAATGGAATCCTTCCAAGGTGGAACCTAAGTAACATACTGTATGTCAAGCACATTTATCATTAATTCAATCAATTTTTATTCATATTATACTTTTTGCCAAACAAAACATTAAAATCGCTGTGAATATAATTTTCTTTTGTACAATTTGTCTGAATCATCACAATACAACATCCAGCAGTAATCTGCTATCATGCTTCCATTCCAGAATCCTTGGTAGCATTGAATATCTTCGTGAAACCGCTCGCCTTGATCATCACTCACCGCTCCAAGGCTTTCGGGAAAAAAGATGAGGTGGGAATGCAAAAAATGCATTTTCAAAGGCATATGCTATCTCATTTTCTGAAATGCAACAAGCAACATTTGAACACCAACCTCATAAGAACAAGATTTATGCTTGCCCAGAAAGTTTTCACAAACTCACCTAAAAGCCTGTCATGCTAAAGAGCATCATTAAATTTTATATCTCGCAAAGCCTCCCGAGTTCGGTATCCGACTAAAATTCCTTCCTTCAATTTTGCTGCAAATTTTTCTGACAAGTATTGAAATCTTGCTGAATTAGCATTCTCCATTGCTTTCACAAGGTTCTTCATTAAACCAAGCTTAGAACTTATTATTATTATTATTAGAATTTGAGTTTATTCCTATCATTGTATATATAAAACACACTAAAATTGAAAAAAAATAATTATCCCATATATACTGGTGAATTATATGCACTCTATGCTCACAAACATAATGGTGGGGGTATGTGATGTCACATGTCCTAAGATTCAATACAAAAGTTAGTTTCAAAACTTTCCTCATGTGAACACAAATCACAAAATCTTTACATACAAAAATGTTCAAAGGAATCCCTACAGCTACAGAGTAATTTGTATTTGACAGCAATGACATTTGCAACAGCACCACTGAGATAACATTTCAAGTAATTAAACCTGTCTATTGAGGGTAAGCTCATTGTTATGGATTGCAGCTTCATACTTTGTCTAGAATCCCTGCCAATGGATAATTTCTCTTGAGAATTTTCCTATCACCAGTTTTGGGCATTTCCATCTTATATTTAATCTGCATATGTGAACAAGTACTACTATTTGTAGTATTGCTTTTCCTGTTGATATGTGTGTCTTATCACGGTAAAAATACATTCATAAGAAGATGCCTGTTATATTTATTTTGATTCATGATGGCAATTAATGCTGGATCAAGATTAGTGGAGGGCTCTGGGCAAGGAAGGAAAGAAAATGAAAGGAAGAAAGGCAGTAAGGATAAAAAGAGGGAAGAAACAATGAGTTATGCTGCCAAGCCATTTCCTCAATAATTCTGCCTTTATTTGGCCTAATATCATCACACAGGGTTAAATGTAACACAGGGTGCCTGCATAATACGACAAAGCAATGCCTACATAATTGTACTAAATAGTACCCCAAAACAGTGCCCAAATGATACCACAGCTGTTGCCCTTAACTAAATTTTGAGAAGACCTGCCAGGAGATTTACAGAACACTGCTTATGAGAATTTAAGAGACCTCCTAAATGGTGGAAGTCTTAGGACATTTCCCATTGTGCCCAAACAATAACCCTCCTCTGGTAGCAGTAGAGTCGAGTGATTATTTGCATATTCTCTTCTCTATAGATTTTTCATGTACAGTAGATTATCTATAGCTAGAGATGAGCGAGCACCAAAATGCTCGGGTGCTCGTTACTCGGGACGAAATTTTCGCGATGCTCGAGGGTAATGTCATGTTTAATGCAGGTGGGCTTCGGCCCACACTGCATGCCCCAGTCAGACTGGGGTTCTTTAGAAGTGGACACATGCAGTTACAACTCCGTGTGTACCGACAGCATGGGTGGGTGCCAGGAAGCCACCGGCGGTACATAAATATATCCCATTGCAGTGCCCAGCACAGCTGAGGTACTGTCATGTTTAATGCAGGTGGGCTTCGGCCCACACTGCATGCCCCAGTCAGACTGGGGTTCTTTAGAAGTGGACACATGCAGTTACAACTCCGTGTGGACCGACAGCATGGGTGGGTGCCAGGAAGCCAGCGGCGGTACATAAATATATCCTATTGCAGTGCCCAGCACAGCTGATGTAACGTCAGCTTTAATGCAGGTGGGCAAAAAATTAATTGGATTACACTGTAGGCGAGGGCCCCAAAAAATTGGTGTACGAACAGTACTAATGTACCTCAGAAAAATTGCCCATGCCCAACCAAGAGGGCAGGTGAAACCCATTAATCGCTTTGGTTAATGTGGCTTAATTTGTAACTAGGCCTGGAGGCAGCCCAGTTAAAATAAAAATTGGTTCAGGTGCAAGTTTCAACGCTTTAATGAGCATTGAAACGTATAAAAATTGTTTACAAAAATTATATGACTGAGCCTTGTGGGCCTAAGAAAAATTGCCCGTTCGGCGTGATTACGTGAGGTTTTAGGAGGAGGAGCAGGAGGATGAATATAATACACAGATTGATGAAGCTAAAAGGTCCCCGTTTTTTATGGTGATAGAGAACGATGCTTCCATCCGCGGGTGCAGCCTACGTATTGTTTAGGTATCGCTGCTGTCCGCTGGTGGAAAAGAAAAGTCTTGGGAAATCCAGGCTTTGTTCATCTTTATGAGTGTAAGCCTGTCGGCACTGTCGGTTGACAGGCGGGTACGCTTATCCGTGATGATTCCCCCAGCCGCACTAAACACCCTCTCTGACAAGACGCTAGCCGCAGGACAAGCAGGCACCTCCAGGGCATACAGTGCGAGTTCAGGCCACGTGTCCAGCTTCGACACCCAGTAGTTGTAGGGGGCAGAGGCGTCACCGAGGACGGTCGTGCGATCGGCTACGTACTCCCTCACCATCCTTTTACAGTGCTCCCGCCAACTCAGCCTTGACTGGGGAGCGGTGACACAGTCTTGCTGGGGAGCCAGAAAGCTGTCAAAGGCCTTAGAGAGTGTTCCCCTGCCTGTGCTGTACATGCTGCCTGATCTCTGCGCCTCCCCTGCTACCTGGCCCTCGGAACTGCGCCTTCTGCCACTAGCGCTGTCGGATGGGAATTTTACCATCAGCTTGTCCGCCAGGGTCCTGTGCTATAGCATCACTCTCGAACCCCTTTCCTCTTCGGGTATGAGAGTGGAAAGGTTCTCCTTATACCGTGGGTCAAGCAGTGTGTACACCCAGTAATCCGTAGTGGCCAGAATGCGTGTAACGCGAGGGTCACGAGAAAGGCATCCTAACAAGAAGTCAGCCATGTGTGCTAGGGTACCTGTACGCAACACATGGCTGTCCTCACTAGGAAGATCACTTTCAGGATCCTCCTCCTCCTCCTCCTCAGGCCATACACGCTGAAAGGATGACAGGCAAGCAGCATGGGTACCCTCAGCAGTGGGCCAAGCTGTCTCTTCCCCCTCCTCCTCATGCTCCTCCACCTCCTCCTCAATGCGCTGAGATATAGACAGGAGGGTGCTCTGACTATCCAGCGACATACTGTCTTCCCCCGCCTCTGTTTCCGAGGAATGGTGACGCTAATAATTGCAGCATCGCCGCTCACCATCTGGGTAGACTCCTCAAAGTTTCCAAGGACCTGGCAGATGTCTGCCAACCAGGCCCACTCTTCTGTAAAGAATTGAGGAGGCTGACTCCCACTGCGCCGCCCATGTTGGAGTTGGTATTCCACTATAGCTCTACGCTGCTCATAGAGCCTGGCCAACATGCGGAGCGTAGAGTTCCACCGTGTGGGCACGTCGCACAGCAGTCGGTGCACTGGCAGATGAAACCGATGTTGCAGGGTGCGCAGGGTGGCAGCGTCCGTGTGGGACTTGCGGAAATGTGTGCAGAGCCGGCGCACCTTTCCGAGCAGGTCGGACAAGCGTGGGTAGCTTTTCAGAAAGCGCTGAACCACCAAATTAAAGACGTGGGCCAGGTATGGCACGTGCGTGAGGCTGCCGAGCTGCCAAGCCGCCACCAGGTTACGGCCGTTGTCACACACGACCATGCCCGGTTGGAGGCTCAGCAGCGCAAGCCAGCGGTCGGTCTGCTCTGTCAGACCCTGCAGCAGTTCGTGGGCCATGTGCCTCTTCTCTCCTAAGCTGAGTAGTTTCAGCACAGCCTGCTGACGCTTGCCCACCGCTGTGCTGCCACGCCGCGCGACACCGGCAGAGGTTGTGTAGGAGGAGGAGGAGGAGGGTGGTTTAGTGGAGGAAGCATACACCGCCGCAGATACCACCACCGAGCTGGGGCCCGCAATTCTGGGGGTGGGTAGGACGTGAGCGGTCCCAGGCTCTGACTCTGTCCCAGCCTCCACTAAATTCACCCAATGTGCCGTCAGGGAGATATAGTGGCCCTGCCCGCCTGTGCTTGTCCACGTGTCCGTTGTTAAGTGAATCTTGGCAGTAACTGCGTTGGTGAGGGCGCATACAATGTTGTGGGAGACGTGGTCGTGCTGGGCTGGGACGGCACATCGGGAAAAGTAGTGGCGACTGGGAACCGAGCAGCGCGGGGCCGCCGCCGCCATCATCCTTTTGAAAGCCTCCGTTTCCACAAGCCTATACGTTAGCATCTCCAGGCTGATCAATTTGGCTATGTGCACGTTTAACGCTTGAGCGTGCGGGTGCGTGGCGGCGTACTTGCGCTTGCGCTCCAACACTTGCGCTAGCGACGGCTGGACGGTGCGCTGAGAGACATTGGTGGATGGGGCCGAGGACAGTGGAGGTGAGGGTGTGGGTGCAGGCCAGGAGACGGTAGTGCCTGTGTCCTGAAAGGGGGGTTGGATCTCAGTGGCAGGTTGGGGCACAGGGGGAGAGGCAGTGGTGCAAACCGGAGGCGGTGAACGGCCTTCGTCCCACCTTGTGGGGTGCTTGGCCATCATATGTCTGCGCATGGTGGTGGTGGTGAGGCTGGTGGTGGTGGCTCCCCGGCTGATCTTGGCGCGACAAAGGTTGCACACCACTGTTCGTCGGTCGTCTGCACTCTCAGTGAAAAACTGCCACACCGTAGAGCACCTTGACCTCTGCAGGGTGGCATGGCGCGAGGGGGCGCTTTGGGAAACAGTTGGTGGATTATTCGGTCTGGCCCTGCCTCTACCCCTGGCCACCGCACTGCCTCTTCCAACCTGCCCTGCTGCTGCACTTGCCTGCCCCTCTGAAGACCTGTCCTCAGTAGGCTTAGCAAACCAGGTGGGGTCAGTCACCTCATCGTCCTACTGCTCTTCCTCCGAATCCTCTGTGCGCTCCTCCCTCGGACTTACTCCAATTACTACTACCTGAGTGATAGACAACTGTGTCCCATCGTCATCGTCCTCCTCACCCACTGAAAGCTCTTAAGACAGTTGCCGGAAGTCCCCAGCCTCATCCCCCGGACCCCGGGAACTTTCCAAAGGTTGGGCATCGGTCACGACAAACTCCTCCGGTGGGAGAGGAACCACTGCTGTCCATTCTGGGCAGGGGCCCGAGAACAGTTCCTGGGAGTCTGCCTGCTCCTCAGAATGTGTCATTGTAATGGAGTGAGGAGGCTGGGAGGAAGGAGGAGCAGCAGCCAGAGGATTCAGAGTTGCAGCAGTGGACGGCGCAGAACTCTGGGTGGTCGATAGATTGCTGGATGCACTTTCTGCCATCCATGACAGGATCTGCTCACGCTGCTCATTTTCTAATAAAGGTCTACCGCGTGGACCCATTAATTGTGAGATGAATGTGGGGACGCCAGAAACGTGCCTTTCTCCTAATCCTGCAGCAGTCGGCTGCGATACACCTGGATCAGGAGCTCGGCCTGTGCCCACACCCTGACTTGGGCCTCCGCGTCCTCGCCCGCATCCTCGTCCTCTAGGCCTACCCCTACCCCTCAGCATGGTGTATTACCAGTAGTGCAGAAACAGAACGCTGTAATTAAATGTGCCCCTTTTTGGCCTGTGGTTGGAGGCTGACTTCGCTTACGGAACGCACAGCAGAGCCAGGAAAGAATTTTGCGCAAGCCTGCTGTAACACTTAGCTGGCTGCGTATTAATTAGGTCTACTACCCCCAGCAGAGACGCAGTACACTGAGGACGGTCACAGGCAGCCCAAATAGGTTTTTTTGTCCCAAATTTTTTTGGAAAAGCCCACTGCCTATATAGACAGTTTATGTCTTTCACCTTTTTCACTGTCCCTGCCTCAGCACTACTGGCCCTATACTATTTAAAATTACTGCAGACTGTTTCACTCTGGACAGGATGACAGCGGTGATGTAACGGGCAACGCAGAGCCAGGAAAGCATTTTGTGCAAGCCTGCTGTAACACTTAGCTGGCTGCGTATTAATTAGGACTACTACCACCAGCAGAGACGCAGTACACTCAGGACGGTCACAGGCAGCCCAAATAGATTTTTTTATCCCAAATTTTTTTGGAAAAGCCCACTGTCTATATAGACAGTATATGTCTTTCACCTTTTTCACTGTCCCTGCCTCAGCACTACTGGCCCTATACTATGTAAAATTACTGCAGACTGAGGACGCAATGCTCTGTACGGCCGATATACAAAAAAAAAAAAAATGTGCAACACTGCAAAAAGCAGCCTCAACAGTACTGCACACCGTCAGATGTGGCCCTAAGAAGGACTCTTGGGGTTCTTGAAGCCTAAAATCACTCCTAACACTCTCCCTATAGCAGCTCCAGCATCAGCAGCACTTTCCCTGAACTATGTCAGAATGCATCTGTGGCGAGCCGCGGGAGGGGCCGATTTATATACTCGGGTGACATCTGATCTCGCCAGCCACTCACTGCAGGGGGGTGGTATAGGGCTGGAACATCACAGGAGGAACTTGTAATGCCTTCCCTGTCTTTCTATTGGCCAGAAAAGCACGCTAACGTCTCAGAGATGAAAGTGAAAGTAACTTGAACATCGCGTGGTGCTCGCCTCTAGTAACGAGCATCTCAAACACGCTAATACTCGAACGAGTATCAAGCTCGGACGAGTACGTTCGCTCATCTCTATCTATAGCATCTTTAACTTGGCATCTGTAGATGGCAGTGATCTTTATATTTGTGTAAAAACCCTAGTGGGGCAGAGCTGTATGTGATGGTGAGATCCTGTAGCAGAAGAGAAGAGAGTAGTGTTTTAACAATCATGGATAATGGAGAAACATCATGATGTTCCATTGAATTTTGCAGTAATGTATCCAAATAACATTTATTGCAATGTAATAAGAGCTATCTTTTCTATGAATTTCATCTGTGTTTCCATAAATAGTAGTTTATATTTTATCCTGGAGGAGCAAAATGCCCTTATTTGAAATATAGGACATACACTGATCTATAGGCTGTTAAAAAAAATAATTTTGCTAGATTAAAATGTTTGTCTGCTCTTTGGCCATGAAAGGAGGGCTCAAAACACTACATTTTTCTTGCAATTATGTTATTCTGTAGCCCTTCTCTACACACCAAACTGATTTTTCCTTGACCTACATTTAGCTTTAAACAGTCTTGCTGTGACTTCTCATGTTGTTAATATTAACTTTTTTAATCTTCACTCCACAAATGCTAACTGGTTGTACAAAAACTTCTGCACTTTGACACAAAGTTCAGCATTTCAACAGCTAATTAAATATATCACAGACAAGGATTGTGCTTGACATGCTTGTTTATTGTAAATGACCTCCTCTTCTTCCTAATCATGTACTATTTTATTATACATAAAACTAATGATATAATATTCCAATGAAAGAAAATGTATATACATTGCTCAAATTAATTAATCACAGTGCAACCCCAAGTTACTTAAACTTCAGGGAAATGATTTCATCCAGTTGGGAAGCCTAAGTGATTAGTAATTAGAGATGAGCGAACACCAAAATGTTCGGGTGTTCGTTATTCGGAACGAACTTCCCGCGATGTTCGAGGGTTCGTTTCGAACAACGAACCCCATTGAAGTCAATGGGCGACCAGAGCATTTTTGTATTTCGCCGATGCTCGCTAAGGTTTTCATGTGTGAAAATCTGGGCAATTCAAGAAAGTGATGGGAACGACACAGCAACGGATAGGGCAGGCGAGGGGCTACATGTTGGGCTGCATCTCAAGTTCACAGGTCCCACTATTAAGCCACAATACCGGCAAGAGTGGGCCCCCCCCCCCTCCCAACAACTTTTACTTCTGAAAAGCCCTCATTAGCATGGCATACCTTTGCTAAGCACCACACTACCTCCAACAAAGCACAATCACTGCCTGCATGACACTCCACTGACACTTCTCCTGGGTTACATGCTGCCCAACCACCCCCCCCTCCCCCCCACAGCGCACACCAAAGTGTCCCTGGGCAGCCTTCAGCTGCCCTCATGCCACACCACGCTCATGTCTATTTAGAAGTGCGTCTGCCATGACGAGGGACCGCAGGCACACACTGCAGAGGTTGGCACGGCTAGGCAGCGACCCTCTTTAAAAGTGGCGGAGCGATAGCCCACAATGCTGTACAGAAGCAATGAGAAATAGAATCCTGTGCCACCGCCATCAGGAGCTGCACACGTGGGCATAGCAATGGGGAACCTATGTGCCACACACTATTCATTCTGTCAAGGTGTCTGCATGCCCCAGTCAGACCGGGCTTTTTAATTCATAGACACAGGCAGGTACAACTCCCTATTGTGAAGTCCCTGTCGACCGACAGCATGGGTGGCTCCCTGGAACCCACCGGCGGTACACAGCAATATCCCATTGCATTGCCCAACACAGCTGAGGTAGTAATGTCGTGCTTAATGCAGGTGGGCTTCGGCCCACACTGCATGCCCCAGTCTGACTGGGGTTCTTTATAAGTGTACAGATGTAGTAAAAACTCCGTGTGCACCTACAGCATGGGTGGGTGCCAGGAAGCCACCGGCGGTACACAGAAATATCCCATTGCATTGCCCAACACAGCTGAGGTAGTAATGTTGTGCTTAACCCTTTCCAATCCAATTTGTATATGGTTTTCCTAGGGGGCTTACTCTTTTTCTGCCGTTATACAACGGCGCTATATGCTGGCTAAAGCCAGTACTGCATGAGCTGACACGTAGGATAGGCTCCGACAGCAGAGAGGCTGGCAATATACAGTAAGAGAACCCCGACGGACGTCTACCAACAACGGAGTTGTACAGCCTTAAACCCTAATGTCTTCACAGGTCAGACAGTGGACTGGAAAGGGTTAATGCAGGTGGGTTTCGCGCCCACACTGCATGCCCCAGTCAGACTGGGGTTCTTTATAAGTGGAAACAGCTGCATTTATAATTCCCTGTGGACCCACAGCATGGGTGGGTGCCAGGAAGCCACTGGCGGTACATAGAAATATCCCATTGCATTGCCCAACACAGCTGAGGTAGTAATGTCGCGCTTAATGCAGGTGGGCTAAAAATTAATTTGATTACACTGTAGGCGAGGGCCCACAAAAATTGCTGTATCAACAGTACTAATGTACATCAGAAAAATTGGCCATGGCCAGCCAAGAGGGCAGGTGAAACCCATTAATCGCTTTGGTTAATGTGGCTTAAGTGGTAACTAGGCCTGGAGGCAGCCCAGTGTAACGAAAAATTGGTTCAAGTTAAAGTTCCAACGCTTTTAAGCGCATTGAAACTTATAAAAATTGTTCAGAAAAATTATTTGAGTGAGCCTTGTGGCCCTAAGAAAAATTGCCCGTTCAGCGTGATTACGTGAGGTTTCAGGAGGAGGAGCAGGAGGAGGAGGAGGAATATTAGACACAGATTGATGAAGCAGAAATGTCCCCGTTTTGGATGGTGAGAGAGAACGTAGCTTCCATCCGCTTGTGCAGCCTACGTATTGCTTACGTATCGCTGCTGTCCGCTGGTGGAGAACAGAAGTCTGGGGAAATCCAGCCTTTGTTCATCTTGATGAGTGTTAGCCTGTCGGCACTGTCGGGTGACAGGCGGGTACGCTTATCTGTGATGATTCCCCCAGCCGCACTAAACACCCTCTCCGACAAGACGCTAGCCGCAGGACAAGCAAGCACCTCCAGGGCATACAGCGCTAGTTCAGGCCACGTGTCCAGCTTCGACACCCAGTAGTTGTAGGGGGCAGAGGCGTCACCAAGGATGGTCGTGCGATCGGCTACGTACTCCCTCACCATCCTTTTACAGTGCTCCCGCCGACTCAGCCTTGACTGGGGAGCGGTGACACAGTCTTGGTGGGGAGCCATAAAGCTGGCCAGGCCCTTAAAGACTGTTGCACTGCCTGGGATGTACATGCTGCTCGATCTCCGCACCTCCCCTGCTACCTTGCCCTCGGTACTGCGCCTTCTGCCACTAGCGCTGTCGGCTGGGAATTTTACCATCAGCTTGTCCGCAAGGGTCCTGTAGTATAGCAACACTCTCGAACCCCTTTCCTCTTCGGGAATCAGAGTGGGCAGGTTCTCCTTATACCGTGGATCGAGCAGTGTGTACACCCAGTAATCCGTCGTGGCCAGAATGCGTGCAACGCGAGGGTCACGAGAAAGGCATCCTAACATGAAGTCAGCCATGTGTGCCAGGATACCTGTACGCAACACATGGCTGTCTTCACTAGGAAGATCACTTTCAGGATCCTCCTCCTCCTCCTCCTCCTCAGGCCATACACGCTGAAAGGATGACAGGCAATCAGCCGGTGTACCGTCAGCAGCGGCCCAAGCTGTCTCTTCCCCCTCCTCCTCATCCTCCTCATGCTCCTCCTCCTCCTCCTGTACGCGCTGAGAAATAGACAGGAGGGTGCCCTGACTATCCAGCGGCATACTGTCTTCCCCCGCCCCCGTTTCCGAGCGCAAAGCAGCTGCCTTTATGGTTTGCAGGGAATTTCTCAAGATGCATAGCAGAGGAATGGTGACGCTAATGATTGTAGCATCGCCGCTCACCACCTGGGTAGACTCCTCAAAATTACCAAGGACATGGCAGATGTCTGCCAACCAGGCCCACTCTTCTGTAAAGAATTGAGGAGGCTGACTCCCACTGCGCCGCCCATGTTGGAGTTGGTATTCGACTATAGCTCTACGCTGTTCATAGAGCCTGGCCAACATGTGGAGCGTAGAGTTCCACCGTGTGGGCACGTCGCACAGCAGTCGGTGCACTGGCAGCTTAAAGTGATGTTGCAGGGTGCGCAGGGTGGCAGCGTCCGTGTGGGACTTGCGGAAATGTGCGCAGAGCCGGCGCGCCTTTACGAGCAGGTCTGACAAGCGTGGGTAGCTTTTCAGAAAGCGCTGAACCACCAAATTAAAGACGTGGGCCAGGCATGGCACGTGCGTGAGGCTGCCGAGCTGCAGAGCCGCCACCAGGTTACGGCCGTTGTCACACACGACCATGCCCGGTTGGAGGCTCAGCGGCGCAAGCCAGCGGTCGGTCTGCTGTGTCAGACCCTGCAGCAGTTCGTGGGCCGTGTGCCTCTTATCGCCTAAGCTGAGTAGTTTTAGCACGGCCTGCTGGCGCTTGCCCACCGCTGTGCTGCCACACCGCGCGACACCGACTGCTGGCGACATGCTGCTGCTAACACATCTTGATTGCGAGACAGAGGAGGAGGAGGGTGCTTTAGTGGAGGAAGCATACACCTCCGCAGATACCACCACCGAGCTGGGGCCCGCAATTCTGGGGGTGGGTAGGACGTGAGCGGTCCCGGGCTCTGACTCTGTCCCAGCCTCCACTAAATTCACCCAATGTGCCGTCAGGGAGATGTAGTGGCCCTGCCCGCCTGTGCTTGTCCACGTGTCCGTAGTTAAGTGGACCGTGGCAGTAACCGCGTTGGTGAGGGCGCGTACAATGTTGAGGGAGACGTGGTCGTGCAGGGCTGGGACGGCACATCGGGAAAAGTAGTGGCGACTGGGAACTGAGTAGCGCGGGGCCGCCGCCTCCATGATACTTTTGAAGGACTCCGTTTCCACAACCCTATACGGCAGCATCTCAAGGCTGATGAATTTTGCTATGCGGACGGTTAACGTTTGAGCGTGCGGGTGCGTGGCGGCGTACTTGCGCTTGCGCTCCAACAGTTGCGCAAGCGACGGCTGGACGGTGCGCTGAACTACACTGCTGGATGGGGCCGAGGACAGCGGAGGTGAGGGTGTGGGTGCAGGCCAGGAGACGGTAGTGCCTGTGTCCTGAGAGGGGGGTTGCATCTCAGTGGCAGGTTGGGGCACAGGGGGAGAGGCAGGGGTGCAAACCGGAGGCGCTGAACGGCCTTCGTTCCACCTTGTGGGGTGCTTGGCCATCATATGTCTGCGCATGGTGGTGGTGGTGAGGCTGTTGGTGTTGGCTCCCCGGCTGAGCTTTGCGCGACAAAGGTTGCACACCACTGTTCGTCGGCCGTCAGGCGTCTCTGTGAAAAACTGCCAGACCTTAGAGCACCTCGGCCTCTGCAGGGTGGCATGGCGCGAGGGGGCGCTTTGGGAAACAGTTGGTGGATTATTCGGTCTGGCCCTGCCTCTACCCCTGGCCACCGCACTGCCTCTTGCAACCTGCCCTGCTGATGCCCTTGACTCCCCCTCTGAAGACCTGTCCTCCTGAGTAAGCGTTGCACACCAGGTGGGGTCAGTCACCTCATCGTCCTGCTGCTCTTCCTCCGAATCCTCTGTGCGCTGCTCCCTCGGACTTACTGCCCTTACTACTACCTCACTGCAAGACAACTGTGTCTGATCGTCATCGTCCTCCTCACCCACAGAAAGTTGTTGAGACAGTTGGCGGAAGTCCCCAGCCTCTTCCCCCGGACCCCGGGAACTTTCGAATGGTTGGGCATCAGTGACGATAAACTCCTCTGGTGGGAGAGGAACCGCTGCTGCCCAATCTAAGCAGGGGCCCGAGAACAGTTCCTGGGAGTGTTCCCGCTCCTGAGCAGGTGTCATTGTAGTGGAGTGAGGAGGCTGGGAGGAAGGAGGAGCAGCAGACAGAGGATTCGGATTTGCAGCAGTGGACGGCGCAGAACTGCGGGTTGACGATAGGTTGCTCGAAGCACTTTCTGCCATCCAGGACAGGACCTGCTCACACTGCTCATTTTCTAATAACCGTCTCCCGCGTGGACCCATTAATTGGGCGATGAATGTGGGGATGCCAGAAACGTGCCTCTCTCCTAATCGCGCAGCAGTCGGCTGCGACACACCTGGATCAGGAGCTCGGCCTGTGCCCACACCCTGACTTGGCCCTCCGCGTCCTCGGCCGCGTCCACGTCCTCTAGGCCTACCCCTACCCCTCAGCATGCTGTATTACCAGTGATTTGATTTCACAGGCAGCTAATAAATTGGCGCAAGACTGCAGGCCAAATATAATTTTTTCCCTTTTTTGAAAACGAAAGGCCCCACTGCCTCTAGTGAATGTATAATCTAAGTTTAATAACTGTGCTGTTTTCCTTCTAATGTGTCACAGAACGTGAGGGTAGCAGAGTTATTAACTCTGGCAGAGCAGGTATTTTTTTTCCCAATTAAGGAAAGCAAATGGCGAAGCCAGCAGTAAACCGTAGCTGGGTGCGTCTGATTTTTAAAGGTTGCACACGCAGCCAACACGTGTCCACCGCCCTTAGGACGGACAGAGGCAGGACAAATAGAATTATTTTCAGTTTTTTTCCACCAAAAGGCAGCACTGCGTATATTCAATGAACATGAGAAGTTTAATAACTGTGCTGTGTCCCTGCTAATGTGTCACAGAACGTGAGGGTAGCAGAGTTATTAACTGTGGCAGAGCAGGTATTTTTTTTCCCAATTAAGGAAAGCAAATGGCGAAGCCAGCAGTAAACCGTAGCTGGGTGCGTCTGATTTTTAAAGGTTGCACACGCAGCCGACACGTGTCCACCGCCCTTAAGACGGACAGAGGCAGGACAAATAGAATTATTTTCAGTTTTTTTCCACCAAAAGGCAGCACTGCGTATATTCAATGAACATGAGAAGTTTAATAACTGTGCTGTGTCCCTGCTAATGTGTCACAGAACGTGAGGGTAGCAGAGTTATTAACTGTGGCAGAGCAGGTATTTTTTTTCCCAATTAAGGAAAGCAAATGGCGAAGCCAGCAGTAAACCGTAGCTGGGTGCGTCTGATTTTTAAAGGTTGCACACGCAGCCGACACGTGTCCACCGCCCTTAGGACGGACAGAGGCAGGACAAATAGAAATATTTTCCGTTTTTTTGCACCAAAAGGCAGCACTGCGTATATTCAATGAACATGAGAAGTTTAATAACTGTGCTGTGTCCCTGCTAATGTGTCACAGAACGTGAGGGTAGCAGAGTTATTAACTGTGGCAGAGCAGGTATTTTTTTTCCCAATTAAGGAAAGCAAATGGCGAAGCCAGCAGTAAACCGTAGCTGGGTGCGTCTGATTTTTAAAGGTTGCACACGCAGCCGACACGTGTCCACCGCCCTTAGGACGGACAGAGGCAGGACAAATAGAATTATTTTCAGTTTTTTTCCACCAAAAGGCAGCACTGCGTATATTCAATGAACATGAGAAGTTTAATAACTGTGCTGTGTCCCTGCTAATGTGTCACAGAACGTGAGGGTAGCAGAGTTATTAACTGTGGCAGAGCAGGTATTTTTTTTCCCAATTAAGGAAAGCAAATGGCGAAGCCAGCAGTAAACCGTAGCTGGGTGCGTCTGATTTTTAAAGGTTGCACACGCAGCCGACACGTGTCCACCGCCCTTAGGACGGACAGAGGCAGGACAAATAGAAATATTTTCCGTTTTTTTCCACCAAAAGGCAGCACTGCGTATATTCAATGAATAATAACTGTGTTGTGGCCCTGCCTACACAATTCTTTCCCTGCAGTATCAATGGAGGGTGCAATGCTCTGCAGAGGCGATTTTGAGAAGTAAAAAAAAATGCAGCACAGCTAACAGCAGCCAGCACAGTACTGCACACGGTTAAATATGGCCCTAGAAGGGACCGTTGAGGTTCTTGAAGGCTACACTCACTCCTAACACTCTCCCTGCCTATGCAGCACTTCTGTCCCTAATGCCGGGTGCAACGCTCTGCAGAGGCGATTTTGAGAAAAAAAAAATTGCCACTGCTAACAGCAGCCAACACACAGCTATCAGTGGCCCTAATAAGGACCTTTGGGGGGTCTTGAAGCCTACACTAACTACCAATTCTTTCCCTACAGCAGCTCCGGTACAAACAGCACTGTCCCTCATCTAACTCACACGGCATCTGAGGCGAGCCGCGGGAGGGGCCGACTTTTATATTTGGCGGACACCTGATCTTCCCAGCCACTCACTGCAGGGGGGTGGTATAGGGCTTGAACGTCACAGGGGGAAGTTGTAATGCCTTCCCTGTCTTTCAATTGGCCAGAAAAGCGCGCTAACGTCTCAGGGAAGGAAGTGAAAGTAACCCGAACACCGCATGGTGTTCGTTACGAATAACGAACATCACGAACACCCTAATATTCGCACGAATATCAAGCTCGGAAGAACACGTTCGCTCATCTCTATTAGTAATCAATTTCACTTGCTCTGGTGTAAATAAAAATGACAACAGGTACATTGGAGAGGCAACAGCAAAACAATCCCCAAAAAGGGGATTGTTTTGCAGTTTGTGGCCACAAGCACTTACTCTTTCTTATCCTGACTAAATCTTCTCTAGTTTTGCTGGCGTCTGGTACGGCTTGTCAGTCGCGACGGAATCATGGCATGGTGCCCACAACACAGGGTCTGACCCGTCACCCTGTTACTATGCAGGGCAAGGGTTAATGCTCGTTGTGCAGAGATTGCTAGCTGCTCTACCAATCAGCAAGTGTGGAGAACTTTATATTCCTACCAGGGCCTTTTCCCCTTGCTGTTGATTTCACTTCTTTAGAGGAGTGATGGGAGTAGGTTGGTGTTTCTATGCTGGGTGATATACTGCCATATAAAGCTAAGTACCATTGGTCATTTCTGTTGTTTTCTGTTACCTTTGTTGTTTTGCTGTGTCAGTGCACCTCTCCCGGGGTACCTCCAAGGAAAAGTCAGGGCCGAGGAGAAGACACTGGGACTGTCCTTATCAGGACAATGGCTCTGCTTGTAGGCAGGGACTCCTCACTTCCCTGTTAGGTAAGGGACAGGTTTTTCCATCTTATAGTTCCTGGAGTGGTGTTCACTGACCAGGATAGTTTTGGTATATTCTGTTTGCGTTCTGTGTGAACGTCACCCTGTGTCCATGCTGTGGCAAGGTGTGTCGGCGGAAGTGACACTGTACTTGTCAATATGGGTAGCATAAAACGATACCTGCAGCCCAATCAGATTGCACAGGTAGTCCTGCTCCTCTGAATGGTACATCCATACATGCTTTTGCAGGAAGGTTTGTTGTGTCTTCCAGCATAGTCTCAAGAGAATGGAACATATACCAGGATATGGGCAAGTACATGAGGACAGCTGACAGAGCTATAGAAAAGTATCAATCCAGCGTTAGTACTGCTACCTGCTCTTTTGTGGGAGGAGGAACAGAAGAAATCCAGCCACAGCCCTACAAAATGACCTCCAGGGAGTTACTGGTCTGCATGCTTCTGTCCAAACTGTTAGAAACAGACTTCATGAGGCTGGCATGAGGACCCCAATGCCCTGTAACATGACCTGTGCTTACAGCCCAGCACTGTACAGTATGATTGGTATTCAACAGAGAACACCAGAATTGGCAGGCTCACCATTGGTACCACATTCTCTTCACAGGATTTTGGTTTCCATTGACCATTAATTCATCATTTTGTTCTTGACAAATTGCACATTTTATATCCATTAAGACTTGAGTCTTTTGTTCAAAATCTTATGAGTGTTTTAAGAGTTCCTTTAATTTTTTTAAAGCAAGGTATTCCTTAATTTTTTGAGCAGTGTATTTCTTACTATCAAGTTTGACAAGTCTAGCGTAAGTTCAAGGAACACTATGGGCAATACTAATAAAATATAATGTGTTGTCCAGGGCCTGTGGAGGCAGTGCATAAGGGTGGCTCATGTGCCTGACAGTTATCCCAGGGTTTATCGTTCCTTTGCTTTCATGCTGAATCGATAGTCGTTCAGTGAATGCAAATAAAATGCACCAGAGATCTCCCACCTCCAATCACTGTGAACAGGCAGTTGAAAGAACTGGCTCACCAGTTGCTTAGTTTCAATGAGCATGGGACAAATATTGCTCAAAATTGCTTGTTTGAGCTATTTTTCAGCTGATAATTAATTAGCCCATGTACAGCCACTAGAGATAAGCGAGCACCAAAATGCTCGGGTGCTCGTTACTCAAGTAGAACTTCCCGCAATGCTCGAGGGTTCGTTTCGAGTAACGAACCCCATTGAAGTCAATGGGCGACCCGAGCATTTTTGTATGGGACCTATGCTCCGCTAAGGTTTTCATTTGTGAAAATCTGGGAAATTCAAGAAAGTAATGGGAACGACACAGAAACGGATAGGGCAGGCGAGAGGCTACATGTTGGGCTGCATCTCAAGTTCCCAGGTCCCAATATTAAGCCACAATAGCGGCAAGAGTGCCCCCCCCCCAGCAATTTTTACTTCTGAAAAACCCTCATTAGCAAGGCATACCTTAGCTAAGCACCACACTACCTCCAACAAAGCACAATCACTGCCTGCATGATACTCCGCTGCCACTTCTCCTGGGTAACATGCTGCCCAACCGCCCATTTCAGTAATAGTAGCAGTCAAGACCGGCCCCAGTAACAATTCCAAAGCAGCAGTATAGGGGGAGCACAGTATTAGTTCCATTTTAGTAGTAGTAGCAGTCTAGACAGGCCCCAGTAACATATTACTAGCAGCAGTATAGGGGGAGCACAGTATTAGTTCCATTTCAGTAATAGTAGCAGTCAAGACAGGCCCCAGTAACAATTCCAAAGCAGCAGTATAGGGGGAGCACAGTATTAGTTCCATTTCTGTAGTAGTAGCAGTCTAGACAGGCCCCAGAAACATATCACTAGCAGCAGTATAGGGGGAGCACAGTATTAGTTCCATTTCAGTAGTAGTAGCAGTCTAGACAGGCCCCAGTAACATATCACTAGCAGCAGTATAGGGGGAGCACAGTATTAGTTCCATTTCAGTAGTAGTAGCAGTCTAGACAGGCCCCAGTAACATATCACTAGCAGCAGTATAGGGGGGGCACAGTATTAGTTCCATTTCAGTAATAGTAGCAGTCAAGACAGGCCCCAGTAACAATTCCAAAGCAGCAGTATAGGGGGAGCACAGTATTAGTTCCATTTCAGTAGTAGTAGCAGTCTAGACAGGCCCCAGAAACATATCACTAGCAGCAGTATAGGGGGAGCACAGTATTAGTTCCATTTCAGTAGTAGTAGCAGTCTAGACAGGCCCCAGTAACATATCACTAGCAGCAGTATAGGGGGAGCACAGTATTAGTTCCATTTCAGTAGTAGTAGCAGTCTAGACAGGCCCCAGTAACATATCACTAGCAGCAGTATAGGGGGGGGCACAGTATTAGTTCCATTTCAGTAGTAGTAGCAGTCTAGACAGGCCCCAGTAACATATTACTAGCAGCAGTATAGGGGGAGCACAGTCTTAGGTCCATTTCAGTAATAGTAGCAGTCAAGACAGGCCCCAGTAACAATTCCGAAGCAGCAGTATAGGGGGGAGCACAGTATTAGTTCCATTTCAGTAGTAGTAGCAGTCAAGACAGGCCACAGTAACATTCCCCTTGCAGCAGTTTAGGGAGATAACAGTCTCTTGCACATTTCAGTAGTTGGAGTATAGACAAGGCCCCAGTTACATTTATGTAGCAAACGTGTAGGCCAACCCCACACACCTTGCTGTACCATGAGTGCAGGCGAAGCCCATAAAAATTACTAGGATTACACTGTAGGCGAGGGCCCAAAAAAATTGGTGTACCAACAGTACTAATGTACCTCAGAAAAATTGCCAATGCCCAACCAAGAGGGCAGGTGAAACCCATTAATCGCTTTGGTTACTGTGGCTTAATTTGCAACTAGGCCTGGAGGCAGCCCAGTTAAAATAAAAATTGGTTCAGGTGCAAGTTTCAACGCTTTAATGAGAATTGAAACGTATAAACATTGTTTACAAAAGTAATATGACTGAGCCTTGCGGGCCTAAGAAAAATTGCCCGTTTGGCGTGATTACGTGAGGTTTCAGGAGGAGGAGCAGGAGGAGGAGGAAGAATATAATACACAGATTGATGAAGCTAAAAGGTCCCCGTTTTTTATGGTGATAGAGAACGATGCTTCCATCCGCGGGTGCAGCCTATGTATTGTTTAGGTACCGCTGCTGTCCGTTGTTGGAGAAGAGAACTCTGGGGAAATCCAGGCTTTGTTCATCTTTATGAGTGTAAGCCTGTCGGCGCTGTCAGTTGACAGGCGGGTACGCTTGTCCGTGATGATTCCCCCAGCTGCACTAAACACCCTCTCTGACAAGACGCTCCAGGGCATACAGCGCGAGTTCGGGCCACGTGTCCAGCTTTGACACCCAATAGTTGTATGGAGCAGAGGCGTCACGGAGGACGGTGGTACGATCGGCTGCGTACTCCCTCACCATCTTCTTACAGTGCTCCCTCCGACTCAGCCTGGACTGGGGAGGTAAGAGACAGTCTTGCTGGGGAGCCATAAAGCTGGCAAAGGCCTTGGAGAGTGTTCCCCTGCCTGCGCTGTACATGCTGCCTGATCTCCGCGCCTCCCCTGCTACCTAGCCCTCGGAACTGCGCCTTCTGCCACTAGCGCTGTCGGATGGGAATTTTACCATCAGTTTGTCCACCAGGGTCCTGTGGTATAGCATCACTCTCGAACCCCTTTCCTCTTCGGGTATGAGAGTGGAAAGGTTCTCCTTATACCGTGGGTCGAGCAGTGTGTACACCCAGTAATCCGTAGTGGCCAGAATGCGTGTAACGTGAGGGTCACGAGAAAGGCATCCTAACATGAAGTCAGCCATGTGTGCCAGGGTACCTGTATGCAACACATGGCTGTCCTCACTAGGAAGATCACTTTCAGAATCCTCCTCCTCCTCAGGCCATACACGCTTAAAGGATGACAGGCAAGCAGCACGGGTACCCTCAGCAGTGGGCCAAGCTGTCTCTTCCCCCTCCTCCTCATGCTCCTCCCCCCCTCCTCAACGCGCTGAGATATAGACATGAGGGTGCTCTGACTATCCAGCGACATACTGTCTTCCCCGCCTCCGTTTCCGAGCGCAAAGCTTCTGCCTTTATGTTTTGCAGGGAACTTCTCAAGCGGCATAGCAGAGGAATGGTGACACTAATGATTGCAGCATCGCCGCTCACCATCTGGGTAGACTCCTCAAAGTTTCCAAGGACCTGGCAGATGTCTGCCAACCAGGCCCACTCTTCTGTAAAGAATTGAGGAGGCTGACTCCCACTACGCCGCCCATGTTGGAGTTGGTATTCCACTATAGCTCTACGCTGCTCATAGAGCCTGGCCAACATGTGGAGCGTAGAGTTCCACCGTGTGGGCACGTCGCACAGCAGTCGGTGCACTGGCAGATTAAACCGATGTTGCAGGGTCCACAGGGTGGCAGCGTCCGTGTGGGACTTGCGGAAATGTGCGCTGACCCGGCGCACCTTTCCGAGCAGGTCGGACAAGCGTGGGTAGCTTTTCAGAAAGCGCTGAACCATCAAATTAAAGACGTGGGCCAGGCATGGCACGTGCGTGAGGCTGCCGAGCTTCAGAGCCGCCACCAGGTTACGGCCGTTGTCACACACAACCATGCCCGGTTGGAGGCTCAGCGGCGAAAGCCAGCGGTCGGTCTGCTCTGTCAGACCCTGCAGCAGTTCGTGGGCCGTGTGCCTCTTCTCTCCTAAGCTGAGTAGTTTCAGCACGGCCTGCTGACACTTTCCCACCGCTGTGCTGCCACGCCGCGCGACACAAACTGGTGGCGACGTGCTGCTGCTGACACATCTTGATTGCGAGACAGAGGTTGCGTAGGAGGAGGAGGAGGCTGGTTTAGTGGAGGAAGCATACACCGCCGCAGATACCAGCACCGAGCTGGGGCCCGCAATTCTGGGGGTGGGTAGGACGTGAGCGGTCCCAGGCTCTGACTCGGTCCCAGCCTCCACTAAATTCACCCAATGTGCCGTCAGGGAGATATAGTGGCCCTGCCCGCCTGTCCTTGTCCACGTGTCCGTTGTTAAGTGGACCTTGGCAGTAACCGCATTGGTGAGGGCGCGTACAATGTTGCGGGAGACGTGGTTGTGCAGGGCTGGGACGGCACATCGGGAAAAGTAGTGGCGACTGGGAACTGAGTAGCGCGGGGCCGCCGCCGCCATCATGTTTTTGAAAGCCTCCGTTTCCACTACCCTATACGGCAGCATCTCCAGGCTGATCAGTTTGGCTATGTGCACGTTTAACGCTTGAGCGTGCGGGTGCGTGGAGGCGTACTTGCGCTTGCGCTCTAACAGTTGCGCTACCGATGGCTGGACGCTGCGCTGAGAGACATTGCTGGATGGGGCTGAGGACAGCGGAGGTGAGGGTGTGGGTGCAGGCCAGGAGACGGTCATGCCTGTGTCCTCAGAGGGGGGTTGGATCTCAGTGGCAGGTTGGGGCCCAGGGGGAGAGGCAGTGGTGCAAACCAGAGGCGATGAATGGCCTTCGTCCCACCTTGTGGGGTGCTTGGCCATCATATGCCTTCACATGCTGGTGGTGGTGGCTCCCCGGGTGATCTTGGCGCGACAAGCCTTGCACACCACAGTTCGTCGGTCGTCTGCACTCTCAGTGAAAAACTGCCACACCTTTGAGCACCTCAGCCTCTGCAGGGTGGCATGGCGCGAGGGGGCGCTTTGGGAAACAGTTGGTGGATTATTCGGTCTGGCCCTGCCTCTACCCCTGGCCACCGCACTGCCTCTTCCAACCTGCCCTGCTGCTGCACTTGCCTTTCCCTCTGAAGACCTGTCCTCAGTAGGCTTAGCAAACCAGGTGGGGTCAGTCACCTCATCGTCCAGCTGCTCTTCCTCCGAATCCTCTGTGCGCTCCTCCCTCGGACTTCTGCCCTTACTACTACCTCACTGATAGACAACTGTGTCTCATCGTCATCGTCCTCCTCACCAACTGAAAGCACTTGAGACAGTTGCCAGAAGTACCCAGTCTCCTCACCCAGATCCTGGGAACTTTCCAAAGGTTGGGCATCGGTCATGAGAAACTCCTCAGGTGATAGAGGATCCATTTTTGCCCACTCAAGGCCGGGACCCAAGAACAGTTCCTGGGAGCCTGCCTGCTTTTCTGAATGTGTCATTTGCTGGGAGGGAGGAGGCTGGGAGAAGGGAGGAGCAGCAGCGAGAGGATTCAGGGATGCAGCAGTGGATGGCTTAGAAGACTGGGTGCTGACGGTGGATAGTTTGCTGGATGCACTTTCTGCCATCCACAACAGGACCTGCTCACCCTGCTCAGTTTCTAATAAAGGTCTACCGCGTGGACGCATTAATTGTGAGATGAATCTGGGGACCCCAGAAACTTGCCTCTCTCCTAATCCCGCAGCAGTTGGCTGTGATACACCTGGACCAGGAGCTCGGCCTGTGCCCACACCCTGACTTGGGCCTCCGCGTCCTTGCCCGCGTCCACGTCCTCTACGCCTACCCCTACCCCTCAGCATGGTGTATTACGAGTAGAGCAGAAACAGAACGCTGTAGTTAAATGTGCCACTTATTGGCCTGTGGTTGGAGGCTGACTTCGCTTACGGAACGCACAGCAGAGCCAGGAAACAATTATGCGCAAGCCTGTAGTGAGACCTAGGTGCTTATGACTGAGCTACTGGAATTCACATCGCAGAACCAGTCAAGTGGCCAAAGGCCAGTGGTAGGCCTTAAGTATTTTGCTTCAATTTTTTAAAATGGTGAGGTGAAAAACCAGACAGACACCGTATGCAGCATATATATGTATACTCTTTCCCTTTGGCGGTATGACGACGATCATGTAACGGACACAGCAGAGCCAGGAAACAGTTATGCGCAAGCCTGCTGTAACGCTTAGCTGGTTAATAATGAGCGACTACTACCCCCAGCAGACACGCAGTAAACTGTACACGGTCACAGGCTTGGCTGGGTATTAATGAGCAACTACTACCCCCAGCAGACACGCAGTAAACTGAAGATGGTCACAGGCAGCCCAAATACAGTAGTTTTTCCCAATTTTTGGGAAAAAGGCCACTGCCTATATAGCCTGTATATGGATTTCCCTGTTGGAGGATGACTGTGGTTATTGAAAGCACAGTGCAACCAGAAGAAATTATGCGCAAGGCTGGGTATTAATGAGCGACTACTTCCCCCAGCAGACACGCAGTAAACTGAACACGGTCATAGGCAGCCCAAATACAGTATTTTTTCCCAATTTTTGGGAAAAAGCCCACTGCCTATATAGCCTGTATATGGATTTCCCTGTTGGAGGATGACTGTGGTTATTGAAAGCACAGTGCAGCCAGAATAAATTATGCGCAAGGCTGGGTATTAATGAGCGACTACTACCCCCAGCAGACACGCAGTAAACTGAACATGGTCACAGGCAGCCCAAAGATTTTTTTCCCCAATTTTTTTGAAAAAGCCCACTGCCTATATAGCCAGTATATCTCTTTCCCTGTACCACTGTCCCTGCCTCACCAGTACTGCCCCTATACTCAGTAAAATGACTGCAGACTGAGGACGCTATGGCCTGCACGCCTGATATACAAAAAAAATTAAAATTTGCAAAACTGCTAAAAGCAGCCTCAACAGTACTGCACACCGTCAGATGTAGCCCTAAGAAGGACCGTTGGGGTACTTGAAGACAAAGATATCAGCCTAACACTCTCCCTATAGCAGCTACAGCAGGGCGGCACTTTCCCTAATGTCTCTCAGCATGCATCTGTGGCGAGCCACGGGCGGGGCAGATTTAAATACTCGGGTGTCACCTGATCTCCCCAGCCACTCACTGCAGGGGGGTGGGATAGGGCTGGAACTTCACAGGAGGAAGTCGTAATGCCTTCCCTGTGTTTCTATTGGCCAGAAAACGGCACAAAATTTTCTGGGAAGAAAATGGAAGTGACTCGAACACCGCGTGGTGCTCGCCTCTAGTAACGAGCATCTCGAGTACCCTAATACTCGAACGAGCATTAAGCTCGGACGAGTACGCTCGCTCATCTCTAACAGCCACCCTAACACAGGATTTCTCTTTATGGTCTCATGCATTTCAAGCCCTGCAGTAGGCACATTACAGTATATAAACTTTGCCTGGAGTGTTTCTCTAAAATAATAACATATTTTGGCTGCTTCTCATACATTTCAATTTGCTTGTAATGTGGGGAACATTATTGGGCTGATTGGTTGGTAGAATGTAATGTCAAAGAGTCCAAGGCTACACTGATTATTTTAAAGTATGTTACTGCATTCTCAATTTTATTGAACTGACGGGACTGAGTAAAATATGTCAGGGTGTAACCGTTCATCAGATTGTTGAAGGACGCAATAAGGATTTTAGACTTGTATGCATAAATCAAAATGAACCAGTTAATATTCAGATATTTTGTGTGGATATTCAGTCCTGTTTATTGCTTGTTATTCAGACCAATGAGTAATTATTAGAGATGAGCGAACACCAAAATGTTCGGGTGTTCGTTATTCGTAACGAACTTCCCGTGATGCTCGAGGGTTCGTTTCGAACAACGAACCCCATTGAAGTCAATGGGCGACCAGAACATTTTTGTATTTCGCCGATGCTCGCTAAGGTTTTCATGTGTGAAAATCTGGGCAATTCAGGAAAGTGATGGGAATGACACAGTGACGGATAGGGCAGGCGAGGGGCTACATGTTGGGCTGCATCCTAAGTTCACAGGTCCCACTATTAAGCCACAATAGCGGCAAGAGTGGGCCCCCCCCCCTCCCAACAACTTTTACTTCTGAAAAGCGCTCATTAGCATGGCATACCTTTGCTAAGCACCACACTACCTCCAACAAAGCACAATCACTGCCTGCATGACACTCCACTGCCACTTCTCCTGAGTTACATGCTGCCCAACCGCACCCCCTCCCCCCCACAGCGCACACCAAACTGTCCCTGCGCAGCCTTCAGCTGCCCTCATGCCACACCACCCTCATGTCTATTTAGAAGTGCGTCTGCCACGACGAGGGACCGCAGGCACACACTGCACAGGGTTGGCACGGCTAGGTAGCGACCCTCTTTAATAGGGGCGGGGCGATAGCCCACAATGCTGTACAGAAGCAATGAGAAATACAATCCTGTGCCACCGCCATCAGGAGCTGCACACGTGGGCATAGCAATGGGGAACCTATGTGCCACACACTATTCATTCTGTCAAGGTGTCTGCATGCCCCAGTCAGACTGGTTATATGCACCTTAACAGTAACCGCGTTGGTGGTAATGTGGTGGTGACTGCGGACCTAGTACCACGGTTGTATTTTGTTGGTTTTCGGAATGTGGCCAGGATTAAGTGGGCCGTGGCGGGGGGATGGTGGGGGGGCTCTCTTGTAGTGTCGGTAAAGGTGAAATTCTTGGACTGCCGCCAGACGAACCAATGCAAAGGCATTTGCCAACAATGTTTTCCCTGTTGGAGGAGGAGGGGGATGTTTTTGAGGCACTACGTGTCCTCTCCACGTGTCCGTGGTTATATGCACCTTAACAGTAACCGCGTTGGTGGTAATGTGGTGGTGACTGCGGACCTAGTACCACGGTTGTATTTTGTTGGTTTTCGGAATGTGGCCAGGATTAAGTGGGCCGTGGCGGGGGGATGGTGGGGGGGCTCTCTTGTAGTGTCGGTAAAGGTGAAATTCTTGGACTGCCGCCAGACGAACCAATGCAAAGGCATTTGCCAACAATGTTTTCCCTGTTGGAGGAGGAGGGGGATGTTTTTGAGGCACTACGTGTCCTCTCCACGTGTCCGTGGTTATATGCACCTTAACAGTAACCGCGTTGGTGGTAATGTGGTGGTGACTGCGGACCTAGTACCACGGTTGTATTTTGTTGGTTTTCGGAATGTGGCCAGGATTAAGTGGGCCGTGGCGGGGGGATGGTGGGGGGGCTCTCTTGTAGTGTCGGTAAAGGTGAAATTCTTGGACTGCCGCCAGACGAACCAATGCAAAGGCATTTGCCAACAATGTTTTCCCTGTTGGAGGAGGAGGGGGATGTTTTTGAGGCACTACGTGTCCTCTCCACGTGTCCGTGGTTATATGCACCTTAACAGTAACCGCGTTGGTGGTAATGTGGTGGTGACTGCGGACCTAGTACCACGGTTGTATTTTGTTGGTTTTCGGAATGTGGCCAGGATTAAGTGGGCCGTGGCGGGGGGATGGTGGGGGGGCTCTCTTGTAGTGTCGGTAAAGGTGAAATTCTTGGACTGCCGCCAGACGAACCAATGCAAAGGCATTTGCCAACAATGTTTTCCCTGTTGGAGGAGGAGGGGGATGTTTTTGAGGCACTACGTGTCCTCTCCACGTGTCCGTGGTTATATGCACCTTAACAGTAACCGCGTTGGTGGTAATGTGGTGGTGACTGCGGACCTAGTACCACGGTTGTATTTTGTTGGTTTTCGGAATGTGGCCAGGATTAAGTGGGCCGTGGCGGGGGGATGGTGGGGGGGCTCTCTTGTAGTGTCGGTAAAGGTGAAATTCTTGGACTGCCGCCAGACGAACCAATGCAAAGGCATTTGCCAACAATGTTTTCCCTGTTGGAGGAGGAGGGGGATGTTTTTGAGGCACTACGTGTCCTCTCCACGTGTCCGTTCCATGTAAGCAATAGTAGCACTCAAGACAGGCCCCAGTAACAATTCTGAAGCAGCAGTATAGCGGGAGCGCAGTCTTCGTTCCATGTAAGCAATAGTAGCACTCAAGACAGGCCCCAGTAACAATTCTGAAGCAGCAGTATAGCGGGAGCGCAGTCTTCGTTCCATGTAAGCAATAGTAGCACTCAAGACAGGCCCCAGTAACAATTCTGAAGCAGCAGTATAGCGGGAGCGCAGTCTTCGTTCCATGTAAGCAATAGTAGCACTCAAGACAGGCCCCAGTAACAATTCTGAAGCAGCAGTATAGTGGGAGCGCAGTCTTCGTTCCATTTCAGTAGCCTTAGTATAGCCAAGGCACAAGTGACATTTATGTAGCTAAAGTGTAGGCCAACCCCACACACCTTTCTGTACCATGAGTGCAGGCGAAGAACATAGAAATTACTATGATTACACTGTAGGTGAGGGCCCCAAAAAATTGGTGTACCAACAGTACTAATGTACCTCAGTAAAAATTGGCCATGCCCAACCAAGATGGCAGGTGAATCGCTTTGGTTAATGTGGCTTAAGTGGTAACTAGGCCTGGAGGCAGCCCAGTGTAACGAAAAATTGGTTCAAGTTAAAGTTCCAACGCTTTTAAGCTAATTGAAACTTATAAAAATTGTTCTGAAAAATTATTTGAGTGAGCCTTGTGGCCCTAAGAAAAATTGCCCGTTCAGCGTGATTACGTGAGGTTTCAGGAGGAGGAGCAGGAGGAGGAGGAGGAGGAATATTAGACACAGATTGATGAAGCACAAATGTCCCCGTTTTGGATGGTGAGAGAGAACGTAGCTTCCATCCGCGGGTGCAGCCTACGTATTGCTTACGTATCGCTGCTGTCCGCTGGTGGAGAACAGAAATCCAGCCTTTGTTCATCTTGATGAGTGTTAGCCTGTCGGCACTGTCGGTTGACAAGCGGCTACGCTTATCGGTGATGATTCCCCCAGCCGCACTAAACACCCTCTCCGACAAGACGCTAGCCGCAGGACAAGCAAGCACCTCAAGGGCATACAGGGCTAGTTCAGGCCACGTGTCCAGCTTCGACACCCAGTAGTTGTAGGGGGCAGAGGCGTCACCAAGGATGGTCGTGCGATCCGCTACGTACTCCCTCACCATCCTTTTACAGTGCTCCCGCCGACTCAGCCGTGACTGGGGAGCGGTGACACAGTATTGGTGGGGAGCCATAAAGCTGGCCAGGCCCTTAAAGACTGTTGCACTGCCTGGGATGTACATGCTGCTCGATCTACGCACATCCCCTGCTACCTTGCCCTCGGTACTGCGCCTTCTGCCACTAGCGCTGTCGGCTGGGAATTTTACCATCAGCTTGTCCGCAAGGGTCCTGTGGTATAGCAACACTCTCGAACCCCTTTCCTCTTCGGGAATCAGAGTGGGCAGGTTCTCCTTATACCGTGGATCGAGCAGTGTGTACACCCAGTAATCCGTCGTGGCCAGAATGCGTGCAACGCGAGGGTCACGAGAAAGGCATCCTAACATGAAGTCAGCCATGTGTGCCAGGGTACCTGTACGCAACACATGGCTGTCTTCACTAGGAAGATCACTATCAGGATCCTCCTCCTCCTCCTCCTCCTCCTCCTCAGGCCATACACGCTGAAAGGATGACAGGCAATCAGCCGGTGTACCGTCAGCAGCGGGCCAAGCTGTCTCTTCCCCCTCCTCCTCATCCTCCTCATGCTCCTCCTCCTCCTCCTGTACGCGCTGAGAAATAGACAGGAGGGTGCCCTGACTATCCAGCGGCATACTGTCTTCCCCCGCCCCCGTTTCCGAGCGCAAAGCAGCTGCCTTTATGGTTTGCAGGGAATTTCTCAAGATGCATAGCAGAGGAATGGTGACGCTAATGATTGTAGCATCGCCGCTCACCACCTGGGTAGACTCCTCAAAATTACCAAGGACATGGCAGATGTCTGCCAACCAGGCCCACTCTTCTGAAAGGAATTGAGGAGGCTGACTCCCACTGCGCCGCCCATGTTGGAGTTGGTATTCGACTATAGCTCTACGCTGTTCATAGAGCCTGGCCAACATGTGGAGCGTAGAGTTCCACCGTGTGGGCACGTCGCACAGCAGTCGGTGCACTGGCAGCTTAAAGTGATGTTGCAGGGTGCGCAGGGTGGCAGCGTCCGTGTGGGACTTGCGGAAATGTGCGCAGAGCCGGCGCGCCTTTACGAGCAGGTCTGACAAGCGTGGGTAGCTTTTCAGAAACCGCTGAACCACCAAATTAAAGACGTGGGCCAGGCATGGCACGTGCGTGAGGCTGCCGAGCTGCAGAGCCGCCACCAGGTTACGGCCGTTGTCACACACGACCATGCCCGGTTGGAGGCTCAGCGGCGCAAGCCAGCGGTCGGTCTGCTGTGTCAGACCCTGCAGCAGTTCGTGGGCCGTGTGCCTCTTATCGCCTAAGCTGAGTAGTTTCAGCACGGCCTGCTGACGCTTGCCCACCGCTGTGCTGCCACACCGCGCGACACCGACTGCTGGCGACATGCTGCTGCTAACACATCTTGATTGTGAGACAGAGGAGGAGGAGGAGGAGGAGGGTGCTTTAGTGGAGGAAGCATACACCTCCGCAGATACCAGCACCGAGCTGGGGCCCGCAATTCTGGGGGTGGGTAGGACGTGAGCGGTCCCAGGCTCTGACTCTGTCCCAGCCTCCACTAAATTCACCCAATGTGCCGTCAGGGAGATGTAGTGGCCCTGCCCGCCTGTGCTTGTCCACGTGTCCGTAGTTAAGTGGACCGTGGCAGTAACCGCGTTGGTGAGGGCGCGCACAATGTTGCGGGAGACGTGGTCGTGCAGGGCTGGGACGGCACATCGGGAAAAGTAGTGGCGACTGGGAACTGAGTAGCGCGGGGCCGCCGCCTCCATGATACTTTTGAAGGACTCCGTTTCCACAACCCTATACGGCAGCATCTCAAGGCTGATGAATTTTGCGATGCGGACGGTTAACGTTTGAGCGTGCGGGTGCGTGGCGGCGTACTTGCGCTTGCGCTCGAACACTTGCGCAAGCGACGGCTGAACGGTGCGCTGAACTACACTGCTGGATGGGGCCGAGGACAGCGGAGATGAGGGTGTGAGTGCAGGCCATGAGGCGGTAGTGCCTGTGTCCTGAGAGGGGGGTTGCATCTCAGTGGCAGGTTGGGGCACAGGGGGAGAGGCAGGGGTGCAAACCGGAGGCGGTGAACGGCCTTTGTCCCACCTTGCGGGGTGCTTGGCCATCATATGTCTGCGCATGCTGGTGGTGGTGAGGCTGTTGGTGTTGGCTCCCCGGCTGAGCTTTGCGCGACAAAGGTTGCACACCACTGTTCGTCGGTCCTCAGGCGTCTCTGTGAAAAACTGCCAGACCTTAGAGCACCTCGGCCTCCGCAGGGTGGCATGGCGCGAGGGGGCGCTTTGGGAAACACTTGGTGGATTATTCGGTCTGGCCCTGCCTCTACCCCTGGCCACTGCACTGCCTCTTGCAACCTGCCCTGCTGATGCCCTTGACTCCCCCTCTGAAGACCTGTCCTCCTGAGTAAGCGTTGCACACCAGGTGGGGTCAGTCACCTCATCGTCCTGCTGCTCTTCCTCCGAATCCTCTGTGCGCTGCTCCCTGGGACTTACTGCCCTTACTACTACCTCACTGCAAGACAACTGTGTCTGATCGTCATCGTCCTCCTCACCCACAGAAAGTTGTTGAGACAGTTGGCGGAAGTCCCCAGCCTCTTCCCCCGGACCCCGGGAACTTTCGAATGGTTGGGCATCAGTGACGATAAACTCCTCTGGTGGGAGAGGAACCGCTGCTGCCCAATCTAAGCAGGGGCCCGAGAACAGTTCCTGGGAGTGTTCCCGCTCCTGAGCAGGTGTCATTGTAGTGGAGTGAGGAGGCTGGGAGGAAGGAGGAGCAGCAGACAGAGGATTCGGATTGGCAGCAGTGGACGGCGCAGAACTGCGGGTAGACGATAGGTTGCTCGAAGCACTTTCTGCCATCCAGGACAGGACCTGCTCACACTGCTCATTTTCTAATAACCGTCTCCCGCGTGGACCCATTAATTGGGCGATGAATGTGGGGACGCCAGAAACGTGCCTCTCTCCTAATCGCGCAGCAGTCGGCTGCGACACACCTGGATCAGGAGCTTGGCCTGTGCCCACACCCTGACTTGGCCCTCCGCGTCCTCGGCCGCGTCCACGTCCTCTAGGCCTACCCCTACCCCTCAGCATGCTGTATTACCAGTGATTTGATTTCACAGGCAGGAAATAAATTGGCGCAAGACTGCAGGCCAAATATAATTTTTGCCCTTTTTGGAAAACGAAAGGCCCCACTGCCTCTAGTGAATGAATTATCTAAGTTTAATAACTGTGCTGTGTCCCTCCTTATGTGTCACAGAACGTGAGGGTAGCAGAGTTATTAACTGTGGCAGAGCAGGTATTTTTTTTCCCAATTAAGGAAAGCAAATGGCGAACCCAGCAGTAAAGCGTAGCTGGGTGCGTATGATTTAGCAATGTTTTTCACGCAGCTCACACGTCTCCACAGGCGTAAGGACGGACAGAGGCTGGACAAATAGATTTGTTTTCAGTTTTTTCCCACCAACAGGCAGCACTGCGTATATTCAATGAACCTGAGAAGTTTAATAACTGTGCTGTGTCCCTGCTTATGTGTCACAGAACGTGAGGGTAGCAGAGTTATTATAACTCTTGGAGAGCAGGTATTTTTTTTCCCAATTAAGGAAAGCAAATGGCGAACCCAGCAGTAAAGCGTAGCTGGCTGCGTATGATTTAGCAATGTTTTTCACGCAGCTCACACGTCTCCACAGGCGTAAGGACGGACAGAGGCTGGACAAATAGATTTGTTTTCAGTTTTTTCCCACCAACAGGCAGCACTGCGTATATTCAATGAACCTGAGAAGTTTAATAACTGTGCTGTGTCCCTGCTTATGTGTCACAGAACGTGAGGGTAGCAGAGTTATTATAACTCTTGGAGAGCAGGTATTTTTTTTCCCAATTAAGGAAAGCAAATGGCGAAGCCAGCAGTAAAGCGTAGCTGGCTGCGTATGATTTAGCAATGTTTTTCACGCAGCTCACACGTCTCCACAGGCGTAAGGACGGACACAGGCTGGACAAATAGATTTGTTTTCAGTTTTTTCCCACCAACAGGCAGCACTGCGTATATTCAATGAACCTGAGAAGCTTAATAACTGTGCTGTGTCCCTGCTTATGTGTCACAGAACGTGAGGGTAGCAGAGTTATTATAACTCTTGGAGAGCAGGTATTTTTTTTCCCAATTAAGGAAAGCAAATGGCGAACCCAGCAGTAAAGCGTAGCTGGCTGCGTATGATTTAGCAATGTTTTTCACGCAGCTCACACGTGTCCACCGCCCGTAAGGACGGACACAGGCTGGACAAATAGATTTGTTTTCAGTTTTTTCCCACCAACAGGCAGCACTGCGTATATTCTATGAATAATAACTGTGTTGTGGCCCTGCCTATACAATTCTTTCCCTGCAGTATCAATGGAGGGTGGAATGCTCTGCAGAGGCGATTTTGAGAAGCCCAAAAAAAATGCAGCACAACCAACAGCAGCCTGGACAGTACTGCACACGGATAAATATGGCCCTAGAAAGGACCGTTGAGGTTCTTGAAGGCTACACTCACTCCTAACACTCTCCCTGCCTATGCAGCACTTCTGTCCCTAATGCCAGGTGCAACGGTCTGCAGAGGCGATTTTGAGAAAAAAAAAATCCCACTGCTAACAGCAGCCAACACACAGCTATCAGTGGCCCTAATAAGGACCTTTGGGGGGTCTTGAAGCCTACACTAACTACCAATTCTTTCCCTACAGCAGCTCCGGTATAAACAGCACTGTCCCTCATCTAACTCACACCGCATCTGAGGCGAGCCGCGGGAGGGGCCGACTTTTATATTAGGCGAACACCTGATCTCGCCAGCCACTCACAGCAGGGGGGTGGTATAGGGCTTAAACGTTGCAGGGGGAAGTTGTAATGCCTTCCCTGTCTTTCAATTGGCCAGAAAAGCGCGCTAACGTCTCAGGGAAGGAAGTGAAAGTAACCAGAACACCGCATGGTGTTCGTCACGAATAACGAACATCCCGAACACCCTAATATTCGCACGAATATCAAGCTCGGACGAACGCGTTCGCTCATCTCTAGTAATTATCCTTTATTTGTTTATTATTATTTGAAAATGATAATAAACTAGAATAGCTACATAAATAAAGAAAAGAACAGTAAACATATTAATAAAGATAAAAAGCCAAATGCCAGTAGCCAAATTTGTATAGTACTGGCTTGTTACCCGCTACTTCATTTGCGTGGAATTTCAATTTTTTTATGTAATCTGTGTTTTGCTGTATACTGAAACATAAAGAGTGGAATAGTGAAAGGAATGTAACTGCAATCTGCTATGTCAGCACAGTTCTGTATACAGTACTGTTTTTGGTTTTGTCATCTTTTGCTAGGATATAAAGGTTTTGTGGGCTGTATACACATGAGCACGCCACATACAGCTGCTAATGAGAAAAGCATGTCTTTTCTAAATGTACACCATATGCCCATGAGCAATGCGGAACACGCTTGCGGATTTACGCCGTGGGAGTGTGCGGATCTAAACAAAAAAAGCCGGCAATTGATCGTGGATACTAGTGTTTTCCCGCACGTATTTACGCACTGGTACAGCGGATGATCCGTGTGTGAAAAAATTGCCAGCTCACTCCCTGTACAGTAACCACTCGCTAAAGTTGCCCATCCCTTTGGAAAACTACATATAAAAGAAGGAAAGTGCCCAGTATTCAGTCTCTTCATTTTTCTGTTGCTGTAAGCTGCTGTTGTCTCTTGGAGAATGTATGCTCAAGAATTAGCGCTGTGGCCTTGCTCATCCACGCCCCTTTTTTTGACGGTCTTTATAAATGGCAGTGGAGGAGGAAGAGCCCCCCAGGAAAAAGCAGAGGTTCTGGGTGCACCTGATACTGTCTCAGCGCCAACAAAAAGGGGCACTTTGGAAGCCTTTATACGGCTTTGTGTTTCCACCCGGACAAGTTCTCAGCCTTAACCCGCATGTCATTGAAAACATTGACAAATTGCTGGAGGACTTGTCGCCCGGACTGACTTTCACCAATACAAATATGAGGCGGTGTATCTCACCCGAGGAGCATCTGCTGCTCAGCTTGTGTTTGCAGTGTTTTTTTTGAGAATTGTCTGATAAGATTTGTATCTCTGTGTGCTCCTTCCTCCAAAAATGCTTTCTCCTTTGTTTAGGAATGTCTACATTTTTTGTGTATGTGTGCTGTGTTCCTCTTTTCCGCAGCCTTGCCTTTCCTTTGTTCTTTATGAATGTCTAGTATTTGTTGCAGTGTTTTCCTTGTTCCTCTTTTACAAAAAATGCTTTCTCTTTGTTCTGGAATGTCTAAATATTTTTGTCTGCATGTACTTTGATCCTCTTTTCCATCTATCATCTTTTCAGCGTTTATTGTGATCCTCTTTTCCATAACCTTGCTGTGTTCCCAAATGTCAAACTAATTTTTTCAGTTTTGTCGTTTCAGATTTCTTGCCACCGGAAACTCATCTGCATCTATGCTTTTTGAGTTCCGTTTGGGGCATAACACCATCAGTAGGATTGTCAGTTTGACCTGCAACATAATTTGGGTACATATGAGTCGGTCCGTGATGTCGCCTCCCTTCGGGCAAGAATGGCTAAACATTGCTACACGTTTTGAAGCAGCGGCACACTTCCCTAACTGCATCAGGGCCCTGGTTGGTAAGCACATTCATGTGAAGAAGCGTTAAAAGCACTTTACTAATACAGCTTTGCTATTCCAATGAAATGACTCATACAGCTCTGCTATGTCAACCACATTGGAATAGAAGATCCGCATTAAACACATTACAAATTGGGCTCTACTGTTAAAAGCACATTACTAATACCACTCTGCTATTCCAATGAAATGACAAATACAGCTCTGCTATTTCAATCACTACATATATACTATTCCAATAGCATTAAAAATATGGTACACTCACATTACTAACCATACACGAATAACAACATTACACTTATGGACGTGTTCCCATGCTTGTCCTTAAGTTCCCATGCTTGTCCTTGCTGATAAAACATATATTGGCGCTTGCACTTGCCTGATGACCCACTCCGCAACACCGCTGTGAATTCCTTGCAAAACTGCTCATGGGCACTGCCCCATTTCTTTTTGATCTGAAAAAAAAAAGAAACATGATTAATATACTGCAAAAACATTATGCTAAATAGTCAAGCAAAGCACTTGGGACAGCAATACTTACATAGCCCCTTTTTTGCAGATACGCTCACCAATGTCCAAGCCTCTCCATATATTTGCCCAGCAAGCTCTTCCCACTGGCGCTTCTTCAGGTTTTTATCCTCATATTCCTGGGAGGCCGTATCCCATGTGGCAGGGAATTCCTCCATAAGAACTATCAGGCGTCCCATATCCACCATTTTTGCCTCCTGTGTGTGCTCTTCCTTGCTGTTTTGCAGCTCTGAACTTCCTGTTCCTCGTCTCCTTCCTGGTTGTCCTAGCAACTTGGATAGTAACCACCTACAAAATCACTGTAAATCCGTGGTGTATAGCGGATGTACAGCGATAAAATCACTTCCGTTGAGATCAATGGTGCCCTCCCATGGCAAATCCACGATAAAGTAGAACATGTCATGATTTCCTCACGCTCGCAGAAATCCGTGATACAAATCCACGTGTGTGCTTTCGCAAGCAGAAACCTATTGATTTCTATAGAAGCTTTGCACTGCGGAATTCACGCTCGTATTCCTGAAATGGATAACGTGATGCGGATCTGTCCATGGGCATGAGGCATAAGGGTTTGCCCTTGAGCCTTATTGATCGTCATCGCAAATGCTACTTTTAGAGGGAAATGCAGCCTTTTGAATTAAAAAAGGCAAATCCGTCGGTATTATCGGAATGCGTGGAATTAAAACACTTTCTCCTTTTGCTATTCCAGTCATAATAATGGCTCTTACAATATTTCGCCCCAGGTGTGTATTTAGCGCACAATTTTTAAGCATAGAGATTATGCATTAATAGGACAGGAACACCAACGTTTAACCTCAGCTTATGGGAAGGCACTGCTGACAATTCCAATGAGTTATGGAACTCTACAGGGTATGAGGGGACCAACAGATGCTTTAAAATTTCTCCTGTGAGAAATAATTTTTTCATTCATCTGTCTTACAGTTTTGTAAAATTGCCCTTTGACACAACCATTCTTTATTCCCCATATTAGGTTACATTTGAGAATAAATCTTGCAAAATCTGTCTGTTTGTGTTGTAAAGTCCAGCTTTCATTTGTTATGCTGCTGAGATGAAAGCTGCGCTGTGATTGGCTGCTAGAGCTCAACTTTCATTTCTTACACAGTTGAGGTAAAATAAAAGCTGTGCTGTGATTGGTTGCCATGGGCAACACAGATTTTCTTTAAAAAAAATCACTCTCTTTCCTTCTTCAGTAGTCTGCCACTCAATATGTTCATGGTTACCATACTGGGTCCATTTTTATTATTTATTCATGTTTCTGGATTGTACAGAAAAAGGTTTTATGTTTTTGGTGCCACCCCTATTTCCTTATAATTTCTATAATCTTTCGGGCGAGGCCCTCACTCTGATGTTTTATTTGGTGTATGTTCCCTTGGATTTGTAAAGCGCTGTGAAATATGGTGGCGCTATATAAATAAGAATTTATTATTATGCAGTACAACACAATCACAACTTAGTAGTTCATCTTCATTATGCATCGGGAAACACCCAGGAACCTAGGATGACGTAGCATTATGTATTGACTCAAAATGCATGAAGAGCCTCACAGTGATGCCTTTTGTAAGTGACAGATGTTAATTTTGTAGATATTAACTTGTTCCAAGTAGCGGTCAAGGTCTTTACACATAGCACCCTATTACCACTGGGACCATAACTGCCAGTTTGTGCCAGAGATGCAGTATTTCAACCTTCATATTTTGTCATTTTCTATTGTTGTTTCTCATCAACCCTGCACCAGGTATAGCAATGTCGATGAGCCATACCCTTTTCTTTTCAATGATGGTCAAATTAGGAGTGTTTTGGTCCAAGATATTGTCTGTTTGTATATGGAAAGCCCAGATTATTTTTACTACTTCATTTTGAACCACTTTTTCAGATTTATGGTCCCACCAGTTCTTTATTGTGAGTTTTTGCAGAGGTTCCAATGAATCATCTTTGCCACCGAATTGTGTCTGTACGCAGTCTGTGCAATTTTTTTTGCAACAGCTGAGTATGTGGTAGATTGTTTAATCGGCTTCTATACAGAGTGAGGAATTTGCATTTATCATAGCTTTTTTCCACCCTTGCTTTTAACACTGTAGTCCTGATCTCCCATTCTTGTGCGGCTAAAATAAATCCTTCCATTTTCTTTCAGGGCCATGATAAACAATGGTAGTGACAAAGAGTCACCCTGGAACATTCCAAGTTTGATGTTAACTGTTCTGTAAATTTGATTTCCAGCTAAAAATTCTGTTCTCCAGTGTTTCATCGCACTTTCTGTAAAAAGCAGCTGTTTCAGCTGATGCTTATAATTTCCAGGCATTTAATGCTCCAGCTGTGTGGAAGTGAATCACACACCTACTTGTAGTCACACTGCAGCTCTCCAGAATCATATCATCTATCAGAAGCTGGTCTTTGGAGCCTATACTGCTTCATCTGTTGCTTTTTTGTTTTACCAGCAAGATATCATTTGCCTCCAGATTTGGATTTTATCTGCAATTATGCTAGTAAGCAATTTGTACATAGTGGGCAGGCAAGTTATTGACTTGTAATGCCCTAGTGTTATTTCTTTTGCTGGATCCAATACTTTCTTCCAGTTGTCACCCAGTCACTCATCCTTCCAGTTTGCAAACTTCATTGAACTGTGGCTGAGCACAGACTACTCAGGTATTTGAGCCAAAAGCCATGCACTTGATCATGGCCAGGTGATTTCCAGTGCTTGACTTTCTTCACATGTTCTTGCAGCATTTCTGTTGTTACTACCAATTCTTCCATTTGAATTTTGAAATCCACCCAACATTTTTACTATAATTTTTGTCATTTTCCCATAGTTTCTTCTAGTACTGGATTGTTATAATCTTGTCTGTTTTTTCAAATTTTTGTGTTTGTTGCTTGATTCAGACTTTGATAATATCATCTTCGATCTAATTGAAACAATTTGTTTTGTTTGTACTGTATGACTCAAGCATCATACCTGTCGATTTACCTGGCTGTAGCTATGATTTGTTGTTTCATCCACATACTTTCCCAACTGCCTCGGTGCCCTATATGGAAAACATGTAAGCGTGCAAAAGCCGCAACACTCTGAATCTCATTATTTAAATTTCAAAAAATATTTTTCCATCGTACTTCTAGCTGTTGTAGACAGCCAGTGCTAGTTTGTTTTAGTTGACTATGGAGCACATGGGAGTATGGCGGATGCAGATGCATTCATGTGTTCTTGAATGGGGCAATGACTTCAGGCTGGAGAATTGAAGGTTCCTCCTTCACATCCCCTACCTTCTGTTCCCTACTGCATGCTTGCAGACAAGGAATTTGTCCTAAGCAGACTCTTTATGTGACCCCTGCAGCGCAGACATCCCTTAGACTCCCACAGGGTCTTCAACTCGTGGCTTGAAAGGGCTCATCATACAGTTGAGCTGCCTTTGGACAGTTGGAAGCCAGATGGCGCATTTTAGCGGGGACCATTCAACTGGCTCTGGACAACACTGTGGCCCTGATCAAGGCTTGTGTTGTCCTCCACAACTTTGCCTTTATTCATGACAGACCCTAAGATCAGGAATGATAGTTTCATTATACCAGTTAGGGGGAGACCTGCACCCTTAGCACTTTGTGTCAGAGAGCTATACACAAACTACTTTGCATCCCCTGCAGTCTCTGCGGCTCTGCAGCAAGACAATCTGTAATGGTTACTGCAATAGTAGGGTTTGTAGGCCAACAAATTATTTTTTTGTTTTTCGGCATGTAACTTCCACACTTTGCACAAAGTCCTGCACCCAATCCACATTGCACCTGGACTGCAAGTAATTAATGACCTACTGATCCACAATTCTGCCGGCCAGTGGCTCCTCTCTTGGCCTGCGACAGTGACAGGCATAGCGTGGATTTTGTTGGCGCTGTTAAGGTCTTGGCACAGAGGGCTAAATAGAGAAGCAGATGCTCATCTTTTCACTCCTTTTCTGAAAAAAGACCCTCTCAGTATATGACAATCAGAGATTTAATACACAATCAATACTTACCTTCCCCCAGAATGATCTAGAGCCTACCAGAGACAAGTGGAAGATCAAAAATAACAGTTACTCCTCTTTTGCCTATGCAACCGGTCAGCACATCCCCACTGCTACCCCCATTTTCTCCAAAAACGTTGATGTGTCAGCTGACTGAAGTTAGTATCCTAGTCTTGTTTTAAAGCAATGAATATAGCTCTGATTTAACCTGAGATAGAGGAATTCGTAGTAGCATCTGAAGTGAGAACTGCAATTATATGCAATTCTCACTTAAATCTGCTTTATCGAAGGCAAGATCATAGCTAAATCTGTGAGATCCTTGGCTTTTTGGGATCATAGCCATGGCTTTGACGCAGCCTGAAATAGAACAAGTTGAAGTGACTGTGCCTTTAGTTGTCATTCTTGTTTTAAAGCCAACATTCTCATCTTTACACTAAGACCAAGATCACAGTTATAGCTATGATCTAGCCTGAGATAAAGATATGCTTTAAAACAGTCAAATGGACCATAAGACCATGAAGATGATTTATTGAGAGAAATTAATTGAGAAAGATTTATGAAACTGTCTAAAGAACAAATATATTGGCTGTTCATAGCAACCAATCATAGAATAGCTTTCATATATTATCATGCTTTTAAAAAATGATAGTTGTGCTGTGATTAGTTTCCAAGGACAAGAAAGACAGTTTTTTTTTAGATAGTTTTAGTAAATCTACCCCAAGGACATTTATAGGAGAGTATTATAAGCATGATATGTGACCTGTGTAACAGTCACTGTACAGGGAAGGGGAGGAGGTGAGCTGGAAATATCATTCATTATGAATAGTGTAATAATATACATGTGCATATATAAATGCATTACCTGTCATTGTAATCCTTTCTAGGATTGACTGCTGACAAGTTGTACCCAGAGACCAGGATTTGTCTATCAATTAGTTCATTTTTTTTAAATATAGACAGTGAAATTGAAAGTAAAAAAGAAAACAAAAAATTATTTAAAAAGCATGTTTAAAAAAAACCTTGAATTGAAGTAATCCTCCAGTTTTGGGAGAAAATTATGTCCCAAAACAAGAGAGCGAGAGAGGTATATTATCTGTAGTACCTTCTTTCATGCTCTTCTGATCTGCCGCTTGTGAGCCCTGTTTTCTGCCATCCAAGATGGCTGCTGCAATTTTACTTGTAGCAAAGTAGCAAAGTTTCTCCTGAGTTTGCAATTTCTCATGTTCAGGAACATCTGATTTTATGCACTTCTCTCTGATTAGCTAGTGCTGATCACATGAGAACCTCTGGGCAATCATGGAAGATGTATTATGCATTGGTAGTCTAACACTACCCATACACTGTGAGGATTAGGTATCTGATGTTGTGTCGGCCATCTTGGATCACTGAAAACAGGGCCTGGAACGAACGGATTGGTGGGACGACAGAGAATAACAATTGCAGGTAATATACCCCCCTTCTTTTCCTGTCCTAAAAAAAAAAGATTTTTGTCCCAAAACCAGAGGGTTAGTTTCTTGTGACACATTACCTTTAGGATTTTTCATACAGACACAGACAAACTGAGTGGCAAGATCATTTTCTTTCATCTGCTTCCCCTTCAAGAATTGTTAAATTTCTTGTTGTTTCAAGTAATGTACTTTTCCTTATTCATCAAAACTGGCACTTTATGCTATATGCATAGTGCATTGTCTTATATTTTCTGCAGGACTACACACATAGTAAAGGCGAGTTATAATAGGTGTGTAGTGCGCAGTGCCAGGCTGGTTAAGAAGTGATAACTCTGCATTAGAGATGAGCGAACGTGTTCTTCCGAGCTTGATATTCGTGCGAATATTAGGGTGTTCGGGATGTTCGTTATTCGTAACGAACACCATGCGGTGTTCTGGTTATTTTCACTTCCTTCCCTGAGACGTTAGCGCGCTTTTCTGGCCAATTGAAAGACAGGGAAGGCATTACAACTTCCCCCTGTGACGTTCAAGCCCTATACCACCCCCCTGCTGTGAGTGGCTGGGAAGATCAGGTGTCACCCGAACATAAAAGTCGGCCCCTCCCGCGGTTCGCCTCAGATGCGGTGTGAGTTAGATGAGGGACAGTGCTGTTCGTACCGGAGCTGCTGTAGGGAAAGAATTGGTAGTTAGTGTAGGCTTCAAGACCCCCCAAAGGTCCTTATTAGGGCCACTGATAGCTGTGTGTTGGCTGCTGTTAGCAGTGGCAAATTTTTTTTTCTCAAAATCGCCTCTGCAGACCGTTGCACCTGGCATTAGGGACAGAAGTGCTGCATAGGCAGGGAGAGTGTTAGGAGTGAGTGTAGCCTTCAAGAACCTCAACGGTCCTTTCTAGGGCCATATTTATCCGTGTGCAGTACTGTCCAGGCTGCTGTTAGCTGTGCTGCATTTTTTTTTGCTTCTCAAAATCGCCTCTGCAGACCATTGCACCCTCCATTGATACTGCAGGGAAAGAATTGTATAGGCAGGGCGACAACACAGTTGTTATTCATTGAATATACGCAGTGCTGCCTTTTGGTGGAAAAAAACTGAAAACAAATCTATTTGTCCAGCCTCTGTCCGTCCTAAGGGCGGTGGACACGTGTGAGCTGAGTGAACAACATTGCTAAATCAGACGCACCCAGCTACGTTTTACTCCTGGCTTCGCCATTTGCTTTCCTTAATTGGGAAAAAAATACCTGCTCTCCAAGAGTTATAATAACTCTGCTACCCTCACGTTCTGTGACACATAAGCAGGGACACAGCACAGTTATTAAACTTCTCATGTTCATTGAATATACGCAGTGCTGCCTTTTGGTGGAAAAAAACTGAAAACAAATCTATTTGTCCAGCCTCTGTCCGTCCTAAGGGCGGTGGACACGTGTGAGCTGCGTGAACAACATTGCTAAATCAGACGCACCCAGCTACGCTTTACTGCTGGCTTCGCCATTTGCTTTCCTTAATTGGGAAAAAAATACCTGCTCTCCAAGAGTTATAATAACTCTGCTACCCTCACGTTCTGTGACACATAAGCAGGGACACAGCACAGTTATTAAACTTCTCATGTTCATTGAATATACGCAGTGCTGCCTTTTGGTGGAAAAAAACTGAAAACAAATCTATTTGTCCAGCCTCTGTCCGTCCTAAGGGCGGTGGACACGTGTGAGCTGCGTGAACAACATTGCTAAATCAGACGCACCCAGCTACGCTTTACTGCTGGCTTCGCCATTTGCTTTCCTTAATTGGGAAAAAAATACCTGCTCTCCAAGAGTTATAATAACTCTGCTACCCTCACGTTCTGTGACACATAAGCAGGGACACAGCACAGTTATTAAACTTCTCATGTTCATTGAATATACGCAGTGCTGCCTTTTGGTGGAAAAAAACTGAAAACAAATCTATTTGTCCAGCCTCTGTCCGTCCTAAGGGCGGTGGACACGTGTGAGCTGCGTGAACAACATTGCTAAATCAGACGCACCCAGCTACGCTTTACTGCTGGCTTCGCCATTTGCTTTCCTTAATTGGGAAAAAAATACCTGCTCTCCAAGAGTTATAATAACTCTGCTACCCTCACGTTCTGTGACACATAAGCAGGGACACAGCACAGTTATTAAACTTCTCATGTTCATTGAATATACGCAGTGCTGCCTTTTGGTGGAAAAAAACTGAAAACAAATCTATTTGTCCAGCCTCTGTCCGTCCTAAGGGCGGTGGACACGTGTGAGCTGCGTGAACAACATTGCTAAATCAGACGCACCCAGCTACGCTTTACTGCTGGCTTCGCCATTTGCTTTCCTTAATTGGGAAAAAAATACCTGCTCTCCAAGAGTTATAATAACTCTGCTACCCTCACGTTCTGTGACACATAAGCAGGGACACAGCACAGTTATTAAACTTCTCATGTTCATTGAATATACGCAGTGCTGCCTTTTGGTGGAAAAAAACTGAAAACAAATCTATTTGTCCAGCCTCTGTCCGTCCTAAGGGCGGTGGACACGTGTGAGCTGCGTGAACAACATTGCTAAATCAGACGCACCCAGCTACGCTTTACTGCTGGCTTCGCCATTTGCTTTCCTTAATTGGGAAAAAAATACCTGCTCTCCAAGAGTTATAATAACTCTGCTACCCTCACGTTCTGTGACACATAAGCAGGGACACAGCACAGTTATTAAACTTCTCATGTTCATTGAATATACGCAGTGCTGCCTTTTGGTGGAAAAAAACTGAAAACAAATCTATTTGTCCAGCCTCTGTCCGTCCTAAGGGCGGTGGACACGTGTGAGCTGCGTGAACAACATTGCTAAATCAGACGCACCCAGCTACGCTTTACTGCTGGCTTCGCCATTTGCTTTCCTTAATTGGGAAAAAAATACCTGCTCTCCAAGAGTTATAATAACTCTGCTACCCTCACGTTCTGTGACACATTAGCAGGGACACAGCACAGTTATTAAACTTAGATAATTCATTCACTAGAGGCAGTGGGGCCTTTCGTTTTCCAAAAAGGGCAAAAATTATATTTGGCCTGCAGTCTTGCGCCAATTTATTTCCTGCCTGTGAAATCAAATCACTGGTAATACAGCATGCTGAGGGGTAGGGGTAGGCCTAGAGGACGTGGACGCGGCCGAGGACGCGGAGGGCCAAGTCAGGGTGTGGGCACAGCCCGAGCTCCTGATCCCGGTGTGTCGCAGCCGACTGCTGCGCGATTAGGAGAGAGGCACGTTTCTGGCGTCCCCACATTCATCGCCCAATTAATGGGTCCACGCGGGAGACGGTTATTAGAAAATGAGCAGTGTGAGCAGGTCCTGTCCTGGATGGCAGAAAGTGCTTCGAGCAACCTATCGTCTACCCGCAGTTCTGCGCCGTCCACTGCTGCCAATCCGAATCATCTGTCTGCTGCTCCTCCTTCCTCCCAGCCTCCTCACTCCACTACAATAACACCTGCTCAGGAGCGGGAACACTCCCAGGAACTGTTCTTGGGCCCCTGCTTAGATTGGGCAGCAGCGGTTCCTCTCCCACCAGAGGAGTTTATCGTCACTGATGCCCAACCATTCGAAAGTTCCCGGGGTCCGGGGGAAGAGGCTGGGGACTTCCGCCAACTGTCTCAACAACTTTCTGTGGGTGAGGAGGACGATGACGATCAGACACAGTTGTCTTGCAGTGAGGTAGTAGTAAGGGCAGTAAGTCCGAGGGAGCAGCGCACAGAGGATTCGGAGGAAGAGCAGCAGGACGATGAGGTGACTGACCCCACCTGGTGTGCAACGCTTACTCAGGAGGACAGGTCTTCAGAGGTGGAGTCAAGGGCATCAGCAGGGCAGGTTGCAAGAGGCAGTGCGGTGGCCAGGGGTAGAGGCAGGGCCAGACCGAATAATCCACCAAGTGTTTCCCAAAGCGCCCCCTCGCGCCATGCCACCCTGCAGAGGCCGAGGTGCTCTAAGGTCTGGCAGTTTTTCACAGAGACGCCTGACGACCGACGAACAGTGGTGTGCAACCTTTGTTGCGCAAAGCTCAGCCGGGGAGCCAACACCAACAGCCTCACCACCACCACCATGCGCAGACATATGATGGCCAAGCACCCCACAAGGTGGGACGAAGGCCGTTCACCGCCTCCGGTTTGCACCCCTGCCTCTCCCCCTGTGCCCCAACCTGCCACTGAGATGCAACCCCCCTCTCAGGACACAGGCACTACCGCCTCATGGCCTGCACCCACACCCTCATCTCCGCTGTCCTCGGCCCCATCCAGCAGTGTAGTTCAGCGCACCGTTCAGCCGTCGCTTGCGCAAGTGTTCGAGCGCAAGCGCAAGTACGCCACCACGCACCCGCACGCTCAAACGTTAACCGTCCGCATAGCAAAATTCATCAGCCTTGAGATGCTGCCATATAGGGTTGTGGAAACTGAGTCCTTCAAAAGTATCATGGAGGCGGCGGCCCCGCGCTACTCAGTTCCCAGTCGCCACTACTTTTCCCGATGTGCCGTCCCAGCCCTGCACGACCACGTCTCCCGCAACATTGTGCGCGCCCTCACCAACGCGGTTACTGCCACGGTCCACTTAACTACGGACACGTGGACAAGCACAGGCGGGCAGGGCCACTACATCTCCCTGACGGCACATTGGGTGAATTTAGTGGAGGCTGGGACAGAGTCAGAGCCTGGGACCGCTCACGTCCTACCCACCCCCAGAATTGCGGGCCCCAGCTCGGTGCTGGTATCTGCGGAGGTGTATGCTTCCTCCACTAAAGCACCCTCCTCCTCCTCCTCCTCCTCTGTCTCGCAATCAAGATGTGTTAGCAGCAGCATGTCGCCAGCAGTCGGTGTCGCGTGGTGTGGCAGCACAGCGGTGGGCAAGCGTCAGCAGGCCGTGCTGAAACTACTCAGCTTAGGCGATAAGAGGCACACGGCCCACGAACTGCTGCAGGGTCTGACAGAGCAGACCGACCGCTGGCTTGCGCCGCTGAGCCTCCAACCGGGCATGGTCGTGTGTGACAAAGGGGCGTAACCTGGTGGCGGCTCTGCAGCTCGGCAGCCTCACGCACGTGCCATGCCTGGCCCACGTCTTTAATTTGGTGGTTCAGCGCTTTCTGAAAAGCTACCCACGCTTGTCAGACCTGCTCGTAAAGGCGCGCCGGCTCTGCGCACATTTCCGCAAGTCCCACACGGACGCTGCCACCCTGCGCACCCTGCAACATCACTTTAAGCTGCCAGTGCACCGACTGCTGTGCGACGTGCCCACACGGTGGAACTCTACGCTCCACATGTTGGCCAGGCTCTATGAACAACGTAGAGCTATAGTCGAATACCAACTCCAACATGGGCGGCGCAGTGGGAGTCAGCCTCCTCAATTCCTTTCAGAAGAGTGGGCCTGGTTGGCAGACATCTGCCATGTCCTTGGTAATTTTGAGGAGTCTACCCAGGTGGTGAGCGGCGATGCTACAATCATTAGCGTCACCATTCCTCTGCTATGCATCTTGAGAAATTCCCTGCAAACCATAAAGGCAGCTGTTTTGCGCTCGGAAACGGGGGCGGGGGAAGACAGTATGCCGCTGGATAGTCAGGGCACCCTCCTGTCTATTTCTCAGCGCGTACAGGAGGAGGAGGAGGAGCATGAGGAGGATGAGGAGGAGGGGGAAGAGACAGCTTGGCCCGCTGCTGACGGTACACCGGCTGATTGCCTGTCATCCTTTCAGCGTGTATGGCCTGAGGAGGAGGAGGAGGAGGAGGATCCTGATAGTGATCTTCCTAGTGAAGACAGCCATGTGTTGCGTACAGGTACCCTGGCACACATGGCTGACTTCATGTTAGGATGCCTTTCTCGTGACCCTCGCGTTGCACGCATTCTGGCCACGACGGATTACTGGGTGTACACACTGCTCGATCCACGGTATAAGGAGAACCTGCCCACTCTGATTCCCGAAGAGGAAAGGGGTTCGAGAGTGTTGCTATACCACAGGACCCTTGCGGACAAGCTGATGGTAAAATTCCCAGCCGACAGCGCTAGTGGCAGAAGGCGCAGTACCGAGGGCTAGGTAGCAGGGGATGTGCGTAGATCGAGCAGCATGTACATCCCAGGCAGTGCAACAGTCTTTAAGGGCCTGGCCAGCTTTATGGCTCCCCACCAAGACTGTGTCACCGCTCCCCAGTCACGGCTGAGTCGGCGGGAGCACTGTAAAAGGATGGTGAGGGAGTACGTAGCGGATCGCACGACCATCCTTGGTGACGCCTCTGCCCCCTACAACTACTGGGTGTCGAAGCTGGACATGTGGCCTGAACTAGCGCTGTATGCCCTGGAGGTGCTTGCTTGTCCTGCGGCTAGCGTCTTGTCGGAGAGGGTGTTTAGTGCAGCTGGGGGAATCATCACAGATAAGCGTAGCCGCTTGTCAACCGACAGTGCCGACAGGCTAACACTCATCAAGATGAACAAAGGCTGGATTTCCCCAGACTTCTGTTCTCCACCAGCGGACAGCAGCGATACGTAAGCAATACGTAGGCTGCACCCGCGGATGGAAGCTACGTTCTCTCTCACCATCCAAAACGGGGACATTTCTGCTTCATCAATCTGTGTCTAATATTCCTCCTCCTCCTCCTCCTGCTCCTCCTCCTGAAACCTCACATAATCACGCTGAACGGGCAATTTTTCTTAGGGCCACAAGGCTCACTCAAATAATTTTTCAGAACAATTTTTATAAGTTTCAATGCGCTTAAAAGCATTGGAACTTTAACTTGAACCAATTTTTCGTTACACTGGGCTGCCTCCAGGCCTAGTTACCACTTAAGCCACATTAACCAAAGCGATTAATGGGTTTCACCTGCCCTCTTGGCTGGCCATGGCCAATTTTTGGGATGTACATTAGTACTGTTGATACAGCAATTTTTGTGGGCCCTCGCCTACAGTGTAATCAAATTAATTTTTAGCCCACCTGCATTACAGCTGACGTTACCTCAGCTGTGTTGCGCAATGCAATGGGATATTTTTATGTACCGCCGGTGGGTTCCAGGGAGCCACCCATGCTGTAGGTGCACACTGAGTTTTTAATACATCTGTACACTTCTAAAGAACCCGTCTGACTGGGGCATGCAGTGTGGGCCGAAGCCCACCTGTATTACGCACGACATTACTACCTCAGCTGTGTTGGGCAATGCAATGGGATATTTCTATGTACCGCCGGTGGCTTCCTGGCACCCACCCAGGCAGTGGGTCCACAGGGAGTTTAACCTACATGTGTCCACTTGTAAAGAACCCCAGTCTGACTGGGGCATGCAGTGTGGGCCGAAGCCCACCTGCATTAAGCACGACATTACTACCTCAGCTGTGTTGGGCAATGCAATGGGATATTTTTATGTACCGCCGGTGGGTTCCAGGGAGCCACCCATGCTGTAGGTGCACACTGAGTTTTTAATACATCTGTACACTTCTAAAGAACCCGTCTGACTGGGGCATGCAGTGTGGGCCGAAGCCCACCTGTATTACGCACGACATTACTACCTCAGCTGTGTTGGGCAATGCAATGGGATATTTCTATGTACCGCCGGTGGCTTCCTGGCACCCACCCAGGCAGTGGGTCCACAGGGAGTTTAACCTACATGTGTCCACTTGTAAAGAACCCCAGTCTGACTGGGGCATGCAGTGTGGGCCGAAACCCACCTGCATTAACCCTTTCCAGTCCACTGTGTGACCTGTGAAGACATTAGGGTTTAAGGCTGTACAGCTCCGTTGTTGGTAGACGTCCGTCGGGGTTCTCTTACTGTATATTGCCAGCCTCTCTGCTGTCGGAGCCTATCCTACGTGTCAGCTCATGCAGTACTGGCTTTAGCCAGCATATAGCGCCGTTGTATAACAGCAGAAAAAGAGTAAGCCCCCTAGGAAAACCATATACAAATTGGATTGGAAAGGGTTAAGCACAACATTACTACCTCAGCTGTGTTGGGCAATGCAATGGGATATTTCTATGTACCGCCGCTGGCTTCCTGGCACCCACCCATGCTGTAGGTGCACACGGAGTTTTTACTACATCTGTACACTTATAAAGAACCCCAGTCAGACTGGGGCATGCAGTGTGGGCCGAAGCCCACCTGCATTAAGCACAACATTACTACCTCAGCTGTGTTGGGCAATGCAATGGGATATTTCTGTGTACCGCCGGTGGGTTCCAGGGAGCCACCCATGCTGTGGGTCGACAGGGACTTCACAATAGGGAGTTGTACCTGCCTGTGTCTATGAATTAAAAAGCCCGGTCTGACTGGGGCATGCAGACACCTTGACAGAATGAATAGTGTGTGGCACATAGGTTCCCCATTGCTATGCCCACGTGTGCAGCTCCTGATGGCGGTGGCACAGGATTCTATTTCTCATTGCTTCTGTACAGCATTGTGGGCTATCGCTCCGCCACTTTTAAAGAGGGTCGCTGCCTAGCCGTGCCAACCTCTGCAGTGTGTGCCTGCGGTCCCTCGTCATGGCAGACGCAATTCTAAATAGACATGAGCGTGGTGTGGCATGAGGGCAGCTGAAGGCTGCCCAGGGACACTTTGGTGTGCGCTGTGGGGGGGAGGGGGGGCGGTTGGGCAGCATGTAACCCAGGAGAAGTGTCAGTGGAGTGTCATGCAGGCAGTGATTGTGCTTTGTTGGAGGTAGTGTGGTGCTTAGCAAAGGTATGCCATGCTAATGAGGGCTTTTCAGAAGTAAAAGTTGTTGGGAGGGGGCGGGGCCCACTCTTGCCGGTATTGTGGCTTAATAGTGGGACCTGGGAACTTGAGATGCAGCCCAACATGTAGCCCCTCGCCTGCCCTATCCGTTTCTGTGTCGTTCCCATCACTTTGTTGAATTGCCCAGATTTTCACACATGAAAACCTTAGCGAGCATCGGCGAAATACAAAAATGCTCTGGTCGCCCATTGACTTCAATGGGGTTCGTTGTTCGAAACAAACCCTCGAGCATCCCGGGAAGTTCGTTCCGAATAACGAACACCCGAACATTTTGGTGTTCGCTCATCTCTACTCTGCATGTTATATCATACATCTTTCCAGTGTTCAGTAAAACATGCAATTATATTGTTTAAACTGAAAAATCTTAATAAAAGAATAATTAAAAGAAAAGACAAAGATACAATTCTGTCAGTAACTTCAGTAACGTACAGTACGTGCCTAAAACACTTGTACGAGAGTATCTTTTAATTGGATACAAATGTTGCTTTTTTGTCCTCTGATAACTCAGTAAGTTTCAAGTCCTATGGAAAGGCAAATATAACTATTGACAATCTTTATATCTGTAAGCAATAAAATTAAATCATTTAAGAAAATTAAATCAGCAAGTAATAGAAAGTCACAAAATATTTTGTTTACTGGATTGTGTTCATTTTTCTATGTTTTTCAGTTTATCTAAAAAATATTAAATAGTTAAATAAATTAAAATGAACAAGTTTTTTTTTCAAATCTATAGGATTAATTGATAACTGGATGCATGAAGCTAATTAAAAAAAGTCTGTATGGTCATTTTGTGGTAATCTTTTGAGTGTGAAAACAAAGAATAATTTTACTCTATATATACTGAAAAATTTCCATAAACAAAAATGCAAAATTTGGTAAAAAAAAAATTTCTTAGATATATACTAAATTATTAAAATGCATATTCAAATGACAGTTTACAGAAAAAGTCATTGAGACTTGAAACTGCCGCTATGACAGACTTATTGAAATAATCATGAGACCCTAAGGCTACCTTGTTACATGGCGGAATTGCTGCAGGCATTAAGCGATAGAATACTCACAGCAATTTCGCAAGAATTCCACGGTGGTCAAATCTGCACCTAAGTGATGCTGATTTTGCAGTGTTTTAACTTGCCTGAAAGCTGCAGAATTCAACCCTTGTATTTCAGGTGTTGAATTCCACAGTAATTCCCAATTTGAAGCGAATTTACAAAGAATTTGGCGTGGAAAATGCCCGCACCATGTGAATAAGATTTTTAAAATTCCTTCCACTGGGCTTGAACTGTAAACGTGGCAAAATTTCCACTGTGGATCCTGCATGTGTGAAGGCAACTTAACAGAATTGTTCTTGTGAGTAGTTTACAGGGTAATCACTACTAATTTCCTGAAAGAGATCATGTGATATACCATTTGACTCATTGGAACAAGAAAATGCTTTTAGGGACTCACAAGGAAACAAAGACCCTTGCTGCAGGCTTGTGAGCTTCTGTATTTTGTCCAAAATTTTAACTAATACCTTGTATGTATTGGTATTTATAAGTAACATGTAGTGCGGCTTTGAACATTGTAGGAGCCCAGGGTGCCAGTGTGGGTCACCTATAAGGTGCAGGGCAACCTGCTGTATTGAAACATGGTGCTATTAATAGATTGTAAGACTCCTTGGTGCACTGCATGTACCATGTGGCCTGATACCCTGTATTTGCTTTTTTATGCAGGAATAAATACTAAGCAGACATCCCCCTCAATATAAGGAAGGTGTGTGAGTGGCTGTTCACCAGTTCCCTTCACATGTGCTATTAACTCCTCCACTAAGCAGTTTGGCTGTCTGCATGTTGAGTTGTATGTGCTATTTTTGCCTGTCCTTTTGTATCAGTATGGCTGCATTCAGACGAACGTATATCGGCTCGGTTTTCATGCCGAGCCGATATACGTTGTCCTCATGTGCAGGGGGGGGAGGATGTAAGAGCCAGGAGCAGAAACTGAGCTCCCGCCCCCTCTCTGCCTCCTCTCCGCCCCTCTGCACTATTTGCAATGTGGAGAGGCGGGGCATGGGGCGGGGATAATTCTCGTAACTTAGCCCCGTCCCGCCTCTCCACATTGCAAATAGTGCAGAGGGGCGGAGAGGAGGCAGAGAGGGGGCGGGAGCCCAGTTTCTGCTCCTGGCTCTTCCATCCTCCCCCCCCTGCACACGAGGACAACGTATATCGGCTCGGCATGAAAACCGAGCCGATATACGTTCGTCTGAATAGTGCAGAGGGGAGGAGGGGAGGCAGAGAGGGGGCGGGAGCTCAGTTCCTGCTCCTGGCTCTTCCATCCTCCCCCCCTGCACACGAGGACAACGTATATCGGCTCGGCGTGAAAACCGAGCCGATATACGTTCGTCTGAATGCAGCCTATATCAGTAAGTATATGGCCACTTTCTGTAACTGTATAAGACCATCAATCAGACTTACATGTGTGCCAAACCTTAACTTTCATTGTATAGCAACTGCAAAAAATGCATTGTAAGAACAATTCTTCCGCGCTTCTGACTAATACTTACTAAAATATTTATTCTCAATAAAAGGTTTACAAAAAACTAAACATAGTACAAATTATAGAAAGGGTTAAATGGACCCAAACTAACACTCAGACAGGCTAGTGACATGCAACGCATTTCTGTGCTCAAAGACACCTTTCTCAAGCATAATTAACACTGCTCACAATTCAGAATAAGTAGAGAGCTGATAATAATTACCTAAAGGACAACTTGTGTAGAATCCATGCTAAAACCACGGGACACCAGGCGCAGAGGTGACATCACAGCTGGGCGCCAGATGAGTCATAACCTCCGGAAAGGAGTCTCTCTGTTTTTACTAAGATCCTGTAGGCGCTTTCCTATTTACTGTCAAGACTGGCGACTCTCGTGGTCTCTGTACCCGCACCGCCGATCCTATCTCCCGGGCTGCGTGATGCCTGGATGCCAGCTCCGGGCATGCGCTTCTGTGCTCAGCGAGCGGGCGCCTAGGTAGCCGGGTTACTGGGAACGCGGATGGTGCCGTTCTGCGCCGTGTTCCCATTGCCAAGACACCTGGGGGCGCCTGCTCTGCACTTGCTTATTGATGTCTGGGTCTCTGCTCTGCACCTGCTGCTTCATGTCTGGGTCCTGCTGCTGTCAGGCTCCCCGCTGCAATCAGCTGCTGGGACAGGAGTTCTGACAGCATTTAAACTGCTCTGTTTCCTCCTGAAGTTGCCAGTGTATGTTTGGTATCCAGCTACACCGGTGTACCCTTGGATTGATGCCCTGCTTTGACCCGCTTACCTTTGACTTTGCCTGACCCCTTGTACCTCGCCTTCTCCTGGTGCCGACCTGGATTGCCTGACCTGCCGTTTTGCGTTTGTGTGTCTCCTTGTATTTGTCTGTGTGTCTGACTCCTGCCCCGCATCCCTAGTGAGCCTAGGGACTGTCACCGAGTTGTCGCCCAAGGGCTTAGCCTAGGGGAGCAAGTAGGTAGGGACAGAGGTTGCGGGTAGTTTCAGGGACTTACAGTTACCCAGACCCCAGTTCCCTGACCTTTACCTTGCATATCTCTCAAACCTTAACTTCCAGCATTTTTTTTACAACTTCTATTTCTCACATCACAAATTTAATACAATATCATGATATTTTGACAACTCTTTAACAGAGTGTAACTTACAGCACAATCAATAGGTGCCCACACAGACAAACATAGCATATACATCTTCTGACAGAGTATCACAAAATCATGTTTGTTAGAGCTGTTATCTCATTCTACATAGGATATACTGAGCAAAGAGGGAAGGTATGGAAGTATGCATATAATTAAAAGTTGTCAGCCATAGTGGCAGGTTCTCTTTAAAGCACTGCATATTTTTTTTTACAATTTCTGCAATATATGTAAATGTGTTTGTAATTGTAATATAAATTAGTACTTTTAGATGGCTGTATATTTCTGGGCTTTAGTTACAATAAATCATGGTTTATTTCAGATTATTTTTGACTACTATGTCTAGAGACAAGTAAAGAAAACATAATTCCACTCTATATGCACAGTATAGCGAGACAACGAACAAAATATGATTTGATGTCTTACCAAAGTCAGTGCTACCATCTAAGCTGAAGACAATTTGTATAATAAGCATCCGCTATGTAGATTTAAGAAAAAAGATGCTAGGCATTTCAAAGAAGAAATTAGTGCTTACGCTTTTGCCCTTTAACTTGTTCACACCAATAAGCATAAAAAGCATTCGCATTTAGATTTATCTGTGAACAGCCAGCTATACATTTGACTAGTTATGCTTTCACATTCCAGTCTAAATTTAATGAGCTCTGAAGAAGTAAATAGGGAATTTCAATTTTATTTCACAGTCTCGCAACAAACTGTTCTTTTTCATCTCCATTGAAAACCATGAGAACATGTTTTCAGAACATTTAAATAAAAACAAATCTTTGGATTTTTCCACTAGCTTGCACCAAAAATGTTTTCAGCAGTAATGAACCATCTAGGCAAATGGGTATAAGGTGGCTTTTGTTCTGTGCCACACCATTTGAAGTTATCTTAATTGTTTTAAGATTAGACAGCATAGTGATGTTTGCAAAGGTCATCCACTCCGCTTTGTTGTAGTAGAAAGTGTTCATCTTGTGTCGTAAGGGTTATGAACTGAAGATGAGAAATCCACAAAATGTTTTTTTTAGTAAGTTACACAATGTATCCTTCTACCTGTCCAGATATTCTAAACACTGGTACAAGAAAAATACATTTTAGATATAGTGGAATGTTAATCAGGTTGCTTGGATCTTCTTATGCTATGTCATAACACCCCTGTCATTACTAGTTCCAATAATTATGTGACTATTCATGTAATCGCCTGGATGGCGATGATATGAGGGTTTAACTATTGCCTAGGCTTAAGCAGACCCAGCTCAATTGTAATAGTGACAGCTGTTTCTACAGCATGCTATCATGTATCACAAATGTTTTTTCTTGATCTTTAGAGGATATTTCAATAATGATAGAGGAATAAAAATATTGCTTAAAAGGCAAAAAATGTTGCCGCCATGCCATAATGCCAGCAGAACTCCAATCATTCAATATTACTCATTTCATATATTTAATAAACTGTAGCAGAAATTGTAATGATACTTCACACTACTTAAAATTAATATTTATTAAAAATAAAAGGAAAAAAGATCTTATGCCATTTGCACATTTTAACACATAAATAGGTTGAAAATTCAGACTCAACGTACACTGTTGTTTTGCACATTTTGACTCATAGTAATGTTGAGTAAGAAAATAAATTCTATAAAGCTGGCATAAAGATAAGCCACATAATGGAAATTCGACACAAAAACTGAGCTAAAATATAAACTGCAACCATTAAATAAGAGTGTAGTAAGAAATGTTAAATTTCACCTAATTGTTAAAGGGTATTCCCATTTCAGGAACCTTATGCCAATGTGCTGCAAAAAAGAAAGTAAAGCACTCACCAATGCCATATCTGTTACAAAAGTTCCCCCGTTTTCTTTTAAAGCTGTAATCTTCTTTAAATTTGTTTACAACTCATTGCTAGGAGAACTGACCTCCCCACTATTGAGCTGAGATGTCTAGCACTTGTGCACTTCTAACTTCATACGCACCGATCAGCTGGGTGGTTGGAATCTCTGGAGTGCATGTACAATAGCTCCTGACCTGGCATTAGCTATGGCTGTGCTCTGCTGTTTCTTTGTAGAGAATGGCTTTTGAGCAGCGCGGACAACAAGGACTTGTTTGCACTGCTCAGAAGCCTTTCTTTGCAAAGAAACAACAGAGAGAAGCAGTAGCTGGTGGCCGGGAGCTATTGTTCATGCACTCCAGAGATTCTGGCAACCCAGTAGATTAACACACACTGAGTTACAAGTGCACCAGCCATCTTCACTCCATAGTGGAGGTGGTTGGTTTCCCTAACAAGTAGCAGTAAAGAACTTTAAAGAAGACTATAGCTTTGAAGGAAATCAAGCATCTTTGCAACAGACATGGAGTTGGTTAGTGCTTTTCTTTCCTGCTTGCAGCACATTGGAATGTGGTTACCGAGATGGAAATACCCCGGTAATGTTCAAAATAAACTAGTCTTCATAGGGTGAATGGAGTTCTAAACTTTGATTCAACTAGAACTTGCATAACACATTGCTAAATCTGCTCAGACTTTATAATAATCCTATTTTACACTTCATCAAGATTTTGTATCAGAGCTTTAGAGACTGAAGATGTCAAAAGGGAAAGAGTTCTTATTTCAGGCTTGGAAAATGCAATTGACGACAGCTTATATAATGTGTTTTTGTATACTTAAAACCTTTCAATAAAAACCAATGAAAATAAAAGGCAGCTGTCAATAAATAGCAAGTAGCAGTATTATTCTATTCATTCAGACATTTGTACCTAATGCTTGTGTGGCAGATTTCTCACATTTTTGTACATGAGTCATCAGAAATGTTAGTGAAGGATATTTTTTTAGGCTTTGTTTTTTATTGCTAAAGTGGTTCATCAGAAATATAAAAATGATGACCTCTCCTTAGCATAGGTCATGGGTAATTTCCAGCTAGGCAAAAAAATGGCAAATTGAGAGGAGCGCCTGAGTTTTGGATTTAGACTGACATATGGAATGTCAGTCTAAGTAGATCTGCCTTTGGCTTTAAATTTGATGCTCAGTATATTGATAGGATGTAATTCAGTATTAATTTATATGAAGGAAATGTATAAGACTGATTTGCAAACTTTTTCATATTTACTAGTATTATTCTACTTCTTTAAATGATATCAATGCCTTGTAGATATTTAGATTTTTGTCATCTGGGCTTTTACTGGTTCTATGTATAGTTTTTGCTCAAGTTCTAAAGTATAGCTTTTAAAGTAATGATCCACTGTATATGAGTTTAATTAGCTAGAATGTTAACTAACTAATTCTTGCTGAAGTCTAAACAGATTGGGCCCAATAAAATAATGTATCTACTTCTGGAACGAGACACTACTTTAGCTTATTAGAAACTGTTGAATTTTTAAGACATGCAACGAGCAACAGACTGTGTAGTGCAGGTTCAGTAGGTTACAGCAGATGCTCCATTTCTTCACTTATTCTCAATGGATTTTAAATATTGAAATGTGGAGGATCTATAATTATGAACATTTTTTTTAAGTGAACATCTACTCTTGAATATCATTTTATTTTAATCTAAACAGATTTTAAATTGTGTGCTTATTATTTTCATATTATATCTACATTTTTCTGATGTGGCGCTCTAAATCCCCTGCACAGATATAAATTTAAAAGATACTGTGGATGGCTAACTGTTGGCATCCTAGAGGGAACATCAGAACTGAACAATGGAGTAATAGAAGAAGCTGATCTGGTCTGATGAATCACATTATCTTTTACATTATTAGGATAGTCAGGTGCATGTGCGTCACTTAGCTAGGATAGAGATGGCTCCAGAATGCACTGTGAGTAGAAAGCAAGTTGGCAGAGGCAGTGTGATGTTCTGAGCAATGTTCAGCTAAGAAACCTTGGGTTCTGGCATTCAAATGTATGCAACTGTACATTGACATATGCCATCTATCTAAGCATTGTACAGGCCAAGTACACCCCTTTGTAGCAACAGTATTTCTTAATAGCAGTGGTCTCTTTCCTCAGGATAGTGCACCCTATCACACTGCAAATATTATTCAGGAATTGTTTGAGGAACATAATAAAGAGTTTAAGGTGTTGACTTAGTGCCAAATAACCCAGATCTCAATCCAATTGAGCATCTATAGGATGTTCTTTGAAAAACAAAATCGATCATATGGCCACCACTCCACCATCAAGGCTGGCAGTCTTGCTACCTATCTATGCTATCTCCTTTATTTTTTGTTTTTGGATTGTCCGTGACTGGCAGGGGATTGTTCTCTAAATGTAGTGAGATTAGAATAGAATCTGGGGATTATTGGGTCCTCAGTGATCCTATAAAATGTAATTAGGGATCTAGCATTAGCTTTGCACCTTATTAGGTTATTTATTGATGTAGTATCAGGTTAACTCTTCTAGTTGAGATTAAATTTAGGGGGTGATCACACTCTCGGGGTTCCTGCTCTACCTGGATGGGAATCTTTTAATAGTCTGTCTAGACTGGAGGGCAGTTTATTTAGGGTGACATCTTTTTTAAGCATCTTTAGAATTTCTTTGATAAGTGCCGTACTCTCTGTGTACCTATAGTACATTTTTGATTAACACCCTCTGCTTCCTGATGAGTAGTGAGGTCCTACAGAAACGCGTCAAACCTTATTGAACCTCCACACAATTTTAATGGCTTTGACTCCTCTGTGAGTGTCTGTAACCATAATTTGAACATCAATTTTACGTATTCTAGTCTCACTCCTTTTAAATTGTGACTGCTTCTACTGTGGGGACACATTGTTGTGTTACATAAACTGGGTCAACTCAACTAACAGGCAGGAATAGTTTTATATGTAGTTCTATGGCATTTCTGGAGTTTTGCACTATCCCCTATGAAATTTATTTGGTGAACAACACGTGATTTTGCTCCAGATAGTTATCTTTCTGAGTGAGGGATTAAGACAAGACCCTTGCCTAGGGTGTATCATTATTTGATATATGGCTTTTTCCCACCGGCTAACGATCATTGCCATTACTCTATGTGAGCATTACGTGGCCACACAGGGCCTGTACCCCTGTGAATCTAGGCTACTAGGAGGGATCACACAAATTCATTATCCTATCCTGGTCAATTTACATTATTTTGTGTCAATTTCTTGCTTGATTAAGTCTGCAGCCTGTATATGTTTTTAGGATTTATGTATTAATAAAGGTTAAGTTTTAGAGCACTCGTCTGTGAAAGGGCTTTATACAATTTCGAGTTCCCTCTGCTCCAGTGAATTTTTCTTTAAAAAACAAAACTGATCCATGGAGGCCACGCTGCACTTCACAACTTACAGGACTTAAAGGATCTGTCTTGAAGCCACTTATTACAGGTGACCTTCAGATGTCTTGTAGAGTCCTTGCCAGTTTTGCTGGCATAGGAGGGACTTACATAATATTAGGCAGGTAGTTTTAATATTACAACTGATTTGGATAATCTGTATAATGTATTTCCTGATATAAAAATGTACAGTATTAACCCTTTCCAATCAAGTGTTGGACCTCATCTGACATTGAGATTTCCCTGCATAGCTGTCATATTGGGCGAGGCCTGCCACATGTTTCTGACACTGTGCAGAAAAGAGGTTCATCATGTGAGTTCTCTTCTTCATATGTAGATTACAGTATGCAGAAGAGAGGTCTGACATTCAACCTGTCTTCTGCATATGTATGTTACAGCATGCAAGAGAGAGGTCCGATGTTGAATCTCTCTCCTGCATAGTGTATTGTACATATGCAGAAGAGAGGTTGTATTTGCTTATGTTAAAAATGTGCATATTTGCTAATTGTAACCATTTTTTATTTATTTATATTTTATCTGTGCGTATGAGCAATTAGTTGCATTTGCTATTATATTAACATATTGTCATAGGTTCTTGTCCTGGTTCATTGTGCAGCACAGAGTATGGCTGTTTCCTGGTTATACTTGTCTAATATCTATATATATATATTTTTGCACATGTCTAGGGTTAGCATATTTGTCATCTTCGTAACCATTTTGGTTATGCCATGTTTTATCAGTGCATGTCTGAAGTAAGCGGCATTTATTACCATGGCAGTGTATCCATTTTAGGTTTCTGTTCCAGCTACATGCTCATGCACTTTGGCATTGGATAGGTTCTGTAGCGCCAACCTTTGACCTGCCCAACTTCTCTTCTAGAACATTTACAGTATTGACATTAAGATAACAAAATAAAATAATGTTTTAAAACATTGACATTTTTAGCGAGGCTAGAAGGGCTGCGGCTCATCTCTACTATTTTTGAGAAGCATTCTTCTATGCAAAATTACAAATGCTTAATATTATTAGGATATGCCTTAAATGTGCAGACAGTGATCTGAATAATGTAATCCAAGTTGATTGTTAGAATGAAGTTGCAACTGCACTTATGGACTTTGGCTCAACTTTGATTTTTTACAGATAAATTTATGATCATGGGTGTCTCACTACTGAGATTTCCACCAATACCGAAAATGGGGGTACCTTGCTTTCTGTGGGCTTGCTGCACTCCCCAAAGTGAGGAGGAGATTGAATGGAGCAGCAGTTGGCCATGCTCCATTCATTTTCAATTCAACTGTTGGATATAGCCATGTACAAATGCTTGGCTATTTCTTTCAGCTCCATTGAAATAAATATAGCAGTCGCTGTGCATGCTCAGTCACTGTCCCATTCATTCTGACATCACTTCAGAGGAGTAAAGTGACCCCACAATGGCAAAAAGAGTGGGGCACCGAACCTCCATTCTCAGGATCAATGGGGTTCTCAATGATGAGACCCCCTCTTATCATAATGTATCCCCTATAATATTGCTAGATAAGTTTACACAGGTCAGTTTATGAGCTCATGCCACATCTGTTAGGGCTACTTGATACAGCTGAAATACTAATTCCAAGTAATACTGGTAGAGAGTTTGTTCTTCATCTATAGTGGTATCAGCTATTTAAGTCTCAAATGTTTACACCATGTTTCTGGTGCATGCTTTCTGAAAATGTGAGCAGAACGTTGGCACGTTAGCATTGACATCCTGAGTTAAAATCTTAAAATCTTTTTTTTTGTAAATCAGATTTTATTAAGATTTTTAACAATACAAGGTTATTTCCCCTGACAGGGGATAGATTTTCATTAGACTATAAACACAATATAATGCACATATTTGTGGATCTCCAATCATTGAAAAATTGGACTATTTTAGCAAGGAGATCTTCCCTTATGTCTAATCCTTCTATATTAACTGTTGAATTAAACCCTTTGAAAAAAGAAAAAGGGGGGGGGGGGTAAGTCCGAGGGGAAAAGGGGGAGGGAAAGAAAAGGAGGGGGATGGGGGATATGGAAACCGACGACATCTGCTCACCCCACCGATGTCCACCATAGAGGATCCGTCGGGGTCGGGTTGATGTTACCAGGAGCGATCAAGCCAGTCCCAATGTCCGAGGTCCCAACCAGCCTTGGTCCCCATTCCACCCCTTAGGGCGGGAGGGGGATGCGTCTACCGTCTTAGTTTCCTCCCTGGGTCCCATGTAATAATAAAGTCCTCTTGTGTGCCTCTATTCCAGCTGGAGAGTTCCTCCAGGTTGCAGATTGAGTCCACCTTCATTTGCCACTGTTTTAGTGTAGGGGGTTCTCTTTGGAGCCATTTAGTGGGTATTAATGCTTTTGCTGCGTCAAGTAGAAAAGCGATTAATTTATCTTTTCTGGGATGAAAATCCCGAGATGGCTTCCAGAGGAAAATCATTTCTGCTGAGATTGTCAAATCTGTTTTGAGGGACCGTAGTACTTTTTCAATGTCTTTCCAGAAGGGGACTATCCTGGTGCATTCCCACCAAATGTGTTTAAATGAGCCTTCCTCAGTGTTGCATCTCCAACACCTGTTATGTGGAGCAAGCTTGTAGGCGAAGAGCCATTGAGGGGTCTTGTACCAACGTACAAGGAGTTTGTAATGGCTTTCCTGTAGGAGTATGCATTGAGATAAGCCGAGTGATGTTCGTAGGATTACTTTTATGTCCGTTGGGGATAGGGATATATTTAATTCTTTTTCCCAAGAATTTAGGAAGTTTGGTTTATATTCTACTGGTATCGAGATAAAGTTTCTCCTTATGAAGGAGATTGTTTTGTTCCTCGGGGAATTCCCCGTTACTGATTTCTCAAAGGGAGTAGCAGGCCTAGTAGATCTGTATTTCTCCTTGAAACCATCCAGAACCTTGACGATATGAATTCTTTGTAGGAAGGATAGGGATGTTTGTGGAATTAATTCCTGTATGATTTCGGGCGTTTTTTTGTGTGCTAGAGCTTGTAGGTCTGATATTTGCAGGTCCCTGAATTTTGCTCACAGGCTCCTAGTTGCTGAATCTGTGGGTATATTAAGCTATTTTTGGGCCAATCTCAGTGGAGTAATAGGAGAGGGTTCGGGGGCCAAAGATGTTTTCAGTTTATCCCACGTTTCGCAGGGCCCTCTAATGAGTGGGTTGAAGCTTTTGAACCTGTACGAGAGTCTGCGGGGGAACCACAATTCCTCTAGGAGAGAACTACCATGTGAGAATGTTGCTAAAGAAAGCAACATTTTGTCTTTTGTTGGATGTGTCAGGTCCATCCAGTATTGAATTTGGGTGGCTTGGTAGAAGTCGTGGACGCACGGCAATCCGATCCCCCCCTCTTCACGTCTTTTAATCATAAGGCTATATGCCAGGCGGGGTCTTTTTTGCTTCCAAACAAAGTTGGAAAAGGTCGCTCTTAGTGTTTTGAAAAAGATTTGAGGTAATGCAATTGGGAGCATTTGGATTTTATATAGTATTATAGGCAAAATGTAGGACTTTATAATATTTTTTCTTCCGAACCATGAAAAAAATGGTATATCGTACTTTTGTAACAGGTTTCTTTTATGTGTCAGCAGCGGTTGGAAGTTAGCATTATATAGGTTTTCTGTTCTCCTTGTGACCTTAACCCCAAAGTATTCTATGTGGGAATCTGACCATTTGAAGGGTGAGCTGGCTTTCAGGGAGTCGCAACTTATTGGGGGAACTGAGATATTGAGCATAGTTGACTTGGAGAAGTTAATTTAGAAATTTGATAGTTCTCCAAAGAGATTCAAGACTGAAACCAGGTTGGGTATTCCTTTTTCTGGGTCCGAGATGATCAACATGATTTCATCTGCGAATGCAGCTGTTGTTAGTGTGTTAGATCCAGATTTGAGACCGTTTATATCTGGGTTCAGTCTTACCTCTTGCAATAGTGGTTCCAGGGCCAATACAAAGAGGGTAGGTGATAACGGGCATCCCTGGCGTGTTCCATTGCGAATATTAAAGAATGGGGATAGAATATTATTAATTTTTAGCCTTGCATGGGGGTCTTGATATAGTGAAAAGATTGCCGAGATAAACGTGGGAGGGAAGTTAAATTGGGCTAGGACCCTCTCCATGTAAAGCCAGCTCACCCTGTCAAAAGCCTTTTCGGCGTCAGTCCCAACTAGGGTGACAGGAATGCCGTGGGCTTGGGCGCCTCTGATTGCGTGTAATATTCTGAGGCAATTGTCCCTCCCCTCTCTCCCTTTTAGAAAGCCTGCTTGTTCTCTGTTTATTAAGAGGGGGACTAGACTTTCCATTCTGTTGGCTAGGAGTTTTGCCCAGAACTTTACATCCACATTGATAAGAGATATGGGTCTGTAATTGCCACACATCTCCGGGTCCTTTCCCTCTTTGTGCAGAAGAGTAATGTGGGCCTCTTGAGCCTGTTTGGGTAGTGTGTCGCCCATGAGGAGAGCATTGAATAGATCTTTTAATTTTGGGGCTAGAATTGACTTAAAGATTCTGTAATAGTCGATCGATAGACCATCCGGGCCTGGACTTTTTCCCGTGGGGCTGTTTGCTATAATATCCTCCACTTCCCGTGTAGTTATTGGTTCTAGTAGTAAGAGCCTCGCATCTTCATCCAATTTTGGTAGTTTGGTATTATTTAAGAATGCGTCTATTTTTTCTCTTTTGTTACTATGTGGTGTCTGGGAGTGTTGATCTTTCAAATTGTAAAGATCCGTGTAAAATTGTTGAAAGACCTCCGCTATCCCCTGGGACAATGTGAGCTTTTTGCCGGTTTGGTCTCTGATAGCTACAATAGCGTTTTTGGAGTGTGATTTTTTGACGATCGCCGACATGAACTTACTGCCCTTGTTGCCATGGGCATAAGCTATGTGTTTCAGGTGGAGGAGCTTTTTGTTGTATCTTGATTCCAACAAATTTTTTAGTGAGCGTCTTAGTTCTGTCAGTTCATCTAGTTTGTTTGTTATATGAGAGAGCTTTGTCTCTCGTTCTATTCTAGCTATCTGTGACAGAAGCTTGTCTACTTCGGCTTGTTGCTTTTTTTTACTTCTCGATCCCAGAGCAATCAGAAGTCCCCGTACATAGGCCTTATGTGCCTCCCACGTCACCGGTAACTTTATAGACCCATCGTTATTAATCTGAAAATATTCTTCTATCATGTTAGAGAGGTTGGACCTCTCAATTTCGGAGTCTAAAAGGAAAGGATTGAGCCGCCACCTCCATTGTCTAGGGCCGTCTCCTCTAATTAGAATATTGATGTGAATGGGGGCGTGGTCAGACACCGTAATTGGGTCTATTTTAGCCTTTAGAACTTTTGTTAGTAAGCCGCCAGAGACAAAAATAAAATCGATTCTTTGGAATGAAGAATGCACTTGGGAGTAATGTGAGTAGTCTCTTGTTGAGGGGTTCAGGGAGCGCCATGCGTCCACGACTCCCATCTCATGTAGGGCATTATTCAATCTCCTTATTTGTTTCTGTGGAATTCCGGATCTGTTTGAGAAAGAATCTAATTTGGGGTTCAATGTAATGTTCCAGTCCCCTCCCAGGATGACCTGGCCCTCCGCAAACTCTCACAAGATCTCTAGTTGGGTAATCAACCAATTCACTTGGTTTGTGTTTGGAGCATATAAATTTGCTATTGTTAAGGTGGAATTGTTAAAAGAGCCTTTTATGAATAGGACTCTTCCCATTTCGTCTGAATATTTGGCCTTGAGTGAGAATTGGATGGATTTATGTATGAAGGTGGACACACCTTTTGAGGCAGAGGTGGGATGTGAATTATGAAAATTTGATGTAAAGTGTTTCCCTGGGAGGGGCCAACACTTGTCTCCTTTGTAATGTGTTTCTTGTAATAAAACAATTTTGAAGTTATACCTTTTCCGGAGTTGTAGGACAGACGATCTCTTCTGTGGTAGGTTGAGACCCCGGACATTGAACGAGGTGACACGTATTGCCTCCATTGTTGACATTTGCCCCGGTTGTTCACCCGCTAAGGTGCCTAGATGCATAGAGGATACGGTACAGATATAAATTACTCTCAATAGATGTATGTGGACACAATGGGAACTAGCCTGCAGGCCAGCTGTTATTTGTTCTCGTCAGATAACGTATCTAGAGATATAGGGTGGGGGAGGGGTAAATTAGGAAGGGAAGGTGTAGGGAGGAGGACAGAGACAAAGGTAAATGGAATAACAATAAAATAGAAATAAATGCAGTTAAGTAGATAGGTGCACAGTAGGTTACCAGAAGATAACTTCAATCATACAATACACTCTTATCCACAGGTGGATACGACTGGGCTCTCGTAACAGTCGGAGCTCAGGCGTATAATGGAGGCGACGTATGTGCCAAAAAACTGTTATTAATGAAGTTTCGCCTAACTAGAGGGGCACAACACAGGCACTTTCATAAGGAAGAAAGAAACATAAGAAAATTGAAAAAGCATTCAAGGTTTGAGGAAATAAGTCCTGGAATTGTGTGGGGGTCCATTAGGGTAGAACTGACCCCAGAAACTTAATATTTCAGCGACACTCAACGCCAGATGTATCTTCCGATACCGAGTGGAGGTTTTACAGAGTCCATACTTAGGCGTTCAGGTGTCTCTTGTTGATTCCTCTTCTCTATTTTTCTTTTTTTGCTTGCTTTTTGGAGATTTGGCGTGACTCACTGTGCGCCAGTTTTCTGGTGTTGGAAGATGAGGCAGTGATGGGAGATCTGGCAGAGGGAGCCAATTAGGTAACTCGATCGGGTCCAGACCCAAGTGGGGCCAGGATTCTCTTAAGTCCTCTGGTGATCGTATATTAATTCTCTTGCCTTTATAATTAATGCCCAAACCAAAAGGATAGAGTCAGGCGTATTTGATGTTTTTTGCTCTCAATTCATCCAGAAGTGGTTTCAGAAGCCTGCGCTTGGCCAGAGTTGCTGGTGCAAGGTCCTGAAAGATCTGTATGGGCGAGCTCTCGTACTGTAGATTTTTGCGATTGCGGGCAGCTTATAAAATGGCCACTGTATCCGGGAATGCAAGCAGTTTACATACTACGTCTCTGGGAGGTTCTGCAGCAGCTGGTTGGGGCCTCAGGGCCCTATGTGCTCTTTCAATATTGATAGCACCAGCTTTTTCAGATCCGACCAGATCTGCAAATATTTCTAACAGCACCTTCTTGAGGACATCAGGTGCCCACGACTCTGGTAAGCCCTTAATGCGCAAATTGTTCCGCCGATTGCGATTTTTCTAAGTCCTCTTGCATAAGAAGCATTTTATTTAATTGTAGGTGCTGCTCCTTTAAGATGTCAGCCATACCCAAAGCATGTGATGTGACTATGGCTGATGATCCCTCCAGCTCCTCTACCCTCCTCCCCATATGCCTTACCTCTTCTTTTATTTCAGCAAGTTCTGCCAGGACTGGGCTCATCGTTTCGGTGAGTAGAGACTTCATAAAGCTCCTGGATAGAGGTTGCTCTTCTTCTCCCTCCGAGTCAGACTGGTCTTCCCGCGCTGTGCACAGCGCGGATGCAGCTGCCGGCGCCATCTTACTTGTAGCGCGGGGGGACCGGGTTGCCTTTTCCTTCAGATATTTCTGGAGATCGGATTGTCCCCGGGCCAGGCGCGGTGTCAGGGAATGTTCCCCACCTCTTTCCTTGCTGGGTCTTCCTAGTTTAGACATGCTGGCTGCTGATAAGTGCCTGTAATCAGTGCCGTAGTGAAGGAGCGCACTCTCTATGCGGCCATCACTCCCGGTAGCTAGGCTCCGCCCCCTTAAAATCTTTTTACCATACACTATAGATAATTAGAATTATCCTTTTTTATGCTTTCGATATTCACATATTTATGTACCATTATCTAAATGTTATATGTATATATCGACATAGAAACATAAAAAAATTGACGGCAAATTCCACCAATTTTTGTGCCCTGTCTTTCTCCATGTTCAAGACACCACCAGGTGTATCAACCCTATTGCACACTTTTGTGCCATCATAAAATAGGCAGACTTTACCTGGAAAACCTTCTCCTATGTCCCTTATGAACATATTAAAAATAATAGGACCCAGAAAATATCTTTGTGGTCACCACTTGTAACTCATCCCTGTTCAGAATTCACTCTGTTAACAACAGTATCTATACCTATATTTTATCCAACTGCAAATCTACTGGATTAACAAAGGACTGTATCCGATTTTCAATCACTTATCTATAAGCTTTTTATTTGGCACTGTCTCAAAGGCTTTACTGAAATCCAGATAGTCAATATCCATGGTGCCACCTTCATCCACTACTTTTGTGACATAGTTAAATAAATCAATGTAAACAATGAAATGCATGATGGTTAGAGATGAGCGAACGTGTTCGTCCGAACTTGATATCCGTGCGGATATTAGGGTGTTCGGGATGTTCGTTATTCGTAACGAACACCATGCGGTGTTCGGGTTACTTTCACTTCCTTCCCTGAGACGTTAGCGTGCTTTTCTGGCCAATTGAAAGACAGGGAAGGCATTACAACTTCCCCCTGCGTCGTTCAAGCCCTATACCACCCCCCTGCAGTGAGTGGCTGGGGAGATCAGGTGTCCGCCGAATATAAAAGTCGGCCCCTCCCGCGGCTCGCCTCAGATGCCTTGTGAGTTAGATGAGGGACAGTGCTGTTTGCACCGGAGCTGCTGTAGGGAAAGAATTGGTAGTTAGTGTAGGCTTCAAGACCCCCAAAGGTCCTTATTAGGGCCACTGATAGCTGTGTGTTGGCTGCTGTTAGCAGTGGCAAATTTTTTTTTTCTCAAAATCGCCTCTGCAGAGCGTTGCACCCGGAATTAGGGACAGAAGTGTTGCATAGGCAGGGAGAGTGTTAGGAGTGAGTGTAGCCTTCAAGAACCTCAACGGTCCTTTCTAGGGCCATATTTAACCGTGTGCAGTACTGTGCTGGCTGCTGTTAGCTGTGCTGCATATTTTTTTTCTTCTCAAAATCGCCTCTGCAGAGCATTGCACCCTCCATTGATACTGCAGGGAAAGAATTGTGTAGGCAGGGCCACAACACAGTTATTATTCATTGAATATACGCAGTGCTGCCTTTTGGTGGAAAAAAACTGAAAACAAATCTATTTGTCCTGCCTCTGTCCGTCCTAAGGGCTGTGTGTACGTGTCGGCTGCGTGTGCAACGTTTAAAAATCAGACGCACCCAGCTACGTTTTACTGCTGGCTTCGCCATTTGCTTTCCTTAATTGGGAAAAAAATACCTGCTCTGCCAGAGTTATAATAACTCTGCTACCCTCACGTTCTGTGCAACATTAGCAGGGCCACAGCACAGTTATTAAACTTCTCATGTTCATTGAATATACGCAGTGCTGCCTTTTGGTGGAAAAAAACTGAAAAAAAATCTATTTGTCCTGCCTCTGTCCGTCCTAAGGGCTGTGTGTACGTGTCGGCTGCGTGTGCAACGTTTAAAAATCAGACGCACCCAGCTACGTTTTACTGCTGGCTTCGCCATTTGCTTTCCTTAATTGGGAAAAAAATACCAGCTCTGCCAGAGTTATAATAACTCTGCTACCCTCACGTTCTGTGCCACATTAGCAGGGCCACAGCACAGTTATTAAACTTCTCATGTTCATTGAATATACGCAGTGCTGCCTTTTGGTGGAAAAAAACTGAAAAAAAATCTATTTGTCCTGCCTCTGTCCGTCCTAAGGGCTGTGTGTACGTGTCGGCTGCGTGTGCAACGTTTAAAAATCAGACGCACCCAGCTACGTTTTACTGCTGGCTTCGCCATTTGCTTTCCTTAATTGGGAAAAAAATACCTGCTCTGCCAGAGTTATAATAACTCTGCTACCCTCACGTTCTGTGACACATTAGCAGGGCCACAGCACAGTTATTAAACTTAGATTATTCATTCACTAGAGGCAGTGGGGCCTTTCATTTTCAAAAAAGGGAAAAAATTATATTTGGCCTGCAGTCTTGCGCCAATTTATTTCCTGCCTGTGAAATCAAATCACTGGTAATACAGCATGCTGAGGGGTAGGGGTAGGCCTAGAGGACGTGGACGCGGCCGAGGACGCGGAGGGCCAAGTCAGGGTGTGGGCACAGGCCGAGCTCCTGATCCTGGTGTATCGCAGCCGACTGCTGCGCGATTAGGAGAGAGGCACGTTTCTGGCGTCCCCACATTCATCGCCCAATTAATGGGTCCACGCGGGAGACGGTTATTAGAAAATGAGCAGTGTGAGCAGGTCCTGTCCTGGATGGCAGAAAGTGCTTCGAGCAACCTATCGTCAACCCGCAGTTCTGCGCCGTCCACTGCTGCAAATCCGAATCCTCTGTCTGCTGCTCCTCCTTCCTCCCAGCCTCCTCACTCCACTACAATGACACCTGCTCAGGAGCGGGAACACTCCCAGGAACTGTTCTCGGGCCCCTGCTTAGATTGGGCAGCAGCGGTTCCTCTCCCACCAGAGGAGTTTATCGTCACTGATGCCCAACCATTCGAAAGTTCCCGGGGTCCGGGGGAAGAGGCTGGGGACTTCCGCCAACTGTCTCAACAACTTTCTGTGGGTGAGGAGGACGATGACGATCAGATACAGTTGTCTTGCAGTGAGGTAGTAGTAAGGGCAGTAAGTCCAAGGGAGCAGCGCACAGAGGATTCGGAGGAAGAGCAGCAGGACGATGCGGTGACTGACCCCACCTGGTGTGCAACGCTTACTCAGGAGGACAGGTCTTCAGAGGGGGAGTCAAGGGCATCAGCAGGGCAGGTTGCAAGAGGCAGTGCGGTGGCCAGGGGTAGAGGCAGGGACAGACCGAATAATCCACCAACTGTTTCCCAAAGCGCCCCCTCGCGCCATGCCACCCTGCAGAGGCCGAGGTGCTCTAAGGTCAGGCAGTTTTTCACAGAGACGCCTGACGACCGACGAACAGTGGTGTGCAACCTTTGTCGCGCAAAGCTCAGCCGGAGAGCCAACACCAACAGCCTCACCACCACCACCATGCGCAGATATATGATGGCCAAGCACCCCACAAGGTGGGACGAAGGCCGTTCAGCGCCTCCGGTTTGCACCCCTGCCTCTCCCCCTGTGCCCCAACCTGCCACTGAGATGCAACCCCCCTCTCAGGACACAGGCACTACCGCCTCATGGCCTGCACCCACACCCTCATCTCCACTGTCCTCGGCCCCATCCAGCAGTGTAGTTCAGCGCACCGTCCAGCCGTCGCTTGCGCAACTGTTGGAGCGCAAGCGCAAGTACGCCGCCACGCACCCGCACGCTCAAACGTTAACCGTCCGCATAGCAAAATTCATCAGCCTTGAGATGCTGCCGTATAGGGTTGTGGAAACGGAGTCCTTCAAAAGTATCATGGAGGCGGCGGCCCCGCGCTACTCAGTTCCCAGTCGCCACTACTTTTCCCGATGTGCCGTCCCCGTCCTGCACGACCACGTCTCCCGCAACATTGTACGCGCCCTCACCAACGCGGTTACTGCCACGGTCCACTTAACAACGGACACGTGGACAAGCACAGGCGGGCAGGGCCACTACATCTCCCTGACGGCACATTGGGTGAATTTAGTGGAGGCTGGGACAGAGTCAGAGCCTGGGACCGCTCACGTCCTACCCACCCCCAGAATTGCGGGCCCCAGCTCGGTGGTGGTATCTGCGGAGGTGTATGCTTCCTCCACTAAAGCACCCTCCTCCTCCTCCTCCTCCTCCTCTGTCTCGCAATCAAGATGTGTTAGCAGCAGCATGTCGCCAGCAGTCGGTGTCGCGCGGTGTGGCAGCACAGCGGTGGGCAAGCGTCAGCAGGCCGTGCTGAAACTACTCAGCTTAGGCGATAAGAGGCACACGGCCCACGAACTGCTGCAGGGTCTGACACAGCAGACCGACCGCTGGCTTGCGCCGCTGAGCCTCCAACCGGGCATGGTCGTGTGTGACAACGACCGTAACCTGGTGGCGGCTCTGCAGCTCGGCAGCCTCACGCACGTGCCATGCCTGGCCCACGTCTTTAATTTGGTGGTTCAGCGCTTTCTGAAAAGCTACCCACGCTTGTCAGACCTGCTCGTAAAGGCGTGCCGGCTCTGCGCACATTTCCGCAAGTCCCATACGGACGCTGCCACCCTGCGCACCCTGCAACATCACTTTAAGCTGCCAGTGCACCGACTGCTGTGCGACGTGCCCACACGGTGGAACTCTACGCTCCACATGTTGGCCAGGCTCTATGAACAGCGTAGAGCTATAGTCGAATACCAACTCCAACATGGGCGGTGCAGTGGGAGTCAGCCTCCTCAATTCCTTTCAGAAGAGTGGGCCTGGTAGGCAGACATCTGCCATGTCCTTGGTAATTTTGAGGAGTCTACCCAGGTGGTGAGCGGCGATGCTACAATCATTAGCGTCACCATTCCTCTGCTATGCATCTTGAGAAATTCCCTGCAAACCATAAAGGCAGCTGCTTTGCGCTCGGAAACGGGAGCGGTGGAAGACAGTATGCCGCTGGATAGTCAGGGCACCCTCCTGTCTATTTCTCAGCGCGTACAGGAGGAGGAGGAGGAGCATGAGGAGGATGAGGAGTAGGGGGAAGAGACAGCTTGGCCCGCTGCTGACGGTACACCGGCTGATTGCCTGTCATCCTTTCAGCGTGTATGGCCTGAGGAGGAGGAGGAGGAGGAGGATCCTGGCAGTGATCTTCCTAGTGAAGACAGCCATGTGTTGCGTACAGGTACCCTGGCACACATGGCTGACTTCATGTTAGGATGCCTTTCTCGTGACCCTCGCGTTGCACGCATTCTGGCCACGACGGATTACTGGGTGTACACACTGCTCGACCCACGCTATAAGGAGAACCTGCCCAGTCTCATTCCCGAAGAGGAAAGGGGTTCGAGAGTGTTGCTATACCACAGGACCCTTGCGGACAAGCTGATGGTAAAATTCCCAGCCGACAGCGCTAGTGGCAGAAGGCGCAGTACCGAGGGCAAGGTAGCAGGGGAGGTGCGGAGATCGAGCAGCATGTACATCCCAGGCAGTGCAACAGTCTTTAAGGGCCTGGCCAGCTTTATGGCTCCCCACCAAGACTGTGTCACTGCTCCCCAGTCAAGGCTGAGTCGGCGGGAGCACTGTAAAAGGATGGTGAGGGAGTACGTAGCCGATCGCACGACCATCCTCGGTGACGCCTCTGCCCCCTACAACTACTGGGTGTCGAAGCTGGACACGTGGCCTGAACTAGCGCTGTATGCCCTGGAGGTGCTTGCTTGTCCTGCGGCTAGCGTCTTGTCGGAGAGGGTGTTTAGTGCGGCTGGGGGAATCATCACAGATAAGCGTAGCCGCTTGTCAACCGACAGTGCCGACAGGCTAACACTCATCAAGATGAACAAAGGCTGGATTTCCCCAGACTTCTGTTCTCCACCAGCGGACAGCAGCGATACGTAAGCAATACGTAGGCTGCACCCGCGGATGGAAGCTACGTTCTCTCTCACCATCCAAAACGGGGACATTTCTGCTTCATCAATCTGTGTCTAATATTCCTCCTCCTCCTCCTGCTCCTCCTCCTGAAACCTCACGTAATCACGCTGAACGGGCAATTTTTCTTAGGGCCACAAGGCTCACTCAAATAATTTTTCTGAACAATTTTTATAAGTTTCAATGCGCTTAAAAGCGTTGGAACTTTAACTTGAACCAATTTTTCGTTACACTGGGCTGCCTCCAGGCCTAGTTACCACTTAAGCCACATTAACCAAAGCGATTCACCTGCCATCTTGGTTGGGCATGGCCAATTTTTACTGAGGTACATTAGTACTGTTGGTACACCAATTTTTTGGGGCCCTCACCTACAGTGTAATCATAGCAATTTGTATGTTCTTCGCCTGCACTCATGGTACAGAAAGGTGTGTGGGGTTGGCCTACACTTTAGCTACATAAATGTAACTTGGGCCTTGGCTATACTAAGGCTACTGAAATGGAACTAAGACTGCGCTCCCACTATACTGCTGCTTCAGAATTGTTACTGGGGCCTGTCTTGAGTGCTACTATTGCTGACATGGAACGAAGACTGCGCTCCCGCTATACTGCTGCTTCGGAATTGTTACTGGGGCCTGTCTTGAGTGCTACTATTGCTGACATGGAACGAAGACTGCGCTCCCGCTATACTGCTGCTTCGGAATTGTTACTGGGGCCTGTCTTGAGTGCTACTATTGCTGACATGGAACGAAGACTGCGCTCCCGCTATACTGCTGCTTCGGAATTGTTACTGGGGCCTGTCTTGAGTGCTACTATTGCTGACATGGAACAAAGACTGCGCTCCTCCTATAATGCTGCTACTGATATGTTAGTGGGGCCTGTCCTAATGCTACGGCTGAAATGTTACGAATTCTGGGCTCTGCCTATACCGCTGCTAATGGTATGTCTCTGGGGTGTGGAAACAGAGGCTTCCCAAAGACATGATGGCGGTGAGGCCATTTCCCACCAACGCGGTTACTGTTAAGGTGCATATAACCACGGACACGTGGAGAGGACACGTAGTGCCTCAAAAACATCCCCCTCCTCCTCCAACAGGGAAAACATTCTTGGCAAATGCCTTTGCATTGGTTCGTCTGGTGGCAGTCCAAGAATTTCACCTTTACCGACACAACAAGAGAGCCCCCACACCATCCCCCCGCCACGGCCCACTTAATCCTGGCCGCATTCTGAAAACCAACAAAATACAACCGTGCTACTAGGTCCGCAGTCACCACCACATTACCACCAACGCGGTTACTGTTAAGGTACATATTACCAGTCTGACTGGGGCATGCAGACACCTTGACAGAATGAATAGTGTGTGGCACATAGGTTCCCCATTGCTATGCCCACGTGTGCAGCTCCTGATGGCGGTGGCACAGGATTATATTTCTCATTGCTTCTGTACAGCATTGTGGGCTATCGCCCCGCCCCTTTTAAAGAGGGTCGCTGCCTAGCCGTGCCAACCCTCTGCAGTGTGTGCCTGCGGTTCCTCCTCATGGCAGACGCACTTCTAAATAGACATGAGGGTGGTGTGGCATGAGGGCAGCTGAAGGCTGCGCAGGGACACTTTGGTGTGCGCTGTGGGGGGGAGGGGGGGCGGTTGGTCAGCATGTAACCCAGGAGAAGTGGCAGCGGAGTGTCATCCAGGCAGTGATTGTGCTTTGTTGTAGCTAGTGTGGTGCTTAGCAAAGGTATGCCATGCTAATGAGGGCTTTTCAGAAGTAAAAGTTGTTGGGAGGGGGGGGGGCCCACTCTTGCCGGTATTGTGGCTTAATAGTGGGACCTGTGAACTTGAGATGCAGCCCAACATGTAGCCCCTCGCCTGCCCTATCCGTTTCTGTGTCATTCCCATCACTTTCTTGAATTGCCCAGATTTTCACACATGAAAACCTTAGCGAGCATCGGCGAAATACAAAAATGCTCTGGTCGCCCATTGACTTCAATGGGGTTCGTTATTCGAAACGAACCCTCGAACATCGCGGGAAGTTCGTTTCGAATAACGAACACCCGAACATTTTGGTGTTCGCTCATCTCTAATGATGGTATATCCATAAAACCAGGTTAATTAGGGAAAGTTGGGTGGGTGAGGATTTTTTTTCATTTGGCTTGTTGCTCAAAGTCTGGTCAAGAACAACATCTATAACATCTGTTTCCTACAAGTGCTCCAGTCTATTATATTCCAAAAACATATTAGTACGTTAGATTTCTAGAAAACTGGACCTGATGTGTGTGCACTTGGCCGAGATAGATAACATCAAATTGTAAGCCCCACTGGGAACAAGCACTGAATGTTGATCATTTCTGTACAAATGTGGGGAATATGTTGGTGGTATAGCTATAGATATAAATAGTTATGCTCATAAACTATAATGGCTCCAATGCATTGCATGCCAAACTATTGTCCTTTATAGCATATGTTTGTTTAGTATGATTCAGTATACTATTTTTCAGTGTTGAATAGTGTAGTCTAAAACTTTACTTAATTATGGGAGACAATGGACTACGTATGCAACTGTCCATGGCATACAGTGAAGGAAATAAGTATTTGATCCCTTGCTGGTTTTGTAAGTTCTCCTATTTATGCAGTGAAATAGTCCTGTGTCCTTAGCAGAGAAACACCCCCAAAACATAATGTTTCCACCTCCATGCTTGACAGTGGGGACGGTGTTCTTTGGGTCATAGGCAGCATTTCTCTTCCTCCAAACACTGCGAGTTGAGTTAATGCCAAAGAGCTCAATTTTTGTCTCATCTGACCACAGCACCTTCTCCCAATCACTCTCAGAATCATCCGGGTGTTGATTTGCAAACTTCAGACGGGTCTGCAGATGTGCCGCCTTGAGCAGGTTGCACTAACGGGCACTGCAGGATTTTAATCCATTACGGTGTAATGTGTTACCAATGGTTTTCTTGGTGACTGTGGTCCCAGCTGTCTTTAACAAGTTCCCCCGTGTAGTTTTAGGCTGATCTCTCACCTTCCTCATGATCAAGGATATCCCACAAGGTGAGATTTTGCATGGAGCCTCAGATCAATGCCGATTGACAGTCATTTTGTATGTCTTCCGTTTTCTTACTATTGCACCAACAGTTGTCTCCTTCTCACCCAGCATCTTACTTATGCTTTTGTAGCCCATTCCAGGATTCTGCAGGTCTATGATCTTGTCCCTGACATCCTTAGAAAGCTCTTTGGTCTTACCCATGCTGTGGAGGTTAGAGTCTGACTGATTAATTGAGTCTGTGGACCAGAGTCTTTTATACAGGTGACCATTTAATGCAGGTAATGAGTTGATTAGGAGCGTCTAACTGGTCTGGAGGAGCCTGAACTCTGAATGGTTGGTAGGGAATCAAATACTTATATCTCTGTACAAAATGCAAATATATATATATATATATATATATATATATATATATATATATATATATATATATATATATATATATTATTATGACAGAGCAACGCGTTTCGGCGGATAGACACCGCCTTTCTCAAGCTTAACATACTATTAAACAAAAAGACATTTATATACAAGTTAATACACATTTCTTTGCAACAACTGGCTGTAATTACCAGAATCAATTAGTCATGCAGGAGGCAAGACTGCTCCTCACAAAAGAGCGTGCTTGCAGCGCTACGGGCTGCGAGAAACATCAATACATTTAAGTGGCACATGAACGCTTAGCGTGTCATGTTTTTTTTAATATTTAACTTTATTAGCTGCCGGTTAATATCGCGTACAACGGCTATTTCCACTTACTCACACGCCATACTGAACTCGTTTAGCGTTGTACTTTATTTTAGCCAACTGCAAATCTACTGGATTAACAAAGGACTGTATCCGATTTTCAATCACTTATCTATAAGCTTTTTATATGGCACTGTCTCAAAGGCTTTACTGAAATCCAGATAGTCAATATCCATGGTGCCACCTTCATCCACTATTTTTGTGACATAGTTAAATAAATCAATGTAAACAATGAAATGCATGATGGTATATCCATAAAACCAGGTTGTTGCAAAGAAATGTGTATTCACTTGTATATAAATGTCTTTTTGTTTAATAGTATGTTGAGCTTGAGAAAGGCGGTGTCTATCCGCCGAAACGCGTCGCTCTGTCATAATAATAATAAAAAAATCTTTAACCCCACGAGCGCAATCAACCTTTTTCCCTATTACAAGTAACTTTCCAAGCACCTTCCAAGGTGCTTTGTTTGCTGGATATTGCAGCTCTCCGTCGCTTCACGGATCAGGGAGGAAAAGATTCAATTCAAAGCCGTCCTGGACATCGGTGCCGGCAGGGTCTATCTGATAGATTTTCCCTGCTCGGCACCAGGTGAGTGCAAAATAACTATTTATGCACCATTTCAAAACTTTGTTCCATAGTGTTCTGTTAATTTGGCGCACCCCTCACTATTCTTTTATATATAATATATATATATATATATATATATATATATATATATACAGTATATATATATATATATATATATATATATATATATATATATATATATATATATATTTTAGACAATATGATTTTCTGGATTTTTTTTTAAATATTTTATTCCTCATTGTTAAAATTAACCTACCCTAAAAATTATAGACTGTTCATGTCTTTGACAGTGGGCAAACCTACAAAATCAGCAAGAGATCAAATACATTTTTCTTTCACTGTATATGGGGTTATACTAAATAGTACATCTGGTGTGTTACATGTTAACACCTTAGAAGTTAGGGCTCATTCACATGATCATATCTGTAAAATGCTGCGGAAGTGCCCCCCCCCCCCCGTGTTTTACTGGTTTGTGTGAGCTGGTAAAGACTGTGTATGGCAGTGAGTGCACTGCGCATTACCGTGCATCTCACGCACAGTGTGATTCTGCCTTTTATAAAATTCCCCGCTCTGTTTGTAGCAGAGTTGTGTATGAATTGCCATCCTATATGCAATGTATTGCTTATGGAAAGTGTTTACATACGCGCCCATACAAAAGTATAGGGCTCACACTGCATGGTATGTAGAGAAGTAGAGCATGCTGCCATCTATTTCTTGTGTGTATCAACAGGCAGTACATGTAATATATGCTGAAATCTCAGTCATGTGAATGAGCCCTAAACCAAACTGAAAAATGCAACCCCTAGTGTAATAAGTGAGCCCTTGTGCTTTAATATAGAAATTATCTTGTGTGCAACATTAAATGATATTTCAGTATTTTTTGTCCCTTGCTGGTCCAATGTTTACCTTATTGTGATATTATATTATACAACCAATCTATAGAAATTGTTATAAAGAAACGTGTATGAGAAATATAAACAAATTCAGTTTAGGAAATGTCTTCCTCTTGCAGGCCCCCTAACCTTATGTCTATTATGTGTACCCCCACATTTATAAACCCTCCCTTATATTATATTTATTTCCTATTGTATGAGCTCTTTACATTGCTTTAATAAATTATTTGTATTGCTTCTTGAAATAAAAATAAAAAAAACGCTAAAAAGACAAGAAGAATCTAGAAAAGCTAGAATAATTTACAGAATAAATCCCTAAAATATAACTTTAATATCATTCATCAATAAAGAGTTAAACAATTAGTCAAAAATGAAAGAACCTATGTTTTGGGATGCTGAGGTCCTGAGTTCGAGCCCCGTTGAAGAAAACTATCTAAAGGGGGGGGGGGTCTATATTAACTACTGTATCATCTTATGGATGTGTTTCTAATTATTTGGGCTTCAGCATTCTTTGATTATGACCTTTTTCCTACTAAATGAATTTTCTTTTGGGCAGTACCCTTAGGGCCAAGTTAGATGAGCATTTTTTTAGGTGTGCCTATGTGCACAAAAAAAAAGCGCGTCTGATAAAACCATTGGTTCCCTATGTAGTGTTCACATGTCCGTCTTTTACATGTGCAAAATACGCGTACCTGCAAAAGATAGGACATCCGTGCAGCTACAAGGTCCGTGCTGCACGTAAAATATCCCCACAGAGAGTCCTCTCATCACTGAACAGTGTGACAACACTGTCATAGTATTCAGTGACAAGGAGACTCCTCGCGGGGATGAAGGAATTCCTTGCCACAGCTGTCACAGCTGTGGTAGAGGATCGTGATCTTCTCCCATTGCTTTCCTGGGGGCTGGTGCTGCAGCCACCCCATTGAAAGCAATGGGATGCAGGCAGCCCTTGCAGTGACTTTCGGGGAAGGGCTTGAAATATAAGCCCTTCCCTGAAAATCATCCCTAGCTGGTCTACAAAAAAAATTATATATACATCACCTTCCTTGACTGCAATTTCTGCTATCCGTCATAAACCACTCCTGCAGTAATAACGATTCTGCCATCACATGGCTAAATGTCTGACCATTGTCTGTGTATAGCATCCCTCACTCTCCACCTCGCCACACTGTGCACATCATCACCAGCCCCTTTACATTCGGTATCACCTCACTTCTTGTAGTATGTAAGCTCGTTGGAGCAGGAGCCTCACCCCTATTGTTTCCATCAACTGATTACTATATGTAACCGTGGTTCTGTAATTTTTGTACTTTTGTCTTTCTGTATTTCCCCCTGTCTATGTAAGCGCTGTGGAATGTTGTCACTATACAAATAAAGATTATTATTATTACCTTCTGCCACTCTCTTCCATGCAGGGACTGCTCTGAAGCACCTTCTGATGAATTCAATGAATGGCTGAGCGATTTCTCTAACTGGCTGAGCGCTGTGATCAATCACAGGTAGTGCTCAGCTGTCATTCACTGAATGGCTGAGTGTTGCCTGTGATCAGAACAGCACTTTCTGGAGGCAGGGATTTTTAAATCCCTGGCCATCAAAAAGTGCTTCAGAGCAGTCCCAGCATAGAAGAGAGAAGATGTGCCAGAGCCTCGACAGCAGCGGAAAGTGATGTATATTTTTTTTTTCATTTTTTACACCAGCTAGGGATGATTTTCAGGGAAGGGCTTGTATTTCAAACCCTTCCCCAAAAATCACTGTGGAGGTTGCCTGCACCCCATTGCTTTCAATGGGGCCGGCTGCAGTAGCGCCGGCCCTATTGAAAGCAATGGGCACGGAGCTTCAGTCATGTGCATTTTTAACATGCATGGAGCGGGTTTTTCTTGCACACAAAAGTGGGCAAAAAAACCTGCTTGTCTGACTGAGCCCTTATAAGGTAGTTACTTGGTTAAGTGGTCTTGGCTTTGAAACTCTGGGGCCCTGAGTTCGAATCCTATTATTGACTATAAGGGCTCAGTCAGTAGGTGCGTGAAACAAAAACGCAGAGTGCATGTATAAAAAATGCAAGACCGAAGCTTCAGGCCCAATTTTAATTTGCAATTTTTGTTCAGTCACACGATAGTAAAATTCACACATGGCCCCATTGAAAGATGGGAGAGGATTGCTATCCCCTACTGCGACTGTGACAGCTGCAGCAGGAGATTCATTGAATGTGAAACCCCTGGTTGTGGCAGAGGAGCGCGATGCTATCCCATTGTTTTCAATGGGGCTAGCGCTGCTGCCGCCTGATTAAGAGCAATAGAGTGAAGGCAAGCCCCACAGGGATTTGGGGGGGGGGGGGGGTCTGAAATATAAGACCTACCCCAAAAATTACCCCTAACTGCAGGGGGAAAAAATGCATCACCTAGAAGCACTGTCCGGGTCAGGTGCGTCTTCTCCCTTGTTCTTCTGCATTTCTTCTGGCTGGGGATTGAAAAATCCCCGCCTTCTGGAAGTGCTGCCTCTGATTGGCTGAGTGCTTTGACCAACCACAGCCTAGTTCATTGGGCTGTGATTGGCCAATCAGAAGCAGCGCTTCCAGGAGGCGGGGATTTTTCAATCCCTGGCCAGAAGAAAATGAAGAACAAGAGTGCCGCGCCGGAGCTGACAGCAACTCTAGGTGATGTATTATTATTTTTTTTTTTTCTGCAGCTAGGGCATATTAAAGGGCTGACAGTAGGATTTCCTACTCATCAAAAAAGAGTGGCAGCATATATGGTGCAAAAAATCTAAAAGTCATTTTATTCCTCCATGATAAAATCTGTGATGTTTCGACCTTAGTGGTCTTTGTCAAGCTTGACAAAGACCACTAAGGTCAAAATGTTGCGGATTTTATCATGTATGAATAAATAGACTTTTATATTTTTTGCACCATATATGCTGCCACTCTTTCTTGATGATTATGGGACACTTTCTTTTTTTTCTTCGACTATCAATCCAAGTGAAAAAAATGCCCACGTGCATACACCCATTCAAATAAACCGTTTCTATTTCTGTCCGATTTTTGGGCTGTTTTTTCGGTCCAAAATCAGACAGAAATATTGTCCGTGTGCATGTACCCTGACTAGAAGATAAAAATCAACTGTTAGCCTTAATAACACTAATGCATTCTGAACAATGGAATAAATGATCACACTTTTTTGTACTTGGGTCTTTTTTTGCAAATTTGCACTCTTAATAAGTGACCCCATTTGGCCAGCTGTTACTGATTTTCAGCTTTATTGTAATTAACTCACATAAAAAAATTCTGAGAATTAGATTATGTATGATTTATGAGTTTCTTCTTCTTCTCAAATTTTAATTTGAATATTTAACTTAAATTATACATGATGTGCAATATAATTTTTCAGTCTTGCTAGTTTTCACAATTTCTTCATCTACATTGTTAATATTGACATCATTAACGAAGCCCAGTTTTAGCATTATATAGCATTTCATGCTAATTAATACATGTGTCTTTTCACTACTAATTTGCTGCTGGCTGCTTTAATACATTTTTCAGTAATATTTTATTTAATATAAATCACCACATCAATACAGGTTATAAAATATTCAACTGGCTTAAACTATAATCTTTCATGTTTTTATTGAAGGCAAGCAATCACAAATATGTTAAAGGGAATGAAGACAATATGTACGAAAGTGAAAGGCAGCTATTCGATAAAAGACTACAGATTACACTGTACACTAACATCAAAAATAACAAGGTTCCATATTGATAAACCCCTGTTTTCAGAATACAAAACAATAAACTGGAGAGATACCAACTGAAATGAGTTCACTACTCTGTATAGATAGCCATGAGTAGAAAGTAATTAAAGAGTTTAAAGAGTCGATTCTTTAAACACTGTACCTATGGTAAAAATATTTAGCAGACAACGCAAATATCAACACACAGAAATATAGAGACCAATTTATGGAATCTAATTTAAGAATGTGGAAAGGCAATTAGTGCATTTGGTCCTCAAACTTGAGTTGGTAAAAATGCTTGTACAGGACATGTCCTCATCATATCCCAACAGCAATTGAATATGATAAATCAACTACGAGTTCTTCTAATAGGAATTATCCATTGGGGCCAAGTATCAGTGGAACATTGTTTTTATTGCTTAGAAAACTGGCAATACATTTCAATAATACTATACTAGTATCCTCATCAGGTCTCAGAATGATGCATAGCAGACAACCAAGACCCTACGACCCATGAGCCACCTCTCTTGCTGATGGGAGGTATCCTGCCTCCTAATACCTTTCTCCCTGGTTCTCAAAAGATATTCTCTACTTTTTTTTATCTTTAGATTATTATTTCAAAGATTTCTACTACTACTGTGAAACTTAATTCTGCAAAATATCAGACTCTCATCCACCATCCAAACTGAACCTGAAAACTCAACTCTTCAGAAAAGCTTACTCCTTACAGGAAGCCTCCACTTTCCACTAGACAACAATACAAATGGCTTCTATCCTCACCTACTGTCTTTTCCCCTTTCCATCATACATTGTATTCCCTCCTGATCAGAACTCTTTCTCATTCTGTACAAAGAGCCATTTACATGGGATCATTATTAGAGATGAGCGAGCACACTTCTCTGAGCTTTAGGGTGCTCGAGATGCTCGTTACTCGAGACGAACACAACGTGGTACTCGAGTCAATTGCATTTCCTTGCCCGCATGTTTAGGGCTGTTTTCTAGCCAATAAACATGCAGAGAAGGCATTACCACTTCCTGATGTGATGTGCCAGCCCTCTGCCCGCCAATAGCAGTGAGTGGCTGGGCCGATCAGGTGACCGCCGAGTACTTAAACTGCTCCCGCCCGCGGCTCGCCTCAGACGCATACTGCCAGTGGCTAGGGAAAGTGCTTATACAGGGATAGTGTTAGCGTAGGATCCTGTCTTTAAGAACCCCAACAGTCCTTCTTAGGGCTACTCCTCATTATGTGCATTATAGTTGTGGCTGGCTTGGAGCGGTAGTGCACCAATTTTTTTTTTTTTTAAAGCATCCAAGGCTGTACAGGCCATTTCAGCTATAGCATTCGCAGTCTGCAGTGCATTAGGCAGAGTTTAGGGACAGAACTGCCTATATAGGGAAAGTTTTACAGTCATGATCTTCTGTACAAGACCCCAACGGTCCTTTTTAGGGCTACTTCTCACTGTGTGCATTATAGTTGTGGCTGGCTGGGAGGAGTAGTGCTTCAATTTTTTTTAATGCATCTAGGCCTGTTCCCAGCCTTTCACTTATAGCATTCTCAGTCTGCAGTGTATAACACTGAGGTCTCACTGTTAAACAGAAATCTAATATTTCCTAGGCTACTGCAAAGTATTTCAGCTATAGTATTCTCCGTCTGCAGTGCATTTTGCAGAGTTTAGGGACAGAGCTGCCTATATAGGGAAAGTTTTACAGACGTGATCCTTTTTAGGGCTACTTGTCACCGTGTGCATTATAGTTGTGGCTGGCTGGGAGCAGTAGTGCACTCTCCTTTTTTTAACACATCTAGGCCTGTGCAGAGCATTACAGTTATACCGTTCTCAGTCTGCAGTGCATTAGACCGAGGTCTCACCGTGAAGCAGTACTCTAATATTTTCTAGGCCACTGCAAAGTATTTCAGTTCTGTCACTGTGCAGAGCATCTCACAATACCCTTTCCTTGAGGGGGGTTGAGATAGCTGCAATTACCAGCAATTATCCACTGTCTTTAGAGTCTTCTCCCACTCCATACAGCCTCTCTTATCTACAAGTCTCTATGAGCGGTAAATTACCCCTAGGTATCAGCGCAAGACAGCGGGTTAATTTTTTCAAGTCACAGCATAGAGTCTCCGCTATCTACAAGTCTCTGTGTGTGGTGAATTAGCCACAGTTGTCAGCGCTGTCCAGTGGGGTAATTTATTTGGGCCCTGCTTTATCCTTAATCTGCCATGATGAGGAGTAGGGGTAAGGGTCGAGGACGTGGACACAGGCACCCAAGTGTGGGTGTGGGGACAGGCCGAGTTCTTGGGCGGGATGAATCACAGCCGGCTGCTGAGGGATTAGGAGAGAGGCAAGTTTTTCCCCAGCTTAATATCACAATTTGCGGGTCCGCGTGATAGACCTTTATTACAAACAGAGCAGTGCGAGCAGGTCCTGTCGTGGATGGCAGAAAACGCGTCCAGCAATGTATCGACCACCCAGTCTTCAACGCAGTCCACTACTTCGGACTAGGGACTGCAACTCTGAATCCTCTGGCTGCTCCTCCTTCCTCCCAGCCTCCTCACTCCATGAAAATGACATATTCTGAGCAGGCAGACACCCAGGAACTGTTCTCGGGTGCCTGCCCTGAGTGGAAAAAACAGTTCCTCTCTTACCTGAGGAGTTTGTCGTGAGAAGCGCACAGAGGATTCGGAGGAAGAGCTGCTGGACGATGAGGTGACTGGTTTGCTAAGCCTACTGAGGACAGGGCTTCAGAGGGGGAGGCAAGTGCAGCAGCAGGACAGGTTGAAGGAGGCAGTGGAATGGCCAGGGGTAGAGGCAGGGCCAGAGTGAATAATCCCCCAACTGTTTCCCAAAGCACCCCCTCGCGGCAAGCCACTGTGCAGAGGGCTAGGTGTTCAAAGGTGGGGATGTTTTTTAGTGAGAGCGTGGATGACCGACGAACTGTAGTGTGCAACCTGTGTCACACCAAGATCAGCCGGGGAGCCACCACTACCAGCCTGAGCACCACCAGCATGCGCAGGCATATGATGGCCAAGCACCCCACAAGGTGGGACGAAGGCCATTCACCGCCTCCAGGTCACACCACTCCCTCTTCCCCTGTGACACAACCTGTCACGCAGATCCAATCCCCCTCCTAGGATGCAGGCACGAGCGCCTCCCAGCCTGCACCCACACCCTCACCTCCACCATCCTCCACTCCATCCAGCAATGTCTCTCAGCGCAGCGTTCAGCTGTCACTAACACAAGCATTGGAGCTAAAGCAGAAATATGCTGCCACCCACATGCGCAAGCTTTAAACATACACATTGCCAAATTAATCAGCCTGGAGATGCTGCCGTACAGGCTTGTGTAAAAGGAGGCTTTCAAAAACATGATGGCGGCGGCGGTCCCGCGCTACTCAGTCCCCAGTCGCCACTATCCCCGCCCTACACCAGCACGTCTCCCGCAACTTAAATTGTGCCCTCACCAACGCGGTTACTGGGAAGGTCCACTTAACCACGGACACGTGGAGAAGTACAGGCGGGCAAGGACACTATATATCCTGACGGCACATTGGGGGAACTTGAGCAGAGCCTGGGACCGCTCACGTCCTACCCACACCCAGAATAGCGGGTCCTACCTCAGTGCTGATATCTGCGTCGTATTATGCCACCTCCTCCAAAATCCCCCTCTCCTCCTTAGCCCCCTCCACCTCTCAATTAAGAAGTGTGAGCATGTCGCCAGCAGTCGGTAGTGTGCGGCCGCACAGTGGTGAGCAAGCGGTGCTGAAACTAATCACGGCCTCCGAGCTGTTGCAGGGTCTGATAGAGCAGACCGAGCTTGAAGCGAGAATGGCCGATTAAAACTATGATATAGTTGGAATAACGGAAACATGGCTTGATGATAAGTGCATTTGGGCGGCGAATTTACAGTGGTACAATCTCTTCAGAAGAGACTGAAGGAAGCAGAAAGGGGGAGGGGTATGTCTGTACATTAAATAGTACTTAAAGCCGAGACTACGGGAGGATATAGGAGTAGGAGAAGAATCTCTGTGGGTAGAAATACAGGGAGAAAAAAAATAACAAAATCTTGATAGGGGTTTGGTATAGACCACCAAAAGTAGCAGAAGAAACTGAAAACTTCTTATTAAGGCAGATAGAAGAGGTGTCAAACCGCAATGAAGTATTTATCTTAGGGGACTTTAATTATCCAGACATGGGAGAACGAAACCTGCAAACCTCACAGGGGTGATAAGTTCTTGAGAGTGATTAAAGACAATTACCTGAACCAACTTGTGCAGGAACCAACGAGAGGGAGGGCCATTCTGGACCTAGTACTAACTAACAAACCGGACCAAATAAAGAGAGTACAGGTTGAGGGGCAATTGGGGAACAGTGATCACAATATAATCAACTTCCAGATGGCATACAATAAGAAGCCTTATCAGGGAGCGACAAATAAACTAAACTTTAGTAAAGCAAAATTTGATCAGCTTAGAACTACTATCGGTAACATTAAATGGGACAACATCCTCAAAAATAACAGTACAGAGGACAAATGGGAAAAGTTTAAAAGGATCCTAATCTCCTCATGCAAGGAGTTCATTTCCTTTAAAAATAAAAGAATCTCAACTAAAAGGAAACCAATGTGGCTCGACAAGACGGTAAGAGGGGCAATAAACGAAAAAAAGAAAGCGTTCAAACTACTATAGCAAGAAGGCAGTGAAGAAGCGCTAAAATCATACAGGGAAAAAAACAAAATATGCAAAGATAGGATCAAAATTAGCCAAGGAGGAGGCAGAAAGATTGATCGCCAAAGACAGCAAAAACAACCCTGAAACTATTTTCCAACTACATTAACAGCAAAGGATTTGCAGGGAGAGCACTGGCCCTTTAATAAATAATGCAGGGGAAATCATTGAAGATAATGGAGGGAAGGCAAATCTATTAAATAGTTTCTTTTCAAGCATATTCACAAACGAAAAGGAAATGCCACACGAGATGCAGGGGAATAAAATGAATACCTCACAAAATATGTCATACTTAACGCAAGAGGAAGTGCGGAACCGATTAAAGAAGATTAAAATCGATAAATCGCCAGGCCCAGATGGAATACACCCAAGGATACTAAGGGAACTAAGTGATGAGATAGCTAGGCCGCTATATCTAATATTTCTAGAAACTATCAAGACCGGTGTTGTACCATTGCATTGGCGCATTGCCAATGTGGTTCCAATTTACAAAAAGAGGACCAAAAGTGAGCCTGGTAACTACAGGCCAGTAAGTCTCACTTCAGTAACTGAGAAAAATTTTCAAGGGGATTCTGAGAGACGCCATCGATGAGTACCTCAAGGACAACAAGGGAATAACTCCTCACCAGCATGAATTCATGAAGGGTCGCTCATGTCAGACAAATCTGATCAGTTTCTACGATGAAGTAAGCTCTAGGCTGGACCTGGGAGAGTCTATTGATCTCGTATATCTGGACTTCTCTAAAGCATTTGACACCGTGCCTCATAATAGGCTAATATACAAAATCTGACAGCTCGGATTGAGTGAAAACGTGTGTAATTGGGTAAAGAATTGGCTCAATGATAGAAAGCAGAGGGTGGTAATAAATGGTTCATATTCTGATTGCGCCACAGTAGGTAGTGGGGTGCCACAGGGTTCAGTATTAGGCCCCATTCTGTTCAATATATTTATCAACGACCTGATAGAGGGGCTGCACAGCAAAATATCAATATTTGCAGATGACACAAAATTATACAATATAATTAATGCAACGGAGGACAATATACGGCTACAAATGGACCTGGATAAGCTGGGGGCTTGGGCAGAAAATAGCAAATGAAGTTCAATGTTGATAAATGTAAGATTATGCACATGGGCAGCAAAAACGGATGTTACCAATATACACTTAATTGGGTACTGCTTGGGAAAAGTGATATGGAAAAGACCTGGGGGTACTAGTGGATTGTAGACTAAACTGGAGTACCCAATGCCAGTCAGCTGCTGCAAAGGCAAATAAAGTCTTGGAGTGCATTAAAAGAGGTATAGGGGCAAAGGACGAGAATATTATCCTTCCATTATATAAGGCACTAGTCAGGCCCACATGGAATACTGCGCACAGTTCTGGTCACTGGTGCTCAGGAAAGATGTTACAGTACTGGAGGGGGTTCAAAGAAGAGCGACTAAACTAATACATGGAATGACGGGACGGGAATAGCCAGAGAGGCTATCCAAATTGGGACTATTTACTCTAGAAAAAAGAAGGCTAAGGGGAGACCAAATAACTATGTATAAATACATGAGGGGACAATACAAGGATCTCTCCCAGGATCTGTTTATACCCAGGACTACGACGGTAACAAGAGGGCATCCGCTACGTTTAGAGGAAAGCAGGTTTCATCACCAACATAGAAAAGGGTTCTTTACTGTAAGAGCAGTTAGACTGTGGAACTCTCTGCCTGAGGAAGTGGTGATGGCACAATCCATAGAAGAGTTTAAAAGGGGACTTGATGTCTTTCTGGAGAGGAAGGATATTATAGGTTATAAATCTTAGGTTAATTGTTAACCCTTTCCAATCCACTGTCTGACGTCTGAAGACATTGTAATTGAAGGCTGTACAGCTCCGATGTCGGAAGACGTCCAGCAGGGTATTCTTACTGTATATTACCGGCCGCTCTGTTGTCGGGGGCCTCTCCAGTATGTCACATACTGCAGTACTGGCTCTAGCCAGCAGATGGCGCCATTGTATAATGGCAGAAAGAGAAAGCCCCCTAGGAAACCCTGAATCCAAAATTGAATTGCAAAGGGTTAATCCAGGTATACAGGCAGGTAGGAACTATTAGGGGTTGATCCAGGGAACAGTCTGATTGCCATTAGGGAGTTGGGAAGGAATTTTTTCCCCAAAAGCGCTAATTGGCTTCTGCTCTTGTTTTTTTTTGCCTTCCTCTGGATCAACAACACAGGAGGATAAACAGGCTAGACTAGATGGACATTGCCTTCATTCGGCCTTACGAACTATGTTACTATGACCTCTGGCTTTCGCTGCTGAGCCTCCAACCGGGCATGGTCGTGTGTGACAACGGCCGTAACCTGGTAGCGGCTCTGCAGCTTGGCAGCCTCACACACGTGCCATGCCTGGCCCACATCTTCAATCTGGTGGTTCAGGGGTTTCTGAAAAACTACCCCCACTTGTCTGACCTGCTCGGCAAGATGCACCGCGTCTGTGCACATTTCCACAAATCCACCACGGACGCTGCCATGCTGAGGACCCTGCAACTTTGGTTTCAGCTGCCAGAGTGCCGACTGCTGTGCGACGTGCCCACATGCTGGAATTCTACGCTGCACATGTTGGCCAGGCTGTACGAGCAGTGTAGAGCAATAGGGAAATACCAGCTGCAACATGGGCGGCAGAGTGGTAGTCAGCCTCTGCAATTCTTTACTGAGGAGTTGGCATGAATGACAGATATCTGCCAGGTCCTCGGAAACTTTGAGGAGTCTACCCAGATGGTGAGCGCCGATGCGGTCATCATTAGCGTTACCATCCTGCTGCTTTGTCTGCTGAGGAGTTCGCCACTAAGCATAAAGCCCAACACTTTGCAGTTGGAATAGGAGATGGGGGATGACAGTATGTCGCTTGATAGCCAGACCAACCTCATGCATATATATCTGTGCGTTTGGAGGAGGAGTGGGAGGAGGAGGAGGAGGGGGAAGAGACTGCTGGGCACACTGTAGAGGGTACCCATGCTGCTTTCCCCTCATCAGTTCAGCGTGTATGGGCTGGAGAGGAGGAGGAGGATCCTGAAAGTCATCCTCCTAGTGAGGACAGCATTGTGTTGCGTACTGGGACTCTGGCACACATGGCTGACTTCATGTTAAGCTGCCTTTCCCGTGGCCCGCGCTAGACGCATTCTGGACAACAGGTATAACTGGGTGTACATCATTCTCGACCCATGGTATAAGGAGAACCTTTCCACTCTCATTCCCGAAGAGGAAAGGGGTATGAGAGTGATGCAATACCACCGCGCCCTGGTGGAAAAAGTGATGCTAAAGTTCCCATCTGACAGCGCTAGCTGTAGAAGAAGCAGTTCAGAGGGCCAACTTAGCAGGGGAGGTGCAGGGATGAGGCAGCATGTCCAGCGCAGGCAGGGGAACTCTCTCCAAGGCCTTTGCCAGTTTTATGGCTCCCCAGCAAGACTGTGTCACCACTCCTCAGTCAAGGCTGAGTCGGAGGGAGCACTGTAAAAACATGGTGAGGGAGTACATAGCCGATCGTACCATCATCCTCCGTGATGCCTTTGCTCCATACAACTATTGGGTGTCAAAGCTGGACACGTGGCACGAACCTGTGCTGTACACCCTGGAGGTGCTGGCCTGCTCTGCTGCTAGCGTCTCGTCAGAGTTTAGTGCAGCTGGGGCAATCATCACGGATAAGCGTACCCGCCTGTCAACTGCCAGTGCCGACATGCTTACACTCATGAAGATGAACAAAGGCTGGATTTCCCCAGACTTCTCTTCTCCACCGGTGGAAAGCAGCAGATCCTAAAGAATCTTTTCGCTGCAACAGGAGCAAAATGCATCCTCTATCACCGGAAAAAAAGGTAAGAAGTAGCTTTGTGTATTCCTCTCGGATATTATTACTCCTCCTCCTTCTCCTAAAACAGCATGTTATCACGCTGAACTGCCAATTTCTATGCGGCCCAAAAGGCTGGGCACTCTGTTTTCTTAATGTGTAATACTATCTTTGAGTTCCTTGAGCTCGCCTATGCTGTGGGTGCACAAAGACTTTCCATTGTGATGCTTTACCTGTCTGACACAAATACACTGACTGACTAGGGCAGAAATGTGGGCAGAGGCCGAGGTCCTTGGTGAGGTGAAACTCTGCCATGTTTGGGCGCTCTGATTTCTTCCTGTGTAATAACATCTTTGTGCACCCACAGCATAGGCAAGCCCAAGGAACTCAAAGACTTCCCATTGCGGTGTTGAGCTATCTGACACCTACACAGAATGAATTGTGTGGGGACATATGGATTTCCCATTGCTATGTAACTCACGGCACTTTGGGTCACACAAGGTGGAGGCTGGGACTGAGCCTGACCCTGGGCCCGCTCACGTGCTTTCCACACAGAGTATTGCTGCATTGTGGAGATGTCTATAAGTGCTGGCACCTGAGTCCCTTTATGCCCACGTTTGTGGCTCCTGACAATTTTGTGACGGAGGTGGCATTGGATTGGAATGATGATCGTATGTTAATTTATTGCTATCAATTGTCATCAGCATTGTGGGCTATCGCCCACACTTTCAAGGAGTGTCGCTGCCTGGTCCTGCCAACCCTCTGCAGTGTGTGTCTCCGGTTCCTCCTCATCGCAGATGCACTTATAAATCGACATGAGGGTGGTGTGGCTATAAAGGGAGTGTGTGGCATGAGGGCACCTGAACGCTGCACAGGGAAAATTTTGTGTGCACTATGGACACAGAGTCATGTGGGGGGTTGGACCGCAATGCCAGCATGTAACCCAGGAAAAGAGGCAGCTGTGTCACCCGCAGGCAGAGATTGTCCTTGGTTGCAGGTAGTGTGGTGCTTAGCTAAGATGTACCAGCGTGTGGGCCTTGCTAATGAGGGTTTGTCCCAAGTAAATTGCTAGGGGGGTATGACCCATTTTGGCTTAATAGTGGGACCTGGGAGCCTCAGATGCAGCCATGCATGCTGCCCCTGCCATTTCCTATCTGTTTCTGTCGTGTTTCCATGATTTTTTGATGTTTTTTGGTGTTTCACAAGTCATCAACTATGCGGAGCATCGGTCCCATCCAAAAATGCTCGAGTCGCCCATTGACTTAAAAAATGCTCGAGTCCCCCATTGACTTCAATGGGGTGCATTACTCGAAATGAGTTCTCGAGCATTATGAAAAGTTCAACTCGATCAACGAGCACCCGAGCATTTTGGTGCTCACTTATCTCTAATGATTATCATCAGAGATGAGCGAACGTACTCGTTAAGGGGGATTTCGCAATCGAGCATCGCTATTTTCGAGTACCTAACTACTTGGGTGAAAAGATTCGGGGGGCGCCAGGGGTGAGCGGGGGGTTGCAGAGGGGAGAGAGAGAGCTCCCCCCTGTTCCCCACTGCTACCCCCCGCTCCACCATGCCGCCCCCCCGGGCCCCCCGAATCTTTTCACCCGAGTAGCCACGTACTCGAAAATAGCGATGCTCGATTGCGAAATCGCCCTTAACGAGTACGTTCGCTCATCTCTAATTATCATGCAAAGTTCATTCGAAAAAATGAAAATGCACAATAATCATCACGTCTATATGCAAAGCCATCTTGCACTATTCGTTTACTTTTCGTTTGTTGCTCACTTTCAACCAACGTAAAGATCATTACTGGTTTGCTCACTTCTTGATGCGCCTAAAAGCACCTCACTCAGTGTTTCACATACAATTGGAAGCGCTGAGCCAGAAGTGAGCGATATCCGCATGTTCTGCACAAGCACTAACAACTAGCGGTGACGTCACCCACTTCAGCAGATTGTTTAGCTGACAGCTGTCCCATGTAAATCGGACACAATTCTGTGATCTGATAAACTCATGTTTGCTTTATGATTGACATATGGGATCAATGGGTAAACACAAAAAACTACAGAAAACCCATCCTAAAAGACACCACACTTATTGATGACACCGTCAGAAAATGCCACATACTGGTAGAAAAAATACAACATATCACCTCTGGCTACAAGCTCATGGCACAGACAGATTATTTACGCAGACATAATCAAATAGCAAATAAAATCCACCAAGACAAGTACAAACTATCAGACACTCATATTCCATACTACAAATATACTCCACAGAAATCCTAGAAAACTACATGCTTAAATTGTACCATTATTCAGCCATAATCATAGGCAAAACAATCCACCACAACAGACCAGACATCACACTCATTGACAAACATAACAAAACCGCATACATCATAGACATCTCCATCCTAAACACTCCCAACATTCACAATACATTCACTAAGACAATCACTAAATACACCAAACTCGCACAGGAGGTGAGATGCCTGCGAAGAATGGATAGGGTACTTACGGTGCCTGTCATCCTTTCTACCACTGGGGTTGTACCACATACACTACACAAAAGTCTAAAAACTTTACATCTAAACAAAAACATATCCTTGTTGCTGCAGAAAGCAGCTATCTATTTTATATATAAAGGAAAAAGCCCTCATTAACTGACTCACTGACTTGTCACTAATTCTCTAACTTACCAATGTCGTACAAACTTGAAATTTGGCACAACCATTCCTTAGGTCCTAAAAAGGAAAAATAAAGGGATCACAACTTGATTATTCAATTCTAAGTGCAAAAGTAAGTGACCCCCTATGTTATGTACCTAATCTAATTCTCTAACTTCCCGGTGTCGTACAATCGTGAAATTTAGCATAACCATTTTTAAAGTCATAAATAGAAAAAGTAAACTTGATCATTCTGCAACTTGATTATACTGCAACTTGATTATTCAATGTACCTAATCTAATTCTCTAACTTCACGGTGTTATACAAACCTGAAATTTGGCACGAGCATTCTTAAGGTTCCTTAATAGGAAAAGTAAAGGGGTTACAACTTGATTATTCAATGCTAAGTACAAAAGTAAGGAACCTCCTATGTTATGTACCTAATCTAATTCTCTAACTTCCTGGTGTCGTACAAACCTAAAAATTTGGCACGACCATTCTTTAGGGCTTAAGTAGGAAAAGTAAGGGGTCACAACTTGATTTTTCAATTCTAAGGCCTTAGTTACACGGGCGTTTTTTCACGCGATTTGCGGATCGCATGATGGATGCGCATCCGCAAATCGTGTGACCGGGGCCAAAAAATCGCCCGAAAAATCTGCTCCTAGCTGCGTTTCATTAGAAACGGGCCGGAGCTGTCCAGCGCATTGAATTCAATGGAGCCGGCTGAATTGTCGGGAAGGGCTTAAATATATAAGCCCTTCCCTGCAATTCATCCAGAAATGTGTAAAAATAAAAAAAATATACTCACCTTGTCCCGGCAGACGGAGTTCAGCGTGGCCGGCCTGCAGTGGGTGTGAAGGGGGTGCTAAGCCAATCAGAGGCAGGTCTCACTCACACCCATTCATGAATTCGCGAAAAAACGCCCGTCTGACTAAGGCCTAAGTGTGAAAGTAAGTGACTCCCACATGTAACGTAACTAACAACACATATCTGTACTGCACAAATGTGAAATTTGGCATGACCGTTCATTAGGTCCTTAATAGGAAAAGTAAAGGGGTCACAACTTGTTTATTCAATTCTAAGCGCAAAAGTAAGTTACCCTCTATGTAATGTAACTAATAACATACATCTGTACTGCACAAACTTGAAATTTGGCACCACCATTCTTTAGGTTGTTTATAGGAAAAGTAAAGGGGTCGCAACTCGCAACTTTATTATTCAATGCTAAGCACGAAAGTAAGTGATGCTCTATGTGATGTAACTAATAACACACATTTGCACCACACAAACATGAAATTTGGCACAACCATTCTTTAGGTCATAAATAGGAAAATTAAGGTGTTACAACTTGATTTTTCAATTCTAATTGAAAAAGTAAGTGACCCCCTTTATTATGTAACTAATCCAATTCTCTAACTTCACGGTGTTGTACAAACTTGAAATTTGCCTTGACCATTCTTTAGGTCCTAAATTGGAAAAGTAAAGGGGTCGCAACTTGATTGTTCAATTCTAAGTGTGAAACTAAGTGACCCCCCTATGTAATGTAATGTAACAAAGATGTGTAAACATATCTTTACTGCACAAAGTTCAATTTTGTGCATGACCATTCTTTATGTTTTAAATGGGAAAAGTAAAAGGGTCGCAAAATCAATATTCATTTATTTGAATAAAAAAACTGCAAAAATCTGCAAACCATGAGATAGTTCTTTTCTCAGAAGCCATAAAGCTTAGGGAAATTAAGTCTATACTGATACTCACCTCTATGTGCATATACTGAAGAGACTGTAATACTTCTCTTTGTGTACATACTGAGAAGAATATAACTGACCTCTGTGTGCATATACTGAAAGTCTGTAAAGTACATAAGGAAGCGGCCATTGACTTCAGGGATGGAGCATGCCTTTAAGTCTAAGAAGAGACTGCAACCTCCAGTCTGGGGGTAAATTTGAATAAAAAAGGGTGTTACCTTTTAAAGGTAAAAAGTGAGGAGAGTGGGAGGAGTGGCACATTATTGCAAAGGGACATCGATACATGCAGTCTGAGGAGAATCTAACAGTACACTATGTGTATACATATTTTATTCCTTGGTTTCCCTGACGAAACCACAAATTCATAAAATTTTCCATGCAAACAACAGCAACTGTAACAAATTAACTCAGATGAAGTCGGGTACATCAGCTAGTACTAAATACATGTCACATTGTCAGGAAGTTTTTAAACCTGGACACACACACAAGCAGCTCACAGGTTTAATGTTTGCATTACATTGGTCTCTTTGCCTTGTTTGCTGTCCGACTTAGCACTTGGTACCGGTATTAAAAGAGGTAAACATTTAACACACAATAATAATAATTAAAAACATATTAATTTCTCACTCTCTTAATTGACTACTGAAGGGGATCATGTGAGAATTATAGCATTCTCATACATAGTATTATAGTATATTCCATTTTTAATGTTTTTCATTACCACAATGTTCTTCAGTGTATGGAATGCACAGTATTACATCATCTTAAATTCATTACCATAACAGAACCACTTTGTGGTACTTAGTAATCAAAAGCCTTTTCGGGGTCAGCTCTGTTGAGGCATCATTATTGAAAATGTCCAATACTGGTGCTCTTGAGGATTTCTCAATAACCCATTAAAGTCAAGAGCATCATCACAGCAATGTGCGTATATCTAATACATTCTCTGCTAATGTTATTATTAATTCTTCAGCTATATTATGTTTATACGGTGGTCCCTCAACATTCAAAATTAATTGGTTCCAGAACAACCATTGCATGTTGAAACCATAACTATATGGAAAACTGATAATTGGTTTTGAAGTCCCTCAAAATGTCATTCAAGAATAATATAAAATTAAGAGTAAAGAAAGTTAAGCAGATAAGTATTCCAGATAAATTACTTACATATAAAAATCAGAAAGACCTGTTGGGAGCTATAAATCATCGTCTATGTAGAGAACAGGATCTTCTTTAGGCTTCTGAGTCTTGTACAGAATACGTATTATACCAGAAAAGATGGAGTTTCCTTCACAGTGCAGGCACTTCAGTAGTGCACGGGTTTTATTAGTGAAATCTCCATGGTGATTGTCTGGATTTTCCACAGACACAGACTGTGATATTGTATGTTATATCTGGTTTCAACGTAGGGTTGCTAAGGAAAGAACATTGTATGTTGAAAATATTGTATCCTGAGATCATTGTAACTTGATGGATCATTGTAATAGTTATCTATTAGCTTGCATTAGAAATCTAAATAGTAATACAGGTGTAAAGGCATAACTTGTCATATAAGATAAACGCTTTGTGACAAGAGTGCCAAAAAACTGAGAACTAATTAATGTTATTCTTTCCATAACCTCATTAACCTTGAATGGATGGGAGCATTTTTGCCTAATGGACATTTCATAGAGCATTTTTGTTTGGACTAATTCCTCCCTCACATCCAGTCATTCCAAGTACAAAATGGCTAAATGGTGAATTCATTAACTTTAGCATCTCTCTATAGACCTCTTGACTTTCTCTCATACCTATAAAAAACATTGTGCCCATAGCATGTAGAACTTATGTAAAGCCTCTCAGCATGCATACAGCCTTAACACTATTGCAGCATTTCCAAAATTCGACATCTCAAATAAAGTCATAGATAACGAATCCTGTTGATTAAACAATAAATATAAATTAGGGTGTTATTAAAATTGTTGTTAGTACATAGGAGGAATTTATTGCCACTGATTATTTTCAGATATGCTATGTTGTCATACAATATAGATATATACTGATTGACCTTTTCTTTGATATTGTAGCCTTATTTTAATATTTGCAATATATTTTACTATTAAGCAACCCAATCATTTTTGCATTCTGTATGTTATATAATATGTGTCATTATAGAAAAAAACCATGAAATACATAAAACAATGTTTATATAGTGGTCACTATAGTACAACACATTTAGGTTCAGGGGTATAATCCCAAAATAAAGTACAGGGCTCTTGGCTCTGATGGAACATAGAAGCAGCAATCAGTGTAGGTGGAGCTAGCAACATAGGTGTGAAAAGAAAGGGAGACAGAGTTCTCCATCTAGTGTCATGTTTAGGAGCATGCTCATGAAAATAAAGGGTGGGGTTATGTTATAGTTAGATATTACATAATTTATACACCATGTGTTTGGCCAGTCTAGTATCTAGTATCAAAGAAGCATATACTTAAGGTCAGCCCTGCTTGTGAAAGGGGCATACACTTGAGGTCAGTTTTGAATCATAGAATGGTAGAGTTGGAAGGGGCCTCATCTGGTCCAACCCCCTGCTCTGTGCAGTTTTGATTGTTATCATATGGGTGTATTTGAACTGAAAGAAGTCTATATTTATTTTTTATCAAATTTAACCCCTTAACGACCAAACACTGTAAATTTACAATGCTTGGTCCTGGGCTTTAATCGCTCCCGATTGCAGAAATGTGGTGCAGGATTAAAGCTTCTGCTTCTGCAATCATGCAGGAGCAGATTGGTTTCTCAGCTGTTTGTCATAGCTGAAAATCCAGAGGAGAAGGGAGAAGCTGTTTTTAACCACTTCTGCTTCTCCTTTCCCGGGTACATAGCACCCAATGAGCCCTATGTATTAAGAAGTGAAGGTGGAAGTGTTTCTTCCAAAATGTGACCTGGCGATCATGTGATGTCGGGTCTCCCTGTTACCGCAGAGCTGTGGGATCCTAGCAGACCCTGATCCGCTCTGCCAGTGACTATTGTCAATACAAGGGGATACGTTCCCCCGTAACTGGAGCTCCTATGGATGCCCCAGCTACATGGAAAAATGTCAAATAAAAAAGACAAAAAAAAACATGTAAATGTCTCCCAGAGGTCTTATATGACATACATGGTAAAAAAAATAGTTACCAAATTAATTTTAAAAAATTACAGAATAAAATAAAAAAATATATACATGAAAAAGAAAATGACCCAAAGCTGACAACAACCAGAACCGTCACGATATGCACCCTGTAATTCAAAACCATACATAGTATATATCAAAAAAGTCTGAAAATGAGGAACCCATTCCCATAATTTATATTAGCATTAATATACTAATTAAAAAAAAACAACTGTAAATGTTAAAAAAGAAACATTTTTTTAGCCTTTTAAGGCCGCCTGCACACGAGCGTTCCGGATTCCGCTAGCGGATTTTCACGCGCGCATGGTACCTAAATGTGCTTGCGGATAGGTGCGGATGCGTGAAAAATCACGCGCGGATATACGCGGATGTGTTAAATTATTCTGGCAACATGCTTTCACCCGGTGAGCAGATGTCTTTGTGGGCATGGTTGATCCATGTAACTTTTTTGGGGCGCTTCTCCAGCGTGACTTTATTTCAGTCACTGCAAAAAAATTCACAAGAGGAATTCATTACTACAGATTTTGCATTCTTACATCCTGCATTGGCAAGAAATACTACCTATCTCCCTCTACAAATTTGCCTGTGAAGCTCTGCTGTGTGTTGGGACGTCTCCTACCATGCCTACTTCCTGTAGTCATAGCAACCAGTGACTCCATCCGCAGCTGCACTGCGGATGTACTGCGTGAAAAAACGCACCCATTCACTTGTATTGGAGGCTTCACGCGCAGAATCCGACCCAAATTAGAACAGGTCGCAGATTTTTTCAAGCTCGTGAAAAAACGCGATACAAATCCGTCCGTCTGGGGACAACTGCGGATCCTCATAGGAGTATATTGGCTGCGGTCTGGGGCAGATAATGTGCCTAAAATAACGCGCTGGAAATTCCGTTCGTGTGCAGGCACCCTAACCCCAATAAAAAATATTAAAAAACAGCCCTATATATCACAGAAAAAAAATGCAGCAAAAATAATTTTGGTAGCTGAAGGCAAAAAAATAGGGCAGTAAAACCACCATATAGATAAAATCCCTAAAAAGTGTCTGGTCCTTTAGGCTCCAAATAGCCTGGTTCTTAAGGGGTTAATAAATGTATTAAAATTTATAAAAATTGTCTTGAATTAAATGTTTGAAATTAAGCAGAATAATTTTACATTTATGAAATGCAATTTATTGTGATGTAATGTTTCAAAATATATATCCTTCTGAACCTATTTTAAAGGGAATGTCTAATCAAAAAATTACATATTACATAAATATGTGTTTAACATTTTTTTTTTAGGAATTTGGGTGATTTAAAAAAAATGTTTGTTCACAATACAGTTGAGCGAACGTACTCTGCCGAGCTTGATGCTCGTTCGAGTATTAGCATACTCGATGGTGCTCGCTACTCAAGTGAGCATCATGCCGCGTTCGACCCTGCCCAGTTTTGGCCCCTCCCCGCCGAGAGAGAGAGTGTGAAAGAGAGAGAGAGAGAGAGATCAAGGGCTCTACAATTCAAGCAAAATGTCTGTTCTGAAAGCCATCTGCTGCCCCTTTCTGTTTCGGCCCTATTGTGCATACAGATATAAGATTAGAGCAACAACGGATGTGTTTCTGAACACAGGACAAACAGGGGTATCCATTTTGCGGTGCAAATCCTCATTTTCATGTGCACTATAGAAAAAAATCTTGTCTTTAAAATGACATATTTGCAAAAATGTCAAATTTTATTTTTTCTCCTCTAAATTGCATTAATTCTTGAAAAAGAATCTGTTGGGTCAAAATACTTATGACACCCCTCAGTGAATACATTAAAATGTGTATTTTTTTTAAAGGGGTCATTTCTGGTCGTGCCTATCATTCTGATACCTATGAGCCATTGCAATCTTTGCTTGGTGTAGGAAAACAAAATGTTCCTCAAAATGTTAATATTCAATGTTAAGTTTGTACGTCTCCTAAATGGTTAAAAAAACCTGAAGTTTTTTCAGTGTGCTTCCAGAATAAACTAGACAGATGGAAATATATATCTCATCAAAATTTGTACAATATGTTTGCACTTATTTGAAATATTGCAGTTAAAAATGTGAAAAAAATAACAATTTTTTAAACATTTTTCCAATTTTGGCGCTTTTAATAAATATACGCAAATTCTATTGGTCTATTTTTACCACCTAAATGAATTATAATATGTGGCGAAAAAACAATGTCAGAATCAATTTGGATATGCAAAACCTTTACAGAGTTATTCTATGTTAAAGAGACAAATGTCAGATTTCCAAAGTTTGGCCTGGTCATTAAGGCGCAAAGAGGCTTGGTTACTAAGGGGATATATCACTAGCAGTGTGTTTTATTATTTCCTTAATGTGATTGTTCTCAATAAGAGAAAAAACGTAATCTTGTAGATATGATGGCTAAAAAAAAGAGTTGATATTATAGCAAGCTTTCAAACCTACTTTGGCTTATACATATAAATTTGCCTTGATGTAAGGTTCATTAAGGTTCTGTGCTTCTTTCACAAGCTTTCAGAAATAGAGGTGATGACTGATGAGCAAAATTGTAGATTCATAAAGATTTGAGTTATTGGATCTTAATTGGTCTATTAAAACTCACTTTGCAGTAAACTTTTATATTCTCTTTGCATTTATTGTTCTTGTTTTCCTCCTCCTCTAAAGGTAAAAGAACAAGTGTGGTGGCTCAATTGCTACTTTGCAGCGCTGGAGTTCTAGGTTCAAATCTGAACAAGGGTAGCATCTAGAGATGAGCGAGCACCAAAATGCTCGGGTGCTCGTTGCTCGAGTCGAGCTTTCCGCGATGCTCGAGGGTTCATTTCGAGTAACGAACCCCATTGAAGTCAATGAGCGACTCAAGCATTTTTGTATATGACCGATGCTCGCTAAGGTTTTCATTAGTGCAAAACTGCAAAACCTACGAAAGTGATGACAACGACACAGAAATGGATAGGGCAGGCGAGGGGCAACATGCAGGGCTGCATCTCAGGTCCCCAGGTCTCACTATTAAGCCACAATAGCGGCAAGAGTGCCCCCCCGCCCTAACAATTTTTACTTCGGAAAAACCCTCATTAGCAAGGCACACCTTAGCTAAGCACCACACTACCTCCAACCAAGCACAATCATTGCCTGCGGGACACACCGCTGCCTCTTCTCCTGGGTTACATGCTGCCCAACCCCCCCCCCCCCCCCGCACGACCCTGTGTCCGCAGCGCACACAAAAGTGCCCCTGCGCAGCCCTCAGCTGGCCTCATGCCACACCCTGGCCTCATAGCCACACCACCCTCATGTCTATTTATAAGTGCGTCTGCAGGAGGAGGAACCGGAGGCACACACTGCAGAGGGTTGGCAGGGCCAGGCAGCGACCCTCTTTGAAAGGGGGGATGATAGCCCACAATGCTGTTGAGAATTGATAATAGATTGACGTTCCATCTTCATTCCAATCCGTTGCCACCTCCGTCAAGAGCTGCAAACATGGGCATAAAGGGGAGCCCGCTGCCAGCCCAGCACTTCTACACATCTTCACAATGCAGCAATACTCGGTGTGGGCAGTATGTGAGCGGGCCCTGGGTCAGCCTCTGTCCCAGCAAACACCTTGTGTGGCCCAAGGTGCTGCGAGTGACATAGCAATGGGGACTCCATGTGTCCACACACTACTCATTCTGTTTGGGTGTTGGATACCTCACCGACAACGCAAGGGGTAAACCATCTGCACTCTGCACCCTACCCAAGTCTGTTAGTGTTTTGGGGACAGACAGGTACAACTTCGCTATGGCAAGTCTGTGTGCACCAGCAGCATGGGTGGCTAGCAGGTACACACAGACGGTACAGAAAGTAATCCCATTGCAGTGGCCCGGAAAGCTGAGGTTATGTGAGAGGGAATACATGTTGGCTGCGGCCCACACGCCATGCCCTAGACATTCAGGGTTATTTTTAAAAGTGCCAGGCAGGTACAACTCCGCTATGGCAAGTCTGTGTGCACCCACAGCATGGGTGGCTAGCAGGAACACACAGACGGTACAGAAAAAAATCCCATTGCAGTGCCCCGGATAGCTGAGGTTACGTGAGAGGGAATACATGTTAGCTGCGGCCCACACGCCATGCCCTAGACATTCAGGGTTATTTTTAATAGTGCCAGGCAGGTACAACTCCACTATGGCAAGTCTGTGTGCACCTGCAGCATGGGTGGCTAGCGGAAACACACAGATGGTACAGAAAGAAATCCCATTGCAGTGCCCCGGATAGCTGAGGTTACGTGAGAGGGAATACATGTTGGCTGCCGCCCACACGCCATGAACTAGACATTCAGGGTTATTTTTAAAAGTGCCAGGCAGGTACAACTCCACTATGGCAAGTCTGTGTGCACCCGCAGCATGGGTGGCTAGGAGAAACACACAGACGATACAGAAAGAAATCCCATTGCAATGCCCCAGATAGCTGAGGTTATGTGAGAGGGAATACATGTTGGCTGCGGCCCACACGCCATGCCCTAGACATTCAGGGTTATTTTTAAAAGTGCCAGACAGGTACAACTCCGCTATGGCAAGTCTGTGTGCACCCGCAGCATGGGTGGCTAGCAGGAACACACAGACGGTACAGAAAGAAATCCCATTGCAGTGCCCCGGATAGCTGAGGTTACGTGAGAGGGAATACATGTTGGCCGCGGCCTACACACCATGCCCTAGTCAGTCTGGGTTTTTTGGGGGGCCAGATAGGTAGAACACCGTGATGGGAAGACTTAGTGCACCCATAGTATACACAGACCCCTGTAATATTTCTGTAGCAAAGGTATAAGCTGACCCCAGTAACAGTTATGTTGCAGAAGTCTAGGGAGACCCCAGTTAACATTTCTGTAGTAACGGAATAGACAGACCCCAGTAACATTTCATTAGCAGAAGTATAGGCAGACCCCTGTAACATTTACGTGCCAGAAGTATAGGCAGACCCCAGTAACATTTCAGTAGCAGCAGTAAAGGCAGAGCCCAGTATTTGTAACATATCAGTAGTAACAGTATAGACAGACCCCAGTAACATTTCTGTAGTAACAGTATAGACAGAGCCGAGTAACATATCTGTAGTAACAGTATAGGCAGACCCCAGTAACATTTCTGTAGCAGCAGTATAGGCAGACCCCTGTAACATTGATGTGGCAGCAGTATAGGCAGACCCCTGTAACATTTCTGTAGTAATGCTATAGAGAGTTCCCAGTAACATTTCTGTAGCAAAAGTATAGGCAGACCCCAGTAACATCCTTGTGGCAGCAATATAGGCAAACCCCTGTAAAATTTACGTTGCAGACGTATACGCAGACCCCAGTAACATCCTTGTGGCAGGAGTATGGGCAAACCCCTGTAAAATTTAAGTGGCAGCAGTAAAGGCAGTCCCCAGTAACATCCTTGTGGCAGCAGTATAGGGAGACCCGTGTAATATTTACGTGGCAGCAGTATAGGCAGACCCCTCTAACATTTAAGTGGCAGCAGTATATGCAGACCCCTGTAACATTTATGTAGCAGCAGTATTGGCAGACCCATGTAACATTTCAGTAGCAGCAGTATATGCAGACCCCTGTAACATTTCAGTAGCAGAAGTACAGGCAGAGCCCAGTATTTGTAACATTTCAGTAGTAACAGTATAGACAGACCCCAGTAACATTTCTGTTGTAACAGTATAGACAGAGCCAAGTAACATTTCTGTAGTAACAGTATAGGCAGACCCCAGTAACGTTTCTGTAGCAGCAGTATAGGCAGATGCCTGTAACATTTCTGTAGCAGCAATATAAGCAGACCCCTGAAACATTAATGTAGCAGAAGCACAGGCAGACCCCTGTAACATTTTTGTAGCAGCAGTATAAGCAGACCCCTGTAACATTTCTGTAGCAGAAGTATAGGCAGACCCCAGTACCATTTTTGTGGCAGAAGTATACGCAGACCGCCTGTAACATTTACGTGGCAGAAGTATAGGCAGGCCCCAGTAACATTATTGTAGCAGAAGTATAGGCAGACTCCTGTAACATTTAAGTGGCAGCAGTATAGGCAGACCCCTGTAACATTTATGTGGCAGAAGTATACGCAGACCCCAGTAACAGTTATGTAGCAGCAGTATTGGCAGACCCCAGTATCATTTCTATAGCAGCAGTATAGGCAGACCCCACCACCATTTCTGTTGTTCAAGTATAGGCAGATTCCAGTAACATTTTTGTAGCAGAAGCATATGCAGACCCCTGTATCATTTCAGTAGTAATACTACAGACAGATCCCAGTAACATTTCATTAGCAGAAGTATAGGCAAATCCCTGTAACATTCAAGTGGCAGCAGTATAGCCAGACCCCTGTAACATGCAAGTGGCAGCAGTATAGGCAGACCCCTGTAACTTTCTCGTAGCAGAAGTATAGTCAGGAAGGGAGACCCCAGTAAAATTTCTGTAGTAATAGTATAGGCCAACCTCTGAAACATTGGGATACCATGAGTGTAGGCGTGGGCCCGAAAAATTAGTGTACCAAGAGTACAAGTGCACCTCTGAAAAATTTATCAACCGAGAGGGCAGGTGAAGCCCATAAACATTTTTTTAAAGATACAGCTCACTGTTGCTTAATTTGTAACAGAGCCTGGAGGCAGCCTTGTTGAAAAAATTGGTTCATGTAACAGTCTCAATACTTTTGAAACTTAGAAAAATTGTAAAAACATTGGTAGATGTAGATGAGCCTTTTGGGCCGCAGAAAAATTGTCCGTTCAGTGCGATGACATGTTGTTTCTAGAGGAGGAGTAGCAGGAGGAGGACTAATGTCAGAGACAAATTGACAAAGATAAATGCGCCATTTTCTCGGTGATACAGAGGAGTGCTTTTATCTGCGGTTGCAGCGAAAAGAATCTTTAGGTTCCGCTGCTCTCCGCTGGTGGAGAAGAGAAGTCTGGGGAAATCCAGGCTTTGTTCATCTTTATGAGTGTAAGCATGTCGGCACTGGCAGTTGACAGGCGGGTACACTTGTCCGTGATGATTCCCCCAGCTGCACTAAACACCCTCTCTGACAAGACGCTAGCAGCCGGGCAAGCCAGCACCTCCAGGGCATACAGAGCAAGTTCGTGCCACGTGTCCAGCTTTGACACCCAATAATTGTATGGAGCTGAGGCATCACGGAGGACGGTGGTACGATCGGCTACGTACTCCCTCATCATCTTTTTACAGTGCTCCCTCTGACTTAGACTTGACTGGGGAGTGGTGACGCAGTCTGCTGGGGAGCCAAAAAGCTGGCAAAGGCCTTGGAGAGTGTTCCCCTGCCTGCGCTGAACATGCTGCCTGATCTCCGCGCCTCCCCTGCTACTTGGCCCTCGGAACTGCGCCTTCTGTCGCTAGCACTGTCAGATGGGAAGTTTACCATCAGTTTGTCCACCAGGGCCCTGTGGTATTGCATCACTCTCGAACCCCTTTCCTCTTCGGGAATGAGAGTGGAAAGGTTCTCCTTATACCGTGGGTCAAGAAGGGTGTACACCCAGTAATCCATAGTGGCCAGAATGCATCTAACGCGAGGGTCACGAGAAAGGCATCCTAACATGAAGTCAGCCATGTGTGCCAGGGTGCCAGTACGCAAGACATGGCTGTCCTCACTAGGAAGATCACTTTAAGGATCCTCCTCCTCCTCCTCGTCCACAGGCCATACACGCTGAACAGATGGGAGACAAGCAGCATGGGTACCCTCTGCAGTGGGCCCAGCTGTCTCTTCCCCCTCCTCCTCCTCCTCCTCCTCCAAAACGCGCTGAGATATAGACAGGGTGGCAGCGTCCGTGGTGGACTTGCGGAAATGTGCGCAGACGCGGCGCACCTTGCCGAGCAGGTCTGACAAGTGCGGGTAGTTTTTCAGAAACAACTGAACCACCAGATTGAAGACGTGGCCAGGCGTGGCACGTGTGTGAGGCTGCTGAGCTGCAGAGCCGCCACCAGGTTACGGCCGTTGTCACACACGACCATACCCGGTTGGAGGCTCAGCGGCGAAAGCCAGAGGTTGTTCTGCTCAGTCAGACCTTGCAACAGCTCGGGGGCCATGTGCCTCTCGTCACCTAGGCTGAGTAGTTTCAGCACGGCCTGCTGACGCTTGCCCACCGCTGTGCTCCCATGCCGCGCCACACCTACTGCTGGTGACGTACTTCTCACATTTCTTAATTGAGAGGTAGAGGTTGCGTAGGAGGAGGAGGGGGAGGGTTTAGAGGAGGTGGCATAGACCGCCGCAGATACCCGAACCGAGGAAGGACCCGCTATTTTAGGTGTGGGTAGGACGTGTGCGGTCCCAGGCTCTGACTCGGTCTCAGCCTCCACCAAATTCACCCAGTGTGCCGTCAGGGAGATATAGTGGCCCTGCCGGCCAGTACTTGTCCATGTGTCCATGGTTAAGTGGACCTTCCCAGTAACCGCGTTGGTGAGGGCATGATTGATGTTGCGGGAGATGTGCTGGTGTAGGCCTGGGACGGCACACCAGGAAAAATAGTGGCGAATGGGGACAGAGTAGCATGGGACCGCCGCCGCCATCATGTTTTTGAAACCCTCCGTTTCCACAAGCCTGTACGGCAGCATCTCCAGGCTGATCAATTTGGCAATGTGCACGTTTAAAGCTTGAGCGCGCAGGTGCGTGGCGGCGTATTTGCGCTTGCGCTCCAAGGCTTGCGCTAGTGACAGCTGGATGCTGCGCTGAGAGACATTGCTGGATGGGACCGAGGACAGCGGAGGTGAGGGTGTGGGTGCAGGCCGGGAGGCGCTCGTGCCTGTGTCCTGAGAAGCGGGTTGGATCTGAGTGGCAGGTTGGGGCACAGGGGGAGAGGCAGTGGTGCGACCCGGAGGCGGTGAACGGCCTTCGTCCCACCTCGTGGGGTGCTTGGCCATCATATGCCTGTGCATGCTGGTGGTGGTGAGGCTGGTACTAGTGTCTCCCCGGCTGATCTTGGCGCGACACAGGTTGCACACCACTGTTCATCGGTCATCCGCGCTCTCACTGAAAAACATCCACACCTTTGAAGACCTAGGCCACTGTAGGGTGGCTTGGCGCAAGGCGGTGCTTTGGGAAACAGTTGGGGGAGTCTTCGCTCTGGCCCTGCCTCTACCCCTGGCCACCCCACTGCCTCTTCCCACCTGTCCTGCTGCTGCACTTGCCTCCCCCTCTGAAGACCTCTCCTCAGTTGGCTTAGCGAACCAGGTGGGGTCAGTCACCTCATGGTCCAGCGGCTCTTCCTCCGAATTTTTTGTGCGCTCCTCCCTCGGACTTACTGCCCTTACTACTACCTCACAGATAGACAACTGTGTCTCATCATCATCATCAACCTCCTCACCCAGTAAAAGCTCTTGAGACAGTTGCCGGAAGTCCCCAGCCTCATCCCCCGGACCCCGGGAACTTTCCAAAGGTTGGGCATTGGTCACGACAAACTCCTCAGGTGGGAGAGGAACCATTTTTTCCCAATCAAGGCTGGGGCCCGAGAACAGTTCCTGGGAGTCTGTCTGCTCATCAGAATGTGTCATTGTCATGGAGTGAGGAGGCTGGGAGGAAGGAGGAGCAGCAGCGAGAGGATTCAGAGTTGTAGCAGTGGACGGCGTAGAAGACTGGGTGGTCGATAGATTGCTGGATGCATTTTCTGCCATCCACGACAGGACCTGCTCACACTGCTCATTTTGTAATAAAGGTCCACCACGTGGACCTATAAATTGTGATATGAAGCTGGGGACCCCAGAAACTTGCCTCTCTCCTAATCCCGCAGCAGCCCTCTGCGAATCACCTGGACCAGGAACTCGGCCTGTGCCCACACGCTCACTTGGACCTCCGCGTCCTCGCCCGCGTCCACGGCCACGTCCTCTAGGCCTACCCCTACCCCTCAGCATGGTGTATAACCAATAGAGCAGACACAGAGCGGTCAGAATAATTATGAAATTAGTGGCGTGCAGTTGGAGGCTGACAGCGGTTATGTTACGCACACTGTAGTCTGCAAAAAATTAGACGCTAGGCTGCAAAAAGGTCTAGCTGGCTAATAGTGAGCCACTACAACAGTAATGCACACACTCACAGGTAGCCCTAAGGAGGAGTGTTTTTTCATTTTTTTTTTTTTTTTAAAAACAGCAGCCTAGATAGCGTGTATATGTCTTTCCCTCTATCAGCGGCTGTGGGCGTACGCTGTGCGTGAAGTTGACGGGGCGCACAGAGCGGTGTAAAAAATTAGACAATTATTGGCCTACACTTGCAGGGTCACAGCGGTTATGTAATGCACACTGTGGGCCGAAAAAATTATACACTGGGCAGCAGAAAGGCTTAGCTGGCTAATAGTGAGCCACTACAACAGTAATGCACACGCTCACAGGTAGTCCTAAGGAGGAGTGTTTTTTCAGTTTCTTTTTAAAAAACCAGCAGCCTAGATAGCGTGTATATGTCTTTCCCTCTATCAGCGGCTGTGGGCGTACGCTGTGCGTGAAGTTGACGGGACGCACAGAGCGGTGTAAAAAATTAGACAATTATTGGCCTGCACTTGGAGGGTCACAGCGGTTATGTAACCCACACTTTAGGACGAAAAAATTATACGCTGGGCTGCAGAAAGGCCTAGCTGACTAACAGTGAGCCACTACAACAGTAATGCACACGCTCACAGGTAGCCCTAAGGAGGAGTGTTTTTTCAGTTTTTAAAAAAAAAACAAAAAAACAGCAGCCTAGATAGCGTGCATATGTCTTTCCCTCTATCAGCGGCTGTGGGCGTACACTCTGCGTGAAGTTGATGGGACGCACAAAGCGGTGTAAAAAATTAGGCAATTATTGGCCTGCACTTGCAGGGTCACGGCGGTTATGTAACGCACACTGTAGGCCGAAAAAATTATATGCTGGGCTGCAGAAAGGCCTAGCTGGCTAATAGTGAGCCACTACAACAGTAATGCACACGGTCACAGGTAGCCCTAAGAAGGACCGTTGGGGTACTTGTTGACAGGATTCTACACTACCACTGTCCCTGCCTGACCAGTACTGCCCCAATACTCTGTATAATTGGCTGCAGACTAACAACGCAATAGTCTGCATAGCCCAAGATGAAAACAAAAAAATTGTGCAAAACTGCTCCCAGCAGCCACAACAGTAATGCACACGGTCAGATGTGGCCCTAAGAAGGACCGATGGGGTTCTTGAAGATGCTAACACTCTCCCTATAGCAGCAGCAGCACTCTCCCTAATCTCTGCCAGCGTGTGTCTGAGGCGAGCAGCGGGCGGGACTGCTTTATATACTCGGCGGTCACTTGATCTCGCCAGCCACTCACTGCAGGGGGGCGGGATAGGGCTGGAATGTCACAGGAGGAAGTTGTAATGCCTTCCCTGCATGTCTATTGGTCAGGAAATGGCGCAAAACATGCAGGGAAGGAAATGGAATTGACCCTAATACTCGAGCGAGCATCAAGCTCGGACGAGTACATTTGCTCATCTCTATTAGCATCTCAATGGAGGTTTTCAAAGTTCATGCAGATGTTACCCTTGATCAGATTTTAACTTAGGACCCTAGCACTGCAAGGCAGCAGTGATAACCACTGAGCCACATTCTGTAAAGAGGAACAACAACCACCACCTTCCTTGCCACCTTAGGGACAATCAACATTGTGGTCATATGACAGCACTGGCATCCCAGCATTTTAATACGTTTGGCCCTCTCTAGGCCATAACGCTGACAGAATTGTTTCAACTAGTAAAACAAATCCAGGGCGGTCGAAAAAAGTACTGAGGTGGTACCCTGATACACTCTGGCTCCACTTCACCCCTGTTCATGTTACAATAGTTTTAACATACAGTAGCCTTTGCTGGGCTATTTTAACTTACATAGTAACAGGATGTAAAGCCTAACAAAGACATATGTCCATCCAGTTCAGCCTATTACCCACCCAATGTTGATATTAAATCCACATCACAGCACACCACGTCACAGACAGTCAGAATCAGTGGCACATGTGATTGGATGGAATATCCAGAAATCAGCATTTAACTAATTTGTTGTCTAGTAGCGCTGCTCTACAGTACAGTGCAATACTACATGTTCTGCTCTTTGCCTGTGCCAGGATAAGTGGCTCCTGTGGATAACAGGTAAGTGCAACTCCATTTTATTTTCTGGTACACTGTGTGTACTCTACAAGACCTTGCGAGAGCTCCAGTCTGTAACATAGAGAGTGATGTACAGCTTCTAACAGCTTTGTTTGACTTATATGTCTATATGGAATTACTTTACCAATATTAGTTATCTGCTTATTCTTCTTTAATCTTCAATTTTTAATTTTCCATAAACTTGTGGTTTACAGTCCGAATAGTCAATATACAATGGTGGTCCCAGAACAAATTAATATTGTACCTTAGCTTAAAGGGGTGGTCTCGCGAAACCAAGTGGGGTTATACACTTCCGTATGGCCATATTAATGCACTTTGTAATATACATCGTGCATTAAATATGAGCCATACAGAAGTTATTCCACTTACCTGCTCCGTTGCTAGCGTCCTCGTCTCCATGGTTCCGTCTAAATTCGCTGGCAGCTTGCTTTTTTAGACGCGCTTGCGCAGTCCGGTCTTCTCCATTCAGCACGAGCCGCTTCAGTGTGCTCCCCGCTGCAGCTCTTCTGCGCATGCGCAGACGAGCTGTCACTGCTCGGGAGCGCGCTGGAGCGGCCATTCTGTACCTTCCTCTGTTAGAGGAAGGTGCAGAAACTGGAGCTGCCCAGCGGAGAAGCCCAGCCCAGCCCAGCAGCCCCGAGAAGCCTCCCAGGTAAGTGATGGGTCGGGGGGGGGCTGCCGCTGCGCCGGGCTGCGCCGGGGGGGCTGTCGCTGCCGCTGCGCCGGGGGGGCTGTCGCTGCGCCGGGGGGGGGCTGCCGCTGTGATGGGGGAACTAGCGCTAGGCCGGGGGGGCTGTCGCTGCGATGGGGGGGCTGTCGCTAGGCCGGGGGGGGCTGCCGCTGCGATGGGGGGGCTGTCGCTAGGCCGGGGGGGGCTGCCGCTGCGATGGGGGGGCTGTCGCTAGGCCGGGGGGGCTGTCGCTAGGCCGGGGGGGGCTGCCGCTAGGCCGGGGGAACTAGCGCTGGGCTCCGGAACCTAGCGCTGGGCTCCGGGGCCTTCACCTGGGCTGAGGGTCTAGCGCTGGGGAGCCGGGGGCTAGCGCCGGTTACCTGCTGCCTGGCGGTGGGCGTCTGGTCGGCGGCTGCGGGGCGTCTGGTCGGCGGCTGCGGGGCGTCTGGTCGGCGGCTGCGGGGCGTCCGGTTGCCATGGAGACACAGCTGGCAGCGTCTCGGGAGCGCGCACGTCGGGCTGCAGCGAGCGACGGGGAAAGAGCCGGCGGCCATCTTGAGGAAACTTTTATAAGTTGCTGAAACGCTGGAACGGTAAGTACGAACCAGCTAGAAATGTCATTTACAGGGGTAATTAGTAATGTATGTTTAATGGGGGGGACTGGGCAAAAAAAAAAATTAACTGCTTCCTCGAGACATCTCCTTTAAGGGACCGCTGTATTTTTAAATAAATGAATTACACAAAAAAAGCCTAATACATTTACCTTATAATAGTATAAAATTGAATTAAAAAGAAAATATAGTTAATACCATAATAGTGGCCTGTTTCCCATGGCATATTCAGGTATTCATGATTTGCCTGATTTACTTGACGTACTGGGTAAAACCATATATTAGTACCTATCCACTTTGGAAACCAGGTAACATCTAACGACCTGATTCCAGTTCTGCAAGCTTCAGAACTAAAATATCTCAACATTCTTCACTGGTTCAATACTTGCAAAGAATTTATGTTTTGTATCCTAGGGACCATCCTCTTTACTCTGTCCACTAATCTGATTGAGGGCTCAGTTACATGGGCGAATCTGGGCGCCGATGCGCTCGTGTTACTGCACGATAAGACGGACGCACTGCAGGTGCGGACGACTCTCTGCACCCCTAGAAGAAAAAACACATGACCGGCTCCGGTGGTGCGGAAAGTCATCCGCACGTGCAGTGCGGCTGTCTTCTTTGTGCAGTAATACGGGTGCATCGGCGCCCGTATGTGCCCGTGTGACTGAGCCCATAGGGAATGCTAATTCTCCTGCTGCTTCATATAAAGAAATAAGCTTAACCCCTTGAGTGGCACGCTCGGAAAATTTCCGGGGCCGAGCTCTACTGCTCATAGCGATACTGCCCGGAAGATTTCCGGGCTATGTATCACTATGGGAGCTGCAGAGCACAATGCCACAAGCTGTGACAGTGTGCTCTGCCTGCACAGACCCACAGAGAACAAAGCAAGGGCTTTGAAAAACCAGCAGAAGATATTGCCGACATGTCGGCAATGTCCTGCTTTGTTTACAGGTTGCCATAGAGACCATCGGCTTGTCAGAAGCAAGCCGATGGTCTCTGTGGCAGGGAAAGCTGGTTGTTAGCTGTCAGAGGACACCTAGGTACTAGCTCTTACAGCAGAGATCAGAGAAAACCTCCGATCTCTGCTGTGTTAACCCCTTACATGCTGCAGTCTATGTGACTGCAGCATGTAAAGGGCTGTCACTGCAGCATGTAAAGGGCTGTCACCATCGGACCCCCGGAATGTGATCAGGGGTCCTGATGGGTCCCTGTGGAAGTCCCCTATAGGGACAAAAAAAAAAAAAAAAAGTAAAAAAATTATTCAAAAAATAAAAAAAACACTTGTCTCCCTTTACTTTGTAAAAAATCAAAAATACAATCACACATGTGGTATCCATGCGTCGTAATGACCCAGAGAAGGAAGTTAATACATTATTTAACCCCTTAATGACATGGCCCCTTTTTTTTCTTTTTTCCCCATTTCTTTTTTTCCTCCCCCCTGTTTAAAAAATCACAACTTGTCCCGCAAAAAACAAGCCCTCATATGGCCATGTCAATGGAAAAATGAAAAAGTTATGGCTCTTGAGACACAACTGCAAAACTAGTTGAAATTCAATGATTAGACCATTTTAAAAAACCTGCCCTGGTGGGCACGACAGGGTGATAGGAAACCTGCCACTCAAGGGGTTAAAGGGGTTGTCCAGCGATAGCAAGTGGGGTTAAGCACTTCTGTATGGCCATATTAATGCACTTTGTAATATACATCGTGCATTAAATATTGGCCATACAGAAGTTATACACTTACCCCCTCCGGTGCTGGCGTCTCCATCTCCATGGCGCCGACCAAAGCTGCCTTCTCCCTGGATTAGACGCGCTTGCGCTGTCTGGCCTCTTCTGTTCGGCTCCGGCGTGCTTGCGCTGCAGAGGTCTTCTGCGCATGCGCAGAAGACCTGTGCGGCGCGAGCATGCTGGAGCGGCCCCTTCAGCGCAAGCGCGTCTAATCCAGGGAGAAGGCAGCTTTGGTCGGCGCCATGGAGACGGGGACGCCAGCACCGGAGGGGGTAAGTGTATAACTTCTGTATGGCCAATATTTAATGCACGATGTATATTACAAAGGGCATTAATATGGCCATACAGAAGTGTTTAACCCCACTTGTTATCGTGGGACAACCCCTTTAACTGTTAAACAGCTTCCCACTGAATGGGAAAAGTGATCTGTTTCTATGTAAAGAGTAAAAAATAATGGCACTTCTTGAGCTTTGTCCAGTATTGCAAATTGGTCTTATACACTTGATTCTGGCTGAACTATGACAATGGACACAACCCATAGACAAGAATGGTGCAGGTTCTGAAAATAAAACAGATCTTATTTCTATTCTAAGACAAGCCATTTAACCCCTTAAGGACACGGCCTATTTTGGCGTTGAGGACCAAACGATTTTTGGTATTTTTACATCTCCATTTTTCAACAGCCATTACTTTTTTATTTTTCCGTCGATACGGCCGTATAAGGGCTCGTTTTTTGCGTGGCGAACTGTAGTTTTTATTGATATTCTTTTTGGGTACATAGACTAGTCCCGGCAGACGGAGTTCAGCCGCGGCGGCCGGCAGTTCTGAACTGCTCTGAGTAGTATTCAGCAGCCGGGGCTTTAAAATCCCCGCCTGCTGAATGAGCTGCCTCTGATTGGTCACAGCCTCACCAATCAGAGGCAGCTCTCACTCACACCCATTCATGAATTCATGAATAGGTGAGTGAGTGCTGCCTCTGATTGGCTCAGCGCTGAGCGTTTTTTCCCGCGATTTGCGGATCGCATGACGGATGCGCATCCGCAAATCGCAGGAAAAAACGCCCGTGTGACTAAGGCCTTATTGCGTTTTTTTGCGAGGCAAAATGCTAAAAATTAGCATTTTGCCTCAGTTTTTTAGCATTTTTTTTAACGCTTCTTGCTGTGCAGGATAAAAAGTGCGTTCAATTTATTGTATGCGTCCTTTTTTAATTTTTTTTTGCTAATATGAGAAAAAGCATTCAAAAACATTTTTTACTTTTTTTTTACATTTTTAGTTTTTGTACTTTATTTTGCTCTTATTTTTACACCATCTGTGTCCCTCTGATACAGTGCAGCACTAATGATCGCTACGATAAGGCATGGCAGGACTTCTCTCCTATCATGCCTTATCGCTTACTATAGCAATCTTAGGCAATGGCAATACACGACACCGGTATCTGGTGTCCTGTTGCCATAGCAACTAGCCAGGCTCTCGCGATGTTATCGCGAGAGCCGGCGGAAGTCACAGAGGGAGCGGGCTCCCTCTGTGAACCTTTTCTCTGCCGCGATCTACTTAGATCTCGGCATGGAAGGCGTTAACGGCGGGTGGGAGCATCTCCGATGTCCCCCCCCCCCCCCCCCCCGCTGTCGCAGCAGAAGGCCAGCTACTAGTGACTGCCGGCTCCCACTGCGGTATAGTGTGAGATCTGTCATGATCTCGCGCTATCCCTATGACATAAGGGTACATCATTTTGCAGGAATGACGAACCATTAATGAAAAACTAGTCAATTCAATAATTTTCTATAGACATCAGTATAATTGTTAATTTTAATCTCCACCAGTACAATATAGGTAACACTGTATGTTTAGAAAAGTTGCTTAACTTTTTAAAGATTTTATCTATCTATCTCATATCTATCTATCCATCTATCTATCTATCTATCGATCCATCCCTTTAATGGTTTTGGCTAAGGAATATGCTTTCCTAAAAAGTATTAGTGGTATAGGAGAACAGGACCAATTAACTACACTACTCATCTAACTAAATGCAAAGATGCACTCATGGATTCACAAGAGCTTGATAGGATTTTTTCCACATGGAGAATTATATCCTTGAATACACATGCTGTGTTTTAATTTCAGAGCACAGCAGGCCTAAAATAGACTTTCTGAATATATAAATGTTTATTTCCTAAAAGCAAAAACACAAATTATAACATCAATTATTAATCATGATTGCATGTGTCCTGTAAGCGTAGTCCATATTATAGCCCTCAAACATTTGACTGTTTAATCAGTCAATGCCTTTTTTTTCACCTTTGTTTTTTCCTCCCCAATTTAAAAAAATCTTTACTCTTTTATTTATCCATTGAACTAGCTGTTTGAGGGCTTGGGTTTTTTGGGGGGGTGGGGAACAAGTTGCATTTTTCAATGGTACTGTTTAATGTACCATATAATGTACTGAAAAACTTTAAAAAGGTTATAAGTGAAGTAAAATAGAAAAAAATGAAATTCTGCATTCGTTGAGGGGGTTTGCTTCTACGGCGTAAACACTGCAGCAAAAATGACATAGTAATTTTATTCTATATGTCAGTATGACTACTACAATACCTAATTTATGTAGTTTTTTATGGCTGTACTACTTTTAAAATATAAAATATCTTTGGAAAAAAATAAAAAAAATTTCCACCATAACTTTTATATTTTTCAGTTGACATAGTTGTGCAAGAGATCATTTTTTAATTAAACTTTTTCTTGGAGACTGGATGTCAAAAAAAAATGCACAATTCTGATCGAACTTTTATGAACACAGCAATGCCAAATAAGTTTTTTGGTTTCTTTATTTAGATTTTTTTAATATTAATTTGGATAAAGTTTTTTCTATTTTGAACTTTTATTTACTTTTATTTTCTAATAATTAATAAAACTTTTTAACACTGATTTTGCATTTTTTTCTGTCCTCATAGGGGACAAGAACTTGCGATAGTTTAAGCGCTCTTGCAGCATGATGTAATACCATAGTATTACCTTATACCGCGATCTGACAAGCAACCTATGAAGCCCTAGATGGGCAATCTGAAATGGCAACCCTGGGGGCTTTCAGAAGTCTAAGAGCTGTCATGGAAACCTGATGGCATGCGGCAATTCGTGACTCCCAAACATCAATTGAGGCATTTAAATGCCGCTATCTGCACTGACGGTGGCATTTAAATGGTTAACAGCTCCACTTACTGGCAATGCTGATCGGACTCGTTGCAGGTGGGTGTCAGCTGTAAGAAACAGCCTGCACCCGCATTACATGGAGTAGGATCAACCTCCAAACCTTCTCCACAAAAACCCCAAACCTCTGTGACAAGGAGCATAAAGCAGTTAAAAGACTACAGTATTTGGTCAGTATTTTGCATCAGTAGCCAAAACCCTTGAATAGAACCTACAGACATAACTATAATGAAAAGACTTGCATCTCTTTTCTATTGTGGATCCACTACTGCGTTTTGCTTCCAAATACTGATGCAAAAGGCTAACCAAGTTCTGCCAACTGATGGGGCCTAAAATTAAAACATAGTTTGCAAGACTAAAAGAAAATCATACATACATCCAGTTCAGCTTATTATCCTGCAATGCTAATTCAGAGGAAGGCAAAAAGAAACCCATGAGGTGGAAGCCATTTTTTATCATTACAGGGACAAAATTCCTCCAAATATGGCAATTAAAATAACTCTGTATATCAACAGCTCTTCTGTTGGGATTAGTGACTGCAATATGTAATATTGTTACACTCAAGAAAGCCGTCCAGGTCCCACTTATACTGTTTTAGTGAGTTCACAATCACTGCATCCTCAGACAGAGTTCCATAGTCTCACTGCTCTTACAGTAAAGAACCCCTTTTTATGTCGGTGTAGAAACCTTTTTTCTTCTAGACCAGTGTTTCTCAAACTCCAGTCCTCATGGACCCCCACAGGTCATGGTTTTTGGATTTTTAGTATTGCACAGGTGATGTAATTATTGCCAGTGCCTGATACATTGACACAGGCGTTCTTATTATAGGATATCCTAAAAAAATGACCTGTTGGTGGTCCCTGAGGACTGGAGTTTGGGAAACACTGTTCTAGATGTAGAGGATGCCCTCTTGATAAATTCCTTGGTATAAATAGATCATGGGAGAGAGCTTTGTATTGACCCCTGATATATTTATACATAGATATTAAGTACTGTAGTGCTTTAGGTGTCTTTTTTCTGAATTAGAAACCCATTTTTGATCATCTCTATAGTTCATCCATCACATGTGTTTACTTTACTTGCCCATTTTTTGAACCCATTGAAGTTCTGGTAAGTTTTTCCTGAGCACTGGTGCCCAACTTTGTACATAGTATTACATGTGTGGTCTGAACAGTGTTTTGTAAATGGTAAAAACAGTGTTCTTGTAATGTGCACCCATGCTTCTTTTTGAAGAATCCCGTGATCCTATTTGTCTTGGTTGCTGCAATAAAGTTTACAGTTAACTAGAATCCCAAAGTTGTTTTTCATGTAAGTTTTACTGAGTGTTTTCCAATTTAATTTGTAATGGTGACATATATTTTCCCTCTCCAGCTATTTTTCAGTGTTAAACCTCATCTACCCAGGCCTATAACTTATGTAGACCTCTTTGTGATTTGCAATCGCTCTACAAGATTGTTAATAAATATATTAAAGAGCATATGACTCAGTACCAATCCCTGTGGTAAACCACAGGTAATGATGACCCAATCTGAGTATGTACCATTGATTACAACCCCCTGTTTTCTATCCTGGAGCCAATTAGCATTCTCATTTTATGTATGATCCTTTTATGTGTCACAGTATTAAATGCTTTGGAAAAATGTGAAATATATGACACCTGGTGACTCTCCTCAGTCCAGTTTAATACTTACCTCCTCACAAAAAGCTAATCAGATTAAGTTGATTGACACCTCATAAAGCCATGCTGATACAATTACCTGTACAGTATATTTGTATACTTGTATAACTGTGTGCTTTGTACACTTTCTTATAATCCAAAAACCCAATAAAAATTTCTGAAGCAAATAATTTGTAACTCTGGTGGCACACTGAGTTTGGATTAGGATTCCCGCAGTCAGCCCTGGATACATGCCCATATCATGGGCGCATAGATGTAGCTGGAATACAAAGGTACATCACCAGCCTAAATTGTATAGCTCCACTATTACTCATCTTCTTTATTTTTTTGTCTACTTCAGCCAAAACAGCTTTAGCATGCAGATCATTAAATACATCACAGTGCAAATACATGCTGCTTTAATTGTACTAGTAGCAGAAAGTCAAGAGTATTAACTATGATAGTCAAAGAACTATTGATTTAGTATTATATCTAATACACTTTGAGCAGTAGGAAGTATAACACTGCATAGAAATACAAATTTTCAATTTGAAAATTTTGAAAAATGGGTTTTAAAACTTGCAGAAAAAGTATGTTTTTAGTAATTAAGCAGAAAAGAAAATAAATAATTTTGAGTTACAAGCTGTACAGCCATGTACTTCAGATGACTTTTCAGAATAAGTTGCCACATGTGTACATGGAGAATAGCACTATTTATGGCCACTACATGACTTATGGCTTGTATTTTTTAACAGTTTTCCCCTCCGCAGGCTGTATGTTTAATTTTCACTTAGCTGCAGCACCATCCATGTTAGTGTCTCTCCCTTCTCCTTTTACCTCCTCTCCATAGACTTCTATAGGCAGCATGAGTCATCTTCCTCCTTCACTTCTTTTGTTCTGTCTGGTTATCTTTGTTACTAGAGATGGACTTTACTTGACAACAGGCAGTGGACAGCAGGTTAGAAGAAAGATGGACCCCTAGAGGCTAGCACTTTAGCAAGATTTTTCATTTTAGCAACGATAGCAATGGTATTGGTATTGCCATAACCATAAGTCCTCACAAAGCTCTGTTGACCCAAAAACTAAAAATGTTATGGTTCTTAATACTGGACCCTGAGCATACTGAGACTGAAGTTAACATGCCATTTATATGACGTGAATGCAGCAAAGACAAAATTTTGGGGCCTGCCATCACAGAGGTATCAGAGAGGCTCTAGAAATGCCACATAGTGCCCATAAGCCAAGCCAGCAGAATACATGCTCCAAAATCGAAATCACTGTTGTTCTCTTCTGTGCCTTACAGTGTGCCTGTAGGGCGCAGAAGATGAATGCCTTGAGGGTTGAAGTTTCCAAAATGGGAACACTTCTTGGGTGTTTCTTTTATTTCACTTAAGAGACTCTGCAATTGTTGGGCAATGTGTGTGGATGACTAAATTAGGTATAAAATGTGCATGGTGCTCTTTCACTCACTAGCCCTGACATGTTGTCTGTCTAGTCAAATGATTATGGCAATATTTAGAGTGCTTCTAAAACCAGGAAATACAAAATAATTAGTGGGCTGTCATTTTACAGTGACACAAGCTATATACAACATAATGGACACCAAAAGGGCACATGTTTGCAAAAATTGCAAATTCCACTTTTATCATTACAGCAATAAAGATTTCTAAAAAGTATGCGTTTAGGGTCACCGTGTGCACTCCTTTGTGTTTCTTTCATTTCTTTGTTATGGTAAATAAAACTAAAAGTACTTGTTCCTTTAAAGGGAGCCGAGCTCCTAAAAACTCACCACTAGGCACCATTTCTAGCAGCCAAATTCCTCTTTTGGTTCTTATTTTAAAGTTCAATTACCTGCAAAAGATGAAAGAAATACATGAGAATCCCATTAGTACAAGGCACTTCAATATTAGACATTTCACTAGTTTGAGACAAAAGTGATCAATGAGTGCAACCCCTAAATATTATCCAATCTTCTTGAAATTTGGCATAAATATATCTTTTACATCACTGAGACTCGGGGTGTAAGCAAAGTCATATAAAAATCACATATTTGGAAAAATTAAACACTCTACCGTACATTGCAGTTGTGTTCTGTTTGCACAACCTGTCCAGGTGAACAGTTAAATACCTCCATATGTATTATTCTTTCAGTGCATTGTGACACTATGGAGGGCTTCTTTTCTTTTCTAGTGGATCTTTTATTTTAAAGATGAATTAAGCATCTGTGTTTCTGCTTAGATCACAATTTTAGCAACTTTGATGTAAAAATTACATGAAGGTATCTCTGTGTACTCAATGCTGAATGACATTTTGACAATGTTCCAGGTTTCTGCTCTTAGAAAAATATGAGAATGGGTGTTTAGTGTGATTTTTTAAATTTATTTTGTACTTTAAGTTTTATTTGTACATGTCAAGAGTATGAAAAATGTCGTGGGTAATGGAGGTGCAAAGTGTCCAAAAGCTCTAAGCAGTAAAAGGGTTAAAATACTAAGCACGTAATAGTGATCAAACATTTAAAAGGCAAGTGTATCTTTATTTACTTAAAGGGGTTGTCCCGCGCCGAAACGGGTTTGTTTTTTTTTCAACCCCCCCCCCGTTCGGCGCGAGACAACCCCGATGCAGGGACGTACAGACAGCTTACCGGAGCGCTTACCTTGATCCCCGCGCTCCGGTGACTTCTATACTTACCTGTGAAGATGGCCGCCGGGAACCTCTTGCTCCGTGGACCGCAGCTCTTCTGTGCGGTCCACTGCCGATTCCAGCCTCCTGATTGGCTGGAATCGGCACGTGACGGGGCGGAGCTACACGGAGCCGCTCTCTGGCACGAGCGGCTCCATAGAAGACAGCAAGAAGACCCGGACTGCGCAAGCGCGGCTAATTTGGCCATCGGAGGCCAAAAATTAGTCGGCACCATGGAGACGAGGACGCTAACAACGGAGCAGGTAAGTAAAAAACTTTTTATAACTTCTGTATGGCTCATAATTAATGCACAATGTATATTACAAAGTGCATTATTATGGCCATACAGAAGTGTATAGACCCACTTGCTGCCTCGGGACAACCCCTTTAACAACCATTTAGTACTTGAAGCATCAGAGTTGCAGATCACAGCATACTGTAAGTGGATCTGTTAAGCTGCGTGTTCAAACATGCAGCCATAGCTAAATATATATCTGAAAATAAACCAGGGTTAGCAGATTAATTTTTACATGGGATGGTTCAACTCTCCCTACTTCACAGTACTGCTATAAACCTTGCAGGACAGTTGTCTTCAAAAGCGCTGAACCTTATGAAACCCTAAAGATAACTCTAAAACTCATCCCAAACACTTTTCTGCTGGTGGATAAACCAGCTTTATCAGTGGGTAATTAGGATAAAAGAAACAAAAATCTTTTTTTTCCACTCAATTGCCAACTGGTAAAGCTGGTTTATCCACTAGCAGAAAAAGGTTTGGGATGAGTTTTCGGCCAGTTTCACACAAGCGACAAATGCGACTGGTGATGTGACAATGCTACAAATCGCATGTATGTGAAGCCCATACTTTCCTATGGGTTCCTTCACATTAGCAATGTTTTGAAGGCTGCTACATTGCAAGAAAAAATAATTGTGGGTTGCTAAATATTACCACGATTCGCAGGGTTTTGCAGCCCGTGTTTCCTTATGGACCTTTCCTTTCTATGGCAATGCATTGCACGAAAACACCTAACAGCTGCTGTCCCCAGCACTTGCTTGTAGTATTCTCTCAACGCTTCCAAGTCAGTGGTTCAAATTCCCCGCCTCCAGGAAGCACTGGCTCTGATTGGCTGAGCCACGCTGTTAGAAAACCAATCAGAGCCAGGGCTTGATGAACCAATCACAGCCACCCATTGAATGTCTGTGATGAACCTGCAGAGAAGATGCGGCGGAGTGAACAGCGGCTGTTAGGTGATGTATTAGTTTTCTTATGCAGCTCGGGCTTATTTTTGGGGCAGGGCTTTTTTTTTTAAATCCCTGAAAATCTGGGCAAAAGAGCTCTATAAACTCACACAAATTTGTAGCACCACGCACAGCTTTGTAGCAACACTAAATAGCAATATCACTGCGAGAAAATACAGCGATATCACACAGATCACCGATATGATATCGCTGCAAATTTCTCGCACCGATATTGCGTTACTCATGTGAAAAAGGCCTTAGGGTTATCTTTAGGGTTTTAAATGCGCTGACGGAGGAGTCACTCTTTGCAGAACTGCCCTTATTGTAGTACTGTGAGTTGAATCATAACTTACTGGACTTCCAGGAATTAGAGGATTGGTGGCTTCCTACATTTCTGACTCCTGTATTTAAAGGGTCTTATGAGACTGATTTTTGACTGCCATTGATCTCTTGATGTCAGCTTTTAAAACTATTTAATTTGCTTCTAGCTGAAAATCCCTACTTTTTTCAATTATCAGATCTCCGTCAGGTTCCTCCTATAGGTCTCTGCATTCACATGGTATTCATTGGTCATGTGTGCTTTCAGCTTGAGAGAGCACCCTCAAAGAATATGTTGTCATTTATGATGTAACGTTCCTGGGCAGCAATTACAGTTTACTCACAAAAGTGCATGTGCGAAAACTATAGATCATGCATGTGATGTGCCAATTGATCTTGGCCTGCACACCTGCGGCTATGATGCCTCACATACACAGGGGAAATTCTGCTCCCCTTTCTCTCTGTAGCACATGCCCAAAAGCAGTAGCAGCATGGAAGACGTTATATTGCAGCACTGAGCAATGTAGCTGTGAATGCGGAGCTGGAGTAAGACAAAACATGAGAACCTTCAATAGCAATGCCTTTTTGTGTTCTTCTACCTCTCTCATTTTGCAGTTGCTGTTAACTACCCTCTACTCTCCATAGACTTCTACAGACAATATGTAACCTTTTATTATTTTTGCATTAATAATGACATGTGTAAGTGTACTTACAAATTTTCATATTGTATTGAAGCAACTATTCACATTTAGATCACTTATTAAAAGACTAAAGTATTATGTTGTAGCAAACACTCGAAGAGAAACCAGCTAAAACAAATATACGTGACTTTAATATCTGTATAGAAGTTACAAAAAATATTGGTTTTGAACATCTGGTTTCCAGTCAAAACTTCTGCCGTGTTTGGGAATAGACATCGATGAAGGGAATAATAGAGACTGACTTCTGCTGTTAATGTACTAACAGCTGTGTATACCAGCTGTAGGGAAAGAAGAATGTCGGAACATATAACTTATCAAACCTTATCATTGATGTGCTATAGTAGCTGGGAACTTCATATGGCCAAAATATAAAATTTTTACAACTCTTGCTGACCATTCATGGAAAACAGTCATGGAAAAAAAGTACAACCTACTACAATTCCATTTGGTTTTATTTATCACCACCTAAAAACAGCACATTTCTGTATAAAGTTTTTTTCTTTTTCAAAAAGTAAACTCTAGCTTCTTCATTAGCAAACATAACTTGAAGCAAGTATTTTCTTTTTGAGTTTATCAGTCTCTTAGAAATGCAGGCTCTCTTGCTTTTAATTCTGGCCCAATGCTATTTTTAATTAGAACAGATTGCAGCCTGTTCTGATCATTCATAGTTCGTCTGGAGGCCTAGGTCGAAGAGAGAGCTGACTCAGTTTAGTGAATGCACCCATGAAGTTACCTTGTTACGGCAGGTCGGTGCACACAGTTTGATTTACAGTGCAAGCTTGATTGCAGTCAAGTTGATCTCAGTCAAATCCTTGGGTGTGGAATGCCTGCCACAACTGTATATAGATAAAGTGCTGTGCGGAAGGAGACAGACTGTCCCGAAGGACATCCAGAGGAAAGCTAAAGTTAGGAGGCATCCTTGGAGATGGTAACAGCCCCAGAGAGAGGTAAGAACTATTAATGAGGAAAAATAAACTCCTGCGCTCAGAGTGCCCCAGACGTAAAACAGCACCAAGATAAGAATGAGAATCAACCAAGTAACTGTGGATGGTTAAAAACCGAGACTAGTATACTCATTTTTTAATTGTATACAATATATTTTTGTTCCCCCTTTCTTGTTACTGTCCTCTTTTGTTTTACTTTTTTCATAATTGTATAATTTCCTGTTTTACTACTATGTAGATTTGTGCTTGAAAAAGAAGCATATAGACTCCAAAACGCGTTGCACTTTGTCTCTATATATATTCAAATAAGTTATCACTTATACGTTTATGGGGCTTCCACCATTCATTTACTAGTCCTGTTTTTAACCATCCACAGTTACTTGGTTGATTCTCATTGATTTTTTGGTGCTGTTTCATGTCAGGGGCACTCTGAGCAAATATAGCAGTGAAGCAATTGTTTTTTGTGGGATGAGTTGTATTTTAATGATAGTATTTAATGTACCATATAATATACTGAAAATCTTTTAAAAAATTCCAAGTGGAGTAAAATGAAAAAAACAAAACAAAACAAAATTCCACTATTTTTTGATGTGTCTTGTTTTTAGGGCGCACATACTGCAACAAAAATCACATGATAACTTTATTCTATGGATCAGTACAATTACTACGATACCAAACTTATATAGTTTTTTTTTTGCTGTACTACATTTATTTTTTTTCAAAGACATTTAATTTTTTGAAATTATTTTCTGCCGCCATCTTCTGCGCGCAATAACTTTTTAATTTTTCCATCGACATAGTTGTGCAAGGGCTTATTTTTTGTGGGACAGCCTGTAGTTAGTACCATTTTGGAATGCATACGACTTTTTTAATCACTTTTTATTACATTTTTTCTTAGAGACAGGGTCACCAAAAAAGCACATTTCTGGCGTTCTTTTTTTTTCGGACAATGTTTATCATGCAGAGTAAATAATGTATTACTCTGATAGTATGGACTTTTACCGATGCGGCGATAATAAATATGTATTTTTGTTTAATTATTTAGATTCTTTTATTATAAATATAGCAAAAGTTTGTTTTTTTACTTTTATTACTTTTTTTCCCCTAATAATTAGTGAAACTTTATTGCTTTTATTTTTGTCCCCAGAGGGAACAACAACATGCGATGCTTTGATCGCTCCAGCAGTATGATGGAACAATCTCTCTTCATACATAGACCGCCAATACAGGCTGTCAATCGGCGGCCACGAAGGGGTTAAATAGATATCATGGCATCTAAAATGACAAAACAATGTTTTAAATATATTTAACATGGAAGCATAATCTATGCTGTTTTTTTTTTTACGACACATTACCTTTATTGGGTCCTGTCTCTGCAAATCAAGCCCAAATCTTCATCCTTCCACCATATTTGACACTTGGTATGAAAGATTGAGTGTTCCGGAAATGTTGTGTTGAACATAATGCTGCCATGGACATGAACATTTAACACATAATTCATCTCGTGAGAATAATAATTTTATGTAGAAACCTAAGCAAAAGAAGTACACTAGGATACACAATAGAACTTTGCTGGCAGCATACTAATCCTAGCAAATATACAATAGATCCTCCTTCTCCTGGGGAGCCTGGTGCCTGGAGTATGTATCCAATAGGCCTCTCACATAATTAAAAGCTTTTACAGAGCTTTTTTGTGGAAGGATTGTACAGTAACATATCAATATTTGCAGATGATACAGAACTATGTAAAGTAATTAACACAAAAGAGGACAGCATACAGTTTCAAATAGATCTGGATAAATTGGGGACTTGGGCAGAAAAGTGGCAAATGAGGTTTAACACTGATAAATGTATGGTTATGCACATGGCCAGGAAAAATGCATGTCACCATTACTCACTAAATGGGAAAATACTGGGCAAAACGTACATGGAAAAGGGTTTTTGATTACCTGTAAACTTAGTGCTACCAGTATCAGGCAGATGCTGCCAAGGCAAATTGGATCATGGGGTTCATCAAAAGAGGTCTTTATAAATCGCTGGTTAAACCACACATGGAATATTGTGTACACTTTTGGGCACTGGTACTCAAGACGGATATTTCAAAGCTTGAGTAAATTCAAAGACAGGCAACTAAGTTAATAAATGGAATGGGCCAACTACAATACCCATGGAGGTTATCAAAAGTAGAGTTATTTTATTAAGAAAAAAAGACGACTGAGGGGCAGCCTAATAACTATGTATATTAGGGGATGATACAGAGATCTCTCCCATGATCTGTTTATACCCAGGACTGTGACTGTAACAAGGGGGCATCCGCTACGTCTAGGGGAAAGAAGTTTTATACACAAACATAGATGGGGTTCTTTACTGTAAGAGCAGTGAGACCATGGAGAATATGGTGATGGCGAACTCGATAAAATAATTTAAGAGAGGCCTGGACGTCTTTGATGAGTGTAACAATATTTGCAAGTTTGACTATGGTTGCCAGAAGAAATTCTAAATGTAAACCTTTTTCCAATGAGATTTAGATTTTGTTTCCTTATTATTCACTATTGGTGCCATAATTACATAGCGCAGTATGTATACTGATAACGTACTTTATGACACGGCAGTCACTGGTGGTTGCTTGCCTTTGATAGTCACAGTGATTAGACAGTGATTAGTGATGACAATAAGCTGAAATTGTGAAGATAATTGTGTGCAGTTTTTCTAAATAAAAATGTTATGTTTTTTATTGAAAAAATAGTAATTTTGTACAAACTATGTAAAATATCAAAAATTACAATTTTGAAGTGGAAATAAATGTATTACTATACAGTATTCTGCAATAAAATACTGAATTTCTAATTTGCAATATACTTTATGATTGTGCTTACTATTATGTGAATGGTCCAAAGGGAAAGAATGACACAGAGTGCAATTAACTGTGCATATTACTTTACTGTACAATGTTCCTAATATGTTTGATCCCTAAAAATATCTTCACAGTTATGGAAGTCCTTTGGCTGACACAGAACATTAAATATTCATGGCGTTGCTTTGATATTGTTACAAAGAAGTTAAATACTTCCAATGAGACATTCATTATGTTCTAACCAGAAGGTAATTGGCCATATCAGGTGAGCTATACTTTTAATTACAAAGATTAGTTCCACTTGCAACCACTGTATCTTCAGTTACACTTATTCCTTTACCGATCACTTTACCGTACACAAAAAACATTATTTGCTTAAAATGATGAATACCTTATTAGATAATACATGTCTGTCTGTATTTTTTATGCACTGAAACTATGAGAGATGCATTTTTATGTATTCGATTGGTTATATATTATAAGACCTAAGCATATTTCTAATTTAAGCAGTTACAAAAAGCATTCATCATGCTTTTCTTTAAACGTCAACCACATATCAAAGCTGAACTGAGCACTATATCCAATCACCTTAGAAACAGGATTTCTACAGACCTGTCCTATGTGATCCCTTTTATATCTGCAATTTGGGGTTGATTAGGCACAGACTCCCTATGAAAAAATCCTGGTTGGCCAGTTGAATCCTGAAGCCAGTGCATAGGCTTTTGAGTAAAATAAAAAGCAGTTTATATTCCCCTTTTGGCTGTGGGAGTCTATATCACTCTGGCCCCCATGCTGACTTCTGAGTAGCATGATCATGTCATGGGATCGTTGCTTCCAATCTCGAGCATCAGTGTTGGTGAGGCATGTTTTCTGTGCTTCATAGAAAAATGGCTGTGGTAAGCTTTACATCCTGCATAGGCTTCTCCCCTCTTACCTCCAATGTCCCTGTGGCTGCTAGTTTCCTGACTTCTGCCTTTTTTTTCACCTTACTTGCTGCTGCTTTTGGCCTACTAACAACATGAGGCCACTTTGTAATTTTTTTCCAAAGCCACTTTGGGTTCTCAATATGCCCCTGACAATCAATTATGACATCTAAGAATTTTAGCAAGCAGCCCGGCAGCTGTTGCCAATACAATTAATATCATGAAATGCATTAAAAGTGCATAAATGTATATTGCTAGAACATAGTTTGGCCTCGGTACAAATCACCAGTCAGACCACATGTTGAATATTGTGTATAACTTTGAGCACCTGTGTATAAAAAGTACATAGTTGAACTTGAGTAGGTGCAAATGAGGGCGGCCAAGGTAATTAGGGAAATGTTTAGATTGAAGAGCCAAGAAAGATTGTCAAACCTGAAGTTATTGAGTTTAGAAAAAAGAGTGCATAAGGGTGATCTAATAAAATGTAAAAAAAAGACAGTACAGAGATGTTTCTATGGATCTTTTGACACCTAGGTCTGTAATAATGACAATAGGCATCTTTTACAACTGCAGAAAAGATAATTTCGCCATTGTAAATGGAGTTTCTTTACTGTAAACACAGTGAGGTGATGGTACTCTCTGGTACACAATGGTTGATACATTGAACAAGTTCAAGAGGGGTCTGAATGCCTTTATTGAAAAGAATTTTATCACACGTTATGTGTACATAGACTTATGGAGAGATTGAGTATTATATTGGGGCATAAATTTGGAATTTTATGGAAGTAATAGTCACATGACAGAGAAATATGATGTCAGTAAGTTTACTCACAGTGAAGACTAATTGTAGCTGCAGGGCTGCTTCGCTCAAATTCCTTTGACTAAGGAGTAATTGGCTTACAAGGCTTAAAAAACACTGACCTAATTTTTCAGAAGTAATACTTGAGGCAAATGATGGAGGATGTATAGGGTATTGACCATTATGTACAAAGAAACAATCTTCGGATTATGCATTAATATACAGTAAATTTACAGTTCTGACCTGTGCATATTATATTAACTGTATATTAGTTGTTTTATGTGACGTATTGACATTGGCATAACTTTGTTGGACAAATACGGTACCTGTTGTTAAAACTTTTAATCCCATCCGTGATCTTACCTTGGTGACTGTTTTTGAGACATCTTTATAAAAAAAATCTAAATATTGTTAATTCATAACCAGGTAATCAGAAGTGAAAGTAATCTAATGGAGTGAATTAAATTTCTCTACTTAATTGCATTTAATTGTATGTTTATTTTTTTCCATAATTGGATATAACATACTGACAGTTTTACAATATATTGAATATATTCAAGTGAAGTACCACAAGAGGCCTTTACACTCAATGTCATGAGCAGTGTTTCAGTTATAACAGTCATATGATTGATTGTTCTCATAGAAATATGTCAACATTAACCTTTTTTATCTTGACCTTTTGCAAATTGGCTGATTGCTTCCATGTAATATTAGCCATCTGATTGGTTGCTGTGGGCAACGAGGGCAAATTTTCTTTTAGACAGGTTTCATAAACCTGCCCTATGGTGTTTTTCCTGCAATAATAAATATGTATAGAGGAAGGCAGTATGTGAAGCAGATCAATTAAAGAAATGCAAGAGGCCTTCACTGACAAGTACTCAGGTAAATGTATTCAGCAAGTTGATGTATCTCAAACGTTGTGTTGGTGGGTGCTAAAAATTTCCGAACCTGAAACCATACGGAATAACATGTTCAGGAACTGAAAGAGCTCTACGTGATTGCTGACCATGATAACTCGAGGACTTTTGGACCCATTGCTGTACTTCATAACTGACAAAGCGTGGTTTAGTTTATTGGTTCACTTGAACTCACAGAATACAAGGTACTGGTTTACTGAAAATCCTCACCTATCTCATGAAACACCACTCATAAACAAAAAATTGGCATTTGGTGCCAAGTGTCAGGAGCACAAACATTTGGCCAAATTTTATTTGAATCAATTGTGAATACTGTGGTTTATTTGAACTTGTTTAAACTGTTTTACAACCAAATAAGACCAATAGAAAGAATATACTGCTTTGTCCAACATTATATGGCAACATGCATTGCCTCCTGTGATTCGGTGGATGGGTTCATCAACTGGTAATATCAGAGCAAACTGTAAAAAAATGTATTATGGCCACCATGTTCCTAGAACTTGTTCACATGTGATTTTTATTTGTGGGGGAATTTAAAGCAGAAAGTGTATACAAACAGTCCTCACACTCTGGATAAACTCAAGAAAAACACCACAAACACTATCCACAGCATCACCACTGAAGAGTACCAGCAAACTTGTTGCAACATGCCCAGAGGTGCACAGAAGTAAATGGGAGCTGCTGTAACATGTGGATAAATCAATAAAGCTTTGGGGAAAAAAAATATTTGCTTGTTCTTCCTATTGCAGTATTTCCAGAGAGGAGTTACTTTTCCATTCTCCACCCTGCACTACATACAAAACTCTCCTCATCAGTACAGTTTCTCCTAAGTCTAAGTAATCCCTGTTTTGAGGGAGGGGGATTGGAGACTATGGCAACTAAGGAGGCTATTTCTTTGTAGTACTTTTGTAATTTACACAATATTAGCCCTAGTTTTTAGACGTATTTTAACTAGGGTCTCCCTAGCAATTCTATGGTTATCTTAGTTAGTTTAGCTTATGAGAACCAGTGTATGCACAATTTAATATATATATATATATATATATATATATATATATATATATATATATATATATATATATATAGTATTATGCATGCTTGTTAGTAGTGTCTCTCTCACCTTCCCAGAGGATGGTCTGGACACCTGTTGTCCCTCTCCTCCTTGTGTTCTGGGGTGCATGCATCCAATAGTGTGTGGTATGGTGACCGCACAGGTGCATACACCCACAGGTTTCTCCCTATCCCTTTATAGGTGTGGCCTCCAGATGTCTGATGTCTTATGTGTGTGTCGGATGGGTGATGCCTGACACTGTTCCGGGTATGTTGGCATGGTGGCTGACTCTCTATCCCCTTGGTATAAGGACACTTGCTATCTATATTTTACTATCTGTTTGCATGTTAGTTCTGGGTGGGGTTCCAGCTCTATGTGGTATGCATAATTCTGTGTGTTGGTGTGAACAGCAATGTGTTTTGTATGTCTGTGCAGGTTGCCAGACATGTGCTCCATGTCCTGTTCTGTGTGGTGTGCATGACCTTGTGTGTTGGTGTGAACAGCAACTTGTTCTGTATGTCTGTGCAGGTGGACAGACATGAGGTGTGAACTGTTGTGTTCTGTGTGTGTGAACAGTGTCATGTTCTGTGTTTTATGCATATATCCAGGTTCCTAATCAGGGATAGCAAGGTCCCAGATGCACAACCTAACACATATGTTCTATACCTGGATATGAGCTAGAGCAAAATGCTGTTTTGTAAGAGCAACTCTAACTCTGCTTGACTTGAGCTATGCATCCATAAAAACTAAATGTTTTTACTTGGAAATTATTCACAAAGTACATTCATGGCTACTTGTTGCCCTTTACAATTCTGCATCCCACAATGAACATATCATCAAGGGAATGTGAAATTGTTGAAGTTCCAAGGAATTGAACAAGTACTCTACAATGGTAGACAAGAGGAGCCGAATAAGAGGTTATTGTAGAAAGAAACTGCCTGGATCTTCAGACTAAATTGTTGTCATACACATGGGATTAATGAGACTATGTCTTGCTCTTTTATCTAATCTTATGAGTGATCACCACATTTGCGTTTCCTGAGTTATATATTATTCATCAGTGATATCTAATATTTTTACCAGGTGTCCTAATAATTCTGGTCTACTTGATTCTTTCCAATTCCACTCACAAGTTGTGAACTACTCATCTTCTTCGAGTGAAACCTTCTTTGAAATCTTCGCCACTAGGGACAGAAGTTTCGGTATTTCACCCTTTAAATATGACATCTTGACATGCGCATCTGTGAGGGTTTCTTCACTGCGACGCTGATTTAGGTAATCTAGAGTCAAGCTATTCTACTAATTTATTTTTCCTTAGGCTGTATATTGAGTTTGAGATTATCCAGAATTATTGAACTTGAGCTATCCTACTGTAGTTCTGGGAGATTAAGGAACAATATCATAAATTAGAATTGGGAGATTACACATTTCATTTCAGCACACTGACCAATTAGTAATGAGAAATCTATGGCCTCTTGTGTCTGGTTTCCCCGTGAGTATAATTTTTATTGACTAATTGGTCTGGGATTACATGGTTGATTGTCCCTGACCTCCTAGATGTGTTTTCTATTCTTTGTTATTTACACAATATCAGCCCTCATTTTTAGTTGTATCTTAATATAGGTTATATTTTAGGAATGTCCCCACTGATTTTGTCAGAATTTTGACTCTTTCCTTCACTATACTATGATTCTTCAGATAACCATAGAAACCTGCAGTGATCTAAGTTTTGTTCATTTGAACTATAGAAGGTCCGAATGTTTTGCAGCAGACTGAAGGACTAAAGATAGTGTAGGTCATGTAATCAGTTGGTCTGCTCATGTTTCATTAATGAATGGTAACATATATTCCCAACAGGGTGCCATTTAATCCAAGGCCAATTCTGATGCAGTATTTAGCTTTTGATCACTCAGATAGGGTGAATGCTAATAAATAAACTCTAATTTAGCAAATATGTAATACAAATTTAATTGAACAAATCATTAATGGTTTTCAAAGCATTTAAGAGTTTAAATTCCATAACAGATAGGAGGAATCAACCATCTGTAGTGGCACAGAATTTGCAGAGCCCCTCCATAATGTTAAAGTTTGACTTGTGCAATGGTATTGTCAGCGTCTTCTACGTGTATGCATTTAATGTGTATTGCACCTTTGCAGCACTAAATGGGTTAACGTATGGGTTATGTCTGGAAATGTATCATGTTGTGTGTCATGTGACTGTTATATATATATATATATATATATATATATGTGTGTGTGTTTGCAAGGATGCTATGCTAGTTAGTCTGAGAGTTAGTCTGTAGTGGTCTAGGCAAGTTTGCAAGAGTGCATGAGGGAGAAGAGCTTTTTTTGAGTAGGAGAAACTGTGTCTCATGTTAGGAGGACCCCAAGATGGAGGAGTCCGAGCAATGGCCTACTACTTGCTCTAGGCACAATTCATCCAGGCCCCCTCGGTGCTAATGTGGAGTACTGAGAGAGAGAGGAGCCACCATGTAACACTGAGTGCAACCTAACCATGAGTGTGAAGCGGTAGAGAGAAAGTAAGAGAGAGAAAAGATTAGAGTCGCAGGGAGCAGAACCCCACAGATAACTGGGACTGTGACTTCATCTGACACCCCGAGAATCTTCCCTGTCACACCACTGTCCTCCTGTTGCATTTACGTTTGCTGGCTGATGTAAAGTTATTGAACTGTTTCAAAGTTACTACAAAGTAAATGAGTTCTACCGACCATTCCCGGTTTTGCTCAGAAAGTTATCCCTCTGTGTGGACTCTGTTATTCCAACTTCAGGAATTCACCTGAGAGGACAGAACAGTGGTGTCACGCTGACAACCAGAACTCCTAAGGTAAACTGCAGATTGGGTTTTCCCTGTGAAATTCCCCAGCAGTAACTTGGTAAGGTCCTAAGCTAACCCCGGGGAAGAAGATGGTAGAGCCCCGTGACAAGGACCTTATCTACCCCACCATCTCCTTGGCTGTGGGCCTGCTCCTCGGACGCTGCACATCCATCCATCTTGCTGAACTAGATTGATGGTCTTTCTCACATTTCTAAATAATATAATTTTCATGCAGAGTTTTGTGTGATAAGCGCACAGCAGAAAGAATTGAGATGAAAGCTGATCTGAAAAATGTGAAAATGTTTACAAATAATGCATGCAATCTGTTGAATATATTGCATGTAGGAATAAAGGGATGTGTTTATTGCTTCCATAGTCATGCCTGTGCTTCTTAATAAATGTGCCACATTTTTAAAAGATGATGCTGAGAATATGCCAATTTTCCTGCTCAGAACCAGGACTTTTGTGTATACAATGTTTCACATTAGGAAAGATTATGCTATTTATTTTGCACAGCATAAATGACACCAATATCTATCCTGTGAGTTCTATGCGGGCAGTCTGCTGATTCGTAGACGCTTGTATGGATATTATTTGTTATCTAGTTAGCCTTATGAGGTTTCCTAGCAACATTCGAAACGTGTTTTGCAAGCATAGGTGTATTTACATATTTACTGCTATGCTGTAGTAGCATGTAGTTGCTTAGCATCTAAGGCTACGTGTGACATCTGAGGTATAGACTGATTTGTATTCCTCCATTAAAGCACCTTTTTCATGCTATTTAATGCTGAAAATGAATGCAGGGCATTTTTAGACAAGAATAAACAGCTTTAGCACAGCACAAGTGGGGAACAAATGTCCATTTTATTCAGAAAATAAATACATGATTTTACACACTATAGTGAAACTCACCAAGAAGCATTGTGATAAAACATAAAAATCAGTGTGAATGGTTAAATGAAGGAATCTCGCCAACAAATTGACTTATATTATGCCAAAGTGCTCTATTCAAGCATGTACAGGCCACCTTCTTTGAGTCCTGCAGTGGCTAATGCCATGTAGCGTCTATAAATAAGTGTCAAATTTACAATTAGGTTAGGTATTTATGATCAGATGTAAGGTTCATCTCTTGCATAAGCATAATAAATAAAAAGTCACATTTGAAGATTGGTGGACACCTAAGAGTTTGGGTAAAACTTTGGTAAACCAGTAAAACTCACTGTCAAATAAACAGTACACATAAATTAAAGGTGACCATAAACCTTCAATATCTGACAGTCAAAGGTCCTATCTGCATCAATTCTTACCAACTCCCCCTTACACATGGACATTCGTCCAAGTGTGAATATGTTCTCAAAAGGGAGAGGGGAATAAGCCATTACCAAACTCCTTGTCAGCGGCTTATCTCCCCTATGTAAAAAAGATCCAGCATGTTAAAGTCCAACATGCCTGATCCTTCTTTTTCCTAATATCTGCCACCAGTGGAAAGTCTACATACTCCCATACTAAAGTAGTCAGTCAGTCCTCTTAAAATCACTGAAAGGTTGTGTAGCTGGTGAATATTAGTCCCATACAATATGTAAATTTAATTTTGAAGGAAAACTACAGATTTGTTTATTACATTTTGCTCTCCATGTGAAGGCGATTTATAAAACCTCATCCACATTGATTGTACTGTATATGCTGTGGAATTCCTGCAGAATTTAAAGTATGTTTGAAGATCGTATTAGGGTATGTTCAGACGGCGGAAGAACGGTGGAATATTCTGCATGTGAAATTATGATGCAGCAACAAAAATTTCCACATCAAGAAGTAACATGTCACATCTTAACACAGAAATGCAATTTTTGCACGTTGGAATTCTGCAATCAAATTTTGCCCATTGAAAGAAAGCCACAGATTTTGACACATTTTATTAGGCAAACTTTGCCACGGAAAATTCTGCTGCAGTCCCACCATCTGAACACACCCTGCAAACATGGTGAAACATTCCACCATGGAAAAATCTGCACCAAAATCTAAATGTCTAATGTATAAATTTTAATATAAATTCTTTATTTATAGTTTGAACTTGGGTACAGAAGGGAAAAAAGGGAGGGAGGGGGTGTACAAAAAAGCAGCACAGTAAAATTTGTTATCGTATACAAGTGAACATAGTGGTTGTGCTAAACATACCTAGAGAGGATGAGAATAGGAAGGTGAGGGATGAACAAGGTAAAGTTTCTGGTAGCTTGCTTTATGATCCGGATTAGTGGTCGTGTTGAAAAATAAGGTAAGATCTTTATTAGAGATGAGCGAGCACCAAAATGCTCGGGTGCTCGTTACTCGGGACGAAATTTTCGCAATGCTCGAGGGTTCGTTTCGAGTAACGAACCCCATTGAAGTCAATGGGCGACCCGAGCATTTTTGTATATCGCCGATGTTCGCTAAGGTTTCCATTTGTGAAAATCTGGGCAATTCAAGAAAGTGATGGGAACGACACAGCAACGGATAGGGCAGGCGAGGGGCTACATGTTGGGCTGCATCTCAAGTTCCCAGGTCCCACTATTAACCCTTTCCAATCCACTGTCTGACGTCTGAAGACATTCTGATTGAAGGCTGTACAGCTTCCGATGTCGGAAGATGTCCGGCAGGGTATTCTTACTGTATATTACTGGCCGCTCAGTTGTCGAGGGCCTCTCCAGCATGTCCCATACCGCAGTACTGGCTCTGGCCAGCAGACGGCGCCATTGTATAATGGCAGAAAGAGAAAGCCCCCTAGGAAACCCTGAATCCAAAATTGGATTGCAAAGGGTTAAACCACAATAGCGGAAAGAGTGGGCCCCCCCTCCCAACAATTTTTACTTCTGAAAAGCCCTCATTAGCAATGCATACCTTAGCTAAGCACCACACTACCTCCAAAAAAGCACAATCACTGCCTGCATGACACTCCGCTGCCACTTCTCCTGGGTTACATGCTGCCCAACCCCCCCCCCCACACACACACGACCCAGTGTCCACAGCGCACACCAAAGTGTCCCTGCGCAGCCTTCAGCTGCCCTCATGCCACACCACCCTCATGTCTATTTATAAGTGCGTCTGCCATGAGGAGGAACCGCAGGCACACACTGCAGAGGGTTGGCACGGCTAGGCAGCGACCCTCTTTAAAAGGGGCGGGGCGATAGCCCACAATGCTGTACAGAAGCAATGAGAAATATAATCCTGTGCCACCACCATCAGGAGCTGCACACGTGGGCATAGCAATGGGGAACCTATGTGCCACACACTATTCATTCTGTCATGGTGTCTGCATGCCCCAGTCAGACCGCGGTTTTTTATAAATAGTCACAGGCAGGTACAACTCCGCAATGGGAATTCCGTGTGCACCCACAGCATGGGTGGCTCCCTGGAACCCACTGGCTGTACATAAATGTATCCCATTGCAGTGCACTGGACAGCAGAGCTAACATCAGATTAAATGCAGGTGGGCTTTGGCCCACACTGCATGCCCCAACCTGACCAGGGTTTTTAATTCATAGACACAGGCAGGTACAACTCCCTATTGTGAAGTCCCTGTGGACCGACAGCATGGGTGGGTGCCAGGAAGCCACCGGCGGTACATAAATATATCCCATTGCATTGCCCATCACAGCTGAGGTAATGTCATGTTTAATGCAGGTGGGCTTCGGCCCACACTGCATGCCCCAGTCAGACTGGGGTTCTTTAGAAGTAGACACAGGCAGGTACAACTCCCTATTGTGAAGTCCGTGTGGACCGACAGCATGGGAGGGTCCCAGGAAGCCACAGTCGGTACATAAATAAATCCCATTGCATTGCCCAGCAAAGCTGAGGTAATGTCATGTTTAATGCAGGTGGGCTTCGGCCCACACTGCATGCCCCAGTCAGACTGGGGTTCTTTAGAAGTGGACACATGCAGTTACAACTCCGCGTGGACCGACAGCATGGGTGGCTCCCTGGAACCCACCGGCGGTACATAAATATATCCCATTGTATTGCCCATCACAGCTGAGGTAATGTCATGTTTAATGCAGGTGGGCTTTGGCCCACACTGCATGCCCCAGTCAGACTGGGGTTCTTTAGAAGTGGACACATGCAGTTACAACTCCGTGTGGACCGACAGCATGGGTGGCTCCCTGGAACCCACCGACGGTACATAAATATATCCCATTGCAGTGCCCAGCACAGCTGAGGTAATGTCATGTTTATTGCAGGTGGGCTTCGGCCCGCACTGCATGCCCCAGTCAGACTGGGGTTCTTTAGAAGTGGACACATGCAGTTACAACTCCGTGTGGACCGACAGCATGGGTGGGTGCCAGGAAGCCACCGGCGGTACATAAATATATCCCATTGCAGTGCCCAGCACAGCTGATGTAACGTCAGCTTTAATGCAGGTGGGCAAAAAATTAATTGGATTACACTGTAGGCGAGGGCCCCAAAAAATTGGTGTACCAACAGTACTAATGTACGTCAGAAAAATTGCCCATGCCCAACCAAGAGGGCAGGTGAAACCCATTAATCGCTTTGGTTAATGTGGCTTAATTTGTAACTAGGCCTGGAGGCAGCCCAGTTAAAATAAAAATTGGTTCAGGTGCAAGTTTCAACGCTTTAATGAGCATTGAAACGTATAAAAATTGTTTACAAAAATTATATGACTGAGCCTTGTGGGCCTAAGAAAAATTGCTCGTTCGGCGTGATTACGTCAGGTTTCAGGAGGAGGAGCAGGAGGAGGAGGATGAATATTATACACAGATTGATGAAGCTAAAAGGTCCACGTTTTGCCTACGTATTGTTTAGGTATAGCTGCTGTCCGCTGGTGGAGAAGAGAAGTCTGGGGAAATCCAGGCTTTGTTCATCTTGATGAGTGTAAGCCTGTCGGCACTGTCAGTTGACAGGCGGGTACGCTTATCCGTGATGATTCCCCCAGCCGCACTAAACACCCTCTCTGACAAGACGCTAGCCGCAGGACAAGCAAGCACCTCCAGGGCATACAGGGCGAGTTCAGGCCATGTGTCCAGCTTCAACACCCAGTAGTTGTAGGGGGCAGAGGCGTCACAGAGGACGGTCGTGCGATCGGCTACGTACTCCCTCACCATCCTTTTACAGTGCTCCCGCCGACTCAGCCTTGACTGGGGAGCTGTGACACAGTCTTGCTGGGGAGCCAGAAAGCTGTCAAAGGCCTTAGAGAGTGTTCCCCTGCCTGTGCTGTACATGCTGCCTGATCTCCGCTCCTCCCCTGCTACCTGGCCCTCGGAACTGCGCCTTCGGCCACTAGCGCTGTCGGATGGGAATTTTACCATCAGTTTGTCCGCCAGGGTCCTGTGGTATTGCATCACTCTCGAACCCCTTTCCTCTTCGGGTATGAGAGTGGAAAGGTTCTCCTTATACCGTGGGTCGAGCAGTGTGTACACCCAGTAATCCGTAGTGGCCAGAATGCGTGTAACGCGAGGGTCACGAGAAAGGCATCCTAACATGAAGTCAGCCATGTGTGCTAGGGTACCTGTATGCAACACATGGCTGTCCTCACTAGGAAGATCACTTTCAGGATCCTCCTCCTCCTCCTCTTCCTCCTCAGGCCATACACGCTGAAAGGATGACAGGCAAGCAGCATGGGTACCGTCAGCAGTGGGCCAAGCTGTCTCTTCCCCCTCCTCCTCATCCTCCTCATGCTCCTCCTCCTCAACGCGCTGAGATATAGAGAGGAGGGTGCTCTGACTATCCAGCGACATACTGTCTTCCCCCGCCTCTGTTTCCGAGCACAAAGCGTCTGCCTTTATGCTTTGCAAGGAACTTCTCAAGAGGCATAGCAGAGGAATGGTGACGCTAATGATTGCAGCATCGCCGCTCACCATCTGGGTAGACTCCTCAAAGTTTCCAAGGACCTGGCAGATGTCTGCCAACCAGGCCCACTCTTCTGTAAAGAATTGAGGAGGCTGACTCCCACTACGCCGCCCATGTTGGAGTTGGTATTCCACTATAGCTCTACGCTGCTCATAGAGCCTGGCCAACATGTGGAGCGTAGAGTTCCACTGTGTGGGCACGTCGCACAGCAGGCGGTGCACTGGCAGATGAAGCCGATGTTGCAGGGTGCGCAGGGTGGCAGCGTCCGTGTGGGACTTGCGGAAATGTGAGCAGAGCCGGCGCACCTTTCCGAGCAGGTCTGACAAGCATGGGTAGCTTTTCAGAAAGCACCGAACCACCAAATTAAAGACGTGGGCCAGGCAAGCCAGCGTTCGGTCTGCTCTGTCGGAACCTGCAGCAGTTCGTGGGCTGTGTGCCTCTTCTCTCCTAAGCTGAGTAGTTTCAGCACGGCCTGCTGACGCTTGCCCACCGCTGTGCTGCCGTGCCGCACGACACCGACTGCTGGCGACATGCTGCTGCTGACACATCTTGATTGCGAGACAGAGGTTGCGTAGGAGGAGGAGGAGGAGGAGGGGGGTTTAGTGGAGGAAGCATACACCGCCGCAGATACCACCACCGAGCTGGGGCCCGCAATTCTGGGGGTGGGTAGGACGTGAGTGGTCCCAGGCTCTGACTCTGTCCCAGCCTCCACTAAATTCACCCAATGTGCCGTCAGGGAGATATAGTGGCCCTGCCCGCCTGTGCTTGTCCACGTGTCCATTGTTAAGTGGACCTTGGCAGTAACCGCATTGGTGAGGGCGCGTACAATGTTGCGGGAGACGTGGTCGTGCAGGGCTGGGACGGCGCATTGGGAAAAGTAGTGGCGACTGGGAACTGAGAAGCGCGGGGCCGCCGCCGCCATCATACCTTTGAAAGCCTCCGTTTCCACAACCCTATACGGCAGCATCTCCAGGCTGATAAATTTGGCTATGTGCACGTTTAACGCTTGAGCATCTGGGTGCGTGGCGGCGTACTTGCGCTTGCGCTCCAACACTTGCACTAGCGACGGCTGGACGGTGCGCTGAGAGACATTGCTGGATGGGGCCGAGGACAGCGGAGGTGAGGGTGTGGGTGCAGGCCAGGAGACGGTAGTTCCTGTGTCCTGAGAGGGGGGTTGGATCTCAGTGGCAGGTTGGGGCACAGGGGGAGAGGCAGCGGTGCAAACCGGAGGCGGTGAACGGCCTTCGTCTCACCTTGTGGGGTGCTTGGCCATCATATGTCTGCGCATGCTGGTGGTGGTGAGGCTGGTGGTGGTGGCTCCCCGGCTGATCTTGGCACGACAAAGGTTGCACACCACTGTTCGCCGGTCGTCTGCACTCTCAGTGAAAAACTGCCAGACCTTTGAGCACCTCGGCCTCTGCAGCGTGGCATGGCGCGAGGGGGCGCTTTGGGAAACAGTTGGTGGATTATTCGGTCTGGCCCTGCCTCTACCCCTGGCCACCGCACTGCCTCTTCCAACCTGCCCTGCTGCTGCACTTGCCTCCCCCTCTGAAGACCTGTCCTCAGTAGGCGTAGCAAACCAGGTGGGGTCAGTCACCTCATCGTCCTACTGCTCTTCCTCCGAATCCTCTGTGCGCTCCTCCCTCGGACTTACTCCAATTACTACTACCTGAGTGATAAACAACTGTGTCTCATCGTCATCGTCCTCCTCACCCACTGAAAGCTCTTGAGACAGTTGCCGGAAGTCCCCAGCCTCATCCCCCGGACCCCGGGAACTTTCCAAAGGTTGGGCATCGGTCACGACAAACTCCTCCAGTGGGAGAGGATTCGGAACCATTGCTGCCCATTCTGGGCAGGGGCCCGAGAACAGTTCCTGGGAGTCTGCCTGCTCCTCAGAATGTGTCATTGTAATGGAGTGAGGAGGCTGGGAGGAAGGAGGAGCAGCAGCCAGAGGATTCAGAGTTGCAGCAGTGGACGGCGGAGAATTCTGGGTGGCCGATAGATTGCTGGATGCACTTTCTGCCATCCACGACAGGACCTGTTCACGCTGCTCATTTTCTAATAAAGGTCTACCGCGTGGACCCATTAATTGTGAGATGAATGTGGGGACGCCAGAAACGTGCCTCTCTCCTAATCCCGCAGCAGTCGGCTGCGATACACCTGGATCAGGAGCTCGGCCTGTGCCCACACCCTGACTTGGGCCTCCGCGTCCTCGCCCGCGTCCACGTCCTCTAGGCCTACCCCTACCCCTCAGCATGCTGTATTACCAGTAGTGCAGAAACAGAACGCTGTAATTAAATGTGCCGCTTATTGGCCTGTGGTTGGAGGCTGACTTAGCTTATGGAACGCACAGCAGAGGCAGGAAAGAATTTTGCACAAGCCTGCTGTAACACTTAGCTGGCTGCGTATGAATTAGGACAACTACCCCCAGCAGAGACGCAGTACAGTCAGGACGGTCACAGGTAGCCCAAATAGATTTTTTTCCCCAAATTTCTTTGGAAAAGCCCACTGCCTATATAGACTGGATATGTCTTTCACTGTCCCTGCCTCACCACCACTACTGGCCCTGGACTATGTAAAATTACTGCAGACTGTTTCAATCTGGACAGGATGACAGCGGTGATGTAAGAGGCAACGCAGAGCCAGGAAAGAATTTTGCGCAAGCCTGCTGTAACACTTAGCTGGCTGCGTATGAATTAGGACAACTACCCCCAGCAGAGACGCAGTACAGTCAGGACGGTCACAGGCAGCCCAAATAGATTTTTTTTCCAAAATTTTTTTGGAAAAGCCCACTGCCTATATAGACTGGATATGTCTTTCACTGTCCCTGCCTCACCACCACTACTGGCCCTGGACTATGTAAAATTACTGCAGGACGCAATGCTCTGGACGCAATGCTCTGCACGGCCGATATACAAAAAAAAATAAAAAATGTGCAACACTGCAAAAAGCAGCCTCAACAGTACTGCACACGGTCAGATGTGGCCCTAAGAAGGACCGTTGGGGTTCTTGAAGCCTAAAATCAATCCTAACACTCTCCCTATAGCAGCTCCGGCATCAGCAGCACTTTCCCTGATCTCTGTCAGAATGCATCTGTGGTGAGCCGCGGGAGGGACCGATTTATATACTCGGGTGACACCTGATCTCGCCAGCCACTCACTGCAGGGGGGTGGTATAGGGCTTGAACGTCGCAGGGGGAAGTTGTAATGCCTTCCCTGTCTTTCTATTGGCCAGAAAAGCGCGCTAACGTCTCAGAGATGAAAGTGAAAGTAACTCGAACATCGCGTGGTGCTCGCCTCTAGTAACGAGCATCTCGAACACGCTAATACTTGAACGAGTATCAAGCTCAGACGAGTACGTTCGCTCATCTCTAATCTTTTATGTTAAAAGGAAGAATTAGCTGGCTGACATATTCCTAAATGGAATTTTATTTATTCCCGTGAGAGATCCATTTATTCCAGATTTTAAAGTACTTCTCTGGTTCGCCCTCTTGCATGTATCTAGTTCTTTCAAAGCTATTTATGAGATTGACCTCATTCAACCATTCATAGAAGTTAGGGGGATCTACATCTTTCCAGTGTTTCGGGATTAGCATTTTTGCTGCATCCAAGAGGAGAGGAAGTAGGGGGTCTCTTTTTTCTGATGACCTCTGGGGGATTATATTTAGGAGAAGAAGTTTGGATGTGAGAATCACTTCATAGCCTAGAATTGCTTTTAGTGCCTTCTGTATCTCCTGCCACAGGAGGGTCAGCAGTGGGCATGAAAACATAACATGTGAAAGAGAACCCTCTGCTTTTGCGCATCTCCAGCAGGTCGAAGGGTATTTCGGATCTATTCTATGAAGTAACTCTGGGGTCTTGTACCACCTGGAGATTATTTTATAGTTTAATTCTTGATATTTTGTTGAAACAGAGCTTGAATGTGAATTGCTTAGTATGCTCAAGGTTTCCTCTTGGGAGAATGTAGTTTCAAGTTCTTTTTCCCAACTGGAGATGTAAGAAGGGTTTTCCTTATTGTGAATGAGGGTGTTGTAAATTTTTGAGGTGATCTCTTTGAAGGGGCGGAATGTCCTAAGAAGTTTATGGGAAAGTAAATTATGATTGGTACTAAGTATGTCTGATTGAAAGAGGGATAGTGCGTCCCTGATTGCCTTGTAGTCCTTAAGCTGGAGTTGCGGAAAGTGAAGTGTATCTTGGAGCTCTTGGTATGTGATAAACGAATCGTTCTGAAAGAATTTCAGGGCCGGCACATTATGTAGGTTTGGGTTTTGTGAGAGATATTTCTTAAGGCGTTTAAGTTTGTTTGGTAATAGGTTTAAAAAGGGTGTATATCCGCTGATCTGAGGTAGAAAACGTACTTTCTTATTGAGTTTGTGCCAGACCTTAAAGGAGAATGCGGTGAGAGGGTTGTTGATTCTTTTTAGTGAAGGTTTATTATGTAGTGTAACCGACAGTAGAGAATAGAGTTGGGTCTCTAGTGAGTGGTGTTCTATTTGGGCCCAAAGTTTATTGTTGGAGGGATGTATAAGATCAAAGATGCGGGTAAGGTGTATTGCGTTGTAGTAATGTTCAAAGTCTGGGAGGCCGACACCACCCGATCTTTTATGTCTGATTAAAGTTGGGTATTTTACTCTGTGACCTTTATTTTGCCAGATAAATCTAGAAACTAAGCGCTTTAATTTAATAAAGAAAGGCTGCGGGATTTCTATTGGGAGCACTTGCAGTAAATAAAGGACTTTGGGCAGGACAATCATTTTGACTAGATTTTTCCTTCCCATCCATGATGTCTGCAGCGACATCCAGGAGGCTAGATCTTTTTCTATTTTGTCTAATAGCGGTATGAAGTTTAATTTATATAGGTCAGCTAAATTATGTGAGATTTTAGTGCCCAGATACGTTATATGAGAGCATGTGTTTTTAAACGGGGATGTTTTAGATAGTCTGAACCAGATTCTTTCCTCTATGTTTATATTGAGAAGTTCAGATTTTGAAAAATTAAGCTTAAAATTTGAAATTTGTCCAAAGAGGTCAAATTCCCTCAAGAGTGGTTTGAGGGACTGTTGTGGGTGGGAAATCATTATTAAGACGTCATCGGCGAAGGAGGCTGTTTTGTGTTCTACTTGTCCGCAGTTGAGGCCTGTAATTTGTGCATTTTGCCTTATTCTTTCTAGAAACACCTCCATTGACAAAACAAATAGAAGGCAACCCTGTCTTGTGCCATTTCTGATGTTAAATGCGGATGAGAAGCTTCCATTAATTTTGATTTTGGCTGAAGGCTTTTTATACAATGCCATGATTTTGTCTATAAAAGTGTCAGGAAGGTTGAATTTTTAAAGAGTCATTTTAAGAAATAGCCAGTTGACCCTGTCAAAGGCCTTCTCTGCATCGGTTGTGAGGATCGCTAGGGGAGTTTTGGTTAGTTTGGCTTGATGTATTGTGTTGATCAGTCTGGTGGTATTATCCTTTGCTTCTCTAGAGGGCGTGAAGCCCACCTGTTCCGGATTGATGAGGTTTGGGAGGAGGGGCTTAATTCTATTAGCGAGAATTTTAGCATAAAGTTTGAGGTCATTGTTGATTAATGAAATTGGCCTATAGCTACTGCACTGGGAGCTGTCTTTCCCTTCTTTTGGAATTAAAGAGATGTGAGCGGTGAGTGCTTCTTTTGGGAAATCGTTTGTGGCGTTGATATGATTAAAATACTTGTGCAGGGCCAGGGTTAGGATATCTTTGAATGTTTTATAGTATGTGGCGCTAAACCCATCTGGGCCGGGGCTTTTGCCTTTGGGGAGAGCCTTGATGACATCCTCTATTTCTTTTATGGAGATTGGGCTGTTGAGTGCTGATTTCTGAGAATCTGAGACCTGTGGGAGACAGATAGAATCTAGGATTCTTTGAATTAGCTTGGATCTCCGTGTGTCCGAGTTCTCTTGACCATCTATGTTGTATAAATCTGAATAATAAGATTGGAAAATTTTGGCGATAGCGTCTGTTGTATGATGGAGTTGGTCATTTTTATCTTTAATTTTCGTAATGAAGGATCTGGAGGCTAATTTTTTCCCACATTTGTCTGCTAGAGCATAATGTTTAAATTTAGCATAATATAAAAAGTATTTATCAGTGTTTAGGTTTAATAGCTGTCTTAGCTTAGTACGTAATTCAAACAGGTCCTTCTCCAAGAGGCGCGAGATTGTTTTTTTATGTTGTGATTCTAGTATTTTGATTTGTTCTATCAGATCGTTTTTTTCCCTCTCTCTTTCCCTCTTCCTTCTAGAGCCTATTTGTATGAGAAGCCCTCGAATTACCGCTTTGTGGGCTTCCCATAAAATCTCGGGTTTTGTAGCATGTTGAGCATTCTCAGTAAAATATAGTTGGATACTCTGCTTGATAGCGGCGACATCCTCTTTATTAAGTAGGATGCTATCGTTCAAGACCCAGTTTGTTGGGCTTCTTTTTTTTGTTGTTAAGGAAAGTTCAAGAGAGAAGGGAGCGTGATCTGAGAAGAGGATTGCGTCATAGGCCGATTTGGTCACTGAGCCCAGTAAATGGTGTGGAATGTATAGGTAGTCTATTCTAGAGTATTTTTTGTGCACTGGTGAATAGAAAGAAAAATCTTTTGTTGCGGGATTATGAATTCTCCATGGGTCCACTAGGTTGAGGTCGGACAGTAGTTTTTTAATCTTTTTTAATTTGAGATAAGGGATTGAAGATGTTCCATTTGATGTGTCCATGGAGGGTTGAAGCGGGACATTAAAATCACCGCCTATGATTAATTGTCCCTTTTTGAATTTTTCCAAACGGTCAAAGACTGAGAGGAAGAAGTTTACCTGGTTGTTGTTTGGCGCATAAATATTGGCCAGAGTGTAAATTTTGTCATATAACGTGCCTTTGAGGAAAATGTATCTTCCCTCTGGGTCAGGAAAGACATTGATGAAATGGAATGGTAGGTCTTTGTTTAAAGCGATTGATACTCCTCTGTGTCTCTTGAGAGAAGAGGCGTTATACCATTTAGTGAATCTTTTATTTTTGGACAGAGGTGTATAGCCTTTTTTGAAATGCATTTCCTGGAAGAAAACTGTATTGGTTTTATTTTTTTCTAAGTGATGGAGGATTTGGGATCTCTTATGGGGGATATTAATACCTTTGACATTAAAGGTGGTGATTTGTAACTTAGCCATTAGTTGTTATAGAAGGTGTTGTTTGGTATGTGGTAGGATCAGCGTAGCTACTCAGAGTGGGTGGGAAAACATAGGGTTAAACAGAACAGTGTATCATCATTTTTAAGGAAATGAGATTAAGAAATAAACAATTAGCAACGTTTTGCAGCCGAGTGCGAGTATTTAGACAGTGTCTGCTCACACTCAGGTTCAAAAGCAAACAATCAAAGTTTGTGTGTGTGGGGGGGGGGGGGCTCGCAAACAAAAAGGGACCACGCGGGGTCCCTACTCAAACAGGACCGGTGCGAGGGACTGACCAGATCAAATTGGATTTGCTCTTGTCAGGTCTCCCAGCGCAACCGGAAGTAATTTGGAAAAATACAAAGGTAAACAGGCAAGTGCGTATAGAGAAAAAAGCTAGAGATCTATACTTAGCTACTCAGAGGAGAGTAGGGGTTGAAGCGCAATATAGAGTCCCATCTTGTCAGGTGGCGTCTGGTGGGGGGCCTCTTCTAGGGGACCTGGTGAAGTCCTGCTGCATTCTTCTCGATTTTCTAGGCTTGTTTGGAGTGACCTGAGTCCAGGAGTCTAATTTGGGAAGAGCAGGAAGAGCCAGTGAGTCCTCTGCTGATGTCCAATACAGGATCTGAATGTGAGAAAGATTTAGCTTGCTTAGAACCAAGGGGAGATCTTCTGGGGTTTTTATAACCCAGGTTCTGTTTGGGCTTGAGATTGCTATTCCAAATGGAAAAAGCCATTTATAAGGAATACTTTTGTCTCTCAGTTCTCTTGTGAGTGGTTGTAATTGCCTCCTCAAGTCCAATGTGAGTTTGGAGAGGTCCTGATAGATTTGGATTTCACTATTGTCGTATTCAATTTTTTTTGCGGCTCTGGCTTTGTTGAGAATTTCTTCTTTGAGTTTAAAGCTCTGGAGGCAGCAGAGGATGTCCCAGGGCTTGTCCGATTTCACCGATCTGGGCCTAAAGACTCTATGTGCCCTTTCCAGGCCGAGGTCAGCGTGCTCGTCCCTCTCCAGGAGGCCATTGAAGATCCGACCGAGAGTGATGGAGACCTCTTTGTCAGGGATACTTTCTGGAATGCCGCGTACGCGAATATTGTTGCGCCTTGAGCGGTTCTCGAGGTCGTCTATGTGTAGTCGTTGGAGATACAGCTCTTTATGTTTATCGATCAGGATATCTTTGACTCTTTCTGCATGGTTGATCATCTTTGAGCAAGAATCTTCAAGAGTATTGACTTTGGTATGTACATCCTTGACGTCTTTCCTTAAATCAGAGATCTCTTCCTTCACTGTTTGTGTGAATTCTTTGAATAAATCCCTTATGCATTCCTTGGTTGGCAGCGCCTTGATTTTTTTTTTAATGTCTGAGTTGGAAGTTATAAGCGAGTCGTCTTCTAAATCGCTTTCTGAGCCTTGTAGGGAGGTGGTGTGTTTCTGGTTATCTTCTTCTAATGACATCTGCTTGGATTGGAACGAGAGTGAGGTATCTTGGGAGGCAGTCCTAAATGTTTTTACCAGAGCTTGAGGTCTTCTAGGTGTTTTGAGGTCTTTGGTGCTGTTACTGCCTATGGATTTTGTGGGTTTACCCATTTTGCCTGTCTTAGTGCAATTGCGCTGGGAGAAATGGGGTGAGAAGGTTAATCACATATCACGTATTGCAATGACAGCGATTCACGTTCTTTGCATATGCGGAGTTATTATAGGTAGATGTGGTATCTTTTACTGCTGAATGAGGCCAAAGCCTATTAGTGGTGATGACAACAAAACTGAGCAGCTTGGGTATCAAATGGAGCTACGGGGTTGTCTTCGGCTTTGTGGGAGGTCAGCTTAGAGTAGAGCAAAGTATGTCTTTTTTTTTTTTCCCCCCTTCCCTCCTTCTTCTTCTCGCTATTGGGGCCAGTGGAGAGTTGTTTGGCGGATGCTTTGTGGGGTAGGCTGCTTTCCCAGCCTAGCGATCTTTATTGCCAGGGGGAAAGGGTGAGTAAAATAATTCTGTTATTTGTGAGTCCACAGATTTTTTGCCTGATTTTATTTAGTATTTCAAAGTACTTTGTGGAGGAAGGAATGAGTAGAAGTTTAGGTCCTGCTGTTACCAGTCCTGACCCCTAGGTGGTGCTGTGGTGCAATAATCTGTGTGCTATGATATGTGTTGCTGAAGTTTGCTGTGGTCCCGGGGAAGAGAACTCCGTCCTCTGTTAGGCTCCAATTATGGTGAGTGTTTCACTTAGAATTCTCCCTTTTTAGTGTGGATGGGCTGGGATTGTGAGTTCTTCCCTGCCCTGCTTTGTTGCTCAGCTCAGGCAGTATTATGCAGCCTAGCTGATTCTTGGAGCAGCCTGGTAGTCTCGGGGGGGGGGGGGCAAGATGGCAGTGTACACCGCAGGAGCCGCGGCGGTGGTATGTTCGGGAGGGAGTGTGGGCTCTGGCAGAGAGGGAGCCTCCTCATTACCCTGCGCCGCTCTCTCCTGCTTAGGGCTCCGTGTGCGGTCTCTGCCGGGTGTCTCTGGCGTTGGGTGGGGGTGCGCGCCGCCGTGCCAGGCCGCGGCTCTCCGACTCCTTCACAGCGGCGAAGGTCTCCAGGAAAGCTCTCCCCGGGCCGGGCGTTGGATCCGGTGGGTCCCTGGGTCCTGTTTCCCAGTCAGTCCCTGTCTGAATCTTCGCTTTTGGTGCAGAAAAAGGCTGAAAAAAGGAGCTTCTGTGGAGGAGCAAGGTAGCGTGCGTGCTCTCTCCTTGCCCGCTAGGCCACACCCCCCCTAATGTATAAATTTTGATGCAGAATTGATGCGCATTTTGCCATTTGAAAATCTGTAGCAATTCCACCTCATATATGCATCGAAATCCGCATGTTAAATAAGCAAGAATTGATGCAGATGTTTCTGTAGAAGAATATTTTGCCATGTGTGAAAGCATTCTAAAGACAGGTGCACATTTAGATTAGTAGTTTTCATCTTCTGACTACAGACTTTCTGGACAAACTGTTGTCAGAGCAAACTCCTTTCAGGTGATTTCTACAAGCTTGGCTCCTGGCACCCTCTGCAAGCACTTCATTTTGCTGGGTTACTGCACACCTGTCCGGTCCCTAATAGTGCCCAGGTTGCAGGCACTACAGTATAGTGAAAGACACGCTGATTTTAGCTGCCTTTCATTTATGCAAATTGTTTCAGTGATTTTGGAAACCTTACATTTCAAAGTTTTCAGCGCAGACAGAGATGAGTTTGGTTCGGATCATTAACATTCACTGCTCCCTCACTCTGCCCAGCCCTACTGCTGCTGATTGACAGATCTCTCCATATGCACAATAAGGCCTCTTTCACATAGGCATCATTTTGATACAGAATAGGCACATCAAAAAATTGCATATAAAAGAACGTATGATTTCCTATGGGTTCTTTTAGATGAACAGTTTTTTGACGTGCCTAAAAAATCGTGTGTCAAAACATTTTTTGATGCCGAGATTTCTCTCAGTAAAAAGATAGGACACATACTATCTTTTGACAGAACAATGTCGGCAGCTCCATATTGTCCTATGGGAGACTATGTGAGCTGGCCGACAAAGGGAGGAATTTCAACATCCCCGCTGGGATGAAGGGAGTCCCAGCGTTTTAGCGGCTAAGGGATTTTGGGGCTTCTTCATTTATGTGTTTTAGCGCTCCGATAGCCGCAATTTTTTTGTGAGGCTATCAGAGCACTAAAATGCCATTGTGTGAAAAAGGCCTAACAGAGTGGTGAGTATTAGAGATGAGCGAGCATACTCGCTAAGGGCAATTGCTCGAGTGAGCATTGCCCTTAGCGAGTACCTGCCCGCTCGAGAAAAAGGTTTGGGTGCCGGCGCGGGGGAGCGGTGAGTTCCTCCCCGCTCTCCCCCGCAGCTCCCTGCCCGCCGCAGGCAGCCGAACCTTTTCTCTCGAGCGGGCAGGTACGCACTAAGGGCAATGCTCGCTCGAGCAATTGCCCTTAGCGAGTATGCTCGCTCATCACTAGTAAGTATGTATTTTTAAAATTTTTTACAACAGATAGGATTGATTTTCAGCGAAGGGCTTATAATTAAAGCCCTTCCCTGAAAATCACTGCAGGGGTTGCCGGCAGACCATTGCTTTCAATGGGGCCGCCGGCAGCAGCCGCAGCCCCATTGAAAGCAATGGTGCATGGACCGGCATTCACGCGTGTTTGTGCATGTACGTGGGTGCGCAGGTTTTGCGTGAATGCACCTTTAAGGGAAAATGTAATATTGTATGGCAGCAATACAGATGAGTGTCTATCCAAGTAACATAGTAACATAGTAACATATGGATAAGAGAATGAATATGCACTCAACATATAGGGCATATGGGCAGGGGTTATCTTCATTAGACAACCCCATTAATAAATAGTGTTAACTAGCTAGACAATGGTTGGACTATATTCATTGATAAAAAAATAAATGTCATGCGTGCAATTATTTTGTAGGTTGTTCACAAACTGCATAATATACTTGTTACACTATAAATGATGAAAATAGCATAGCTAAGGAACTATTATAAACTTTTTATCATCAATCACAATGTGGTAATTCATAACCAAAACTTTTTACCATCAATCACAATGTGGTAATTCCTAACCACATAGTCTGAAAAGAAATAAAAAAATGGCAATTTAAGAAGGAAGAGTCAAAAAGGAACATGATGAATTTTTCAATCATATCCACCGAACAGAAGATTGGAAAACCTCCTTAGGCAAAGTCTAATAATTAGATTGCATTTATTGAAATGTATCCAATCCTTCCTTTCTCGTCAGAATGCAATCATACTCTCAGTAATCATCATCAATCGGATCTTTTTTTGCTTACAAATTTGGATAACATGCTCGATTCTATTGTTTGACTTTTTTTTACAACAAGAAATGTTGTTTCAATCAAGGTAATAATTTGGGGATTCAGAAACCTTCGAGTTGATGTGCTGCCAAATGTTCTGCATTGAGTGGTATCAGTTGATCAATGATTGTAGATGAAAATGCAAAAACTTTTGAACTTTTGAATTACAGCGTTACATTACTCGTTTATTATAAATGTATTAAATTCTATTTACATTCCAACAGGTATATTTTAAATTCAAGTAACTTTTGTCTACAAAGGATACATCTAAACGTCAAGAAAAAGATTTGGTTATTGCACCAATATTAAAGTATTGTTTTACATTTTTATTCTTAAAGTTAAAAGTTAAAAACTAGTGTGGTTTAAATCCCTCTTTAATTTTTTGAGTTAATTAAAATAGGTTTTGAACCCAGACCAGGTATTTCTTTAGTGAAGAACACAGAATGCAATCCTATCCACCACACGGAGCGAAATTATGACATTGGGGACAGGGAATTGCTGCCGAATAAATGGGCATTCGAGGAGTGGTGTCATTTTCTAGAGGGGGCGCGACGCAAAGTAACGGTTTTCACGGATCACAAAAACCTCATATATCTAGAAACTGCCAAGAGACTTAATTCCAGACAGGCACGCTGGTCGCTTTTCTTTTCCCATTTCAATTTTTTAGTTATATATCATCCAGGCTGGAAGAATGTGAAGGCCGATGCCCTTTCCAGAAGTTTTCTTCCAGTAGTTTCTGAGGAACCTCCTGCCTCTATCCTGTCTGAAGGGGTGGTGGTGTTGGCAGTGTCATTAGAGTTAGAGGAGCAAGTCCGTAAAGCACAAAATTTGGCCCCGTCAAAGCTTCCGGCTGGGAAGCTTTTTGTTCCTGTGCATCTAAGGTTACAGGTGCTGGCTGAGATTCACAGTTCGATATTGGCCGGGCATCCGGGGATTAATAATACCCGTAAGTGACTCTCTAGAACATATTGGTGGCCGTCATTACGACGGGATACGTTCAGTTTTGTTTCATCATGTGAGGTGTGTGCCAGAACCAAGTCATCCCGCAGTCAGCCAGCCGGTATGTTATTGCCGCTGCCTATTCCTAAGAGACCATGGACGCATTTGTCCATGGACTTCCGATGGCAACACAGTTGTGTGGGTGGTAGTGGACCGGTTTAGTAAAATGTGCCATTTTGTGGCACTCCATGGTTTACCTAATGCCAAGACGTTGGCGAGTTTGCTTATTTGCCACATTGTTAGACTACATGGTATGCCAGAGAATATAGTCTCCGATCGCGGCGTACAATTTGTTTCTAGCTTTTGGCGAATAGTCTACTCTCGTTTGGGTGTCCAGCTTTCGTTTTCCTTGGCATACCATCCTGAGATCAATGGGCAAACTGAGAGGTGTAATCAGAACCTGGAGCAGTATTCACATTGTTATGCCTCGGAAAATCAGGAGGACTGGTCGAAGTTCTTACCACTAGCCGAGATTGCTCTAAACAATAGATCACTGGAGGCTACGGGGACTTCACCGTTTTTCTGTAACTACGGATTTCACCCATGTGTTGGCCCCCTTTCCAAGAGAGTTTCGGTGGTACCAGGGGCAAATGAGTTTTGTTCTGATATTGAGGCCGGGTGGGCGGAGGTCCAGAAAAATTTACAGCGATCCGTTCGGCGCAGCAAGCGAGTTGCAGAGGGGGTGGGATTCTGTGTTGGAGACTTGGTGCGGTTGTCTACCAGAAATATAAAACTCAAACAACCATCCGCTAAACTGGGCCCGCGATTTATCGGTCCTTTTAAAATAATTTAAAATAATTGAGAAGATTAACGCAGTGGCCTTCCGGTTAGAAATGCCCAGCACGATGAAGATTAACAATGTGTTCCATAAATCTCTGCTCAAAAGATTCATCGATTCGGGGAATGACTCACCACCCCTGGCTCCTGTGCTAGTGGATGGGGAGGAGCAGTTTGTAATAAGTCGCATTCTGGACTCCCGTCGAGTCAGGAATTCCCTGCAGTACCTGGTGCACTGGTGCGGTTATGGCCCAGAAGAGAGGTCATGGGTTCCTGCAGCGGATATTCATGCAGATCGTCTGGCAAACAATTTTCACAGATCAAACCCTGGTCGTCCTGGTCCTAAGGGTCCTGGGGCCCCTTCTAGAAGGAGAGGTACTGTTGCAGCCATGCTGAGGCCTGCTCCTTGCCTGCAGGCCAGACCAGGTTTTGGGTGTGCCCTTGCTTCTCCGGGAGCTGAGGGGTGTGGTAGCTGCAGGAGGAAGGTCAGTCAGCACCTGGTGCTGAGTAGCCTGGCTCCTATTTAAACAGGGCCAGCACTATCTCCTGTGCTGGTCAATCACTTCAGTTGCATTTTGGACAGCGATGGAGCAACACAGCTTGGCGGAAGCTCTCCTTGCAAGCTAAGTTCTTTTCTGTTTTGTTTGGTTCTGTTTCACTTCTATTTTGTGCTAGGGCTCCCTGATAGGGACTTGTTAGTGGCCCAGGCACGCGTGCGGGCTCGCACTTGTCAGAGCGATCGGTCCGCCGAGTAGGCAGGGCCCCCTCCCAGGTTAGGGGACTATAGGGAGAGTATTCCCAATAGTGTTATGTTTCCTTTGCACAGTTGTGCCTTTGATTTATGTTATTGAGGTTGCACGTCTGGAGGACGCAACACTACTTAGAAAGACCAGAATACACTAAGACCACAGGTTTACTCCCATTGCATGTTCACAGAATAGACATTCAATACTAAAACTTAAATTTTTATTATAAATCTTTTAATATCTTAGGGCACAAAAAACAGCTGAATCCACCATGTCAAAGGGAGATGTGACAAAGTGTAAGCTATACGGGACACACTTGCATATATTAGACTCAGACTTCTATGACATAAATTTTATGCCATTATGTGAGATATTCAGGAGTGGCCAAACATAAGGTTTAGGTATCTTGAGTGCAGCTTAGAGAATCTCGTCCACACTCAAAGTGTTACATGTGCTGTTGGGATCTGTAGTTCTAGGCTTCCTAGCAGCACAGCTCTCACAGGGTTAATTGATTGAGCTGGCTGGGTGTGGTACTTCCTGCTAGCCAATCTCCTGTGTCTGTGCTCACATATAAACCGTGCTCCTGTCAGTCTCTGGCTAGGTTCCAGAGTGAGCAGTCCTGAATCCTTGTCTGAAGCTGGTCTTGTACTGTTTGGATGTATCTGCCTTGTTCCCACTCAGATCTGTGTATGTAAGTAGGTCTGTGTCTCTCTGCTTCCCTAAAGATGGTTTGGACATCTGTAGTTCTTGTTGCAGCGCATGCAGCGCTCCCCTTTCCTTCCCCCTTTACAGGTGCGGCCTCCAAACGTATTATGTCTTGCTTTGTGTGTCAGTTGGTGGAACTTGACACAATTCCGTATGTCAGCTTGTGTGGCTGACTGCCTATTTCCCCTGGTATGAGGACACAAAGCATTGCTGTGAGTTTCATCTGTGTGCATGTGAGCTCTGGGTGGAGTCTGTCTGGTTTTCATTATATGTTGCAATTGGCTATGTGCCCTGTGCTCTGTCCTGTTCCTGTTGCAGTTGGCTGTGTGCTCTGTGCTCTGTCCTGTTCCTGTTGCAGTTGGCTGTGTGCCCTGTGCTCTGTCCTGTTCCTGTTGCAGTTGGCTGTGTGCCCTGTGCTCTGTCTTGTTGCAGTTGGCCGTGTGCCCTGTGCTCTGTCCTGTTCCTGTTGCAGTTGGCTGTGTGCCCTGTGCTCTGTCTTGTTCCTGTTGCAGTTGGTTGTGTGCCCTGTGCTCTGTCCTGTTCCTGTTGCAGTTGGCTGTGTACCCTGTGCTCTGTCCTGTTCCTGTTGCAGTTGGCTGTGTGCCCTGTGCTCTGTCTTGTTCCTGTTGCAGTTGGTTGTGTGCCCTGTGCTCTGTCCTGTTCCTGTTGCAGTTGGTTGTGTGCCCTGTGCTCTGTCCTGTTCCTGTTGCAGTTGGCTGTGTGCCCTGTGCTCTGTCTTGTTCCTGTTGCAGTTGGCTGTGTGGCTGTGTGCCCTGTGCTCTGTTCTGTCCTGTTGCAAGGTTTCTGTGTGATCTGTGTCTTGCTGGTTCATGTCTGTTTGTTCCTTTAAATTCTGTCAGCTTTGTGTTAGCTTGCTGTGTGACCTGCTATCTGTCCAGTTGCAGTGTTCTGTGTGAACTCTGTCCGGTTCTGCTGGACTCCTGGTTAGTGAAGGGACTAGCGGTATAACCAGGAGCCGTGAAGTTGGCCCTCTAGCTTCCATGTTTTGTACAAAATGTCAACTAATACCTGGTATTTACATTCAGCTTATCCTCTGTTACTAGTGGTTGCATTTTGGCTGCTGTATGCTCTGTTTTCTGGCTCTGTGTATCCTGTTGTTCAGTCCCTCTCATGTGGCATGTGTATGTCTCCTGTTCTGTGGTGTGGCTCCTAGAATCAGCTAGGGCCCAGTTCCTCTGGGCCACCCTCTTATTGGGGCGATGTCCCCGCTTAAGTAGGGTCACTGCCATCCCCCTTGTACCACAGGGTCAGTTGCCTGAGACCCGTGTGAATCCCCTTTGTTCTCGTGTGCATGCATACTACTCCCATTCCTCTTTGGGTACGATTGTGTGGGCGCCGTGCTAAGTTTGCCCACATGATCGTAACACAAAGATCCTACAACGCCACTCGCAGATCTCTGGGAACTTTAGGAATTTGCAAAGTTATGTAATTCTGTTCTGTTTTTCAAATGTTTTGAATGTGAACAATACAGTTCTATATGATATAAGGGAAGATACATTTAGATTTGGATACATTATTCATAAGCAGGGATACGTTTTTGTTACAGTTCGCAATTCACAGTACCACAATGCACTATTTAATGCGTTTCCCCACCATACTGGTGGTTCATCAGGAATATGGGAACTGGTAAAGATTGAGAGATTAGAACATATATTATCCCTCACTATATCATTAGACACCGGTTATCTGTAAATCGTGTCTGAGTATTCATCTCCCCATACAGATGTAGGTCATATATGGAGATTATTCTTATTCAGTATGTATCATAGGGCTACTCCGGAGGGGATGTCATGGCACCAAGTCCATGATAAAGCAATCAATTCAGATAGCCATCAGAGGAATGGGGAATGATACCTCACCAAGATTACTTGGTTTCACACAGACCCCGATTTCCTCCTTTATCTTCCTTGTAAGGTTACCTATAATTTTCCCTATTGAAACTCTCAGGACATCAGTGCAATAGTCTGCCTACAAATCTTTAAATATATGCAAAAAAAATAAAACGTAGAGCAAAGCCTATAGCCATGATGGTAGCTATTGTGCCAATGTCCTGAGAGATTTAGAGACTCCTAGCTATACACTGGGGTCTAAAGTGAAGGGTTATCGCAGAGAGTCAGATAGGAACTATGCCATTTAACCCCACATTTGGAGAGCTGTAACCCAGCTAGTGTGGAGCTCTGTGTATGACCGTCTGTGGACCCTAACAGAGATGCTCATCATAGCATGCTGTACTTTACTGGACCATCTCGACCATTAATGGTGAAGTCAAGGTGGCAAATTACAACCTTTAGCTCCACACAATAGGGTAAATAGTAGGTAACCATACAAGGAAGATAAAGGTGTAATATCGGGGCATTTCATCACTGTGATTTCATTGCATTAATTGGCCAATCAACACTTCAAGGATGTTATAGCGGAACTTTCACTAAGGAATAATCCCACCCTCCCTGCTATAAGGGCGGTGCTGGACCACAATTACTGGATAAGATTTGGGCTAACAACATTAGGAGATTTGTCTAGGGCTAATATGTTTGTCTCTTACACTCAACTACATGACGATTTGCAAACACCCCACTTGCAAACTTTCAGGTATTTTCAATTGTGACATGCAGCAAATGCCCAATTCCCCGCTACAATGATTCAGATCTCTCAATATCCCATAAAAGGAATTTTTCGACCCCAAGGCCCAAAGGGTTGATTTCTGCACTACATACACATTTGTTATCAGCTAAAATTGGTCATAATCCATTACCAATTCAAAATAAATGGAAGGCTCTCATTCCAGAGCTAATATCAGAGGATTGGCAGAATATACTGAAGTCCCATCTATTTGTATCACCGGCAGTAAATAGACTGGTACAACTGTATGTGGTGCACCAATCTTACCATACACCCATAAGAGTACATAAAATGGGCAGAACTCCAACATCAGACTTTCATAAATGCCATCACCCTAATGCTGACTTTTGGCACATGATATGGGATTGCCCGTACATTTGAGATTTCTGGGCTGAGGTGGCAACATTCATGTCTGTGCTCTTGCCCTCCCCCTATACATTTACCCTGAATCCCAAAATAACATTATTTGGCGTGTTAGATGGAGAACAATGGCCTCACCACCTGCAAATTTTTATGAGGGAGGTACTATTCTTGGCTCAGAAGGCAATTGCTCTAAAATGGATGGCTACCAAACCTCCATTCATTAAGGGATCGAAAAATCTAGATAATATTGTTCTAGCTTATGAAAATGTCATCCATCAACATTCAGGCTGCCCTACTAAATTTCACAAAATATAGGGTCCGTGGTTGGATGCTTGTAGCAGCCTACAACATCACTAATATGCCTTATAACCATACACTATAAATAGACCAGTTTGTTCAGTGTTTAAGAAAATGTTTTATCATTATCTCAATGATGTTTAGCATTCACAAAATGGATAACATGAGCTGTAAATCTAATATCAAAGATCTAATGTGGGTGTTTCACCACAACGTTATGCAGCAGATGAATTTTTTTGGAACTAACATAACTTGTAGGGACTAAAAATGTTAATTGCAGTGGAAAATCTAGTGACAATAGTGGGTTTTATGTGTTATCATTATATGTGTAGTTTTTATTTTTGTTGCCATGGTAACAAACTGCATATATTAACAGCTGTCTCAAAGTTGTGTGAGACACTAAGATTGAAAAGCATCCAATCAGAAGGGGGTGTGGCATGGCACTATGCATCATGATGACCTTAGTCCACCCTGTTCACTCACACCCCCTATCCCATCTAATATGTTATAACAATGAATCACTTTTAAAGGGTCAGATGGGGGTGAATAATGGCTGAGAGCCCAAGCCCACCCGGTTTAAACTGCTCATTGACTAGTGGCATAGCAACCCCCAGCAAGTGAAGGAAACCGTTAGTTCATTGAAAAAACTACGACTAACTGTTCATCTGTATCTGTTTAGTCTGATTGGTGGCGGGTCTGACCACTGAGACCCCCACTGATTTCAAGGATGGGGGTCCCATGCACCCCTTTTTAAGTTACTGTGGGATCGCTGAACCAACCCACAGTGGCATCACATTGAGCAGAACAGTGACCATGCATGCACTCCGCTGCTCCATTAAAATGAGTACATACAAAGTTACTGCTCCAATTACTGTGACGTCACTGCAGATTGTTTCAGGGATCCCACAGTGACCAGAAGACATGGGACCCTCATACATGGGATGAGTGGGGATCTCTGATCTGTCTTTTTTTTCACCTTTGGATAGGTGATAAAAATCAGTCGTGAAACAACCATTTTAATTACCATGCAATCTTCTATAGAGAGGTATTGTTATGCTCAGGTCAAGAAGACTACAGAAAAATAAGTTACATTATAAAAGAGCTGGAATAACTTAAAGTTCTGAACTTTAGAGTCTTGATCTGTAGTCAACAGTTAATTGCAAATGGATTCATATTTCATGTTTTACTACAGAAATCCGCTCTGACACTGTGCTTGCTATCTAAAAACAAACTGCTTTTCATCTGTGGATTATAACCTCCGCTATTAAAGGGAAGCATTTACTCTGTCTAATGCTACACTTAAGCCTAGCTAACATTACGCTTTGCCTGAATGTTAATATTAACGCCATCTGCAAGTTATATCCTCTGCATGTCACACCTTTTATTGAAAGAACCACCTTATTAAATCCTTTAGCAAAAAGTATATGACTTGCTTCTGGAATATAATTCCGTAACTGAAAAAGGTAAAGTTGGTTATAATAAATTGTTGATAGTAGTTTCTGAGCTTATGTATGTAATGTATAGAGTACATATATATATGTGTCTATATAATCCAATTTCTACTTTTTTAAAGAAATACATATCTACATAACTTTGATTACCTTCAAGGAATATGGATGTTGGATGTTACATGCATCACTTCACCCTGATAGAAAGATGACTCACCTGGCACTGCAACTATTATAGTAGGGTGTAGGTCAGAATTTAGATATATACTGTATATTTCTTCCCGGGAGATTATTTAGTTCATTTAATGTCTTATGGTATAAAAGAAGTAATGGGCCTACAGTCTTGTAGCGCAAATTGATACAAACCTCTTTTATCCTATTGTTGAGCTTGGGTCCTTATATGATAATTAGATTAGCGCTAAGGAGAGGTTTAACCCAGCGGTGAAGCTAGATACGCACCTGTCCCAAGCCTGGATAGATGGGGAGTGGAGGAAAAAGCAATGGCAAACTACTGCACTATTTCTGCCAAAATACTTTATCGATCACAGCCGGACAAGGATAGTAAAGCAAGTAGAATGATGATTCATAAAGTGACCGAAAGTCTGTCTCGACTGAACGGATAATCATCATTAAGGAGCGGTTTAAGCGATTCCCTCGATCGGTCTGATAGTATGGACAGTTATATTTATCATTTCTACAATGGTACCTCAGGATGCGAGTACCTTAGATTGCGAGTTTTTTGACTTACGGGGAGGCTCTCTCCCGGATTTTTGCTCTGGTTTACAAGCAAAAACTCGGGGTACGAGCCTGCTTGCAAGTCAAAAAACTCGCAAGCTGAGGCTCACCTATCGCCGGCTTTATGTCCTTGTGATGGTCTGTGGCGCTGCTGCAGGCTGTCACTCCCTCGTCCACGCCGACAGAGCATTGCATTCTGGATGAGGGGCTTGAATGCTTGAATTGGTTTACTCATCGCCACGTCAGCCAATGAAAGCCGATGCTGGGTCAACCAATCACAGTCCTTCAATGACATCAGCCTGCTGGAGGAGGGACATTCAAGCCCTGCATCCAGTAAGCAATGCTGTATTGGCGTGCAGGAGGAAGCGACAGCCTGCAGTGGCACAGCAGATGATCACGGAACGTTGGCGGTAGGTGAGTATTGATTTTTCTTTTTACTTGTAGTTAGTTTCCCCATTAAAATGCATCAGAACGCATTAGTGGTGTTTCAATGCATTTCAATGGGGGAAAATGCTTTGACATACGAGTTTTTCGGCTTAAGAGCTCTGTCTCGGAACAAATTAAACTCGTATGTCGAGGCACCACTGTATATCATATTTGGAGGAAATTACACTGCCGCCAAAGTAAACAGGTGACATCAAGCAGCGATCGGGAGTAGCACGGCAGCGGGAGGTGAGTACTGTATTTATTTTTTGTATATACAGTGCATTCCCTATTTCTACCAATGCCACAAACTGGCATCAATTGTTCGGAAAATCAGTTTAAGGAATGAACGCCTTTAAAGCCAGGTAATGTGGTGTCATAAATAGGGAGGTTAGACTATTTTTCCTTAGGTACAGTATAATAGTTTAGGAAACCGTTCTAATATAGCTGGTAGTATATTAGTTTATTTCTTGTTATACAATATTTTCCTTATATAATAATTTGCGATTCCTATGTGATTAACATTTCTATACTGATAGCCAGTTAAAGAGATTTCAGAAGGTCTAGAACTATCTGAACTTAATATATCAATTGTATTTAACTAAACAATTTTACTATTACTATTCATTATTGAGTACTAATTCAAAATGTGATTGTTCTCAGTAAGAGAATCCAACTAATATTGTAGATATGATACCATTTAATGGCATAGTAAATAATATTGAATATCAATTCACTATTATTCATTATTGAAGTTGTTTTTTTCATATAAACTACCTTGTTAATTGACCTTTATCTATTTTTGGTCTAATACAATTGATATTAATAGTATTTTGCATTTCTCGGGGTCATACATTTTTATCTGCCCATTACACCCACACATAAATTAAAATATCTTCATCAATACCACTGTAGGGACCCCTATATAACGAATAGAAAATAACTAATACAAGTCAGTCTGGGGAGTAATGATTTTCTATCCTATACTGTAAACCTGTTTAAGCTTTCTTCTGCATACAGTACACTACATATGATTACAACATGCCCTCATTACTGCAATCATATTAAAAATTGTTGTGTTTGAATGACTCCTCTTTGTCCTGCAGGTGGCACTGTGTGCACTTCAGAGCTGAAACACAGGACGAACATTTGCTGAATACAGAATGCAAGTAAAGAATATCTGGAAACATTACATTGGATTCCCTCACCTAAACCACATTTCAAATCTGAACCAGTAATGAATACATGGTTGAGTAGAGCATTATATGAGCTATATTACATTCTATTCAAGAATCACAGCCAATTATTGAATTTCTGTAGATTCTGCTTCTGCCAAAATTGTTCTTATTTGTGAAATCCCTAAGACCAAATGACTTTAATTATTTTTCCATACAGCACTACTGTAATTTTAGTATTTGCCCATAGAGAGAGAAATTCTCACCAGAAATCTAAAGTAATATGATGCCACTGTGACCACACTGCCAAGTGCCAATTGCTTTAGTCAAGAACAACATGTGCACCTTCAACAACTCTTCAACAAACGATTAGTGTTTCTCCTAGCTCCTCCAGGGCACACAAATGTTTGGCTTGGTTGGTTATTCATCTCTTTAGAGAGGTAGGCTGGGTTATCTCTCAGGGAACCAAAGAATGGGTTGTTAAAATTCAGTGCCCCTGAACCTCTCCCCCCCCCCCCCCTAATGTCATCTGTTAGGGAAAAGTTGAGCTGTTCCCATACACGTTAGACAGTTCAACAGCCCCGCTACTTACTCATATATTAGAGTTACTAGATTGACCCAATGTTCGAACATAAAATGTTTGGAAAAATGGTTGTAAATGTTTTAAGAACTGACTATTTTAATTGGCAAGGACTTCAGCATAAACTACATTTTCAGTGCACCAACTTCCATCTGAGTGTACCTCTTGAACTGTTCGCTGTCCACAGCTTGGTCTTTCATGTTTTGGGGACAGTCAAACTGGTAAGCACTTGATATGAACGTCACTTAGCAACACTTGACTCTCCCTAGCGGTGCTGTTGGCTAAAGCACAACTGCGCCGCTAGACTTAACTTTGACCTGGCCTGACAGTAACTCAATGTATCAAACTCAAATTTTGTGATTTTACGGTGGTCGTGAGGATGTCACAAATCTAATGACACCAAAATCATCCACCAAAGGTCACACAAAGGGGTCAAAGTGTGGTGCAAGACAAAACTTGTAGACTTTTTTATATTGGATTACAATGTGGACTCTTAAAAGAAATCTGCCAATAGCTACCATGATTCATTATTAAGGCACATGATTTTCTTTAAATGGTTCATTTTTACATTGTGCGATCTTTAAGGTGCCCATAGACATTTAATAGCTGTTGGCTTAATGAACGCTCGGATGACAGCAATTTTCCACAACTACTCTAAACATCTGAATGCTCATTTGACCGACGGTTATTCTCCCAACTCCCCCAAACACATGAATGCTCAGTTTGGCAAACCATTCATTGGGGCAGGGAGGTAAGCCGCCGCAAGACAGCTCTAGAAGTAGATTATCCCATGAGGAACAAAAGACTCAGACATTGAAATTCAATGCACCTGTTCCTGACGTCATCTTTTGGGGGAAAGTTTAGCAGCCTCCATACACTTTAGAGGTTCATGTGATCATGCTAAAAGCAGCTAATTCAGATTTGTACAGTCTAATGTGTATGGCGGTCCTTAGTCTGCATGCACATAGTCTGCGTGTCATAATACCACCCTGAGTTGTATGGAGCCATAATATGGGAATGAATAGAGGTTTGTTGGGTCTTAGGGTATGTTCAGATGGTGGAATTCACAGCGGAATTTTTCATGTGAAGTCTGCCTCAAAAAATGCGTCAAAATCAACAGCGTTCTCCTTCGTTTTTGGGGCAGATCCATGTATGCATTTAGCCCTGCATGGAGAATTCTGATATGTAAAATCATGCCACCTACTTAAAATTGGGGAAATTAGTATATGCTTCACTTGCAGATTTTGAACATATTATTAATTGAAATCAATTTTCAGCTTTTCTTTAAAAGTGATATCATAAATACAAGGTTTTTAGATGCAAATCACAGCTAACTTGGTAGTTGTAACTATGAAATAAGGTCTGCATCATAAGACCCATTCTTAATCAATGGTCGAGTAGGCTCCAAGAGTAGAGACTTATATAGTGAGCCATTATTGAGACTATAGAATTAACAACTTAAAGGGGCTCACAACATTATTGAAGCATCTTTCACCTTCTTTAATGTAAATGGGGCTTTCACCGTCATCACTTCCCTTTAACTAGTGATGAAGGCATATTAGTAAAACAAAAAATACATAGTGTGATACAAATCCCTTTTAAAGTTATTGTGATCTGTGATATATCAGCGGTAATTCTAATATTTTAGTTTAATTTCCCAGTAGTGCTTGCATTTTGTTCAGAGTTGGAAGTGATATAGAACTGTAAATATTAAAGTTTTCCTATAATTATTCACATCTACTCATTCTATATATATATATACAGGGGGTGGACAAAAATATGGAAACACTGTACGAAATGCATGCCTTAAATTACAAAGAATTATAAATTATATTTCAATAAGACATGTAGAGACCAATTTTAAGTGGAGGTAATATGATACAGATGCTGCTAGGCAGAAGTGAACATCTGTCCGATCAACAAGATTGCATTGGTCAGGAATTTAAGCTACTCAGTGGCTGTTACCAGCTGGCTCCCAAAACCACCCAAAGCAGGGCAAGAGGTGAAGTAAACACAAATTTAGCGGGAAAGCTCTGAGCCAAACAGGGGTCAAAAGGACAGCTCAGTGCTAATGATTAAAATCTCATGAATTTCATATGGTGTTTCTGTATTTTTGTCCACCCCCATATATATATGATAATATGATAACAGCTGTAAAGTAATTTCTATACACTACTATTTAGTTTCTAATGGGAAAAGTATGCTCTACAAAAAAATAAATTCATAGTTTTTTTCAGTGTGCAAGATGTGTGGTACATTAGCATAATTCAGCATTGTTCTGAAGCTTATCCAGTCATGAATATATTGCTTACAGAAGAAAAGCATAAATGAAAGGGATTTAAATCCATTTTAGGTGTTTAGTCATGTAGAAAATAATTGCAAAGCTGCAATATTTACAGTGTAATTGGGAATAGCATGTGCACATGAAGAAAAATCATGTTTTGAAAATGATGATTTGTCATTAGATGACAAGAAACACAGCACATAAAGAAAACAGACAGTAGGGGAAAATTCATTTTTCAGTCTACAGCTGTAACAGAGCCAAGAACACAATCAATAATAGAATGTGCCATATGACTACTACTTGAGTAAAAATGATAGATTAGGTCCTTGTAGATAGATAGATAGATAGATAGATAGAAAGAATGCTTGGCTGAAAAAAGACAATGTCCATCTAGTTCAGCTTGTTTCCACGCCCCCCCCCCCCCCCCTTGTTGATCCAGAGGAAAGCAAAAAAAAACAATGAGGCAGAAGCCAATTTACTCCATTTGGGGGGGGGGGGGGAATTCCTTTCTGGCTCCATAGTGGAAGTCAGAATACTCCATGGATCAACATTTGAAAAGTTCCTACCTGACTTCAAGACCCAGATCAACAACCCGCTGGTCATTTAATGTTTATATCCTGTTATGTCATAGTGCTCTAAAAAGGCATCTAGTCACCTCTTAAACTCCTCTATGGATTTTGCCATCACCATATCCTCAGGCAGAGTGTTCCACAGTCTCACCTCTCTTACAGTAAAGAACCCCCTTCTGTGTTGGCAATGAAACCTTCTTTCCTCTAACCATAGAGGATGCCCTCTTGTTACCGTCATAGTCCTGGGTATAAGTAGATCATGGGAGAGATCCTTGTATCGTCCCCTGATGTATTTATACATAGTTATTTGATCGCCCCTTAACCGTCTTTTTTCTTGGGTGAAGAATCCCAATTTTGATAGCCTCTCTGTGTGTTTTATTTCTCTGATTCCGTTTATTGATTTAATTGCCCTTCTATGAACCCCCTCAAGCACTGCAATGTCCTTCCTGAGGACTGGTGTCCAGAACTGTACACAGTATTCCATGTGGGGTCTGACAAGTGCCTTTTTATAGTGGAAGAATATTGTTTTTGTCCCTCACACTATACCTCTTTTAATGCACCCCAAGGCTTTATTTGCCTTTACAGCAGCTAATGGATGGATAGATAGATAGATAGATAGATAGATAGATAGATAGATAGATAGATAGATAATCTTGGATAATTCTTGGAATTCGATATATAGATGGATAGATGGATGGATAGATTGCCACTAGAGCTTCATCATGCCTAATACAATAATAAAACTTATACAAGATTTTTTTTTCCTCAAATGAATCTAAAGTAAAGAAAAATGAAGCAGTGTTGCAAATAGTTTTGCTCAAATATCCTATTTTTTTGTGTTTGCAGTCCCTAAATAAACATGTGCATTCAATGGGTATATGCTACAAACAAACTCTAGGTAGTCTGATCCTGCAGTTCCATTTCCTTCGATCTGCCCCTTATTTCTTGTCTTGCTGGCAGATTACCATGAAGTAAGGGGCAGAGAGAAAGCAGTATGATTTGGAGATCAGACTGCATAGGCTTTGTTTGTAGTCTGTAACAATGGAAACATATTATATAGGTCAGCGTAGGCGAGGCGCTGTATACAGGAAACTGTGTATCTTTTTTATTCCTTATTTCTAATGCTAAGTGTGAAATTATGTAATCCATGTATATCTCAGTATGTGAGTTTATTAACAGCTTTCAAATCCTTTTGTCTTTCTCTTTGAAGGTTAGCCAGGCAGTGACAATACTGACAATTATGTATTGTTGTTTCCATTTTTTTATCGGAGTGAGCTATATGGATTACATGGGAGAAAAAATAGCCCTGCAGGATATACTAATGTTGAATTATGCAGTTAGTGGCAGAACTGTAACTGTTTCCTGTATAGAACTATTAGTAAATAGAGATGAACGAGCCTACTCGGTAAGGCAGTTACTCGAGCGAGCATCGCTCTTCTCGAGTAACTGCTTAGTGTTCCGAGCAGGCTCGGGTGGGCTGCAGGGGGCAGGGGGGAGCAGAGCTGGAGGAAGAGTGAGAGAGATCTCTCTCTTCCCTCATCTCTGCTCTGCTTCCCCCCGCTCACCCCCGCAGCCCACTCGAGCCTGCTCGGAACACTAAGCAGTTACTCGAGAAGAGCGATGCTCGCTCGAGTAACTGCCTTACCGAGTAGGCTCGCTCATCTGTATTAGTAAACATACAGTTAGCAGGTATCCATATTGTCATCCCTTAAATTATACAATATTATACTGCATGGTCCCAAAAATTTACACTATACTATACTATAAACATAACACATTCATTTAACATTTGTAGACCTTTTAACAGTGAAGTAGCTTCTGAGAGCCTTTTTATAGGTCAAGGGTAGAATCACTTTTAGAGCTTCAGGTGGCAAGACCATTCCTCTAACCATGCCACAACTCTAATTATTTGCATATCTACCTGAGATGTAACCTCATGCCAGGTTTTACAGCATAAAAACAACTCCTTCTAGGTGCTTGATTTGTTTTGCACAATGCAGAGTTCTAAGAAAAGATCAGCATTTCAATAGAAATTGTAATACAGTGTATTATATTAAAGGAGTTGTCCCACTTCTACCTGTTTTGCTGCAAGAGGCAAACAGCTCTGTAGACTGCTCAGTGGCTCTGGTTGGTACTGCAGACTGAATCTTATTGAAGTAAATAGGACTGTGCCTGCACTACCAACCCGGGCCACTGTGTAATGTATGGAGCTGTCTGCTTCCTGCAGCAAATAATGAATTTTGTGGCATCAGACACCATTACATGATCTGCTATTTGGAATATTTCAATGCCCCATATCTATTATGTGATCCTTGCTGTTTACTCTAGTGCAGGTTAATATGTATGCAAATCTTAGAAGAACAGCTAAATAGGTATTAAAAGAGATTTCATTGGATGAATTATTATTTCTGAAATAAATGATTATCCTTTCTGTAAGGGAAATACAAGATGTCATGGGGGCCCACATCTGGCAGAAGTTCTTGTCTGACAGTACCTTTGTGCAGCCCTTGACATCTTATCTTTCTGCCACAAACACATTGTTAAAGGTCCCCATACATATTAGGGAAATTTTGTTATGACAGGCTGCTTGTTGTATGTGTATGATTTTGGTGGGAAGAATTGGTTCATTAAATTTCAGTTCTGAACTCTTTTGTTCTTCCTGGAGATAAGTCCCCACCAGAGGTGTCTGGCAGCAGCTTATTCCCCCCTACACACTGAGAACACACTGATTGTTAATGTGTATGAAAAAATCTGGAGAAATAACTGTTGGTCTGATTTACTCATACAGCTGGCAGAGTTGGGATCGTAAAGATGTATAGGCAAGTTTAGTATATTTTAAACTTTTTCATTACCTATTATACTTTTACACTGTTATACTGCCATACATCTATCATTTATCTTATGATTGACTTGGTTTGAGCAATTGATCTGTTCATTAGGGTTGTTAGCTCCGTGCTCTGTGCTACAGTACTATACGTATTTACTAAAGCACATAAAACTGTGGCTAATCCTTTTAAAGGAAGTTATGAACATTTTTTTGTTATTTAAACAGAACTAGAGATGAGCGAGCATACTCGATAAGGCAAACTACTCAAGCGAGTAGTGTCTTATTTGAGTACCTGCCCGCTCGTCTCTAAAGACTCGGCTGCCGGCACGGGTGACAGGTGAGGTGTGGCGGTGAGCAGGAGGGAGCGGGAGGGAGAGAGGGAGAGAGAGATCTCCCCTCCTTTCCTCCCTGCTTTCCCCCTGCTTTCTCCCCGCCCCCTGCTGGCACCCGAATCTTTAGAGACGAGTGGGCAGGTACTCAAATAAGGCACTACTCGCTTGAGTAGTTTGCCTTATCGAGTATGCTCGCTCATCTCTAAACAGAACCTATCAAGGGATAAAGTCAGTGGTGCTGGCTGCATAGCTTTGTATCTGCAGTCCTATCTCTGTTTTGCTCTTTCAAAGTTACACCTGTTCACCTAGAAGAGTTTTTCTTCTGTCTGTCTTCCGATACTTCCAGTGTGTCAAGTGGGTGACCTCCATCACTCACTGTGAACATGTGCAAACTGCCCACTTGACACTTTGAAAGCGTTAGGAGTCGGACCTAAAAAAAAGCCCTTCTGGGTGAACCAAGGTGAGTAAAACGATAAAGATAATGTCAGCAGGACTGCAGACGCAGAGCTATGCAGCCATCCCCACTGACTTTATCACATGACTAGTCGACTTTGCATCTAGAAAGATCCTTAATTCGAAAAATGTACAGCTTCAGTAACACTTAAGACTTTTTCTGTTTTCAGCTCACAGTTGTTCTTGCCAAAAGCTGTAATAGTCATTTATCAACAGATTGCTAGGAAATATGCTGCGTATAGTACTTTGTTTTTGATTTGCTACTGATTGAAAAACAGGTGAAGAGTTGTTTTTTATAATCTTTTTTAATCCATTTGCCAATAACCTCAGAGATACAAAAACACAATCATAACAGATTGTGAAATTTGGCTCATCATGGTGGGATTGATAAAGATGTAGTTTTATCCTTTTTTTAACGAAGCAATAAATGCACATTTGTTGAAGAACCTTAGTACGGTGCCATTAGATGTCAGGCAGTGTGGTGTCTAACAACCAGCCTAAAAACTTGCTGATATTTTCACATATCATCAAATTATAACTTGTTGATGCCAACAATACATCAGGAAAATAATACCAAATACATAGAAAATGTTAACACACTCAGTGGAGATCAATATTTTCTTAGATTCAAACTTTAACTTTTAAGTGTAAATTACCCTCATTAGGTAACCCCCTATTACCATAAAATAATTAATAAATTGCCATATAAACCACTGAATGTATTGAAAGGAAGATTTAACCAAAAGTGGGTACAATTCACAGGATAAAGTTACTTTCCAAGTTACATTGACCTATAAATTTGCTTAAACAATAGTTGTAGAAAACTAGAAATAAAACAAGTGCACAGACTTTATGACCAATATCTGCGTTTCCATTGCTTCTCCAAAATATATCTTCGAGAGAAGAGCTGGACACAATATTTGGGATTTTCAAGTGAGCATAAAAATACACATTCTGCTTTCCATCTGTCTAGCAGAGCTATATTCAATCAGAATACCTGAGAAAAGCAATCACAAGAAATAAGCTAGCTATCAAACATACAACACTGTGACAAGTACCATAAAATTCATTCTTCCAGGGTTTATTTTATTTTCCAGTGTTCTAGAAAACAAGCAGAAATTGTACATACATAGATGGGATTCCATAGGATTTGCTAATGAAAGCCTTTCAAATAGATACTATTAGTGCCATAACAAGAGCTAGGCAGAGTAGGCAGCTGCCTAGGGAACAATTGATAGGGAGGGCAGGTGGAGCTAAATAACTAGTTGTGGACTGCAACTTTCTTAGTATGTGTTCTTCTTATGTATGATAGTGGTCAGATTCTGAACACAAAGGGAAGTATGAAGCCGAGACAGAAGCTGTAAGAACTGGTGGACCCTAGTACAGCTGGTATAGAGTCGCAGAGCCTTCATCAGGATTATTGTGCTGTTATACTGTTATATAGATGAATAATACATGATATTAACCAATACCACAAAAAATTTCTCTCTCTCTCTCTCTCTCTCTCTCTCTCTCTCTCTCTCTCTCTCTCTCTCTCTCTATATATATATATATATATATGTATATATACATTGCAGTGCTTCTAACACAATGAACTTCATGTATACGAACTAGTACAGATGAAAGATTGTGATGTTGCCCATAGCAACATATGAATATGCATTTTTTTTCAAAGGTCTGAACATTAAAGCAGTGATCATATTAATTGATATAGGCAACAGCTTCTGTTCTTGTCTGTACTTGCTTTCATACATGAGACTCAATATATTCCTGTTTTAGTGAATACATGTCTTACTTTGGACCACATTCAGATAGCAACAATAAGATCATTGCTTAGAACTAAATTGTAACATAGATAATATTACGGTTTGGCCACTCATAATGGTATTATTTTAGAAACAATCCCCAATATTCCCACATAAATGGATTGTCTGACTTCCAAATGTTTTTTTCCAAATTCCCCCTACCTTTATAAACTTCCATATGCATGCTTACTGTATAGTTCTGAGTATCCTTCCTCTATAACTGCCTACTGTGGCTCCAATATCTTTTTTTCTTTATGAAATGAATTTAGCAGTCCTTCAGAGCTATTAAAGTGACCACCATTGTCATGTAAGAAACAACATTATCTATGACTACTCTACGCCTCTCTGTGTGGCACCGATCTGCCCTACAGTCATTCAGAGTGCACTCCATGACTGCAGGTTATCCTACTCTGTGACTATAATTTTTCAGTATTACATGAATTTGCATTGACAGCCATTTAATATAAATCTTATGATAAGTAGTAATTATATCAATAGAGCCACTATGCAGTCATCGGACTACATATACAAGGCAATCGAATTAGCTAACACTCCTGATTCCTTCTTATGAGGCTGCAATTCTGTTCTTCTAAAAGGTAGAGTTGATTGCAGCCCCAGAGAACAAAGCAACACAGGAAAGCTATATAACCCATTGTGAAAGAGACAATTGAAGATTGAGCTAGGAGTAGATATATACCAAGGTATATTCGAACAAAACATTCATGTTGGCCTTTATTGCCACCACTACTGCAAAATCGCAACCAAATTATGTGTTTTATTGAAATCACATTAAAACACAGCTTTTTGCCATGGTCTATGCTATATACCATAACAGGAATGCGCTATTTGAATATACTCTGGTACTGCTGTTATAACCCTAACCCAGCTCCATCTTCAATTATCCTTTCCTGAGTAGATGATAACCTTTGTCATATTCATCTATCCTCTGGGACTACGATCAACATTAGCTGTCAGGATCAAAGCATTGCTCTACAGATGTCAGACAGATTATGCAAGCATCTAAAAGAACAGTACCATGTGGCAAGTTGAAGAAAGAACACCTGTGCATCCCCAGGGAAGCTGATGATAAGTTTCTAATGCACATACTTGTCCTGTAGCTTCAGGATGGCCTACTGCACAAGTGTGACATTGTATCCCTATGATAAGACAGTTTATGGCCCATAAATCATCACATTCTCATCCTGTAGATAAAATACCACTGCGGGACAAAGGCAATGGCAAATCCTTTACCACCAGCAGTAAGACTCGGGGTCATTGGGGGAGAATTTTATTAAGAAGGAAACTATTTAGAAAATGTAATATCATTTCAATTACTCACTGTTTTATGATTTCTGCTTGCGGTCACTGGGAAATTCCACTGAAGGAAATCTGTTATGGTCATGAAACAATCACTTAGATGTTCAGTTGATTATAATATAGAGCTCTCATAACTGGACTGTATGGAGTTGTGCATCTGTATGTTTATCACATGACCAGGACAGTCCTATTCTACAACTGCAAGTGGAGATCTAGAAAGACTATAAGGAATCAATACAAGAAGCATATTAGCGAATTGTAGAACTTTTTATCATACAGTAAATAAAATGTATTTGCTTAAAAAATTATGCCATTTTATCAATAGCCATGTAGATAATTAAAAGGAACCTGTCATCAACTATAAGCATCATAAACTAATCCATCATTCAGACACTGAGAGATAAAGTGTCCCTCAACAGACCGCATGCTGTTATCTCTGCAGGAGCTGACAGATAACATTGCAGGTGATTGCACAGCTGGGCATGTGTTTATTCACAGGCTGGGCTCTTCAAACAGTGCCCGGAGGCCCTTTTACATGCAAATGAAGATGATAAAGTGTTAATGGTTATTAATGGCCATTAACACTTTATGTAAAAAGATCGCTAAATCTTTCAGTCATTTGAAAGATTATCTTTGCATGTAAATGTGCCTTGTTATGTTGTTTAGACTTTAAGTGACAAGGAGTCCAGGGAGCATCTTTTAATATTCACCTTGTCTCCCGTTCCCACGTTTTCCCCAGGCAAAGTCAGAGCCCGCACAGCCAGCATAACTCTTTTCAGAAGGATGTGCTTGCACACTCCCATAGAGATGTACTGGATTGTGCATGTACTCCCTTATGACAAGAGTCATGCTTGCTGTGTGTATGCTGACTTTGCCTGAGGACACTGCAAGAATGGGGGACCAGGTATGAAAAGAGGCTCCCTGGACACCTTATCACCTAAACTATAAGTACTCTAGCTTAATTTATGGTACTTGTAGTTGATGACAGGTTCCCTTTAAATATCTTTCCTGGATACCACACACCTTATATTTGAGACTGGCTACGATTCAAAGAAAGATCTTAGAAAATGGTAAAAGAGACAAAGAGATCAACCTTAGACAGAATACAGCTAATCCATCATATTTTGTGTCAGTATATCCCTTTTCTTCAGCCTAGAAACATTTCTAATGCGTTAGAGAAGACGACAGAAACAAGGCTGTAGACAAAAGTTTATTTACACCATACAACATTTTAAATATTTTATACAGAGCTGCAGCAGAGAAAGCCACCATGAGCTTCCAAGATAAAACTGCAATAATAAAGATGTGAAATATATTATTCATATAAAAGTGAGATTATTACTTTATTGCATTTAAAGCAATGAAGAACGTAGCTCAACAAACATTCATTTAATGACAAAAATTTTGCTTTTTATATTATAAAGTAAAAAGTGTAGTAATGGCCAAACAGACTGTTATAAATTTTAAAAACTGCATATATACATTGTGCTTCATGGTGAAGTTTTTTGAAAACTAAACCAAATGAAGCTGTTACAACATGAATTGTTGTTTGAGGTTGATCTATAAAGATTACCTTACAAATCCATTCCACGGGTACTTACAACACATGATGGTAAGATTTGTACACCTGGTTCTGCACTAGATTTTCTAGTGAGAGTAGACAAGAAAAAGAAAAAAGAAAAGAAAAAGAAAAATAAAGAACACTGACATTTGGCACATGAAGTTCCTGACATGAATTTGTCACAAAAGTCCAGGCGCCAGGCTTCTAAAGTTTTTTGTTGTGTCAGTGCAAATGACTTGTTTTCTTCTTTCAGTCTTTTTTTTATAGTAATATTAAACCTCTGTTTGAAAGTCGCCTTCCTGTACATCTAAAGGCAAATTTAGACACTTCTCCCATTCCGAGGGTCTAAGTTCTAAAGAATCTTTTGCTTCTGAATCTAATACATTTATTGTTGTATAGTGTTGATATTCACTTGGGCTTTTGAAACTGTCCCATGGATTCTTGTTTACTGCTGAGTTATCCTGTTCAAAAAATATACAAAAAGAAACATTGGTTTAAATGACAGTTGTACTATAGGACTAAACCATCTAGGCCAGCTAATACACAGAAATAGAAAATATCCCAAACATTTTACATGTATTTATGAAAAGTTGCTTTGTCAATACAGGTATTGGGCAAAAAAATATATAGCAAATTCCATAAAGATGTTCAGCAATAGTCAGTGAAAGGGAGTTTCTGGGACTACAAAAAATATAATAGCCAGGCAATAGTGTAAAATAAAAAATATGCTGTAGTCACCTCTTTAAGTGGGCACCTGCTCTAGTGGAGGAACTCCCGTCTCTGATGCCGTAAGAAGTTACAGTAGTTAAGTGCAATCCACTGTACATCTGATCGCTCAGTCAATCACAGGCTTTACTAGTGATTCTTCCATAAGTGGCATGTGACCAATGAAGCCTGAGATTGGCCGAACAGTCATGTGTACAAGGAATGGCACATGACAGCTGCAGCTTCTTCCGGGATCAGAGAAGAGGGGACTGTGACCACTGCACTGGTATGGGTGGGTGGGGGAATTAAGGAGGTGAGTACTTAGACAGTCAGAAGGATAAGCTATGAATCTGTACCACCAAACAACTCTGCCAATAACCTGGCCAGTTGAGCATTCAGTTCAGAGACTATCGGATGACTTGAGGCAAACTGTTTTGATGGATCAAAGATTCATGCAGAAAGGTCTTGTGAAAAAAAGGTTTGGTACGGTGTTAGCCAGTAGAGTGAAGTGTGGTTGTTCTCAGTAAGAGAAACCAAGTGATCTTGTAGATATGATACCTTTTAATGGCTAACAAAAATACATGATGTTACATGATAGGTCTTGTGGAATACATGATGTTATGGAAAAGAAAGAGTAGACTACTGCCTTTGCTGTAGTTTTTACAATGCATAAACCTTAATAAAGTCCACACTAGCACTAAGTGGATATGAATATGATGACAAATATTGACTAGGAAAATGGAACTGAACTTTTTTGTAAAGCTGTGTGAAGAAGTAAGGATTCCCCATGTAACATTTTTTATTAACATACATGGCCATATTAATATTTGATTTTCCTTCAGTAATAATAAACAATAACAAATTGACTCTGCAATAATTTACTAAAAAAAAAATCTTGAATTCTCTGTTACTATAATTATGTGCACTGTGCCTTGTTCTGATAAGTTTCTCTACTCAGCACACGGACATTTCTTCCCAAATGCTAACCTCCTGCTACATAATCTTTTCTGCATAATCATGCACATTCTCTTAGTATTCATTTTCTGTTTAGTGTCTTTATGCCAAGATTCTTTGCAACACTGCCTTTTTCAGATTGGCAGACTCTGCTACCCTTTGGTGAAGCTCTTTAGAACTTTAAATGGTGGGCAGCTGGAACTACCATTGTGATGTATTGAAGCTCAGTAAACCCGATAAATCGGAATTTTAATCCTATAAGCAGGACAATAAAAAGTTTCTATTTACACCCGAAGGTTCTGCCTTCCGTTCTACGCAGGTACAGTGTGGAGCTGGCACCAGGCTGCGTACAGGTCTCCAGAGTGGAAGTTCTGTGGTTTGAGTTTGTTTTTTTCACTTCACCTTGGCATCAGTAGTGTCCTAACTGAGATGTAGAGGAATCCGAGGAAAACACTGCAGACTGCTGGAAGGTGTTGCTTCGCTTAAAGTATTGCTGAACTGTGAATGTCTTGAGATTTGTGAACTAATTATAAAGGTGGCTTGAGATCTGCTTTTATTAATCAGAAGAAGACGATCTTATTTGTTTTATAGAACTTTACATGAAAGCACTGACAGCAGGCCAGAGTGCATATATTGGCAAAGAAGTGGACATGATACCACTAAAGTAGAAAACTCTCCAAATAGTGATTTTAATCGTAACTTTTTAAACTTTTTATACCAATTTTTCACAGTTTTCATGATTTCAGCTAGCTACCCTTCAATAGGAATTTCCACTGCTCACTCCTAGGCTAAGTGTGTCTGTCACATGACCAAAATGGATTTGTATGCCCCGCTAGTACACAAAGAAAGATCCTATTTAGTGACAGCAACAGAGATATTGAAACTGTAAGGAAAATAATACAACCTTTCATTATCCACTAAGAATAACACTTCAAATTTATTTGCTGAAACCCAAGCATTGGTCGTAAATAGAGATGAGCGAACGTACTCGTTACGAGTACTTACGCACCCGAGTACCGCCATTTTCGAGTACTTCAGTACTCGGGTGAAAAGATTCGGGGGGCGCCGTGGCGGCACGGGGGGTAGCAGTGGGGAGTGGGGGGGAGAGGGAGAGAGAGAGGGTTCCCCCCTGTTCCCCGCTGCTACCCCCCGCACCGCCACGCCTCTCCCCGCCCCCCGGCGCCCCCCGAATCTTTTCACCCGAGTACTGAAGTACTCGAAAATGGCGGGACTCGGGTGCGTAAGTACTCGTAACGAGGACGTTCGCTCATCTCTAGTCGTAAACCTTGTCCATAGATGCTCTGCCAGTGCACGTTTCTGCACAGTATAATATATCTATATCTATGATGGCTTACCATATTTTCCCCTTCCGAAGATCTACTGGCAGAGACATGATTTAGACTGCAGACAGTGATTCTTAAGATCTGTAATAATTTTACTTACCATACTTCCAGTATTTGGTATATCCCGAAATCTATCCAGAGTTTGAAATTTCTGGTTTAATTCCTGAAATAGCTCCATGTGCCTCTTTCTAGTATGCATGACCTTCTGTTAAGAGAAATGATTATTTTATTTGAATAAATTATGCATGTGCAGGAATTACAAATTATATAAATTAGTAAGATGTAGTGAATTGTAATGCTAAGGATGTAATACAAGCAATCTCTAGTATAAGTCACCAGAAAACATAAAATTATTACTGCAGGCATAACATTTTGTTACTTTTTTGATGTACCGTCTTAGCAAACTGTACTGTATATCATACAGTAATTCCTAGTTATAGCTTCAGTATATATTTTTAAATATGATAAATTTTTTCATAGTTTGTACAAGCTGCAAGTTTTTTTTTAATACATATTAAATTAGTGGGATAGTTGTAGTAGTATTTCTAAGCAATTATAAGAGATAATAGTTAATAGTTGTTGGTTACCCCTAATTCCTATATTTACTTAAATTACACCAAATACATCACTATTAGGGATGAGCGAGTATACTCGCTAAGACACTACTTGCTCGAGTAATGTGCTTTAGCCGAGTATCTCCCTGCTCGTCCTTGAAGATTCGGGAGCCACCGCAGCTGACAGGTGAGTCGCAGCGGGGAGCAGGGGAAAGCGGGCGGGAGAGAGGGAGAGAGAGATCTCCCCTCCGTTCCTGCCCGCTCTCCCTCGCAGCTCCCCGCGCCGCCCCCCGAATCTTCAGGGACGAGCGGGGAGATACTCGGCTAAGGCACATTACTCGAGCGAGTAGTGCTTTAGCGAGTATACTCGCTCATCCCTAATCGCTATGCTTTATTAAAACTATTAAATGTAAAATGCATTTAAGTGCAAATGCAACAAAAAACAAAAGTCCGCACCTCCAACAAATACATTAACTGTGAAGGTCCACAAAAGCTATGGCAGCAACAGTTATTGTAACAAACGCCTGTTTCAGCACTCCTACACATTATAATATCTGCACAAAACTGTACAACTTTTGTTTATACTAACCGCATAAAAATGAAAGCTTCTTAGTGCACAATTTGACTTAATTATGTGGGTCTAGCCACCACATCCAGGCAAACCTCAATGGACAGGCTCCCAGCTCCATAGATATCTCTTTTTGGGCTAAAAAGCCCCCATGTAAATGGGAAAGCTGGATACTATACTATAACTGGACCACCTGGGACAGATGGGTAAATGGAGTGCATAACATGTGCAGACAGCCACTTCTATACAAATGTACATGCAACAAAAAACAAAAGTCTGGGAGGCCATACATTGAACTTTGCCTGGATGCGGCAGATGTGCCCACATAATTTGATCAAATGCTAAGAACCTTGCATTTTTATGCAGTTAGTATAAGCAATAGTTGTGCAGTTTTGTGCAGATATTAAATGTGTATAATTACTGAAGACTTGAAAGCTGAATATAACAAATTAGGCCTAATTCACTCTTGTGCTATGGATTCCTTTTTCTTGCTTCATTATGGGAGCAGGAAAATGGAATCCCTGGGCTGAAAAGATCCGCCTTATGACAGAACTGAATGGCATTAATGAACCCCATTGACTATAGAGTGAAAATCAGCAACAGAGGTTCCAAACAGAACCTCTGACACTTATGTGAACTCAGCCTTGCAAAGACGAAAATTCAATAAATCTTTTAAAATGTCCAAAGGTGACCATATAGGGTGAATTAGACACTGTTGAACTTTGTATGGTTGTAAATTTCTGTGGTGGTACGAACCAAATACAGTTTGATGACTGGTTGGTCATCCATCTGCCAGTCAGTTGATACTATATTTCATCTCTATGGCCAATTTACATAGATACCTTAAACAAAATGCTTATGCCTAATGTATGTCCTAAAGAGGCAGTACTTGACAAAAGAATTATATTTTGGGGGGTTTTCTGTATCACTGAGTCATGTGCTGCCTTCTCACACCATGCAGTTGGCATAACATGCACTAGGCAAACAGAACCTCTGACACTTATGTGAACTCAGCCTTGCAAAGACGAAAATTCAATAAATCTTTTAAAATGTCCAAAGGTGACCATATAGGGTGAATTAGACACTGTTGAACTTTGTATGGTTGTAAATTTCTGTGGTGGTACGAACCAAATACAGTTTGATGACTGGTTGGTCATCCATCTGCCAGTCAGTTGATACTATATTTCATCTCTATGGCCAATTTACATAGATACCTTAAACAAAATGCTTATGCCTAATGTATGTCCTAAAGAGGCAGTACTTGACAAAAGAATTATATTTTGGGGGGTTTTCTGTATCACTGAGTCATGTGCTGCCTTCTCACACCATGCAGTTGGCATAACATGCACTAGGCAGAAGTTTTGTCTAGAGTGCTTCTTTTGGAAATCTTTAGATTTTTTTTTTACTAATTAAATTCCAATTCTGAAATATATTATTTGCTTTCAAACCATTTTTTTTCTGATTGTAGATTTTTTATTTTACTTTCTGTATCTGATAATGGGGCAATCGTCTTGACCGTGTTGCAGCTCTGGTCTGTTAACGGCAGTTCAGAGATATGCTTTACATACACTAGATGGACATGTGGAAACTGGTTGTCTAGAAATGCCTCATTGACTTCTTTGGTATTTAGGCATGATCTGTGTAGAGGTCACTGTGCAGGTGAGAGGTATATTGTGACCATTACTTATTGTGAATAGTGTAATATTATGTTATCTACTATGCCAATGAGTTATGAGAAATGATCTCTACGAAGTATCAGCCTATTAAGAGGTTCAGTAGTCAGAGTGAAAACTGCAAGATTTTATTTGTATTAAGAGAAATGAACAATTCTAAATAGACCCCATCAAAACATGTTTCAACAAAAAGTCTTGATTCAAACCAAAGGTAATTCTTGCTGATGATACATGTCACATATACTACCATATTATGGCACCATATAACGCTTCCAGTTGTACTAAGACATAGTATGCCACCTAGAGAAGCACAGATAAAATATCTAAATGTCTAAGGGTTTTAAATATAGTATATCCAAAGTGTGGCACTATAAAGTGGAATCTTATGGCAGCAGGCAGCACATGGAGTCCAAGCTCTGTTCCGAAACCACATAGGAATATGAGCGGCTATACTAAAGCTCATTAAATTCAATACACCACAAATAGGGCAAATAAACATGATTTGTATTCATACACATTATATATAAAAAAAATGAGCTTTCATTTCCTTAAATTATCCATCCTTAGGCCTCGGTCACACGACCGTTTTTTGGTCCAATCTGCAGACGCGCTTGCGATCTGCAGATCTATAGACCAAATGCATCCCAATGGGATCGGTCGCATGTCCGCTTTTTATGCGGATGTGCGATCAATTATAGGACACAGCGATTTGCAGAATGAGCCTATGTGCATTCTGCGCATCGCTGTGTTCTATATATGCGCTCAATGGGGCCGGCGGCAGCAGCGCCGACTCTATTGAGAACATATAGTAGACAAATCATTCTCCTCTGCCACAGCTGTAACAGCTGTGGCAGAGAAGAACGATGTCGCCCATTGAATTCTATGGAGCCGGTAATACAGCCGGCTCCATTGAAAGCAATGGGCTGCCGGCGAGCGCGGGATGAATTTTCGGGAAGGGCTTAAAAATATAAGTCCTTCCCTGAAAATCATCCTAAAATGTGTAAAAATAAAAAAAAAATGTATACTCACCTTTTCCCTGCAGCCGGAGTTCAGCCGCGTCCGGCCGGCAGTTCTCCTGAACTGCTCTGTGTAGTATTCAGCAGGCAGGAATTTAAAATCCCCGCCTGCTGAATGGGCTGCCTCTGATTGGTCACAGCCCTCACCAATCAGAGGCAGCTCTCACTCACCCATTCATGACTTCATGAATGGGTGAGTGAGTGCTGCCTCTGATTGGCTGAGCGCAGGGACCAATCAGAGGCAGCTCTCAGCTATTGAATGACAGATTTTTTACACATTTTAGGATGATTTTCAGGGAAGGGCTTATATTTTTAAGCCCTTTCCGAAAATTCATCCAGCGCTTGCCGGCAGCCCATTGCTTTCAATGGAGCCGGCTGTATTGCCGGCTCCATTGAATTCAATGGGCGAACAGCGGACAGCGCTCCTTTATCGGTCCCGTTTCGCCCAAAACGCTGCAAGCTGCAGATTTTTCGGCGAATCGTCGGCCCCGGTCACGTGATTTGCGGATGCGCATCCGTCATGCGATCCGCAAATCACATGAAAAAACGCCCGTCTGACCGAGGCCTCAGTAGTCATCACAAGTTAGCTTCTTTTGTACACTTTCAAAAAATCAACAAATTGGTTGGTGTTGAAATTAATGAGCTGTAGTGTATCAAAATACTTTAATATTTTATTCAGTAAAAGTTGACTAAAAGTATAAATCAAGTTGTATAGCACTGTACTATACATTATCATGTGCTGGATTGGAAAATTGTAGCTAGTACTGGAGACCTAGTTTCTCAGACATATTTATTGACTTCATTTGCCACCTTGCACCCCAACAACCAGCTGTTCAGGGACTTAAACTTAGTTCCACTAGAGCTAAATGAACACATTTTGGCTCTGGTATTCCTTGCTTCTGATTTCTCCCAACAGTATAAGTACAGGGAACCGTTAACTTTCAAGTAACAAGGATTCATTTCCTTAGCCAAGCTTATTTTGCTACTGCAAGCCTTACTTGGATTTTCAGAACCTACTAACACACCATCTAAAAGCTCTAATTTTCATTATAAAATTCATTAGCGCCCTTGTGAGTTTATGAGATGGGACAATAGGGTTGCACCTACAGTACAAATTGTGCTTCTTTTTAGAAAGCCAATGTTGAGGAAGACACATATGAGAGCAAGGAAGTTTAATTTGATAGTATTTTTTTCCTTTATTTTGTTTGTTGCGTTAAGAATGAAATTACAAAAAAATAGGCCTAATTTGTGAAAATAACACTGAAAAACAGATGTGACCAACTGTTATTATTAGATAGAAACGAGCAATTAGTTAAGGTAATACTAACTGACTTATATACTGGGGCTAATTACATAATGAATGAGAGGGGAAAAAATCACCAGAGTGACCCTTTAATGGTCCCATAATTTAATTATTAGCAATGCAAATGAAGACTAGAAAAAGGGAAAAAAAAGACCCTTCACACAGTGTTTCCCAGCATCAAAGATTCTTCAGTTCAGATGTAAATAAGGCCCCCTATCCACGGACGTGATTTCACCGGCGGTGAATCACGCCGTCTTAAGCTTTCCATAGCGTTGCCAGCCCCGTGTCCACGAGCAAAGAATCATTGCGATTCTCCACTTGCGGACGGCAATTCACAGCATGCTGCGAATTGCCTTGATTCTCTGTAGTCAGCCTGTCAGATAGGCTGACCGGCAGAAATTCGTACAAATTCATTAAAAAAAAAAAATTTACTCAGCTAGAAGCGCTGTCCGACTCTTCTCCCCGCCCCAGTCAGTCTTCATCTGTATTCGTGTGATGGGGAGAAGAGCCAGACAGCGCTTCTAGGTGAGTAAAACAACAACAGCCCCATTGAAAGCAATAGGATAGTATCGCGGTCCTCTGCCACAGCTATGACAGCTGTGGCAGGGGATTGTTTTCTGTTTGCGGGAAGGCCTTCTACAAGCCCAGCTTCTCCAGTGAACGGACATCTGAAACTTTGCCCGTTGAAGGCCTGCACACACTATTTTGGGCACATGTAAAGAAAGCACGGAGCTTCTGTCACATGCATTTTACACATCCGTGGAGTGCATTTTTTTTGCGCAGATAGGCGCAGAAAAAAAACGCTCGTCTGACCGAGCCCTTAGGTAAATGAACTGGATTTTTTAGTAGCAGGAATTTCCCCAACAAATTCCTCGTGTGTGATCACACACTTGGAGAGCTGCAATTAGCGTAACATTGATCAACAGACCTCTAGGTCTCTAGGGACCTCTAGTATTCCAAATTGAAACATAATTTATTAATTTATAGTCTTTCACTGTTTTATATTCTTTTCATATCAGCACTGTTGCTTCTATTTATAATGGAAGCCAAAACATTGGTGGTGCATGACAGACTTCATTTACTTATAATGGGGTCCGATAGTTTCTGCTGAGGTGCCTGTTGTTTTGACCAGTAAAAACATGCTGCAGTCAGCCCTATCATTCCCATTGAAGGCGACAAATTTGATGATACAAACTACAATGCAGATGTGAGTAGAAACTTGTGTAAAGTTACTGTAAAGTATTTTAATATATTTGTTTTTAAATTTGCATCTGAACTAAGAATGTCTGGGAAAATCCTATGAACATTACATCCCCTAAGCCGAGTGGTAGTTCTTTTTTTTTTTGCACTAAATACTGGAACGTGTTCTGGATATACATGACTTAATGATATAATTATAGCACATTCACCTAAATACAAAAAAAGCCAAAAGCCACTGGGCGTTTTTTTTTTTATCTCCATACTTTTAAAAGACTGTGGAACAAAAAGTTCAATAAGTATTTAATTGATCCAATTAAGTAATCAGAGGTGTTTGCGTTTTGCATTCACAGCTGAGTGAAAGTGTTTCTCAAACTGAGAGGCGATTGTGATTCACTTAATTATTTTAAATGAGAGCATTGAAACTCAAAAATAACCAATAGTGTGTTTTCTTTTCTTAGGGAACAGAAGACATTATAACAACTACTTAGTGTCAACACAAGAAAATACATAGAATTAATTCTAACATTTTGAAGAACAAGGGTAAACGCATGATCATGATGACTTGGCCAAGTTGCATTCGACAGTTGTGTTTTTTTCTACATTTTATTCAATTTTTCAAAAACTAACAATGGAACAAAATTCACTATGACATAAATATGTCTTAAGATATCACTAGTAACTAGAGATGAGCGAACGTACTCGGATAAGCACTGCTCGTCCCGAGTAATGTGCCTTATCCGAGTACCGCTGTACTCGTCTTGAAAGATTCGCAGCGGGGAGCGGGCAGAGCGGGCGGGAGAGAAGGAGAGAAAGATCTCCCCTCCGTTCCTCCCCGCTCTCCCCTGCAGCTCCCTGCTCCGCAGCGCGTCCCGAATCTTTCAAGACGAGTACAGCGGTACTCGGATAAGGCACATTACTCGGACGAGTAGTGCTTATCCGAGTACGTTCGCTCATCTCTACTAGTAACATTTTCAAGTACCATATTGCATTATTCCAATGTGATATAATGAAAAATTAATCCAAACGATGATTTCAAAATAAGTGCTCACATAAGTCCAAATCCTACTTAAAGGGGGAATTCTGGGCACAGACTAAGATTTTAAAATTGAATGCAAATCATCACAATACGTCATTTTATAATAGGTTCACTGTACCTGGTCTAGCTACTTTCTACATTTTCTATCTATGACATGTGACCTTCTGCCTCAAAAATATCTCCACTTTTGCTGACATCTTGTCTGTATTTGCTATTTCCTCCCCTGTCCATAGCCTCCCACATTCTGTGAGCAGCAAAGTGGGGGACAGGAGTGTAAGCACTTTGCTGTATTGCCCATGTGCAGTTCAGAGTTCTGGAAGGCTCTCCGGCACTCTGAGTGAGAGGGAGGTAGGTACTGGTAAATTGCAGGACCTGTGAGCTGTGGGCGGAGGTACAGTGCTGTCAGGGAGTCAAGCTCTCTGCATGCTGGAAGTTGTAGGTAACAGTCTGTTGCTGGGTTTACTGTAAAAGTAATGCATGTAAAAATAGTGACAGATTGACAGACACATGGAATGAAGAAGAGGGTCCAGAGATATAGATAAAAGGTACAGGTTGCTGTTATGTAGCTGTACCTCCTAGATTTCAGCATTTTCAGAATTTCCATTTTGTGCCCAGCAAAACCGTTTAATCAAGATCACACCAGGTTTTGAATGGAAGAAAAATGTTTCTGCCATTTTTTTGATTTACTCCCTCAATATCGTTTCAGGTATCAATTGACATAAAACAATTTTCTCCATGCAGTCCCTGCCACAGAGGCATGACCTCACTGATGCGACAAAGAATACTTAGAAACAAAGGAAGATTGATAAACCCCAATAGGCCGCTACCTCCAAACATCAGCTCAAGCACCAGACAATAGTGACCCTATATTGAGTCACTTTCTCAGATTGCCAAGTGAAAGTCCATGTCCAGAGTGTTAGTGGGACCTAGGGCACTAAAGAATTTCTCTCAAGCTTTTGCAGGCATATTATTGAGTCTCAACATCAACTTACATAATGCTATTCTCAACCAGAATTTGAAAATAAAGGGCTTCCAACTGTGAAAACATTTTTGCTTGGACTCTTAGTGTCTTTCTACCTCTATCTTTTCAAGCCCAAATAATTTCTGCAGATGAGTGATGATCTCAGAGATCAGGGGTAAACTTGGTGACAAGAAGTGAAAAAAAATTTCTCTAAGGACTGCAAGAAGAATTTCATGTCCATATTCACCTAGACCCAACTCAGATAGAGAATGGAAAAATAAAATGAAGGGGTCCATTTCTGGGCTATATGCCAGATAGTGGAAATAAAGCTCAGTATTTTCTTCCAATAGATTATTACATTGGGACAGAGCCAAACGCCATGTAGATCTGCAAACGTGTCTGGTATCTTGGATAAGGCATAAGTCTGTTTCTGTGTGAAGCTGACAGAGGGAAATTAAGCTATAGGCTCTATGAATTAATTTGAAATGTAGCTCCCGCCATTTTTCATTGCAGGGGTGACTAAAAAAACAAAGGCTTTAAAATAAATAAAAATTGAATATTCACCTATCCCTACTGCTCCTCATTCAGTGTGCAGGCCCGTTGTTTGCCCCACAGAACCCAGAAGAAATTGAGGGTGGTCACGTGTTGTTCATTATGTTTGTGAGTGCTTAGCCATGTACAGGCTTCAGCAGCCATAGAAGAATCATGCTGAAGCCTGTGAGTAGCTGACGGGTCACGTACACAATGAATAGAACGTGACCGCCCACCACTTCTTGCAGTCTCCGAGCATTGGGTATCGGGGCTGCAGTGCTGGATAGGGAGGGGCAAGTGAGTATTCAATATTTATTCATTTTAAATCCTTTTAACTTTTTTTTTAAGTTAATTCCCTCATGTTAAACCAGCCTTCTGTTCTAAGGGTTACACCTATAGCCCAGCATTTTCTGGTTGCTGTAGTCAATATGATGGAGGACTTTACAGATTTAGTTAGCTTATTGTACTTTGTATGGAACAAAGATCTCATATTCCACGAGAAGCCAAATCTCCTTTCAAAGGTGGATTAGAGTAATGAGAGGTGGCCTTCAGCCAATCGACCACATGTCTAGACAGACATGCAAGGTTATACTCTCCATAAAGAGCTGAATCAAAGTGAAAATAGCAATACTTTACCCTGTTCACCTTGTTGGGCTTATTTACTATTTTAAATAATTCAAATTACACTAGAAAACTGTCTTACATGCTTGCGCCACATTTATCATGTGTTTTTAGACACTTTCAGAAAGTTTTTCCGAAAGGGTGCGTGGCCTAATTTGCACCAAATTGCACCAAACGTTTGGTGCCATTTTTTGGGTGTATACTAAGCTAATAAGTGGTCTAAATGTAGGCTAGACAGTCTTAAAATTTGACAGATTTATCACTCAGGGATAAATAAGGAGCATTTTATGACTATCTAGTCTAAGTTTGCACTGACTAATTTTTAGACAGTATTAGCAAATAAGCCCCATTGTTCTTGAGCACAATGGTACTATCATTCCAGGCTGAGTATTCTGTTACACAGTCATCACCTTCGAGCTCCATAAACTAAGAAAAAGGGGAGATCTCCAGGAGTCCCAGAAGAGTTGGCAATCTCCTGGCTGATGCATTTCCTTTGAGATATACATACCTCTCACCTACAGCCCTCCCCACACCTGGGTGCTAGTCCTGCACCTTGATGGTGTCTGAAGACTGTAGTGGCATCAGAAAGTGACGAGGACTGCAGGAAGAGGTAGATGTGAGGATCCGCATATCTGGTCTGGAGTCTTTTTTTATGGGATGAAGACATATTTTTGCATATCTATTCATTTATTTTTTTGACTGAAATTTCAAGGGCAGAACACTAAACTCTTGGCCACTTCAGTGTTCCTTGTTTTTTTTACTGCGCTCTGTTGCAGATTCTTAATGTCTCCTCTACGGTACATCAGGTTACTCCTGCACTTCTGTTCCCAATTTCCTATCTAGATCATGAGATGGTTGTTAACACTATTTTAACTACTGTATACGCTGCAAAAGGCTTCACTCACATTTTTTGGACTAACAATATAGTACAGTTTCGTACAACATTGAGGACAACCATTTATATGCTGAAAATTAGCCATACCAATGATGTGCACTATGAACAGTATGAAAAATCAGTTTGTGAACTTGATTTTTTTAGTTAATTATTTTGTATATTTACAGCTCATGGTCACATCAAAGTTATGTGTACGGTGCCTGTACTGCAGTCTACTGAGGCTCTATGGAACTACATGGCTTCTGCAACACAGGAACTGTCAAGTTCCATATGTACTGCGATACTCTTCCCTATAGGCAATGATACTAAGGGGAGAATAATTTACCATTACAGCATCCGAAGGAGCGTGCCACAATTTATTTCCTTTAACATTCTATATGTCTTCGTATGAAATTAAAGGCATAGGGAGGTAGAGTGGAAGCTACATTCTCGTCTAAAAATGGGACCATAATACAAATGGGCGCAGAAGTCCTTACATTGGGCAATTATCATTATGATGCTTGCAATAGTTCAGATCCTTGCAACAATAACAATCTATTAGGGCTAGCTCACATCAGTGCTTGGGAATTCTATTTTCCTGTTCCATTCAGAGAGCAGGAAAACAGCACCCCCTGGCGGAACGGATCGTTTTTATGACAGAACTAAATGGCGCCTAACAGACCCCACTGATTATAATGGGGTTTATTGAGTTTCCGACTGGCCTTGTGCCTTTTTGCAGCATTAAATAGCACAGCATGCTGCCTTAGGGCTTTTTCACACTAAAGTGTTTTTATGCACATGTAGTGTCCCAGAATAACATCCTGGTCCCCTCCATAATTGTCATACATGTTCTGTTTCATGTGCATGCGCTGTGCAAAACTATCATGTCTATTTTCTGTATGCGTGTTGCACAGCTGCGGCATCTGAAGGGTTAACTCCCATAAAATCATTGCCTGTCAGCTCTGCTGCATTTTGAATGTATCTATCCTACTGTGTCATGTGGTACAAATGAGGAGATAAATGTGAGTGTCTGAGAGCGGGAAGGGGTCTTCTACAATCTGTGTTGGAGCAGGGTTCCATCTTACCTGCTGCGGGAGCTACCACAGAGCCACATGGGAGCACCATCAGCTCCCATGTTGGCGAAGATGGAAGAGGAGGAACAACATCCCGTAGCGCATGGAAAGTGGATGTGAGGGGAGTGAGTCCCTTCCAGAAAGAGAGAGCACAACAAACCCCATTCTTACTACAGAACAGGTACCCGTTCACACTACAGGCGTTTATTTTTCTGGTGTGGCCGTCCGCCATTAGGATCCTCACACAAAGGTACGTGATTGTGACACCCATGCGGAGAATGCGCAGGGTGCATTTAAGCTAAGCCTTCTTCTAAGTAATTTTGTCTTGCCAGAGAGTATGTTGAGAGGTTCTTGTCATTTTACCTCCTCCGGAGTATATATTGTGTCCAGGACCGGCGACATATAGATAATGTGGGCTATAGGGCCGTACTGTTCCTGTGTATTGTTCCCCCAACCTCTGAGCTTCTGCCTGTAATGTCTACAAGTGAATGATACCTGTAATTGCCTGTTTATACAAGTTTATCTAAGTAAAGTTTTACCGGGCCTCAACCGTTCCTGAGGACCCGAGGTACGATACACTTGTCGAGTGTTTATTAATCCGCCGTGTATGAATGCTGGTGTGTGGAACGGTGCCGTCACGAACTGACAACTACTACCCCCCTCATCCTGAGGACTACTGGCCCTATCCTCTGCTGCAGTAACTCCCTTCGGGAACAGAAGTTGGTAAGTGCCACCGTGACAGGTCCATGCACTACACCCACCCAACTCCAGCTGTATGCTTGGGTAGAGAGCCATTACCCTGCAGTAAATCCACCAACCGGTTGCCGGATGCAAAATCTGCGTGCTAAACGCAGAAAATAGAACCATTGATTTCAATGGGTTTGTACACAAAAGCGCGTCTTGCGTGCATTTTGTGTGTGCACAACAAAGTAGAACCTGCTCTATCTTTCTGAATTTTGGGCAGCAAATGTCCCATAGAAGTCTATAAAAGGGTACAAAAATACACAAGGGGAAGAGTGTGACACTGCGCAAAACGCAGGAAAAAGAAGACAGCTGGCCTTATTAGGCTTTATTAAACATTCAATTCCACGGTAAAGAATGCATGTCACACGTGTGAACTGGCCCTGCCAGTCCAAACATCACTGTAATATGTGCAGACATGGATGCAAATCACTGATCATAGTCCTCTCAAACTTCATTCCTGGGCAAATACACTGCGATGTGATGAGCGTATTTGCGCAAATCCCCGTGTGAAGCTGTCCTTATTTTGTTATGGAATTCAGGTTGATAGAAGCCTCGGATATTGATGTGAATGAGCTCTTAGTAAGCTTTTGGGGCTCCTGCACATAAGCGTTTTTTTTGCATGTTTCTGCTCACGTAAAATCTACACGCGCTAAATGCAGAGAATAGAACCCATTTATTTCAATGGGTTCCTTCTCATAAGCCCGTTTCGCATGTGCATTTAATTTTGTGTGCAATAGGACCTGTTCTATTTTCCTGTGTTTTGCGCAGCGCTGGCCCCACAGAAGTCTATGGGAGGTGTGCAAACACATAAAGGGAAGGGTCGAACACTGCGCAAAATGCAGCCAAAGAAGACAGCTGGACCTCATTAGGCTTTAATAGCCAATCAATTACACGAAAAAGGAGTGTTAAGCGCGGGTGTGAACTGGCCCTGTGCACACAAATATTACAGTAATATGCACTGATGTGCACATCAGGCTGATTACGTGCCTCTTCAAACATTGTTCGTATGCAAATACGATTTGCTGCTTTGAGTGTATTTGCACATATGCTCATCTGAGGGAGCCCAAGGCTGTGTTATGGCTCTGAGTTGTGCAGCACCTAGACATTTATGGATGGCCTTATAAGTCTTCTCACTAGGTGCCTCCTTCACGCAGGCGTCAAAATCACGCGAGATATTCTATCTTGTGCGTGCTCTCTCTATGGGGCCGACGGCAGCAGCGAACTACAAGAAAAGTGCACGTAATGCGATGTCTCCCATTAAAAACGCCCTGCATCCTCGGGGATTTCACATGGATGGGTAATGCGATATGGCGTCGGGATTCACAGCTCCATATCACGTTCGCCTGTGTCAAGTTAGCCTAAGGGAGGAAACATACCCTTCTTGTACCTGTACATAACACAGCACCCTTATACGGGTATGGGACTATATCATAGCTTGGTACTGTATGCCACTGATTTCATATGGAGACATGTTGGGGTATTCTTCTTTACTGTCATACACCTCTGCACACGTCTTAGCTGTATGTATAAACCCTGAGGCCTCCTTCACACGGGCGGCATTTTGACGCAGAATAGACACGTCAAAAACTTGCGTCTAAAAGAACCAATGGTTTCCTATGGGTTCTTTCAGACGAACGATTTTTTAACAAGCCAAAAAAAATCACACGTGAAAACGTGGCGCAATAGGTGCATTTTTTTGACGCCAAAATTTCTCTCTGCCAAAAGATAGGGCAAATCCTTTCTTTTGATGGCACACTGCCCGCAGCTCCCATAGACTCCTATGGGGGCTGACCGGCAAAGGGAGGGGGAGTGGCATACTGGGAAATAATAGCCGTGACGTGCTTGCGGCTGCTATTCATTCACACGATTTAACGCTCCGATAGCTGCAAAGTTTTAGCGCAGGTATAAGAGTGTGAAACTTATGCTTGTGTGAAAGTGCCCTTATTTGTGTTGTAAGTAACTGCATGACATCATTGTTGTCATTTTCATGATGTATTTCTCAGAATCTATAAAAATTATTTTTTGCAGTTTGTCTTTTGAATACTATAAACTAAAGCACGTTGGCAGCAGCTTATCCTATGGAAACCGGATGAATCAGTTGTTTTCACAAAACTCCCAGAAACAAGTGCGGACAGCCCTTCGCTAATATGCCGCGACACACGCGTACATCTGCCGAGCACACAAATTAAATGATATAAATAACATATATTCAGATGGCTTCTCTTCCCACAGAATAAAACTGCCTCCTGAAAAAAAAAATGTCTGCTAGGAAGCCTCATCAGCTAATTAAGGCAGAATTTTTAGAGCGTTAACTCACGTAAAATGAAATATCTCCCATGTAGTAGAGAGTGACTAATTATCAGTCTCTTTAAATATCGCTTCATTTTGTTTTCTCTGTGTACTTTATGCCAGCTGCTGCTTTACTGTATTATTTGTGGAAATCTCCGCAGTGCATTCTGCAATCACCATCTTCTACATGCAGCAGGAATGTCAGACTCAGGAGCCTTAGCAACAGTTGCCATAGCGAGCGTTCTCGTATAGCGTCTACTGCAGCTCTACAAAACCAGCCACACTGATTATTCATTCTTCATTCTTGGCATTTGGAACAGTTTTTTTTCTCCAAGTGTTACACTGCGTTGTTCTGTATCTGCACTGGGTACCACTAAAGACATATCATGTAATGGGAGAATTCTGTTAGTGACATCACATTGGTGTCCAGAGGATGTTTAAGGGGTTCTTCACACAACTGTGTTTGCGTGAGTAATTGCGTACACAAAATTTGCATTTAGAAAACAGAGAATAGAACCCATTGATTTCAATGGAATTGTTTTCATGAGCGTGGTTTGCTCACGCACTTCAAGCACGCGGAAAAAAGTAGGACCTGCTTTATTTTCCTGTGCTTTGTGCTGCAAAGGTCCCCATAGAAGTCTATGGGAGGTGCACAAATACGCAAGGAAAAGTGTAAAAAAAAATACAGGCAAAAGAACATATATGGATCTCATTAGGCTAAATAGCTTTTCAATCCATGGGAAAAATGTGTCTGCATGGGAATTGGCCCGGCATGTGTAAAACATACAGTAATATGTGCAGACACGCGCACAAATCTACCTCATCTTTCCTCGTCCATACCCATATAGGTGGCGCTGTGGTGAGCATTTTGTGAACTGGCTCTGCATGTGCAAAAAGTACAGTAATATGTACAGACACGCACACAAATGTGCCTCATCTATCCTCATCCATATGTAGTGGCCCAGTACATGCTTTCCTGGCCCCCTCTATAATGTCATACATGCATGTCTTATGTTGATGCTCTGTGCAAAACTGTCTTGTCATTCTGTTATGTGTATTGCACAGCTACAGCAAAGGATGGGTTAATGTCTGCAAAGTGTGAGCTGACTGTCTGCAAATATATCAATTTATGTCGTGTCATGTGGCGTGAGTGGCTATACATGTGAGTGCTTAAGAGCAGAAAGAGGTCCATGTCTTCTGGGTTCCTGAGAGTGCCAGCTACATGCAGTTGCCATCAACTTCCATGTGGTGAAGAATGGAAGAAGAGGAGCGATTTCCCAAGTGTCTGTATCTATGAAGAAGGAGTGAGCCACCAAAAGAGAGTGAGTGAGTAACAAGTGAGCATTTCATCCCAAGGCCTAGTGCAGAGGTACTCATCTATTATCATTGTCTTTCACACCCGAGCGTACTGAAGTTTGGGACTGCCAGGTGGAGTTACTCTATCTCATTGTTCACACTCAAGCGTCCTGAAGTCTGGGTCTGCTGAGTTGAGGTACGTGTTCTCAGTTCATTACACACAGGTGCCCTGAAGTCTGGGTCACCATGTGGATGTACTCTAGCCTGTTTATTGCCTACAGTTTCCAAATCTGTCATTTGTGCCTTGTGTATTGCTGAAGTTACGGTTAAGTAAAGTTATTCCAGGCCCTGACCATTCCCAGGGACCTCAGGTACTACACTCTTGTCTGTGGCTCAATTATTTCCCCACCAATGTTCATACCGGTCTGTGTCGGAATAGTGGCATCACCTGTGACAACCCCTTAACCTATCCTAATGTTTATTGGACATCTCCATGCTAGGGTGTCCGGAAGAAGCCCAGCGCTGCCCTGGCGCTGGCTGCGTGCAATCCTCCGGGAGGGAGCGTGGTAAGTGCCGCCGTGACAAGCCAACATCTTGCCCTCCAGGCTCCTCAGCATATGCCATGTGTCTGGGGTCATCCTATACGATGCTGCACATACTCATATAGGTTGTGCTGTGGCGACCTAAGGGCTTCTTCCTAGCACGTATCTTCCCACTTCTTTTTTCAAACTCCTGCGCTCTGGCACAGAGTTTGAAAAGCCGGGCAAGGGATTTTCCTCGTTCAGGCGCAACTATGCTCTGTGCTGTTGCCGAGTGTAGTTGGGCCCACGCTCGTGGGAATAAGCCCTTAACCCCTTGAGTGGCACGCCCGGAAATTTTCCGGGACGAGCTCCACTGCTCATAGCAACATAGCCCGGAAGATTTCCGGGCTATGTATCACTATGGGAGCTGCAGAGCACAATTCCACAAGCTGTGACAGTGTGCTCTGCCTGCACAGACCCACAGAGAACAAAGCAAGGGCTTTGAAAAACCAGCAGAAGATATTGCCGACATGTCGGCAATCTCCTGCTTTGTTTACAGGTTGCCATAGAGACCATCGGCTTGTCAGAAGCAAGCCGATGGTCTCTGTGGCAGGGAGAGCTGGTTGTTAGCTGTCAGAGGACAGCTAGGTACCAGCTCTTACAGCAGAGATCAGAGAAAACCTCCGATCTCTGCTGTGTTAACCCTTTACATGCTGCAGTCTATGTGACTGCAGCATGTAAAGGGCTGTCACTGCAGCATGTAAAGGGCTGTCACCATCGGACCCCCGGAATGTGATCAGGGGTCCTGATGGGTCCCTGTGGAAGTCCCCTAAAGGGACAAAAAAAAAATTTAAAAAAAAAAAGTTTAAAAATTATAAAAAAAATTATAAAAACACTTGTCTCTCTTTACTTTGTGAAAAAAAATACAATCACACATGTGGTATCCATGCGTCGTAATGACCCAGAGAAGGAAGTTAATGCATTATTTAACCCCTTAATGACATGGCCTCTTTTTTTCTTTTTTCCCCATTTCTGTTTTTCCTCCCTCCTGTTTAAAAAATCACAACTTGTCCTGTAAAAAACAAGCCCTTATATGTCAATGGAAAAATGAAAAAGTTATGGCTCTTGAGACGCAACTGCAAAATTAGTTGAAATTCAATGATTAGACCATTTTAAAAAACCTGCCCTGGTGGGCACGACAGGGTGGTAGGAAACCCGCCACTCAAGGGGTTAAAGTGATTATATGTTTTTGCAAGTGTTTATTCACATGGCCATAAATAAAATGTAAGTGCAGTTTGTGTATTTCACAGACAGCACACGGACCTTCTGAGGTTATTCACACTGGAGATTTCACACGGATTGATGTATATAAAAAAAGATCACTGCTTGTTTTATTGTTGTCCATTTTCCTGAACAACAGAAGGGCATGCAATGTATTATGATGATGATTATCCATTCAGTTGTATCGGTCAATCTATGGATCGATGTTCTCCACGCATTCCTGTCTTTCGCCGCTTCTTTCAGTTCGGCGATTTACATGTTCGTGGTGGCATGCAATGTATGGGGCTCCGTAAACATTGGGCAACACCCGGACATTATCTGTGTGTGGACAGGTCATGACCATATGAATAAGCTCTTAAGGGTCTCCAAAACAAGAACAAATATGGCATAACCCATACTTTTTATTCTTGCAAAGAAGTTTTACATCTGCAATTGTAAGTTTCATCTTTCTCCTTTATACAGAAACAGTATAGACTCAGGATGGATTTGCAGAATTTTTGTTTTTTTATATTCGGCAAACATGTATCTAGCAATATTCAACTGCTTGCATGTATTTGTCATTGACTTTTCATGAATTCTCTGGTATATACATCAAGAAATGTACCTGACATAAACGTACTGGTAGTAAACACAGTTTTAGCTTCAGTCGTGTTCACATTAGTATCATGGCTTTTAGCTGTAATGGATCTAATGCTGCCATCTATTATACTGGAATGGCTGATGAAACCATCAACAGAGGCTGGCAACATTAATATCTGTAGAGACTTACACTGGCATGAAAGTCTTTTATCAACTAATCTAGATAGGTCTTACAAATTAGACAGATCATTGGGGGGTTGTCTGACCACTGATACCTTATTCTTCATTCCCAGTGGAAAAGGAGCTGTGCATGTAAGTATACCTATTTCATAAAGGTTTTGACATGTCAAGTGATATGTTGGAAATTTTCATAGGTGGGGATATTAAAACTTTCACTGCTCTTTGAAATCAATGGATGGAGGCACTCAGCTAAGAGTTGCGCCCCTTCAGTTCTGAGTGGCCTTCCTCTGAGAGTGAACAGAATGCTGTATGGAATGACTGACTTTCTATGGATCTTTAAACTGATCATGTTTCCAAGGAGAATTGAAGAAGGTTGATCAGGGCCAAAGGGGCACAACCCTCAAGCAAGTGCTATTGCAGCCTTGTGTCATCAACTGGTGGGGGTTTTAACAGTTGGACCCTTACTAATAAAAACTTATGACATGATATGGCAAGAGCTTTACAAAGCGATATGTACACTTTAAAAGCAATATCCACTTTTCAGGAACTGTTATCTTATCGTTATGCCATTACGTTTGTAGGCAAAACTCTGTTACAAGGTCACAATCTAGTAGCTTATCTCTGGCTGAATTCAATGAATAGCAGAGTGCTACCTGTGATTGGCTGAGTGCTGTGACCAATCACAAGCAGCGCTCAGCTGTCATTCAATGAATGGCTGAGAGCTCAGCCCATCAAACGCAACCCTTTCAGCAGGTGGGGAAAAGCTGAAAAGCTTCAGAGCTTCAGAGCAGTGCAGGGAGAACAAGTGGCAGATAGACGTGCCTGAGCCTCAGAAGCGGCGGACAGGTAAGTACATTTTTTTTTTTTTTAACTACAGCTAGGGATAATTTTCAGGGAAGAGCTTATATTTAAAGCCCTTACCCAAAAATCACTGCAGGGGTTGATGGCAGCCCATTGCGTTCAATGGAACAGCGGCTTCCTCATTGAAATCAATGGGAGAGCTTGCGATCCGGAACGGATTAATGGCTTTTTCATTCATTTCAATGGGGTAAATTGATTTGACTTACGAGTGTTTTGGGTTAAGAGCTTCGTCACGGAACAAATTAAGCTCTTAACTAGAGATGAGCGAGCATGCTCAGTAAGTGCAGTTACTCGAGCGAGCCTCGCTCATCTCGAGTAACTGCCTTCTCCTTCTAACGTGCTCGGGGGGGGGGGGGGAGAGTGAAAGGGAGCAAGGGGGGGAGAGAGAGAGATCTCTCTCTCTGCCCCCCGCTACTCTCCACCACCCGCCGCTCACCCCGTCGCCCCCCTGAGCGTGCTCACTCATCTCTACTCTTAACGCAAAGCACCACTGTATTCTGGAATGGTTTTGATCATAATACATTTCTAATAGCCATATTTCTCATAAAATAATTCTTCCAAGAAAAGATATTACACTTCAAAAGGATAAAAATGGCCATTGCTGCATTCTGTGCGTAGTTCTTTGTTTATATATAAATTATATTTTTTGTCAAGTTTACAAAAATTTATGAATAAAAATATTCATAGTGCATCAGTGATTACTAAAGATTTAGAAAGAATGCTATGAATGCCATGGATAGTTGTGAAGAAGCTTCATGTTAGCATAGTAAACTTTTTACTAAAAAAAAAATTCAGAATTTCAATATTTCCAGACAACAAACCAGTCTATACCATGGAGCAATATTAATTTAAAAAAACACACTCCTTCTAAATTTGTCATGTCTTGTGCAGGACATAAAAAGACGGGACATGACACCAGAGTGTGCTCCATGAATCCCTATTTTATGCACCACCCCCTCCAGCCCTGAATTACGTATAAGGGTGGTTTCAGACAGTCACATGCACAACTATGCTTGCCATGCTACGTATGGAGCGTAGTTGCGCATGAATGTTTTTTTTTCCTAAGACCATTAAAACTCCGTGCCATAGTGCAAAAATGTGGGAAGATAGGTCATGTCCTACATTTCCCAAAAATAGGGCAAGTCCTATCTTTTCTCGGGCGTAGTATTCACACTGTAGAAAAGAGCTAGTGATAGCAAAACCATGGCAATCAATGGTTTTGTTTTGCCCCGTTTATCATGGCCGTATAACAGGTCAAGAACACATTCATCTGTTTAAGCCCTCACACTGTGTCAGTTTACCTTTAAAGGAGATTTCCACTAAAGGAACTTATCCGCTACCCATAGAATAGGGTATATTTGTCTCATCACTGGGTGTTTGATCTGTGGGTGAATGGCACACCTTGAATGCCCCATATGAATTAGCGACAGTGTGCATGTTTGACTGTCACAATGTTCACTTGTATAGGACGGAGGAAGCTAGCTGCAAAAATTGTTCTCACTCCATTCCATAGAAGTGAATGGATCAGCATTTCTCAGGATCACTGGGGGATTCCAGAGTTCAGACCCCCAGCAACTGTGGATAGGGAATAAATGTCTTCATTGTTAAATTCCCTTTTAAGATATAGATATAATATTGTGTGATAAACTATATATTTTGTGTGGATTATATGCACTGAAAATACTGTCCATGAGAACTCAATAATGTGTGTCCTTGAAAAATAAATGTCAAATACAGAATTCAAAACATCCAGGATCTAAGGATTCAATTCACTTATAGGGATTTTCCCACGGGGAAGAGGGGACTCCGTAAGGGTTACCTTAATCCCCATGAGGACTTACAGGACTTTACAATGGGACATTTAAAAAGTGCTTCTGGGCAGCACCTTTTAAATGCCCTGCTGTAAGCAGTGGGGTATTTCTCCTGCCACACTGCTAGGCAATCGCCCAGCAGCAGGGGCAGTAGGGGGCTCCCTGCCCCTCTCTCCCCAAGGGAATTCTCTATAGCATGGAGAGAGAGAGGGGGTGGAGTTACAGGGCTTTCCCCAAGGGCTTTCTCAAAGAGTGTGGGAGGAGGGGGCAGGGCTAGAGGGATCAGCCCCTGGTCCTGCCCTTCTAGGCTGCTCCTATATGGTTTGCTATAGGAAATATCTGTGAGGATCCACATAGCCCCGCCCACTTATTTAAGCCCCACCCACTCTGCACTATGGGGATTTCCCTTTAGATGTCCCCATAGCAGGGAGATAGAGGGAAGCTATGAGGGATTTCCCAATAGCAAGGAAGAGAGAGCGGAGCTATGGGGGATTAACCCATAGCCCCGCTCCATCTCTGCCTGTTATGGCGAAATCTTCCATAGGTCCACTCCATCTCTCCCTGCTCTGGGGAAATCCCGAAGCTCTGCAGGGCTTCTCTTCTCTCTTCCCCTGGAGCAGCTGCACTTCTCCAAGGGGCAGCTGCTCCAGGGAATGGGCGAATTTCAGGCGCATGAAGATTGGTTCTTCTGTGCTTAGAAATTTTGCCCATTCACACGATCTGCAAAATGCAATTTTTAGAACGCCTATTCTTTGGCGAAAAAAATCGCTTATCTGACTGAGCTTTAATAATCACAAAGCATAGGGACATTTTTAATCATAAACCACCATCTACTCACCTGCTTGTGGTGACAAGTATGATTAAAGCACTATGAGTGAGTGAATAGATCACAGGATTCTCAATGACCACATTTATAATTTGATACAATAATGTTTTCACTCTAAGATGTGTATTGTGGGGTCAATTTCACAGTACCTTGACAAGGGCCATAGCTATGAATGTGTGATCTATGTACTGTTGTATACTGTAGTTAATAAGTTGACACTTTTTTCCTATAGCTATATGAATATGCCATGATTATGTAAACCAGAAAAACCTGTAAAACTTTTGATATTGCAGATAATTAGGAAGTAGAGATTTCTGTGTAACGTAATTGGAACTACCCAATGTCAGACCACATGCCTAGAACTGTTATCACGGGAACACAGAAGCCCCTCTTACAGAAATTCCGCAATCACTTATAAGTTAGCAGAGGAATAAGGACTTATATTTTCACATTTGTAAAAGGCTGGAAACACACATGCAGTTTGTGGTGCATGTTTTTGAGCAAAGGCCAGAAGTAGATCCAGTAGGAAAGAAAAGTTTAAGTCTAAGTCCTTCCTTTATATTTCCTATTTGTCTTGAATTTACTCCAGGCTTTGGCTCAAAGTTGTATCAAAAATTCAATCAATAACTGCCACAGTACTTGTGGGGTTTCTCGCTAAAGGTAAGGTAACAAAACTATAGAACGAAAATCTGTGCACAAATCTTTGTTGTATAAACCATAATGAAACATTTACTGAGCATCTGTACCAAAGTCAATGATACAGATACAGCTCCTATACAAAACATTATTTAATATGTAACTTACTTCAAAGTCAAGGTCAGAATACCGAGATTTTCTTCTCTATTGTACAGGAGAAAAAAAAGAAAATGAAGAATGGTATTAAAAATCTGATTTATGTTTAAGCATATGCATTTTTATCATTTATAATAAAAGAGACTTCTATGCTAACATTTCTGAGGTTTGGAACTCTTATCATTGTCAATATTCAGAACCTTTGTTCACAACAGGAATCAATCTTACATGGTAAATCTGGAATTAACACATAAAAGTATGTAGTATGTGCTTCGCCACAGTGGGCAACTTGGATTAGTAAGGATAAGCATCTTTAATTAGTCAAAAAGTGAAGCCTTGCAAACAGCTACACAGACTCTGCCACCACCATAAATAATAAATCAGTAACAACTTTGTATGTATTTGACTGTTGTACTGAATTACTGTATTGTTTTCAATTACATTTCTATGAATATATCTATGAATACATGCATGTCAATGAATCAATCAACCAATGATATCATGATAAGACATTTCATAAAGATACATTATATGAGAGAATCTGGCTGTAACTATAATTGTATTATATAAACATTTATAAAACTCTGTATTGATTCTTTTCATTATTTCATGATTAGATTTGCCCATATTTATTAATAATGGCAGATTTTACACTTCTGAAATTGGAGAAGGCACTTGGTGAGAAGATGCATCTAATTTATTTGGATGTATGTGGCACTTAATATGGTTCATTTGGAACTGTATGACTGAATTGTTTTTTATGCCTTCTATTAGCAGTTGTACCGTTGGAGTTGCGATATTAATCTTTGCCTTTGATAAATAAGCCTAAAAGAAAGTTTACAGTTTACCATGCCCACTTTTGTAACGTTTTTTGCTTTGTTTTAGAATAAAATCACAAATGTCACACATTTTAGTTCCATTTTCAATGTTACAGACCAATCATATTTGTGAACACATATTTGCATTATGTGACATTTCTTTTTCGAAATAGCTTGCACTTTGATCATATTACATCTGTTTTTTCATCAAATTGGCTCATTTTGAATATTCATTAGAGGTTGCACCCCTTTCCAGCTTTCTTTGAATATGTAATTGAGCACCTCGTCTACATGCTGAGTGCTGAATAATCTGTAATGTGATCTCCCATGCAGTGCAGAGCAACTGTAAAAATGACTGTCCAAAGCGCTCACTTGGCAAAGTCTGTAAGCTCCACCCTATAGACTCATTCAGAAAAATAGTTAAACTCCTTAGGGTCTGTTTACACCAAACAGTTTATTGTTTAAACTAGTGAAAAATGTGAAAGTTCACTAGTACAAGCTGGCAGCCTGTTTATACAGACAGATACATCGTTGGCTCATTCATATGAGAACTTCAGTCATTCACATTCACTGTATAGTAAACTAGCTGATATACCTGGCTTCACCCGAGATAATTTTATACAGGTGTTTACGTGTTGTTTGCACAGAAAATTTTATGAAGCCAAGGTTGCTTTAGAGGAACCGAGGAACAAAATATGTATACACATAGAAGAGCATTAGATTCTCCTCAAGCTGCATGTACCAATGCCCCTCTGCAGAATGTGCCACCCCTCCCACTCTCCTCTCTTAGGAGGAGAGAATGCTAAAGAATTCTTGCATCAAATTTCACGCTGGTACAACACCGGGAAGTTACATTACAATAAGGGTGCACTTACTTTTTCAATTAGCATTGAATAATCTTGTTGCAACCCCTTTACTTTTCCTGTTTAGGACCTAAAAAATGCTCTTGCCAAATTTCATGTTTGTACGACATCGGAAAGTTACATTACATAGGGGTGCACTTACTTTAGAAATTAGCATTAAATAATTAAATTGTGACCTCTTTACTTTTCCTATTTAGGACCTAAAGAATGCTCCTGACAAATTTAATGTTTGTATGACACCGGGAAGTTGGAGAATTAGTGGCGATTCCATATCTTCAAAAAAAGGAAGAAGGTTGATCCAGGAAACTACAGGCCTGTGAGCCTGACTTCTATACCGGGAAAGATCTTTGAACAAATTATTAAACAGCATGTATGCAAGTACTTGGATGAAAATGGAGTAATTAACCAAAGTCAGCATGGGTTTGTAACGAACAAGTAATGTGAGACGAATCTAATTTCCTCCTATGACAAAATCACCGACTGGGTTGATCAGGGAAATGCGGTGGATATAGTATATCTTGACCTTAGTAAAGTATCTCATACTATACGTATTGAAAAAATGACCAAATATGGGATTGACAAGGCAACTATTAGGTGGATTCACAACTGGCTGAGTGATCGTACTCAAAGAGTGGTCATCCAAGTGGAAGAATGTATCAAGTGGGGCACCACAAGGTTTTGTCTTAGGCCCAGTGTTGTTCAACATTTTTATAAATGATTTGGAGGAGGGAATTGATAGGAAAGTTATCAAATTTGCCACAAAGCTAGGAGGGATAACTAACAACAGGAAAGAGAGAGAGTATTCAAAAAGATCTAGAAAAGCTTGCACAATGGACAGTGACTAACAGAATGGTATTTAACAAGGAGAAATGAAAAGTCCTACATCTGGGCAAGAAAAATGAAGAAAACACATACGAAATGGGAGGAATTAGGCTAAGCAGCAGCACATGTGAAAAAGACTTGGGTATACTAATAGATCATTGACTGAACATGAGTCAACAATGTGATGCAGCAGCCAAAAAGGCAAACACAATTCTAGGATGTATTAAGAGAAGCATAGAGTCTAGATCACGTGAGGTAATTATCCCCCTCTAATCTTCCTTAGTCAAACCTCATCTGGAATACTGTGTCCAGTTCTGGGTACCCCAATTTAAAAAAGACAGACAAGCTGGAGCAAATTCAGAGAAGAGTTACCAAGATTGTGAGCGGTCTACAAATCATGTCCTATGAGGAGCAGTTAAAGAATCTGGTAATGTTTAGCTTGGAAAAAGAAGGCTACAAATATCTGAAGGGCTGTCACAGTGCTCAATTGCACAAGAAAAGACTAGAAGCAATGGAATGAAACTGAAAGGGAGGAGACACAAATTAGATATTAGAAAAAACTTTCTGATAGTAAGGCCTCCTTCACACGGGCGACAAAGTCACGTAATTTTGTAGCGTTGCTACAATACTACAAATCGCATGTATGAAAAGCCTATGCTTTCCTATGGGTTCCTTGACACATGCGATGTTTTGTGGCATGCTACAAAACAACACACAAATCTCGCAGGTTCGGCGATATGCCCGCGACACGCGAGGTTTTGTAGCCCATGTTTCCCTATGGAGCCTTCCTCTGTGTTGCATCGCATCGCACGAAAACACGGTTTGCATGCAATGCGATGCAACTTTAATAGTAGCAAATGCTACTGTCAAAGCTATAATCTATGCCCTAACTGCCGGGAAAAAGAAAACACACATACATCACCTCTCCTGTGCTGTGAGCCTGGCCGCAGCTTCTCCCCAGGTCCCGGCACTGATCTTCCTCTTCTCTTTTGGCCGGGGATTCAAAAATCCCCGCCTCCTGGAAGCACTGGCTGTGATTGGCTGACACTTAGCCCATCACAGCAAGTGCTCAATGAATGGCAGTGATTGAACCATTCACAGCCATTCTTCGAGCACTGGCTGTGATTGGCTAAGTCTCAGCCAATTACAGCCAGCACTTTCAGCAGCCGCGGATTTTTCAATGCCTGGCCAGAAGATGAAGAAGATCAGTGCCGGGACATGGGGAGAGATGATGTATACTTTTTTTTTCTCTCCTTTAGCTACAGCTTATTTTCGGGGCAGGGATTATATTTCAAATCACAGAAGATCCCTTAAAAAATTTTTTAAGGGATCTTCTGCGATTTGGGCTTTTATGTAAATTAGTTCCCTCTGCCTCTGGGATTATATTTCAAGCTCCCTCCGAAAATCCTCGCACGTGATGCTACAAAGTCGCACGATTTTGTAGCGTTACATGCGACTTTGTAGCGCTACAAAATCGCAGTATTGCTGCGGGAAAATCGCAGTGATATCGCACGGTACAGCGATGAGATATCGCTGCGATTATCTCGCAGCGCTGAGGTGTCGCCTGTGTGAAGGAGGCCTAAGGGCGATCAATGAGTGGAACAGGTTGCCATGGAAGGTGGTGAGTTCTCCTTCAATGGAAGTGTTCAAACAAAGGCTGGACAAATATCTGTCTGGGTGATTTAGTGAATCCTGCACTGAGCAGGGGGTTGGACCTGATGACCCTGGAGATCCCTTCCCACTCTATCAGTCAATGAGTCTATAAGTCAGTCAGTCAGTAAGGGCTTTCAACTATATAAATTTAGATAAGAACGACTGAATGATTGCTATTTAAAATGAACAATAAGTGAATGAGCTAACAATTATTTTTAGTCCTGCATACAATGAACAACGTAAGAAAAGTGACAGATTTCAGTCGTCGTTTGGTTATTGGCTGCGCTTAGACTGAATGATTATTGTTTACTTTTGTTTGTTTGTATGACTTTTTGAATGATCATTGTTCCATGTAAAAGGGCATTCAGACTATTTTGCACCAATGAAAATCTCATGAAACATGTCATATACAGATGTACAATCATTAAATGAATGTTCGTCACAACATAGTGCAATGAACTTCCATACATTTGTATAATGTGGCAATTCTATATAGTGAATTAATGGCTGCACTGCACAAATAGCATAAGTGCAATACTAATGTTTGCTAGTATGCTATGAACATTCATATGGAGCTTGCTGCATCTTTGGAAATAGATATATATTATCTTAAAAGCTCAGAATACATTACAAGACAACATTGATAATACAAAAAATGGTGACAGATGATCTCAAAGTAAATCAAGGGCTATATACTGAAAATTATCTAACAATCCGCATAAAGCTCTTCCAATACAATTACTATTGTATTTCCTTATAGTACTAGTTTGAATTTATATGTACATTTATATGTATATATAGACTTTGACTTTAGGTCCCTGAAAATTGTGGGAGGACCTGCACAGCTATTAAAGTGTCTTCCCCATCAATGCATTTAATATACAAGTAACTAATCCAGACAGGGCTACACAATAAATTATTTTACTCTCAGTCCTTAGTCACACGGGCGTTTTTTGCCGCGATTTGCGGATCGCATGACGGATGCGCATCCGCAAATCGCGTGACCGGGGCCGAAAAATCGCCCGAAAAAACTGCTCCTAGCCGCGTTTCAATAGAAACGGGCCGGAGCTGTCCAGCGCATTGAATTCAATGGAGCCGGCAATACAGCCGGCTCCATTGAAAGCAATGCGCTGCGGGCGATCTCACGATGAATTGTTGGGAAGGGCTTATATATTTAAGCCCTTCCCGACAATTCATCCCGCGATCGCTGGCAGCCCATTGCTTTCAATGGAGGCGGCTGTATTGCCGGCTCCATTGAATTCAATGGGCAAACATCGTTCTTCTCTGCCACAGCTGTTACAGCTGTGGCAGAGAAGAATGATTTCTCTTCTATATGTTCTCAATGGGGTTGGCGCTGCTGCCGCCGGCCCCATTGAGCGCATATAGAGAAGAGAACAGGAATCGCAGGTCGCAGATAGGTGCGATCTGCGATTTCTGTTCTATAATTTATCGGACGAGCGCATAAAAAGCGCTCATGTGTCCGATACCATTGCAAAGCAATGGTTTTATAAAATCGCCGGACGCATGCGCCTGTCTGACTAAGGCCTCAGTTTGTGCTATATTAAATTACTTCTCGGTTTATATGACATTATATGTGTTCGGTATTTTGCTCAGTTGCAATTTTACTCTAAATCAAACAAGTTGGCATAAGTTTCAATATCATTTTTTCCTGACATTTAATACACAGATGAGATAAATTTATAGAAAGGCATTTTTACAGTATATTATTATTATTTGTTTACATTTTAATACATCTAAATGTAACTATGTTGGTATCCAGATCACTCTGGTTGGGTAATTAACTATTCATTTTACTTTAAAGTGAAACTCCAGGCAAATTTTCATAATTAATAAAACTGAGCTACTAGGATTATGTAACACGCTGTCTGCTGCTCATTTCAACAGAATATACATTAAAGGGAACCTGTCAACTTAAACATGTTGCTCCATTTGTGCTATTGATTTTCATAAGACATACAAAACAATCTTGTAGATATCCGTGGACCAGATCTCTCAGATGCTGCAGTCCGCCATAGATCCTTTAGATAGATTTAGTCCTCTGTTCAAAGTATCAAAGATTTTTATAGACTTCTATTCCCAGACTCTTCTTTCCCTTTGGGCTTTGAAGTTGCCTATTAATATAAAAGCTCTCCTATGTTGCACATATAGTATGTAGTTCTGTAGTATTTGTGAGCAGCCTTTCATAGGCCGGAGGGGTTTAGCAGATTGATACCTACTGTTGTTTTGCCCGAAACGATTCAGTGGAAGTTTATTCATTTAATTTTCTGTTCATACTTGGCTTTCAAGTATGCCAACTCAGACATAAAATGCTGTTAGTTTTTAAGGGGGACCGCCCATTGGACTCCTAACCTCAGAATGAGTTAAGATTTAAATTTGCTCAGCTAGTCCAGCTTTGTAACATGCTGCCCGAAGTTCAAACTGCATATTCAATGTGAGAGATTATCTTTCCAGTGGGAGCACTCTAGATGGTCAGACCTTGTAAATGAGCCCTTTTGGTAATATAGCAGTATACGTATATATAGTATCTGTCAAAATCTAGATTGTGTAATGCTAGGGTATCAATACAATGCCTAAAACCAAATATCTTTCTTTCACTTTTTAAGGCCTTAGTCAGACGGGCGTTTTTTCGCGCGATTTGCGGATCGCATGACGGATGCGCATCCGCAAATCGCGTGACCGTTGCGCGCAAGTCGCCCGCAAATCGCCCGAAAATCTGCTCCTAGCCGCGTTTCATTAGAAACGGGCCGGAGCTGTCCAGCGCATTGCATTCAATGGAGACGGCAATAGAGCCGACTCCATTTAAAGCAATGCGCTGCGGGCGAGCCCGGGATGAATTGTCGGTAAGGGCTTAAATATATAAGCCCTTCCCTGCAATGCATCCTAAAATGTGTTAAAATTAAAAAAAAATTGTATACTCACCTTCTCCCGGCAGCCGGAGCTCCGCGCGGCCGTCCTGCAGTGGGTGTGAAGGGGGTGTGAGTCAGACCTGCCCCCTAATTGGCTCAGCGCTGAGCCAATCAGAGGCATGCCTCACTCACACCCATTCATGAATTCATGAATGGATGTGAGTCAGACCTGCCCCTGATTGGCTCAGCGCTGAGAGGCAGCAGTCACTCACCCATTCATGAATTCATGAATGGGTGTGTGAGTGAAACCTGCCTCTGATTGGTCAGGGCTGTGACCAATCAGAGGCAGATCATTCAGCTGGCGGGGATTTTAAAGCCCCGCCGGCTGAATAGTGCCGAGAAGCAGTTCAGGAGAACTGACAGCGGCCGCGGCTGGACTCCGGCTGCAGCGGAAAGGTGAGTATACAATTTTTTTTTATTTTAACACATTTTAGGATGAATTGCAGGGAAGGGTTTATATATTTAACCCCTTCCCGACAATTCACCCGCGCACGCCGGCAGCCCATTGCTTTCAATGGAGCGGCTGTATTGCCGCTCCATTGAATTCAATGGGAAAACATCGTTCTTCTCTGCCACAGCTGTTACAGCTGTGGCAGAGAAGAAGGATTTGTCTTCTATATGTTCTCAATGGGGTCGGCGCTGCTGCCGCCGGCCCCATTGAGCGCATATACAGAAGAGAACAGGAATCTCAGATCGCAGATAGGTGCGATCTGCGATTTTTTGTTCTATAATTTATCGGACGAGCGCATAAAAAGCGCTCATGTGTCCGATACCATTGCAAAGCAATGGTTTTATAAAATCGCCGGACGCATGCGCATGCACAAATCGCGGCTAAAAACGCCCGTCTGACTAAGGCCTCAATAGTTTATGCAGGCGGATGATGTTTCTATGGGAGCCTTCCCAGGGCAAAGGCTAGCATCGGAAATACCTTGGCTACATATGAGCAAATTGTAAAGACCCTGGACCCTGCTATTATGTCCATTAAGTTTATCTTATGCTCTATTGTGTATTTTGTAAAATTAGCTGTATCCATTTCACAAGCACAGTGAGCCACTAATTTGGAAACGAAGCTGAATAATACACGGTGATCATTTTGTAACCCGTATCATATTTTTATTGGGTCCAAATAAAAATTAGAGTTTGTGTATTTACACCTATGTTAAATTAAGAAAACCATATTGGGAACCAGGTTAGTACATCATTGCCTAGTAAATAAGGCCATTTCATTTTATAGGTGTGGCCCCCAAACAGCATCTGCTGGATGACAGTCCCCAGGTAAGCTTGGGACCCTTATTTACTTTGTGGGCCGTCCTGCAACTGTCATAGTCCTGATTAATTTCTATATTTCGTGCTAGAATGTTTTATCCCTCTTTCATTATAAACAGTGCATAACATTATATTCTGCAATTTCCCACAGGAAGGAAGAATATGAATTGGTTAGTTCTTGTGCCAGTCATGCCAACATAGCACAAACAAGCAGCCTGCTTTCCTTTGATGGCCCGGGTTAAAAATATCTACTAGGACTGTGCTGATATTAACTGGTAGACCACTCGATCAGTGTTTGATGACATGTTTTATTACTGTGAGTTTCTATATTATGATTATTAACATGAAACACTTTTGTCAAAAAACTCACACAAAACTTAGTACTAGAGATGAGCGAGCGTACTCGGATAAGCACTACTCGCTCGAGTAATTGGCTTTATCCGAGTATCGCTGTGCTCGGGTCTGAAGATTCGGGTGCCGCTGCGGCTGACAGGTGAGTCGCAGCGGGGAGCAGGGGAGAGCGGGCGGGAGAGAAGGAGAGAAAGATCTTACCTCCGTTCCTCCCCGCTCTCCCCTGCAGCTCCCCGCTCCGTGCCGGCACCCGAATCTTTAGCCCCGAGCACAGCGATACTCGGATAAAGCAAATTACTCGAGCGAGTAGTGCTTATCCGAGTACGCTCGCTCATCTCTACTTAGTACCACTTACGACTGTGATAACTATGGACATAATTTAAACAGAGCTTCTTTTTTTCAACGGTAAAATGTACCTCATTGTTTTAGAATACCAAGTAATTGTGATACAGATATTTTAGGTATTGTTCACTTGTTTTCTTCGCAAAGCCTTAGGGCTCATTCACATGAGTGTATGCATTTTCATGGCTGAAAATTGCACCAATGAAGAATAGCCACGATTGAGTTCTGAGCTTAATTAGCATCGTCCCATCCATTCACACCGGCATTTCGCGGGAAAAATACGCGGTCGGCAGAAATCCTCAGAATGACTTGTAATGGCTTTAATAGCTTAAATAGCGGCAGCTGTTTTATTTTCCGAGCATTGGACGCAGGTAAACTCCCTCCCCTCTCTTTTTTTCCCAGCTCCCATAGGAGTCTATGGGAGCTTCCAGCGTTGTTAAGCAAAAGATAAGTCAAGGCCTATCTTTTTAGCAGCAAGAAAAATCGGCAACTGAAAATGGTTGCCGGTTTCTTGTTTTGACAACGCGATTTCTTATGCGAAGGAAAATCGCTCATGTGAATGATTGCATTGGAATCCAATGCTTCACATGATCACAATTTCTCAGTCAGCACAGTCAGTGATCGTCCCATGTAAAAGCATGCTTAGTAAGATTACCATTCTGGGCAAGATTAGAATTAGCATATTTCAAATGGGTTATCTGATTTATCCTATGCAACATCGAGCTAAATGTTCATTATGAATAGTTAAAGGGGTTGTCCACTTTGAACAATTCCCACTTGTTAAAAGCATTCCTTGACAATAGACTGAACAATTCCCACTTGTTAAAAGCATTCCTTGACAATAAACTGATCACAAAGTATCTCCGCAATCCCTCTATGACCAGCTGTAATCTGTAGAGAAAACTGATAATAAGTATTCAATTTCTCTACAGCGCCACCACAGGAGACGTGAAGCATTGCACAAAGTCCATTCAAAGTATAAGGTTGCTCTTTGTAACTGCTCTCCATGCTATTCAAGTGATAAGGATCCTGAACAGATCACCCCCTCTATGAACTCAGAATGACCTAATATGGGATATGAAAATGAGTTTTGTAAACCAGCGAATGCCTTGGGCTTACAGTGTACAGTAGTTCAAAATATTGACAGAAATAGACAGATTATTGACCTGAACATAATATGTTGCAGAGATATTTCCATCAAACCGGATCTTCCAAATAACATAGAAGATTCAAGAGAAGAGAATAAAACCCTTTAAGACATTATCCAATTTGCACCAAGAAGGGGAAAATTTCCAAACTACGGGAAACAGTTAGGTAAATAGCAGCATTAGGGAACTTAGTGGTATACTTTCATGCTTAATGAAGTTTTATATGTACTCCATGGGTATGCTGAAACATTGTGGAAATTCTGCAAAATCTACAGCATTTCACAGTACAGGCAAAGTGGAGGAAATTCTTAAAAATCTCACTCATAGACTGCAGAAAAAAATCCGCATGGTAAATTGCCCTGTGGTGCAAGTTTGAAGTTCACAGCAGATAAATTTATATTTCGAATTTTCAAGATGGATTTCATCTCATCAAATGAGGGGTGAAAACCATGTCAAAATTTGCACTAAAATTTGCATGTAACATGCATATTTTGATGTGAGTAAGGGCTTAAACAAACAAACGTGTTACGCACGATTTTGTGCGTTGGAAAATCCCTTTTCACCTGGTGTTTTCGCAAATGCAAAAAAAAAAAGGACTTGCTCTGCCTTGTGCGTGTTTGTGCACTAAAGAGCCCCATGGAGGTGTAAGGGAGGTGCGCAAACACGCACATCTGCTCACGTGGGTATGCGCTAAATGCAGTGCCTATCCATGATCACTGACAGTGTCTGAGGGCTTAGTCAGACGGGCGTTTTTTGCCGCGATTTGCGCATGCGCATGCGTCCGGCGATTTTTTAAAACCATTGCTTCGCAATGGTATCGGACACATGAGCGCTTTTTATGCGCTCGTCCGAAAAATTATAGAACAAAAAATCGCAGATCGCACCTATCTGCGATCTGCGATTCCTGTTCGCTTCTGTATATGCGCTCAATGGGGCCGGCGGCAGCAGCGCCGACCCCATTGAGAACATATAGAAGACAAATCATTCTTCTGTGCCACAGCTGTAACAGCTGTGGCAGAGAAGAACGATGTTTGCCCATTGAATTCAATGGAGCGGCAATACAGCCGCTCCATTGAAAGCAATGGGCTGCCGGCGTGCGCGGGGTTAATTGTCGGGAAGGGGTTAAATATATAAACCCTTCCCTGCAATTCATGCTAAAATGTGTTAAAATAAAAAAAAATTGTATACTCACCTTTCCGCTGCAGCCGGAGTCCAGCCGCGGCCGCTGTCAGTTCTCCTGAACTGCTTCTCGGCACTATTCAGCCGGCGGGGCTTTAAAATCCCCGCCTGCTGAATGATCTGCTCTGATTGGTCACAGCCTGACCAATCAGAGGCCGGTTTCACTCACACACCCATTCATGAATTCATGAATGGGTGAGTGACTGCTGCCTCTCAGCGCTGAGCCAATCAGGGGCAGGTCTGACTCACATCCATTCATGAATTCATGAATGGGTGTGAGTGAGGCATGCCTCTGATTGGCTCAGCGCTGAGCCAATCAGGGGGCAGGTCTGACTCACACCCCCTTCACACCCACTGCAGGACGGCTGCCCGGAGCTGCAGGCAGAAGGTGAGAATGCAATTTTTTTGTATTTTAACACATTTTAGGATGGATTGCAGGTAAGGGCTTATATATTTAAGCCCTTACCGACAATTCATCCCGGGCTCGCCCGCAGCGCATTGCTTTCAATGGAGACGGCTGTATTGCAGTCTCCATTGAATGCAATGCGCTGGACAGCTCCGGCCCGTTTCTAATGAAACGCGGCTAGGAGCAGATTTTCGGGCGATTTGCGGGCGACTTTCGCGCACCGGTCACGCGATTTGCGGATGCGCATCCGTCATGCGATCCGCAAATCGCGGCAAAAAACGCCCGTCTGACTAAGGCCTTAGGCTAATTAGCCATTTTAATCAGGATGGGGTGATTCTCCTGCCCGTGTGAATGAGAGCTGCCTGCACAAATACGCTCAGGAGCGAGCGTTTGTGTAACACGCTTGTCTGTCAAAGCCCTAGCACCAAAATTTGCTGTGGATTTTCCACTGTAGAAATTCCACGAAGTGTGAACATAACCTAAACTAACGAAATCTGTCATTATATCTCTGCCGCTGTATCTGAGGGCAGCATTATCTGATAACATACGCCTTGATTACAGCGCTTATGTTTTTAGCTGCAATACCATTGTCAGGGCTTAAATAGACAAATGTGATTTTATAAGGTGTTGGGGCGTGAAAATCACAGTCGCAAAATGTGACGAAACGAAAATATTGATTTCAATGGTTTTATTTTGACTAGCGTGATTCTCACGCAATAAGGCCTCATGTCCACGGGGAAAATCGGGCCCGCTACGGATTCTACATGTAGAATCCGTAGCGGGTTCCTCCTGCCCCGCGGACATGAGCGCTGAAAATAAGAATAAATGAGAATAAACTCACCTCCCATCCGCTCCGTTTCTTCTCTGCGTCGCGGCCGGATCTTCTTTCTTCGGCCGGCAGATGAATTCGTCACGCCGGCGGCACGTCGCCGGCACGTCGTCGACGTGCCGCGCGCATGCGCCGGGGACATCCGCCGAGCCGAAGCAAGGGAGATGCGGCCGTGAGGAAGAGAATACTTTCCCGGCCCGCTGCGGGTGAGTAAATGCTTTTAAATTCCTATTTTAGGTCTCCCGCGGATCCGGACGGCTTCCATAGGCTTCAATAGAAGCCCGCGGGAGCCGTCCCCGCGGGAGACCCGCATGAAAATGGAGCATGGTCCAGATTTTTTCATGCTCCATTTTTTTTAAAATCACTTTTATTGACGATCCGCGGGTATTTATCTACCCGCGGGTGGTCAATGCATCCCTATGGGGTGCGGATCCGCGCGCGGGAGAAGAGTTAAAATCCGCTGCGGATTTTAATTCTTATTTTCCCCGTGGACATGAGGCCTGAGACTACACACGAGAAAAAATATGACTTGCCTAATCTTTCTCGCACATAGTCTTTCTACGTGCATAGGGCAGGCTCTATTTTTCTGCTTTTTTTTACTGTGCACGGCAGGATGAATATTTTTACCGTAAACCATTTTTTTTTTACTTGTTCATGCACAAATACATTCCACGCTGGCGAGCGTATTTGTGCATGTGCTGATCTGTTTAAGGCCGTAAAGTCAGCATTTATCTACTACAGCATGCGGTCCTGGATATTCATGAGCTCCGACTGCTCCTGCCCCCCTGTAAATGCTTGACAGCTTTCTTCTTATATTGTGTATTGGAAAAAAGTCGTCAATCAATGGCAGGGGGTGGGGGCATCTAGAGCTCAGGAATATCGCAGACTACATAGCGTGAGCACAACACGCCGCAGCAGATAAGCACTGATTTTATTAAAGTATTGCAGCTAAAATAGGAAGTGACCCAGCACTATGATCAGGGTATCAGTCGTTAATGTATAGTGCCCTCAGATAGGGCAGCATAAATCTGGTGACAGATTCCCTTTAACAGTTCTTGAAGGTTTGTCTTACAAGATAAAAGGGTAGTGGCAATTTAGGGGTCTTGATAGATTATGAAGAAAGATGGATCCAGGATAAAAGAGTTGACGTCTTTATTGCAGCCATATAAACATCACCACCATACACAGAGAAATTACTGATGTCTTTGCGGCGCCCAATGATGGTTAAGTCGCAGCATGCTACGACTAAGGGCACATTGCGCACCAGAAACGCATCAGCAATTTCTCTGTGTATGGTGGTGATGCTTTTATGGCTGCAATAAAGATGTCAACTCTCTTATCCTGAGAAGCTGGATCGTCTTTCTTTGTGATTACATTGCACTTTATACGAATAAGATCCAAGCGCCTGGAGTAATGGAGCATTGAGAAGAGTGGGCTGGCCATGATTTTTCTCATGGGCTTGATAGATCTTTTGCCTGTCAATATTTTAAAGGACTTTGGAAATTTTTACAGATGTAGCAATTGCTAACATAACTGGTACATCATGATAACTCGATTTAAAGTAATACGAGGTGTATTCAAAAAGTATCCAACCTTTAATCATAAAAAATATTTGTATTCAGATACAACAATCGCACACTAATCTCCTTCAGAGTAGTCCCCTTGGGCAGCCACACACTTCTGCTAAGACATCTTCAGCTGTCAGAAGCAGTGTTGAAACGTCTCTTTTGAGATAGCACATTGCTGATCCGTTGCATTTTGCATGATGTCTTCTCTGGACTGAAATCTGGCTCTTTCAAGGGCATTTTCAGCCTGGGAAAAAAACTGAATTCAGAAGGAGCCGCCGGGAAAGTAGGGAACCTGACTCTCTACTGATGTGCACCCATGTTTGAAGTGGTTGTACCACTCCTTTATCTGTGTGGTGCCCATTGCTTCATCCCTGAAGGCCTTTTGAATCTTGCAGATCATTTCCACTTGGGAATCGCCAAGCTTTACACAAAATTTAATGTAGTAGCATTGTTCCCGTTTTTCTGTCATTTTGTCAAAAAAGAAAATCAGACGGCACTCACTTGCACTCCCTCATTCATCAGCTGTCTGCCGGCGACTGACAGCTTCTGCAGGCAGGAAAAAAATCCAAGCACACGCATTAGGGTCGACTAAATACATGCACCAAACCACGCCGCTCTAGCTTTATTTGTTTAGCACAAAAAACGAAGGTCGGATACTTTTTGAATATTACATTGTAAATAAGTTATCAGACTGCTGCGTGTCAAGTTAACATTTACTACATCTGTATATCACAACTAAATGAATCAGTGAAGCAAGGGTAAGTATTATACATAGCAACTAACAGATATTGGTCTTACAAGCTGACCAAGATGTGCTATATAAGGAAAAACATGTTATGTCGGCATCAATGTGAATAAATGTATATGATAAATTTGAGGGATGAAGAACGTAGTTTATTGACAGTCTAGTTTGATGGAAATCAGGTGAGGTGGTAGAAGTGAGGTGCATTTAATAAAGTGGTGGCCTACTCTCTATGTCTCGAAAAATTAGTAACATTAAAAATAAAATGTTAAAGTCGTTTAATAAATAACAAACATCTTAAATCAGCAAAATATCCACACTGACCCTGCTGCGGGGCCCTCGCAGCCTGTAAATGTCCTACCACACTGTAAAGGCACAGATTATAAATATGTAATACAGCTACGGTGTTTATTCAACATCAAGCATGCGGTCCTGTTAATATCACAGTATACATTACATTTCCATTTAGGCCACAGACTGTAAGTCAACATATGAAATTTGTGAATATCCATATATGTCCAATCTGCTAGAATGCAGCGGCCAGTAAGGTATCTCAGTTGCATGCAGCTCACATATAATAATTGAGTCCAACACTTTCCACCTACTCTGTATATGATATTGTCCTGTACCCAGCAATGTGTCTGCATTCAGGGTGATTTCAGACAGCTATATGCGCAACTACGCTCACCGTTAAGGAGCATAATTGCACATGAATGTTTTTTTTTCTATGGCCGTCCAAACTCCGTGACATAGCGCAAGAGTTTGGAAAAAAACACGGGAAGATAGGTCCTGCCTGCAGGAAGTTAGTACTAACTACGTGCAGGTAAGATAGGGCAAGTCCTATCTTTTCTTGGTTGTAGTATTTACGTTCGAGAAAAGAGCTAGTGAAAAGAAAACCATTGAAATAAATGCTTTTGTCCCGTTATGTGGCCGTAATTTCCATGGCCGCATAACAGGACTAAAACGTGTTCGTCTGTTTAAGCACTTAGGCCCCTATCTCAGTGCTGTAATGCATGAAGAATTGCCGCAATTGAGTCCTGAACTTTAGCCACATATTTTCTGCGATTCACATGCGCGGCTGTTGTGTATTGGCAAAAAATACGCTGCAGTGCGGAAATCCCCCGATTGGCAGAAATCCTTGGAATGACTGCTAATACATAAATAGAGCCAGCTGTCTTCTTTTCCCAGTGTTGGATGCAGGTAAACTCTCTCTCCTTCCCTTTTTTTCCACTTCCATAGAAGTCTATTGGAGTTTCCTGGATATCACGGCAAAAGATAGGGCAAGATCTATCTTTTGACGCGGCGTATAAAGTCGGAGACTGAAAACTGTCATCGATGTGCTATTTTTCCCAACATGATGCTTTTACGTGCCCAAAAATATTTCATCTGAATGAATACATTGGAATCCAATGCTTCAGATGGTCGCAATTTTTGGGTGATTTTTTTGACGCCCCTAAATAGCGGAGTATATATGGTCGTAAGAATAAGGCCTTACACTATGAGTCCGGAGCCTAGCAGATTGCAGATTTGAGTTAGTATCCAGACTAGCCAGCTGGTATCTGTTGCTCAAATGATTTTAGTAAGTGAGTCTTTGAGGTGGGTGGAAACTCGATTGCAGCATGTTCAGCTCCATGTTAGCACTAGGCATGCCAAACAACACAAATTCATAATCTAAGCGCCCTATCACAATATTGGCAAAAAAACTTGTATTTCTTCAGGACCAAATTATTGTTCCAATCTCAGTGGAAAACAGTATCATTACACAGTCTAAGGCCTTTTTCACACGGGCGTTATTTCACGCGATTTGCGGATCGCATGACGGATGCGCATCCGCAAATTGCGTGACCGGTGCGCGCAAATCGCCCGCAAATCTGCTCCTAGCCGCGTTTCATTAGAAACGGGCCGGAGCTGTCCAGCGCATTGCATTCAATGGAGACGGCAATAGAGCCGGCTCCATTTAAAGCAATGCGCTGCGGGCGAGCCCGGGATGAATTGTCGGGAAGGGCTTAAATATATAAGCCCTTCCCTGCAATTCATCCTAAAATGTGTAAAAATAAAAAATATATATATACTCACCTTCTCCCGGCAGCCGGAGCTCCGCGTGGCCGTCCTGCAGTGGGTGTGAAGGGGGTGTGAGTCAGACCTGCCCCCTGATTGGCTCAGCGCTGAGCCAATCAGAGGCATGTCTCACTCACACCCATTCATGAATTCATGAATGGATGTGAGTCAGACCTGCCCCTGATTGGCTCAGCGCTGAGAGGCAGCAGTCACTCACCCATTCATGAATTCATGAATGGGTGTGTGAGTGAAACCTGCCTCTGATTGGTCAGGGCTGTGACCAATCAGAGCAGATCATTCAGCAGGTGAGGATTTTAAAGCCCCGCTGGCTGAATAGTGCCGAGAAGCAGTTCAGGAGAACTGACAGCGGCCGCGGCTGGACTCCGGCTGCAGCGGAAAGGTGAGTATACAATTTTTTTTTATTTTAACACATTTTAGGATGAATTGCAGGGAAGGGCTTATATATTTAAGCCCTTCCCGACAATTCACCCGGCGCACGCCGGCAGCCCATTGCTTTCAATGGAGCGGCTGTATTGCCGGCTCCATTGAATTCAATGGGCAAACATTGTTCTTCTCTGTCACAGCTGTTACAGCTGTGGCAGAGAAGAATGATTTGTCTTCTATATGTTCTCAATGGGGTCGGCGCTGCTGCCGCCGGCCCCATTGAGCGCATATAGAGAAGAGAACAGGAATCGCAGATCGCAGATAGGTGCGATCTGCGATTTCTGTTCTATAATTTATCGGACGAGCGCATAAAAAGCGCTCCTGTGTCTGATACCATTGCAAAGCAATGGTTTTATAAAATCGCCGGACTCATGCGCATGCACAAATCGCGGCTAAAAACGCCCGTCTGACTAAGGCCTAACTTAGTACATATTTCTGGCAAATACGTTTCCAAGCTATCTCATCTTCTTCATGAGTGGCTAAGCTGTTATTACATTATTAAGCAGTCCATTCAGCATTTTCAGTGTGGTTATTTTGCTGCTTTATGTTGTTTGAACTTCATTGAACTATGTTAACCTTTTATATTTAATAAAGTACTAATTTATCAAAACACTTAGAGAGTCAGCCCCTTCTGGTATATAAAATGACACCATACCATGCACTCAATATCTTGATTATCCTTCTTGTGGTGAGCATCTTACTATTTTATATCACACATGCTAAAGACAGAATCTCAAAGCAATATGCTGCTTCTAAAATCTGCAAGATTCTTTATTGCATAAAAAGGAACATTTATTCAAAATCAGAAGTGGATACTTTGCCATGTAATTCAGTATAGGACCATTCGAACACGATGGTCCAAAATTGCTGATAAATTGATGCAAGGCAGAAATTGTCTTTATGTTGATTTTCCTATAGATCATGAAATGATTCAACAGTGTCCTGTAGCAGAAACTGCCAGCAATGCTGAATGACACCATCCTTGCCGCATAGCCCAGTGTGAATGGAGGTTAGGACCTAAGAACCAATGGATCTGATATTCACAGCATGGAGACAGAGGAGAGTTCATATTCATATGCTGAATATTTTCTGTTTGATCCTCTTTGAAGGGGATTATCCCATGACACACATGTATCAGCTATCCAAAGGATAATATATGATAAATGTATGATCCCCTGCGGTTCAACCACTGGGACCCCCACAAATTAATAGTACTAAGCATTCGACTATATCCCCCAATCCTATAACCACCACTCTATTTAAATGTCTTTGAACAAAAAGGCTCAGTACTCCTATTCTGGTGATTTTGGGGGTCCCAGTGGTTGGACCCCATGTGATCATGCTGCACATTTATCACCTCTTGTGAATATTGGTGATAAATGTATGTCGTGAGGTGACCCTGTTCATAAAATGTAGTGCTCTGGAATAATGTTTCTTGATTAGAGATGAGCAAGCACGCTTGTTTAAGGCTGCTACCTGATCGAGTAACTGTGTACTCGCCTGAGCAGCATGTGGGGGAGGGGCGGCCAGTGGGAGCGGGGGGAGAGTGAGAGAGATCTCTCTCTCCCCCCCGCTGCCCCCCGCTCCTCCCCCCCCCCCCCCCCGCATGCTGCTCTGGCGAGTACACAGTTACTCAATAAGACTGCTACTCGATCAAGTAGCAGCCTTAAAAGAGCGTGCTCGCTCATCTCTATTCTTGATCCATAACCTTCATTGTCAAAAGTATTCCATATTATCATATCAGTTCATTTATAAAAGATAAAATCCCCTAGTGCAAGCACCAAGTTATTACTGACTCCAAGGGTGATGCACATTGTCATGCTTTCTTTGCAACTGTTTTTGCAGGGTGGTTTGCCATTGCCTTCCCCAGTCATCTTTTACTCTCTAGCAAGCTGGGTACTCATTTTACCGACCTCGGAAGAATGGAAGGCTGAGTCAACCTTGAGCTGGCTACCTGAACCATGCGGGAATTGAATCTGCAACCTTCAGATCATGAACGAGAGCTTAGGACTGCATTTCTAAAGTATAATTTAAAACCTGCCTTTTGAGGAGGGAACCTAAATTCAAAACAATCAATTGGGATTGAAGAGACATTCGAGGAAAATAAAAAGTCATTTTCTCAGCTAGTATACAGGTTTACAAGGATGTAAGTACCACAAAGTGTGTCAGTACAGGGAATTACGCACCTGGCTCTAGTGTAATTTGCAATGTGTAAATGGGATGCATTTATTGTCTTTTCTTTAATTTTGTAATGTATTTGCAAGATCGAATTTGATGAAAATGTAAAAATTTTACACAGAAATGTTTGATCAAATATAATACAATTGTCTACACATTATAATTTGCACTTTTCTTTAACCTAAAGTATTAAAGTCCTTACACAGGCAGACAAATTACCTATAATGAGCCCTGATCAGTGATATGACAAGTCTGTAGGTACTCATTTTTAAGACTTTTTACACAGGGCAATTGTCAAGGGCTGAACGGTCACAAAAACAATCATGACTTAAAGGGGTTGTCCCGCGAAAGCAAGTGGGGTTCAGCACTTCTGTATGGCCATATTAATGCACTTTGTAATGTACATTGTGCATTAATTATGAGCCATACAGAAGTTATTCACTTACCTGTTCCGTTGCTAGCGTCCTCGTCTCCATGGTGCCGTCTAATCTTCAGCGTCTAATCGCACTATTAGACACGCTTGCGCAGTCCGGTCTTCTTCTTTTCTGAATGGGGCCGCTCGTGCCGGAGAGCGGCTCCTCGTAGCTCCGCCCCGTCACGTGCCGATTCCAGCCAATCAGGAGGCTGGAATCGGCAATGGACCGCACAGAAGCCCTGCGGTCCACCGAGGGTGAAGATCCCGGCTGCCATCTTCACCAGGTAAGTAAGAAGTCACCGGAGCGTTGGGATTCAGGTAAGCACTATCCGGTTTTCTTTTTTAACCCCTGCATCGGGTTTGTCTCGCGCCGAACGGGGGGGGCTATTGAAAAAAAAAAAAACGTTTCGGCGCAGGACAACCCCTTTAAGATCGTTCATTTCCATTATTGTTGGCAGCAAATCCCTGTTTATATGGGAAGATGTGTTACTAAGAAATGACCATTATTATGTACACTTACAAGATGAAATCAGCCACACAAATGAGCATTTTGCATGTTTGTCAGCTAATTGCTGTGTCATGTACATAGGGCAATGATCAAGAACCAACCTTCATACGAACATTAATTTACCTGACTGTCGGCTCATGTAAAAGGGCTTCTAGGCACCAGTAAGAGTACTTTTAGGTGATTTTCTGTCCGTAATTAGCGACATTCAATGCTATTAGTATGTTGATTGGTGTTTGCTATTTCCATTTACATGAAGCAATCATCATGACTGTATGTAACAGAATGACTGTTCGCTGAGATATAGTTACATTATTGTTGGCAGCACAACTCTTGTTTGCCAGAGAAGATCTGCTGCCAACAAACTATGATTTTGCCAGCAAACAAACAGGAAATGATCGGGAATGAACATTTGTTTGGCCAGCTATAAAAAGGCCTTAAAAATAAAATAAATTAATTAATAGCATTAATATAATAAATCATAATCTTCATCAACATTAAAACACTTAAAGAGGACCTGTCATGTCATCATGTCTGGGGGTTCGACTGCATAGCTTTGTAGCTGTGGCCCCAATGCCTCCAACAATGTGTTGCATTTGTGCATACTCACTCCTATCCCGGATAGTATGAATGTGTCAAGTGGGTGGTCCCCACAGCCCACTATCAATCAAGTCTGGCATCACCCATTGACAGTAAATGGGGTGAACCATTTACTCGACACATTTACAGTTGCAGAGAGCCAAATATAAGAGGAAAACATATGGGATAACAGGGGTGTGTATGAACAAAAGAAACATATTGTTGGTGTCAGTGGGGCTTTGGCTGTAAAGTTAAGGAGCTGGCCCTACTGACATGTGTACAGGACAGGCCCTCTTTAGGGTAAGCCTTATTGACAAATGGATTAGATGTAAGCGCACAATTTTCAAATCAATTTTAGATTGGCCATGCATGCTTCAACTGAAATGCCTAATCGTAAATGAAGCATGTTTCGCTTTGAAAACACTGAGTAAATAATGGGTTCAGAGTTCTTTGAGATTACTTAGCAGCTAAACAGCAGTAATACGTCATTTAGACATGTGGAGATTAAAAAACATTATAAGCATTTATGCAAAGAAAAAGACAAACAGTTAATCAAAGTAACAAAAAGTACACCATCATCAATTTTAATGAACTTAACGTACCGTGCATCGGGGAAATGTACTAAGACTGGCAGGCGTTTCATACACCAGACTTAATACAAAGTACACTGGAGCAAAGTGCACCAATTTATTAAAAGATGCAGGCCTCTTATTAAATTTGTTACATCTTGGCCTGATCGTGCGCTATGAGGTGGTGTATTTTTGTGCTATAATTTATGTCAATGTCTGACATAAACTGTAGTAAATCTGTTGAGCCCCACAGTTTGACAAAAAGGCCTGCTCCAAAATTAACAACTTTTTATGCTAGAAAATTGGTCTAAGGCCGCCTGCAGACGAGCGGGTCGGATCCGGCAGCGAGAAATCTCGCCGCGCGATCCGACCCCAGAGCCTGCAGGGGCGAGCGCGTACTCACCCGCGCCTGGCGGCCCCGGCTCTTTGATGTGCCGGCTGCCGCGCAGCCGGCGCATGCGCAGACCGGAGCCGGCGGCCAGGTGAGTGCGTGCTCCGCACAAAATTAGAACATGCCGCGGTTTGTTTGCCGCGCGAGATTTCGCGCGGCCAAACCGCGGCCGTCTGCATAGGAGTGCGTATTGTAATGCACTCCTATGCAGACTTTCAGCGGCGGAAATCCCGCGGGAAATCCCGCGGCGGGATTTCCGCTCGTCTGCAGGCGGCCTTAGTGTCTCAATAAATTCCTTGGATAAATACTTTCAATAGCTAACATGCTTTCTATCCTATGTCTAATACAGTTTGTTTATCTGTTTTGTTTCATGGACTGGAGAACATGTAGTGCATTTGGAGTCTTCAGACCTTTTCACTTTTTTACATTTTGTTATGTTAGGTTTTTCTCCATCATTCTGCACTCACTACTCCATAATGACAAAGTGAAAACAGAATGTTGGAAATATTAGAAAAATTTTTAATAAATGAAAAAAACTAATATTTTGAATTGACATAAATATTCAGACCCTTTGATATGACACTTGGAATTTAGCTCTGGGACTCATAATTTCTTATAATAATAATCTTTAATATGTTTCTACACTTTGATCGGAGTTCAGTTATTGTAAATGCTGTTGATTGGACATAATTTTTAAAGACACATTTCTGTCTATATAAGGTCTTCCAGCTCACAATGCATATCAGAGCCAAAACCAATCCATAAGGGGGAAAGAACTACCTGTAGAGCTCAGAAACAGGATTGTGTGAAGGCACATATGTCGAAAAGGCTAAGAAAATTGTGCTGCATTGATAGTTCCCAAGGGCACAGTGTCTTCCATAATTTAAAAAATGGAAGAACAACTAGGACTCTTTCTAGAGCTGACCAACCCACCAAACTAAGTAATTGGGGAAGAAGGGCCTTGGTGAGAGATGTGACTGAAAATCCAATAGTCATTTAGGCTGAGCTCCTATGTGCAGATAGGAAAATCCTCCAGAAGGTCAACCATCACTGTAGCACTCCAACAATCTGGGCTTTATGGCAGGGTGGTCAGAAGGAAGCCTCTCCTCAGTAAAAGGCTCATAAATACCTACCTGGAGTTTGCCAAAAGCACTTAAAGGATTCTCAAGACTGTGAGAAACAAGATTTACTGGTCTGAAAAAAAACAAGATCAAACTTTTTGTCCAATAAATTTCCTTGTAAATTCCACTACATGTGAAAGAGCCATAAATGTGTAAATATACCCTTGTAGCAAGAGGTCTTAAAAAGTACTTAATGCTGAAATCATTTAAATGCAAATAATCAAATGGCATTCTAATATTTCCATTCATGTTTCATCTGTTAATCTATCTATCTATCTCATAAGCTATTTTATATCTATCTCATAAGCTATTTTATATCTATCTCATAAGCTATTTTATATCTATCTACCTATCTCATATCTATGTATCTCATATCTATCTATCTATCTATCTATCTATCTATCTATCTATCTATTTCACATCTATCTATATTTCTACCATATATATATATATATATATATATATATATATATATATATATATATATATATATATATCATATCTATCTGTCTGTTTATATCTATCTATCTAATCTATCTATCTGTCTCACATCTATGTTTCTATCTATTTATCTATCCATCTCTCTTCTATCTATCTAGCTCAACTGTGTCTATCTATCTATCTCATATCTATCTATCTCATATCTATCTATCTATCTATCTCATATCTTTCTATCTATCTACCTATCTCATATCTGTGTATATATATATATATATATATATATATATAAAAGATATATCTATCTATATATAGATAGATAGATATCTATCTCACATCTATTTATCTGTCTGTTTATATCTACCTATCTCATATCTATCTATCTCATATGTATCTATATCTATCTATCTATATATACACTACCGTTCAAAAGTTTGGGGTCACATTGAAATGTCCTTATTTTTGAAGGAAAAGCACTGTACTTTTCAATGAAGATAACTTTAAACTAGTCCTAACTTTAAACAAATGCACTCTATACATTGCTAATGTGGTAAATGACTATTCTAGCTGCAAATGTCTGGTTTTTTGTGCAATATCTACAAAGGTGTATAGAGGCCCATTTCCAGCAACTATCACTCCAGTGTTCTAATGGTACAATGTGTTTGCTCATTGGCTCAGAAGGCTAATTGATGATTAGAAAACCCTTGTGCAATCATGTTCACACATCTGAAAACAGTCTAGCTCGTTACAGAAGCTACAAAACTGACCTTCCTGTGAGCAGATTGAGTTTCTGGAGCATCACATTTGTGGGGTTAATTAAACGCTCAAAATGGCCAGAAAAAGAGAACTTTCATCTGAAACTCGACAGTCTATTCTTGTTCTTAGAAATGAAGGCTATTCCATGCGAGAAATTGCTAAGAAATTGAAGATTTCCTACAACGGTGTGTACTACTCCCTTCAGAGGACAGCACAAACAGGCTCTAACCAGAGTAGAAAAAGAAGTGGGAGGCCGCGTTGCACAACTAAGCAAGAAGATAAGCACATTAGAGTCTCTAGTTTGAGAAACAGACGCCTCACAGGTACCCAACTGGCATCTTCATTAAATAGTACCCGCAAAACACCAGTGTCAACATCTACAGTGAAGAGGCGGCTGCGGGATTTTGGGCTTCAGGGCAGAGTGGCAAAGAAAAAGCCATATCTGAGACTGGCCAATAAAAGAAAAAGATTAAGATGGGCAAAAGAACACAGACATTGGACAGAGGAAGACTGGAAAAAAGTGTTGTGGATGGATGAATCCAAGTTTGAGGTGTTTGGATCACAAAGAAGAACGTTTGTGAGACGCAGAACAAATGAAAAGATGCTGGAAGAATGCCTGACGCCATCTGTTAAGCATGGTGGAGGTAATGTGATGGTCTGGGGTTGCTTTGGTGCTGGTAAGGTGGGAGATTTGTACAGGGTAAAAGGGATTCTGAATAAGGAAGGCTATCACTCCATTTTGCAACGCCATGCCATACCCAGTGGACAGTGCTTGATTGGAACCAATTTCATCCTACAACAGGACAATGACCCTAAACACACCTCCAAATTGTGCAAGAACTATTTACAGCAGAAGCAGGCAGCTGGTATTCTATCGGTAATGGAGTGGCCAGTGCAGTCACCAGATCTGAACCCCATTGAGCTGTTGTGGGAGCAGCTTGACCGTATGGTACGCCAGAAGTGCCCATCCAACCAATCCAACTTGTGGGAGATGCTTCTAGAAGCGTGGGGTGCAATTTCTCAAGCTTACCTCAACAAATTAACAGCTAGAATGTCAAAGGTGTGCAATGCTGTAATTGCTGCAAAAGGAGGATTCTTTGACGAAAGCAAAGTTTGATGTAAAAACAATGTTATTTCAAATACAAATCATTATTTCTAACCTTGTCAATGTCTTGACTCTATTTTCTATTCATTTCACAACGCATGGTGGTGAATAAGTGTGACTTTTCATGGAAAACACAAAATTGTTTGGGTGACCCCAAACTTTTGAATGGTAGTGTATATATATATCATATCTATCTATATCTGCCTCACATCTATAGATCTGTCTGTTTATATCTATCTAATTTATCAATCTCATATCTATTTCCCTATCTATCCATCTATCTATCTATCTATCTATCTTCTATCTATCTAGCTCATATCTTTCTATTTCTCTATCTCTCTTCTGTCTATCTAGCTCATATCTATCTATCTATCTATCTATCTATCTATCTATCTATCTATCTCATGTTTGTATCTATCTATCTATCTATCTATCTATCTATCTATCTATATCTGTCTCACATCTATCTATCTGTCTGTTTCTATCTATCTATCTAATCTATCTCACATCTATCTTTCTATCTATCTAGCTATCTCTGTCTCACATCTATCTGCATATGTTTCTATCTATCTATCTGTCCATCTCATATTCATATATCTTACATCTATCTATCTATCTATCTATCTATCTATCTATCTATCTCTCACATCTATCTATCTATCTATCTATAGCTGTCTCACATCTATGTTTCTATCTATCTGTCTAATCTATCTCATATCTATCTATCTATCTATCTATCTATCTATCTATCTATTTCACGTCTATCTCTCTATAATATTTATAATAGATCTTTGTAACACATATGGAATTCATGTAAAATGTTAAATTACAAACCTCTAGGGAGCTCATAGATATTGTTGAACCTGTTTCACTCCTTGATAATCCTGCACTGTCATCCATCTCTGAGGCTATGAAGTTCTTTACTGCTGTGCGAGGTTCAAAAGGAAGGCTCTGCATGTGTTCTTGAGACACAAGATGCTGATCTAAATTTATACCAAATTGTTCCATTACTGCTGGATTCATGCTAAATTCAGGACTGACTTTGTAGTGTAATAGCCTCTCATGAGGCAATGTATCCATAGCTATGTTCATTTTATTTTCATCTTTCATTTGTGACTGCATATTCCCAGAGCCTCTTGGCATTACAATATAGTCACTCTCCATCATTCGCTCTTGGGAATGGCCCATATCTATGTCTCCAGCTCTGAGGTTGTCATCTGTGCATAAGTACACAGTTCGTCTTAATTCACTATTCTCTTTTTTCAGACACTGATCAGCCATTTCTCCCATACTCATGGGCATGTGCAAAGCAGATGGTTGTTGAATAATAACTTTAGAAATGATGTTTCCTGGCAAGGTAGAGTAGCTCATTCCTTCTGGGTTTATCGCCTTTTCTTCTTCCTCATCATTCAGAGAAATCCTGGAAAGGGTGCCTGTTATTGTAGCAGCTCTGCAGGGGCCAATGTCCTTGTGTAAAACTGCAAATTACAAAGCATTTTATACGTTATGATTGTATTCATGATTTGTAGCCTAAACTGTAAATGCTTAGCAGAGAAATATTTTGCATTAAAAAGCTTGCATTGAAAAGCCTTTTTTTAAAGCGTAGTTTATTAACATATACTGTGGTTTAGGTTGATCACAGTTGACATTTAATCTTCAGCTCATAATAGACTTGTCTGCACTGTGTATTCAAGTGAAACACTTCATTGTTTATATGTGTCTTTCAAGTGATCTCCAAGACTCCAAACTATATAGTAGGCCTATTCTATCAATAACTGAAAGTATACAACATATTCTATAACAAAACTCTTTAGGCTGGGCTCTCACGGGACAGAAATCCGGCGAAAATCTTGTGGAATGTCTGCAGAATTTAGTGAGATTTCTGCAGCGAAAAGGTTGCTTCAAAACCCGAGCGGCTTTGAAGCAGCTTTTCCGCCTGTATTCCACTGCGGGAATCTCTCCCTATAGAGAGGAGAGAGCCTGCAGCGGAAACGGCGATACAATTGGCATGTCAGTTTTAGTGCGGCTTGTCCACAGTGAACTGTAGGCAGCATGTGAACGAGATTTTTGCAAATCCCATCCACTTTTGCTGCTTAGTCTCAGGTTTATAAATACTGATGGAATTTCCATGCAGAAACTCCACACGGAAACTCCACGGCAATTCTGCCCTGTGTTATCCCAGGCCAATATACCGTATCCCTCTCTGCAGGGGGAGGAGGCTGGAAAAGCCGGGAGCAGTGCACTGAGCTCCTCCCCACTCTCCGCCCCTCGGCACTATTTGCAATGGGAGGGGGAGGGACGGGAGGGGAACTAATTCCCGGAATTTAGATTCGCCCCTGTCCTGCCCCCCTCTCATTGCAAATAGTGCCAAGGGGCGTAGATGGGGTGGAGAGGAGGTCGAGAGGGGGCTGTCATCTGTCAAAGCCCTTAAGCTAATTTGTAACGCGATCCAATTGACAAAACATATGCCCTTTGTAAGGGGCTTAGGGCTTATTCAGGCGACTGTATAATGGGCGGGTATTCACACTGGCCAATACGCGGCATCTCTCTCTGCAGGGGGAGGAGGCTGGAAGAGCTGGGAGCAGTGCTCTGAGCTCCCGCCCCCTCTCTGCCTGCTCTTCACCCCCTCTTTGCCCCTCTGCACTATTTGCAATGAGAGGAGGCGGACGGGGGTGGGGCTAAGTTTTAGGAATTAGCTCCACCCCTGTTTCACCTCTGCTTTACTCTATCGTACTGCCTACTCTTAATTACACTTTTGAAAATCCAAGACAACCCTTTAATGGTTTAATGCAGTCATTAGGAGATACCTATTTAAGGTAATTCTAAAGAAAGGTCTGTAGATTCCTAGGATACTAACCCTTTCCAATCCAATTTGTATCCTGGTTTTCCTAGGGGGCTTACTCTTTTTCTGCTGTTATACAACGGCACTATCTGCTGGCTAAAGCCAGTACTGCATGAGGTGACACATTGGATAGGCTCCAACAGTGGAGAGCCTGGCAATATGCAGTAATAGAACCCCGACGGACGTCTTCCAACATCGGAGCTGTACAGCCTTAAATTATAATGTCTTTAGATGTCAGACAGTGGATTGGAAAGGGTTAAAGCTAAGAATTATTTTTTCTTGACCAAGCAAATTAAACAGAAAAATTGTTATACAGAATAAGTGAAACTTGAAATCCAGAAATAATTATATCTATTCATTGTAAGTGAAACTCTTCCTGTGTTTTTTATATTATAAAGGTCAACATACCATGTGGTTAAAAATGCATTAACTTCCTTTCAATTTGCTGAAAAGTAAAGTATCATTATTTTGCACTTGGCTAGACCTGTTATTAAGAGTTAGAAATGTCTTCAAATTGCCTGGTCAACTTGCCTGATATATCAATTTTGAACAATTCACATATCAGGGTGGCTTTTTAAACTAGTAATAACTATTGATTGGGAAAAAAAAGCTGAAAGAGAGTCATTTTTATCAGGGATAACAGGGACATTTGGGTGGATTCAAACGTGATCTAATTTTACGGACAAATCCACCCCGGAATCCATAAGTCTTAATTGATGATTTTGATCTCAATTGGCTGCAGAATTGCTGAGGGTTTGCAAAAGGGCGGAATTCACGTCAATGATGTGGGAAATCTGCATGAAGATCTACATGGAAGCCAGGCAGATTTTGAGGCCAATTTGTTTGTGGCATGAAATTAGACCACGTGTGAATCCACCCTAGAGCACCTAGAAAAAACTGTGCTTACAAATGTGCACCACTTTGGAGCTACACTCTCTGACAGTTAGGGCTCTTTCCCATGAGTGCATATACACGATGGTATTCTTATGTTTTCACACCTGCTCCATATAAGCGCCTGAATGGGCGTTTTTCCGCGATCACAGACAGAATTTTCTCGTCCATTCACACGACAGCAAGCGTTGTTTTTAGTGAAAAAATACACCGCAACCCGGAAAACCCTCGCTCTGCCAAAATCCTCAGGATGCCTTCCAGTGCCTATATAGAGGCACCTGTAAGCTTTTTGCAGCGTTGGACGCTGCTAAAATGCCCCCCCCCCTCTTCTCCTTCCCTGCTCCTGTAGGAATCTATAGGACCCACCGGCATATATTGGCCAAAAGATAGTTTCAGAACTATCTTTTGGCTGAGCATATATGCACCGGCTGCATATATGTTCTTTTTGTCATGCTGCTGGCGTATTCACGCGCCATATAATCGCCCCACGTGAACGAATGCATTGCGATCCAAAGCTTCACATGGGTAGCACATATACGCCTGGGATCAAAAATGCGCCGTATATGCGCTTGTGGGAATAACACCCTGGCCGATATATGCTGCCCCTCTGATGCATTGGTTTACAGTGCACAGGGGCATATCTCTGCAGCGTAAAAGCGCTATGGGAGCCAATGGCAGCTGCAGGAGAAAAGAGGCGGGAGGGAGTTTAGCAGCGTGACTGCTAAACTCCGTCTTCCTTCTCTTCTCCTCTCTGCCACTTGCCGCTGTTTACAATGGGAGGGGCAGGATGGGGGCGAAGCTAAGCCCCACCCCCTCCTGCCCCTCCCATTGCAAAAAGCGGCAATGGGAGGAGAGGGGTGTGAGCTCAGCACACTAGCTCCACCCCGCCTTCTCCTCTTGCAGAGAGTCGGCAAGGGGGAGGGAAGCTATCTCCCCCCTCCCAATGGCACGTATGCAACACATGGTAGTATATATCGGCCGGCCATTTTCACAGACGGCTGATATACGCTTATGTGAATAAGCCCTTGAAGGGAGGTTTCACACGCATCGTTTTTCAGAAAAATGCCATAGTTTTAGTATTTTTTGCAGCGCTGAGGCTGTATGTAGCTGTACATCAATAGGAAGAATTGAAATGTACTACAAACAGCCCAAAAAAAGGCACGCTGCGGCCCGTGAATCCGCAGCGCCAGCTTCTGCCGGCTTTGCCATGATGGATTGTCCACCCTGTGTGGATGAGATTTTTGACAAATCTCGTCCACATGGCTGGCTAATCCTGGGATTAGCGGCCACACGCAAATTTGGCACAGCGAAATTCCACACGGAATTTCGGCGGCAAATCCACCCCATGTGAACAAAGCCTAAGGGTATTTTTTATTTAATACAACTTTTGTCAGCTACTTCTGGCAAAACATAACAAATAATCATATACATTTTAAAGCTTTAGCCGTTCAAGCACGGATCATCCAGTGGTCCCAAGTGGTCTGTGTTTACACTGCTGCAATGGCAGCATACCGTACTGACACATGACCGCTGCAGCTAGTCACTGAATGCAGTCCTCACATACCGCACATACTATCTTCCCTACTGCAGTGAGTTATTCACTGTAGCAGTCAGTATGGCACTTGGGTCGCTACAATATTGGATATAATGTCTAGCATGGACCACTAGAACTTAACTGCTGAAGCAACAGGGCATACGAAGAGTGAGTAGATGCCTATTTCATATGTTCTATAATTTTTTAGACCTGAAAAAAATCATTAATAGTGAGTTTTGTCAGAAGCAGAGCAATTTGAACACATTTACCTGCCAACCGAAGCTTTTATAGAATACTCCTTGCTACCCGTCCTCTGATGACCACTTACAAAGACAGAATATTTTATGATAACTTGGAGCCAAATCTATTAATCAAGTTTGCTTTTACAGCAATAATGACAATGGGACATTAGATATTAAAGCTGGTAATAAGATAGTGAAATACCAATTCATATTTGGAATGTATCCACTTTCATTATCTTATATACTGGGAATATAGAACATTCAAGTTTTATATTATGAATAGCAATACAATTAAAACAGCCAAGGTTCCTGAGAACATCAGGACAGAAATGACTGCCTCAAATCCTCATTCAGAACATCGATTTAAGACTTACACTATATGTAAACTACTTTGCTTCTTGGCCAATCCGGCTACTCATCACTTGGTTGTAGCCACGACTCTTTCCTGAAGTAAAATGTTAAAAACTAGCGGTGTCTATGAGCCAATAGTATCCACTGGTGTATTTCTTTCAGAGTGATAAGTAGATACCTTTCTTTAAAGGGTAACCTTTTTACAAATGTCTGACATGTTATAGTGAAAGTATTTGTCAAAGTGAAAGTTTTGACCGGTGGGCTTCCGAGTGCTTAGATCCCCCCTGATGAGTAAATACGTAAAAGTTCTCATCTAAGCACTGTATCCATCTGACTGTTTCTGTCACTGCTTGGAGCAGCGAATGGGCTCCATAGAAAGTCTATGGAGTCCACACACCACTTGCAATGGCAGCTGAATAGGAACAGTACTTTGCTCAGTTGGCGGCCAGGTGCTTAGATCCCCATCGATCGCCAAAGCAAATGAGCAGAAGTACTCATCTGAGCACTGTGCCCATTATGCTGTTACTGTCACAGCTCAGAATGATGTACAGGTTCCATAGAACGTATATGGGGTCCATATACCACTCGCAATGACAACTGAAATGGACAGTGGAGTTGTGTAGGCCACCTAAATTGACTTGTTGCACTAGAAGCACCAGAAAACCTGTTCTGTTTTGTACAATCTAATAGAGTAAATTAATATTTATTTGAAGGACAACCCCTTTAAAAGAATTAGGACCGTAGGCTACCATTCTATATTGTTTACTGTCCTTTACTCTTAGAATCCTGAGTTTTATCATTGGTGCTGATACCTCAATTACTGTAAGTGACTATGGGAAATGATTTTACATTCAGTCCAGGTAGCACACTATTATCCTTGTTTCAAGTTTTCACACTGACAAGCACCATTTTGTTTCAATTTTGAAAAATTACTACACATGATACCCATTTTTTCAGCTACAGGGGACCCAATAGCCTCTGTTTGTAATCATAAACTTGCAGTGCTCTCACAGTGCCGTATTGATTTTTACTTGACATATGTTCTTACCTGACCGACAAGCAATGTCCACGTCTTTTTCAAAGTCTGTCTGTTAGTGAAAGAGAATATAAGCATATCAGTATATACAATATATCCAAAATACTCATGCCATTATTTTCACTCAGCAACTGATTTGGGAATAAAGTAGAGTACATTGTAAACAACAAATATTTGGTGAAATGCCAACACTATTATTCATTATCTGAATGAAGGCTTTTCACCATACATTGTAGACTAAGGATGCACAACCTGTGGCCAGAACCTCATGCGGTCCACAATGCCATTCTGTGTGGCCCACAACCATGTGACCACAGACGTGCTTGTCTGTCTGGTGACAGTTTATATGTTCCCCATGTCAGAGAGAAAAGGAATAGCACCCAGCTCAGGATCGGGGACAGATAAGTGCTAATGGTGCACTGTGTGTGGCCTTATTAAGAATCTGTATGCGGTGTCAGAAAGGGTGACTTCTGACTTCTTTGTGACACACCGGAACGGAGTAGATGAAGTGGAGACATACGCATGCAAGTGGTTATCTTTATTGTAGTTTTATGGCAGTAGTAAAACACTCAACTATTTCAACTAACATTAACTGCAATGGAGAGCGCCAGATGCATGCTCTTCCTTTATAGATTGTAAACAGTGAAAAGGGGGATCCCATTCAAGGGGAAGTCTTGAAAATGGGACCAGCACCTATCGGACATTTATTGTATATATTTTTGATATTGGGTTGGACATACTGCTTGTGCAGACAGGCACAGGCACCCAAAGGGAAAAGGTAGCCCCCAGCCAAATGGTCCAGTCCTGTCATCCCATCACTAACCAACTGTCTTCAGAATTTCAGCCAGCAGTAAAACCATCTTCTGCTATCTTTGAGATGGAGGAAAAGTTGGGTTATACTCTTGCAGCCTTCGGATTTAGTGTGTGAGTAACAGATGGTTTGTCTGCTGGCCACAGTTTCCAGTGGGAACACAGATTAAACCCTATAAGTTTGGAGGCACACAAAGTAGAATGGAGCAATTTAGCAAAGTTATACATTACATGAACACTAGCTGGGCACTAAAGGGCAGAAATCAACTTCAGCTTTAGCAGTTAACTTTCCTGTGTAGTAACCATGTCTCACATTGTTTAGATATCACCAAGATTTACTTTAGAGCTAAGTAGTGTAACAACTGGACATCACAGGAAATATTGATATAAAACATAAATCAGTAAAACATAAATGATAAAAGGGACACATCATTAACCCCTTGAGTGGCACGCCCGGAAATTTTCCGGGACGAGCTCCACTGCTCATAGCAACATAGCCCGGAAGATTTCCGGGCTATGTATCACTATGGGAGCTGCAGAGCACAATGCCACAAGCTGTGACAGTGTGCTCTGCCTGCACAGACCCACAGAGAGCAGTGCAAGGGCTTTGAAAAACCAGCAGAAGATATTGCAGATATGTCGGCAATCTCCTGCACTGGTTTGTTTACAGGTTGCCATAGAGACCATCGGCTTGTCAGAAGCTAGCGATGGTCTCTGTGGCAGGGAGAGCTGGTTGTTAGCTGTCAGAGGACAGCTAGGTACTAGCTCTTACAGCAGAGATCAGAGAAAACCTCCGATCTCTGCTGTGTTAACCCTTTACATGCTGCAGTCTATGTGACTGCAGCATGTAAAGGGCTGTCACTGCAGCATGTAAAGGGCTGTCACCATCGGACCCCCGGAATGTGATCAGGGGTCCTGATGGGTCCCTGTGGAAGTCCCCTAAAGGGACAAAAAATTAAAATAAAAAATAAATAAATAAAAAATTATAAAAAAAATAATAAAAACACTTGTCTCCCTTTACTTTGTAAAAAAATCAAAAATACAATCACACATGTGGTATCCATGCGTTGTAATGACCCAGAGAAGGAAGTTAATACATTATTTAACCCGTTAATGACATGGCCCCTTTTTTTCTTTTTTCCCCATTTCTTTTTTTCCTCCCCCGTTTAAAAAAATCACAACTTGTCCCGCAAAAAACAAGCCCTTATATGGCCATGTCAATGGAAAAATGAAAAAGTTATAGCTCTTGAGACGCAACTGCAAAAGTAGTTGAAATTCAATGATTAGACCATTTTAAAAAACCTGCCCTGGTGGGCACGACAGGGTGGTAGGAAACCCGCCACTCAAGGGGTTAAATGACAAGAGCAGAAGGTGATGGTAATCAAATGATGATGATGATGATGATGATGATGATGATGATGATGAAACTGACAGTAAAGACTTGATTTTCCTAATCTCTCCCTGACACTGTCACACAGCACCATATCACATTGTTTCTAATTACCCCTCAGCTGTCCCTACAGGCCTTTTTACACAGGACGATTATCAGATTTGTTCAAGTACCTGTGCACCCTCGGGTATTTGAACAATAGTCGTCCCATGTAAATGCATGTAGAGACTGAACGACTGAGCGAGAGTCATTCAGTCGTTCAGTTTCTGCATGCAGAAATCTGAACAACAAGCCATTCAGTATAAACAACAATCATTCAGTTCTGAACAACTGTCTGCTTAAGTGAATGGAGGCGGGTGAGGGGAGAACGCTCTCAGACGCCCTGCCTCCCTGCTGGCCGCGCTCTGAGCGATCCAGGGATACTTGTTTCTGTGTAACAGCACATGAGCGAGCTCCACCCTGGATGCGCTATTGGGCATCATTTGCCCAACAGTTTGTCCCATGCAAATGGTCCTTAATGGTGTCTCTATCTGAAACACCATCCTGGAGAATAAGATAACGCAAGGACTCAGACAAGAGGCTATCAAGCAAATCAGAAAGATTAACCAGCACAGACAAAAACAAATAAGGAATGATAAGACATACCACAGACTACCAAGTACAGTCTGGGCTAAATATAACCAGTGAACAAGACACAATAGACTAAAACAATGTACTCAGAACTAGAACAAGGTACACGGGATAATAATGCATTGTCACTAGTCTTGATTGGCTGGGTGATAAAATCGTCATGTTTTTTGCAAATTTAAATCGGGTTATGGCCCTTTTACACGGGTTGACAATCATTTAAATGACTGCACAAGCTCTGATGTCACTGCTATGGTCGGCAGCGCTCATGCAAAATGTTTACACAGAAAGACTTCCCCCTGGACTGCTGGCTTCTCGTCTGCTTCTTGCTCAGCGCTTCACCTCCTATGTGAAGCACTGAGTGGAGAGCATTTACACGGGATGAGAGGTCAGAGATCCATTGAAGTTTTTAAATTGACTGAAAAGTCAGCTTAACAAACTAAGAACAAATAGTAAGTGAATTTTGTGTATTCACACTGAACGATTATCGCTCAAATTCATTCGTTTGAATTCGTGTAAATGGGCCATTAGTCCAAACTATTTTTCCTATATGCCTACTGCAGAGGTCAGCATGCAGCCAATCAGCAGCCAGGGCGTCTTGCTAATGTCACCAAATGTGTTCTCCATCTTGCATATGGGCAGCAGTTTCATTGGATACCTTCATGACATGACCTAGCCATATGTAACATAGGCACAGTGTAACTAGCAGCCATTTTACAGTTGAGCACAGGACATTTAAAATGTGGCAAGAATGTAAATAACACAATGTGTATGAACAGTGACATGAACTCCCACCACCTGCTGCCTTGGAAAGCCAATCTGGGCCAAAAGGCAAAGAGTCAGCCTCATTCTGCTCTCTCCTCTGCTCTAGGCATTGCATATGTTGCAGAGGCGAGCAGCAGAAAGCGATCACGGAGTACCAGATAGTGTATGCCATTAGCAGAAATTGTATGGTGGTCGGTCACTTGATGCCTGTGGAATGGGCATATATCAGAGACATGTATGCTGACAAGTAGGAAGCAACAGCATCACCACTGGTGGCAGGGGAAGTCTAACAATGGTGTGGCATAGTTTTTTTAAGCCTGTCACAGCCTGCAGCCAAAGCACAGGGTAGGACTGACAGTCACAGGTGCCACTTATTCATGATGGTCCAAGAGTATGTCAGCTCCCACGTGGATGTATGCAGATATGGTGTTGGCCCCTTTGACTTCTGGGAGTCTAAACTGGACAAGTGCCCAGAAATTTAACATGCTTTAGAGGTGCTTGCCTGCCTCTGTTGCTTTGCAGTGCTTAGGTCCTAAGTTCAAATAAAACCAAGGGCAACATCTGCTTGGAATTGGAAAACTGCAATACAAATGTTGTCTTTGGTCAGATTTGAACCTATGACTCCATAATTGCAAGCGATTAGTAGTAATGACCGATCCACTATGCTTCTTCCTTCACAGTAGGAGGTGAAAAAACAAGCATACAAACTCTATGCAGATGTTTTCCTTGGTCAGATTTGAACCTAGGACTCTAGGTCTGTAAGACAATGGTGTTAACAACTCAACCACCACAATTGTTCCTTCCTCTCCAGAGGATGAGAAGAAATATAATAATAAACACAAAAATAATGTAAAAAATTCCATATATATGTTGCCCCCTGGTCAGATGTCAACCTAAAACTCCAGGACTGAAAAGCAGCAGTGCTAACAACTCTGCAATCACACTTGTTCTTCTACTCTGTCTTTCTTCCTCCTTCTTCTGCTTACTCTTGCTCCTTCACCCCTCCCCCTCCTTCTCTGGAGAAGAAGAATGTGAGGAAGAAGGAGGGTGAAGGGAAGGATAAGAAGAAAAATGAGGAAGAGGAGAATGAGAAGAATAAGGAGCAGAATTAGGAGGAGAAGGAGAAGATAAATGAAAAGAATAAGATCTTCTCATGTTCTTCTTCTCCTTCTCCTCCTCAGGAGGGGGATACAGGAGGTGGAAGAATGGTGAAGAAGCTTGGTGGCTTAGTGGTTAGCACTATTGCTTTGCAACATATGCCTATCTGTTAAGCTGCTGGCAATATAAAGCAATTCATTGTAATAAGGGGAAAAGGATCATATGCAAAGATGTAATATTTAATGTAATTCTAAACTTATGTAAGCATTGGACTAATGCCTTAGGGGATGATATTTTAGACTATAACATAGTTATCCAGATGATTTCACTGTACTGTAACATTTCATTATATGCAAATGTAACCATGGAATACAGTATTTTGGGATATACTGTTAGTAAAACAGCAAATATTCCACAAATCAGAAATGCTTCAGAAAAAAAAAGTTATTTAATTTTATTTTTGTTTATAGGTGCAAATCCAACCTTTCAAGATACGTCCCTATCTCATGCGCTTTTTCACTTTGATGTATTGCACACTGGAATATTTTAGTATGGTTAAAGAGATTACACTTAACAGTGTTCAATGACTAGCAGGGTTGTTTACAACGTATACATATCCCTGCCAAACAAATATGATAACAGGTTTCAGTGAAATTGAATGCCGAGAAATTTATGGCAACATTTATCTGGAAGACAAGGTGAAGGCAGGCAGAAGGTATTAACTACGCAGTGGCGCAGAAGCTTGACTATGACATGCAAGATGAATATTAGTAATCAAGTCAGTCCACCATACAGAAAAGACTTATTAAATCTTCTGGCTGCTGCCCAATGCACTATATGTATCTAATTTTAATTACACTGCAACTACCGCCTACATTTTTATTCCAATAGTAGCCATTGTTCCCACTCTGGGCTTAGCTATAAATTGTGTTGTTTTATATTCTTAATAATGTTAGAGTTCATGGAATTCCACAAGCAATTCAGTTAGATTAACTAATAAAACAAACATTTGGGCACTGACTGGAAATATTGAAATTCTATTGGCATGATTCTATTGTTCATCATTGAAATTCTCATGCAATTTTCAAATCTACCACTGAGGGAAGCAAAGAGCTATAGCACAGAATAAAGGCTTTTTTACATGCAAAGATAATCAAATGACTGGAAGATTGAACAACTTAGCGATGTATTTGCATAAAGTGTTAATGGCCATTAACACTTTATGATCTTCATTTGCATGTAAAAGGGTCCCCAGGAACTGTTTGCAGAGCCCAGCTTGTGTTTAAACACACTCCCAGCTGTGCAAACAGCTGCCAGCAGAATGCATTGTTCTCTCCCGGCTAGTGTAAACATGCCGTGAAGAGAATAGTGTGCGGTCTATTGTAAGATTAATGTGTTTGCTTTATCTTTCAGTGGCTGAATGATGGATTTTAAGTAAACTTTTAAATCATCGATCAAACAAAAAGTGCACAATGTCCACGTTTACATGTAACAATTATCACTCTTTTTCAGTCATTTAAACAAATGTTGAGTGAATCATTGTGTATAAAAGGGCCTAAAATTCCTATGGGGCAGAGGGGCATTTATCAAGGCATGTGTGGCAGCATTGTGACATAAAAAAATGACACACTTTGTAACATAGTTTTTTGCACAAAAAACCGAATGTTTTCATTTTTGACAAGCGTCTCATATGTTTCCAAAGAGCGGACAGGAATTAATGGGAAGGAACCTCACCTCTCATAACCTGACTGATCTGCTATAATGTGCACTAAAGTCTGGTGTAAATTATGGTATAAGTCTTCACTAGCCTGTAGTGCGCGCCCTTTAATAAATTTGGTGCATCTTACTCTAGCGCATTTTATATTAAGATAGGAGACAAAAAGTTTCACTCAGCCAATTCCTGCTGGAGCCCCAGGCTGGCCCAGCCCATCAGAAAGTATAACCAGGCGCCTCAAAACGAGTGATGGCGAGAATTGTTACTGCAATAACGGGAAAGCGGCAACATATGTATGTGTGAGTATTCCTGCAGGCTTGGCTATAAAATAGACTGGCACTCTGGATGTTTGGAGTGGCTTAAATGTGCTCAGGGGGCAGATAAATCAAGCTGGTATTTATGTAGTTAGAAAATGCAAATACAAAGCATATAGGTGTAAGTATATCCATAGCATATAGTTACTATTAGGCCTCGTTCAGACAAGTAGGGTTTACACCACGCTGCTGACATGCTGGAATTCTGTGCTGAATGAGCGGCTCCCATTGAAGCATGTGGTCAGCACCATGGACAGCACCGCAGCACGGAGCTGACTGGAGAGTCAGCAATCGCTGTCCTATCTTCTCTACCAGCGCAGATTCTGCAGTGGTAGAAAAGCTCTGTGTGACCGTTTCCATAACAACCTATTGGTTGCTATAAAAACATGGTTTACATGCTGCTGATCGAGGCCTAAGGGTGACTACCCACTAGCGGTTTTTTTTCTGCTGCGAATTTGCTCCTATTTTTTCTTCCAATTGTCAATGGGACTTTCTAAGGTTAAAACCGCAACGCAACTTTGCGTTTTTAACAATAGAAAGTCCCATTGACAATTGGAAGAAAAAATAGGAGCAAATTCGCAGCAGAAAAAAACCCCTAGTGGGTAGTCACCCTTAGGCTGTAGGTAAGGTGTAGTGTGTGACAGCAGTGTATGATATTTCAATTGGGTATAAGGGAAATCCTGCCCATAAATAGGGCAATGTAGTAACCTTTTACCTGCATCCTTATCATTACTACATGCTATGAACATATCCACAAATTCATGTGCATCCATATTGTCTCAATATGTCACAAATACTGTATATTTATCTTGCTGCTCTAAATATGTGTTTAGTTTTTTTCATACATACAAGGGTACATATTCTCAATCTATGTCTATATTGTCTTCATGTGCCACACAAACAATATCTGCCATTATGTCTCTTCTGTCGGCAGCTTTAACACAGGTCTCGTTCAGATGAGCGTGGATTACATGCTGCTGACATGCAGAAATTCTGCGGTGAACAAGCTGCTCTATGCTCCGCAGAGCAGCCCATTCACATGTATGTGGTGTGAGCAGTGTGCTGACAGGCGAGTTTGCACTCGCTGTCTTATCTGTTTTACCAGTGTAGATTCTGCACTGGTAAAAAAGATTTATGTGAGCGTTCCCATAGCAACCTTTGTGTAAACCACACTCGTCTGAACGAGGCCCTAGGGCCATATTTATGCATCCGTAATACTGATGAGTATCCTATTCCAACCGTGGGCATCCTGACTCAAACTCAGAGCAACATAGGACTCGATGATGTTCTGAGTTTGTGTTGGGATTCCTGCATTTATGTATCTTGTCCATACTATGGACACATAAATGCACCCAGAATACACTCATGTGAAACCAGCCTTATATATATATCTTCTATATAATACCTGCCTATATTTCATCTATCTATCTATCTATCTATCTATCTATCTATCTATCTATCTATCTATCTATCTATATCATATCCATCTATGTGTCTATCTATATTCTATTTATCTATCTCCTATCTATCTATGTGTCTATCTATATTCTATCTATCTATCTCCTATCTATCTATCTATCTATCTATCTATCCTCTATCTATCTCAAATGTATCCATCCATCTCATATCTTTCTATCTATCTATCTCATATCTGTCTATCTCATATCTATCACATATCTGTCTATCTCATATCTATCTCATATCTATCTATCTATCTATCTATCTATCTATCTATCTATCTATCTATCTATCTATCTATCTATCTTCAGATGGGACATACTTTAGCTTGAATGTGATAGCATGGTGCAGAAAATTATCTTAATCTATTAAAAAAATATTATTATCTAGCAATTCCAAGTGTAAAAGCCCATTAAGACACAAAGATTATCACTCAAAATTCACTCAAAAGACGGCTTTTAAATGATAATCCTTGTGTGTAACTGCACTGGCATTGTGCAGTTTTGGTTAAGCAGTTGTTGATCATTGTCTTTCAATGATCAGCCTTATCAGGAATTTACAGTGGGATACAGCTGATATTATTTTTTCAGCTGTATCCTGATCCCTGAAGACAGGCTGGGTATGAAGAACAGTGGGATCCAGGTGTGAATTCATGAATGGGTGAGTGCTGCCTCTGATTGGCAGAGCACTGTGACCAATCAGAGGCAGCTCTCAGCTGTCATTCAGTAGCTGAGAGCTGCCTCTGATTGGTTACAGTGCTCAGCCAATCAGAGGCAGCCCATTCAGCAGGCGGGGAATTTAAATCCCCGCCAGCTGAATACTACTCAGAGCAGTGCAGGAGAAGAGTCGGCTGCACGCGGCTGAGCCCCGGCAGCTGCAGAGAGGTGAGTATAGATTTTTATTTATTTTTTACACATTTTTAGGATGGTTTTCATGAAAGGGCTTATATTTTAAACCCTTCCCTGAGAATTACTGCAGCGCTGGCCGGCAGCCCATTGCTGTATTGCCGGCTGCATTGAATTCAATGGGAGAACATCATTCTCCTCTGCCATAGCTGTGACAGCTGTGGCAGAGGATCATGATTTTTACTCTATGTTCTCAATAGGGTCGGCGCTGCTGCCGCCGGCCCCATTGAGCACAAGGTAAAATCTCTGGATGCGACAGCATCCAGGGGTTTCACATTCAAAAAAGACGGATGCTGCAGTTACCTGTGTTTCAAAATCCGCTGCCCTATATTTACTGCTTCGCAGGTAAATATCAGGCATATGACCGCTGCCATTAAAAATCTCTGGTTCTATATAGATGTGGATCACAAACACAGGTAACATACACACATAAAAACTCCCGTCAGACTGAGGCCTTAGAGATCTACATTTGTACTCCTGCCATTCCGGCCTTATATTATCCATAGTTATCACCAACTGCATGTCACTTCTGAATGGAGATGCACACTTTTAGTTGCTAGGCCCTGTTGCACCTTCCATTCCTGCTAAGATGGTATTTAAACCCAAATGTAATGCTTATCAAAATTTAGCTGCAGCTCCAAGGATTAAGAGAAAAGAGGGAGGCCTCTGTATATTTAACTGAGTTCATGCTTGTGGTTTTAATGGAAGTGCTACTTACATTGATTTCTATGCAGTTAGCACAGAATAAGGTACATGCAAAGTTTATATGTCCTCCTCAACTTCATAGTCAGAGAACTGCTCTAGAAAACAATGTCTGGGCAGGTTTTATGTTACAAATTGTGTGTACTATGTCTGTTTACCAGCTGTTTATTGATATGTAACACCTTTAACCATGTTTCCTATAATTTCCTTGACCGTCTCTTCTTCATTTCTTTCCATATTATAAGCTTATTGTATCTCCATCTCTCTATTAATATCGTACATTAGTACAGTTCCTTTTATTGCTGTCAACCCCCTATCACCACTCCAATATTACTTCCATCTCATTACTTCACAATACATTCTCTTCCGACCTTACATTAACAATACACACTGCTAAAGACTTGATTTTTCTTTCGAAATTTTCAAAGCACTTGATATTATATTCAAGTGAAACTCAACTGTTTCTCTTGTTTAAAAAAAATGAAATGCAGCCTAAATTATTTCTACTCCTTATTATGCAAATCATTTTTTTTGCTTTGTTATTTTGTTCCTGGGTTTGGATAATAGGTTTTTGCCTTCTAATGAAGTGTGCGACACTTATTCCCAGAACTACATTGGCTGTAAGTGACATTTAATAAACCAGCGTTACAGTGACATTTTATAATTACTCTAATATACTGCTCTCAAGAATTTGTGTGGTGAATCATTTCCAGTAAGAAAATTATCAGTTGCACTGCTTTGTCAGTCAAATTACAGTGCCTTGTTAAGAGAAATTGCTAAATTTGCACCAACATTCTAAACTTTTTAGAGGTGTTGCAAAGTATGATCACAAAAGTCATTTATGTTTCAATAAATACTTTTCATACATATAGTGATTCGTTAAAAATGTATCATATACTTTTTACCCTTTCTAATCCAATTTGCACCTAGGGGGCTTCCTAGGGGGCTTACTTTTTTCTGCCATTATACAACAACGCTATATGCTGGTTAAAGCCAGCACTGCATGAAGTGACCCATTGGATAGGCTCTGACAGCAGAGAGGCTGGCAATATACAGTAAGAGAACCCCGACGGACGTCTTCCAACATCGGAGCTGTACAGCCTTAAATCATAATGTCTTCAGAGGTCAGACAGTGGATTGGAAAGGGTTAATTCAATTTGAAATCTAAAAACTGCTTTTAATAGGCTAATTATAATTGTTGTTATTGTTCTGCATTCTATATTTGTAAATATGCAACTAAGGCCGCCTGCACACAGGCAGAAATCCCGCGGCGGGATTTCCGCCACTGAAAGCCTGCATAGGAGTGCATTACAATACGCACTCCTATGCAGATGGCCGCGGCAAACAAACCGTGGCATGTCCTATTTTTGTGCGGGGCTCGCAGAGCCTTGCACAGAAACGTCACTCACCCGCCCGCCGACTCCGGTCTGCGCATGCGCCGGCTGCCTGGCAGCCGGCACATGAAAGAGCCGGGGCCGCCGGGCGCAGGTGAGTACACGCTCATCTCTGCAGGCGCTCGGGTCCCGCGGCGAGAATTCTCGCTACCGGATCCGACCCGCTCGTCTGCAGGCGGCCTAAGTGAACCACTGTGGGCTTAAATAAAAAGTGCCTCAACAACTATTCAAAGGAGGTTAACACTCAAAATATTAAACCTAGGCATATATTGGTAAATTAGAAGGAAGAGAAATAACTCTACTTATATTTATATTACATTAGCATTTTCCATTTTGTTGTAGTGGAAAAGTGCGTTTTTATATTAATGCATATTTCTCTCAACTTCCAGTTGTCACTTTGGTAAAATAGGTGGTGCAACAAAACAGAAAATTGTCAATATCACTGTAAATAAACTAAGCATAATTACCAAGCATTGGCTGTAACTCTAACTTCTGATCTATAGTCAATTTAACGCCCTGGATAGAAATCATCTTTAAAGGGAAGACAGCTTAAAAATGAGACTAAGATATGTTTGCTAGATGTGTTGATTGAAGTACGTACACAGTTGGACCAATTTTAAAACACTTTCCTAAAGAGAGTGTGGTTAGGCTTGGCTCCTATAAATCAGTTGTGTTTTGCTGGTTGTTTTGCCTGAATCTGACACAACTGATAAGTTTTGGTGCCCTTTTTGCACCAATCCAGTGCCCACAGCTGGATAGAAAAAGACTGCATGCAACGTTTACCAGTTTGATGTGGAGTGATATCTTGTATCAAAATGTGATGCACTAAATGCCATGAACAATCCCATAAAGTACTATAGGACCTGCTCAGGCATTAATTTTCCTCTGGTTTTTCACTACAATGATGGAGGAAATAAACAATGGATGGCATATTTGGGAAACCAGCCTTAAAGGGGTTTTGTCATAAAAAAATCTATACTCATCTATTCCTCCCAGGCAGACTCCCTACCACATCTTCTGCTTGGTGATTTTCTCCAGTCCCTCAGGTCACCTCCTCTCGAGCTGGCCAGATCCTGTTCTTTTTGTTATGAAATGTGTATTCCTTGCATTTTTCTTCCTGCCCGGCAATGTACTCTACGTCACTGTGACATAGCGTTCACTGACTATGAAGGAATACTAATCTATTGCAGAGGCAGCACACATTCACAGTCTCTGCAATAGTTCAGCACTACCTGCTAGGCTGTGAAAGCTATGTCACTAGTGACGTAGCATACATTGCCGGACAGGAGTAAAAATGACTGTGAATGGACGCTCTGTCACAGGAAGCAGAAGAATCAGCCAGCTGGAGGTGAGGTAAACTGCAGGAGACAGGAAAAGATTAGTGGGGAGAAGATGATGTAAGTAGACTGCCTGGGGAGGAATAGGAAGTATAGAATTTTTTTTTAATGGCAGAACCTCTTTAAGACGTCATCTCTTGTAATGTTTGTTGTGAAGGTTCTGATATAAAATGCAACAATTCTAAGAATACAGATGTGTTTTTCTTTATCTTTACTCTTAGGGCGAGCACCCACTGGCGTTTTTTTACCTGCGTTTTGCGTTTTGCGTTTTTCCTGCACAGGCATAGAGATAACATGTGTTCCTGTCCACTGGCGTTTTTTTTGCGTTGCGTTTGCGTTTTTAACATAGGAACTGTCAGTTGCATATGTGTCCCTATTTTTCTCCTAATGCACCCATGAATGTCAATGGAAATTAACGGAAAACGCAGCGAAAACGCCGCGAAAAACGCGCGGAAAAAAACACAGGAAACGCGGCGAAAACGCTGCGTTTTTTTCCCGCGGAGAACGCAAACGCCAGTGGGTGCTCGCCCTTAATGTGATATGATATCAGGACAGTTTATTTACACTTTGAATTACTTTACAATTACTTTTTTGTGTTAAGACAACAATAGCTTTTTAATAGGTTAGGATAAGAGACATTTCTGTGCTGTGCTAACACAATCAAGTTAAAATTTGCTGCATCTGCACATGAGAAAAAACTGGATTCTTCTTGCAATATAATGTTAAAAGTGAATGGCACCTTAATGTATAAATATGTGTAAATTAGTAAGAAAAAAAAAAGAGTTTCTCTAGAACACATGCTGAAATACAAAACTAACAACTTTATTGGGAGTGGCAAAATAAAAAGATAAGGCCCTTTTACACGGAACAATTATTGTTCATAAAAATCATTCAAACAAGCAAAATTGAATGATAGTTGTTAAGTCACAATGCAGCCAACTACTGAACGACAAACGATAAATCATTCACTTTTCATTTGTCATGCATTTTAGGCAGGACTAAAGATAATTGTTGGCTTGTTCACTTATCGTTCAGTTTAAATTGCAATCATTCAGTCATTCTCATTCACTAATACAGTGAATGAGAGCGGCCGATCAGTTTCTTGTTTGAACGAGCCAACAATCTATCTGCCTGTATAAACAGGCTGCACAAATGAAAGAGTGAACTCTGACATTGCTCATTCAATCGAGAAATTGACTCATCTAAACGGACCCATAGTCCTAACTATCTAACCTATCCTCTAGTGCCTATTCAGATTTCAAAGCTTAGTTCTGAAAAAAATAACCCTTTACTATAACCCAGTGATCTTTATACTGCCCAAGATGACAACTAATCTTATATATGTTCAGCTTTTAACATCAGGTGAAGCCTTTGACATTTTACAAGTTAATTTCTGTTCATTATGGCTATGAATACATGAGGCATTTTATAATTGAAGTCAATTACATTTGATTAAGAATTTGTCTTCACATCTCTGTTCCTGTCAACCAATGTGTCTGTTTAGTATGCTATACCTTCCTTTGTATGGGTTTACTATATACAATGTAAAGTCTGTCATATTTCATATATTTTGTTTCCTATAGTTAATTTGTAATTATAAGGAAATATATGTGTTGTAATTTCTGTATCCATTATATATTTTTATTGGCCCTGAATGTTCCAGAAAGCCTGTGCATTATAGTAGACTCAAATCCACTGTGGCATTTTTGTGATCACACTATTATTAATAGAAATAGCCCAATACTTCTGGGAGCAGAGCAATTTCTTAAAATGAAATCTTCACATTATAACTTATTGACAATGACAGCCGAATTCATTTTGATGACATATACACGACATTCACAAACATAAATTCCTGTCACTTTCATGTTCTATCTGTTATCCAATTGTTCCCATAGGACTGTACCATTGGGTAAAGCATAATCTGAGGATGCTTTTTTGTCAATTGTAGGCTTTTTGACAAGGTGGCACAAACCTGACAAACCTGGTTGTCAAAACACTATTCATCTTATTGTATCCTAGTATCTCTGCAATGGTTAGAACTTATGCTATCTTCAATGAGTGCATGCATCTAATTTGTAGATTTTATTGCAATACAGCCCAGGAAGACATAGAAACTAATGCAATCTAATGTTTCTACTGCTAACCCTTTCCAATCCAATTTTGGATTTGGGGTTTCCTAACAGGCTGTCTCTTTTTGCTGTTATACAACGGTGCCATCTGCTGGCTAAAACCACTGTGTGTGCGCCAGAGAGGCTCCAACAGCAGAGTGGCTGGCAATAGATGGTAAGAATACCCTATTGGATGTCTTCAGACATTGGAGCTGTACAAGCTTCAATCAGAATGTAGAAAGACTTCAGACAGTGGATTGGAAGGGATAAAGAGATTTTCTGAGTCTTTTGGGACTTTTACTATTGATCATGTACTCTCAGGGTCTGCCATTCAGCATCTTTGACAATTGGCTGATTGTCAAATCTTCTGTTACCCGGGACAATATTGGAAGCAGATAGTTCTGTCAACTTTGCAGCAAACTGCGTTAAAAAGTATAAAATCTGGAAACTATTTACATTGTTCATCAAGGTTATGACTGGAATAAAGAAGAATATAGTAACTTCAACAACAGAATGGTATTCTGATCCATTATTAAGTAACAAAATCTGTAGGTCCCAAAAAGCAATTTTCTGTTGAAATAGTGACAGCAATTATATTGCATATGCTGTGTGTTTAGAATAGAGCAGAACAAGGATTGAGCCAACTAAGAGAGAATGACAGCATGGAACAAAATGAAAATGGATTTTATAAGGTAGATCCATGATATTCTGTAATAAAGGGTGCAAGACTAGGGCTCCAAACCAATGTGTAGAAGTAGAAAGAAGTCTATACTCCAAGGAAGTTCAAAGTGATTGTTTATTCTTAAGTAAGACAAATGTCATTGAAGTGCACATTTTTTTCTTCATACTGTATCTGAAAGTATATCTTACATATACCTTAAATGAGCAAACTTCTGTATTAAAGATTTGATTAAACAAATAGTTTATTTTAGACTAATTCAATTGCACAGCTAAAACCCCCCTCCTGCCACAATAAATTGGTAAGACGGCCATAGCCATTACATCCTTTTTGATGTATCATGCTGATTTTAACAGTATCTACTGAAATTCTAATATTTATGGGCACTGACAGGTACTTTTAACAAATAAGATTCCAAAAGGTTTGATATTATTTCTCCTTTTTGACAGTCAGTCTCTCTGCCTTTATTAAAATACCATGCTAAATTGACCAAAATTGAGTCTGAGCTTGGCAATAGTTGGGTCTGATAAATGTCAGCAGCCTTCATATGTCTGTGACCACCAATTTGCTGGGGCGAGAGGTTCTGTACTTTTCAATCCTCCTAGATAACTATGTAATAACAATATCACTTAGAAAATATGAGTTCACAGAGTTATATACAGACAGTCACAGACTGCACGGACTAGTAAATTTAACTGGTGAGATAACCAATTGAGCTTTAAGAATTAAAAGGGTTATCCAGGAATAGAAAAAAATCATCTGCTTTTTTCTTCCCAAAACTAGTGCATGTCGGTCCATGGGCTATGCCTGGTATTGTAGCTTTTCTTTACTCAAATGAAAGGGGCTGTAACTACAATACCAGATACACCCTATTGTTTCTTTTTAGGCTTCGGTCACACGGGGTTTTTTTGCCACGATTTGCGGATCGCATGATGGATGCGCATCCGCAAATCGCGTGACTGGGGCCAAAAAATCGCCCGAAAAATCTGCTCCTAGCTGCGTTTCATTACAAAAGGGTCGGAGCAGTGCAGCGCTGTCCAGCGCATTGAATTCAATGGAGCTGGCAATACAGCCAGCTCCATTGAAAGCAATGGACTGCGGGCGATCTCAGGATGAATTTTTGGGAAGGGCTTAAAAATATATAAGCCCTTCCTTGAAAATCATCCAAAACTGTGTAAAAGTAAAAACAAATATATACTCACTTGTCCCGGCAGACGGAGTTCAGCCGCGGCCGCCGGCAGTTCTCCTGAACTGCTGTGAGTAGTATTCAGCAGCCAGGGATTTAAAATCCCCGCCTGCTTAATGAGCTGCCTCTGATTGGTCACAGCCTCACCAATCAGAGGCAGCTCTCACTCACCCATTCATGAATTCATGAATGGGTGAGTGAGTGCTGCCTCTGATTGGCTCAGTGCAGGGACCAATCAGGGGCAGCTCTCAGCTGAATTTTCAGGGAAGGGCTTATATTTTTAAGCCCTTCACGAAAATTCATCCCGCGCTCACCGGCAGCCCATTGCTTTCAATGGAGCTGGCTGTATTGCCGGCTCCATTGAATTCAATGGGCAAACATCATTCTTCTCTGCCACAGCTGATACAGCTGTGGCAGAGGAGAATGCTTTGACTCGTATATGTTCTCAATGGGGTCGGCGCTGCCGCCGCCGGCCACATTGAGCGCATATAGAGAAGAACAGGAATCGCAGATCGCAGATAGGTGCGATCTGCGATTTCTGTTCTATAATTAATCGGACGAGCGCATAAAAAGCGCTCATGTGTCCGATACCATTGCATATAAAATCGCCGGACGCATGCGCAAATCGCGCGAAAAACCGCCCGTCTGACCGAGGCCTTAGTATGTAGGATAACTGTCTGTGTACATTGAACTTACCTCTAGTACCTCACCCATCATATGCATATATCTTAATTACTGTATAACAAAATTTGAACTAACCATGATTTGCGCATGTCCATTGGGAAAGGAACTTGATGAATCTGCATTTATTGGATCCTGGCAGTTTCTTAGTCGACATCTGAATGCATCTTGAACCTACAAAAAAATGTAATATAGTATTCAATGCTTAACTGCATAGTCTGTAGTTTGTAATACTTCACATAAGTGAATTTTCTGCATTCCATATCCAAATAGGATTGTGAAACTCCTTAAATTTGGCACATGATAATAAAGTTGCAAGAAAAAGTAAGTGAACAATTTGGAATTTCCTGGATTGCTACATTGATTACTAATAAAATGTGGTTTTATTGTTATCTAAGTTGCAATTATAGACAAGCACAATCTAACTAAACTAATAACACTAGCAATTGTAATGTCAATGTCTTTTATTGAGCACATTGAGTAAACATCCACAGTGCAAAGAGAAAAAGTTCATCATTGTATTTAATAACCCGCAGATCCCCCTTAGCAACAATCACCTCCACCAAACAGTTTCTGCAGCTGAAAATAAGATTTGCACAACATTGAGGAGGAATTCTGGCCCATTCCTCCTTGCAAATGTGTCTCATTTCATCAATATTTCTTAGATGCCTTGTATGCACAGCTTTTTTTGAGAATGTACATGACTTCCAATAATCTGGATCTTGTTTCCAACAAAGGATTTAATTTTAATGTTGAATTTATGAGTCTAGAATAAGACCATTGAGTAAAAGTGACCAATTTTATTAAAAGAATAAAGCACAGTGTTGTATTTATACTAGTATTTAATCTTGGGCAAAGTGTTGTATTTATACTAGTATTTAATCTTGGGCTGCTTTTGTTGAGGTAATCTACTGTACCTTTACAATAAACGTAATATACCTTAATGCTACTGCTCAAAAATCTAGAATATCTCTAATAACTCATCGGATTAAAAGCATTTACGGTAACATGAATGAAAATTTTAGTATCAATTATTTTGTGTCAGTGTATGCACTATAGATACTTTGAAATGCAGAGATTGTCAAAATAGACTTTTCATTTATAATTACTGGTCTGTCCCCAAGTCTACTTTTACTAGTGGTTTTTCAGTTGTTCATAAAAAGCAGAAGAATAGTCATCTGAAAACTGTTATTTAGTTGCAGTCAAAGTTCAGTAATACATTTAAGCAATTTAATTAAAAATTTCACATTGTGAGCTTTTGAATTGGACGTGTTCCTGGTATTACCAATGTTCCACCATTTCAGAGTCTAGTCTTCTTTCTCTCCACTAGTTATTGGCAGTTGAACTGTATGATTATGCAGTTTTGTTCACTTGCTAATAGTTTTTCCGGTGGAGCAAGGATTTAGTTAGAAACACAAAATATAATCATAATTAGGCTTTAATTGGGCTTCATTTCCCAAATTATACCGATTTTCTCTAAGATTTAGAAGCAGGTATGTTACCTTTATGCAGCCATTTAAAATATAAGTTTTGACCTCATGAGACATTTATGACAAATTCCTATTCTTTCCTAAATAACTCCCAGAAGTGATGTTTCTGTCTTCAATCTTATGTATTTGGAATGTCACACGAAGCAAAATCTAATGTTAGCTTTTGATTGCAATGCATAAACCAGGAATAGTCTTAGACTCAGTACAACTAAAGAATACATATTAGCCCAGCTCCAATTTTTTTTTCTATAATCAGCAGACACCAAAATGTTGATGTGCAGATTTTTAATGTTAGCATAATATAGTTCTCACAACACTAAAATATATGGTATGTGTACTAGTGCAGACCTTTACATACTATTTAGACCATATACATTATTCCCATGGCAAAATCAACAATTCACCATTAAATAATTACTCCAAGAAGGCAATAAAATCGATTCTATCTTCTCTACTCTTAAAAACAAAAAAATGGCCCTACAACCAATTTTCCCAGCTAAATGTATGTTGGATATATGTCATGACTATACATTGATTGACATTGTTTTTGTAGAATAGCAGTTGTTAGCATTGGTCTCAACAGAATCATTAACACAATCACCTTCTTGAAGTGGTGCAACAAAAGTCACATTCATTCTTGTGTTTAAAGCCCAAAATACTTGAAAAAAAAGAGGCTCACTTACTTAGAAGCTCATGTGTCAAACACCACAAACTAAAATCAGAAACTGGATAAGGGCTTAGTCACACGGGCGCATCCGGGCGCCGATGCGCCTGTCTTCCTGCAGGATAAGATGGCCGCACTGTAGGTACAGACGATTCTCCACACCGCCGGCAGAAAGAACACATGACAGGCTCCATTACCAGTCATGTATTTTTTCTTCCGGCACTGCAGAGAGTCGTCTGCACTGCAGGTGCGGCCGTCTTCTTCTTGCAGGAAGACGGGCGCGTCGGCGCCCAGATGCGCCCGTATGACTAAGCCCTACGGGGCTTTTACCCACTAGCATTTTTTTTACTGCTGAGATATTGCCACATTTTTGTCAATGGGACTCTATAATGTTAAAATCGCATCACACAAAAATCGCAAAATCACAAACTTGCGATTTTTGTGCGATGCGATTTTAACATTAGAAAAACCCATTGACAAAAACGCTGCGATAAAAAAAAAAAGCACAAGTGGGTAAAAGCCCTAATACTGTAGGTTTGCTGTATTAGAACAAATGATTCAAGGAAAAAGAAGAAGGGGCAGGGAGAAGATGCATATACACTATTTCAAAACATAAAATCACCACTGGATAATGTACAGATCCAATGAAAACAGAATGTTCCAATGGAATATGTTTCATGTGGTATATACTATATGTTTGCTTTTGTTTGGCTAGTTTTCAGTAAACCTTTTCTATAAATTGAACTGTAATAAAGTTTAGTGTTTTATATGGTTCACAAGGGATTGCCAGATGAGACCGTCCTTATACCTTTTTCTACCTCTACAGTCATTAACATAGTAAAACAGTGTGTAAGGGTGGCTTCCCATGACCGTGTTTTTGTGCATACATAGGTGCGCACCCATGTACGTGCAAAAACTCGTGTGAATGCAGGTCCATGCATTGTTTCCAATGGAACTGCGGCTGCTGCCGGCGGCTCCATTGAAAACAATGGTCCGCCAGCACCCTTGCATTCTTTTTCAGGGAAGGGCTTTACATATAAGCCCTTCCCTGAAAAAGAAAAATTTTAGTGTAAAAAAAATAAATAAATAAATTTAAAAAAAAAAAAATATATATATATATATATATATATATATATATACTTACCTGTCCACCGCTGCCGTGACCCCCATGGGGATGAGGTGCTCAGCCAATCACAGGCAGCTCACGCCTAATGAATGACGGGCGAAAGCTGGCTGTGATTAGCTGAGCACCTCAGCCAATCACATTCAGCTCTTTAAGCAGGTGGGGATTATATATCCCCGCCTGCTGAGAGATCAGCACCACAATGCAGGGGACAGCAGGAGAAGATGCAGCTGAGCCCTGGCAGCTGAAGCAAGGTGAGTATGTATTTTTTTTTGTTTTTTAAACCACTTTTACTTGATTTTTAGGAAAGGGCTTATATTTAAAGCTCTTCCCTGAAATCAATTGCGGGCAGCAGAATATTCTAACGCAGCTGACATGTGTGACAGCTGCGGAAGAGAATTGAAGAATTTCTCTGCTGCATCTGTCACAGATGTGGCAGGTGTAGCAGCCGGGAATTCTTTTAACTAGCGGGGATGAAGGAAACATCTGTTGCATGCGGCAGATGTGTTCTTCATCCCTGCAGGCATCACTGCAGCGGCGGACAGGTAAGTATATATATATATATATATATATATATATATATATATATTTTATTTTTTTTTATTATTATTTTTTTTTACACTAAAACTTTTCTTTTTCATGGAAGGGCTTATATGTAAAGCCCTTCCCTGAAAAACAGTTCAGTGGTGACACAGCAGACCATTGTCTTCAATGGAGCCGCGGCTCTATTGAGAACAATGTGTGTATTCCCTATGGTGCACGCATGTCCTATCTTTGCAGGCACACACCTGTAAAGCATGGACATGTGAAAACACCATAGGGAATGCATTGTTGCAAATAGAAGCGTGTTTTTGTGCGTGCGTACGCACGCACAAAAACACACTCGTGGGAAGCCACCCTAAGTCTGGAAAAAGACCTAAGTCCATTTAGTTCAGCCTATTCCCTTTCAATGTTAATCTAGAGGAAGGCAAAAAAACCCTAATGTGTTAGAAGCTAATTTTCCTCAATATAGGGGGAAAAATCCTTCCCGAATCCAATCTGGCAATCAGAGTAATCCATTGTTCATTAAACACTCTGCAGAAATGAAAGGCTATAACATTCAATATTATTACACTCAAGAAAAGCATAATGCCCCTCTTGAACTTTTTAGTTAGTTCGTCATCATCATATCCTCAGGCAGAGAGTTCCACAGTCTCACTGCTCTTACAATAAAGAACCCCCTTCTATGTTGGTGTAGAAACCTTCTTTCTTCTAGACGTAGAGGACGCCCCATTGTTACAGTCACAGTTCATTGTATAAATAGATAATGGGAGAGATTTCTGTATTGTCTCCCAATATATTTATACATAGGTATTAGGTCACCCCTCAGCCATCCTTTTTGTCATAAACTAACAAAAAACAATTTTGATAACCTCTCTGGCTAAAGTAGTCATTCCTTTTATTAACTTAGTTGCCCATCTTTCAACTCAATTAAGCTCTGATATGTCCTTTTTGAGTACAAAATGTTCCATGTATGTTCTGACCGATGATTTTTAAAGAGGAAGAGCAATGTTCTCATCATGTGCCCATAGACCTATTTAGATGCATCATATGATCGTACTTGCCGATGCAGTAGTTACCTGACATTGGTTTCCCCAGTTGAATTTACAGTTAATTAAAATCCCCAACACCTTTTCCATGTCAGTTTTATCCAGTGTTTTCATATTAAGGGCCCGTTCAAACGAGTGTGTTTTTGCGCACATATACGTGCGCACAAAACTGCGCTCCTATATAAAACTATGGAGTTCCTATGAAGTGTTCACATGGGCGTGTTTTTAGTGCGTGCGAATGCGCGCAGCAACGAATAAAGGACATGTGTAGCAGTTTGGTCCGTACTGCGCTGCTCTTAACATTGGCTCCTATGGGATACGCTGCATGCGAGTCCGGTCCTGCGAATGACCCAATAGACAGCATTGTAAATTTTTATTTTTTTTATGCTAAAGCTAAATGCTTTTGTGTCTTTCCCTTGGCATAAAGCACTCCATGTTATGTTCCAGATGTGTTTGGTTGTAAACACCAATAAACGATGTGCAGCCTGTTATATAAAGGAAGAAACTTAGTAATCAAAGGTTCGCTGGGGCGCCAAAGAAATCGTGTGTCTCACAACTATCAATACTTAAAATACTGGCGCTGTGTATATTGGCTGGGATGCTGATACAGCTCAAGGTATGAAGCGCATCTACATGCGCTCCATGCAGCCAAAATCACATTTGTTAACACGCATATGTAAAGCACGGACCTTCGTTCACGCGCATTTTTGCGCGCACGTTCAACTGCACGCATTAGCGCATACGCTCGTCTGAACGGGCCCTAAGTGTGTAGCGGTGGGATGTATTTTTGCTGCCCATGTACATAACTTCACATTTATCAGTGTTAAACTTCATTTGACACTTTTCTGCCTAATTCCCCAATTTATCCAGATCCATTTGCAACTGCATTGTGTCCTCTCTTGTGTTAATTACTTTACATAGCTTGGTATCATTTGCAAATGTTGATATAATACTGTGCAATCCCTCCACAATGTCATGAATAAATATATTAAAAAGTATTGGGCCCAGTACTGACCCCTATGGTATCACACTAGTAATAGTGACCCCCAAAGTGTGTACCATTAATAACCACCACCTGCTTTCTATCCCTGAGCAAGTTACTTACATTCTCCAATTACACACATTCTTGCCCAGACCAAGCATTCACATTTCGGTAATTTTGCTTTTCATTCATTATGTAAGTAGTCCCCCAGTTTGTTATTCCTTTCCACCCGAATCTGCCAGCCTCTTTCTCCTCAGATAGCCATGTGATCTCAGTTCCAACTAGCTCAGACTTACTTGAGTTTATGTGCTCAGTTTATAGTCAATCTGCGTGATGTTGTTACATGAAACTACCACAGAAACTGCCTATAAGGGGGCACAGACACTCCTGTCACAGTTACTGATGATGATCATACTGCTCCCGTTACACAGGTATAATAGAGGAGATCATAACTCATCCTCCTGACTGTATACTTATGATCTGTAGCTTATTTAGCTGAATACTGAAGGTAATTATAATTAAATTTTACCCTAGCAGGCACAGATGGTACGCCCTCTATCTAATGCTGTGCTGATGCATCATGGGATTGATATGAAAATGAAGGCAACATTTTTTTTATGGTGCCTGTTAAGCATTAGAGAGGGGTTGCACTACATAGAAGTGGCTTGAGGAGACCTCCATAGTGTCACAGACAAACAGATGGGGAGGCAGAGATGGAAAAATGTGTATTTGCAGGGATGACCCTTTAATTATTCTATAAATTCTATGAATACATTTTGAAATATTTACTGTGGAAGACATCTGTGTTCGGTATCAGGTAAATTAGTATTCAATAGAATAAAACATTCTTGAAATGTTCTTGATGACTCTAAAGTGAGGACAGTAAGTCCTTGTGAAAGTGTTACTTCACAATATACATCATATATACATGTAAAAAAGGAACTGAAATACTGCAAAACTGAACATTCTCTCTTCATCTATATCATCTACAACATCCTTAATCATCCATAACAGCATTAGTAGTCAAGGCAACCACTCAGCTCCGAACTAAATAAATGTCAAAAATTCTAGTTCAGGTATCTTAGAAACAAACATTTTAGGCAAAACACCAATCCCTGAAACACAGTTTAACTTTTGTAAACATTATGTAAAGTATTCTGTAGTAGATACAGCTATTCTGTAAATATAGCAAAATGGCTTAGAAAGTCCGCTGGATATACTTATTCAGTGTTGAACAAGTATATACCAGCTTACTTCTAATACGATGTTTAGTTTTATGATAAGAATAGTAGCATCACCCTTAGGGCTCATGTCCACGGGGAAAATATGATTTAGGATCCGCAGCGGATCCCCCGCATGCGGATCCGCATCCCATAGGGATGCATTGACCACCCGCGGGTACATAAATACCCGCGGATCGTCAATAAAAGTGATTTTAAAAAAAATGGAGCATGAAAAAATCTGGACCATGCTCCATTTTCATGCGGGTCTCCCGCGGGGACGGCTCCCGTGGGCTTCTATTGAAGCCTATGGAAGCCGTCCGGATCCGCGGGAGACCTAAAATAGGAATTTAAAGCATTTACTCACCCGCAGCGGGCCGCGAAGCTCTGCTCTTCCTCACGGCCGCATCTCCCTTGCTTCGGCTTGGCGGATGTGCCCGGCACATGTGCGCGGCACGTCGACGACGTGCCGGCGACGTGCCGCCGGCGTCAGGAATTCATCCGCCGGCCGAAAATGAAGATCCGGCCGTGAGGAACAGCTGACCTTCCCCGCCCGCGCCGGATAGGTAAATGCTTTTAAATTGCTATTTTCGGCGCTCATGTCCGCGGGGCAGGAGGGACCCGCTGCAGATTCTCCATTGAGAATCTGCAGCGGATCTGATTTTCCCCGTGGACATGAGGCCTAAGGCCCAATGTCCACGGGCAGGTCTGATTTGTGGAATCTGCACGGGTGACCCGTGCGGTAGATCCATAGATCAAGCCCATAGGGGTACATGGATGTCCACAAGTGAAATAAATCATGCAAATTTGATATGCTAACCTTTTGATCGAGAAATAAAAATCGCAGCATGCTCCATTTCCCTGCAGATCTTGCACGGATGGTTTCCATTGAATTGCAGATGGGCCATGGATCCCACGGGAAAGCAGGAGTTTCAAAAACAACAAACTCCACAGCACATGTGCGGCGGTGCGGTGACCGGCGCTACCACACACATTCACAGTGAAGAAAAGAGAAGACCTGCAGAAGCCCCGGACAGGTAAATAGAAGTCCTGCAGTGTCCTCAGCCATGGGCAGGGATGGATTGCGCTATGGTCTACTGTATGCCGAATTCGATCATCCTGTGGACATGAGGCCTTAAAAGTGAAGGTCCTCAAAGGCTCACTGACATGTCTTTGAGAACAAGCATCACTTTGACAGAATTAATTTATCCAGAAACCTTTAGGGCTCCCTCACAGAGGCATATGTATCCCACATATTACACGTGCATTTTTCCCACGCATTGAATATGCAGTTAACTGCAAACACGCATGTACATGCTTATTTGCTGCATATGTTAAATCTCCACAGCCTAAACACACCTAAGTAGGACATGCTGTATTTTTTTCACGCACGTAATATGTGAGTGGCCCAATAGAAATCAATGGGCTTTTAGCGCCGCATATTACACACGTGAAAAATACAGATGTAATATGTGGGACACATACGCCTGTGTAAGTGAGCACAGAGAAAAGATTAAAATGTTGTCCTGTACAATGTATGATTATCCAGACAGGAATATATCTAAGCTATGAGTCTAGTATCACGGTTAACCCTTTCCAATCCACTGTCTGACATCTAAAGACATTATGATTTAAGGCTGTACAGCTCTGATGTTGGAAGACGTCCGTTGGGGTTCTCTTACTGTATATTGCCAGCCTCTCTGCTGTCAGAGCCTATCCAATGTGTCACCTCATGCAGTACTGGCTTTAGCCAGCATATAGCGCCGTTGTGTAACGGCAGAAAAAGAGTAAGCCCCCTAGAAAAACCAGGATACAAATTGGATTGGAAAGGGTTAAGCTATGAACTTATATTTATGTGAGAAAATTTAATTTGTATTTTGTTTTCAGTCTGTAATTTTCATGCAATGAAAAAAGATATATTGGCGAATGATAGTCAAATATAGTATAACTAATCAGCCATTCTTCACAATTGCACCCAAGCGATCCCAGGATGATGCTACATATGTATCTACTTCGATTTAACGCACTAAATAAACAAGTGTTATAGTTGACAAATCTGTTTTTAAAGCAATGACTACAACTGAGTCATTTGGTAATTTTTTTGTTTTTTATGAAGTCTACATGAACTGCTATGTTTACAGACCTTCTAGATGTCTGACTCAGCATTCTATCCGCCTCTGTGTATCATTAAGAATAGAACAATTTATACGACATATTTCTGATGTTACAGTCATTAGCTGAACTACCAAAAGCTCATTTCTTATATTTAATCCACTCTGTAAAAAGGATTTCTAAAACTAAGGAAATATGGTTACATAAAACACAAAGTCCTACTGCTTCTTACAAAATGTCCATTTGTTATGCTGCAATACACTTATCCAGTGTTTTATTAGAGGCCTGAAATACACAATTGTAACAGCCTGAGGCTGCATTCAAACAACCGTATGCGAGTTGCACCGAAGATTCGCAACTCACTTTAGTCAGCACATGGGATAGCCTGTCTATATGTGCTGTCTGATGTGCAGGACAGTGGACAGTACATGTCCCACTCTTATCCATGAATCAGACAAGAAAAGAATATGCTGCAATTCTATTTACTTGGACTATTGGTCCATGAAAAAATTGCTTGTCTACACAGCCCCATCGCTTTCAATAAGTTCTGTTCAGGTGTACTCCGTTACAAACTCAGTAAAAACTATGATGTTAAAATCAGCCATTTGAATTAAGCCTAAGTCTACAAATAATACCATCGTAGGGTTCATTCACATCAGTGTCAGAGTTTTGGAACCTCCATCGCAAGTAGTTCTATTTCATCCTGTAAACTCCAGGAAAATGTTGGACTGCTAGCCGGAAATCGAACGGATCCCATTATAGTCAATGGGGTTCTGTTCAGCTCTGTTTAGTAAGACTGAACAATTTCGCCAGGGGGTGAAGAAATTGCAAATGATGATGTGAACAAGCCCTTAAGGCCCATTTACACACAACTATCTTTCAAAAGATTAAAAGATCAGCGATTGTTTTGCATAAAGTACTAATAGGCCCTAATTGCTATTAGCACTTTATTAGCTTTATTTGCATGTAAATGAGCTTCTGGGAGCTGTTACAGAACTCAGCAGGAGGTCTGAGCTCTGTAATTAGCTCCACTGTTCAGCCACGGGCTCCCTGTGGAGAATTCAGCACCATGGACAGCAGACACAGCCTGCAGTCCTGCTTAACAGCTGTTCTGCTGGCGGGGCTGAGAACTGAGAACAGCTGTAACAATGTTATCAGCTGTTATTAGCTCTCCACAGGCAGAACACAGCGTGTGGTTCTTCTTATCAGCTGTTCTGCTGAATGACGGTTTTCAAGCAGAACTGAAAACCATCCTTTGGCAGAAAACTGAAAGATGGGCACATTTAGACACAACGATTATCGCTTAAAAGCCATTATTTGAGTGATAATCGTTTTGTCTAAATGGGCCTTTACATGAACATTGTGTCACCCTTCACATATAACAAAACAAAATACTGCACGCACGAACGAAAGGATCTCTGCTAGGAAGAATTGTTTTAGTGAGGCTGATTATAAAAGACAAAAGTTTAGCCAGAGCAATTATCCCAATTGGGTGACACTAGCCAAAATGACTGTGGTCAATAAAAATATACATGAATTATTATATACTAAGAAGTTCAATTCTTTGAAAAATGTCTATAAATCACAAATAGGTTTTTCTGCTGCATATATTTGTTAAATCCTACAGAAGTATATGCCAGTCTTACAGCATTTTGTGAGGTTCTTAAAGTTGGCTATACTTGAGTCTTTTAGAACAGCTTCCACTTTTGCCAGCCAGTAAAAAATATGGACAGAAAGTACGCACGTGTGAACATATGAATGGGCCCAAAGAGTATGTTCACATAGGATTTTCTACTGCAAATCATCCGCATATGTTACATGTGAATTGGTCATGAATTTTGCTGCAGACATGTGGATATGCTTTGCAAAGGGTGAAATCTTCTATGAAAATGTGCAATAGAAAATGACATGCAACAGACTGAAAACCCGCACCACATGTCAAGTTACACATAGATTTTTTTACCACTCTACCGCTGCTGTGGCATAGTATAGATTTTCTGCTCGCAAACTTGGACAGAAAATCAGCAGAATAAACATAATGCAAACATAAATACTGTACATATTCAATCTCGAATCAACTGGTTCTTGGCCTAGTAGTCATTTCAAATTGCACTCATAGTAAAAACTGAGTAGGGGATGGAAAGATCCACACAACTTCCTTGTTAGACGATGCAATTATTTCCTACTGTGAAAACATGATGACATTTTGTTTCTATGCCATCATCACACAGAGATTGTGGATCAACATTTGTCAGTAAAACATTTAACTCACCAATTAGCACTAATTAGGTTGTTTCATTGAAGTGAATGGAGGATTGTTTTCATATGCTGTAACATGGTATCTTTACCAATGTCTGAAAAAGCAACAGTCTTGTCTATGCATATTTTACAGTACTTATTATAATCTGCTTGCGACATAAAACTCTTTTAGGTAATAGGTTATTTGACAGGTTCTGGCTATGTAAAATTAAACATAAATACGTAGTTTAGTCAATTTGTTTCAGAAGCATATAATTAAATAGTGATCATACAGTACTAATCAGTATGAGTTGTATAAAGTAAATGCATTAAAATTCAGAAGGTTCAGCTGTTCAATTTCCTGAAAAATTATGCCAGTTGGCAAGAATATTTCCAAGTCATTAAATACTCCACAGAGTGCAATAAGTCCTTGAAAATAAAAACACTATGACAAAGTTGTCAAACTTTATAGCATAGACAACCTTCAAGAAAGGAGAGACTATGTAAGGAGGGTACTAGTTAAAAAAATCACCAGAAGACCTGTGAAAATTATAAAGAAATTTGATACTTTTTGTTGAAAGTAAAGACCCTTTTACATGCAACGATTATCCCTCAAAATTCGTCCAAACAGCTGAAAATCAGCAATAATCGTTACATGCAAATGCAGGCATTGTGCACTTTTCGTTTGAACAATGGATTTTACTTCACATAAAATCCATCATTCAGCCACTGAAAGACTGAGCAAATGCATTCCATTTGAATGTATTTCGCTCATCTTTCAATAGACTGCACAATGTTCTCCCCATGGCATGTTTACACTAGCCACGAGGAGAACAATGGAATATACTGGCAGATGTTTGCACAGCTGGGCGCGTGTTTAAATACACACTGGGCTCTGCAAAAAACTCATGCAGGTCCTTTTACATGCAAAAAAAATGATAAGATGTTAATGCTATATGCAGCATAAATGATGGACGATGAGCTGAACGATGAGTGTTCAGTGTAAATAGCAGCCGTTCAGTACTGAACGGCTGCTATGTTAAGTGAATGGAGAGGGTGGGGGAGAGCAAGGAAAGAAGTCTCCTCCTACCGTCCTGCTGTGAGTCAACGATACTTGCTCCTGTGTAACAGCACGGCAGTGATTATGTGCGGAGACGAGTGTTGGGCATTGTTTGCCCAAAATTCCTCTCATGTAAATGGGCCTTAAATCTTTCAATCTTCCAGTGGTTTGAAAGATTATCTTTGCATGTAAAAATACCTTAACTCGTAAGAGAGGGAGGTTTAAACAATTGAGGCTCCACTGCCAAAAGTAGGCTTTCAACATAAAACCACTTAATAATATATAAACTACATACTACTTTAAAAATGTCCTTCTAAAATATATATATATATATATATATTAGATTCTGACACAAAAATCAAGCAAAGTCAAATTTAGGCCAGTCCAGCCCAACTTTTAGCAAAAGTGGTGGTGCTTCTTTAATGAATGTGGCTTAGTGGTTAGCACTGTTGCCTTGCATTGCTGGGGTCATGTGGTCAAATCTCATCAAGGATAACATCTGGAACCGAGTAGCTTTGTCAGCGGCACTCCCAATGTAACCACACCGTGGGGAAGTTCCTCAATGCTGGTGCAGGCTTCCATGATTTTGAAAAACTCCATACAGATGTTGCCCTTGGTCAGATTTGAACCTAGAAATGCAGAGCATCAGTGCTAAGCAGTGAGCGACCACACTTGTTCCTTCTTGTGGAGGAGGATGAAAAGAACAAGAAGAATAAACTCAAACATAAAAACTCCATACATATGTTGCTCTTGGTCATATTTTGACCCAGAAATTTCCAGGACTAAAAAGCAGCGGTTCTAACATCTGAGCCACTACACTTGTTCTTTCAGCTCCAAAGAAATAGAAGAACAAGCAGATTGAACATAAAAACTTTATACAGATGTTGTCCTTGATGAGATTTGAACCTAAAACCCCAGCACTGCAAGGCAACAGTGCTAATCACTGAACCACATTCACTATGAATATGAATAGTGATGGGTAGCATGTATAAAATGATACTTTAAGGATAGAATGAGCGACTTTGTAAACCATGTGAGTTTTCAGAAGTACCACGCATGCGCGGTTTCCTATGGAGGACGCCACTACAAACATATACCAGATGGAGGTTGCCAGTGCCTCACACCCGGCCAGACCCTAACGATGATCTCACATGAGATACAGGTGTATGTGGGTGTTGGCTTTATGTGGATTGGCTAATTTTTGTATGTGTTTAGTATATATTATGTACACTGATGTATGTATTAACAGCTTGACAAAGACCCCAAGTGGGTCGAAACGTTGATGTTTCTACTTGTCGCAGAGGAATAAATGATATCTCTGGATATTTGATTGCATCCATTTTTTGCTGCCCTAATCTATTTTTATTGGATTCTACCTGGATTGTTGGTTAACTATCCTTTGGGCTTTTCATGTCTGCCTCACTGATCAGTTTAAAAGGTTTGTGCTGGTGATTATCTGTCTTTGGACATTCCTTGAACCACATTCCTTGGGATTCTCCTCCTCACCAAACTAGTGAGCACGATTTTTTACTCCTATTGCCTTTAATGGAAACTGGGATTAAGTCATCCTGATACCCTATTCTTTTGGAAAATCAAGCCAATCACTCTCCATCTGATTATTTCACTAATTACTCATCACTAGTCATAATGAATAGTGGTATAGAACACCCAATTTTACAATATAATCTAATGATCAACTGGCAACAGTGTTATATGAACCAAATGAACTGTGTGGGCCTAAAGGCATGATGTCACACAATGTTACATGCATGCACAACAGAGTGATTTACTTCTTCATATCCACTATATACATGTGTCACTATGATCCTACATAGATCTACACAGAAAGGGGTTCTTTACTGTAAGAGCAGTTAGACTGTGGAACTCTCTGCCGGAGGAAGTGGTGATGGCAAAATCCATAGAGGAGTTTAAAAGGGGACTTGATGTCTTTCTGGAGCGGAAGGATATTACAGGATATAAATCTTAGGCTAATTGTTAATCTGGGTACACAGCAGGTAGGAACTATTAGGGGTTGATCCAGGGAACAGTCTGATTGCCATTAGGGAATCGGGAAGGATTTTTTTCCCCAAAAGGGCTAATTGGCTTCTGCTCTTGGGGTTTTTGCCTTTCTCTAGATCAACAACACAGGAGGATAAAGAGGCTGGACTAGATGGACATTGTCTTCATTCGGCCTTACATACTATGTTACTATGTTACATCCATCACAGTGCACATTAGCATGAATCCTACATATCACAAGCATGCATGCGATACAACCAGTCATGTCAACTCTGTCATTAGCACATGCACACTACATACCAGATGTAACACGTATTCACCATGGTATGCATGATGCATCCTAAAAAGGGTTCACATCACACTCATGCATGTTAGTCTTCGACGTAGGGGGATGATCCCTCATCCAGGCATATATAACTCGCACCACACACTGTATGTTTAAAATTTCTATATAGAAATTGCCACATTTGTGCCTGAGTACTTATTAGTCAAGAAGTTGTTTCACAGAGGCAGTCAAGGTCCAATTACTAAATTCACCACTGACTCTTTTGGACCAGCAGACGAATAAGCTTAAAATTAAAATTTAACTTTTATTTATTCACTTAAAAAGTATGGAATAGACAAACAAACATACACATATATGTAGTGGATTCTGTCTCACTTAGAGATCTCAATTCCTCAATCGAAGATTTCGGACAACTAATGTGTCCAATTACTAGCAAGCTAATATAGTGCGTATATTTTATGCGTGCCCTCAGGTAGAGTGGCAATTCTGAATAATTCACAGGCTCTCCCGGCCAAAAACACACCAGTGGCGGTCGATTTGTATGATATAGTTTGACCGCAACAAGTGTTTAATAAATGCCCCTACGCGTTTCACCCCCAACCACACAGGGGCTCCTCAGGGGCCAATAGTTATACCAGGAATCAGTTTCTGGCAAGTGGTTATGGAGAACAAGAATGTCGCACGAAAGTTAAATCACCTCCCTCACATACGTATTAGTTAGTGATCAGCTAGTATGTTTCAAAATTATTTGTTAGTGATTAGCTAGTATAATCTTCCCACAAAAACAATCGTGGACACGAGTCTCAGGTGGCAATACTGGTATCTCAGCAACAATGTGCAACACTAAAACAAATGAGTGTAAGATAATAGGTCATTGTCCACATTTTAGAAGCAGAAAAAATCTCAACCCCTTTGCGCAAGAGACAAGTAAGTCCACCCTTTTCTGGATTCCCTTTTTAGTTATACCGCTATTTTTTCTCCATATCTGGAGAGCAGATACCTCACCCTATTGTCAATATTTTGTTCTGAATGCTCCACTGAATCATCTTGTCTGATGTGTGGAAAATAAAGCTTTGAAATGATCTACCAGATTTAAATTTATGAGACCTGGAACATGACCAAGATATTAATTAAAACATTTAAACAGAAGCCGCTCATTCAGGCCAGATGTAGTCACCAATTTCATGTATTAGATCCATTCCATTTCCTTTTGTAAACCTTTTTTGTTCCAATCATCTTTTCTCGGGGATCTTGATATCACTTCAATCACTGTAAAGCTAAGAGCTTTTGTATTTCCTTTGTGATATTCCTTAATATATCTAGCTATCTCATGTCTATGGCGTATGTCTCCCAAATGATCTCCAATTCTCCTTATCAACAGCCCTTTGTTTTTGTTTACATAATCCAGTGGGTAACTACAGATGCAAATATACATTCCGCAAAATCCCTAATATACTTTAACCGTGGAGTGACTTACAAATAACTTAGTGCATTTGACGTTGGAGCATGCTATGTAGATCCCACATCCGTATATTCCCATAGGTCTCTCTTGGTCAAGTTCAAACTGGTTATTGATTTTTGTGTTATTTGATATGTCAGAATTTTAGTGCATATCAAATAAATGTGTATATTTTAGAAGGCGGTTTTTCCGTAGCTTCTAGTTTAAATATTATAGCCTCTCCCTTTATCTTATATTTTTGGCTCACATTTTCTAATCCATAGGTTTAGAGTCAATAAAGAGGCATACATTGCAAGATATCTGCAATGATTGAGATTTGAAATGACATTTGAAAATATTCATTATGCGTACTGCTGCACATGTGAATTCTTAAACAATGGCATTTCATCATTAATGACTTGGAAGCTCTCAATTTGTTGATCAATGGAATAAATTTACATGAATTATTGTAAATAATGCTGAATAATGAACTACTTGTTTTAGTACATTCATATAACAATAATTGCTAAAAATTATCTACTCCATTCTCATGTAGCCTAATAGCTACAGCCACTTCATGTCATAGCATATGCTAGACTAGAACTTATGTGTCATAGAGCGTGTACTACTGTAAATTGAATAGGAAATATACATGTCCTATATTCTATATTGTATAGATTAGGTCTGCTGTACAACATATGGTCTGCAGGCCATGTGCAGCCTAGCAGAGAGTTTATGGCGGCCCAAGGACTGTGATAGGACTATGATGTCAAGTTGCTAGCCTCTTGACATCATAGTCATATTACAGTCCGTGGCACAGTCATGTTATCCTAGCTGCCAGCTGTAAAGTTTAGGCTTTACTGCTAGCAGCTAGCGTGACATGGCTATGCAGGGTAAAGAACCTTCAGTGAATGACAGTCTTGTGACGAGTCATGTGCTGCGCAGAATGGCTAGTAATATGACTATCATTTATGTCATGGAAGCAGGGAAGGAATCTTTCAACCTACAGTATTTGGAGCAGTGTGTATAGATATTTTATCATTACACTATAAGGCCTTAGTCACACGGGCGTTTTTTCCCGCGATTTGCGGATCGCATGACGGATGCGCATCCGCAAATCGTGTGACCGGGGCCGAAAAATTGCCTGAAAAAACTGCTCCTAGCCGCGTTTCAATAGAAACGGGCCGGAGCTGTCCAGCGCATTGAATTCAATGGAGCCGGCAGTACAGCCGACTCCATTGAAAGCAATGCGCTGTGGGCGATCTCACAATGAATTTTCGGGAAGGGCTTAAATATGTAAGCCCTTCCCTGCAATTCATCCAGAAATGTGTAAAAATAAAAAAAATATATATACTCACCTGGCCCGGCAGACGGAGTGCAGCCGCGGCCGGCGGCAGTTCTCCTGAACTGCTCTGAGTAGTATTCAGCAGCCGGGGATTTAAAATCCCCGCCTGCTGAATGAGCTGCCTCTGATTGGTCACAGCCTGACCAATCAGGGGCAGCTCTCACTCACACCCATTCATGAATTCATGAATAGGTGAGTGAGTGCTGCCTCTGATTGGTCCCTGCGCTGAGCCAATCAGAGGCAGCACTCACTCACCCATTCATGAATTCATGAATGGGTGTGAGTGAGAGCTGCCTCTGATTGGTAGGGTTGTGACCAATCAGAGACAGCCCATTCAGCAGGCGGGGATTTTAAATCCCTGGCTGCTGAATACTACACAGAGCAGCTTAGGAGAACTGCCGGCAGGCCGCGCTGAACTCCGTCTGCCGGGACCAGGTGAGTATATATTTTTTTTGTGTTTTTACACATTTCTGGATGAATTTCCGGGAAGGGCTTATATTTTTAAGCCCTTCCCGAAAATTAATTGTGCGATCGCCGGCAGCCCATTGCTTTCAATGGAGCCAGCTGTATTGCCGGTTCCATTGAATTCAATGGGCAAACATCATTCTTCTCTGCCACAGCTGTTACAGCTGTGGCAGAGGAGAATGATTTGTCTACTATATGTTCTCAATTGGGTCGGCGCTGCTGCCGCCAGCCCCATTGAGCGCATATAGAGAAGAGAACAGGAATCGCAGATAAGTGCGATCTGCGATTTCTGTTCTATAATTTATTGGACAAGCGCATAAAAAGCGCTCATGTGTCCGATACCATTGCAAAGCAATGGTTTTATAAAATCGCCGGACGCATGCGCAATTCGCGCAGAAAAACGCCCGTCTGACTGAGCCCTAAAATAGATAGTTTTTTAGCAGCTCACTTTGTCTGCATAAGTAAGTCCCTAAAAACCTTTCTGTAGCATCAAGAGTTTTGCCAATTTTAATTTTGGCCACTAGCTACTGCTAGTTGTGCAGGCCTGGTATAGATTTTTATATACAGATGTGCTCTACCTAAATTTAAGCATAAGCATAAAAAAGCATATGTCGGATGGATGCCTCGACATATGCCATCTGTTAGCCATCCATCACTCATAGGCTGCTATGTTAAATTAAAGTATATGTGAACATATACATTTTTACTGGATAGTGTGAGACTATAGTGAATTGGTATCATGACAAATTGTGTAACTTAACGCAATTCAAGAACAGTTAAACATGGACACATCTATATGTAATACAACATATGCTATCTAGATTCATTTATATGCCTCATTCAGGATCAATAGCTGGATTATATAAGGCTTTCTGAATGTGATATAACTAAAGTAAACATAATACAATAATAATAGCAATAAAAGCAATTATTATTGATAGTTGTTGTTTTTCTACTACTATTACTATTATTAAAATATTTAATCACTCTCCCAGATAAAACCAAGATCCAAGATTTAATTTTTTTTTGTTCTGCTACAATTATGAATATAAAACCATTTGTGTGATGTATCGTTAACAGATTTCCTTACATTTACTTCGTGGCTATTTTGATTTATATCCTGTGAAAGCAGCTTTATTGTGGAAGTGTTAAATGTTTACACTCATACTAAGAGCCGAAGTTGTTCTTTAACTGCAACATCAATCTAATTAAGTCATCTGCGTATTCTATATAAACTTCAATATAGATTTTTCCACCTTACTGGATTTTTATGTGTGGCAGGGCAAACAACAGTCTCAAGCCATCTGTGTACTTTTCAATGCTGAAACCTCTGTTTGCCAAACCAGGTACTGAGGGAGTTCACTTAGCAAATTCTAGGCTTCAACCCAGCATTTATATGCCAAAAAAGGGAAAAAATGCACTAGTTGTATTGATGATTCCATACTGCAATTATCACTTACTTTGATAATGTAGTAGAAGTTTAGTTGTTTACTATATATTGGAAGTCTATCAATCTTTTTTCTTCCCATCTATGAATTCTATTGAAAGATGAGGGGGGATACACAAACAGTCCAATGGGCACTTCAATCTTGAAACAGCTCCTGTTTAACTCCCCTTTCTTTTGTGCTAACTAAAGATGAGCGAACACCAAAATGTTCGGGTTCGCGTTATTCGAAACGAACTTCCCGCGATGTTCGGGTGTTCGTTTCGAATAACGAACCCCATTGAAGTCAATGGGCGACCGGAACATTTTTGTATTTCGCCGATGCTCGCTAAGGTTTTCATGTGTGAAAATCTTGGCAATTCAAGAAAATGATGGGAACGACACAGCAACGGATAGGGCAGGCGAGGGGCTACATGTTGGGCTGCATCTCAAGTTCACAGGTCCCACTATTAAGCCACAATAGCGGCAAGAGTGAGACCCCCCCCCCCGCACTGTCAGCATAACGATCGTTCTCCTCTGCCACAGCTGTAACAGCTGTGGCAGAGAAGAACGATGTTAGCCCATTGAATTCAATGGAGCCGTCAATACAGCCGACTCCACTGAATGCAATGGGCTGCCGGCGATCGCGGGATGAATTGTCGGAAAGGGGTTAAATATATAAGCCCTTCCCTGCAATTCATCCAGAAATGTGTAAAAATAAAAAATATATATATACTCACCTGGTGCCGGCAGACGGAGGTCAGGCTGTGACCAATCAGAGGCATCTTATTCAGCAGGCGGGGATTTTAAATCCCCGGCTGCTGAATACTACTCACAGCTGTTCAGAGCAGTTCAGGAGAACTGCAGCCTACCGCGCTGAACTCCGTCTGCCGGCACCAGGTGAGTATATATATATTTTTTATTTTTACACATTTCTGGATGAATTGCAGGGAAGGGCTTATATATTTAACCCCTTTCCGACAATTCATCCCGCGATCGCCGGCAGCCCATTGCATTCAGTGGAGTCGGCTGTATTGCCGGTTCCATTGAATTCAATGGGCAAACATCGTTCTTCTCTGTCACAGCTGTTACAGCTGTGGCAGAGAAGAAGGATTTGTCTTCTATATGTTCTCAATGGGGTTGGCGCTGCTGCCGCCGGCCCCATTGAGCGCATATAGAAAAGATTTCTCAGGGAAGAAAGTTAAAGTAACCCGAACATCCGAACATCGTGTGGTGTTCGTTACGAATAACGAACATCCCGAACACCCTAATATTCGCCCGAGCATCAAGCTCGGACGAGTACTTTCGCTCATCTCTAGTGCTAACCCAACCCATTGTCAATTGATTGATGTTTCCAGCTTCTTCTTGATAGAAGCACCATGCTTTCATCACTGAACCTGTACTGCACTTCTGAAAAAGTGCTGCACATACTCAGTGTCTGGAATACACTGCCAAGGGAGTTGGGGATATCAATTAATTGTCAATGGACAGGGTTAGTGCGAAAGAAGGAGGAAGCACAGAGCAGTGCATAAGATGGTTTAGTCTTAATTTGCATAGGGAAAAAAGGTGATTTCATGACATGGAGCTACTATTAATAAAATGAAAGGTCTGTGTAGATTGATCTTAATTTCCCCCATCTATGGATAGAATTCATAGAAGAGGAAAATAGGGGCTAGACTTCTTTTAATGACCAGTTTGTACAAAACATATATACTTTTATATAAGAGGAAAAAAGCAATGTATAACCATTTAATATTCAGGTACACATTTCATTTTTGAACTATATCTCTTTAAAATGCAAGTAAGGCTAGGTTCACACTATGCTACTATAAGCCAAAGGAATTGTAAAATGATGCCCTTTTGTCATATATTTTACTAGTATATAACAGTTTTCCATTGCCACAACTGTATTGAAAAGTATAGTCAACTATGCTTTTCAATATAACTGCACTCATTGTACATTTTTTATTAGTAGTCAATAGCACAATAGCACACAGATGCAACTCTATAATCATTCATTTACACATGTCTGAGCAATACATAAGGTAAAATACTTTATTTAGTCCCTCCAAATATGGTACCATATTATTTGCCAAATTTCTTATCCTACAAGTCGAAGTATTTAAAACACATAGAAGAGCAGTTGCCATTAAATCACATATGCAAACAAAAGACTGTCAATTACAGAAATCCAAAGTCTAAAGGCCCATTTACACGGAGCGATGATCGCTCAAAGATCGCTTGAACGACAGTTTGAGTGACACCTTTGAGCGATCATTTTGCATAAACTATTAAGTAGCTACTCAGCTACCTAATAGCTTATTAGCGTGCAAATGAAGCCTTAGCTGAATGCAGTTAATAGCCGAAGGGGCTATTATCTCCATTCAGCTCCTTTGTTCTCCGACGGGTAACAATGCTATCAGAACTACCCGCAGAGAACTCAGCATGCAGTCCTGATAAAACCGCACAACGAATTTTAGGTGCGCCTGAATTTAACGATCAGCTAGCAGTGCACGAAAAGTGCACGATGGCCGTGCGTTTAGACGTAATGATTATCGCTCAAACAATCGCTTTTTAGTGATTTTTGAGCAATCATCGCTCTGTGTAAATGGGCCTTAACAGTATAGTAACATCATTAACATTTTGATGATGGACTTCAAATCTAAGTATCCAAAATTTGAATTTCCTGAGTCTACCATGTGTTGACTATTCCCACAAAGTGACTTACCTGATGAGACCAAGCAATCATGCATATATCCTTAATATTTACTTTGAAAATGACTTATGTGATATTTTTTAATATAGACTTTCATTTTGCATCTTGTATTTAACATTGTTTTTTGCATGTCTTAAGAGCAACCCCTCTGTACCTCACCCCAACATACCATATATTGCATTGCATGAAATAATTGAAGTTCTTCTTCATTTTCCAATATAGATTGTATTAAGTAAACACCAAGCATGTGATTCATTCATCCCATACTAAATTGAAATCCAATAAAGGTGAAGAATGAGAACTGACTGACTGCAATAATGATTATTGATCTATGTTATACCATAACAAATCTTAAATGTTGTCTTAGTAAACATCTAGAATGAATGATTTAGTTAAATTGTTAAGTAAGGCTGCAGAAATGTAACTAATTCCAATAAGAGAAGCAAGTTTTTTATTTTTCCTTACCTCTCTTCGTAAAATACAGTGGACCATCACAATGACAAATCCTTGTAATGAATCAAATACCGCAAAGAGTATTTGAAACAATATTGATCTCTTATCTGTCATTGCTAGAACAGCGGACATCCACGTCAAAGCCAGGAGTGGGAGGACAACACATGAACTCCAAAGGGATGCCCTATTCAGACAGAAATATGTGTTTGCTGAACCAGATTGTGCATTGCAAATAAGTATAATACAATGGTAACTAAAATGAGCAGGCAACACCCTTCAGTGCTGAGATGACCTGTAGATTATTTCTATGATATTTAACAATACAGGACTAGACCACCGTGCAACTGAAGGGGTTATTGCTGATGCAAGTTCTTTACTTAAAGGAAGTTCTTAATTTAATAGTTTGATGCTAATGTTTAAAAACAGCAAAAGAAAAAAACAGAACAGAAAAGACATAGTATTATCATTAGAAGAACACAAATTGTATCAGGCTATTTTCAGACATGCACGGTAAAAGATTTGTAACAAGAAGATGTAAATGATTTAGACTAACATGGCATTACTGGCGGTGGTGGCTGACAAAGCTGTTGTTGAAACTACTCCACACTTGGCACATTTGAGCGTCAAACCGCTATGAGGCTCACTCATCTGACTGCAAACAAACAGAACACCCACAAAAAGAACAAAGTATTCAATTTTCACCAAAATAATTGCTGCTGTAGATTTGTTGTTTGTTTTTAAATAAGATCTCATGCATACGTAACATGATGAATGCATTGATTTGTTTAATAATGAAATTTGTTTGTAATCTATAGATATATATATATATATTTAAATAATAATTTGTGACAATCACTACGTATACAAGAAGGATAATTTCATTCATGCATGCAAGACTTGTGTCCCTATTTACAAAGTGAGAAGTTCCCATATTGCAAAAGTAAAGCAGTTGAATATACATTGAGCTTAACAAAAGCAGGTGCTAAATCAGACATACAATGACAGTCCTCTATTCAGGCTAATACAGGTCTTTTCACGAAATTGTATATATGGTTAGAATGAATTAAGCTTGATAATAGCACAGCTAAGAATAATAATATCTAATTAATTTAACCGCTATTCCATTCCAATTTTACAGATACAATTTATATAGCCTGAATATAGGATTTAAGTGAATGATATTTAATGATCTAGTATATTTGCATATGATTATTGTTTGCTAAATAGTGCAGAAGCATCAATCCACAATTAATATATAAAACAAACTTCACAATGCAATATATAATGACATAGTAATAATAATACATAGCAAATTGTTACATTTACTGCTATTGTATAGCTGCAGCTGTAGACTGCAGGCTTTACTACCTGCAACTCTTTTGTATTCTACTTAGGAGATATTGCCTTGGTGAGTAGCTTTTATAAGACAAAGTTTCTTGCCTTACATCAACTATTACTGGAAGAATCCGCTCAGCGGGGAATATAACCTATGTCACTTCCTGCAGCTATAAACACATTTCATAAGTGTGTAATACGCAAACGGTTTGACTTAATTGGTACTTTCAACAAGTATTTTTATTGTTCTTTCCTCATTATGATTCAATGATAAAAATAAAATCAGAGAACACACTGTTGTAACTAATTAGCCCAATGTTTACTGTACACAGTACCAGATTAAAATATGCAACACATTTATCCCAAATTCTTTTACATGACAGTAGACCACAGGTGGCTTATTTTGTGAATTATATCATAGCAAATGAGAAATAATTACTTTCTACAGGGAATACTTTTCTCTCCAGCTAATTTATATACTGGCTAAATGTGTCTCATTTTATGATTGCTTTATGAAATGCAACTCCTACTCAGCAGTGGAAATTTGATTTCAAAGAATGGCAATCAACATTTAGGTATTCTGAAAAAAATACACCACTTATTTAAAAATGTACATGTGATCAATACTTTGATGCAAGAGAAAACTATCCCTTTTATCCGTTTTCTAATACAAGTTAAAGGAACATGTGGGACAAAATTGGTACAGTGTTTTATGCCTAATCAAAGGCTGTGGAGGTGGAACATGTTCTATGGATTCTCTCTTTGGTGTTCTTGAGATCCCTATTACCCTGTATTAGACATATCAATGGGTGTATATTTTGCCTGGGATGTTACTTTAACGCAAACCTGTCACATTCTCACAGCACCATAAACTAAGTGTCAATTTAAGTGTTCTTATGTAGTAAAGTGTTGCTTATTATTAGAAATTAGATCGAAAATGAAAGTTAAAGTCATGCTCATGGCAACCTATTACTTTTTTTCTTTACTATACCTGAAAATTAAAGGGGATTCTGGGGGCAAGAAAATATTGGATAGGTCATTAATATCCGATAGGTGGCAACAATGTCAATCAGCTGTTTGACAGGGCTGTGGTGTTCGGCAAATGCGGTACCCCTTACTCTACCTGTGATGTCAAATCCATCCATCACATCACCTAGAGAGGTTTGCAAAAAAAATTGTATTGCATGCTCCATTTGGTTCTTGGTATGGAAATCAGTAAAGGATTGGTTAGTAATATTTTAGTCCCAGAAAACCTCTTTAACTGCCAGAATTTTACTGGCTGATGAACACATCAATTCCATATAATCTTTGCACCATTTAATCAGTATTGTCAAAACAAAACAAATTGTTACTTAGAACTGAGAGAACTTTATTATGAACCATTACAGTAATTGATGTATACTAGCAATCGTATAGATATTCTATGTGACTCAACTACACAGTTCAAGGCTGACACAATGAAATCCCTAGACTTGGCCTTTATGATTAAGCATTTTATTCTAAAAATTTAATTTATGCAGATAAGGTATGCTGGCCTTATCAACGCTGTTTGGATTTTTTTTTTTGCAATTTTTGTATTTGTTATTTTAAACCCAAACAAGGGATATGTATCTTGTGCACTTAGGACGTAGGATATCCATATACTTTCAATAGTTGTTGGAGTAAAGCTCATTTGGTTGTCAGCTATTTTTCCTGACTTCCTCATACACATAAATATTTGCTTAAGCTTAGTTTTTGTTTCATGGGGAGAGTCTGAAATAAGGAGCCATTTTGTATTCTACATGCAACTGTTCCAGAGCCAAAGCTTCTATGGACCAATGCCTTCATATTATGGATTGCACTGGTGCATGCTCCTATTTTCTTTCTCAAAGACTGAGTAAATAACTCTATGTTCCTCTGTGTAAAGAATCAAAAATGAAACTACCAAAGCCCATATCTTTTCGTGGTGCAATATCTGTATATTTGTATAAACTATAGGGTAAAGAAGGTTACTGTAGAAACAGCAATTTAACTGGTACTGCAAAAGAATAGCAGCTAATCTCTGGGGTGAAGAAGACAGGTGACAAAAATACAGTATCCATAGTAACAGTCTTAAAAGTCAGTGAATAAAAGATAAACATAATTACAGAGCAGACATTGCCTATAACCGAAAGTTATTGATGATCCCTTTTTATATTAGGATAGTGATGTCTGAAATATGTTAATTGTTTATAGCATGCAGTAAACAGGTGGTTTTTTAAATACTATCATTTTTGTCTTTCTTTGACTAAAAATTAGGAAAGGGTGTAAAAAATCCTTAAAAAATGCTGACAGGTTTATTTAATTTCAATTCTTTTATGTAAGATGTAATAATACATACTTTTACATGTAAGTGTATCTATTTAAATACTAGAGACAAAAAATAAAACCTCTCAAATATTATTGTAATTTGCTCGTCCGGTGCAGCAATTAACAAAGTGCTGACCATAAAATTACATTCATGAAAGCTTTACGGACCTTTCCCATGGAATGCAATTGCACCGCAGGGCACAGCCAAATTCCACACCAAAATCCGCAGGTCTAACTGTGAAATTTGATGTGAAATTGCAGGCAGCTTTTAAGCCATTATCAATTCTGTGTTAAAATATCTGCAGATTTTGGTGTGGAATTTACTGTGTCTTGTGATGCGTTGTCTGGCCTATTCCATTTCACGTGAAAGGTCCCTAAATGTAAAAGTAAAGAAATCTTTGATAATGCTTTTCTAATGTTTCAATTATACTGTGATTCCCTTAAAGATCACCTGATATCAATCAGAAAATTCATTGAATTTGCAAAAAAATTAAGATTAATAGCTTCTGCAGAGGTGTATTAAAAATAAAGTGTTCAACAGTTTGTTTTATAGATAGCCACAAAGAATTAAATTGTTACAAAGTTTTCATGCAAACACAAACTATAAACTACATACAATATATTACAGTGACTGGTTACAATTTTTCTTTGCAAACTATAAAAAGGAAATCATTAGGTATTGAAACCTGACTTTTGTGATAAAATGATACATTTTATTTTTGGGAAGGACACACACTTTAAAAAATCTCAATGGAATTGCTCTGGTAAATGGGGGAAGATCTGCAGCAAAAAATCCATGCTAATATATGCAGTGGTACTGCATTGTTTCCCAGATGTTTTGGGATCCACTATGGAAAAAAATCTCTTATACAAGAAGTGTTTCCAGCACTAGGTAATAAAATCTTATATCTATTTAATCTTGGACACATAATAATATTGTTAGACCCCATCTCTGTTTACACATTTTAAACTTGACATAGCTCTTAATCGTATCATGGAAGTAAACACACCACAACACCTGCTGTTAAAAGCATTGTTTCCCACCCAGTAAACAGTGGAGAGGCTCCAGTGAAGACCTTCCTATCAGCACAGACCAAAAGTCTGGTCTGGTGACTGCTGCAACCAATCAGAGGCGGCATAATTATCGCCTGTTCTTCTGGTATCAGCCCTCACACCCTGGGCACGATGATGCTGGGTGTATGGAACATGACACTATGGCCTCTGATTGGTTGTAGCCATCATCTGACTTTCAGTCTGTGTTGACATTGGGGTCTTCATGGGTGCCTTTCCGCTGTTTACCAAGTAGAGAAGATAGGTAAGTACTGCTTTTTTTGTTACTTTATGTCATGCCTGGCCATCTTTTGTATTTGGACAACCCAGTTTTCATTCTATCAGTAGGAAATGTGTTTAGCTTGAAATGATTATTAAATTATTAAGTGTCCAGAGATGAAATAAGCACAGAAATATTTTATCACTTGAAAGTTGGAATCACTGTTAGTGAAACTTTCTTTGCCCTGCTAGTCCATGCACTAAAGTTGAGGTATGTGCAAACATTGCAATGTAAATCCACACCAAAATCCCCACCAATATCTACACATGGTTTTATTGCAACTTTTGGTGCAGATTTTGATGTGCATTTTACTCATTGGATTGCAAGTTCCCCTTTTAAGTCCATTGACTTAAAAAGGGAACTGTCAGCTGCCAAAAGCACCATAAACTAACTTATAATGCTGTTAGGATCAGTACCAGGGAGCCTGGTGCTGTATTTTTCATACTTACCAACTTTCTGACTATTTTCAGACTATCATGCATTCTCTCCAACACAAGTCTAAGGGAGTGCGCATGCACGGGACTCCGAAAAGAGTCACATTTTTGGCAGGTGCACAAACTTTATAAGCGGGGACACAGAAGTGGGTGATTATGAAAAATACCTAAGTCGGCTCCCTGCAACCTGCCCTAACAGTACCATAAGTTAGTTTATGGTGCTTTCGGCAGGTCACAGATTCCCTATAAGACAGTATCTTTTTTGTCAGAGCAGTATTCATAATTACTTTTGTTAGAAATCTATTGACATTTTGTCAGACACAAATTACAGTCGGCATTTCATACTTAAGTTCTATTGGACACTGCTTGCCACAGATCCATTTTAACGCCTTTGCTGAGAATAAGGCTCTGTGCATTCCTATGTCTGACATTTACATTCTTCAAAGCTCTTCACATATATGTCAAAATTATCCAAAGCCCTTGATTAACAGAATGGAGGCAAAAATGGTGTCAATGTATTATCAATCTGAGTAGAATACATTGATATACATTTTTGTAACACTTTAAGAAAACACAGCATCAGACTGTGCTTTCCTAAACAGCGATCCACTGCAAAAAGAGTATATTATGTGTTACATTGTACACTTTTTTTTACTATTGAAGTAAATGTGCAATGTATGCTGCTGTATACTTGTACAGTGGGATATGTCAGAGACATATGTAGAGAAATTTTCCTGATGTATACTCTAGCTTAAATGAAAGGTTTGAAAGCAGTGTGCACAGAGTCTAATACATTTTCAGAAGTCAATCAAAGCTCTGCCACCAAAACTGGAAATATGCTATCTACTCTTAAAGGAGACAACATATATAATGGATCTGGTTCTTAAAGGACACTTTTAGATATTTTAAGCCATTATCTAGTTGATTACCAATAGTTATTTATTTGATTGAATTGCTTAACTACATTCTGAGCTACATTTTAATATATCATCTCCAGAACTAAAAACATATTATCCAATTCACATTAAGGTCATATTCATATGGATGACAGTGAGTCATGCCTGAAATGCTCAGGTGCAACTCACATCAAATGGACAGTCTGAGATTCACACAAGAAAAGGACATGCATCAAATTTTCAAACATGGACTATCAGTCCCAGTGAAAAATCACTCATGTGATTGAACCCATTCAAATGAACTTATTCTTTTTCTGTGCAAGTTCGGCCCATCGTGGACACAGACAGAACTTGCATGGAAATCTGATCTATGTGAATACACCATTAGGGCTTAGTCACACGGGCGCATCGGCACCCGTACACCGGCGCCGATGCGCCCGTGTGACTGAGCCCTTACTGCAGGAAGAAGATGGCCATACTTCAAGACAGACGACTCCCCGCAGCGCTGAAGAAAGAACACATGACCGGCAATTGAGCCAGTCACATGTTCTTTCTCCCGGCGCTGCAGAGAGACGTCCGTGTTGAAGTACGGCCGTCTTCTTCCTGCAGTATGCCGATGCGCCCGTGTGACTAAGCCCTAAGACTCATAGAAAAATACTAGAAGATTTGAAGTTCACATGAATATAACTGCATATATTGCTTACTTATCACTACACCTGCTACTGAGTGTACATTACTTATATTTAGCATTCAGGTTCATATTCACATTTCAGTTTATGATGATTCTGCACTTTTGTTTTTCTTTTACTTTTTGGTAATTTTATTAAATATGTCTATAAACATGAATGAAATATCAACTTCTCAATGAAGCATGCAAGTTTATAACTACTACGAAACTAAATTAAGAGAAAAAAAATGCATAATGAAGAAATGTGATTACAAGTGATGACGAAACATTCAGAATGAACTTACCCTGCTCTGTGTTTAAGCTTTTTATCTAGGATGCCATCTCTGGAAACAAGTTTATTAAAGACCAAAATTCCAATTACCATGTTGACCTGCACAACAAAAAGATTACTTAAACTGGAATTCCATTGATAGATACACTAAACACATGAGAATAAAATAGTCAAAATATATTTACCCCAAAAATATAGTAGGTCATTACATTTTTACATTTTGTGTCACTAGAACTGGTAAAACGTGGTTCTCAGTGCATATAGTACATCAATTTTTTTGTTTGACAGGTTAAGTGTTACACTGTGAGCATTTTCTTGCCTAATTCTTTGCAATTTGTACAATGTATATTAATTTTCAATCCTTGTCTCTCAGATAGTTTGCAATGAAATATTTATGGAAGAAAATAATATTCCGACTAGACTTGGCGCACTCTCATTGTAATTTATTTCCATTTTAGAAATACAGATGTGCTGTTTGATGATCGCACACTTGGGAATTCTATGCATATTTTGAACATTATTTATTGGATTAGGGTACACTAGAGATTTGGAACGGCACAGTAACAGAATATAATACAACTCAAAACATTCCTTATCACATCAGTTTTTGACACTAAACTTCTATGTACCCTTCAGACTTCTCAAGAACAAATCTACTTGTAGGCTTCTTGAAATCTGGAGTGAAGTAGAGCCAGTCAGATCTCAAGATGATTATATTCTATCTAGCATACTGTTTTAGGCTAGTTTGTGATGAGTATATTGTCACACGTCCATAATATGGATCTGTAATACAGACGTGTTATAGAGGACATTGCACTGCGTGTCATTAATATTTGATCACTGATTGATTTGTATTGGCCTCTAAATTTTGTTTCATTGGTTTTATTTTCTATAGGGCAAATCCTGATCTGTATGTGAGCAATAGAAAATAACACTGATTAAGAGATACATAGATTTATGCTAGCTCTGTATTACTGTATGCAAAACATGGACCAAATATGGAGTTAATTATGCTCGTCTGAAAGCAGTCTTAAAGGTAGAAGCAAAGTTACATCAAAGGAGACATAAGCACCTTGTTTTTAACATTTAATAGTACTGTTGATACTGTATATGCACATATAGCCAATAACTCTACTCTATTCCTTTACATTTAAAGGGGTTGACCCAGTTTTGCTGCAGCAAGCGTACAACTATGTACAATGCACAGTGATCCAAGTTGGCACTACAGGCTGTGTCCATTCACTCCAGTAGGACTTGGCCCGCAGTACCAACCTGGGCCCTTGCACAGTGTATGGAGCTGTCTGCTTCCTGCAGCAAAACACAAAAAATGGGACAACCCCTTTAAGCACTGCGTATATACATCTAAATGTAGGCTTATGCAGCAAACAATCGAGCCTTCCTTTTCTTTCACCTCTTCATATTACAATTTACTAATTATTTTTTTTCATTTATTGTTTGAGATATAGATCTGTATTTTATATAACGTAGAATTACGATCTCTTTTAATCAGAGGCTTCCACACAACGTTAAACTGACCACATGTCCTGATGCTATGACCCTCATTGATCAACTGTAATCCGCACAAGAACCCAGCATCAAGCTATGATGGAGTAGTAAACTAAGTAATACATGCTGCCTACTGAATTTAATAAGACATCTATTTAATGCAAGATCTTGCTAGGTTCTTAAGAAATAGAAAAAGATGCTCTTTGTACCTTACTTTCTACCAACTAGCATACAAATCCCTTCACAAACCACCCTTCCAAATATCTCCATGTTGTCTTAAACTCCCCTCCTTTCCCTAATAGATCCTTGCCATAAAGTAAAAGCCTTCAAGTGGTACAAATAAGTTTCTAGTTGATATCTAGTACTCAAGTGACGAACTACATTAACCTGACAACTATTTTCTTTTCTTTTGTAAGAAGGAACATTAGTCTCATTGCTATTCAACAACGCATTGTATGTTTAAAATATTTATGTCACGGTACAGAAATTGTATTCTAATGCAACAAATATGTCAACTTCTTTTTATTCTTTGCTTACTATAAAACCCAATAAAAACTATTGAAACAAAAGATATTTCTTCTACGAGTTTAATATTCAAGATGTAAAAGTAATCATTTATAGTTTCATTGATCCATGTGATTTCATACTAGTTTGTTTTATCTGTAAGCAGACCAGTGTTTAAGGAATGCATGAGGTTGTGTTTATAAAAAATGTTTTTTATATTTCATGATAACACAAAAAGTTTGAAGAAATATAACATCAACATTTTGGGTTTGTAAGTTTATAAAAATAATAACAAAAAATAAATGCTCAGTTTACCAAGACCACAGCTGCAGCAGGTCCAACAAAGGCATACAGAAGGCCTCCTTCAAGTGACAACCAGCAGCTGAAAATTTAATAAACAAAAGACAAATCATATAACATGTTCATAGAGTCATAAAGAATCATAGAATGGTAGTGTTGGAAGGGACCCCCAGGGTCATCGGGTCCAACCCCCTGCTCAGTGCAGGATCACTAAATCATCCAGCCTCTGTTTGAAGACTTTTATTGAAGGAGAACTCACCACCTCCCACGGCAACCTGTTCCACTCATTGATCACCCTCACTGTCTAATATCTCATCTGTGTCTCCTCCCTATCAGTTTCATCCCATTGCTTCTAGTCTTTCCTTGTACAAATAAGAATAGGGCTGATCCTTCTGCACTGTGACAGCCCTTCAGATATTTGTAGACCGCTATTAAGTCTCCTCTTAGCCTTCTTTTTGTAATTAAATATTGTTACCTTTTTCAGTTGAACTATATATGTTGACATTTTGTCTTTGACCCTATGATAATGCAGTTAAATACAAAAGATAGACCCCATAGCAAAGATCTGAAATCTAGTAAGAATTATTACTCTCTAATGAATTGCTTAAATATTAGAGTCATAAAACTAGGGTAATTTTATATCAGGCTAGCTATAAACAGGGAAAACTATCTCACATAAACCAATGTACAGTATATTAACATATTTCCTTATTCATGATGCTTTGGGAACCTCCTATGTACCAATGGTGACATTTTCCCATCACTGATGTAATCAGGAGCATAAGCACTCTGAATACCTTTTTTTCTATCTTATAAGACTACATTGGAAGATGTCTTATTTAATTAATGAGCACTTTCATTGAACAGAATCACTCATCAGCTCTCCAGAGAAAGCCATAAATAACCTAATAGTAACCATAATCCATTATCTGTTATATTGTCTTCAAAACTGACTATAGTATTGTCCTCATTAATCTATAACATCCATTAGCTGTTTTGTTTAAAATGTTACATAGTGCTTATTTCACTTTCTACTCAGTGCAGATATACTTTAAGACAATTTTTAATGCACTATATACAAGTTCCTATCAATTATGTAGTTTTTCAAATTACAGAACATATAAAGTAAAGCAATTATACCACATACATGCTTCTAATACATTGCCATTGAAAGTACAGTACAGAAACACGTTTGTTTGTAGTCCGTAATCATAGTGATATAGGTTTGAAGCTGAAACTCAACTGCAGGTTAATGTACTAATAAGCTAACAATGGTTAATAAGGCAGTGGGAAGTAGATTTATATCACATATACACCTACAGAACAAGACAATTTATAACATTCAATGAGTCAAATAACTTACTAGTGTGGAGTTCCATATCCTTTTGCTTTGGTAAAACCCATTGATATAGCCACGACTAAAGCTGGTAGTCCTGAAGACAATAAAAATGCACTAATATTGATAAAAGTAGTCCAAGATCAGCAAATTGTTAAGTATTACCTGATATTAAGGTTTTTATTACATTAACAAATCAGAACACGTGAGTAAAACATTATGTTGGTTTCAGCATACAAAAACTTCAACCAACCATATGCCCATACATAGGCATCTACAGCATACCTCTACAATTGACTGACGGAAACAGACTACGGAAACGTTGACTATGCTTTTCGATTCATTTGAGCTAAAGGCATACTGAAGTATACACCAGCCAACAGTTTATCAAAATTTCATTCTTTTGGCGGATATTGGGTTACTTATAATTTATTGGCAAATTAAAAATATTAGTCAGGGAAATTTGGCGCAGTATCTGAATTCAGTTTGGAATTTGGCTAGAAAACAAGCATATTTTCATAATTTTGATATCTACCTAAGATACTGTTTTCTTTGCATGCAAAAGGCTGAAAAACTGCATTGTCAGTCTAGATACAGTGTATGCTTTCGGTCTTTAGTATAGATGAGCGAGTATACTCGCTAAAGGCAATTGCTCGAGCGAGCATTGCCTTTAGCGAGTATCTCCCCCGCTCGAGACAGAAGGTTCGGGTGCCGGCAGCAGGCACGGAGCTGAGAGGGAGAGCGGGGCGGAACGGAGGGGAGATCTCTCTCTCCCTCTCTCCCCCCCGCTCCCTCCTGCTGACAGCCGCTACTCACCGCTCCCCCGCGCTGGCACCCGAACCTTCTGTCTCAAGCGGGGGAGATACTCGCTAAAGGCAATGCTCGCTCGAGCAATTGCCTTTAGCGAGTATACTCGCTCATCTCTAGTCTTTAGCCAATCTCTACCTAAAATTATTTTACCTGGAATTGCGAAGAAAGATCTGAAATGGATGAATGTCCGTTTGGACCTTTCAGCTAATGTGAAGCCAGCAGTGTGTGACTGGCCTATTTATGTTGTTGAATATTGGATTATGCTATGAATGATTTGTAAATGTGTTCCAAAAGCATGTTTAATAATGAACTAGCTACACAATACCTCGCATTAAATGATATATAAGCAGTGTAAATGTGGTCATCTATTTGCCAAAAAATGAATAATTTATTGCGTCGTATATTTTTCAAATGCAGTTAGATTTCAGCGGTGGATAAATTACACAGAGGTTGCTAGGTTACAACTGTTATCTTTTTTTAGTCACTGAGCATAAAATGTAAACTAGACTGGCAGTCATTTTGCGCTTTTCTTTTCCCTAGCAAGTGGTTCTTGTTATCAGAATTTGGAGATCCATTACTTAAATCTCATCATTATGCTACATGTGTAAATGATTTATTTGTTTATTGTATGTATTTTTGTTCTGCTTTTCATCTTTTTACATGGAAGAGAGAGGTATAATGACCTTGAACTATATTTTATGGAAAAGTCTAAGAAATGTATTTGAGCTCAATGTGATGTAATCAATATAATCAGCAGGTCAGAATGATATTCGCGTTTCCTATTATGCGGTAAATTCTGCAGTTCTTCTTTTTGTTTGAAAGCACAAAAGTGGAAAAATGAAGAATCCAGGGAGGTCTTACAGTTGAAGAAACAATTCAGCACCTGGAGACGTGCAATAACAGCACACAGTACAGTAAATGAATACATCATAGAACACTAAACTTTTTTTTGCAAAGTTAAACATATCTGAAATAGAGATGGACCATAGACTAGATAGATTAATAGCTTATGAGATAGATAGATAGATAGATAAATAGATATGAGATAGATAGATATGATAGATATAGAGAGATACGAGATAGATAGATAGATGGATAGATATGAGATAGATGGATATATATTAGATAGATAGATATGAGATAGATACATAGATAGATAGATAAATACTGAGATAGATAGATAGATAGATAGATACTGAAATAGATAGATACTATAGATAGATAGATAGATAGATAGATAGATAGATACTATAGATAGATAGATACTGTAGATAGATAGATACTGTAGATAGATAGATACTATAGATAGATAGATACTGTAGATAGATAGATACTGTAGATAGATAGATACTATAGATAGATAGTTAGATACTGTAGATAGATAGATAGATAGATAGATTCTATAGATAGATAGTTAGATACTGTAGATAGATAGATACTATAGATAGATAGATAGATAGATAGATAGATAGATACTGTAGATAGATAGATACTATAGATAGATAGTTAGATACTGTAGATAGATAGATAGATTCTATAGATAGATAGTTAGATACTGTAGATAGATAGATAGATTCTATAGATAGATAGTTAGATACTGTAGATAGATAGATACTATAGATAGATAGATAGATACTGTAGATAGATAGTATAGGATAGAAGTATAGACAAATAAACACAGCACAACTGAAATCCAAACCAACAGTAGTACAAGTATAGGTTCACGAATAGCACAGAATATTACTATGCTTGCACACTTGCTACTATGAAATACAGCGCCATAAATGTCTTTCCAGTGTGTTCTGCCCGTGACTAATTCTATCTTGACAGGGAATATACAATAAATATGATGTCTTACCCACACATTTCATTGCAGTATAATTCATTATTACTACTACCATAATTTCATATATAAACAATCACGCTTTAGCTGCTCAATAACAGAATGATAAATTCATACATGGCCTTCTTGCATACAATTTACTCTGTAGCCATATAACAAAGGTATGTGAATAACACATCTGCTGTATGTTTTTGTATAGACATTGTTTACTCCATCACATCACATTCAACAGTGAAATGGCCTATGTGCTTTGGGCTTCACAGTATAATTCTAAATTGAATTATATTTCTTGTTTCTAACAACACACATGAGACACCAAATGGAAAAAATAAGCATTCTGTTATTTTTCAATGTCTTGAAACGTACCCCAACCGAGGCACAGAAACCGTTTCCGTATAACTCTCGTTCTAATTTTCCCAGTGACGGCCATATAGGATTGCCATGCTTCTGTCAAAACCCAGCAGAAGGACGCTAGGAAGAAGAAGTGTAGGAAGGCTGTGGTCATGGTGCAAATACCCTGAAAAAGGAAAAAGTGCTAAATTAGGATTATTTTTTGGGAAAAGTGACGACGAGGATGTGATGTGCTGTTTTATATGACAAAAAAAATTAATTACCCAAGAAAGCACACAAGTTTTTTGTTATCAAAGTTTGATCTATGCAAATGTTCACTGCTAACAACAAGAAAGACCATACAAGCAGTAAATTGGATACCTCATACAGTGGGCTAGACATTATTTTGAGCATTAAATGATAACATGTCTATAAACATATAGAAATTCACAGGACAGTAATTGTGATGTACATATCAAACTCATGCAGAAGAACCAGCTAGGCCAAAACGAGAGGGATCCCAAACTTTATGATGAAGTACTTTAACCCCTTGAGTGGCACGCCCGGAAAATTTCCGGGGACGAGCTCCACTGCTCATAGCAACATAGCCCGGAAGATTTCCGGGCTATGTATCACTATGGGAGCTGCAGAGCACAATGCCACAAGCTGTGACAGTGTGCTCTGCCTGCACAGACCCACACAGAGCAGTGCAAGGGCTTTGAAAAACCAGCAGAAGATATTGCCGACATGTCGGCAATGTCCTGCTTTGTTTACAAGTTGCCATAGAGACCATCGGCTTGTCAGAAGCAAGCCGATGGTCTCTGTGGCAGGGAGAGCTTGGTGCTTGGCTGTCAGAGGACAGCTAGGTACCAGCTCTTACAGCAGAGATCAGAGAAAACCTCTGATCTCTGCTGTGTTAACCCCTTACATGCTGCAGTCTATGTGACTGCAGCATGTAAAGGGCTGTCACTGCAGCATGTGAAGGGCTGTCACCATCGGACCCCCGGAATGTGATCAGGGGTCCTAATGGGTCCCTGTGGAAGTCCCCTAAAGGGACAAAAAAAAAAAATTTAAAAGAAAAAAAAAAAAAAAAAAGTAAAAAAATTATTAAAAAAATAAAAAAAACACTTGTCTCCCTTTACTTTGTAAAAAAAATCAAAAATACAATCACACATGTGGTATCCATGCGTCGTAATGACCCAGAGAAGGAAGTTAATACATTATTTAACCCCTTAATGACATGGCCCCTTTTTTTCTTTTTTCCCCATTTCTTTTTTTCCTCCCCCCTGTTTAAAAAATCACAACTTGTCCCGCAAAAAACAAGCCCTCATATGGCCATGTCAATGGAAAAATGAAAAAGTTATGGCTCTTGAGACGCAACTGCAAAACTAGTTGAAATTCAATGATTAGACCATTTTAAAAAACCTGTCCTGGTGGGCACGACAGGGTGGTAGGAAACCTGCCACTCAAGGGGTTAACACATTATGCATATTCTTGCTCAAAAAATTACTGCTAAAATAAATATGCTGAACATTTCTTTTAATAGTTATTTCCCATCTACTGATGTAAGATTAAGGGCTTGTGCACACGAATTACAGCTGTTTGCAATAGCTATATATTTAGATCCATGGATGTGATGAGAAAATTCTTTTCACGTTCCCTATCTCTAAATATACTAATCATGCATGAAGCCATAATTTGCTTGCGTACATGAGCCCAATGGGCATGAAATAAACACTTTTCCATGAGGATTTTATAGGATGTCATTCTGATCATGCACATGATCGGATTATAGACTGGCCGGGTGAGAGACCTATGATGTGGGTCGAAAAGGGTAACGTTTCTCCTTAGGGAGAGCACCTAGTAGATGTGAGAAGACTTATAAGGCCAAGTCAACAGTCTACTGCACACTGATAAGGGGCAAATCGCCGAAAGCAGTCTGTCTGTACATGGTTATCTTGTTATTCTGAAGAAGATTCTGACTTTGGCTTATGTTCCCAGGCATTGCTACAAATCCTGTTAAAAGGTCAGGCATTAACGTGCAAGAAAGCTGCCTTCTAATACATGGCACTGTAGAGGCATTGGTCCATGTTTCCAGTTGTAGGAGAGCACAGTTAGCAGAATTCTGCATTGCAAATTGTAATCACTGAGACTTGATATTTAAAAACTATGACTACAGCAACCTATGTTTAATGATGTTGGCACTTTTTTTTTTACTGTTCTCACTTTCATTTGTAATAAGCTTGTCTATTCTTAGCTGCTAATCAAATTCCTGAATCATCGACTTCCATTAAATGAAACTTTAATGCCTTAACTACAGAACTTTTCGTAATAGATAGGAAATAAAATAAAAATCTCTGACACATCTAACAAGGCCCCTGGCATATAGAATAACCACAATATATTCCAAAAATTGAAATACACTTTATGTCATTAAACACAGTCAAACAATACTACCAATACCTAGCAATCTGGGTATACAACTACAATGATAAGCGATGGGGGAGGTTTATTTGGCTTGTGTATTTAATCCTACCATACTATGCATTATATAGCTTACGCTAACAACCAGGTTATATAAGTGTCTATGTGCAATCCTGTAATACTGTACAATAAATTACTATATGCAATAGAGTGCAGCAAGTGAGCCACAATGGGCAAAATATGAAACAAACGATAATACAGAGCAATACAAGTTACAAATAAAACAAATCAGAGTACAACTACAATGCAGGTTAGTAACCAACATGAGACATGACCAGAGTAGTGACCTCCACCAGCCCAGCACATATCTGGCCTTGCGACTTCTTCTGGTGGTACATTGGAAATTGTATGAATAAATATGATAGTATAAGATGGTTTTTCATGTTTATTCGTCTCAGTAAAACAGGTCTCCAGAGGTGGGATTAAAATGTACGAACTGGCCTCTATAAATAATTTGATGTTTTACACTTAGACTTCTACTCATATGTCATTCAGACAAGTCATAAGAGGACATCTATGGATTCTATTTCTTGGGACATCTAATGATCAGCGATTTCAGTGGGACTGTATTGTCTCTTTGAGGCTGCATTCCCATGAACGTATATCGGCTCGGTTTTCACGCTGAGCCGATATACGTCCTCCTCATCTGCAGGGGGGAGGATGGAAGAGCCAGGAGCAGGAACTGAGCTCCCGCCCCCTCTCTGCCTCCTCTCCACCCATCTGCACTATTTGCAATGAAAGGAGGCGGGACATGGGAGGGGCTAAGTTACAAGAATTAGCCCCGCCCCTGTCCCACCTCTCCCCATTGCAAATAGTGGAGAGGGGGTGGAGAGGAGGCAGAGAGGGGGCGGGAGCTCAGTTCCTGCTCCAGGCTCCTCCATCCTCCTCCCCTGCAGATGAGGAGGACGTATATCGGCTCGGCGTGAAAACCGAGCCGATATACGTTCGTGTGAATGCACCCTGAAGTGAATAGAAAAATTTCAACAACAAGTCAGAAAATGAAGAGACATTATGGCCTATTGTTTCTAGCAATCAAGAGCCCAAACACCCATGGATGACATTTACTGTCATGTCAGACAATGTTTAAAGATGTCCAAGGACAAACCATTACTTCAGACATGGAATTCTATTTGGGCAATAATGTCCTAGCAACTAATTACATATCGAGGATATCGAAGTCAGAAACTTTCCTTTCAGCCTCTCTTGTTGTGTATCACTAAAGTGAGTATAAAATAAGCAGCGTAGATTTAACGGAGAACGACAGATCACCTTTTAACAACCATATCCTTACTTGTTCCCTATCAATCAGCTGGACGAAGCTGGCGATCCTACAATCAGCCTTATGGTGACGAGTTCATTATGTCCTTAGCTGAATTCATATAGTTGGGGTGAACAGAGGGAATGGCCTTATTTATTTGTTAGTATGTCTGAGCGTTAAAGAAATTAGTCTAACAAAATGCCACATCAGAATCCAGATAAAAGGAACTGTTACCAATATCAGAATTGTCCCTGCTTTTTCCTGCATTTGCACCAGAAACAGTAAGATTTAACTGAAAGGAACTGATGTTTCAGTATTACCAGAGTAGTGGGTGGGCTGAGTTGGAAGTCAGTGTGGTGCAACTTCAGCCCATGGCAGCAGACCACTGAGTGATATCAGACAAGGTAGAGCATAAACAGAAATTAGGAGCAGTGCCAGTATCCTCCAGATCTATAAAGCCAATGCAACAGTCCATCCTAGATGGAACAGCCCCAAACCAACACTCAACATGGTACAAAGAAAGGGCTCATTCACACAGCATATTGTCACCGCATATTTCCTGTGCATAACACACAGTGAATGGAGGAAATGAAAGTCTATGGACTTTCACTCTTGCAATCACACCTACAAGTGGGCACTGCTTATCAATACGGAGGAGAAATAAATCACATCATGCTCTATTTCTCCGTATATCAAACATAGCACTTGAATCTGCTGCATATGAATCACTGTCCATACACAGGCATTGCAAAGAGGCAGCGTTTCAGAAAGTGGAAAGTGTTATATCCAGAGTTGCAGAAAATTTATGAAGCTTATGAAACTTATATCAAAGTAACTCCAGATAATGGGTATTGAATAATTACAAATTGGATAAAGTTTGTGTATTAGTATGCTCATTGTGGGGTTTTTTTGTTATGCAAAATGCTACATTATTTTAGTTTATATGTCATAAAGTATGTTATATAAGAAGGTCCTTTTTTATACATGGATTGTCGAATGACCAGGAATGGCAAATCTTAAAGTTTGAACTCCATACACCCAAATGTTTGACTTTGAAAGAGGTCAGATAATTGGCATGTTTGAAATGAGTGCTTTATGATGTGAAATCTCCTGAAGAATTGGCTGTAGTGCAATGTCAATACAGAGAGTGGTTACTCGGTGGACATAGGAAGGCTCCAGTACTCACAGACCTGTACAGGTCCACGCAGAAGGACAAGGCCACATGGAAGCCACCAAATTGTGCCAATGGCTGTTGCTGTAGGATGGGCAACTGCAATATAATGGTTGAAGTCTAAGTCTTCCCCATGAACAATTGTAAACTGCTTGAAGCTGGTTTGTATTCTCAGACCCCATGCAGTGTGCTCTGTTAACCTGATTTTACTGCCAGCAATGACTAACCTGGTACACTGCTAGACACAACTGGATACTTGAATGTGTTTATTAATGAGTCCCAATTCTGTCTGAGGCAAAGTGACAATCGTCAAAGTATCCATTGACATTTTGGAGAGAAGGCCCACGCTTTTGTGATTTCAGAGCAACACACAGGTTCATCTCTTGGAGTCATGTTATGACAGCAGGATAAAGTTGGTAGTTTTTGAAAGCAAAATGACTGCCTGCTGGTAAGTAGACATGCCTTGCAAGGTGTGATGACCATGCATTTACCAGTACGGTTCCCAGATTTATCCCCAATAGAGCATGTCTGGGATGCCATAGATAGATGCCTTACATCACATTCCTACCCACCGCTAACTGTATAACAGCTGACTGCACAAGTCGCGCAGGCATGGAGAGACATATCCCAACAAGATATCCGAACACTTAGGGCTCATGCCCACGGCCGGGTCGGATTCCGACTGCGAAATCTCGCATTAGAATCAGACCTGGTGCCCCACAAAGACCCCATACTCACCTCTCCGGATCCGTCATGAGCCTTTCGGTCGGCGTGCCAGAGCACATGCGCAGTGCAGGGCATGACGTGCCGGGGCTGGGCTGGGACGCCGATTCTCATAGTACTTCCACAGTACCCACTGCACGGAATATCGCGGGACGGCGGCTTCCATTGACTCCAATGGACGCCGTCCATGCAATTATCCACACAGAATAGAACATGCTGCGATTCTCCCCATGAGCGGAAAATCACAGTTGATTTCTGCTCATGGGCAGGGCAGAATCTGTTAAGCTAGCATGTCTATGGAAGGTCATTGCTGCGGAATTCACGGTGGGCATCTGGCCATTAATTCTGCAGCGACAATTCGTCTGTGGGCATTAGCCCTTATTGATTCAATGCCTACAAGGATCCAAAAGTATATAAATGCTCATAGCGGGTACACTTCTAACTAAAACCTGTACCGAACATCAATAAACATTGTCTGATTCAAAACAAACACTGACATTGCTTGGAATAGTGATCGCCATTTGCCTCTCCTTGAACCCGCCAGAGAAGGTTGAGTCATTTTGTTAACTTCTCTAATACAGCCCAGTAACATACAACCATGCTGTTATTTCCTGTGGTGTTAAGAACCTATAGTAAAGGACACCACGGAAATTTGCATTTCTGGCACAAGAGTGAAAGAATAAATGGTAGTGGTATGTTAAATAACCCCAGTAGGTCCGTTTTACTAATTATGAAAAGTTGCCTTTTAAATATCATGATATTATTTTAGACACTTAACTGAAAACATGATCAAAATGGTTTTTTTTTACTGTGTCTTTTCAAATGCGATATATTTTTCAGCAAATTGGCTTTATGCGTTAGGTTTGTCCGCATCCTACATCGCAGTGTTGTTTAATGCATTGTTTTCAAGGGCACTTATTGGGAGCAAGCAGAATATTTGTTTAGACATCTGGTGGCATGACTAAATTTACAGCTTCCCACAACCATCAGGAAATCATTATCAGCAACACTGATTAGAAAGGTAAATGATGTCACAGATGGAGTATTCCAAGAAAAGCTTGTGGCTATGTTTGTTTCTATGAGTCACAATGCAGATATACAAATCCTAGCTTTGCATAAACTATAAGGAAAACTGTATTGAACTAAAGTTATTGCAATGCATATATTGTACTAAATAAAAAAACACAGAAATATAATACATTTTCTTGGCATTAGTTGTAAATAGAAACAATAATTTACAAAAGCCACTTCTTTCACTACAAATATAATAGTGCCGTAACTTCTGCATTTATGATTACGCACCATAACTTATCATCTTAAAGGGGTTGCGTGAGCACAAACACTGATCGGCATAACCTCCACCAATCACTAGAATAAACTGACAACAGTGCTAAGTAAATGTCACTACTCTGTCTTTTGCTGATTCCACTCAGCTTTTTCCTGAGGCGACAATGACTCTAATGAGAAAGCAAAGTGGTGCCAACAAGAAGCAGAATACCATCAATGTTTGTGCTGAGACCACCCTTTTTACTTGAAATGAGGTTGTATATATGCTCATTTTCTGAAGGCTGAAAGAAAATTTAAAAAAAAAACGTATATTCAGGACTATAGCATTATTGGTATAATACAGTCGCTCTTTTCCCATTACCAGTTAAAGGGCTTGTCCAGGAACTTAAAAAACAAAATAATAGTGAAAGAATTCAGTGCATACAGTACTATGTATAGATCCCTAAATACTTTCTGAAACTTCTAACTGCTTGTTTTGTTTAAGGAACAATCATTAGGAATTTAAAATTGCCGCCGTGAGTAGGTTGGGCCACACCAGACAGCACACCTCTGTTTAAAAAATGGGTACGGGAACTACGGGACCTGGAACTATCCCAAAAACTGTCTGATGGGTGGATCTCAGTAAGAAAGGCTATAACGAACGAAAGATGCAGGGAGACCTATTTCAAAATAATACATGGAGCGATCTATGGTTTCAACATTCCCCCCGATCCTAGACTGCAGGGATGCCTCAGATGCTCCCAACCAAAAACAGACTTTCTGCACGAAATTTGGCAATGCCCCAAAATCAAAACATTTTGGACAGAAGTCCAATCACTGGTACATGAAATTAGAGGTTTATCTATACCATTAGCTCCTCAAGCTTATGTGTTCCATTCCCTCCCAAACTAGACAAAGAACAACAATATGATACACACTATCCTTTTAATAAGTAAAATGTGCCTGTTAACAAAACACTAACCACCCCAATCCCCCGATGTTACCAGATATATTGCAGCAGCTAAAATACCTTCTAATAATGGAAAGATTGGAGATAGAGAGGCGGGCAGAATCCCAAGCACCAATATTTTTTAAGAAATGGCAAGTCTTTAGCGAAAGGTTCCTAGATCCAAATGAGATTATAGAGTATATGCGCCCATTAAGTAGTACATCCTGATACTAAACTAAACCAGGGGCAAACCATTTGGGAAAACTAAAAATAACATAAAGCAATACTGTAAGCCCCATAGAGGATGATATACCCAAGAGACAAACAGAAATTGTGATATGATATAGTACAGAGTTAATTAATAAAGAGCCAAAAAAGACGCATGAAGACACACTCTCAGTATCCACCTTTATTGATACAGATGTTGATAGGTTATAGTTATTATAAATATTGGACATTGCAGTACCAATTTTCAATGATATTGGATATATGTGACATATTACATTTGCGCTGAAGCTTATTTTTGAATTCTGTTCATGTATTTGAGATGTAACTGTAACCTGCTCAGCAAACCTTTGTATCGCAATGTATGTTGGCGATGTTTAATTATCTGATATAAGGGAAAACTTTACAATAAAAAGAGTTTTTTAAAAATTGCCGCATCAGATAAATTAACACAGAACCCATACTACTCCTGTGAGAGGACAGGTTATGTCAGGACATAGATTTGAAGACCTATCTAAGCTATGCTTGTCACTAATCATTCCCTCTACTAGTAACAAGCCTGATGGAAAAAAAAAGCCAGAGGATAGTCTATAAATATGGTATCACAGTTGAGATAACATCTCAGCTGTGTCTGTGAGCCTCAGAGGAAGGGAACTTTCAAACTCACAGCTAAAATGGCAGGGTGCATGGACGAGACAGCAGCTGTTGTGAGAGGTGTCTATTAACAGAGTGCATACCAGTGCTGCTGCTCGTAATGCACCCTGTTAGAAGACTACATATCCGACAAGAGTCTTGTCCGTGCTCCCTGGCACTTCAGCTGTGCAAGCTCTTTTCCTCTGAAACCCACAGAAGCAGATGAGATGTTATCAACTCTGATAATTCACACAATATCATCTGTTGTTTTCTCAGTCTGGCTGTTTACTACTATAGGGAATGATTAGAGACAGGCAGAAGGATAGTTTAGATAGAGGCCCATGTACATGCAAGGATTGTTGCTCAAAATTCACTCAAACCAATGAAAGTACGCGATAATCGTTACATCTAAACGCAAGCCATCCATTGTACACTTTCATCTCTTGCTCAGTTTCAGCCTGCATAAAAATCATCACCGACTCGCTCACTTCTTTTTATTGCCCCATAGAATGTGAAGCAGTGAGCAAGAAGTGAATGAGAAGTTAGTGATTCTCAGCGATGGCCTGCCTGTCTAAACATTCTGTATGAGCGGGAACAACTAGCAGTGTGTGTGTGCTCATTTAAGTGAGAATCGCCCTGTGTAAAAGGGACATAAGTCTTCAGCCCTCTGTTCTTACATTAGTGATCTGGCTGCAAGAATAGGACTGGTTCTATGTTTTTTTATCTGACAGAGGCCATTTTCACTCCCCAATAATTGGCACTTGTTAGATTTTGTCATTTATTTACTGAGGAAAATTATTCAATATCCCATGTCTGTGAAAAGTAAAAGTACGTGAACCTTTAGGCCCCCTGTCCACGGACAGCGATGCTATGGAAAGAGCCAGACCTGTGTCCACGAGCAGAGAATCATAGAATCATTGTGATTCTTCGCTTGCGGCTGGCAATTCGCAGCATGCTGTGAATTGCCGCGATTCTCTGCGGTCAGCATATCCGTCAGATAGGCAGACCGGCGAAGATTCGTCTGCCGGCTCCTGCTCCCGGGCAGCGGCTCCCATGGCGGAGATCCGCCGTGGGACTTTGCAACACCCGTGGACAGGGGGCCTTACTTTCAGTATCTGGTGTGGTCCCCTTGCCCAGCAATAACTGCATCTAAACATTTCTGGTAATTGTTGATTAGTCCTGCACATCAGCTTAGATGAATTTTAGCCCATTCCTCCGTACAAAACGGCTTCAACTCTGTTATGTTGGCGGGTTTTCTATCATGAACTGCTTGCTTAAGGTCCTTTCACAACTTTTCTGTAGGATTAAAGTTAGGACTTGGAAGTGGCCATTCCTAAACTTTACCTTTAGGTTGGGTTCACACGGGATGGAATTGTTGTGAAATTTCCTTGCGGAATGTCAGTACGGCAATTCCACCTGCAGCTGCTAATCCCAAGATTAGCCAGCAAAGTGGATGAGAGTTTGCAAAAATCTCGTCAACGTGCTGCTGCCAAGCCCCACTAAAATTGGCATGCCGTGCGGAAAACAAAGACGCAGCGAGTCAATTATTTTTTCATTTCCGCAGTGGCCTCTCTCCTTTCTATGGGGAGAGATGGCCGCAGCAGAGATACAGGCGGCATAGCCAGAGGCCGTGGGTTTTGAAGCTGCGCTTATCCCGAGGAAACCTCGCAATTTTTCGGTGTGGCCAAGCCGTGAGATTTCCGTCCCGTGAGAACCCAGCCTTATTCTTCTTTAACCATTCTTTGGTAGAACAACCTGTGTGTTTTGGGTCATTGTTTTGAGTTTCAGCTCACAGACATATGCCTTTAGAGTTTGGTGGTATAATTCAGAATTCTGTGTTCAGTCAAATGGCAAACCATCCTGGCCTAGATGCAGAAAAACAGACCCAAATAATGATACTACCACCACCATGTTCCACAGAAGGTATGAGGTTTTTATGCTGTAATGCAGTGTTTTGCCTTCTTCAAACATAATGCTTCTCGTTGAAGCCAAAAAGTTATATTTTGGTTTAATTTTGAACAAAATATTGCTCCATTAGACTTCTGGCTTTTCCAGTTGATTTTTTAGCAAACTGCAGATGGGCAGCAATGTTCTTTTTTGAGAGCAGCAGCTTCCTCCTTACAATTCTGCCATGCACATGATCATTGTTCAGTGACCCCTGATGTTGGACTCATGAACATCTACATAAGCTAATATGAGAAAGGCCTTTAGTACCTTTGAGTATACCTTAGGTTCCTTTGTGACCTTGCAAACTATTATACACCTTTCTCTTGACATGATCTTTGTTGGTTGATCACTTCTGGGAAGAGTAATAATAATCTTGAATTTCCTGCATTTGTACACAATCTGACTGCGGATTGGTGAAGTCCGAACTCTTTACCAATGATTTTGTAACATTTTTTCAGCCTGATGAGGATCAGCAGCTCTCAGAAATCTGCTTTGTTCGTGCCGTGATACACCTCCTTCACCTGTTGTGAAGATCAGACTTGGATAGATCCCTGTTCTTTAAATAAAACTGCTCACCACTTACACCTGATTATCATCCCATTGACTGAAAACACCTGACTCTGATTTCACTTTCAAATCACCTGCCAATCCTAAATGTTCACATACTTTTGCCGCTCACAGACATATGATATTGGATCATTTTTCTCAATAAATAAATAACCTTGTCTAATATTTTTGCCTAATTTGTTTGATTTGGTTCTCTTTATCCCCTTTTAGGACTCGTGTGAAATTCTGATGTAGTTTTAGGTCAAATATAAGCAGAAATATGAAAAATTCTGAAGGGTTCACCAATCTTCAAGCACCACTGTACATATGTGTCCATCCTTACAGTACCTTTCTGCAAATTTGGCAAAAGATTCTCCAAATTCTCATAATACAAATTTAACAAATTCTTGCGCAGGCACATCAATCAAAAACATAAACACATCATTTATAAACACCAACAGTAATGCAATATATTTTTTCAAGGCTGGTGAAATCACACCATCCATGTCAGGCCAAGAGAAAAACTGAAGAATGGCACATCTGTATGACTGATCAATACTGTACACTATATTCCAATTTAGGCTCTCACATGGCCCAAATGGATTGATGGCCCAAAGCTGATTCTGATTCATGATTAAATGTATTTGAAAATTGGAACTAATACTGCTAACTAGTCCAGCAAAATCATTGGAAGCTACATTTCAGCCTTTTACTATTCTGCAAATGTGCCCATACATCCAAACTGATGGAAGAAGGATATCCAACACCATTCTTTAATATGTCTGCTGCTGGTGCTCCATTAGATTTCAATATCCTTACCAGAAAGAAGTGTAAACTGTTCCTACAAAGTTGGAATTTTATGCTTCCAACTTTGTGACAACAGTTTACATTTCTCTCTGCTACATCTGTATATCAGCTAAAACCTAGTGTATGCATGTAAGGTCTAAATGCATCATTGATGGTAAGGATATTGAAATTACCCTTATTTCCAGTCAAGAGTAATGTTAATGCAAAAGTGCTGTAGCATTAACACTACTTTTGACTGGAAATAAGGGACCTAGCCCAAGTTCTGAAAAGCAGCCCCATGACATAAGTCCTGCTCCAATGCATTATACAGTATATACTATGCATTCTGATAAGTAGCACTCTCTTGGCGATTCATCACTCCGTTGGATAATCAAACCTGATTCATACAGTCAAAGAACATGTTTCTAATAAACAGGAATCCATTGGTGGTGTGCTTTGCACCACTCCAGCCTACCCCTTGGCATTGAGCATGGTAATCATAGGCTTTAACAGTAAAGGTGGTATTACACGAGTGTCTCTCAGCTGCAAAATGCAGGTGGAGCTATGTAGAATGTGACCAGCATCTGGACTCATCAATTCAATCACTATGAGGAGTGCCCAGATGCCGGTCGAAATCAGAATTTTTCTGCCTGTCTTTTGCAGAGGATAAACAATGCCATGTAGTAGCACCCTTAAGGTTTTTTTATGTACTTTAGAAATAATTGAGGAGAATCCAATATGCTTTGGATCATTGACATAATTTAGAATAGAGCAATTAATATACAACTATAAATCATTTTCAAACAGGTATTGTATTTTAGGAGCCCGACAGATATAACTCACTGTAGAACATGTGTCTGGCAAAATACAGAATAACTGTGCCACTTCCAGAAAAAATGCTGTTACTGCATAGCCAAAGGTGATTAATCATGTAGCATGTGCAACCAGTGCATTTTTATAAGGATTTTTAAAGGTCAAGATTGAAAATGAAATATGTAAAATAATAAATATACAGAAATATCTGTGCCACGGGAGAAATACTCTCCATGATATACACTATACACCATGTGATGACAATCCTTACCCTCTATGCATTTCTCTGGTACTGTATATCTGTTGGGCAAATTCCATGCTTATTTTCATACTAGATGTTGAAAAAATAAAGAATTCATAAATGAATACTTCTGCATGTTTACAACCCAAAGGGAATTATGAAGCATTTCTTCCATTTGTATATTAGTATTTAGAACTTAGCATTACTTAAAGGGGTTGTCTCGCGGCAAGCATCAAAATTTTACCTTACCCCATTCCCCCTGTCACCCCCCTGGCATAAAATAGCAAATTAAAGCGGTTGTTAAACCGCTTGCTACTCACCGATCCGACGAAATAAGGAGTTTAGAAAATCTTCTCCCTAAGATGGCTGCCGGTCCTTTCCCAGGGATGCACTGCGGTTTTCTCCCATGGTGCACAGCGGGTCTACTTCCATGGTGCACCATGGGCTCTGTGCGCTCAATTGCTGATTCCAGCCTCCTGATTGGCTGGAATCGGCACACGTGACGGAGCGGAGCTACGATGACGACGCGGTGACCAGCTCTCCGGCACGAGCGGCCCCATTCACCAGGCAAAAGACCGCACAGCGCAAGCGCGTCTAAAAAAGCAAGAAGCCAGCGAAATTAGACGGATCCATGGCGACAGGGACGATAGCAACGGAGCAGGTAAGTGAATAACTTCTGTATGGCTCATACTTAATACACGATGTACATTACAAAGTGCATTAATATGGCCATACAGAAGTGTATAGACCCACTTGCTTTCACGAGACAACCCCTTTAATTATTTATTTTACTTGATCAATCCTTATTATGGCGGCCACTAACAGTTTTCCTTTCAATGCAAGAACCTTTTTACGACACTGCCTCTGAAGCCTGGCATAGGTGTTCCATGTCAGGAGTGGGAGCTTGGCTGTCTGATGAAAGCCGGACTTCAGCTCTAATTGCCAGTGAGGAGTTAGCTGCCCTACTGGCCGTTTAACTCCTTAGATGTTGTTGTCGCATTAACCTGTCTTTCAAAGACCTCCAATGAAGCAATACCGGGGTACTGCTTTGGTACTCAGAAGCCTAATAATGGCCTCCCGGTTTGCCATTTACTTTGGCCTATTAGGTCTATGGTACCATTAAGGACTACAGCTTGTCCAGAAAAAAAGAAAAAAAAAACTCACACAACTCCTTAATGGAAGAATAAAAGTTTAATGGGTCTTTAAGAGCGGTGATACAGTTATTTTTAGATGCTTTTAATATGCAAAAGTAGTAAAACATAATAAAAACAATATAAATTTGATAGCGCACTAATCGTATTGACCAGTAGAATGAAAATAATGTGTCAGGTATATCGCTATAAAATCCCATAACACCAAAAGAACAAAACATTAGTTTTCTGTTAATCTTGTCTCCAAAACAAAAAAGAAAAAGAGATGGTCAAAGCAGCAAATGTTTCCAGGAATGGTAACAATGGTACAATGATGCAAAAACAATTCATTTCATTTAAAAAAGTATTTTTAGTGTGCAAAAGCAGTAAAATATACAAAATATGAATTTCATATTACTGTAATTTTGCTGACCCAGAAATTCTATCATGCTATCTATACCTCACAATCAATACCATAAAAACAGTACAGAAAGTTCAGCTTTTTTCTCCCTTGAAAAAAATTAATAACAGTTATAAAATTCATTACGAAAAACATGAAGTTTGTCTTTAGGGTCGCCGAGGGTCAAAAAATGAAGAAACGACTAACAACATAAAATTCATTATATGTACTCATAAGTGATGCAATAAAAAAAAACTTGTCCCACAAATAAAAGCCCTCATATAGCAATATCAACGAAAAAAATAATAAGTTATGACTCTTGGTATGCAACAATGAAGAAACTGAAAACTAGTTGGTCATTGGGACCTAAAATGGGCTAGTCAGTACAGGGTTAAGAAGACTATATACATAGAAGATATAATTATGTTTTTGTGTGAAACATGTGTCCTATTTTTTCCCGGAGCGAATTTTAAACATATGTAAAAAAACGGACATGTGACACGCTTTCATTGGGAAGCATTGGGTCTAATAGATCCATTTTAAAAATGCACCTATACATGCATAAAAAATTTGCTTGTCTGACTGAGCCCTAAGGGTGCGTTCAGATGACTGTGCGCACTTCATAAAGCGCACTTCTAAGCAAACCAATTAGTTCCTATAGAAGCGTTTATCTGCACGGAATTTGAAGCATAAAACAGCACACGCCTAAAAAAGGTAGGACATGCACTATCTTTGGTGTGCGTTTTGCAGGAGTTTCCATTGACTCTTATGAGAGCAGGAATTAATGGAAACTCCTGCACTGCCAATAGCTTCCCTGCTGCCTACTGCAGGACATTTAAAAGGTGCTTCTGGCCAGAAGCACCTTTTAAATGTCCTGCTGTTAATTCCTTAGTCCTGTTAATCCCTGCGGGGAATCCCCTCGTCACTGAACACGGTGACAGCACTGTGACAGTGTTCAGTGATGAGGGGACTCCCCGCGGGAATGAAAGAATTCCCTGCCACAGTTGTAATCTTCACTGCTGGGATTAAAGCTTCCCCCGGCACAATGATTTTCGGGGGGGGGGGGGGGGGGTTAAAATATAAGCCCTACCCCGAAAATCATCCCTAGCTTCAGAAAATAAAATCATAACTCACCTAGAAGCGCTGTCCAGCTCTTCTCTGTAGTCCCCGACAGTCTTCTTCTGTATTTCTCCCCTGTGACCAATCAGAGGCAATGCTCAACCATTCATTGAATGACAGCTGAGCACTGCCTCTGATTGGTCACAATACTCAGTCAATTAGAGGCAGCACTTTAAAGAGTGGGGATTTTTTAATCCCCGCACAGAAGAAATACAGAAAAAGACTGCTGGGGAGCCAGACAGCGCTTATAGGTGAGTTATGATTTTCTTTTCTGCAGCTAGGGATGACTTTTGGGGTAGGGCTTATATTTCAAGCCCTCCTTCCCTGAAAATGATTGCTGCAGGGGTTGCCCTCTTCCTATTGCTTTTAATGGGGTGGCAGCAGCACCAGCCCCATTGAAAGCAATGGGATAGCATTGCGTTCCTCTGCCACAGCTGTGACAGCTGTGGTTAGGGATTCTTTCATCCCTGAGGGAAGTCCTGTCATCACTGAATGCTGTGATAGTGCTGTCACAGTGTTAAGTGATGAGGGGATCTGCGCTTCTCCAAGGACAGCTGCTCCAGTGAACGAGCAAAGTTTCATGTGCTGCACATATGAAACTTTGCCCGCTCATGCAATTTCCGCTTATGCGAGCATCGCATTTCTTTCGTGCACATAGGTGCGCAAAAAACACGCTCATCTGACCTTGACCTAAAGAGGTATTTATTTGGCTCTATATATTTTAACTACACACTGACAAATGTAAGTGTTATTTGCAATTATAACTGAAAACTAGAATTTTAAATGACAGTAAGAAGACGTTTATGCAGCACTAGACTTATTTAGTGTGGAATACAGCTAGAGAAATCTGACCTGTTGTTGCTGTCTATGGTATCTTGTGCCAGTGAATAAGTTATTAAACCTGGGCTTTTAGTTTTATACAATAGCCATGCTTAATCTAATCTTACTCTTGGTAAGTCTTAAGAAAAGCTTGTTGGTAGCTCTTACTCTACTCACTGGATCAACTGTGCATTCTCAAAAATCCCTTTGTTGTACCATGTCTCTGAAGCTAGTACCTAGCCTTGAATTTTAAGTGAATCTGAAATTCTGATATTTGGACATCTTTCTATCCAATATTATATGTAGCAAATTTTTAAAATTATGCTGCACATAAAATATTACTGTGTTGATTCTATATGCTGGCATTTTTAATAAAAGATTAATACCAGAATGTGTATTTCTACAAGTAATGATAGTATACTTACTCTGTCATATTCCAGTTCTTCAGTGGAACAAGATGAGAATCAAAATGGAAGAGAATTTTTAAGGATGTCTAAAGAGCAGCAATATACTACTTATCCATATATTTAAAGGGCTGCTCTAGTGATATATTATTTATAATGTAACTAGTTCTCCAGTATACAAGCGGGTGCTGATAAGTATTGAGCATTACCCAGAAACAATTGAGCTAGGAAGCTGAAACTGCCACACTATTCTACATATTCCCCCAGGATGTTAATGCATGTGCAACATCTCTCCTGCAGCTTTTTAGGTCCCTGCAAATAAAGTTCTTCCAACTGCTGGTCAAACCACTCATTTGCAGCATTAGTTGCCTCCAAAATTTTGAGATTGGGGAACAGATGGTAGTCAGATGGAGCCAGGTCGGGCAAATAGGGTGAATGGGGCATCAGGTAAAAGCCTAAGGAGGTCATTTTTGCAATACTGGCACCTGCAGTGTGTGACGCGGCATGGTCATGCAACAGGATGACACTTTTGGAGAGTTTTCTTCTAAATGTTTCCTTAATATTTTGCCTCTATTCTGTGAATAACGAACAGTAATATGTTGCATTGATGGTTAAATCCTTTGGGTGGTAGTCCACGAGCAGAACTCCCTTCTTATCCAAAAAATAGTTTACTTTTCCTTCTGCGCTGACCTTTGCACACAGAACATCTTTGGCCTGGGGGAACCATTGTGCCTTTATTTCTTAGGCCTTAGTCAGACGGGCGTTTTTTCGCGCGATTTGCGGATCGCATGACGGATGCGCATCCGCAAATTGCGTGACTGGTGCACGCAAGTCGCCCGCAAATCGCCCGAAAATCTGCTCCTAGCCGCGTTTCATTAGAAACGGGCCGGAGCTGTCCAGCACATTGCATTCAATGGAGACGGCAATAGAGCCGCCTCCATTTAAAGCAATGCGCTGCGGGCGAGCCCGGGATGAATTGTCGGTAAGGGCTTAAATATATAAGCCCTTCCCTGCAATGCATCCTAAAATGTGTTAAAATAAAAAAAAATTGTATACTCACCTTCTCCCAGCAGCCGGAGCTCCGTGCGTCCGTCCTGCAGTGGGTGTGAAGGGGGTGTGAGTCAGACCTGTCCCCTGATTGGCTCAGCGCTGAGCCAATCAGAGGCATGCCTCACTCACACCCATTCATGAATTCATGAATGGATGTGAGTCAGACCTGCCCCTGATTGGCTCAGCGCTGAGAGGCAGCAGTCACTCACCCATTCATGAATTCATGAATGTGTGTTTGAGTGAAACCGGCCTCTGATTGGTCAGGGCTGTGACCAATCAGGGCAGATCATTCAGCAGGCGGGGATTTTAAAGCCCCGCCGGCTGAATAGTGCCGAAAAGCAGTTCAGGAGAACTGACAGCGGCCGCGGCTGGACTCCGGCTGCAGCGGAAAGGTGAGTATTAGAGATGAGCGAACACCAAAATGTTCGGGTGTTCGTTATTCGAAACGAACTTCCCGCGATGTTCGAGGGTTCGTTTCGAATAACGAACCCCATTGAAGTCAATGGGCGACCAGAACATTTTTGTATTTCGCCGATGCTCGCTAAGGTTTTCATGTGTGAAAATCTGGGCAATTCAAGAAAGTGATGGGAACGACACAGCAACGGATAGGGCAGGCGAGGGGCTACATGTTGGGCTGCATCTCAAGTTCACAGGTCCCACTATTAAGCCACAATAGCGGCAAGAGTGGCCCCCCCCCCCCTCCCAACAACTTTTACTTCTGAAAAGCCATCATTAGCATGGCATACCTTTGCTAAGCACCACACTACCTCCAACAAAGCACAATCACCGCCTGCATGACACTCCACTGCCACTTCTACTGGGTTACATGCTGCCCAACCGCCCCCCTCCCCCCCACAGCGCACACCAAAGTGTCCCTGCGCAGCCTTCAGCTGCCCTCATGCCACACCACCCTCATGTCTATTTAGAAGTGCGTCTGCCATGAGGAGGAACCACAGGCACACACTGCAGAGGTTGGCATGGCTAGGCAGCGACCCTCTTTAAAAGGGGCGGGGCGATAGCCCACAATGCTGTACAGAAGCAATGAGAAATAGAATCCTGTGCCACCGCCATCAGGAGCTGCACACGTGGGCATAGCAATGGGGAACCTATGTGCCACACACTATTCATTCTGTCAAGGTGTCTGCATGCCCCAGTTAGACCGGGCTTTTTAATTCATAGACACAGGCAGGTACAACTCCCTATTGTGAAGTCCCTGTTGACCGACAGCATGGGTGGCTCCCTGGAACCCACCGGCGGTACACAAAAATATCCCATTGCATTGCCCAACACAGCTGAGGTAGTAATGTCGTGCGTAATACAGGTGGGCTTCGGCCCACACTGCATGCCCCAGTCTGACTGGGGTTCTTTAGAAGTGGACACATGTAGGTTAAACTCCCTGTGGACCCACAGCATGGGTGGGTGCCAGGAAGCCACCGGCGGTACATAGAAATATCCCATTGCATTGCCCAACACAGCTGAGGTAGTAATGTCGTGCGTAATACAGGTGGGCTTCGGCCCACACTGCATGCCCCACTCAGACTGGGGTTCTTTAGAAGTGGAAACAGATGCATTTATAATTCCCTGTGGACCCACAGCCTGGGTGGCTCCCTGGAACCCACCGGCGGTACACAAAAATATCCCATTGCATTGCCCAACACAGCTGAGGTAACGTCAGCTGTAATGCAGGTGGGCTAAAAATTAATTTGATTACACTGTAGGCGAGGGCCCACAAAAATTGCTGTATCAACAGTACTAATGTACATCCCAAAAATTGGCCATGGCCAGCCAAGAGGGCAGGTGAAACCCATTAATCGCTTTGGTTAATGTGGCTTAAGTGGTAACTAGGCCTGGAGGCAGCCCAGTGTAACGAAAAATTGGTTCAAGTTAAAGTTCCAATGCTTTTAAGCGCATTGAAACTTATAAAAATTGTTCAGAAAAATTATTTGAGTGAGCCTTGTGGCCCTAAGAAAAATTGCCCGTTCAGCGTGATTACGTGAGGTTTCAGGAGGAGGAGCAGGAGGAGGAGGAGGAGGAATATTAGACACAGATTGATGAAGCAGAAATGTCCCCGTTTTGGATGGTGAGAGAGAACGTAGCTTCCATCCGCGGGTGCAGCCTACGTATTGCTTACGTATCGCTGCTGTCCGCTGGTGGAGAACAGAAGTCTGGCGAAATCCAGCCTTTGTTCATCTTGATGAGTGTTAGCCTGTCGGCACTGTCGGTTGACAAGCGGCTACGCTTATCTGTGATGATTCCCCCAGCCGCACTAAACACCCTCTCCGACAACACGCTAGCCGCAGGACAAGCAAGCACCTCAAGGGCATACAGGGCTAGTTCAGGCCACGTGTCCAGCTTCGACACCCAGTAGTTGTAGGGGGCAGAGGCGTCACCAAGGATGGTCGTGCGATCCGCTACGTACTCCCTCACCATCCTTTTGCAGTGCTCCCGCCGACTCAGCCGTGACTGGGGAGCGGTGACACAGTCTTGGTGGGGAGCCATAAAGCTGGCCAGGCCCTTAAAGACTGTTGCACTGCCTGGGATGTACATGCTGCTCGATCTACGCACATCCCCTGCAACATGGCCCTCGGAACTGCGCCTTCTGCCACTAGCGCTGTCGGCTGGGAATTTTACCATCAGCTTGTCCGCAAGGGTCCTGTGGTATAGCAACACTCTCGAACCCCTTTCCTCTTCGGGAATCAGAGTGGGCAGGTTCTCCTTATACCGTGGATCGAGCAGTGTGTACACCCAGTAATCCGTAGTGGCCAGAATGCGTGCAACGCGAGGGTCACGAGAAAGGCATCCTAACATGAAGTCAGCCATGTGTGCCAGGGTACCTGTACGCAACACATGGCTGTCTTCACTAGGAAGATCACTTTCAGGATCCTCCTCCTCCTCCTCCTCCTCAGGCCATACACGCTGAAAGGATGACAGGCAATCAGCCGGTGTACCGTCAGCAGCGGGCCAAGCTGTCTCTTCCCCCTCCTCCTCATCCTCCTCATGCTCCTCCTCCTCCTCCTGTACGCGCTGAGAAATAGACAGGAGGGTGCCCTGACTATCCAGCGGCATACTGTCTTCCCCCGCCCCCGTTTCCGAGCGCAAAGCAGCTGCCTTTATGGTTTGCAGGGAATTTCTCAAGATGCATAGCAGAGGAATGGTGACGCTAATGATTGTAGCATCGCCGCTCACCACCTGGGTAGACTCCTCAAAATTACCAAGGACATGGCAGATGTCTGCCAACCAGGCCCACTCTTCTGAAAGGAATTGAGGAGGCTGACTCCCACTGCGCCGCCCATGTTGGAGTTGGTATTCGACTATAGCTCTACGCTGTTCATAGAGCCTGGCCAACATGTGGAGCGTAGAGTTCCACCGTGTGGGCACGTCGCACAGCAGTCGGTGCACTGGCAGCTTAAAGTGATGTTGCAGGGTGCGCAGGGTGGCAGCGTCCGTGTGGGACTTGCGGAAATGTGCGCAGAGCCGGCGCGCCTTTACGAGCAGGTCTGACAAGCGTGGGTAGCTTTTCAGAAACCGCTGAACCACCAAATTAAAGACGTGGGCCAGGCATGGCACGTGCGTGAGGCTGCCGAGCTGCAGAGCCGCCACCAGGTTACGGCCGTTGTCACACACGACCATGCCCGGTTGGAGGCTCAGCGGCGCAAGCCAGCGGTCGGTCTGCTGTGTCAGACCCTGCAGCAGTTCGTGGGCCGTGTGCCTCTTATCGCCTAAGCTGAGTAGTTTCAGCACGGCCTGCTGACGCTTGCCCACCGCTGTGCTGCCACACCGCGCGACACCGACTGCTGGCGACATGCTGCTGCTAACACATCTTGATTGTGAGACAGAGGAGGAGGAGGAGGAGGAGGGTGCTTTAGTGGAGGAAGCATACACCTCCGCAGATACCAGCACCGAGCTGGGGCCCGCAATTCTGGGGGTGGGTAGGACGTGAGCGGTCCCAGGCTCTGACTCTGTCCCAGCCTCCACTAAATTCACCCAATGTGCCGTCAGGGAGATGTAGTGGCCCTGCCCGCCTGTGCTTGTCCACGTGTCCGTAGTTAAGTGGACCGTGGCAGTAACCGCGTTGGTGAGGGCGCGCACAATGTTGCGGGAGACGTGGTCGTGCAGGGCTGGGACGGCACATCGGGAAAAGTAGTGGCGACTGGGAACTGAGTAGCGCGGGGCCGCCGCCTCCATGATACTTTTGAAGGACTCCGTTTCCACAACCCTATACGGCAGCATCTCAAGGCTGATGAATTTTGCGATGCGGACGGTTAACGTTTGAGCGTGCGGGTGCGTGGCGGCGTACTTGCGCTTGCGCTCGAACACTTGCGCAAGCGACGGCTGAACGGTGCGCTGAACTACACTGCTGGATGGGGCCGAGGACAGCGGAGATGAGGGTGTGGGTGCAGGCCATGAGGCGGTAGTGCCTGTGTCCTGAGAGGGGGGTTGCATCTCAGTGGCAGGTTGGGGCACAGGGGGAGAGGCAGGGGTGCAAACCGGAGGCGGTGAACGGCCTTTGTCCCACCTTGCGGGGTGCTTGGCCATCATATGTCTGCGCATGGTGGTGGTGGTGAGGCTGTTGGTGTTGGCTCCCCGGCTGAGCTTTGCGCGACAAAGGTTGCACACCACTGTTCGTCGGTCGTCAGGCGTCTCTGTGAAAAACTGCCAGACCTTAGAGCACCTCGGCCTCCGCAGGGTGGCATGGCGCGAGGGGGCGCTTTGGGAAACACTTGGTGGATTATTCGGTCTGGCCCTGCCTCTACCCCTGGCCACTGCACTGCCTCTTGCAACCTGCCCTGCTGATGCCCTTGACTCCCCCTCTGAAGACCTGTCCTCCTGAGTAAGCGTTGCACACCAGGTGGGGTCAGTCACCTCATCGTCCTGCTGCTCTTCCTCCGAATCCTCTGTGCGCTGCTCCCTGGGACTTACTGCCCTTACTACTACCTCACTGCAAGACAACTGTGTCTGATCGTCATCGTCCTCCTCACCCACAGAAAGTTGTTGAGACAGTTGGCGGAAGTCCCCAGCCTCTTCCCCCGGACCCCGGGAACTTTCGAATGGTTGGGCATCAGTGACGATAAACTCCTCTGGTGGGAGAGGAACCGCTGCTGCCCAATCTAAGCAGGGGCCCGAGAACAGTTCCTGGGAGTGTTCCCGCTCCTGAGCAGGTGTCATTGTAGTGGAGTGAGGAGGCTGGGAGGAAGGAGGAGCAGCAGACAGAGGATTCGGATTGGCAGCAGTGGACGGCGCAGAACTGCGGGTAGACGATAGGTTGCTCGAAGCACTTTCTGCCATCCAGGACAGGACCTGCTCACACTGCTCATTTTCTAATAACCGTCTCCCGCGTGGACCCATTAATTGGGCGATGAATGTGGGGACGCCAGAAACGTGCCTCTCTCCTAATCGCGCAGCAGTCGGCTGCGACACACCTGGATCAGGAGCTTGGCCTGTGCCCACACCCTGACTTGGCCCTCCGCGTCCTCGGCCGCGTCCACGTCCTCTAGGCCTACCCCTACCCCTCAGCATGCTGTATTACCAGTGATTTGATTTCACAGGCAGGAAATAAATTGGCGCAAGACTGCAGGCCAAATATAATTTTTGCCCTTTTTGGAAAATGAAAGGCCCCACTGCCTCTAGTGAATGAATTATCTAAGTTTAATAACTGTGCTGTGTCCCTGCTTATGTGTCACAGAACGTGAGGGTAGCAGAGTTATTATAACTCTTGGAGAGCAGGTATTTTTTTTCCCAATTAAGGAAAGCAAATGGCGAACCCAGCAGTAAAGCGTAGCTGGCTGCGTATGATTTAGCAATGTTTTTCACGCAGCTCACACGTCTCCACAGGCGTAAGGACGGACAGAGGCTGGACAAATAGATTTGTTTTCAGTTTTTTCCCACCAACAGGCAGCACTGCGTATATTCAATGAACCTGAGAAGTTTAATAACTGTGCTGTGTCCCTGCTTATGTGTCACAGAACGTGAGGGTAGCAGAGTTATTATAACTCTTGGAGAGCAGGTATTTTTTTCCCAATTAAGGAAAGCAAATGGCGAACCCAGCAGTAAAGCGTAGCTGGCTGCGTATGATTTAGCAATGTTTTTCACGCAGCTCACACGTCTCCACAGGCGTAAGGACGGACAGAGGCTGGACAAATAGATTTGTTTTCAGTTTTTTCCCACCAACAGGCAGCACTGCGTATATTCAATGAACCTGAGAAGTTTAATAACTGTGCTGTGTCCCTGCTTATGTGTCACAGAACGTGAGGGTAGCAGAGTTATTATAACTCTTGGAGAGCAGGTATTTTTTTTCCCAATTAAGGAAAGCAAATGGCGAACCCAGCAGTAAAGCGTAGCTGGCTGCGTATGATTTAGCAATGTTTTTCACGCAGCACACACGTGTCCACCGCCCGTAAGGACGGACAGAGGCTGGACAAATAGATTTGTTTTCAGTTTTTTCCCACCAACAGGCAGCACTGCGTATATTCTATGAATAATAACTGTGTTGTGGCCCTGCCTATACAATTCTTTCCCTGCAGTATCAATGGAGGGTGGAATGCTCTGCAGAGGCGATTTTGAGAAGCCCAAAAAAAATGCAGCACAGCTAACAGCAGCCTGGACAGTACTGCACACGGATAAATATGGCCCTAGAAAGGACCGTTGAGGTTCTTGAAGGCTACACTCACTCCTAACACTCTCCCTGCCTATGCAGCACTTCTGTCCCTAATGCCAGGTGCAACGCTCTGCAGAGCCGATTTTGAGAAGAAAAAAAAATCCCACTGCTAACAGCAGCCAACACACAGCTATCAGTGGCCCTAATAAGGACCTTTGGGGGTCTTGAAGCCTACACTAACTACCAATTCTTTCCCTACAGCAGCTCCGGTACAAACAGCACTGTCCCTCATCTAACTCACACCGCATCTGAGGCGAGCCGCGGGAGGGGCCGACTTTTATATTAGGCGAACACCTGATCTCGCCAGCCACTCACAGCAGGGGGGTGGTATAGGGCTTAAACGTTGCAGGGGGAAGTTGTAATGCCTTCCCTGTCTATCAATTGGCCAGAAAAGCGCGCTAACGTCTCAGGGAAGGAAGTGAAAGTAACCAGAACACCGCATGGTGTTCGTCACGAATAACGAACATCCCGAACACCCTAATATTCGCACGAATATCAAGCTCGGACGAACGCGTTCGCTCATCTCTAATCTTGAACCATTCTGTATCCGCATATTGGTCCTCACTGCGGCTTCTTGATTGCTGTAGAGGGACCTGATCAATGTTATCAGGTGCGCTGGCACTCCTACCTCCTTCAGTGCTTTTCAAAGCTTATCATGCTTATACACTATAGACAAACAGTAAAACTTTATGCACTATGTGTTGCAATAGCAAGGAATATGAAACTATTAACCACTTCTATTTCCTCGTTGTTGACCTTTATGTGGAATTCCAAGTTGGTAGTGGTCATGATCTTTGTCTTCTTGATGTTCAGGGGAAGTCCCATTTTCTCACTTTTTTTTTTTAGCTGTAGGATCAGCATCTTCAGATACTTCCTTAGCTCTTCTACAAGGGTCGTATCATCTACGTATCTTAGATTAGTGATGGTTCTTCCACCTATTTTCAACCTAATACCCTGATCATTTAAGTCCATCCACCGCATGATCTCTTTCACATAGAGGTTGAAAAGAAACATGCATAAGCGATTTTTGGTTGTGCAATTACATATCGCATTTGCACAACTTAAATGTGCTTATGTTCATGGGAATGAGCCCCAATAGTGATCCCTATAGTTGCCCCAGTAGTAATAGTGACTCCCATAGTGGCCACAGTAGTAAGTGACCCCCATAGTGGCCACAGTACTAACAGTGTCCATTATATTGGCCCGATGTTAGAGGTAATCTAACATCATGAGGCACAGGTTTTATTGCAGTAGGTGTATCTGGATACAGAATTTTATCTTTCTGTTTACTGGAGAAAACTTTGGTATTTGTTATGCAGAAGTAACAGTCAGAATGGTGGTCTCCTTGTTCTCGCCATACCATCGGAATGGGAAGTTGTCATTCTACTCTTTCTTTTCAGCCACTGTGTGAGATGAGTGTTACATGACACACAGAGGATGTGTGGTGCCACTTCTTATCTTGGTCAGCAAGCTTTATTCCAAAATATTTGTGATGGGCACACTTTACCACGGATGTTATTTTCCTCCACTGTGTCTTTGTTGTGAACTGTCCACGGACATAGCAGAAATTGTCTGGGTTGTTCAGACATCCGCGCCGCTCAGCCACATTGTTATAAAATTTTGAAAAATAGTCCCAGTCTAACCAATGACCTGTAAAAACACAGTTCATTAATTACAAGCTACTGGTGTATGATCTACAGCATTTCCCCCACGTGGAAACATACCCTGCATGTTATATAAACCTACCCTTATAGTGTTCAGTCAGCATGCGGTGTGTAACAGCGATTGCAAAATAGTTGCGTAATCACTTTTGATATTCTTTTTATTAAGCAAGGTTAACGGCGAGCCTACTGGATTCACTACATAGGCATATTTCCAAAAAATAGAGTACAACGGCAATTGGATTACTTAATTCCCCATAATTGGAAAACCTCACGTGGCAGAAAAAAATAGGTATCGTATTTGAATTCAGGGCACTAAAGTTACTATAAGCCGCCTTTCTGCTTATCTGTTACAAAAATTGTGTTGCACAGTGTCATTTGTCTGCATCTCTAACAGTGTGCCCACCTACAAACAATTTGAGGCTGGGCTCACTCACAATGTCTTGCATGGGAGTACTTACTATGCTTGACCCAAGCTAATCCTCGGTCCTCAACCAAATTTCTCTATGATCCTTATTGCTATGCAAGAGTTTTGCTGAATTTGGGAAGTTTTGTTGATTTCTCATCTATGGCTTCTAAATAAAAGTTAGCATCCAGGTCCTCTATCCAGCATCTGTTGCATTCTCCAAGCTGTTCTACTGTGTCATACTCTCTCTCTCTCTGACTGCAGCCCTCCTGCAAACTCTGGCATCTCTGTATCTAAGAGTGTTCAGCAGCAGTTCCAGCTTACCTTCAGGGCTCAGTCAGACGGGTGCCGATTTTATATCAGGGTATCCCTTCTCTGGAAAGTTCTTACTGAGCATGCCTAGTCACAATGCGCTGCATTCTGGCTCAAATTTTGTTACACGTGATAATTTTGCCACAATTTTTGGCACATATTTCTGCTCATTACCATGGCAACATTTTAATCTTTTCAGGATAGCCCCTTAGAGTTGAATATGTGAAGTGCTTGAAAAATACTGCAAATTAGAAACACCCTAAGGGCGAGCACCCACTGGCGTTTTTTTACCTGCGTTTTGCGTTTTGCGTTTTTCCTGCACAGGCATAGAGATAACATGTGTTCCTGTCCACTGGCGTTTTTTTTGCGTTGCGTTTGCGTTTTTAACATAGGAGCTGTCAGTTGCATATGTGTCCTTATTTTTCTCCATGGAAATTAATGGAAAAGCCGCGAAAACGCCGCGAAAACGCCGCGAAAAACGCCGCGGAAAACGGGCGGAAAAACCGCGGGAAACGCGGCGAAAACGCTGCGTTTTTTCCCCGCGGAAAACGCAAACGCCAGTGGGTGCTCGCCCTAATGCCATGATGATCTCCATACACACATCAGTTATCACATCAACAGTTAGCAATCAATTTAGGTCAAAACATTTTGCTGTGGATCCGTTTAGTTTAGTCCTCTATCAGGATGACTACCCACTACAGTCACCCTCACTGTAGGGCCGTCTATAAGACACAATTCAAAAAACCTCTAACACACATAAGGTAAATGGCAGCAGATCCAAAATATACGTAGATAAAAACACTTGGACTTAACTATTAGTTTATGCATTTTTATCAGCTTTACTAAAGGCCAAAAAATTTAGGTAACTACCATGTTTCCCCCAAAATAAGACAGTGTCTTATATTAATTTTGGTTCAGAAAGGTTTAACTTTTTTACATGTATAGCTGCCTGTACACTATTTAAATTGACTTTTTTAATTAACTGTTAGCAGGGCTTAATTTTGGAGTAGGGCTTATATTTCAAGCATCCTCAAAAAGCCTGAAAAATCATTTTGCATCCTCAAAAATTCTGGAAAATCATGCTATGTTTTATTTTCAGGGTACGTCTTATTTTCAGGGAAACAGGGTAAAAAGATTTTTGAACATTTACATACAGCCTGCATTAAGATTGCAAGGGAACAGGCTGCTGGAAGATGCACTATACAGAAAATATTTCAGTGTCATGTTTTCATGTACAACTCATTTATGAAAGACACATTATAATGATAAATATGCTTCCATTTTGGCTCTGTAATGCTCCAAGTGATGTGTAAGTCAAACCTTGGCCCACTGTTTTACAGCCCCTTTTCCTGGAGTACATTCCTGGCTACAACCAAACTTCCACTGACTTTATTGCTTTCTCATTGACTTTTCCTAAAAGTCTAGCCATGTCGTATCTCCCTAATGTTTGCTTCATATTATGTATCTAGAAAATTAATTCCTAAAGTTTTTATAGTATTTAGTAGTCTAAACACAATATAATTATAATTTAAAGATGATGTCAGGCATTTTCATTTCATTTAACTCATTACTCACGCAAATGTAGTCATAGCTACAAGCAACAAACTGTTCTTTACCAATAAAACCGCACTGTGAAATCAGATTGATTCGCTATTTTATATAAAATAAGAAATTTCAACTACCTTCAGGATAATTAAATATAGCAAAATGTGTTTTCTTACCCTCTGCATGCTAACCTTTCCCTTGGGTTGATTGATAATCCAGTTAAATTAAATAACAGAATCCAAACTACACCATTTTCCAGCCTATTAAACCCCAGTGCCTGGCAGCTGTTTCTGAACTCACCTTTTGTCAGTACCTGCTAGCAGCTCAGTCCTCTAATAGGTCTTACTGTATTCAATTGATAGCTACTACAGTGTACAGTTTAATGTATCAGAATTTTAGGTAAAGTTAATTCTAAAGTTAAGGTTTCTCTAATCGTATTTGCATAAGAAAATAAGGTCTTGATTTAGCTATATAAAATATGTAATAGCTTCAAAAGATACAGATATACTTGTAGGGGGGGCGGACACCTAGCTATAGGGAGTGCAGAGGTAGCAGTCGCACTAGGGCCCTGATGTCTGAAGAGTCCCTAAAGTCAGTCACACTATAAGACACAAGTATAATAAATTGAAACTGCACTAGAAAATGAAGACGCAATATTTCATAGGGCAGCTTTCCACTTAGCCCATTGAGTGTCACGAGCTCCACTGCCCATAGTGATATAGCCCGGAACATTTCCAGGCTATTTATCACTATGGGAGCTGCAGAGCACAATGCCACAAGCTGTGGCTTTGTGCTCTGCCTGCACAATCCCACAGAGAACCAGTGCAGGACTTTGAAAAACAGAAGCAGGAAGATATTGCCGATCTGCCTTCAATCTCCCGATTCTGAATTCAAACACCTGCACTGGTTTGTTTACAGGTTGCCGTAGACACCATCAGCTTATCATAAGCAAGCCGATGGTTTCTGTGGCAGGGAGAGCTGGTGCTTGGCTTTCAGACGACAGCCAGGCACCAGGTCTTACAGCAGAGATCAGAGAAAAACTCCGATCTCTGCTGTGTTAACCCTTTAAATGCAGCAGTCTATGTGACTGCAGCATGTAAAGGGCTGCCACCATCGGACCCCCGGAATGTGATCAGGGGGTCCTGATCGGTCTCTGTGGAAGTCTCCTAAAGGGACAAAAAAAAAGTTTAAAAATTATTAAAAATATAAAAACAAAAACACTTGTCTCCCTTTACTTTGTAAAAAATTAAAAATAAAATTACACATGTGGTATCCCTGCGTCGTAATGACCCAGAGAAGGAAGTTAGTACATTATTTAACCCGTTAATGACACGGCCCCTTTTTTTTCTTTTTTTCACCATTTCTTTTTTTCCTCCCCCCATTTAAAAAATCATAACTCCTTTATTTATTCATCGACGTTGCTGCATGAGGGCTTGTTTTTTGCAGGACAAGTTGTATTTTTCAATAGTGCTATTTAAAGTACCATATAATGTACTGAAAAACTTTAACAAAATTCTAAGTGTAGTAAAATAAAAAGACATTCCACCATCTTTCAGTGTGTTTTGTTTCTATGGCACACAAACTGCAACAAAAAAGACATGATAACTTTATTCTATGGGTCAGTACAATTGTTACGATACCAAACTTGTAAAGTTTTTTTTTGCTGTAGTACTCGTATTTTTTTTCAAAAGACATTTAATTTTTTTAAATTATTTTCTGCTGCATCTTCTGCGTGCAATAACTTTTTTATTTTTCCGTCAATGTATTTGAGCAAGGGCTCATTTTTTGCGAGATGTACTGTAGTTTACGTTAGTGCTAATTCGGAATACATACGACTTTTTGATCACTTTTTATTGCACTTTTTCTGGGAGATGGGTTGATTGAAAAAGTGCATTTGTGGCGTTCTTTATTTTTTTTTCGGACTACATTTAGGCCTTAGTCAGACGGGCGATTTTTCGCGCGATTTGCGGATCGCATGACGGATGCGCATCCGCAAATCGCGTGACCGGTGCGCGCAAGTCGCCCGCAAATCGCCCGAAAATCTGCTCCTAGCCGCGTTTCATTAGAAACGTGCCGGCGCTGTCCAGCGCATTGCATTCAATGGAGACGGCAATAGAGCCGGCTCCATTTAAAGCAATGCGCTGCGGGCATTCCCTGCAATCCATCCTAAAATGTGTTAAAATAAAAAAAAATTGTATACTCACCTTCTCCCGGCAGCCGGAGCTCCGCATGGCCGTCCTGCAGTGGGTGTGAAGGGGGTGTGAGTCAGACCTGCCCCCTGATTGGCTCAGTGCTGAGCCAATCAGAGGCATGCCTCACTCACACCCATTCATGAATTCATGAATGGATGTGAGTCAGACCTGCCCCTGATTGGCTCAGCGCTGAGAGGCAGCAGTCACTCACCCATTCATGAATTCATGAATGGGTGTGTGAGTGTTTTCAGCCTCTGATTGGTCAGGGCTGTGACCAATCAGAGGCAGATCATTCAGCAGACGGGGATTTTAAAGCCCCGCCGGCTGAATAGTGCCAAGAAGCAGTTCAGGAGAACTGACAGCGGCCGCCGCTGGACTCCGGCTGCAGCGGAAAGGTGAGTATACAATTTTTTTTTATTTTAACACATTTTAGAATGAATTGCAGGGAAGGGTTTATATATTTAACCCCTTCCCGACAATTCACCCCGCGCACGCCGGCAGCCCATTGCTTTCAACGGAGCGGCTGTATTGCCGCTCCATTGAATTCAATGGGCAAACATCGTTCTTCTCTGTCACAGCTGTTACAGCTGTGGCAGAGAAGAATGATTTGTCTTCTATATGTTCTCAATGGGGTCAGCGCTGCTACCGCCGGCCCCATTGAGCGCATTAGGAGAAGAGAACAGGAATCGCAGATCGCAGATAGGTGCGATCTGCGATTTTTTGTTCTATAATTTATCGGACGAGCGCATAAAAAGCGCTCATGTGTCCGATACCATTGCAAAGCAATGGTTTTATAAAATCGCCGGACGCATGCGCATGCGCAAATCGCGCGAAAAATCGCCCGTCTGACTAAGGCCTTACCGTGCAGGGTAAATAATGCACTACTTTGATAGATCGGACATTTACGGATGCGGCAATACCAAATATGTATTTTTCTTTTATGATTTACTTTTTTTTAATTATAGATATGGCAAAAGGAGGGTGATTTAAACTTTTATTACTCTTTTTTTTTTTTTGAGTGTGAAAAAGTTGTGAAAAAGAAAAAAAACTATTACAATTTGGTATTGGCATAATTGTACTAGCCTGTAGAATTACTTTATTATATTATCTATACTGTTCAGAGAATGCAGTGAAAAATAAAAATAAAAAACGTGCCACAATTACAGATTTTGTTAATCTTGCCACTAGAAAAAATGGAATAAAAAGTGTTCAAAATTTTACATGTTCCGAAAAATTAGATAAATGAAGACTAGAGTTCATCCTGCAAAAAACAAGCCCTTCTAGCGCTCTGGCAATGGAAAAATAAAATGAATACGGCTCTTGGAATGTGGCGACACAAAAGCAAACCTTTAAGAAAAAAAATGTTTTAAATGGACAGAAATAGCAAAACCTAAAAAAACTGTTATTCTACACACTGAATGCTGTAAAAATAAAGTCCCAAAAAACAAATGGCAGAATTTATTTTTTTTTCCCCTAATCTCCCTTCAAATTTTTTTTACAAAGGTTATGCAATACATTATATATACCCAAAAATGATGCCATCAAAAAGTACAACTTGTCCCGCAAAAAACAAGCCCTCATATGGCTGTGTCAACAGAAAAATGAAAAAGTTATGGCTCTTGGAACGCGGCTGCAAAATTAGTTGAAATTAAATGATTAGACCATTTAAAAAACCTGCCCTGGTGGGTACGACAGGGTGGAAAGAAACCCGCCACTCAAGGGGTTAAATTATTGATCTCTTTATGCAACGCCACATCAAATGAGCCTGCTAAACTTTTTGTCTTTTGGATAGGGTTTGCAATTGCCACCCAGCCCTTTAGCTAGGGGGCCCACGGGCCCCCTGCCATGTTCTGTTTTACTGCTGCAGCACAAATCTAGCAGACGGGCTGGCTGTGGGTGGCACTCAGGGTGGTTTCCTGAGCAGCAGGCAGCAAGCCAATTTAATGCTGCAGACTCCCTTGGTACATGGTCCTCTCTGTCACTGAGACTGCACTTATGATTTGCCACAATTGCAGTCTGTCAGTGCACTGACAGCCATGTGATTGGTCCGGCTGGTGGTGTCTGATTGTGTCAGATGGCAGGGGACCATGTTGCTGTACCTAAGGTATGTTTCTGTATATAATTATATATGTACAGCTAGTATAAGTTATACATCTCCTGTATATGATGATATTGATCATGCTGGTGTACTCAGTGTATCTCCTGTATATAAATATGTATGCACAGCTGGTATAAGTTATACTGTATATTTCATACCAGCTATTCATATATAATTATATACAGGAGATACCCAAAGTACACCAGCATGATCAATATCATCATATATAGGAGATGTATAACTTATAGCAGCTGTTCATATATAATTATACATAGGAGATACTCAGGTTATACCAGCATGATCAATATTACTATATACAGGAGAGGTATAAGTTTTATCAGCTATACATATATAATTATATACAGGAGATACCCCGGGTACACCAGCAAGATCAATGTCACTATATACAGGGGATGTATAACTTATACCAGCTGTTTATATATAATTATTTACAGGAGATACCCAGGTTTTACCAGCATGATCAATATCACTATATACAGGAGATGTGGATGCATCTCATGTGTAGAGTCATATGGACCATACTATGTAGACATGGTATAAGTTATCCATCTCCTTATGTAGTGATATGGAGCATGCTAGTATAACCTGGGTATCTCCTGTGTATAATTATATATGTACAGCTGGTTTAAGTTTTACATCCTGCTTATCACTGTGGATCATGCTGCTGTAACCTGCATATCTGCTGTATATCATTATACATTTTAGATAAAATAAAAAATGCATAAAAAATGTGCATGCATTTAAAAAAATGTGTATTTCTTTAATTCACATTTGGTTTTTAAAGGCCTTAGTCACACGGGCGTTTTTTCCTGCGATTTGCGGATCGCATGACGGATGCGCATCCACAAATCGCGTGACCGGGGCCGAAAAATCGCCCGAAAAAACTGCTCCTAGCCGCGTTTCATTGGAAACGGGCCAGAGCTGTCCAGCACATTGAATTCAATGGAGCCAGCAATACAGCCGGCTCCATTGAAAGCAATGGGCTGCGGGCGATCTCACGATGAATTTTCGGGAAGGGCTTAAAAATATAAGCCCTTCCCTGAAATTCATCCAGAAATGTGTAAAAACAAAAAAAAAACTATATATACTCACCTGGTCCCGGCAGACGGAGCTCAGCCGCGGCCGGCCGGTAGTTCTCCTGAACTGCTCTGAGTAGTATTCAGCAGCCAGGGATTTAAAATTCCCGCCTGCTGAATGAGCTGCCTCTGATTGGTCACAGCCTCACCAATCAGAGGCAGCTCTCATTCATGAATGGGTAAGTGAGTGCTGCCTCTGATTGGCTCAGCGCAGGGACCAATCAGGGGCAGCTCTCAGCTGTCATTCAGACGGCCGCGGCTGAACTCCGTCTGCCGGGACCAGGTGAGTATATATATTTTTTTTTTACACATTTCTGGATGAATTTCAGGGAAGGGCTTATATTTTTAAGCCCTTTCTGAAAATTCATCGTGCGATCGTCGGCAGCCCATTGCTTTCAATGGAGGCGGCTGTATTGCCGGCTCCATTGAATTCAATGGGCAAACATGATTCTTCTCTGCCACAGCTGTTACAGCTGTGGCAGAGGAGAATGATTTGTCTACTATATGTTCTCAATGGGGTCGGCGCTGCTGCCGCCGGCCCCATTGAGCGCATATAGAGAAAAGAACAGGAATCGCAGATCGCAGATAGGTGCGATCTGCGATTTCTGTTCTATAATTTATCGGATGAGCGCATAAAAAGTGCTCATGTGTGGGTAAAGGCAGTGAACACACTGGCCAGATTCGAGGAGATGAGGGCAGAGAAGGACGCCACAGTGGAGATGTTCTATGCAACATGGAGGCCATGGTTAGACTTTAGGTTGTCTCCCAGTCTGGGAGACTGGATTTCCAGGAGGCACTCAGTATCTGGATAGCTTCTCGTGAGCCAAATGGGTAATATTGCCCTCCCCTTGGTGCAGAGGACATCAGATCAGATAGGAGTGCACTGGATCCCACCCACCCGTGGAGATCCCAAACCAGACCACAAGGCTCACGCAAACTGGCCTCTAAAGAATAATTAAAATTAAAAAAAATAAATAAAAAAAGTGGTCACAACTCACTCCCCAGACCCCCCCCCCCCCCCCAGGAGCTCTTCGGAGCCCTTTCCTCGTATAACTCTGTTCTCGTTTCCTTTTTTTTGTTTCTATCTATTCCACCTCGCGGACCCCTACCTGGAGGTGGAATTGAATGTTTGTTAGTTAAAAGAAAAAGGTTGGGCGGAGGCGGTCCAGCAACGAACTCCACAGAAGCGAGGTAGTGGAGTGGGAAAGTGGGCACACCATAAAGTATGTATACATATTGATTGTACTAACATATGCGATGCACCTTTTGTTTGATTATTGTAATATGCCGCTTCGTCCAAATAAAAACCTATTGAAACAAAAGCGCTCATGTGTCCGATACCATTGCAAAGCAATGGTTTTATAAAATCGCCGGACGCATGCGCATGCGCAAATTGCGCGAAAAAACGCCCGTCTGACCGAGGCCTAATAGTGTATGCAGTTTCTTAAAAAAGAAATGTGGTTTTTGAATACTGTATGCAAATTGTTGATTTTTTTTTAATTGTGGTTCAAAAATGTAACAAAAAACATGAACACAGCCTGTAGGGTTACAAACAAATTTTCATAGTTCAGAAAATGATCCTTGTTTGGAAAGCAGGGGGCTAGATAATGTAAGTAAATTTGTCTTGCAATTGTATGCAGTAAGGTTTAGGTATGAGTGTGGGTACAAGTACAGGTGTGTGTGTGTGTGTGGGGGGGGGCTGAACTTTTGTACCCGAGCCCCTGAGCCTTTACCTACACCCCTGGCTCAGGGCACAAACCTAAGAAGACATATAGTATGCCAGTTACTGAAACCTTTCTACGGTTGGCTCTCTGGTCCATCCACATGCAATCTGGGAGATACAAAAATTTAAAGATCACTTCTGGTTTCTGAATGAAAAGATTTCAACAGGTTTGATATCAGGTTACAATAACTTTTTCAGGTGCAAGAATTATCAACACTATTTATGACCATACCCATCTTTTTATCAAGATAATACACTAACTACATCTTAATGAAAAGACCAATGGGGTCTTGTAATACGTTGATTCTTGGTATCAGAACCCGATATTAGACCTATTGGAATCTTTTCAACTAGCAGCATATACCAGAAGTAATCCTTAATTGTACTCTCAGATAACCAGTATTATAAATGGCACATAGTATATGGGGATCCTATAAAAAAATCTTGCATTGGGACCAAAAAAATTCAAGTTACAGTACACTTCCACAGAGAAACTATAGCTCAGCTTTACTCCTGAAATAATTTATAAGGGCAGTATTGTACTTTGCACAGCTTTAATCTTCAACTATACTATATGAACACCAAACCAGACAGGATTGCGCTGGTCCAAGGGCCATGCTGCCTTCTATTTCTAAAACTGGATGGCAATGGGGTAGCAAGTATAGCTACCTATAAATATGAGATTAAAATTGACCAAACCCACTAATTTTGCTGGGTTCAGGCATGTGTATGGTCAGCTGTTGACAGATGTTAGAGGAAAGAATGATCAGGCATGTCCAATTTCAACATGTCCAATCCTTTACTCCTTTAGAAATAAGCTTCTAGGAGACGTTTCTCTCAGTGCAGTACTAGTTCAAATATATACCTAGAGCTTTGGACACAAGTTGTTTTGACATAGTATATTGTACATAGACATGTGTGCCTTTTGTATTTAATATATATCCTAACATATTTGTATTAATGCTGACAAAGTAACTGTCTAAGAATAAGCAATTATTGCTGGATACTTTCTGTCTTGATACAGTTAATAGGCAATGAACATCAGTTTTTTTTGCCCTTTAGATTTAGCTAGAATTTGAATTCACTTTTCAGTATTTTGCTTTCTCTTATGAGACTTTTGTTTTGTAAATGAGAATATTATACACATTAATGGCTTTACAATGCAATAATCAAACTGGCACTGCTTGCCATTATAAACTCAGATTTCAATTTCACTGCTAATGCTATTTAAAATGTATTTTAGCTGATCACTGTAATGTAAGCTGCAAAAATGTATTTACCCTAATTGCGCAAATAGTACATTAACCTGCACTGTAGGTCAGCAAGCATGTGATTACACTAATTGATAGGCTGAGAATATGAGTGTTTTCTTACAGCTCGTGCTAATGTATGCTCATATGTTAGCAACATATTGCTTTTCAAAAACAATGTATACTATGATAAATTATATACAGTGAAAAGATCATTTAGAGAGTATAATAGTTTCATTTACAATGTATTTTATATTTTCATTATATTTCCTCTCTTCTTCTTACTAATTCATTTGAATGACCATCATACTTGACATAATGTGCCTAAAAGCTTCTATTGTGGGAGCATAAGCAATCTAAAACCCATGCCTGACAAGATTTCACTGCTGGAAGTCTAATCTCTAAAATGTCAGCCAAGGCAAAAGAGCCATTTACTACTTGCACATTAGCTGTGATATGTCCCATCAGAAGCTTATCAAATTGTCCATAATTCCTAAAATGCTGAACTGATACACAGCATAATATGCAAAGTAAGGTAAAAATTTAACATGGGGTTGAGCGACCTTTCACACAGGGCGCAATTATGCCACAGGACTCAGCCGAATCCGCAGCTGCGGAATTTCACACCAAAATCCACAGGTCTAACTGCAAATTTTGATACAAAATTGCAGGCACGTTTTAAGCAATTTTCAATGTTGCATCAAAATTCGACGGTAGCTTATGGATTTGGTGTGGTATTTACTGAATCTCTAATATCTATCCATCTATCTCATATCTATCTATCTATCTATCTATCTATCTATCTATCTATCTATCTATCTATCTATCTATCTATCTCATATCTATCTCTCTCATATCTATCTATCTAATATCTATCTATCTCATATCTATCTATCTAATATCTATCTATCTATCTATCTATCTATCTATCTATCTATCTAATATCTATCTAATATCTATCTATCTCATATCTATCTCATATCTATCTATCTCATATCTATCTATCTATCTCATATTTATCTATCTATCTCATATCTATCTATCTCATATCTATCTATCTAATATCTATCTATCTAATATCTATCTATCTATCTATCTATCTATCTATCTATCTATCTATCTATCTCATATGTATCTATCTATCTCATATCTATCTATCTATCTATCTATCTCATATCTATCTATCTGTCTATCTCATATCTATCTATCTATCTCATATATCTATCTATCTCATATGTATCTATCTATCTCATATCTATCTATCTCATATGTATCTATCTATCTCATATCTATCTATCTATCTATCTATCTATCTATCTATCTATCTATCTATCTCATATCTCTCTCTCTCTCTATCTATCTATCTATCTATCTATCCATCCATCCATCCATCCATCCATCCATCCAAGTCTTTTAAAATATTAGTTTTGAAAAGTGGACAAAAAGTCTATGAGTTAACCATAACCTCACAATATTTTAGGTGAATACTACCCACCCTAAAAAGTGAAAGTTCACAGATTTTAGCAGACTGCTTTAGCAAATACGATAGTGTTCTTGCATTAACCTTCTCAGAAAGCAGCATTCCACTATCAAGGATCATTTAACCTTAACTGTCTGCATAGAAGCTTATTACTAGGTAATGGCTGATGACTGTGTTTTATAAGAAGCCCGGGGCAATTGGCAGTAGTAGAATAAATGACAATTTCACTTTACAGCTATTTGTTTATCTTTAGTGGAGAGAATAAAATTCATCCCTATAGTTTATATGTCATTCTGTGTAATTACCACAGGATGATGTGTGAGCTGTGTGTCAATTAAATGAACCATGTTCTAAAACTTAATTGAATACTTTCAACATTAAGTCCCATGTTCCATACAAAGAAAATCACATCTACAAATCAGCAAGTTGACCCTACAAATGATAAAACTGTGTATTCTTATATTATACAACATTATTATTATACTACTATATACCGTATATACCGGCGTATAAGACGACTTTTGAACCCCGAAAAATCTGCTCTGCAGTCGGGGGTCGTCTTATGCGCCGGTAATACAAAAAAAAAAAGTGTAAAAAAAAAAAATTTATTACTCACCTCCCACGGCGTTCTGTCGCGCTCCGGCAGGATGTCGCTCGCTCCGGCAGGCTGTCGCTCGCTCCTCGTCCCCGGCGCAGCATAGCTTTCTGAATGCGGGGCTTGAAATCCCCGCTTCCAGAAAGCTAATACACACGCCGGCAGCCATGACATCATTGAATGGCTGTGATTGGCTAAAGCACACGTGGCTTCAGCCAATCACACTATTCAATGACATCATTGAATGGCTGTGATTGGCTGAAGGCGCACGTGTTAGCAATCACAGCCATTCAATGATGTCATTGAATAGTGTGATTGGCTGAAGCCACGTGTGCTTTAGCCAATCACAGCCATTCAATGATGTCATGGCTGCCGGCGTGTGTATTAGCTTTCTGGAAGCGGGGATTTCAAGCCCCGCATTCAGAAAGCTATGCTGCGCCGGGGACGAGGAGCGAGCGACAGCCTGCCGGAGCGAGCGACATCCTGCCGGAGCGCGACAGAACGCCGTGGGAGGTGAGTAATGAATTTTTTTTTTTTCTCCACTGTATACCGGCGTATATGGTGACAGTTGGGGGGTCATCTTATACGCCCCGTCGCCTTATACGCCGGTATATACGGTACTATATATGGTATTATATAAGTCCGCGTTGTCAGAAATCTTTGAGTTTCAGACAGACTTTCCTTCACCCAGTACAAAGGTTCAACTTTCTGAATTCACTCAGTAGTTATTTCAATTCAAAACCCCAGGTTCCTACAGCCAAATTAGGTAATGGTTATCTGAAACTACTTTTCTTCTGAAAAAGAACATTCCTTTTTTAAGGGATACTAAATATAAAGCATGCCTGCTCCAAATGATGAGCAGATGAATGAATCTATTTCATGCTGGGAGGAGCTGACTACAATATATTATTTCTTAATGAGTCTACAAGAAGGCCAGAAAAATCTGCACCTATGTTCACTACATTTTCTCACATATCTCACTTGTTTATACTTTCAAATGTAATAGTACATTAACATGAGAAAAATATGCAATTTCATCATCATCATCATTATCATCATCACAATTACAGTATATACTCGAGTATAAGCCAAGTTTTTCAGCACATTTCTTTATGTTGAAAAAGCCCCCCTCGGCTTATACTCGAGTGAGGTAAAAAAAAAAACCCGCAATACTCACCTCCCAGCCGGTGTCTGTGTGCCTGGTGCGATGGTCTCCCCGATGGTACAGCAAGCTGCTCGAGAATTATACCCGCTGTCATCTTCGCTGCTTTGAATTCCCCCGTCATCAGCACTGTGTAAGTAAGAGCTGTGATTGGTTTATCAAGCGCTGGCTGTGATTGGCTGTCGCTTGATCCAATCACATCGCTGATGGCAGGGGAATTTAAAACTAAGCAAGGAAATGACAGCGGGGAGAATTGCCGCACCGCCGGGAAGACCATCGTGCCCCGGGGACATAGACGCCGGCTGGGAGGTAAGTATTGCGGGGCTTTTTTTTAACCTAGTATATACTCGATTATAGCTAGGCTTATACTTGAGTCAATAAGTTTTACCAGTTTTTTATGGTAAAACTTATTGACTCGGCTTATACTCAGGTCAGCTAATATTCGAGTATATACGGTACTGTCAATTATTTTTTTCAGGTCATATCATTCAAAGTATACCTCTGAGTTGGATGTATATTGTGTAATATTATAACTAGTTTTCTAGTATATTATCAGCAGTTGCATTAGGAGTGGTTGCAGCAAGTTTAGGGCTGGGAAAATAAATCCCTGTACTGAGAGCATTCAACAAAAACAGGATAGCCACAGAAAATCTGTTTTGCTAGTAAATACCTTCACAATATTACAAACTGGGGTGTCCAGTAAATTTCTAGTGCTTCCAGACATTTTATTTCTAAACATGGTGGGTGTATAGGTTGTTTTTAGTATAGAACAAACTGTTACAATGCCTTGAGGTGAAGATCTTAAACATTGCTTCCTTGACAGAAAAACTTTTTGGATTTTTACTTTGGGCACTAGAGTCTCGGATGGTTTAAATACTAAAAGGGAGATCGTGTTTTACTATTAGAAATACAGTTTTATTTTGTATTTTTTTTTTTCTTTATTTTTCCCCAAGGTTGGCCACATTTAATGTTGTACTCATATACCACTTTTGTTTTGTTAGTTCCATGACGATAATATTTATTTTATGTTGCACCTTTTTTGTCTGTGTTATGTTCCTGTTGCAGCCGTTCTGAGGTTTCCACCTTGCTTTCGGGCCAGACCAGGGTTTAGCAGCATTCCTACCTCTCCTGGAGCTGAGAGGTGTGGTGGTTGCAAGATTAATGTCAGTCAGCACCTGGTGCTAAGTAGCTCTGCTCCTATTTAAGCAGTGCTAACTGTTACTCCTGTGCTGGTCAATTCACTTCAGTCCTATGTTGGACAGCATCGGAGCAACACAGAGTGGTGGAAGCTCTTCATTTGAAGCTATTTCTTTACTGTTTGGTTTTGTTTTGTTTCTCCTTTTGTTTTGTGCTAGGGCCTCCAGTAGGGGACTGGTCAGTGGCCCAGGTTCGAGTGCAGGCTCGCACTTATCAGTGCGGTCGGTCTGCCGAGTAGGCAGGGCCCCCTCCCGGGTTAGGGGACGATATGGAGAGCATTCCCCTTTAGTTTTTATTTCCTTTTGCACAGTTGTGCCTTTGATTTATGTTATTGAGGTTGCACGTTCTTAGGACGCAAGAGTTCCATTGTTATTTTTACTTTTGGTTTTCTTAAATAATTGCATATATTGATTTGGCTACCCATGAATTGGTTCAAACCATCAAGAAAATGCCTACCGACAATCTTAATCTCAGCAGCTAAGCTCCTCATTCCCCTCTCTTGGAGGGAAAAGGAACCCCCACAAATTTCCCATTGGTTGGAAAGAGTTGAACAAATTTTCAGGTTCAAGGAGGTTTGGCTTGGGAATTGGGCTCAAGAGACGAATTTACAGCCCTATGGGCCCCTTGGATCGGATTCCGAGGTAAAAGGTACGACCTTCCCTAACAACCTTCTGAGTTGTCTAGTATTATACAAGAATTACTAGACCTATGCCTCCCTGCCTTTACTTGAAGAGTAAACAAACGCACTTGCTGTATGTTATTACCCCTTATTCACCCTTGCTCTTGCCCCCCCTTCCCTACCACAAGGTTTTTTCTTGTCCTTTCCTAGTCTTACCCTTTCAACTGTGTTTTTTTATTTTTAGAAATGCTGCTAGAGGATCCATATAACTTGCAGAATTATTTTTGGTTGTTTTCTGGTCCTACTGGCTGTAGGATTATGTTATTGTGCAGGTTTTATTGAGGTCCTGCGTGACCCAACTGTTTTAAATTGCTTTTCCTGCAATACTTTTCAATAATAAGAGAATGTTTATTAAAAAAAATTGCATATAAGACCCAATGACCACGGCACGCGCGGATTTTCAATGCGGATGCACTGCGGATCATCTTAAAAATGATTTTTTAACCCTTTCCAATCCAATTTGTATCCTGGTTTTCCTAGGGGGCTTACTCTTTTTCTGCCGTTGTACAACAGTGCTATCTGCTGGCTAAAGCCTTCTCTACATGAGGTGACACGTTGGATAGGCTCTGACAGCTGAGAGGCTAGCAATATACAGTAAGAGAACCCTGACGAACGTCTTCCAACATCGGAGCTGTATAGCATTAAATTATAATGTCTTTAGATGCAGACAGTGGATTGGAAAGGGTTAATGGCTTGCGTGTGATCGCGGATTGTGTGTTTTCATCTCCCATACAGATGAATGGAGCCCCATCCGCAATAAAATGGAGCATGCTGCGATTTTAGATCCGCACGGGGCACCTAAAATGAAGTCTGCAGGGTTTAGTTGAGTTGCGCATGTGGACATTGGGCCTAAGATTTGGAATATATTTTTTATTGTTATAGGTGATACATTTCCTATAGACTGCAACAGTTTGGTATTGTCTTGCTTCTATTATGCTTTTTCACCTTTATGGCTGAATTTTCCCACTGCAAAACAGTTAACAGGTTCTGTTAATGTTGTCTGGTTACCTAGGCAGTGTTTCCTCCCTCTGGGATTAATGCCCCATTTACATGGGATGACTTGGCTAAATGAGCACATGAGTGGGTGGGTGACGCCACCGCTAGTTGTTAGCGCTCATGCAGAATGTTTAGATATTGCTGAGAATCGCTAACTTCTCACTCACATCTTACTCAGGGCTTTACATTCTATGTGAAAAATGGAGTAGGTAGCATTTTTACGCAGCGAGAAGTGAGCAAAACGGTAATGATTTTTATGCAGGTTCAAACTGAGCGACAAACGAAACGTAAATAAATAGTGTATGATGTCTTTGCATTTAGATGTAACGTTTATCATGCATTTTCCTTTGTTTGAATGCATTTTTGCACTGCAATTGTTACATGTAAATGGGCCATTACATCAAAGTGAAGTTTGAAATTTATCACATGAAGGTTTCACACTCCGCTTTCATAATGAGGCACAAGCTCTTGGCGCATGCTAATGAGCTCTGCTTATGCTGCATTGTAAGTATTATTCTTATAATTTTGGCATGTCATATTCTTCATGTCATGACATGCCAAATTTGATTGCTATGGAAGACATCAATCAGCCAGAGGAGGTAACACTTTATCTATTGTTATGTCATTTTAATTTGTTACCTTATTAAAGCCCATTTACATGGGAAGAGTGTCGGGCAAACGATGCCCAACACACGTCCCTGTGATGCTTACTCTGCACAGCAGCGAGCATCGCTGGAACATTCACAGTGCATCTAGCAGGGAGGCAGACTGGCTGGAGGAGAGTTCTCTCCCTGCTCTCCTCCTGCCCCTCTCCATTCACTGTAAGTAGTTTCTGTTCAGTACTGAGTGGCTGCTGTTTACACAGAACAATCAGCACTCAGTTTTTAGGCTGCTTAAAACTGAACAACTGGATGATTCTCAGCCAGTCATTCAGTTTCTGCATGCCTTTTAAACAGGATGATTATTGTGGGAGCACAGGGTTTTGAACGGTCAGAATGATAATCGTCCCATGTAAAAGCGCCTTTAGTTTTAGTTGTTTATAAATATACTACTGTGGTAATTGACTCACAAAGAAAAACCGAGCTGTACACTACTTAAAAAATTATGTATATTATTTTTTATTATACAATACATTATAAAAGACTTTTCATTTTATCAGTTCAGACCTAAAAAAGATCGTCCTGAGGCCTCGTTCACATGAATGTAAAATTCTGCGCTGCTGGCAGTGCAAAGGCCATGATTCAAACAGGAACCAATAGGTTCCTATGGAAGCATTCACATGGAGATTGCTAGGTGCGCAAAACTACGCACACCTAACAAAAGATAGGACATGTGAGTGCAAACTCACATGTTGGCTCTGAGGTGCAGGAAAGATAGGACACATCCTATCTTTTCTGCGTCCTTTCCATAGGCTTCTATGGGAGCCTGGAAAAATTGCAGCCCGTATCATGGAGCATGTGAACAGGCTCCTTAACTCAGCTGAAGCAGCCCATTCACGTGATCCTCATAGGACAGAATTTAACTTCCATGTGACTGAGCCCTAAGGGGGGAGAAGTGGGGATCCGTATCCTGATCCGTATACGGATCCCCAACAGACAGCAGGACAATAAGATCCCAGGGACATTCACATGTTCCATGTCCAATGTTGTGTACCTGATCCTGTCCAGTAAATGTCCTGTTGGGGGTCTTTATGTCAGAGAAACAGGGCAAAGACTGAAAGCGAGGATGAGATCTCATCGCCACACAATTAAACACAGAAAGAGAGAATTACCTGTGGCCGAGCACTTTTCTAACTATGGACATGACATAGGAGATATGAGAGTTTTGATATTGAAGGGTGGTTTCAAGTCACAAAACCATAGGAGAATTTGGGAATATAAATTGATAACAACTTTTGACACGCTGACCAGTGGGTTAAATTATTCCCCAGGATTTATGCGTGAATGGGAGGTGTGAGACATTTATTGCACAGATAAGACTGCTGGCCTGGTGAAAACCCCCATCCACAGTAATTCGGGGACCATAAACTTTCAATCCCTAATCAGTGTCTAGTTAAAAATGTTTGTTTACCTCTTGTAGCATTCCTAGCCTGACGACCCCCCCCCCCCAACAGTAATTCAGGGACCATAAAACTTTCACTCTGTTATCAGTGCCTAGACAAAAAAAGTTTGTTTTCCGCTGCAGAATTCCTTTTAAATGCAAACCAATCACATCCATATCTGTGCCTTGTCATAAGTATGTATGTTATGAGTGTGTTTAAATATGCATGCCTCTTCAGATCTATTCCATTTTTAGCCTGACGAAGAGCCTGAGAGGGTTGCAAGCTTGCTATTACATCATGTATTTTTGTTAGCCATTAAAAGGTATCATATTTACAGGATTACTTGGTTTCTCTTGCTGGGAACAATCACATTTTGCTCTGCTGGCCAACATGGTACCAAACCTTTGTTGGGCTGGAGTTGCAACACTAGTCATAGCTGCTACAAATTGTACATTGGTATATATTAAAGATGCAGCAACACTTAGCCATGCGCTGCGGCCCCTTTAAACAGCTGATCGGCAGGGTGCCAGGAATTAGACCCCCGCTGATTTGATAATGACGACTTATTCCAAGAATAGCTCATCAATATTTAGGACTCAGGAAACTCCTTCAAGCTGAATCTTATTATCCCAACTGGCTATAAATTTAAATAGGGTTTTCTCAATTATATTGTCATAACTTGACTATAGGGCATTTTTCTTTTTGAAAGAACTGTTTAACTTACATCTATATCATGTCTTGATAAATAATTACCAGTAGATGCATATTAACTCACTAAACAACCCGCCAAAGTGCCAACTGAAAGCTAATAGATGGCACTATGCAAATCTCCCTGACCAAGTAAAAGCAACAAGACATGAGATTCTTCTTGACATGCAAATTTAAGGCTCATGCCCAAACAGCAGTAATAGGACTTCCAGGTATATAAGCTCTCTACTATACCTCTGTATGCCTCAAGTTTCAAATAGAGGCATACAAATTTTACTATATAATATGTTATTCATATTCTTTAGAAGTACTACTCTACAACTGTGTACTAACAGATAAATACTACACAGATTTGTGTAAGGGTTGTCAACTGTCCAGAAATTCCTGGACAGTCCATATAAATATTGTACTTGTTTCCAGTGTCTGTGAAAAAGAATAGATGCATCCGTGATTTTTTTGAGGCTGTTAGTTGTTGGGCAAGTTATTATAACTGTAAGGCCTTAGTCACATGGGCGTTTTTTCCCGCAATTTGCGGATCGCATGACGGATGCGCATCCGCAAATCGCATGGCGGGGCTGAAAAATCGCCCGAAAATACTGCTCCTAGCCACGTTTCAATAGAAACGGGCCGGAGCTGTCCAGCGCATTGAATTCAATGGAGCCGGCAATATAGGCTCCATTGAAAGCAATGCGCTGCGGGCGATCGCGGGATGAATTTTCGGGAAGGGCTTAAATATATAAGCCCTTCCCTGCAATTCATCCATAAATGTGTAAAAACAAAAAAATATATATACTCACCCGGTCCCGGCAGACGGAGTTCACCCGCGGTCGGCGGCAGTTCTCTGAACTGCTCTCTGTAGTATTCAGCAGCCGGGGATTTTAAATCCCCGCCTGTTGAATGAGCTGCCTCTGATTGGTCACAGCCTGACCAATCAGAGGCAGCTCTCACTCACACCCATTCATGAATTCACACATTTCTGGATGAATTGCAGGGAAGGGCTTATATATTTAAGCCCTTCCCGAAAATTCATCCCGCGATCGCCGGCAGCCCATTGCTTTCAATGGAGCCGGCTGTCTTGCCGGCTCCATTGAATTCAATAGGCAAACATCGTTCTTCTCTGCCACAGCTGTTACAGCTGTGGCAGAGAAGAATGATTTGTCTAGTATATGCTCTCAATGGGGTCGGCGCTGCTGCCGCCGGCCCCATTGAGCGCATATAGAGAAGAGAACAAGAATCGCAGATCGCAGATAGGTGCGATCTGCGATTTCTGTTCTATAATTTATCGGACGAGCACATAAAAAGCGCTCATGTGTCCAATACCATTACAAAGCTATGGTTTTATAAAATCGCCGGACGCATACGCATGCGCAAATCGCGCGAAAAAACGCCCGTCTGACTAAGGCCTAATTCTAGTCATATTACAGCGCATAGTAAATGCTGGTAATGAGATCATATCAGAATCTGACCTATAGATATGTTTTACTTAAAAACTTTTTCATTTAGTATGATTCTCCAATGTTTCTATACAAAATGCTGTCTGTCCGTGATTTTCGATAAGTTGTCAAAAAAAAAAGAAAAATTCAGGCTGGCAACCTGGGTCTGTGTCAGTGTATATGAAGCCTTACTCAAAGCTGGAAATGCTTCAAATAAGATTTTGATTGGTTAAGAGTAGAGATGAGCGAGCGTACTCGGAAAAGCACTACTCGCTCGAGTAATGTGCTTTATCCGAGTATCGCTGTGCTCGTCCCTGAAGATTCGGGTGCCACTGCGGCTGACAGGTGAGTCGCAGCGGGGAGCAGGGGAGAGCGGGCGGGAGAGAGGGAGAGAAAGATCTTACCTCCGTTCCTCCCCGCTCTCCCCTGCAGTTCCCCGCTCCGTGCCGGCACCCGAATCTTCAGACCCGAGCACAGCGATACTCGGATAAAGCAAATTACTCGAGCGAGTAGTGCTTTTCCGAGTACGCTCGCTCATCTCTAGTTAAGAGGTATTTGCAAAAATGATGCATAATATGTAGACAAAGATGTGCTTCCCTTGAACAACTTGATTGGTACCTCCAGAATTTTCTGATGAGACATATTTCGGTTACATAGGACTTTATTTAATTTATGTTATAGTTTTAGATATGGTGCTAAAGAAGACAATCTATTTAATCTAAAGAAAAATTGTGCCAAACTTCCAAGAAGCACAGTATATATATATATATATATATATATATATATATATATATATATATATACTAGCTTACACGTCGCGCGTTGCTGCGAAGACAGACAGACATACATTCATTCGTTTTTATATATCTAGATAACAACCAATCACAGCGCAGCTTTCATGTTACCTCAGTGGTATAATATATAACAACCAATCACAGCGCAGCTTTCATGTTACCTTAGCAGTATAAAATATAACAACCAATCACAGCGCAGCTTTCATGTTACCTCAGCAGTAAGAGAAATAACAACCAATCACAGCGCAACTTTTATTCTGCCTCAGCAATATAAAAAATAGCAACCAATCACAGCGCAGCTTTCATGTTACCTCTGCAGTATTATATATAGCAACCAATCACAGCGCAGCTTTCATGTTACCTCAGTGGTATAATATATAACAAAGAATCGCAGCACAGCTTTCATGCAACCTCAGTAGTATAAGAACTAGCCACCAATCACAGCACAGCTTTCATGCTACCTCAGCAGTATAAGAAATAGCAACCAATCACAGCACAGCTTTCATTTTACCTCAGCATTCTCAATATCCAGCAATTGTCTTGCGATACGTTGGGCGGATGCATCATTTTCTGGTTGAACACTCATCCCGTTGCTCGTAATTCCTTTTGCTTTCGTGCTTGAGATGGAAATCAAACGATCTTTGTCTGGGGGGCATAACTGTCGACGATGCTCGCACGCGCGCCACCTATCGTAGGATAGTTGTACTATGCCTATAATCTTCCCAGGAGGGTACTCAGCAACTTCCCAAAGTCTCATGGCAATTGGATGAATGGTGTAGTAATGCATAAAGGACAGACAGACAGACATACATTCATTTATATATATCAGGAAGTGAGAGAATTAGATTCCGTACGTAATATTTTTTTTTTTACACATTTCTGGATGAATTGCAGGGAAGGGCTTATATATTTAACCCCTTCCCGACAATTCATCCCGCGATCGCTGGCAGCCCATTGCTTTTAATGGAGCCGGCTGCATTGCCGGCTCCATTGAATTCAATGGGCTAACATCGTTCTGCCGGGACAAGGTGAGTATATATATATATTTTTTTTTACACATTTCTGGATGAATTGCAGGGAAGGGCTTATATATTTAAGCCCTTCCTGACAATTCATCCCACGCTCGCCGGCAGGCCATTGCTTTCAATGGAGCCGGCTGTATTGTCGGCTCCATTGAATTCAATGGTCAGTGCCCGTTTAATTGAGACGAGTACCGCGTGGTGCTCGTCTCGAGTAACGAGCATCTCGAGCACCCTAATACTCGAACGAGCATCAAGCTCGAACGAGTATGCTCGCTCATCTCTAATATATATATATATATATATATATATATATATACATATATCCTAATGTTACTTTAAACACTGCTAGCAGATCATAACATGTTAAAAAATCATTGGCCTTGAAAGTAGTTATTAAAATTAAAGGCCACTGGCGTAAACTTGACGAGTAGACAAACATTTACTTTAAACAATAATAAAATGTTATTGTATGTTCTTCCAAAGTAATAAAAAAAGCAAACACTAAAGATCCAAAGGAGTTGTCAGTGTGTGTTGTGAAATGACTGGAACATTTACATTACAAACAGCACAGTACCTCTAGGCTAACGGAATGCCATCAGTCTCTTGGATTTGTTAGTACAAGGAGTTTGTGGAACATTATATTTGCTTCTGGAAAGGCTTAAAAGGCAGCGCTGCAAATCTGGTTAGATAGGATGTCATAACTGCTATATATAATGCAAATCATTTGATGATTGCACACTGCTTGGTTCATTCAGATTCAAGCACAATTTAACTACCAAAAGAAAGAGCAGAAAATCACTCACTATTATTCAATGTTAAGACAGGAAAAAAAATCTCGAAAATGGAATTTACATTTAAATGGATTCTATACTATTAAACATTGTTGGCATTTCCCTAGGATATGCCACTAATGTTTTGATTGGTGGGAACCAAACCACTGGGACATTGCTATCATTTTGGAATTTGTTATGTTATATAGCCCCATACCTCTTGAAGTTACATACCATGTTACTATGAACTTGAAGTCCGGAACTTAAAATAGCTGCTATAGGGTAGAAGCCATTGAGCATGATCCTGGTATTTATTTGCAAAAATGTTAAATAATCTTGAAATGCCCACTACCATGTATTCTATTTGTTTATTGTTATAGGATGCTGTGAAAAACATTATTTTTAATCTTTAAATATGCTTCTGCAAAAAGATATAGAATTCCAAGGTGAGTGTATACAAAAGCATTGTTTCCTACAACACATACAATCCCTTATAATACATACAAAAACATACCCACGCAAAACTCTCATTTAACTGGCATTGACAGTCACATGCCCATTTACACTAATATTCACACAATTAATGCTTACATAAAGTCCTCCAAGTATTCCAGTAAAGGGACTGATCTGACAGTATATACCAAATATATAATATTTGTGGGCTATTATATCCCCATCTGCATTGGATGATATGAAATGGGTCAATGATTCAGGGATTTATTTTGACATAGCTGGAGACAGGAAGGAATTTTTACCCCTTGATTCTACTTGATAGGGTATTTGACTTTCTCTGGATCAACACTGTAGAGCAATAGGTTTTATTTGATGATTTTGTATACTGTTTCCTTTTAACTAATCCACACATTTTTTAATGCACAGATATCAGATTTCTTACTCCCTCAGGTTCTTCAGGTTCTGGATGTATACTTTGATAACATTCCAACTAACCATAATGCAATGCTACTAATATGATATGTGCACCATTCTCTGTCTCTACATGTAAATGTAGGAGTTTTTGTATGAGAATAATTAGTAGCTGACTTCCCGACATGTGACATACATCTATGGTAAATGCTATAGGGTAAAGTATGAAATAAACTGAGTTGCTGAGCAAGCTCTATATCTGGCAGGTGTCAGCTCTGTTAAACACCTGCCTGTAATGTTCTGGGATTGGAGATAACTGTGGTTCTGCCTGCATAACGCTTCAGATATCCCAGCCATTAGTGCCTGTGGCATCTAAGTAGTTGGACAGAGAGAGGAGGTTCCCCCTGTAACCCAATCACTCTCCCGTTAAGTCGAAAGCAGTCTGTGTGGCAGCTGTCATGGTAAAAAGGGACCTAACAGGCCTGCCAGCATGAAAGACTATTAACCCATTACAGAGGCAGGGTGTAGCAGGTATAACATATTAAAATACACAAGTATCAAATGTTCAAGTACCCCTGTGGGACTAAAGAAAGGTTTGATACAATAATTAAACTATCCAAAAAAAAGTTATAGGGGGGCGTGGCCTAACTGAGCACCAAGATGGCCGCTTGATCTTGGAGCTCCGTGAACCTTCTCTCTTCAAAGCAACTTAAAGCTACTTCGGAGACATTTTTACCTCACTACTTTGTTCCTCGGACCCCTCTTTACTAGCTGAACTACCTATATAGGTTTGCCCAGCAGCTGGCTGGTCATCTAGAGGACTTTTACCCTCCACGTGCTGCCGAACGTCTCGCTGCGCCTGGGGCCCTCTCCGAATCGCCCGCCTGCCGGAGGAAAGTGGAGTCTCCCTCAATCGTGCAAACACATTAAAGAGGTTTGCAACCGCTTGGAAGACCTGCCGCGGGCGCCGACGAGAAGAGACAGCGGAGGTAAGACCGACACTCTTACCCTCTACTTACTGCGATCCGCCGGTACACCTGGCATCTCCGACGGCCCCTTTACCCTGCTGTGCCGGAGATAGGTGAGGAGCCTGCCACATCTCAAGATCCTGCGCCGCCGGCCGCTGTCACTCTATAGATCCCAGCCGGGAGCCCTGCAGCGCCGGAGGTAGGGGAAGTCCCCTGCCCTATTAGTAAATCCCGTGCTGCCGGCACCCGTCATCTCAAGAGCCCCAGCCGAGCTCATTACCGCTGCAACTGGCATCTCTGACGGCCCCTCTCTGCTGCTGTGCAGTAGGCAAGTGAGGAGCCTGCCTCTTCTCAGGACCCTGCGCTGCCGCCCGCTGTCACCCCGAAGATCCCAGTCGGGAGCCTCGCAGTGCCGGAGGTAGGGGAAGTCCCTGCACTACTAGCAAGCCCTGTGCTGCCAGCGTCTGTCACCTCAAAGGCTTCAGACGAGCTCACTGCTGTACCGGAGCTGGGTGAAGTACCGCTGCTACTGTGTACTCCGAGCCCGCTCTGAGGATTCCCATCAAGCTCCCCCGCTCTGCCAGAGACTGTGGGGGGTCCTGCCTTGTCGTAAATTCTTCCTCCGCTGTCCATCTCCACTCCGGAGAGCCAACCCGACCTCCACCACCTAGCAGAGAGCAGAGGTGCAAGCACAGCGTCTGTTAACCCCCTGGTGCCCACAGGAGATAAATCCAGGACACTGGACTGTTAACTCACCCTTGAACAGGGTGGAGAGAAGACCCCTCTTGCTCTCAACTACTTGCCTCATCACTTAACTGCAGAATTAGACGACAGCTTAACTCTGTGTTAACCCCTCACGCTCAGGCATTTCAGCAAGGAAGCGCGTCCATCAGAATATAAGAAAGCTCGAAGAGGTGCCTCTCCTAACCCGCGCCTGACTGCCATGACTCGCCGCAAGTCCGCAAAGCCTTCTCCTCAGTGTGTAGCTGATTTCTTTACGGCCCGCAGCAGCAGAAGAGGCCCGGCTCCCACACTCACAGCGTCACTGGACGACCCCTCCACCGAAGCTTGTGACACCCCGCGGAGTCAAAGATCTACATCGGACAGCCCAGGCTCCACTCGGGGAGATGCCCGTTCCCCTTCAAAGATGGGAAAGGTGAGTGATGCTGCAGCACCCACCACACACACCAGCTCCCACTCTCCTAAAGCAGCGCCCTACCTCGTGTCTACCTCAGGGAATGACATCTCTCCCTCAGTCAGCCCAGACAAAAGAAGACCTAGACTAGATTCAGCCGTCCAAACACTACTACCCCCATCAGGTAGTGCAGAATTAATCGATATGCTCCCTTCCTCAAACCAGCCCGCGTCGGAAGCATTTATAAAAGAAATGATGGTGGCATTAAGAAACTCCATGCGTGAGGACCTTAATTCTGTCTCATCACGCATTAGCGCCTCGATATCGGAGGTGGAGGAAAGAACCACTCACATTGAACGTAAGATGGAGGAATTAACCAATTCACACAACACACTCATAGACGCGCACTACTCACTAGAGGAAGACGTGTCCCAGATTAAAATAAAAATGGCGGATCTGGAGGACCGCAATAGACGGAACAACGTCAAATTCAGGGGCATCCCTGAAAAAATTAGCCCGGCTGAGTTAAAAGACTTCCTAACACAATTAATGAAAAAAATGCTCCCCTCCACCCCCTCTCAGGAACTCATTATTGACAGAGCTCACCGTCTACAAAAACCAAAATTCCTCCCTGACAACATCCCGCGCGATGTTATAGCGAGGATCCACTTCTACCACGTCAAAGAGGCCCTCATGTATGCCTCCCGCAAAGGGCTAGATCTCCCCTCTCAGTTCTCAAATATCCAACTATTTGCGGACTTATCGGCCGCCACCATCCAAGCCAGAAAGGCATTTATTCATGTAACCACCTCACTAAGAAGAGAAAAAATCCCATATAAATGGGGATACCCCACAAAATTAATTCTTCATAAAGAGGGATCAAATTTCATCATCAGCAATCCCGAAGACGGGGAAAAGATACTAACGTCCTGGGGCATTCACATCTCAGACAGACCTCAGGACAAAGCTGAAAAAAATCTACCGAGAAAACCTTGTGAGGGGTCCCACCCCCCCGGGGTCCCACCCCCCCTCTGCCCGTTGAAATGTCTCCGCTCATAACACAGATTGGAGGTTCCTAATCGTCAGGCGAACTTTTCTCCCCCAGAAAATATGCAGGTTCCTGACCCTGCTAGAAGTACTCTGTTTTTGCTATGTTATTTCATGGTCCATCGGCTACGAAACTCCGAGCTTAGAAAAAGCTCTTTACCAGGACACTTGAACTGGTATTATTGGCCGACTGTTTATGTTATATTTGTTCCCATTTCCCCCCCTTACACCTCTCCCTCTAAAAGTGGTTCCACAACAGAAATTTGCAGCTTTCGCAACGCTTATCCAACCAATTCATGGCAATAAAAATATGCTCCCTCAATGTTAAAGGCCTAAACTCTCCTTTTAAAAGATCATCTGTCTGGAAAGATGCCCTTCAAAATAAGGTGGATATAATATGCCTCCAAGAGACGCATTTTGCGAGCTCAGCCCATCCCCAATTCTCCCACAAGAATTTTCCAAACATTTTCTTATCCTGTACGGAGAAGAAAAAAGCTGGTGTGTTGATTGCAGTCAAGGATACCATTAATGTTTCCCTCACGGAACAAGTTATAGACACCCATGGAAGGTTTATAATATTAGTCGGTCTTTTCAATAATATCCAAATAACTCTGGTGAACATTTATGCACCAAACTCATCTCAAATTTCTTTTTTAAATAAAACTCTTAAGAAGATTAGAAAATCACATGTAGGTAAACTCATAATATGCGGCGATTTCAACATGGTCCCCGACAAACAACTAGACTCCACTAGCTTTTCAAACAGAAATTCCCCTATCCTGGCCCCATGGCTCCATAAAGAAGCACTCTATGACACCTTCAGATGCCTTAACGCATCCTCAAAGGAATTTACATACTATTCCCCCCGGCACAGGTCCTTCTCTAGGATCGATCTGTTCTTAGTTGATAGGTGGACCCTCCCTGGTATTCTACGTGCTGAAATAGGAGATACTACATGGTCGGACCACTCACCTATATATCTCTCACTCAGCGTAACTAATACTTCACCAACTCCTAGAAATTGGAGAATCAACCCCTCTCTCATCAGAATCCCCCAATATAATCAGGAGATCAGACAACACCTAGCCGAATACTTCTCAATTAATGCAAACCCAGACACTAATATATTCTCCACATGGTGCACACACAAAGCGTTTATGCGAGGCATACTAATTAAAATTAGTTCACACCATAAAAAAAAAAAACAACTTCATATATCCAACATCCTTTTACAAATCACAAAGCTTGAGCAAACTATGCAATCTTCCCCCACAATAGCGCTCCATAAAGAACTGATGAACCTCCGTCTCAGTCTCCGCAGAGCATTAATTGAAGAGTTTGACAAAACGTCTAAACGGTCAAAAATGAATTATTACTCAGAATTCAATAAACCCACAAAATTGATGGCCAAAATCGCAAAAAAACGTCAAGCGGCTTCAAAAATACCATTCCTTATAAAACAAGATGGTTCAGAAACAAAAATAACCCATCCCCAGGACATTGCTGATGAGTTTAGCCATTTCTATGCCAAACTCTACAATCTCCATAGCGACCCACTAACACCACAACCGGACAATGTCCTGATTAACACTTTCCTGGAAAAAATCAATCTCCCACATATTACAGAAGAACAACTTAAAAAACTAAATACCCCTACAACACCTGCGGAAGTTCTCACCTCAGTTAAATCTTTAAAGTCCCACAAGGCTCCAGGTCCAGACGGTTTTTCAAATGAATATTATAAAGACTTCGCTCTGGACCTGGCCCCTTATCTCTCAGAAACATTTAATAAAGCCATCGATAGTGGCACTTTCCCAGAAGAAATGCTTAAGGCCACCATAGTCACCATCCCCAAGCAAGGTAAACCCTTAAGTTCTACAGCAAACTACAGACCCATCTCTTTGCTCAACTGCGACGTAAAGTTATACTCAAAAATTTTAGCCCAGCGGTTGCTAAGTGTCCTCCCACAAATTATTCATAGCGACCAAGTGGGCTTTACAAAGGGCAGGCAGGCACCAGATGGGACCAGGAGAGTGCTTGATTTACTTTCAGTGGCGGAGGCGAACCATATGCCGTCCCTGATTCTGGCTTTGGACGCAGAAAAAGCCTTTGATAGGCTCCACTGGGGGTTCGCCTTCGCCACTTTGGAGAAGTTTGGCTTTAGGGGAGATATCCTCAGAGCCATCCAGGCCCTATATAGCTCACCTTCCGCAGAGGTCTTAGTTGATGGCACCCTCTCAAAAAATTTCAAAATAACAAATGGTACCCGCCAGGGGTGCCCTTTATCGCCACTACTGTTCACATTAATTATGGAGCCATTTGCTGAATCTATCAGACTAAATTATAAAATCAAAGGGATCTCTGCGGGACATAGACAACATAAAATTAGTTTATTCGCTGATGATGTCTTATTATTACTCACTGACCCCTTATCTTCATTGAGGGAGGTATGTGAAATAATCCGACAGTTTAGTAAAGCATCATACTACAGGTTAAATATAGAGAAGTCACAAATTCTGGGAATCAATATAGACAAACCTCTAAAAGACAACATCCAAAAGGAATTTCCCTTCCAGTGGCAGGAGAAAACTATTCCATACTTAGGAATCAAATTGTGCTTCCCAATCAGCAACATAATCTCCGCCAATTTCTCCCCTTTATTAGAAGAACTCCAAATAGAACTGAAAAATCTAGAGACTAAAGAACCGTCATGGCTAGGTCGAGTTGTCTTATATAAAATGCTAATCTTGCCCAAAATTCTGTATTGTTTCCGCACTCTCACCCTTCCGATCTCGAGGATGGAAATTTCCAAATTTCAAAAGCAGCTCTCCAACTTTGTGTGGGGAGGTAAGAGACCTAGGGTAGCTGCGTCTATCTTATACCTCAATAGAAAACAAGGGGGCCTAGGGGTTCCCAACCTGTGGTCTTACCTACATGCGATCAACAATAATCAAATCAGACAATGGGTGAGGGGAGCTACAGGCCCAGGCTGGCTTCAAATTGAATCCCATCTTCTTGACAACAAGCCTTTTAAACACCTCCTCCTGGCCTCCCTCCTTGGTTCTTTAATACCCTCACTTCCACAAATCCAGTATTTGGCCTCAATGTCCCCACCAATGCGTGCATCCCTCCACTCATGGAACTGGCTGGCACAAAAAACCAGAGACCAAAGAGGGAAGGACAACGTTGAAGTCCCTCTTGCCACCCTTGAATTTTTTATCCCCAACCTGTGCCTGAAATCTTGGGTGGAGAGAAGCATAATAAACGTAGCAGACCTGATTCAGGGAGACGATATTATTCCCTTCCATAACCTATCGAAACAATACTCTATACCAGCGAAAGAATTCTTCAAATATCTCCAGATCCGTTCCCTCCTTCAAAGCTCCCAACTCTGGAAGGCGAACATACCAAATGAAAATAAAAAGATTCTTAACGGCTCCATTCCGCTGTCTCGATCCCTTGTGAGAACTTGCTATGATGCTCTCTCAGGTGATATGAGAGAAACAAAAAAAATTCATCTTCTCAACTGGGAGAGAGACACAGGAAGGAGAAATCTACCAAACCAATGGATTTCAGCATTTGAATGGGCTAATAAGTCAACCCTTAATGCAAATGTTCTCGAGGTCCACATAAAAGTCTTGACCAGATGGTACTATACCCCGGTGATTCTGACTAGAGCTTTTCCCAATATAAGAGATACCTGTTGGAGGCAGTGTGGCCTCCCGGGCAGTATACTCCACATTTTCTGGAGTTGCCCAAAAATTACGCGGTTTTGGGACGAAGTCTTTTCCCTCATAGGGAAAATTACAAAAATAGTCACTATTAAATCGCCGAGACTAGCAATTCTCCTACTAGATAGCAGGAAGTTTCCTACCCAATCAAGAAAGATCACGTGTCACATCCTTCTTGCTGCCAAACTACTAATAGCAAGAAAGTGGAAGACTGAGGTGTCTCCTACCATAAATGATCTAATCCAGACCATTGCAGACCACAGTATATATGAAAAACTATACGCCCAAAAGAATGGAAGTTTTCCGGCCTATCTAAATAAGTGGAACCCATGGCTTCATCTATTCCCCAACTAACCACTTTTCCATCCCCCCCCCCCCCCAGCCCCGTTAAAAAAAAAAATAAAAAAAAAAATAACTCATTTAAGTGTTTCTCTTCCTTTTTTATTTCTTCTCCTCATCCTCCTGTGCTGTACTTGTTTAAAAATAAGGACATGTTAATGTTATGACTATGTATAGAATATAAATATGGCTGTTTGATGCATGTAATGTTGCATTCCCACAACTGTTTTCAAGAATTTCGACCCAACAATTGGATACAAGAACAGAAAAGATGTACCTGTGTTGCAACCCCTGTTATGTATGTACAATGTTACTTTATTTCTGTTTTTCTGCTGTGAAGCTACTAATGATAAAACCAATAAAAATCTAATGGTTAAAAAAAAAAAAAAAAAAAGTTATAAAGGTTCAACGCCCTCCTCTACATGTCATATTTAAAACATTTGAGCAACAAAATAATTAACATAATTAGTTTTGCTGCATCTGAAAAAGTCCAAACTATTAAAATATTATATTATTTATCTTGCAAGGTAAATGGTGTAAAAATGCACAATGCCAGTATTGCTGATATTGGTCAATTGGCCTTCCAAAAATGGAGTGAAAAGCAATCACAAAAATTGCATGTACCCCAAAATAGTACCAATAAAAACTATATCTTGCCTGTGCAAAAAAAACAAAAAAACACTTCAATGGAAAATAATAAAATTATGGGTCAATAATATGGCGACACAACATTTTTTTAAAGATTTTAATTTTGCCAAACATAATAAAACCTGTATGAATTTGGTATCATAATAATATCACTGACCTTCAAAATAACATTAAAATGTCATTTTATTGCACAATGAATGCTGTTAAACTGAAGGCCAAAATACAATGGTGCAATATTATAGTTCCTGGAAGGAGTACATGAAAAAACTAAAATGCTAAATTGAAATATGGGTGCAATGGGTTAAAATAAATTAAAATAATCTTGTAGAAATACCATCTGCCTACTCACATAGTAAATTGTTCAATTATATTTATAAACAGACACCTCTCTCTAAAGCTCACCTTGAAGTATGTGCATATATTTGTAGAATAATGTACATATTATGCAATTCACTTCTTTTTGCCATTTTTATGCATTTTTTACCCATTGTGTTCATCTTTTCAATAGGTAAAAGAAATGTTTAGACTACAGGATGCTGTTATGTTTTACTCTAAAATGGTGAAACTGTAACATATTGTGTAATGTAATATATAAGGTACTGTAAGATCTGCCCTGAACAATTAGCATCCGTTATCAGAGGATTTAGGAGTGATCAAAAATCTTCCCTTATACATTAGAGTAGCAGAGTGAACCTTGTTCTACTTATTTCGGCAGCTATATTTCAATATTCCTTTGAAGCACCAGATAATGAAAGTCTTCATTCTGTCTACAAGACCTATATCACCTCTACAAACTGAACATTTTAACATTTCAAGAATTCTATCAGTTTAACAGCTTGAGATATTTCTATTACAAAGGAAGGTAAAAAGTAGAGTTTTCCTACAGTGCTCTCTAACTCTTAAAGAAACACTCATTATGCACAATGCTGATTGCATTCAAATGCACAGATTACTTGTGCTGTATTTCCTTCACTGTGCTGTTCTGTTACTACAGTATATAATTACCAAACTTGGATGACATACAACGTCAGTCAAGCTGTGACCAGCTACAGTACTTCCTCCAAATTGTTTGCAAAATTCAGCAAATAGTCTGCTAGACCCTAGTGACTTCTATCATAGACGGCCTAGTGCTTTCATTTACTTATTTTTATTTTTGTCTTAAATGTTACATTTTACAACCATTTTACTGAAAATGTTAAGTGGTTTGCCGTTATTTCAAGAGAAAGTACACTTAAGCAAAAATGTACATTCAAGCAAATGCTGCATAACGTAACATAGAGAAAATGGTAAACTGTACAATTTGCAGTTAAAATTCTGTTTTATTTCCATTAAAACAAATTACGTAAATTTAAAATTATGCAGGTTTTAGGTCTTTGGATTTTGCACGCTTAGGATTTCTTCATACAGACACTTGAATAGCAAACGTGTAGGTCTCGTTACAGGTGCCATAGCAGCAAAGAATTCTGGGTGTTTTAGAGAATATTGGAACCCATCATTAAATGGTAATTGTCCCAGGAAAAGGATCTTAGCAGTATAATGATACTAAATTCCTAAAGAATCCCTACATTTATATTAAATAAAAAATGTGTGGGTAATATCTACTTTATTTTTAATATTTAGGGCACAGTCAGACGCATGTATAGGTGCGGGGAAAAAAAATCGCACATCGCGTGTAGAAAAAACTGGGTGTATTTGCATGCAGAGATAACATTGTAGGGTTCTGATGACAGGGGCATGGACACGGTTAAACTACTGTGTTCGGTGGTTTCTCTGGTCCCTGCCACTGGACCTTGAGCAGAGCTATCATTAGACAACCAAACTCATGCTAACCTTGGCACGGGAGTCCCTCTGCTAGGCTTCTGATGCTGTGCTGTAAAAAGGGATATGCTTTGAAATAAGCAAAATAAAGCATTATATGGGTGGTCATTAAGGGGTTAATACCAACCTGTTGAAAAACCTCTAATTATACCTTTAAAATCTTCCAGGTATCTCTATAATCTTAATTATTTATTTATTTTACTCATTTATACAACACATACATATTCTGCAGAACTGCATAGATATTGTCATCACTTACATTGGTCCCTGTCCCCATGGGGGCTTACAATCTCAATTCAAAATTAACCTATTTGTATATTTTTGGAGTGTGGGAAGTAGCCAGTGTACCCAGAGGAAACCCAAGCAATTACAGGGAGAACATACAAACACCATGCAGATACTGTCATATTTTTCAAAAGATATTTAAATGAGAAAAACTGTGCAATATATATTTTAATATTGTATTTCTATGCTGGTACAGTAAGATTTCTTTGAAATGTTATGCTCAAGGCCATAAAAGAAAAGATGATGATGAATCTTTCTCTTCTTATTCCTGACAGGTTCATTGTTGTCATGTAGACATTGTCCAATTTCATCCATGTCTACAAAAACACATACACTAATGTGATTAAGTAGGAGTTAGATATTGTATTTGGTGATATTGCGTCCATTTTACAGATGATTTTGTGACATAAATTCTCCATATCTACCCATGCTGTAAAATCCTTACTCTATAAGGCTTTAGTCAGACGGGCGTTTTTTTGCGCGATTTGCGCATGCGCATGTGTCCGGCGATTTTTTAAAACCATTGCTTTGCAATGGTATCGGACACATGAGCTTTTTATGCGCTCGTCCGATAAATTATAGAACAGAAATCGCAGATCGCACCTATCTGCGATCTGCGATTCCTGTTCTCTTCTCTATATGCGCTCAATGTGGCCGGCGGCAGCAGCGCCGACCCCATTGAGAACATATAGTAGACAAATCATTCTCCTCTGCCACAGCTGTAACAGCTGTGGCAGAGAACAATGATGTTTGCCCATTGAATTCAATGGAGCCGGCAATACAGCCGGCTCCATTGAAAGCAATGGGCTGCCGGCATGCGCGGGATGAATTGTCGGGAAGGGCTTAAATATATAAGCCCTTCCATGCAATTCATCCAGAAAAGTGTTAAAATAAAAAAAATATACATACTCACCGGCTCCCGGCAGCCGGAGTTCCGCGCGGCCGGCCTGCAGTGGGTGTGAAAGGGGTGTGAGTCAGACCTGCCCCCTGATTGGCTCAGCGCTGAGCCAATCAGGGAGCAGGTCTGACTCACACCCCCTTTACACCCACTGCAGGCCGGCCGTGGGGAACTCCGACTGCCGGGAGCAGGTGAGTATGTATATATTTTTTATTTTAACACTTTTCTGGATGAATTGCAGGGAAGGGCTTATATATTTAAGCCCTTCCCGACAATTCATCCCACACTCGCCCGCAGCGCATTGCTTTCAATGGAGCCGCTGTATTGCCGGCTCCATTGAATGCAATGCGCTGGACAGCTCCGGCCCGTTTCTAATGAAACGCGGCTAGGAGCAGATTTTCGAGCGATTTTCGGGCACCAGTCACGCGATTTGCGGATGCGCATCCGTCATGCGATCCGCAAATCGCGCGAAAAACCCCCCGTCTGACTAAGGCCTAAGAGAGGCTATCAGTGAACCAAGAAACTCAACTACTAATACCGGTATAACCACAGTTGCCAGAAACAAATCAAGAAGAGAAAGTTTCAATCACCAGTTTGAGTTAAATATAGAACATACTATATATTTGCTTATTTTTTACCCATGAAGGATGTGACCTGGTTTGGTACTTAGTAACACAACAATGTTTAAAATATATTTTTTAGAGATGAGCGAGCACCCAAATGCTTGGGTCCGTGTTATTCGAGTTGAGCTTTTCGTAAAATTCGAGAGCTCTACTCGAGTAATGAACCCCCTTGACTACAATGGGAGACTCAAGCATTTTTGTATGTGGGATGCTGGGTCCCGGGCTTTTTTTTTTCTTGGTTCGTGTTCTCTCTCTCTTTATATCTCTCTCTCCCCCTGCCTGCCTGCCAGCCCAAAAATTTGCCATTGATGTGTGCGCTGCGTCGCGGCAGGGAGGGGCCAAAACAGTCACATCACAGTGGGGAGGAGCCAAAAACTGGGGCGGGGTCAAACACGGTGTAATGCTCGTTCGAGTAATGAGCACCATCGAGTATGCTAATACTCAAACGAGCATCAAGCTTGGCAGAGTACGTTCGCTCAACTCTAATATTCTTTCATTTCCAGATTTCAAGTGTCATAATTGCTCTATTTTCCATTAGAAAAGCTGTATGAGGACATGCACTTTGCAGGATGAGTTTTTATCATTTTGCGATACAGATTTTTAAGGGGACTGGGGTGAAAAAACACAGCAATTCAGCTACTATTTCTTTTGGGGTGGGGGCGGTCTTGTTTTTAAAGCATTCACCATTACATGATAACTGCATTGAGTAGGTAATTATAATTAGGCCACTTTCAGTCGAGCGTATTTTGGTCTGTGTTTTATGGACTGTGATTCACAGCTAGTGTAATTCTATGTACTTATTCACATTGGTGTTTATTTCATACACAATGTTTTTTAAATGCAGCATGACCAATTTTTGCCTTTTTGTCTCCATGTTGCTAATTTTTTTCTATTGAGCAAATACTGATTAGTATTTGTCAAATAGAAAATAAAATATATTGAGGCAAAACAGATCAAATACTGAAGACGTACGGTTATAATGTCATCTGTAACACATCTGTAATACAGATCCGTATTACAGACATATTAAAATACGCTCGTCTGAAACTGTTTTTTCAAGAATACCAAGAGTATGTAGTCTTTTTATTTAGGTTTTTCTACTATCTCCCAATAAAACAGTTTGGGGGAAATTTAACATTCCAGTTCACACTAACACATCCTCCTTCCTGCTCACCAGGGGCGTAACTATAGAGGATGCAGGGGATGCGGTTGTACCTGGGCCCAGGAGCCTTAGGGGGCCCATAAGGCCTCTCTTCTCCATATAGGGAACCCGGTACTATGAGTAAAGCATTATAATTGGGGGCCCTGTTACAAGTTTTACATCGGGGCCTGGGAGCTTCAAGTTATGCCTCTGCTGCTCACCCACACTTCTTTGTTGGATGAGGTCTAGGCAGTGTCTAAAATTGTCTAAAACTTTACTTTAAAGGGAACCTGTCATGTCCCCACAGAACCATAAACTAAGTTGAGACAGGGAGCTGGATGTCATACTTTTTATACTTATCCTCTCTCACAATCCAGTAATGTCACCAGGTGACTCTTTTCAGATTCTCATGTGCACACTCCTCCATACAAGAAAATAAAAAGTGCCAGACATTCAAGTGCCGTGTGATCCCCTACACTAGCCGGCTCCCTGTCGCATCCCCTAACAGAATCATATCTTGGTTTATGGTGATGTGACAGGTTCACTTTAAATTAGTCTCCTTATGCCAACAACCGAAGTTAACAGCATTACCTTATAGAGTAGGACCTTAAAGGGGTTGTCCCGCGCCGAAACGGGTTTTGTTTTCTTTCAATAGCCCCCCCATTCGGCGCGAGACAAACCCGATGCAGGGATAAAAAAAAAAACGGGTAGTACTTACCCGAATCCCCGCGCTCCGGTGACTTCTTACTTACCTTGTGAAGATGGCCGCCGGGATCTTCACCCTCGGTGGACCGCAGGTCTTCTGTGCGGTCCATTGCCGATTCCAGCCTCCTGATTGGCTGGAATCGGCACACGTGACGGGGCGGAGCTACGAGGAGCCGCTCTCTGGCACGAGCGGCCCCATTCAGAAGACAGAAGACAGGACTGCGCAAGCGCATCTAATCGGGCGATTAGACGCTGAAGATTAGACGGCACCATGGAGACGGGGACGCCAGCAAAGGAACAGGTAAGTGAATAACTTCTGTATGGCTCATAATTAATGCACAATGTACATTACAAAGTGCATTAATATGGCCATACAGAAGTGCTGAACCCCACTTGCTTTCGCGGGACAACCCCTTTAAGTAGGAAGTCCCACTCTATTAGCTAATTATACTCTAAAAAGGCATATGAAAGGTTTGCCTAAGACACCTTCAATTATTAGCAGATAATTTAAAAAATGTTTTATAACAATAATTTTCAAATTTACCAAATAAATCTATTTTTTACAACCATCTACATTATATGCCAGAAAAATGTAGACATCCAAATTGGAGCACTGCCAAGTGTCCTTGCCTCTCCAGTTTGAACTCAGTAGCTATTCGGCCTTGAACTAAAGACCTAAGTGAGATGACATGTATTAGTTGCGGTAGACATGCTACTTAAGTGGATTGTGCTAAAAACTTTTATAGATGAAGTTGCTGTGCAAGGTACAGTATAGACACTTGTATTTCATTACTTTGTAGCACAATTACTGTATTACTCTGTTTTCATTACAGGGGCTGTCTCCTTTAGATAATCCACTTTTGTTAGAAAGTCCCCACATCGAACAGCTGTAACCTTTGTGGGAAACTGTAAGCAAGTATTCAATTTCATTGCAGCACTCTAGGGGAAATGAAGTATTACACAGTTTCCATTAAAATTAATGGTTCATCCATGTAATGTGAAGACATGCCGGGGTTTTCAGAGACTCCTTGTGACAGTTCTCTGCTCTGTCTAAAAGATAATTGCCCTTAACGCCACATCATAATCTGGTATTTCAAAATGGGCTACCTAAACTAGACAATTCTTTTCATGCTACAGGTCTGAACAGACTGCAACATTTACATCATTCTCTTTGTACATTTGTATAAAACTAAGGTTCATGATTGATGTTTTCATAGTGTGAAATGCTGTAATAAGTTGCTACCTTTTATGTAAAATGTAAGGTTAGGTAATTTAGATACCTTTTTAAAGGGACCTTCTGCAGAGCTATATTTGTCACAGGGAAATATAAGATTACAGCCAGTACAAGTCAAAGAACTGTGCTAAAAGCTATGCACAAATTACATATTTGTATTCTGCTGTTCTATATTGTTTCCAACTTTCAGGCCATTTTTACATGGTAAAGAGCGAGTTGTGCCCAAGATTCTCACATCAGACAGCACACAAACAGCATCCCATCCATGTGCTGTCCAATGTGTGAGGCACCCCACATTGCATGTCCTAATCTTATCCGAAAATTGAATAGGACATGTAGTAATTTTGTAAACTTGGACGATCAGTCCGAGGGAGAAATTGCTTGTGTGAATAAACCCATTCAAATGAATGCAAACCAGAAACCAGCTCCTCTGCAGACGCTCCCATGCAAGGACTGGCTGGAAACCATAACTGATGCACAGGAAAATAGAGAAAGTCCACCACTGGGTTAAAAGCATTCAGTCTATGATTAAGAGCAACATGCTGGCGTGAAACATGTAAGACGGCACGTGCTCTCTCTCTTCCTTTATGTTCTATCTGGATTGTTCAATAAAGACTGAAAGCTTTTAACCCAACGCTGGAGTTTCTCAATTTTCCTGTGCATTCAAATGAATGGATTCTTTTTTTATGCAAGATCTGTCCATCTCAGATACGGACAGAACATGCATAGATATCTATACCACGCAAACAAAGGATAGAATATATATATATATATATATATATATATATATAAATATGTTTCACATTCAACTCATTGTATGACCATGGACAACAGTCGGTTGATGTAAATCTGTTAACATATCTTACCTAACCATAGTATATCTACAGATAATGTTTAAGCACTGATTAGCGTCTATGCATTGTAATGAATAATGGATATTCACTTTACTGCTGTAATAGCAATATCAGCTAAAACTTCATACAGTCTTCTTACTGGATATATATCACTTGTGATAGGCTCCATCGCAGGTCTAAAATCCTCAGTAGGAAGGTTGATTTTATTCTTATCTACCGTATTTAAAAAAAAATCACAAGTCTTTGACATCATCTACCAAGCATGTCATGAACATCTTAAATCATTCTCATAACTAACTGCAAGGCACAATCTTAATTGAACATGAAAACTTTATTTTTTAGCTGTTATCACACTTTTCTAAAGAAAATTATATCCTCAAAGAATACAAGCAGTTGTACACATATCCGCTATAATCCCAGAGAGGCTTACGCTTGTAATCCTATCCTTTGTATTGATTTCTAAGAAAACCACAGACTGCTGTATTTTAACACTAAAATGCACTTTTTTCAACACTGTGAACAGTTTAGTGTGTGCGGGGTACATTATTTATAGAAACAAAGGAATTTCAACCTACTGCTCAGTACTGAAAGAGACACCCAAACTGCTGATGTTCTTTTGTAACTGGCTTCAAATGACAATATTATCAAATAATAAATTACAACATTTCATATTCTCCATAGTGCTCATACAGATCACCACTTTAGGTGTATGGAGCCATAATTGTAGTTGTTGAACATCATAGGGTGCTCATATGTTCTCAGTATGTCTGCCCAGTTCATACATGCACTGCAGCAGAGCAATGGCAGATGGTAGATAGAATGTATATAATAAAACAACTTCTTAGGCCTCATTCACATGAGCGTGTATTTGCACGTACATACGCGTGTGCAAAAAACGCGCGTCTATTTGAACAACTGGTTCCCTATGGTGTGTTCACATGTCTGTGTTTTACAGGCATGCAAACGCTATCACCTGCAAAAGATAGGACATGCGTGCATGGGGAATGTCTGTGCGGCATGCAAATATTCCTGGCGTAGAGTCCCCTCATCACTGAACACTATGACAGCACTGTCACAGTGTTCAGTGACAAGGGGACTTCCTGCGGAGAGTAAAGACTTCTCTGTCACAGCTGTCACAACAGCAGCCGCGGCCCCATTGAAAGCAAAGGGTAGGGAGCTTTATTCACATGTGTTTTGACATGTGTGTGGATGCGCAGTTTTGCACACGTGCATGTGTGTGCAAATTCACGCTTGTGTGAACGAGGCTTTAGGTGGTTGTTTTTTTCACATTATGGGCTCAGTCAGACCAGCGCTTTTTTTTGCGAAAATGTGGTCATATTGGTATGCATGTAGGAAAATCGCATGAACGGGTGCATTTGCACTTGCATGTCCTATCATTTGTATATGCGATTTTTTTCGTGCTTGTATAAATTGGACATGTGAATGTTTTCATTGGAAAGCATTGGTTCTAATAGAGCTGCTTTTTTCGCACACCTATTTATGTGCAAAAAAAACGCTCATCTGACCATGATCTAATGTCTCATCCTGACCCCCACACATCCCACACACAGCTCCACGACATCCATTCTCACCCACACAGCTCTACTACATCCATCCTGACCCCTCCACACATCACGCACACAGCTCCACTACATCCATCCTGACCCCCCCACACATCACACACACAGCTCCACTACATCCATCCTGACCCCCACACACAACACACACACTGCAGAGTCCTACCACCACTGACTTAGCCCCCATGGTCATGTGATCCCTGACTCCTCCCACACAGGGTATCACATGACATGACATGTGATACCAGGTCTGCAGGTCTGTGTTTCCCCTGCCAGTAAATACCGGCCAGAAAATACTGGCCTGTAATAGCGCTTTCAGGTAATTATTATTGTTTATTACCCCCTCACCAAGCTGGGTTCTCATTTTACCGACCTCGGAAGGATGGAAGGCAACCTTGCGCCGGCTACATGAATCATGCGAGGATTGAACTTGCAACCTTCAGGTCGTAGGTGAGAGCTTACACTCTGTGGCACACAAGGCATGGCATCGTAGTCTGCTGCCACAGCTGTGACAGGGAATTATTTTGTCCCATCATCATTGTACACTGTGATTGTGCTGTCACAGTGTACAGTGATGAGGAAACTTCCAGCGGGGAATAACGGAACCCTCCGAGAGACCCCTCATCCCCTGTCACCTCCGTAGCTTTACGCGCAGCATGGACCTTACAGGCACGCATGTCCTATCTTTTGCAGGTGCGAGTATTTCGCGCTTCTAAAAGATGGACATATGAACACTTTATAAGGAACCAATAGTTGTAATAGATGTGATTTTTTTTTGCGCACATAGGCATACACAAAACAAATCACTCGTCTGACCGCGGCCTTAAGTGTGAAACCACCCTTAGACTATTTGCAGTTGTTTATTCTATTTTTTTTTAAATGCATTCAAAAAATATAAAATTGGTTGTAAAAGTATACAAAGCCTGTAAGTCTGCAGAAATATCACTGCTAACCAACAATGACCATCAAGCAATATATTTCATTTCAAACAAGAATGGGTTTATTACACTGAAGTCACATTTCATCTTGCAATTCATGTATTCAATAAAAGACCTGAACGGTTCAACTATTTTTGTGTTATTAGTTTAGTTAGACTATAACTCAGACTTAGATAACAATATGACCACATTTTATTAGTTAGAAATCTAGAAATCCAGTTAATTACAAAGGGATTGCAAACCTATTCTTGCAACTGTAACTATGTTTATTCACAGATGACCAAAATTAATTCAATAAATAGAGAACAGTCACACAAACACTTAGATAGTTCTTAGACACTAATTCAATTAGTGTGTATATATATATATATATATATACAAAAAATTTTGCTGCCATTCAGTTTGAATGGCAGTCGTGCTACACAAACAGCATAGCTGCAGCAAGTCACGCTTCACACGCATCTCAGTAGCGTGTATTTTTCTTACTATTTTTGCACATGCTGAGTTAATATTTGCAAATATTACCATGTTTATATAATTACATTTAAAACTCGACTTTGTACAACTTGTATATAGAAAAAAAGTGCCAGTCTTATGTTGGTTAGTGCCCTGTGTGGTACCTTCCCCATATGGTGTACTATCATACAATGTACAAACAATCATACCTGATAGTGCTACAAAATACAATATGGTGGCTAACTGACACTTCCATGCAGTTGCCCAAATAATAGGATGCCATGCTGCTAGGGTCATACACTATAAAATAATATGACATACTATGTAGTGCCTTAGGGTGGCTGCACACGAGCGTGTTTTTGTGCGTGCATACGCCCGCACAAAAACACGCTTGTAGTTGCAACTCTGCCCCCTGCACTGTGGTGCTGATCTATCAGCAGGCGGGAATTTAAAATCCCCGCCTGCTGAAAGAGCTGAATGTGATTGGCTGAGGTGCTTAGCGAATCACAGGCAGCTCTCACCTGTCATTCATTCATTTTTTTTTTTTTTTACACTAAAATGTTTTTTTTTTCAGGGAAGGGCTTATATGTAAAGCCCTTTCCCGAAAAAGAATGCAGACGGCCGGCAGAGCATTGTTTTCAATGGAACCGCTGGCAGCAGCCACGGCTCCATTGACAACAAGCACGCAGCTGTGTTCACGCGTGTTTTTGCTCGTACCTAGGTGCGCACATATGTACGCACCTAAGTACGCACAAAAACACACTCGTGTGAACCCACCCTAGGTGTCCCTTGACACTGTATAACTGTTGGGTGCTTCAGCCCGATAGTCGTCCCAACAATAATTGCTCCTGTTCTTTCACACACAAAAAAAGTTTATCAGATGGTGCATTTTTGGCTTCTTTTTCTGAGAGTTATGTTATTTGACACAAGAGCGCTAATCATTTACTGAATGAAGATGGAGTACGCTGGAGATCACTTCTGGCTGCCCGCCTCCATTCAGAACAAACAGGTAGTAGTTTATAGATGAACGATTGCCTGCTTACACAGGCCGATCGTTGTTCGATTTTTATGCCTCCAGAAACTGAACGATAAGCGAACAAATTAACATTCATCATTCAGTCACTGGCAGCGTTTGCACTGAATGATTACTGTCCTGTTTCACACAAGTCAGCGATAAACTGAATGATTATTGTTCCATGTTTAAGGGCCCTAAGAAGCAGTGTCACACAATACTAAGTAAATACCACTTTACTGGACTCAAATAATACCAATATATAGTGACTAGAGATGATCGAACGTGTCCGTTACGGACACTTACGCACCCGGACACCGGCTTTCCCGAACACTTCAGTGTTCGGGCGTAAATGTTCGGGGGCCGCCGGGGGGCGGGGGTCGCCGTGGCAGCGCGGGCGGCAGCAGCGGAGAACAGGGGGGAGCCCTCTCTCCCTCTCCCCCCCACTCCCCGCCGCACCCCCCCGCACTGCCACGGCGACCGCCGAACATTTTTCGCCCGAACACGGAAGTACTCGCAAAGTTCGGTGTTCGGGCGAAAAGGGGCGGGGCCGAACATGTTCGATCATCTCTAATAGTGACCAAATAGCAACTGCATGCATAAAATAATCTAGCAAAAGTGTTACCTATCTAAGTGATACTATAATACTATCAATATTAACATTTATGGTGATCACAAGCCTTAAATGACAGACCTCCTATAGTGTTCCTATCAGCAGGAATGACTAATGTGCACTGTGAAAGTGCACACCTCTAAATTTGGCCCTGTTTGGTGTGATGAAGACTATAAAATTGGTGTAAAGCCTTTGACAAAGACAACAACTCATTATCTTCCATACCATATTAGGTCAGGCTCATATGCCGCAAGTGTAAAATGTTGCAATGGTCTCGTAGTATTTTACAGCTGTAGAGCGGACTATGACCCTGCATAGTGCTGCGTATGGTGGCAAAATTGTACTGCGCATGACCGCTTACACACGCACACTGTCATGTGCAGTATAACTATTTTATTTTGTTTATATTTCCCACATTGTCACTTATCGATGATGCTTATACCTGCCACCCAAAAGTAATGTAATTGCATATGGGCGCGTGTGTATAAACGCTCAGGGCTTAGTCACACGGGCGCATTGGCGCCCGTGTGACTAAGCCCTTACAGATAAAAATTGTCCTCTAATTTGTGTATATATGCGGCAAAATAGAACATGCTGTGTTTTATTTTGTGCTCGCATATTACGCAATTCCAACATGCTACTGTGAGAGAAACTGCGCAAGGCAATTGCCTGCAAGTTACCGCGTATCACACTGGCGTACGGAGCCCATGTAATACGTGGTGAACATACGGTCGTGTGAGTGAACTTTGTGAGCCAAAAATGGAAACTTAGATGGATTGACTTAATACATGGTTACAAATATCTGTCGTTTACAAAGCACTCTTAACCAGCAGGCAAGTTACTGCACGGCAATAGGCTACTGTTCATAAAGGAGCTCTATAGAAGTGCACGGACCTTAAAATGCTTTCTTGTATGTTATGTTACCAAATTAACTGCTTCAATTGGATAAACAATAGTCACATTTAAATAGTGTATTTCAGATTTCACTGACTGTAAAAGCTTACAGTAATTAGAGAATTTGTCACAGCACAGTAACTTTAAGTTTGTCTTTATTGCAGTGAATCAGAGCATGATCACCAATTAAGGCACTGTTGCAACAGAAGTGGACACATAGCAATGATTTGTGTTGTATAGGTCAATTCACATATCAAAATGCTACGTCTTACTCCTTTGGTCAAGTGAACAACACATTATACTTATTCTCCTGATCATTAAGGTTCTATTATTCCAACCATTAACTCACACATTATTGGTGTACATTGACAACAGTGAAATATAATACACATTAACTACATCACTAAAGCCAGTAGTTAACATAATATATCGTATGATGTTACCAATCAGATGCAAACTAAATGTTCACCAGTGTGTAAATATATTGACATGAAGCACATAGGGATAATTTCCAACACTTCATGAGTAGAAGAAAACAATAATCCACAAATTAAAAATATTCATCAATGCCCAAGTATGGATTCAGGGCCTCATATATATCAGGAAACAATCATGATGTAGCTTTAATTTTTTTCAAGGCTGTTTTAGAGAATAAAGCTGCAATATGATTGGCTGTTACTTGCAATTGGGTAAGTTTTTCCTTTGGACATTTTTGATAAATGAGGCTCATATTCACATTATGCTACAATTAAAACGCAAATTAATAACCCAATAACTGTACAAGGACTAGTATTAAATAGTAAAAGAGTTGACTTCTGATCTTGCATTCCTATATTGCAGTTTCAATGCCATGTTTCTATCAGCACCCACAATTCGAATAACTTGTACACATGATCACATATGCCTATTACATTTATACAAGTATGAGAACCTCACAGCTTTAGCATCACAGATACAATAAGGATAGGAATTGGGGACCATATAAAAATCAAAGTTATAAAAGTTACTGTAATCTTCAGTGTTGAATTGTATTACAACATAGTCTCTATTGTGATTAGGTTTAAAATAAGTATGTATCCCTCCATGAAAAATGTAATGATGAAATAAATTAGGAACATGACAAATATATCCAAAAAGAACTGTAAATAGGGACCATATGAAGTGATGATGATAATACCAAAAACAACGATGATGATAATAATAATATTATCAAGGGTAAAGTTAATTCTTAATATTGGGAACTCTGACAGAAAACACAAGGGCTGATATTAGCAGCACAAGGACAGGTGATCTGGACTAAAATAATAAAAAGTCATGGTGGAAAAATCTATAATAGATGGAGAATACTGATTCTGTAAAGAAATTGATGAAACAATCAACCATGTACTCAACTGCTGCAAAGAAATTGAATAGACGGAGTACATACATAGCCACAATTTAGTAGCAAAGATCATGGGAATATTTGCAAAAATAACCATCTGCCCACAACAAAGTACTGGTGGGACCATAATTCCCAAAAAAGTGTCAAAATGAATCAGTAAAAATACTGTGGGATTTCTGTATACAAACAGACAAACTCTTTCCCCATAACATACTCCATTTGACCATCATTGAAAAGAAAAGTGTGTAACTCATTGACATTGCTACACTCAGTGATGGCATGGTCGATGAGAAACAACAACAAAAATATGGCCAAATATAAAGATTTGAAGGTCAAACTACAGCATCTCTAGCATGAGCTGTCAGTGGTGGTCTCAGTGGTAATTGGTGCACTGATTGCTGTGCCGAAGGACCTTGACCGACACCTGAAACAACTCAAAATCAACATAGATACCATTTGTCTGTTACAAAAGGCCACACTGCTGGGCTCTGCATGTATTTTACAGCGACACAATGTTATCCAAGGTTCCTGTGTGGTTACCATTGCTTTGCGAAGGCAAACTACCAAGCTGTGATCTCATGCTTGAGTGGTACTGCTTTTTCATGCATTATTACAATAATAATCCATTTCATATTAAAATTCTAATTGCACCATGAAGTATCAAGACAGATGTTAGTTTCCACACTTGGAAAACAAAGCTTCTTTTCCCACACTCTACTAGTAACTCATTTGCTGTGTAAGTGAAGTATACATAAATATAAAATATGAAGTTATCGCTCTATGATATCAAACCATTATATCAACTACATTTTACCACATTGCGGATGATAAATGGGAACATTTCTTGGAAATGGTGTGCGAGCTTCACTAACAGAATAAATGGCTTGCATTAATTTATTTTGTAAGGCCAGGCAAAATTATTGCATGTTATAAAGCAGTGCAGTAAATGTGGACATTTAAGTGAATCCTGTTTTACAACCATTCAATTGCAATACTTGCTACACCTGAAGCTAATTCCACATACTTATCAAGAGGATTGAAATACGTGCAAACACCTTTCATCCAAAAAACGCTCTAAATGTATTTAATCAATATGGCACACCAATATTTAAAGGAACACTCCAGGAATATGAAATGCATTGTGTTAAATGTAGTGCAGGGCCAAAGAGGGTGGTGCATGACACATGGATTCAACGAGCATCAAGAGATTAGTCATGCACCATCCTTTAAAGTCATGCAGTAGGCATAAGACAATGAATCAGCTTCACCTGGAGTGTTCCTTCAAGATAAACTATTTACTTTTTAGAATTCTTTTATAGGCTTTGAAAACGTGGTCACAGTAAGGCTATGGTCAATGCTGGCTCGTTGCGGCTCGCAAGTAGCCATGACTGCAATCCACAGATCACAAAAAAAAAACTATGCATTTCTTGTGATCTGCAATTTTCAGTGGTGGCTACTTGTGAGCCGCAATGTGATCACATTGACTTCTATTAGATTTCAACATTGCAGGGCTACACTGCTCAACTGGTATTGCAGGCAAAGTTGCTTTATAGCCCTAGCCTAAATCTTATATACTAAGCCCATAGGGTTTCAATTTCATCATCATCAGCAACGGCATTATCATCATCACCATCATTTTGTAACGAATGCCTAGCTCTCTTCTTATCTTGTTTAGTAACTTTCAGCTTGCTTCTTGCAATGATCTTGAACTAAGTCATGCAACAAAAATCATTCTTATGTAAATCTACATTCCCATCCTTCCAGATGCAGGTCTCAGAGGATGATCGTTCCAACGGCCACATGCAAACGACGTTAGACCCACATATTGTGGGATGAGTTTTCAGTCTACTAATTGGCTGCTGGTAATACCTCACCTTCACCTGCAAATCTGTGCAGCTAATAACATGATTGTCAATGGCTGAACTTTTTTGTGAGTAAAACTATGAAATTACAGGCAAAATTGTCCAGCCAATTAGCACACTATTTAAAAACCCCACCCATCATATGTGGATGTGATTTTGCTTGTATGAGGCCTCCATAACTTGTGAACATACCGTAACAACTTTGCTTAGCAACAATATTACAATGCCACACTGCGCTCTGGAAGTAGTCATCAGATGTGTCTGGTGTAATAACTAAAGCGCCCAGTGTGCAAATCAAAAGACCAAGCCCTAAACTGCCATAAGGGTGCTGATGATCAGCAACTGATAAGCTATTATTTTATAATAACTATAACATTTGTCACTTAGAATAAAACCAAATAACAATTGAAATCAAAGTACATGTCAGTACAAATAATATTTTGATATCTGTAGCATTTCGAAGTATAGAAAGTTGAGATTGCATCAGAATAAAGAGTATTCTCAACAGAAGTTTTTGAAATATTGAGTCTTGCAGAAATTCTCCTTTATTAACCAACAGTAAATATAGTTTGTTTTTTACAGATTACAGATTTCCGCCAATATACTGAAGTCAAATAAACTACATACAAATACCCAAACACAAACAAGACCAATACAGACAATGCGTCTCCTCTAACAAAACTGCGTAACAGAAAAATGGCCTTGTGCCCATAGTAGCCAATCATAGTTTCATTTTTGAACTGCTCAGAATATAAAAACTTTACTGTTTGGTTGCTATGGACAATAAGGCCAGATTTAGTTAGAAAAAATAAGACCAATGGATTCTTCAAACTTATAACAAAAGACCAAGAACAATTCCAACAATTTCTTTACATACATTCTCATATAAGTGATCTAAAGTAATATTTGGAAACTGAATGCAAAATAGCTGGCTTACCTTATTTTGTACTTGTGTTTGGCCCACCAGGATAAGAATGTTAGATGAGATGATGGACAGACAGAAGTTTATCAGAATGATTGACCTCTCAGATTTGATGTATCTGTTTAAATAAGAGCAATATTGACTATCACCTTAGTAATCCATTTTGTGCCATTAATATAGCACCAGAAATATTTAAACTGGTAAACATGAGTGCTAATATCCAGACTGTCTTAAAATATAGTCTGTCTAGAGACCCAATGTCAATCTGTAACCTAAATGTGTAGAGAACCTAACAAAGATGAGGACAAGGATGAGCACAGGCGGCAGAAGGTCCCAAGTGCATGAGCCATATTTGGACTCCTTGTTCTCCAATAATTTATCTTGAAGCATGCCTACCCACTTAAGGAGGACTTGTTAGCTCTCCTGACTTAACTGTTGACGTAAATAATTGTTTTTTTCTTGAAATAAAGCTTCTGGAGCATCTTTTCTTAGAATTTTGTGTTGTTCTTTGGTTTGTTATTCTACCTAGACTTGTATGCATAAACTGGCATGTGCATGCTATAAGTTGGAGGTCAGTCCCTATATAGTCTGACATTGTCCAATTACTGCTGACAGTGTAAGACTGTAGAGACACATTGCTTTGACAAAGAGAATTGTAAAATCCAGTTATTAATTTATATTAAGAAATATTCAGGAGAAATAAGAGAGGAAAAGGACGATAAAAGATGCTCTAGAACTGTTATTTCATGGAGAATACAAGCGTTTACTAAAATAGACATGTCTAGTAAGTTTACAGGTCCTCTTAAGTCTCTCTAGCAAACCACCATTAATTATGAGCCATGAAAATCATTAGTTCAGATCCTTACAAACAGTAAACAGTAGGAAGCTGCTATGAAGGTAGCAGTAGACTACCTTACCTACTAGGCCCTTTTGCATAAATTGGCACATATGGTATGTCCAACACTGCTTGAGGTTCTTCTCATTAACATTACATAAACACAATTCATGAAAATTTATGTTGCATAACTGTTAACTGTGTCTACTACACCTACAGTTTTAAGAAAAAAAAGTAAGTGAACCCTTTGAAATTAATCGATTTCTACATTGATTACTAATAAGATGTAGCCTGGTTGTTAATCTAAAGCCCCATTTACACTGGTAGACTGTCGGGCAAACTGAGCGGATGCTGTTTGCACTACATAAGCTGCATAAAATCCTAAAGAATGATCATTCCATGTAAACAGCAGCCATTCAATACTAAACACCTGCTGCTTAAGTGAATGGAGGGAGGTGAGAGAGAGCGAGGAGACAAATCTCCTCCAGCCGCCCCACTGCGAGCCAGCGATACTCGCTCCTTTGCAACAGCACCGGAGCAAGCACATGCGACGACGAGTGTGGGGCATCATTTGCCTGACAGTCGTCCCGTGTAAATGTGGCTTAAGTCACAATTATAAATAAACTCAGTCTAGTTAATCTAATAACAGTCCCACTGTGCATGTCTATTATTAAGCACATTGAGTAAACATCCATAATGAGGAGAGAAAAAGTAAAAAAAACCCTAGTGGCCAGTATTTTGGAGTGACTTTTCATGCAGAAAATATTAGTTTTGGTAAATATAGTAAATTTAAGTTCACTACTCATCATATCGGCAATCAGACTAACATAAGTTGCTTGAAAGAACACTATTTAAGGAGGTGAGATTTCAAATGTGCTGTCCCTGTTAAATAAAGGCATATAAAGCCTGGTTACTGACAAATCTGTTCTTCTCAAGAAAGATTAGTTAGTGTGAACCATGCCTCAATGCAAACAACTTTCAGGAGACCTCATAAGAGCTTATGGAAGATGCTTATGGAAGGACACCACAAAGGAAGTCACTGCTGTCCAAAAAACATTGTGACCTGTCTAAAGGTTTCCTGCAATCATCTTGATGTTCCACAGTGCTTCTGGAATAATGCTCTGCGGACAGATGAAACAAAAGTGGAACTTTGTAGCACAACTACACAAATGTTTAGAGGAAAAAGAGCACTGCACACTAATACCAAATACCCATCACAACTAGCAGTTTGGGGTTGCTTTGCTGTTTCAGGGTCTGGATTCCTTGCTATTATTAAAGAAATAACGAATTCTAAGGTGTATCAAAACATTTTACTGGGGAATGCAAAGGTGAAAGCACATAGTATCAAGCTAAAGATATGTTGGGCCACAAAACAAGATAATGACCCAAAGCAAACAAGTAAATCAATGACAGGATGGTTGAAAAAGAAGATTTATGCTTTGGAATGGCTGAGTCAGAGACCTGACCATAATCCTATCTAGAAACTGTGGCATGACCTAAAGAGGGTTGAGCACACAAGGCATCCCAGATATATTGATGAACAGATACACATTTGCAGGGAGGCATGATCCAATATTCATCCTCAACACTGTGAAAATCTTCTTTGCACCTACAAGAAATGTTTGGTAGAAGTGATTCCTGCTGAAGGGGAATCTACAGGTTATTAAATTCAAGAGTTACTTTTTCTCCTTGCAATGTTGCTATTTACTCAAAGTGCTGAATATATAAACAGGAGAACTGCTCAAGTGTCATTCGTTTAGTTGGATCATAATGGCCAATAATTGTGATTTAGATAAAAATCAGACCACATTTTATTTATAATCAGTGCGGTAATCCAAAGAGTTCATAAAGTCTTTAAACCATGGTACAGTCCAGTCCAGAGTTACATTTAGATTCCCAATGCTTTGGAAAAAACACAACTTATCTTGTTTTTGGTTGATTGCATTATGGGAGAGTTAGTATTTCCTACATCATATTACTGAATTGAAAGAATATACTTCTAAGGATGCAAACTACCAGATCAACTCTGTACAGACATTTATCTAGGATGGAATGGTGGAATAGAATGGATCCTTATACGATATGACACATAGTAACTCAACATCATTAGAAGGTATCTACAGGAATGTAATACAGTGTTCACAGCAGAATCACAGCTGTAAAGAAACATTCTTTTATTAGAATATTTTCACAGCCCAATTAATATGTTTTGCACAAATTTTGTATCAGTGCTCCCTTTAATTTCATCAAGAAATGTTGGCAAACAATCTATAACACAGAAATGCTAATATGAGTTTTAAACATCCATAATTAACAGCCAACACATACCAATGAACAACACGGAAATAATACATGAAGCTCAACTGTCAACTCATATGAAACCTCCATACATGAAATCTGGCACTGCTTATTTCGCAGATAATGGTGAATAAAGCATAAGTCATCTTGGAGCAGTCATTTGATTTTAGCCAAAATAATCACACTACCTGTTTCACAGGGTAATTGGATGTCATTTGATAATTCATAAGAATGAAAATCTGCATCCTAATGAAAAAATGTAAATGAAAGCAACCTAAATGCCACAGCATAAATTATTCTAATTAATTTCCATGCCAATGTCACCCAATTTTGTTTTCATTTTCAACCTCCATATAACAAGCCAAAGTAGAAAATCTGAATAAACGATGTTTCTCTTAAAATTATACACATTTTTTAAAATTTTTCATTCTTCTGTGAATTAAACCACATATTCATCTATATATGAGGTTGCACTTGGCTCCTGCGCTAATAATATATGCAAATTAAAATATATTGCCATAGTAACATTTATGTGCATCATTTTAATATTATGCAGGGCCATCTTTTATGTGTTTAGTGATGGGTACAATATCATATTAAATGATAATATAATACCATGGACAAATCTACAGTAAAATGTCAGTGAACATTCCCAAAATATAGACTTCTCTATCCTCAGCTACAGTGTAGGTGTTCATGACGGGTTAAATGTAGGTGGAAGAAGTTGAAAAGTTTTTTCCCGTGTGCCCTATTAGAGGCAAGTCTTCATGCTTAGGACTCCCTCCATTAGCCAGAACAGAAAATCACTATCATAAAGTAGCTATTAGTCTGGAGAACCTTGTCCAGTCATGCACAGCCCATCCATGTATCTCAGGAGTGCACAAAATCCAGTCCTCAAGGGACCCCAACAGGTCAGGTTTTCAGGATATCCTACAAGAAGAACAATTGTGCAATACTGAGGAAATCCAGAAAACATGATGTGTTGGGCTGACTTGAAGACTGGATGTGGGCATCTGTGGTGTATCTTATGATTGGCTATTCATTTGAATATCCATGTAAAACTCCATTTCTCCTACAGTAGCTTCTACAGGGGAAAGGTATGGTTGGCTTCCAGATTTCTGAAGCCTGACTCACAGCCATTTAAAAATCATTTGTCTAGCTTAGACAACCCCTTTAGTCTATCTTCTAAATCGTGTTTGGCATTGTTATATTCCCACTTCACTTTTCTTTTCTATTATAGTAGATTGTAACATTGTAGGAGTTCAGCTAAACTGTTACATGTATGTCTGTTGATCTGAATAGACTAATATGTGCTAAATACACATTAATGACACTTAGTTAAGACATAATATAGTGTTAAAGTTGCTACTTTCAAAATAAATTCTTCTCATGAAATCAGCCATTCATGTGTTTCGTGCATTTGGAATATTGCCCAGTTTTTTCCAACCGCATTTAGCACATTTCCTTAAATATTATTTTTTTTGTCTATAATCTGAAGCAGACAACCAGTGTGTTTGTATAAACTGTATCTGAGTTTGGCAAAAGCTGACTGGAGCAGAAGTTTGCCGTTTCCACTTTTTCCACTTATTTATCCATAACTTTCACTGGGATAGAAATGGAGTTCCAAAAATCGGTTGACATGTAGCAGAAATTCTGCTGTGGAAAATTCACTGCAGATTATGGTGGAGGTTAATATCAAAATCTGCGAGTTACAAGTGGATTTGAGGGCTTCTTCAAACAAACTATTTCCCCCCTTTGTTTGCATACATAAAATATACGCGTGCAATATGCAGAAAATAGAATTCACTAATGCCAATGGGTTCTTACACATGAACAACTTCTTTGCATGCATTTTGTATGCATGAAAAAAATAGGACCTCCTCTATCTTTCTGCATATTTGTGCAGCAAAGGTCTAATACAAGTCTATAGCAGGTGCATAAATGCGCATGAAATCCAAAATATGCTGTGCAATTTAGTGAAAAATAGAACACAGATGGACCTCAACAGGGTAAATTGCCTTTAAAATCAGCGTGTGGGGTGTCATGCACACATATGAATGTGCCCCATGTATGCAAAAAAGTACAGTTCTATATGTAGACATGCATGCAAGCAAGCCTCATTCATTGCGCAAATATGTTGCGCTAAAGACAAGTGTATTTACACATGCTCTCATCTTAAGCCTCCCTTACATTAATTTTGATGTGCATATTCCCCACCACTTGTAGAAATCTACTCTTAAAATCCACAGCGTAAAAATTGACATATTGTGCATTTACGATCTGCACTGCAGGTCAACTTGTATGGATGATAATTCTTGAATTCTCATCCACATTGTTTGTATTCTAAAATGCTGCGTTTTTCTACAGCCAATTCCACACCTAAAAGTCCTAAACATCTCTACAATGTGTGCATATACCCTCTATGGTTTTTTCACACAGCATTTTTTAGAAAAACGTCAATGCAGTTTTTGATGCATAGGTGGATCCAGCAGGAAGGAGAAATAGAAGTCCTTCCTTTATATTTCCCATTCCAGAAACACAGTGTGTGAAGCCACCCTAGTTGGCAATATGGCAACAGACAAATCTGAGTATATTTAGAGTATATTCACGGGTTATAGATTTATTGGATACATTTCTATGGCTGTCCCATTCATCTGAATGGGGACTGCAGAAATCCATGAACAGGGTACATAAAATCTACAATAAATATTCCATGTGTGAGCTTACTCATAAAGTCTGACTCATCTTTAAACACAAGGCTCTATAGTTTTATATATAACACTCGGTAACTGAGAACCTCATGTAACAATGGTGTGAAAACATCATATTCATAAATGGCATATTAGTCACTTTCGGCTCATTTTTTGTACAGTGTTTTTTTTTTAGCATAATGGAGTACATAATAAATAATGTACTTGACTTTATTTACATATTTAGGCTAGCAAAATCTCCCTGCTATGTGCAAGCAAGAAATTTCATTTAGGATGGCTGTCCCCAAACTGCTATAGAGTATGACATGGCATACTATCCCAGGCAGAAGATAGTAGATAGAAGTGCTCCACTGATAACATTATACAACTGCCATGCTGCTCAGACACAACTGTGGCTTTTAGACACTTCCTTGACTGATGTTAATAACCTAGACTTGAACCCATGGTGATTACATTCATTGCTGGCCAAGGAAAAAAGTGATTTAGGATACAAAGCAACATTGTGGAATTTCTAATAATTGAACGTGGATATGTGATCACCTTAAATTTAGTCACAAGGTAACATTTTTGGCTAGGAAGGCCACATGCTCAAGTTTTTCCTTACTGATATTTGAGATGCGTTGTAGAGTATAAGAGATCAACTCAAATTTCAGAAAAGCTATGAATAATAGTAGGATATTTTGTAACATATGCATTTATATGGCCATGTCCAATATACCACTAATATAATGTCATCCTACTCCATGTACATGATTCAACAGAATGGTTGAAATAAAACAAACACTGTAAGGGCTTCTTCATAGGTGTATGATATTGTCCTGTTACGCGGCTGCGATAATCACGGCCACATAAGAGGACGAAACAAAGTCATTTCAATGGTTCATTAGCGGTATTCTCGCCTGTTAATAGTACGGGTGAGAAATTATAGGACTTGTCTTATCTTTACTGCACGTAGTATTAACTACATGCAGGAAAGATAGGGCAGGACCTATCTTCTCACTGTTTTTTTCCAACTAGCACGCTATGGCGCGGAGTTTGAATGACCCAATTTTTAAAAAACCCTTTGCAACTACACTCAGTAGCTGTGAGCGTAGTTGCACATACACTTATGCTTTTTTGCCCTAACAGTTGTATGGTTTAAAAAAAAAAAAAAAGTGTGAAAAACTGAAAGGTATGACAAAAAAATAAATTAAAAAAAGGTTACATAAAACTTGTGTATTTAGAAACCTCCTAATTTGCTACGCTAATATGCCTGAGGGCTCAGTCAGATTAGCAAATCTTTCACGCATCTATAGGCGCGTTTAAAAAACTGATCTGTTAGAACCAATGCTTTCCAATGAAAGCGGTCACATGTCCGTTTTTTTAGAAGTGCTTAAAATTTGCGCCTGCAAAAGACAGAACATGTAAGTGCGAATGCACCCGGTCACACAATTTTTTCTACACACGATGTGCGATTTTTTTTTAGGGCCTATAATGCGTGAAAAATTTACTCGTCTAACTGAGCCCTTAGGGTGCAGTCAGACGAGCGTTGTTTACACATTGCTAGGCAACGTGTAATCCAAACTCCTGACATGCATGGAAAAGATTGCGTGACTAGGCTGCTTCTAGCTTTGCGAAACAGCCCGATCACACATCCAGGGTGCAGACAGTGTGCTTCCATGGTTACCATAGGAGCCTATGGAATCATGCTGCATGGAGCTGTCCTTTCTTTTTTAAAAGTGCAGATTCTGCATTTCAAAAAAGAATCCGTGTGACCACTTCCATAGGAACCAATAGGGTGCATTCACACAGACAAATGCAATCTGAGGCCTTATTCACACGACCATATATATATACAGCTATTTAGCTGTGTCCAAAAATCGGGTAAAAAGCGTGACCATCTGAAGCATTGCGACCAATGTATCCATTCAGATGAGCAATTTTTAGCTGCATAAAAAAATTGTACTGGTAAAAATAGCATATTGGCGACCGTTTTCAGTCACAAATTTTATACGCTGCTTCCAAAGATAGATCTTGCCTATCTTTGGCCAAGATATGCAGAAAGCTCCCATAAACTCCTATGGGAGCTGAAAATATCGGAAAGGGGTGGGAGTTTAGCTGCATCCAACGCTGGGAAGCTCTATTTAAGCATTAGAAGTCATTTCGAGGATTTCTGCCGATCGAGGGATTTCCACGCTGCAGTGTATTTTTTTGCTGAAATGCTGCAGCCATCCGTGTAAATGGCAGAAAATACGTAGCTAAAGCTTGAGACTTGATCGCGGCTATTGATAGCGTGTGAAAGAGGCCTGAGAAACATACTGCTACACATGCAATTATCATGCATGTGAAAATTGTATGTCAATCCAATAGCAAAAGATAGAAAATCGCATATGCAGCAATGCAATGCATTTTTCTAGCACATGCAGGAAAAATTGCAGGTTTGCAAGTCCGATGTTGGTCATCGTCATGAAACTCACATTTACATGCAAGTGTGACGTGATTTTTTTTTTTGCTCCCATAGTGAATAATGGGTAATTCTTGAAAGGAATCGCCCCAAAGTAGGACATGCAGTGATTTTTCATTCTCGCACTATCAATGGGTTATTTTCCCATGTGAGTTCCATTCATAACTGGCGCAAGAAAATCATTCATGTGAATGCACCCTTACAATGTTATTATTACACCAGGACTTTGCTCTCCTGTGGCGTTTACTTTGTTTTTCGTATGGAAAGTTGATAAGGTCAGATAGCCAATTTTCTGACCCTTCAAACGTCTACCTTCTGCTGGAATTCACTCCATATGTTTAGAATAAAATGGAAGTTGATGTGATTATTTGAACACATTTGTGATGAAAGGGCCTAGCGGCTTGTGTTTTCACTGCATTACATGTGTGTTCAAGGATAAGAATACGGGGTAAATACATTATTGGTTACTTTTGACTTGGTGTTAACTGCTCCCTGCTTCCTGCTAATATAACTCAGGAACAGGTATAGACCAGGACATTCAATTATAGACTAGGCCTGAGGATATTACTTTGGAAGTAAGAAGTTAAAGTTTTTAGACCATGTTTTACACAAACCTTATTGTTAGAAGTTCTATCAAGATAAAAATAAAGTTTTACAGTTACTTTTACTAACTTTCATAGCTATGAACTCCACTTATTATATCCAAAGATACCTAACGTTAGTGATTCCGGAAGGAAGGAAGGAAGGAAGGGAGGGAGGGAGGGAGGAAGGAAGGAAGAAAGAGAGGGAGGGAGGGAGGGGGAGGGAAGAAGGAAGGAAGGAAGGATACAGTAAAACTTGCAAAATATTGTAATATACACTTTATAGGCCATATATGTACCTCCATAGTGCTGCGTAAACAACCGCAAGGGTGATCAAGGCCAAGCAAGAAAGACCACAGCCAATTATCAGGGTGACTGAAGGAGTACCTGAATATTCCATGATCTGTGTATTGTAAACAAAAAAGAATAGCATTAATATGTCATGCTGAATAATAAACAATCCCCCCTTTATATATAATGTGTGTGTTGTATTAATAAAAACATAGTGTATAGTAAATGTACCAGACTACAATTACAGCATTAAAACTTTTGGTAAACGAGTTGTAAACTTTGCTGACATCCATACTACATACCACCAATGCAACACTGTATAATGGATAAAACCCTAAATTGACTTTTCCACGGAAGATCCTTTGAAACCATTCAATTTCATGCTCAAAACCAGAAGCACCAGAAACACATCCCCATAACCTACTATTTACCTGCCATTTTATTTGTTTGCTATCTCTTTCTATAGCTAGTTCCTATGGGTTCTCCTGTAGAGAAGGTCAATAAACCTTTAAGACAATAACACTGTGAAATGCCCAGTGAATATCTGCAATCTATTAAGCAATCACTATCCCAGTGGCTACTACACACTATGCTGTTCCTATCCTCATTCAGTATTGCTGTGTGCAAGGCAAAAAAAATACTGCCTATTGACCTGTATGTCTTGTTATGTTAAAGATTGGTGTTGCAATAAGAAAATGAAGCCATCCCCTCCAGTATTTCTTCTTGACTGGTTAAAGGATCATGCCAGCACATGCCATGCAGTTGTGGACATGAAAGCAGTCATGATTCTGCATGTGAATGTATGCAGCAAGGATGCGATCGCAGAGGTTAGACACAGGCATCCTCAAGCTTAACTGTTTCTTCTAAGTCTTCCCTTTTGTTACTTACTATTTCTCTAGGTTGCTGAGCCAAAATGGCGAAGGTAGAGAGACGATCACATAAGCATTTTGTATGGGATGCATCGGTGAGCACAGTCTTACATCCCTGGGTGGACCAGGTTCCCAAAGAGTCGTTCCTGTAGAGGGAGAGAGGGAGAAGACATGACAATATTATGGCTGCTGGAGAAATCCTTGGATGAGGCAGAGACTGACAGCCTAGTGGAGAGAGAGGAGAGAGAGAGAGCGGCGTTACTTCCAGCACGGGGGTCTCTACTTGCTCAGTGCCCCTCTCCGGCGGCGCTCAGGCTGGGGCTCCGGCGCTGCTGCTGCTGTTGCTGGCTGCGGGCAGGGAGCTGTCCACCGCTGTGGTGCTGATCGCCGCTCTCGCTCTGGCCAGCCCTCCAGCAGCCGCACAACGACTCCTCGCATCTCATAGGGGAGAATGGAGCTGGAGGCTTCGCATTATTTTTAAGGCAGCTTTATATTCTCATTATTTCCTATAGAAATCCTCGCTGGCGGTATTAATTAACAGCGTCTGCATGGAAGAGGTGCTGGAAGAGGGGGGAGGGGTGGATTTCACCCTGGAAACGGGCAGCGTCGGATTGCTACACACTGCCTTGCTGCGCCTTACCTCTAAGGGGAGGGGGCTGAGAGAAGGAAAGGGGTTGCAGAGGAAAATGGAGGGGAGAGATTTAAAAAAAAAGAAAGAAGCTTGAAGGGTTGGAGTGAAAAGAGCTCATCTCAATGGCAAAGGGTTAAATGGCACTTTGTATGCTGCTCTTCTAGCTCCCACCCTGCTGGAAGAAGATTCTCAAGGCCACCCGGCTTTGGACCAATGCATAGATGCCATGCCGCCTCTCGCTTCTGTTAACCCCTTGCACGTCTATTGGAACAGCCATTAGCTTTGTAATAAAGGATAAGCCAATGAATTCTAAGTAGCATGCACGCTTAAACAAGCAGCCAGAATAGCATTTACATTGCATCAAAGATTTGTCTTTATGCAACTCCTCCCTTGGATTTTTTTTTTTTTTACTGCTGAGCACGTAGCAGCTTCCATCTATACGTCTGCAATGTGTTTTGTGCGTCCTCACTACTTGATTCCTAAATGACAGGGACCCCCCAGTTTCCCCTTACATCCATCTGCGAGATGCTCAGGGTTGACATTGCAAGAAGATGCAGAATCCCATGGCGGCTCGAGGATGCTTTCTAAAGCAAGAATGCCTTCATTCCTCCCTACCTCCACCCCCCTCTGCATTTCTGTTTGCTGCTAATATATCAAAGCATTGCGGATAAGAGGATGCTCTGCCCCCTGGCGGCGAAGGGGTTAATACCTTGCAGTATTGTCTTTTTCTAACACAGCTAACAAGCCTATAACACTCAGCAAATCTCCTTCAGGGGATCAATAGGAAATCAGCAAAGATTTATTAAAAGGAGAAAAAAAAAAGAAGAAAATTGCTGGCAGTGTTCTAATAGCACCAAGGAGATATTCTAATTTGTATATCTCCAGTACAACAAATGTAGTAACCATTAGGTTAGCTGTGTATGGTGAATATATATATGCAATACAAACTCGATAATTTTGAGAGTGCTCTGTGAAGACCATATCATCACTTCTAGTACTCCCTGTTCTCCCTTATGCTGAAGTTGTTAATGACATTGGCCTTATGTTTGGGTTGGTTGTCCTGCTGCAGAATAAATTTGGAGTCAATCAAGTACCTTCTATTTCTTCTTTAAAAATCTTACTTTGCAGCAGTTTGGAGGCAATCAGAGTTCTAATACTTTTGACAAAAAAAAACTTACTTTGCAGCATTTGTTCGACAGTATATATATATATATATATATATATATATATATATATATATATATATATACACACATATATATATATATATATATATACATATACATATACATACATATATATATATATATATATATATATATATATATATATATACTGTGGAACAAATGCTGCAAAGTAAGTTTTTTTTATCAAAAGTATTAGATCTCTGATTGCCTCCAAACTTATTCTGCAGCAGGACAACCACCCCAAGCATAAAGCCAATGTCATTACCAACTATCTTCAGTATCAGGAAGAATGGGGAGTTCTGAAGGTGATGATATGGTCCGCACAGAGGAATTCTCTCAAAATCATTGAGTCTGTATGGGAGTACATGAAGACACAGAAGGATTTGAGGAAGATCACATTCACAGAAGATCTGTAGTTAGTTCTCTGTACAGATTTTTTTCAAAAACTGTATGGAAAATGTACCTAGAAGAATTGGCAATAAAGGTGAGCTCCCTTCATGTCTTGAAGGGTAGTCACTAGTGATGAGCGAGCATACTCGCTAAGGGCAATTGCTTGAGCGAGCATTGCCCTTAGCGAGTACCTGCCCGCTCGGGAGAAAAGGTACAGCTGCCGGCACGGGTGAGAGGTGAGTTGCGGCAGTGAGCAGGGGGGAGCGGGAGAGAGAGATCTCCCCTCCGTTCCTCCCCGCTCTCCCCCGCCACTCTCTGCCCGCCGCCGGCAGCCGAACCTTTTCTCTCGAGCGGGCAGGTACTCGCTAAGGGATATGCTCGTTCGAGCAATTGCCCTTAGCGGGTATGCTCGCTCATCACTAGTAGTCACTACAAATATTGATTTGATTTAGATTTCTCTTTTTGATCATTCACTTTGCATTTTATTATTTGACAAAAAAAACTATTAACACTTCTATTTTGAAAGCATTTTTACTTTGCAGCATTTTTTCACACCTGTCTAAAACTTTTACACAGTATTATATAGAACATTCATATATATATCATAATACTGGCAATGAACTATAATCTTCTAAAGTTATTTATTCAGCCCTGAAATAGTACAATACATGCATAATGGAGAGATTAGTAGATTGTTTTGCTTTATATAGTGTGTTCTTTTTGTTTTATCAGTGTGAGAAACTAGAGGCATTAAACCAGAAGTGGACTATGATTCCTAGAAAATAATTAGTCTATGCGCATATGGTATGTATTAAAAAACCCTGCCTTTATTGTACGAAAAATATCAAATATTGCAATGCTTGAGGAAAAAATAGAACATGGATTGCATCTTTTGCTCCTGTGTGTATTTCTAAGGCTTATGCCTGAGTGTCAGGCTTAGATAACTCAGGCTGTATTCACATGGGAGGTTTTCCTGCATAAGTACTATCCAATTCTGAGATAGACAGATCTCACACGGAAAAAGAACTCATTCAATGAATGGGTTAATTTGCGCAAGTGATTTTTCTCTTGGATCTATAATTTAAGTTAGAAAAATCACTGCATGTCCTATTTTTGGGTGATTCTTGTTCAAGAATTGCCCATCATTTTCTATTGGAGCATGAAAACAACGCATTGCACTCGCATGCTATGTATTTTGCCAGCGATTGTGACTTTTAAAGCAGATTACCATGGAAATGACATGAAAAAAAATAAACAGGAATTGCAGAGCACAGATTTTTACTGACCAAAGTTGCACTAGCCCAGGTCAATACAACTTAAGGCCATGCATGATCCATTGCCATGTTACACTTTGTTTTTGACTTATAAATGTTCTCAAATCAGGAATATTGAGCTAATGGCCACGTTTATGTTCACAATCTCTAAATCATAAAATAGTCTGTCATTTTCAAAAACAGGCTGGGCTTAGTAGTTAATTTATGCCATACTAGGAATTACCTGTATAGCTTCTGCCCAACTATCTCCTTTTACATTTTATGCTTGTGCAGACTGGTATAGAAATGCATGTATGCATCTTCAATAATTTCTATTGCCTCAAACACCTATGAAGGCAAAGCAACTTTGCAAATAGCCTTTGTTAAAACTAATCTACCCATTTGCGATCACAGCTCCTATGCAGTTCTGTGGATCTCCATGGTTACATATTACAAAAAAAATCTTTGTGCTATTTTATTCTGTATCCTAACATATATTTAGAGGATTAGCAAAAAGCAGGGCACAAATGGGACGATGACTGCAAAATCAGACTACAAAGCGTGTGTTTGTAATCTGTAATCATAGAAACACATTTAGTAGGTCTGCATAGACATTGTATATACACAAAACACCAGGTTATCATAATAAATATTTTTTCAAAGTTGCGTAATTTTCTTACATTGTAGAAGAAATACAGTATGTTTGCAAATGTGGGCCTATGCTATAAACATTACATAACCACTAAAAATTCATAGTACAAATAAACAGAACACCTCACACAATATTGAGTTTTAAATGCTGGGATATATTTATCCACATGCTGAAATTTTGGTTAAACTAAAGACAGTCAATGCTGGGTTGTAGATATCAATCATGTTATACAGGTGCCCGGATCAAAACATCATGATTTGGATTGTTTTAAATAAATCACAGCATTTAAGACTTGTACTGTGTTGTACCTGCTGCGTATGCCCTGAACAACGGGAGTAACAAGCAAAGAAGTTCTGAATCATATAAGACTCTATATATTACTGGAGGGCAAGATGGTCCGGCTCAGGCTCACCTATTTTGGCCATGTAATGCGAGCAAAGTCACTAGAAAAATCTATAATGCTTGGACAGATCAGTGGCAAAAGAAGACCCGGCCGCCAAAGAACACGATGGCTGATACTGTCAAAGGTGATACTGGCATGGATATCACACAACTGAAAGAAGCAGTGCAAAACCAAAAAACATGGAGGGAGCTCACCTTTATGGTCGCCGAGGGTCATGAATGACTAAACGGCTAACAACAACAACAACTGTGTCCAGAGATTTACTTGACACTATATAGAGTGGGACCCTACTCTGGCATCAACTTAAGGCCCATTTAAACTCATTGATTATCGCTCAAAAGACATATTTTGAGCGATAATCACTTTGTCTAAACTCCTGCCTATTGTTACGTTGTGCCACTGGGACCTGTAGTACTAGGGTTTCTAGCAGCACAGCTCACAGGTATTGAATGATTGAGCTGGTTGGGCGTGGTGATCTCCGCCTGCCAATCCCCTTTACTCTGCAGCATATAAAGACCAGCATCTCTCAGTAGTTCATGCTGGTAATTTTACTGCTTGGACTTCACTGTCTTGTGCCCACTCGGAGCTGTGTTTGCCTGCTTGTCTGTCTGTGTCTCTCTACTTCCCTAAAGCTGGTTTGGACACCTATAGTTCTTGTCTGTATCATATGCAGAACCCCTATTTCCTTTCCCTGACAGGTGTGGCCTCCAAACGTCTTATGTCGCATCTGGGTATTAGTTGTGGATCACTGACACAGTTCTCTATGTTGGCACGGTGGCTGACTGTCTGTCCCCCTGGTATGAGTACACTGAGACTTGCTGTGGTATTTCAGCTGCTTGCATGTAAGCTCTGTGTGGGGTTCTTGTTTTATGCACTATTTGTTGTATGTTTGGTGTGAACAGCGACGTGTTTGATATGTCTGTGCTGGTTGCCAGACATTTTCCGTATGTCTAGTCCTGTTCTGTGTTCAGTGTGTCAGTACAGTGTCATGTCCTGTGTGTCTGTTTAGTTCATCTCTCTAGCTCCCTAATCAGGGATAGTCAGGTCCCAGGTACGAGTGCAGGCCCGCATCTATGGACGCAACCAGTATGCCGGGGTAGGCAGGGACTCTCCCTCGTTTGTTACGTATTTAGGGAAAGCCTTCCTATTTATTATTTGATGAAAGTGTTTGTAGGTTTTAAATGGACACATTTACGTCCCTTTTGTGCAATGTCACTTTCGTGCGTGAAGCGGACGTAACACCCATCATGCACTTTTCGTGTACTATTTGTTCATCTCTGACTTCAAGCAAGCCTTATCAGTGCTACATGCTGAGTTCTCATTGGGATAGCACTGATAGTATTCTCTCAGTTGCTATCCCACTCGGATTTCTCAGCGGATTTGACAGCTCTGAGAACAAGGTAGCTGATTGAAGATAACAGACCTCCAGCATACAGCAGGACTCTTCATTTACATGCTAATGAACTCTTAAGTAGCTAATTAGCTACTTAAGAGTTTATGCAAAGTAATTGCTCAAAATTGTCACTCCAACTGCCATTTAAGCGAATTTTGATTCATCTTTCAGTGTGAATGGGCCTTTATTAGAGATGAGCGAGCACCCAAATGCTCAGGTCCTCGTTATTCCAGTCGAGCTTTTTGTTAAATTTGAGAGCTCTATTCGACTAACGAACCCCATTGAATTCAATGGGAGACTCGAGTATTTTTGCATGGGACCCGCCGATTGCCGAGCTTTTTTTTTTTCTTTCCCTGTTTTCTCTCTCTCTCTCCTCCGCCAAGCCAGCCACAGACTGGCATTGATGTGCGCAGTGTCCCAGCAGGGAGGGGTCAAATCTGACATGTCAGCGGCGGGGAGGGGCTAAAACTTGGGCGGGGTCGAACACGGCGTGATGCTCGCTCGAGTAGCGAGCACAATTGAGTATGCTAATACTCGAACGAGCATCAAGCTCGGAAGAGTACGTTTGCTCAACTCTAGCCTTTATACATATCAAGGTACTATGAAGTGTTTTGTGTTTTTCATGGTGAATACATAATTACATTTAAAGGAGTATTTTCATTTAAAGTGTTTATGGCATATTTTCCTTGCATATTGTCTCCTCCATTGAAGTCTCTAAGAGTTACTGAAAGCTACCAGGCAGCCACTCAACTGTGTGAAGAGTGTGACAACTGGGAATTGCAAACATGAGTTTGCCATAAATGTTTGAGTTGTCAATACCCCTCAAATGCTTTTTAACAGCACATCATTTTGTGCTTTACAGATACAATAAAGCTACATTTGTCATGTAACATTTATGTGCATAGCGCTATCTCTGTGTAAGTATAATTTAGGTTTCCTGCATTCCCTCGTAAAACCACAAATAGTACATAATGATACACTGTACAGTAATAATGAATTGTGCCAAATTTCAAATTTAGCCCTTCTACAACTGTACTAGCTTGTCTGTACATAGCCAAAAATAAACTCTACTGTACTGTAGCTAACTTGTTAGCAAGAGAAGTGGAGTTAAGTTATAGAATAAACTGCTAACAAAACTAATTCCCCGTAACAATAAGCAAGTCACAATTCAATCAAGTATGTGGCCTTTATCACAAATTCGTGTGCTTTGGCAATCTCACTTATATAAAAACTCTACAATAATAGTAGAAAAAGATATTGCAGAGAATAACGTGAGATTCGAGAAGCAACCATAATGTGTACTCAGTCCTGTGGGTGAACACAAAGCAGTTAGGGCATAGGTTAAAGAATGTAAACAATGTGTTCTGAGAATGAAAAAAATAATGCAGTAGATATGTCCTTGATGGTTAAAGTGAGAATCTGCAATCTTTAGGAACGCTTTATTCCATAGCTATTCAATACTAGCTATAGTCAAATATGAAACTCAGAAAATGAAACAAATATTTGTAAAAAGGAAAAATAGAAATGGGACTAATATGTTACATTTAACTAGAGATAAACTACCGCACACTTCGGTAAGCAACAAAATCCTAAAGTATTTCATATGAGATGTACTATTCATATAAATGTATAAATCTATATAATATATTATACAACATAAAGCAGTGGGAGTCCAACTTCTGAAATCTCTATGGTTTAGAAAAAATTAGTTTATTTTAGCCAGGTTTGCCAGGGTAAGACCAGCCCACACATGTGCAAGGTTCTCACCATTAAAATATTTAGAGAGCCTAGTGAGTGAAAGCACTTAGCAGTGTCTGTATTCTGATTTGCAGTCAGAGAGGAACTTATTCCCTAAAATGAGGAAAATTGGCTTCTAACTCATGATTTTTTTTGCCTTCCTCTGGATCAACACTGCAGGAAAAAACTAAATAAAATAAAATAAACCTTGTTAATGTATAGTGCCAACTTATTTTGCAGTGCTTTCAGGTAATTTATTTATTACCCCCACCAAGCTGGTTATTCATTTTACCGACCTCGGAAAGATGGAAGGCTGAGTCAACGCTGAGCTGGCTGCCTGATCCACGCAGGGATTGAACTCGCAACCTTCAGGTCGTGAGCAAGAGCTTAGCACTGCATTTCTGCTGCTTTAACACTATGCGTAACGTGAGGCTGAACTGGATGGACATGTGTCTTCTCCAGTCTTAAACACTGTGTTACGTAGAAGCCCAATATTTTGGCACAGAATATTAGTTTTCTTCTGATAGCATCTGATCTCATTCCTAGGACACAAAATATATGGCTTCCACAAATATGCATCTGAACTAACTGTATGTCTTATATAAAGTTACATTTGCTCTCTTTAACAGCACAGTAATTTAGATTTATTTTAACGTTATACTTTATAGCTGGATGATGTACTGTATATATAGATGAGCGAGTATACTCGCTAAAGGCAATTGCTCGAGCGAGCATTGCCTTTAGCGAGTATCTCCCCAGCTCAAGACTGCAGGTCTGCAGGTTCGGGTGCCGGCAGCGGGCACGGAGCTGCGGGGGAGAGCGGGGCGGAACGGAGGGGAGATCTCTCTCTCCCTCTACCCCCCCCCCCGCTCCCTCCTGCTGACAGCCGCTACTCACCGCTCCCGAACCTGCAGTCTCGAGCGGGGGATTAGTCAGACGGGCGTTTTTTCACGCTATTTGCGCATGCATCCGGCGATTTTTTAAAACCATTGCTTTGCAATGGTATCGGACACATTAGCGCTTTTTATGCGCTCGTCCAATAAATTATAGAACAGAAATCGCAGATCGCACCTATTCTCTTCTCTATATGCGCTCAATGGGGCCGGCGGCAGCAGCGCCGACCCTATTGAGAACATATAGAAGACAAATCATTCTTCTCTGCCACAGCTGTAACAGCTGTGGCAGAAAAGAACGATGTTTGCCCATTGAATTCAATGGAGCCGGCAATACAGCCGGCTCCATTGAAAGCAATAGGCTGCCGGCGAGCGCAGGATGAATTGGTCCCGCTGAGCCAATGAGAGGCAGCAGTCACTCACCCATTCATAAATTCATGAATGGGTGTGTGAGTGAGAGCTGCCTCTGATTGGTCAGGCTGTGACCAATTAGAGGCAGCTCATTCAGCAGGCGGGGATTTTAAAGCCCCGGCTGCTGAATACTATAGAGAAGCAGTTCAGGAGAACTGCTGGCAGCCGCTGCTGAACTCCGGCTGCAGCGGAAAGGTGAGTATACATTTTTTTTTTATTTTTACACATTTCTGGATGAATTGCAGGGAAGGGCTTATATATTTAAGCCCTTCCCGACAATTCATCGTGAGATCGCCCGCAGCGCATTGCTTTCAATGGAGCCGGCTGTATTGCCGGCTCCATTGAATTCAATGCGCTGGACAGCTCCGGCCCGTTTCTAATGAAACGCGGCTAGGAGCACATTTTTCAGGCGATTTTTTGGCCCCGGTCACGCGATTTGCGGATGTGCATCCATAATGCGGTCCGTAAATCGCGCGAAAAAACGCCCATGTGACTAAGGCCTAAAGGCAATGCTCGCTCGAGCAATTGCCTTTAGCGAGTATACTCGCTCATCTCTAACTGTATATTATAAGTTTAGGAACGCTACATATTTTTAATATTTGATGTGTTATTCACTTAGCAGAAAAATCACCTTTGTTACTGTAGGTTGCTTAACAAATGTGTCATGGGGAATTCATGTATTACTATGTCTGTAGATGTGTGTACATCATATTTATAAACATTTAAATAAACACAAATCATCAAATCAAGCATTGTAATGAGCATTACACTCCAATTTGGCCCCTGAACAGTGTTCTTGTAGAGATCCCTGCAGGTTCTCAATGGATTGCATAAGTACATGGAAGAGATTTGTAAAACTAGCATAACATCTAAATGCTATAACTCTCCCCCAGAGCATTATGTATCAAATTCAACAACACGGTGCATGCCATATTCATGAATCTGCCTGTTTTTTAATACAGCAAAGGTGGACCCAGGGTTGCTCATCAAAAATTTTATAAGGCCAGCTTCACATGAAGGTATTTTTGAGCGTATTTGTGCGCGCAATATGCAAAGAATAGAATCCATTGATTTCAATGGGCGCGCTCTCATTTTTGTTTTTGCATGCGCATTACATATGCATGAAGAGAAAAAACAGCATGCTCTGTTTGAGTGTTTATTTGCACACCGAAGACCACCTAGAGGTCTATGTGGGGTGCGCAAATATGCACCAAAAGCCTGCACAATTGCACATTACGTTGTGCAATTCTGCAGGAAAAAGAACACACCTGGAACTAATAAGGCTACAAAGCCTTTTAAATCATGACACAGGTGTGTTCTACGCCCATGTAAAATGTCCATGCCAGCACAAAGACTACAGTAAAATGTGCACAAAAACTGACAAATGCCCAACATTTGTGGCGCAAAAACATAGCACTAATGCATATGCCCATGTAAAACAGGTCCAAGGGCTCAGGTAGACGAGCATTTTTTTTCACACATGTATAGATGTGCGAAAAAAACGCAGAACGCATATATAAAAATCGCGTGACCGAAGCTTCAGACGCGTTTTTTATTTGCACTTGTTGTGCAGTCACAAGATTGTAAAATTCGCACACATAGTGCATCCTAATTGAAAGCAATGGGAGAGGATCACTATCCCCTGCTGCGGCTGTGACAGTTTCAGCAGGGGATTCCTTGGATGTGAAACTCCTGGATGTGACAGGGGACTCCTTGGATGTGAACCCCCTGGATGTTTCACATCATTGTCAATGGGGCTGGTGGCAGCTGCACCGGCCCCATTGAAAGCATTGGGAGAAGATCGCGCTCCTCTGCCACAGCTGTGAAGGTTGTGGCAGGGGATTCCTTCCTCCCTGTGAGGAGACCCCTCATCACTGAACACTTTGATAGCACTGTCACAGTGTTCAGTGATGAGTGGACTCCCTGTGGGGTTGAAGGAATTCCCTATGCTGTGAGACCTGTGGTAGAGGAGCATGATGCTATTCCATTGCTTTCAATAGGGCTGGTGCTGCTGCCACCCCATTGAAAGCAATGGGATGAAGGCAACCCCCAAAGGGATTTTCGGGGGGAGGTGGGGGTGGCTTGGATTATAAGCCTTACCCCCCCCCCCCCCCCCCAAAAAAAAAAAAAAAAGCTGCAGGGAAAAAAATTATAATACATCATCTACAATATGTGTACACTACAACCACATCATTGATATAAAAAGACAAGCAATCCACAGCATTCATCTGCGTTATGTTAATCTAGAGAAAGAGTTGGTGACGTCATCACCAACTTATGCACTAGTCTTTCGATGTTTCACATTCCTATGTGAAACTCTGCATGATCAGTGTTTGTATGCCAGCTGAAGCTGAATGATGAGTGAGAACCTCACGATGGTCACTCATTGTTCAGTGGTTGCCTGCATTTATGCTGAATGATTATCATTCAGTTTCCCTCATTTGAACGATTTTCTGAACAATAATCATTCCGTCTAAACACGTCATTACACAGTTGAAACACTATCACCAAGTTATAGTCATATACCATTAATATTTAGAACCGCTTTATTGAAAAGAGGTACACCTAATTAGCGGCTCATTTTCTCATTTTGTTTAGTTAATGAGAATGTTGTCATGTGCAGTCACGTCTGTTGGTCCCCATAGGGAAGTAATGTTAAGCAGTGTACAAATAGCCATAAATATATTGAAGTGCTACAATGTATGGTACCCAAACAACAGTGATATACTGTACATTGGCCAATAATGCTTCCATACAATTATCTAAAAACAAGGTCATACAGCACCGCTATCACTACCACCACCACAATACTCTGCAAAAATAATATACTATACACTAACTAAATAGTAGAACTATGCAGTATCTAATACCAATATATAGTGACCGAAACAGAGTTAGCAAACAACAGTTCAATGCCTTAAATGGGTTGTCTCATGCCAAAACGTTTTTTTTTTTATTCAATAGGCCCCCCGTTCGGCGCGAGACAAACCCAAGGGATGGGTTAAAAAAAAAAAAGGTTTATTACTTACCCGAATCCCCGCGCTGCGGCGACTTCTTTCTTCCTTTACCAAGATGGCCCCCGGGATCTTCACCCACGATGCACCGCGGGTCTTCTCCCATGGTGCACCGTGGGCTCTGTGTGGTCCATTGCCGATTCCAGCCTCCTGATTGGCTGGAATCGGCACACGTGACGGGGCGGAGCTACAAGGACCAGCTCTCTGGCACGAGCGGCCCCATTCACCAGGGAGAAGACCGGACTGCGCAAGCGCGTCTAAAAACGCCAGAAGACAGCGAATTTAGACGGATCCATGGCGACGGGGACGCTAGCAACGGAGCAGGTAAGTGAATAACTTCTGTATGGCTCATAATTAATGCACGATGTATATTACAAAGTGCATTAATATGGCCATACAGAAGTGTATACCCCCACTTGATTTCACAAGACAACCCCTTTAAGTAATCTAATAACATGCTATATAAAACTGTAAATTAATGTGAAGACTTGAGATGGTTACAGACTTCAGATATTAGGCCAAAGACCACCATGTATGCAGTAATGAATTTAAGCTCCTCTTATCCAATAGAAATCTGTCAGCCCAATCTATAGTTCCAAAAGTATTACACCTACCATATTCAATAACGTAGTGTACAGTTTAATTTGCCAGCCATCTTGCAGATTTCAATTTCCATTTGAAGAAATTATTGACTGAGTAAATCCATATAAGATACATTAAGGAAATCCAAGTGGAGTGCATTTTCATATACATTCCTTGGAGGCTTACTTTCACATAGAAGAAATGGTGCCTGCTGCTTTTACACATGTAACAGTCTGTTATATGAGGTGTTAAAATCTCCCATGCGACAATTCTGATAACAGTCAATCATTCTGCATGTGCATCCTAGTGATATGGCCCTTAACGTATCAAGGATTCTGTTTTACAAAACATTTTTTAATAACTAGATATCAATCAGGGAAGTTTATTGGAATCTGTCTATATTCATCAGTCAGAAACAGACAGTATGGCTATATGTATAAAAGACCACACAAACAGAAGAAACGTCTAATTTCCGCTAATTTTGAAGCACAGAAAGAGAAAATTATTTAATTTTATAATCCAGCAGCTAAAATACTTACTACGGTTGGACCTGCAATATGAAGCACCAATAAGAATTAGAGGTAAAATTCACAGGAGATGAATGAGCCAATAGAAAGGCAGCGTAGAATAATTAAATTCCTGTTACCTTAGCCTTAGTAACCATTATAAATTAATATATCACTGCTAGACTAGTTGTTACACTGTTTCTCTACAGTGATTTGATTACAGTTTGCTTTAGCTCATTTGACTTAACTTTACTTCACCACAAGGATCGAAGATCTCTCCCATGACCTGTTTATACCCAGGAATACGATGGTAACAATAGGGTATCCTCTATGTCTAGAGGAAAGAAGGTTTCATCACCAACACAGAAGGGGGTTCTTTACCATAAGAGCAGTGAGACTGTGGAACTCTCTGACTGAGGATGGGGTGATGGCAAAATCGATAGAGGAGTTTAAGAGGGGACTATACGTCTTTTTAGAGCACTACGACATTACAGGATATAGACATTAAATAACCAGAAGGGTAGTTGATTCCGGTATCTTCTGACTGCAAGTCTTGCAGTCAGGTAGGAACTTTCCAAAATTTGATCCAGGGATTATTTTTACTGCCACTATGGAGTTGGGGAGACAATACCCCCCCCCCCCCGAAAAAAAACAAAAAACATTGGGTAAATTGGGTTCTGCCTCATTCTTTTTTTTTGTCTTCCTCTGGATCAACAAGGGGGGGGGGAGGTGGAAACAAGCTGAACAGGATGGACATTTGTCTTTTTTTCAGCCTATCATACTATGTTACAGCACATACCAGGCTCTTCTGGTGTTTTTCTCAGTCACTACCCTCCCAATTACTGCTGCTTTACTGAATACATCACAGTTACTGAGCCACAGCTCATCTGATACTTTCCTGCCTATGACTACTATACCAAATACTCTGCTCTGCCAGTTTATTGTTTCCAAACCCCTGGCTTTTTGACTACTTTCTTGCTTCACTGCTGGTACAGCATGGCTGTCCCCATAATCTTATGCAGAGAATAGAATAAAAACTTGCAACCAGGAAATAAAAATAGCCTAGTAAAAATACATTTCTGTTAGTATCATGTCAACATCCGGTGGTGCTATTTGCCTGGTACTCATACAGTTCCTTTCAGAAATCACAAAGTCATGTAGGGAAACGTGATGTTATGGTTATTTGTGATGTCAGTGTACTGCAAATTATTTAGAGATGAGGAAGGGACCAAATTGCTGTAATATGTATCAGCTTTGATATATGAACATGTCTACAAGGATGTAAAAAAATAATTTTTCTATTCCTGCCAACACAGCATTTTTTGTTGCCAATTGTATAATTGTACATCCCCGCCAATGATTAATATAATGAACATCAATTGCTTACTAAATAGCTATGCATTGTTCTTAATCCTGTACATGACATTAAATATGTAAGACGTTTAACAACTGAATTAGCTTTGTTTACATGTAAGAAAGAAAATGCCACCAATGCAATCAACAAAATTGGTATTGCAGAATTAAACTGCAGCAACTCACATTGATTTCATCTAAAATTGCCTGCTAATTAATTACTGTGCTTAAACAGTAACATGATACATGCAGGACGTAGTAGAACAGTAATTACTGCCTTTTTTATCCATACTGCTACATAAAAATACTACATATACATTAACAATATACTAAATTATAGAGTGGCACAATGGAAGTCATTATTATTGTCATGCATCTAAGTACATGAAAGAAGTTGTGTAGTTGGCAGAAGTATTCGATAAGTAAAGAAAATTACTAGTATGGACACAAGAGTATAGTTAAAGGGAATCTGTCACCATATTTTTGCAGCCCTCACTGAGACCACCGTAAGGTAGGGCCTGTCACACTGATTACATTGCTATGTCTCTTGTATGTATCTATGCAGTAGTTTTGGAGAAACCTACATTTTATTAGTAGTAGCCAGATACAGGGAAATAGTCCTGCATATTAATGAGCTGCAGCCTAGCCACACCCATCCTACCCTTCAGCCAATCATTGGCAGATCTCTCTGAACAGTAATAAGCAATCATAGGCAATCATTAGAGAGAGCAATAGGCATTAACAGTAGTCAGTCAGTGGCTGGAGGGCGGGGTGGGTTTTGCTAGCCTGCTGCTCATGAATATCAACTTCAAGTAGTACTCTTTGTATTTACTGCTACGGATAAAATGTAGTTTTTTCCAAAACTACTGCACAGATCCACACAGCTGACATATTGCTGTAATCAGCATGCCTGCTCTCAGATAGGGGCGCAAAAAGATGGTGGAAGAGTCACTTTAATATTCACAAAAAATATATGAACATATGAAAGTTATTATACTTAAGGGCAATTTCAAATCTCAACATCATAGAGCAGTGGTGGCAAATGTATGGCACGTGTGCCAGAGGCAGCGCGCAGAGCATTCCCTGCTGGCATGAACTACCATTGGCCACTCTCCATGATAGTGATTACCAACTGGGGTGCCGCAGCTCCCCGCTGGTAATCACGCAGTGGCGCTGCTGACAGTGTTGATCCTGGTGCACACTCTGATGTCAGTGTGCACCCAGGATCAGTGCTAAGAAGAGGAGGAGGGGCGCTGACTACAAGGAGGAGGTAAGCATATAGGTTGGGGGAGAACTATTACTACTGGGGCTATTGAAGGGATTAATATAATATTACTACTGTTGCTACTGAAAGGGTTATTATTACTGCGGCTGCTGAGGGGGTTAATATTATTACTGGGGCTACTGAGGGGGTTAATATTGGGGCTATTGTGGGGAATATTATTACTGGGGCTACTGTGGGGAATAATATTACAAATGGGGGTTAATATTATTACTTGAGCTGCTGAGGGGGTTACTAATATTACTGGGGCTACTGTGGGGTTATTATTATTACTCGGGCTACTGAAGGGGTTAATATTACTAGTGGGGCTACTGAAGGGGTTAATATTACTACTGAGGCGGTTATTACTGGGCCTGCTGTGGGGCTATTATTACTACTGAGGGCCACTGTGGGGTCACTATTACTACTGAGGCCACTGTTGGGGACACTATTACTACTGGGGCCACTGTTGTGGTCACTATTACTACTGAGGCTACTGTGAGGGACACTATTACTACTAAGGCCAATGTAGGGGTCAATATTACTGAGGCCACTGTGGTAGACACTATTACAACTGAGGCCACTGTTGGTGTCACTCTTACAACTGAGGCCACTGTTGGTGTCACTACTACTACTGAGGCTACTGTGGTGGATAATATTACTACTGAGGCCACTGTGGGGGGTCACTGTTACTGAGGCCACTGTGGGGTACACTATTACTACTGAAGCCACTGTCGGGGACATTATTACTACTGAGGCCACTGTGGGAGACACTATTACTACTGAGGCCACTGTTGTGGTAGCTATTACTACTGAGGCTATTGTGGGGGTGACTATTACTGCTGAGGCCACTGTGGGGAACACTATTTCTACTAAGGCCACTGTAGGGGACACTATTACTACTGAGGCCACTGTGGGAGACACTATTACTACTGAGACCACTGTGGGAGTCACTATTACTACTGAAGCCACGGTGGGTGTCACTATTACTACTGCGGCTACTGTGGGCGACACTATTACTACCAAGGCCATTGTGGGGGACACTGTTACTACTGAAGCCACTGTGGGGAGCACTACTACTATTGAGGGCCACTGTGCAAGACACTATTACTACTAAGGCCACTGTTGGGGTCACTATTACTACTGAGGCCATTATGGGGGTCACTATTATTACTGAGGCTTCTGTGGGAGTCACTATTACTACTGAGGCTACTGTGGGCGTCATTATTACTACTGAGGACACTCTGCACATGGCAGCATACCTCAAGCTGACTCAGGGTATGTTTACACATGGTGAAAACGCTGCAGAATGTCCGCATCAAAAATACAGTCAAAATCCACACTTTTGCTATGGATTTTGACAAGAAATCAGTTACATACCCACAGCTGATTTCATACTATGCAGCGCTCCACCTCATTCCCATGCAAATGAAGCTGCTAAAGTACTAAAATACTTTATACAAACAACTGCTAATTTTTCAATCTTTCAATTTGAAAGATTATCTTTGCATGTAAATTGACCTTTAGTCCCATATACTATGCAGAATCCAATGGAGCATGCTGCAGTTTTTTCAAGTGGCCTCTGCAGATGACCATTGTTATGTCGTGATCTGAACAGTCCCCTTGATGTTAATTACTACCCTATTCAAGATCAACATGAGACGTATCCTAAATCCAGCTGTGTGTATGAAATCTGAAGAGTAAGTGACCTTATACATGGCCAAATGATTGGGCATGACCATTGACAATATCAATCATTTGCCCACTCATCAGGCCATGTGAATATCCCCATAATAAGCTTATGACTAAATGAATACTTGTTTGTCAGATGATTGACTTGACTATGCTGCAGTAAAAATCATCATTGCCAGCAGCACATCTACCCGTGCAAACAGGGAATGTGTTGCCAACAACAATGAAAGTACATGGAAGGCGAATATTCGTAATAACGATTGTTAGTCTCCCATACAACTGACATCAATCTGTGTAAAGGCCATGTAAACAAGTGCTAATTTCATTGATCAGCACTCACTGAATAGCAGGAATGGGTCTATGTGAAAGGGTTCTAAAGTCACAAGCTTGGATGTTTGTTCAATAATTCTTTACTGAGTAGGAACTTCCATTTAATTCTTATGGCTTTATCAAGCTTTATGTTCTAACATCTGAATGTTATTATTGGATGAATGGACCATATATGTAGCTATTGTCATGCCAAGAAATTGAAAACTGAGTCTCATGGAATGTGCCGTAGTAGTGGAAACCCAGCCAATGCCAGGTATTTAAGCTAGCAGTAGTAGTAATAATGATAATAATAGGCAATGGAACTAATAGAACAACTGACGGGTTTTATGAATATTTAAAAAGAATGCAACACTAGCAAAACCTTTGGTATAGGAGTCTGTTGAGTTACTGTAAAAATTTGTAAAAGCTAGAATCAAACCCATTGTTGATCTACCATTTTCTAAATTATTGCCTATGTCCTTACTGTCTTTGTTGTAAATTAGACCTTTTCTTAAATTCCACAAAACTAATTAAGCCATAATTTCAGTCTTCTAATGCTAAGCAGGGTCAGATCAGTATCATTAATATTTTCATGATTTCTTAATGTCCCATTGCATCACATAAGGGTGTACTTGACCTTGTATGAAATTGTTTTACTATATAAAGTATGTAGTCTTATTTTTAAGTTGTCGAATTAAGCAACCTATGGGATTTTAATAAAATATATAGCAAAAATTCCTGAATACACAATTACTTTGACTGTTAGACCCAAATGACTTAAAATTCATTAAAATCCCCACAGATAACATAACTACTTTTTTATATCCCACTCTTGTGGTGCCAAGAAACCATAAGACTGTACAAAGTCATGGCTTAATTAAAAGGAAGTTACTACATTGTGAAAGACATATAGTTTTAAATATATTAAACATTTTTCATGGAAGTTACAATATCTAATGATGTATCAAATGTTCAAACAATGACAATAGCTATATGACATATTCTTGAGCTGAAACTACAGAATGTGATGTCTTTATACTTATCAGCCTGTCAGATGCATTTAATTCTTTTCTCAGATACCAATTATTGTGATTTACGTAATAAAAGAGAATGCTTAAAAACCTAACAACAAATACAGAGCCAAGAACAAAATGATGAAGTGGAAATAACTATCTTCAACATTTATATTGACAATAAACAGTAATCTATGTTGTAATACACTAGTGAGATATCACATTCAGGGCTATGAGTAAAAGGTCATACAAGTTTATTGGTTGCGAGATGGATAGTGAAGTCAACTAGTTTTTAATATTTTGTGAACTTGGTTCTTCATAACCTTTACTCTACTTTCTGGTTAATCTCCGTTTTGCGGGAATTAGATAGTATTTATAGGAAATAAGGGAGTGTTAATCCTGGTTAATAATCACTTAAGCATACAGGAAACTGTAAATGTTACGTCAATTATAACCTGATTATACTCATAAATTTTTGGAGTATGTCAAAGTTATGCCAACCAATTAACACATCTGATTAACTATATTATAACATGCCATTTTTTGTAATTTTTCACCACACATGTGAAAACTGTATATATGCTAAAGTCACATCGAAAACTTGATTTATTATTCTATTGGATTCATATCTGATGTATAATGGTTACTCATATAAATACACTTCAAGAGGATGGGTCAGTCCAGACTTTTATTGTAATTATCTAACATCTTTCTGGCCCAATTTTTGATCTACCTAAATAATAATGATTTCTATAACAGAGATAATAGTTCATAGGCTGACAATTATTATGTCTCACTTGATCATAAGAGCAGTTCCAATATCTATGACTCCAAATAACAGTAAGATGGCATAAACATGTGAGGTTCATACTGTTGCATTCTAAAATACATTAGATGAATCCATCTGCCTGACTAAAATGATTGGAACACTGACTGTGCATGCTCCACTAGCTCTCCATTAATTTTGACGTCACTATGGGTAGAGAAGTGACCCCCGCAGTGACAGGCAGAGGGGGATATGGGACTCCCTTTCTCAAGTTCAGCAGGGGTCTCAATTGTAAACTTCCCACTGATCAGCAAGTTATCTTCTATCCCATGGATAGCGGATAACTTTTGATCTTTGGTAGAACTCCTTTAACTAGAACTCTATATTATCCTACCAGATCCACTGTCCAATGCATATTAGTTGTAGATACAGTAACGTATTTGTAAGTATAAAAAAATGGATTTCTTGAATGTATAGACTGTAAATCTAAAAGTGGCCATTAGAGATGAGCGAGCACCAAAATGCTCGGGTGCTCGTTACTCGGGACGAATTTTTCGCAATGCTCGAGGGTTCATTTCGAGTAATGAACCCCATTGAAGTCAATGGGCGACAGGAGCATTTTTGTATTTCGCCGATGCTCGCTAAGGTTTTCATGTGTGAAAATCTGGGCAATTCTACAAAGTGATGGGAACGACACAGCAACGGATAGGGCAGGCGAGGGGCTACATGGTGGGCTGCATCTCAAGTTCCCAGGTCCCACTATTAAGCCACAATAGCGGCAAGAGTGCCCCCCCCCGCACTGTCAGCGTAAAGATCGTTCTCCTCTGGCACAGCTGTAACAGAGAAGAACGATGTTTGCCCATTGAATTCAATGGAGCCAGCAATACAGCAGGTTCCACTTAATGCAATGGGCTGCCGGCGATCGCAGGATGAATGGTCGGGAAGGGGTTAAATATATAACCCCTTCCCTGCAATTCATCCAGAAATGTGTTACAATAAAAATATATACCGGCGTATAAGGCGACGGGGCGTATAAGACGACCCCCCAACTGTCACCTTATACGCCGGCAATACAGTGGAGCAAAGAATAAAAATCATTACTTACTACTTCAGACGATCTGCGGCGCTCCTGCAGGCTGTCACTCCCTCCTGGTGTTTGCAGGCTCTTGCTCCCTCCTGGTTCCCGGCAGACTATTGCTTTCTCTACGAAAGGCTTGAAATCCCCGCCTCCAGAAACACAGCCAATCACAGCAATTCAATGACATCATTGTCATTGGCTGTGATTGGCTGAAGGCACATGTGTTTCTGGAGGCAGGGATTTCAAGCCTTTCGTAGAAAAAGCAATAGTCTGCCGTGGACCAGGAGGGAGCAAGAGCCTGCAAACACCAGGAGGGAGTGACAGTCTGCAGGAGCGCCGCAGATCGTCTGAAGAAGTGAGTAATGATTTTTATTCTTTGCTCCACTGTATTCCCGGCGTATAAGGTGACAGTCGGGGGGTCGTCTTATACGCCCCTTCGCCTTATACGCCGGTATATATTTTTATTGTAACACATTTCTGGATCAATTGCAGGGAAGGGGTTATATATTTAACCCCTTCCCGACCATTCATCCTGCGATCGCCGGCAGCCCATTGCATTCAGTGGAACCTGCTGTATTGCTGGTTCCATTGAATTCAATGGGCAAACATCGTTCTTCTCTGCTACAGCTGTTACAGCTGTGGCAGAAAAGAAGGATTTGTCTTCTATATGTTCTCAATGGGGTCGGCGCTGCTGCCGCCGGCCCCATTGAGTGCATATAGAGAAGATTTATGGCCTTTAGAAGGACCGTTGGGGTTCTTGAAGCCTACAATACTCCTAACACTCTCCCTATAGCAGCTCCAACACGATAGCACTTTCCCTCAACTAATGTCAGAATGCATCCATAGCGAGCCGCGGGAGGGGCAGATTTCAATACTCGGGTGACACCTAATCTCCCCAGCCACTCACTGCAGGGGGGTGGTATAGGGCTTAAACGTTGCAGGGAGAAGTTGTAATGCCTTCCCTGTCTTTCTATTGGCCAGAAAAGCGCACTAACGTCTCAGAGACGAAAGTGAAAGTAACCCGAACATCACGTGGTGCTCGTTAAGAGTAACGAGCATCCCGAACACCCTAATATTCGCCCGAGCATCAAGCTCGGACGAGTACGTTCGCTCATCTCTAGTGGCCATGTATTAAAAAAATAAAAGCTAGTCCTACTGCTCTAACACCATGCTAGCACTCTTGAAGCTAATGAAGCTTTTGTTTGACTGTGTCCGTAACACATATAGACTTAAATGGAGAGAGTCACTGGGCTCCTGACTCTGTAGAACTAAGGACAGGAGATCTCCATTCTCATGACAGAGGACAAAACCTGACCTTTAAGACATTTATGTCATATTGTGTGTTGCATAGCCCCTTAAAATTTAAATAATGCACCAAACAAACACATGTGATTTAATCACTCATCATAAAATTAGCAATCAACTACTTACAAATATGGCCAAATTTTGCTGGTAGCAAAAAGTGATAAGCACAAGAGTATTAACAGAAAATCCACTATATTGTCTAGTTTATAATAGCAAGCTTGTAGATGCTTTATTCATTTCTTGTGCAATAAGCATAGTAATTAATGTGAACCATTTTGCACTATCGTTATTCTACAAGACATGTCAACTCAAAAACGTTCTCTTAAGTCTGATGTAATCTAAAGCATGGGATATGCAGCACACAGCAATTGGAAGTCACTAGAGCGCTTTACACATTGGAATTCTAATTAAGAAGATTGAAGCGCTCCTAAAAATCAGAAAACTAATAATTTTAAATCATACTGCACACAGCAGTTCCTGAACCCCATTCACTTGCAAGGAGAAGTACTTATAAAAGACACTGAAGTGCTACAATAATTTCAAATAACTATGCATAACGCAAAGTAATTCTAAAGTGCTGAAGAGCTTCATTATTTTTAAGAAGGTTTTCAATATGAAAGTCAAACAGATTTCCAGTGTGGTTACAAATTGAACTGATTTAAAAAACCCGCATTCACATTTACTTGGCACATTAGGCAATAAAGAAATACATACACCCATGCTCCAATGACTTTCATGAGGGAGAAGGAATGAAAATGTCAGAGTGAGCAAATTAAAATCTTAATCTATTTAAGAATCAAGGGTCATGGAGTTAACTGATGTTTTTCAAACTAGTGTGAAAATTGTTTCTTGGTATGTCACTGACCTGTGTGTTGCTGAATGAAATAATTGCATTCAATGTAAGCAATTCTGTCTAGAAAGAAAGTAAAGAACATATGAGAGTATCACTTACAACCGTCTATGGAAATTTGTTCCAAACTCAGGAAGGTTGGTGGGAAGGATATGTAAAATAATTAGGCCATCATGTAACTACTTGGACAAGTGAAGTGAAATTTCCGAGTTGGTAAACATATTTTTTCACATTTAGCACTGAAGCTAACACAGTATTTCCCTTCTTCCATTCAAATTGTTGACTCAAACTGCTTCAATATGTCTTTACAAGATGTATTATTCATGCTTCTTATCTTATATGGACAGCCCTCTGTTTTATAGTAAAAATCTTTGTCTTTCTTTACACATGTTCCTTTTGCATTCATTTGTACATTTCATTATTATATCATCAACACTTTGAATGCATAACCATAAGTTTCTTTTAGGACTTTAGGAATCTCCATAAAGTCTCCTCTTTATTCGTTTACATTTAATCCCAATGGCACAAATATAGGGCCAGGTACCTGGTGGGGCTCTAATGACCCTCTGCCACATAGGAAAGCAATCACAACAGCATAAACAAAAACCCTACATTAGAACCTAACTTTTATTATTAGCAATTAAATCTAAAATATTGCAAAAAGCGTATATTTATACCATATCATCAGATAACAAGATGGACCTTACGGCTCTAATGATGTAAGATATATACAAACTCTTATTAAAATATCTACCTACTTAACAGCAGAAAACAATAAAACACATAGGGCAATACAGATCAAATGGACAAAATAAATCTGAAGCAAACCAATGAAATGTATGCATTACTCACAATTCAAACACATCATTTCATTGGCGTGAAGGTTAGCGATTGGTGATCATGACAGTCGGCATTCTCTCCCTGGATTCATTTTGTCCATTTGATCTATATTTCTCCGTGCATTTTATTGTTTTCAGCTATTAAACAGATGTATATTTTGATACAGTTTGTATATATCTTACACCATTGGAGCCGTAAGGTCCATCTTTTGATATGGTATATATACACATTTCGCACTATTTTGTTTTTTTTAAATAATAACAATAAAAGTTATGTTTTATTGTAGGCTTTTCAGTTGTGCTGCTATGATTACTTAAGACAATACCCTTAGATATTTAGTTTGATCTGTGATATGCACATAGGAAGGCAGCAGTATTATAAATGGAACATGGTTAGGTGCTCAGAATTTACATTACACATCTGCATAGTACATCTCTCAAAGGCTGCCACTTGCAGCACACTGGTATTCTGATCACAGAGATGCAAGAATATTAAGTTGGTGGTAAAAATGCTAAGTGCACACTATGGTTAGGCAAGGCTGTTAAGGAATATTGTGAAAAGGGATATACGGTAAATGGAGACTAGTGTTAACTGCATATAGATAGCAATAAGTGCAGATCTGAGGTTAAAATGTTTAGCCTCTTAGCCGTGATGAAGCTGGACAGGTAAAAATGTCAGGGAGGCTATTGTTCTCATTTAAATTGCAATTAAGATCCTCAAAGGTCTGTTACGTATTGCTACATATATACAGTAATGTGGTCTGGACACTCTGCAGCTGCCCAGATGCTATAATAATAATGCGTTAATGATCTATCATGATAGAGATTGACTGATGGTCACAATAATTGCTGATCTCACCTGATCATACTTTTAGCTGTTAAAATGTACCCTACAATCAAATTTCAATAGTGAAATAATAAAATTATTTTTTATAGAAGTAGATCACAGATCTATAGGGTTATTTATTGCCATTTGGGCAATTTGTTGTAGGCATTCATAACAATGGCTCTCAACCTGAGCACAATGGAACAGATTTATTAATACTGTCGAATGCTACCTTTACACTGTGCAAGTATGGTCCGATTAGTCACCAAGAAAGGTTGTTGAAGAGTGCGAACAGTAGCCAGTTGAAAACTTTTACACTGAATGAGAATTGTTCATCATTAGTGCTGCAAGAAATCATTTGGGAGAGGGGAGGAAGGAAGGGAAAGAGGGAGAGGAGGTGATGGAGTGAGGGAGAGAGGGAGGAAGAATCTCCAGGCAGATTCGTTAGCAAGTTGCTGAAATATAAATGACTATGCCTTTACACTAGGCAACTTTTCATCAGACAATGACTATTTAAATGAACTGAGACAAAATGATGACCGAATTATCTCTTGTCACCAAGTTGGTGGCAATGTTTGCATTTGCTCGTTCAAGCAGTTGTTCGACCAATAGTCATCCCATGTGAAGGTGCCTTAATAGTTAATGTAAATTTAGACCAGTCATAATAGAAATGCACCAAATTTATGACAGTGACTCATACTGGTTGATAAATGTGGTACACTTCTAGACACTTTTGTCTAAGTTTATAAAAACTATTAGTTGGCTTAATTTGCAGCTACATTTCTTGCCACAATTTTGGTTTATTGTTCAGCACTTCAGGTCAGGCCCATTTTCTATGAAACCATTCCCTTTCCTGATAAACCTAGCAACTTGTCAATCAAGGCAAAGCAAGTGTCTAAAACACAGAATTGTGGTACGATGCATGTAAACCAGGTTTTGGCACAAATTGAGCCCATGCATTTAGCTAAGTATCTTCCCGATATTTCTCCTAAAAAACATAAATTCATTGATGAATCGGCTCAACTCTATTATATGAAAGTATGTATTATTTATACATTATTTATAATTACTTAAAACCCTTCTGACCGGTATAACAAATGTATAGAACAAATTCTAATCAATTTTTATATTATAATTTTAGAGAAAAGTAACACAAATGTCCTTGGAATTTATCTACTATAGTAAACATTTCTATTTATAAATTACCCCAAGATACTTAAACATATTTTTAAAAGATTTGATGGAAAAACTGAACTTGTCTCTGAAGATTTTCCAAATCTTACATCTGAGACTAAAAAGAAGCATGAACAAGGGCGATATTTCAACTTCAAACGATGTAGTAGGACACAGAGTGTAAAGAATGCGGTGAGTGGTGAGACCTACGTGTTCATAGGTTTGAGGAGCTGATTCCGTTTCTCTTAATGACATAGTAACAATATAACATCACTTAGAAGTGATGGGGCCGGAATTCATTTAAACAAACAACTAAACTGAGCTATTTTTCCAGTCAGATGTTTAAAAGTCCTTCTTACCATGTGATCACAGATCTGTACTGCAGCATATGAATGTTTTGCATGTTATTTTCCACTTATTTCCTCTTAATAAAAAGAGATTGTTTAAAAAAAAAGATCTTTCCATAACAGGATAAAAGCCTTAAAATATTATAGAGTTTTTCAATGGTCTTCCTATATTTAATTGTAGTTCTGTTTGGCAGTTTAGAGTGGTTGCTGTAGTTTTATCCGCTCCTGGGAAAGGTTTGTGATAACCAATATTCGAAAGGTTATGGCACCTACAAGGATGTACTCAAGTGAAGTCCTGAATGGCAAACATGCAATTTCATGTAATAATAGGTCTACTGCTGTATAACTAGGCAGGCTTGCCATTTAGGAATCTGAAAATGAAGTGATAATCCCTTTCTTTGCTGTTGTATCCTATAGATCATACGGGCTGTTGCAAAGCTAAGCTGATAAAATATAACAAAAACTATAAAAACGGCTGATTAAAATTCATGCCAATCTAACAGAAAAGGCAAATCAAGGACTTCTCAAGTGGCAGAATTACCGTTGGGCTGTGAAGAAAAAATTAAATGAGCACAGATCTACTATTAAGACATATGTACAGGGGGAAATGTGCCAGGAGGAGCTAAGAGAGGAGCAGAAAAAAATGATTTGGTGAGACTGATTGATTTAGGATAGCTGGTTTTAGGTATATGGAAGAGATATGGAAAAAGAAAAAGAGCAGACTGTTACTATAGGAAGCATATTGGATTAATCTTCTAGACACAGTTTATCCTAATGAGCTACATGAGATGTGTAACCTGGATGTCTTCCTGTGGATTGAGAAGGTACTTGCTATATATAGAAGTGAAGGGGTGGATTTATCATCTTTTGATGCCAGATGAAAGTAATAGATCTACTGAAATCAGCAAAAGGGAATTAATTCCTCATTATTAATGCTGTGATACAATTTTGTATGTGTTTTTAAGAGATGAAAGTAATCGAGATTTTGCATAAATACTGGTGGTTGCACAACGCGCACACCTGAAGGAGGGGGAGGAGCCCCCAAAAGATTGCTGTTATGGTAGGCAACATGTGTCCACCTTGCTCGCTACCTCTGGACTTTACCTCTTGGTTTGCTTATGGACTGAACACACTAAGGTGATTAATATTGATAAATGTATATGAAGAGGATTCTTACTTCTATAAAACATTTTATTGCCAGATAGGCTGCTAGTGCTTCCACATTTCTGTGCAGAGGAAATGCAGACTCAGGGCTGTTTCACATGAGCGCATATAAGGCGCGTTTTTACACCTGGGCATATATACATGCCCATGAGAGGCATTGATTTTCAATGTATCCATTCACACGGGCGAATAAATGGCGCCTAAATGCGCCAGTAGTATGAAAATTAGAACATATACGTGGCCAGCACATATACGCTTAGCCAAAAGACAGTTCTGGAACTATCTTTTGGACAATATACGCTGGTGGGTCCTATAGACTCCTATGGGAGCAGGTAAAGAGTATGGAGGGGGAGGCATTTATGCAGCATCCAACGCTCTGAAAAGCTTACAGGTGCCTCTATATAGGCATTGAATGCCATCCCGAGGATTTTGGCAAAGCGAGGGATTTCCGGGGTGAAGCTAAAAATGACGCTCACGGTTGTGTGAATGGACGAGAAAACACTGTCCGTGATGGCGGAAAAACGCCCATTCAGGCGCTTATACGGAGCGGGCATAAAAACGCCATCGCCGTTTATGTGCTCGTGTGAAAGAGCCCTTATGCTGGGACCAGTGAAGTTAATGGATGACACACTTTGCTACTTTGACTAACAAAGGGGAATCCCAAGTAGTCAATGACTTTTTGTAGAAGCAATCCTTCACACATTATTTGTCCAATAAAGTATAGGCGTGAGAGTAGATTTATCAAACATAATAAAAGTAGGAACATGTATGTCATAAACTTGGGCTAAAAATCTAAAAGGGCCAAATAATTAAAATTACTCATAGAATGTTAGTGACAGGCATGCATTTTATAATGTGGCAAATGGGGATCAGACAGCCTTTTAACATATAATTAATCAGCTTTATGAACATGCCCCTTCAATGTTAGGGTTGAGATTATAAAGAAATGGGAGCAATCAAGAACACCTTGAAATCTGCTGGAAAAAAATTAAGAACTGATGTATCTCAGTGGTAATTATACCCATTTCACTTTACACATTACTAGGATACCGTCTTTAACAATAAAAGCTTATGAAATTGTATTTGGCAGGACATTCTGTCAGCACAGCAATCTATTGCTCATTGTTCAATTATAGCATTACATAATATCAGAGAATGCCAAAGAAGCCGAATAATATTTGTTTAATATTTTCATTTTAGCATTAGTAGTTGAGTGTATTTTGTACTTTACATGCAGTATAAGCATGTAGGAACCTGTTTACATGGCGGATTTTGCAGCAATGTTGACATGCAATCTGCATGGAATCCGTACTGATTTTGCATAGATTTAGCATCAAATATGAAGAATAGAAGAATCTATGCAAATAACTGCTCCATGCATTTTAAAAGGAATCAGATTTTTCCGGTACGGATTCCACCATATAAATAGGGCCTAAGGCCTCAGTCACACGGGCGCATCTGATCCGTACACCGGCGCCGATGCACCCGTGTGACTGACAGAGGACGGCCGTACCTGAAGACGGCCGTCTCTCTCCAGCGCTGCTGAAAGAACACATGACCGGCAATGGAGCCGGTCACATGTTCTTCCTCCCGGCGCTGCAGAGAGACGGCCGTCTTCAGGTACGTCCGTCTCCTTCCTGCAGTACCACGGGCGCTGATGCGCCCATATGACTGAGGCCTCAGACCCTCTGAATGCACGAAAAAAACATGCATGTTTGTTTTAGGTAATACTTTTACTGGTTATCTGGGAATATCTGTGATTTGTACCTACAAAGGGACCTCTGACAGCAGAACCACCTGTATATCCCTAATTGAGGCCCTGTAAAATCCCTACATTGTCAGTTTGCCACTGTCCAATCAGTGTTGACAGCATTAGACTGTGTAGGGAAACACCAAATTGGTAAGGGGAATGGTAACATCTAGAGATGAGCAAGCATGCTCGGATAAGGCAGTTACTCGAGCGAGCATTGCTCTTCTTGAGTAACTGCATTCTCGTTCAAGCAGGTTTGGGCCGGCAGCGTGGGGCGGCAGGGGAGAGCGGAGAGGAGAAGGGGGGGAGAGTGAGAGAGATCTCTTTCTGTCCCCCGTGACCCCCGCTTACCCCTGCCGTCCCCCCGAGCCTGCTTGGACGAGAATGCAGTTACTCGAGAAGAGCGATGCTCGCTCGAGTAACTGCCTTATCCGAGCGTGCTCGCTCATCTCTAGTAACATCCAGTTGTCAATGTATTTACACATTTCCAGAAGGTACACAAGCTGATAATTCAGGATAGCTGACAGGCCCTCTGTAAAATGATCATATACATAAAAAATGTTTATTCTATACAATATTTACAAATTAAAGGAGATGTAACAGTTTGGCTATTAACCCCTCTCCAATGAGCACTGTACATGTACAGTGCAACTCTGGTGTCATTGTATGGAGTGGGCTATCAAAGATAGCTGACACCCAGCTTCAATGACCAGTCTGAGATAACTTTGTTCCTTTAGATGACCAATAGAGAGGGGGGCTCCTTTTAATTAAGAGCATCTATAACTTGGTTATAGTAATGAGCTTGATTATTGTTCATTTATCTCTGTATATTTGAATGCAAAACTGACAGATACCTAATAGGCCTCGACTAAGCGTCCTTTTACATCTGGCAAATTTTTCAGCCCACTATGATGAGCACCAATCAATATACATGTCCTTTAGCACTTAGTTAATTTTCAGATAGATGGGCCAAGAATCAACTTTGGGGGGGCGAGTGATCATAGTCACAATTGTGCTCCCCCAAAGACTGTCTGGACATCTCTTCATTCACACGAGGAGACATAGAGATGATCAGTAAGCATTTTTATGCTTGAAAGTCATGAATCAGCCAACAAATGAGCACTTGTTTCAATGGACCGATTGTTGGGTGAATGAACTTGTTAAAGGGCTGTGTAAAAGGACCCAGGCCCTTTGTTAGGCTTCAGCTGCCATACATAACTGTCCACCCCAAGACAGGATCAGAGTGAATTAATACCAAAGGGCACTGTTGACTGTGGTATTTAAGGGGTTGAAAGGCTGAGACCGGCTCTACTTTTGATCTTGGCTATTGCTGTCCGAGAAGAACTGTCAAGCATTGCTGTCTTTCTCCAGGAGATATTATGGGCTCAACTCTTGTGTCTATGCATCACAGCTCCATAAATGAAGGGCACAGTGCATTAAAAAAACTGCTGCCTATGACATACATTTACAATACGGGGCAGCATAAGGAGTTCATAGCAAAGCACAGCAACATTATTATGAACTGCTAACAGTGCTAAATGGTCATGTTGCATTGTATGTTTGTTTAAGTGATAATGGTACCTATATAATTTATTTAAGCCGTTAATAACGGTAAATATCTAATTCAGATTTCATTGATCTGTGGCAAGCTCCAGTAGCCATTTTAGTTGTGGCATTAATTTACATTGGTCTAATAACATTTCCTTGCTATATAAGTGGTTTAATGATTTTCTGTGAGGTAAGGTTGTGAAAGCACTTTGAAAATGAACGATAGCTGTACAAAGGAATACAGTCAATATTTTAATCTAATGGGAAGCCTAAATATCCAACTGTAAATGTATGTGTTGTGTAGTATTAGTTGTTCCTTACAATGCTTTACCATATGTTTCTGGATAGTCTTCTTGATAGCTGATGCACGTTCAATGTACTAAAGTAATTTATTTTGATTTTAGCAGGGATATAGAGCTTATGCAAGAGGCAGTATATGCACTTTGATAAAAAAAAAAAAGATGTCCTACGATTGTCTTATCATAAATACTATCTTTACTATTTCTGTAAATAAAGGGGTTCTCCACTTAAGGGCTCGGCCAGACGAGTGTTGTTTTTGGGTGCGCAAAAAGAGCGCTTCTAAAAGAACCAATGGGTTCCTATAGAAGCACTCACATGAGAGAATGCAATAGCGCAAAACGGCGTGCACCTAAGATTGGCTTTCTTTGGTGCACGTTGTGCAGGAGTTTCCATTGACTCCTATGGGAGCAGGAGTTAATGGAAACGTCTGCATTCGGAATAGATTCCCAACAGCTTACAGCAGGGCATTTAAAACCTGCTGCCCAAAAGCACATTTTAAATATCCCGCTGTAAACTCCTGTTAGTCCCAGTGGGGATGAGGGGACTCCCTGAGGGTTCCATTAATCCTTGCGGGGACTAACAGAAATTTACAACGGGCAGCACCTTTTAAATGCTCTGCTGTAAGAAGCAGGGTATTCCTCCAGCCCCCCTGCTGGGCAATTCCCCAACAGCGGCAGCAGTAGGGGACTCCCTCCCCCTCTTTCCCCAAGAGATTTCCCTATAGCGGGGAAAGAGAGGGGGTGAGGTTACAGGAATTTCCCCAAGGGCTTGCCCTGATAGCGTGGGGAGAAGTCGGGGCCCTAGCCGCATCCTCTAGCTACGCCCCTTCTACATTTTGCTATTGGGAATCCCTGTGAGACTCTCTATAGCCCTGCCCACTCTCTCTGCGCTATGGGGATCTCACTTGGGTCTTCTGTGCATGAAAAAATTGCCCGTTCGTGTGATTTTGGCAGATGTGAGCAGCACTTTTTTTCTTTACAGTGATAGGGCCCAAGTGGCTAGACGCACCCTGGCAGCAGTGGAGAGGTAAGTATGTATTATTTTTTTTACTTTTTACTACAAATAGGATTGATTTTCAGGGAAGGGCTTATATTAAAAGGGGGTTGCCGCTATCCTATTGCTTTCAATAGGGCCGCCAGCAGTGGTGACCCCATTAAAAACAATCAGAGCACTTGGTGATTCTCTGTCACAGCTGTTGCAGGGGATTCTTCACTCCCCGCGGGAAGTCCCTTTGTCACTGAAAACTGTGACAGTGCTGTCACAGTGTTCAGTGATGAGAGGACTCCACGCGGGGAATATTGACGTGCAGTATGGACCTATGTGTACATGCATGTCCTATCTTTTACAGGTGCGCGCGTTTGCATGCGCGTGAACATACCATAGGGAACCAATAGTTCTAATAGACACGTGGTTATGTGCGCACATATGTACGCACATAAACAAGCTTGTCTGAATGCACCCTCAGAAATAAGACGTACCCAAAGATGGTGAAATTTCGTTTTTTCAATTTCACTCCACTTAGAATTTTTAAAAGGTTTTTTTAGAACGTTATATGGTACATTATATAGCACCATTGAAAAATACAACTTGTCCCTCAAAAAAAAGAGCTCAGATATCTACATTGATGGTTAAATAAAAGAGTTATGATTTTTTTAAAAGGTGGGAGAAAAAAACAAAAATGGAAAAAAAGGGCCATGTCTTTAAGAAGTAAAAGGGATGTTCACATGGGGCAGATTTTCCGCTGTGAATTTTGATGTAGATATGCACCAAAACATGCATCACAATCTGCACCATTTGGGGCAGATTTTCATGTGGATTTTTGATAGGATCTGCACACTTTCAATTGAAAAGGTGAAGTCTGCTGCTAATCTATATCAAAATCTGCACCAAGAACAGCACCAAATCTGCTACATGTGAATGGATCCTTGCTTGCTACAAGCACATCTCTCTGAGTAATAAGGAAGATGAGCTGCTGACAATGCAATCTATGTGGCGACAAACGGTCGTATTGGGATGCATATTATGTATTACAGTCGTTTGTCCTCATGCTAGTGATCCTCTGTTGCATGTAAATGGAAAAAATGATCAAAGATCAACATGCTATATTGTCAATTAGTGCTAGGTAAATTGGTAGAGAATCTGTAACCTGTACCTGTGTTTGTTACATCTTTTCAATGTTTATACAAAATACTCAAAACTATACAGTTTTAGTAACCCCTTCATGACCAAGGACGTAAGGGTATGTCCTGGAGCATCGTGGTATGTATGAAAAGAGGTCGCGGGGTGACCTCTCTTCATACAGCGCGGTCATCAGCTGTTTATTACAGCTGACACCCGCAGGCAATAGCTGCAATCAGCCGTGCGGCCGATCGCAGCTATTACCCTTTAAGTGTCGTTGTCAATTCTAACAGCGGCATTTCAATCCCCCAAACGATGTTCGGGGGTGCCATACAGCCATCCTGTGATGAGATCGTGGAGCCATGCAGCTGTCATTGCAGCCGGGGGCTGCATTAGCAGACTGCCTATCAAGCCATCCCCGTGGGGTGGCTTGGTAGACTGCCTGTCAAATGTCAGTATGTCATAATGCTACAGCATTATGTCATACTACAGGAGCGATCAAAGCATCGCTGGTTGTAATCCCACAGGAAGTCTTAAAAGAAAATTAAAAATAAAATCAATAAAGTTTTATTAATTGTAAAAAAAAAGTTATAAAAGTTCAAATTACACCCCTTTTGGGATATCTATAATTAAAAAATCTAAATCATAAAATAAAAATACATATTTGGTATTTCCGCGTCCATAAAAGTCCGATCTATCAAAGTCGTGCATTATTTTCCCCACACGGTGAACATTGTTCAAGAAAAAAATAAAAACGTCAGAAATGCACTTTTTCAGTTACCCTGTCTCCCAGAAAAAATGCAATATAAAGCGATCAAAAAGTCGCATGTATTCTGAATTACTAACGTAAACTACAGGACATCCAGCAAAAAATGAGCCCTCACACAACTATGTCGACGGAAAAATAAAAAAGTTATTGCACGCAGAAGATGGCGGCAGAAAATAATTTTTTAAAAGTAGTACAGTACATAGTGCTCTACCAATTTAGTGGAATATTTTAGGAATCTTTTTTCAATACCAATTATTTAGTGCAATATTTACAATGCTATTATATCTACACTATATGAGAGGATCCTAGATCCTCAATGTTCAAAAGTTGGTTTAAGGTAGTATAGTTCAAGGCATCATGAATTGAAAATATCAGTTAGCACTTACAGTTCTCCACAAACTGCAGCCTGTAGCTGTCTCACAGATTCAGAACAAACCTGCAACTATTTAATATTTCATGCAAAATATCTCTGTAGTGGCCCCTAAAAATTTCATTGTTAGCTGCCTCTACTGGAAAGGCCAAAGGTCAATTAGCTTATCTTCCTTAGATATGTTGATACCATTGTATCTGCATGGGATCGAATAATATAGTGTGGTTGAATAAAAACTTTTCTGCATTAAAGTAATTTTTTGTAATTTTCTAAAAGTGCTTTTACATGGGATGACCTGTCGGGCAACAGAGGCCCTTTTACATGGGATGACCTGTCGGACAACAGAGGCCCGACAGGTCGTTACAGCGATAATCGTTCCCTTGCTTTTACACAGGAATGTGCATCGCTGAATGATTGGAGGCGGGTTGGGTTGGGGATCGTTGTGGCCCATCCGCCTCCATGCACAGTAATCAGACAGTCATTCATAAGTGAATAATTGCCTGTTTACACTTAATGATACGTTGTTTACGTTTCTGCATACAGAAACTGAATGACGAACGAGAAGGGTGAGGGCTTACTCACATGAGCCCATTGTTTTCAGTGGGTTCATTCTCATTTTTGCTTTTGTATGTGACATGCTGTATTTTGTTGTCCCACGCCGGTGTGAGTGCTCCCTGGCAGCGCAGAAAGTACAGTAGAAAGTGCAGGTATGTGTGTGATAGTGCAGTTTTCACAGTGCAGAAAGTCATGCTACACGATATTGCAAGCGTTTCTGCATTTACGCTCGTCTAAAGGAGCCCTAAGACTTCTCGTTTGTCCTTCAGCTGCTGCATGCATTTACATTGAACAATCGTCAGATTCTCACTTGATCAAGGGAATCCAAACAATAATCCTGCTGCGTTAAATAACCTTAAGCCATAAATTTTCTTTTAATTTGCATATTTAGGTAAAAGACGAGGCAGTAACTGAGCATATTCTTTATGTGATTAAGAAAAGACAAAAAAACTGCAAACAAATAAACAATACTGATTATCAGTAGGGAACAATTTACAGAGAAAAATAATTTGCCAGCAGTCATTAATTCCACATTATCATTAGCTAAAAATATCTAAATCTCAAAAAAGAACACTATTAATTTTCAAGGTTGATTAGCATATAATCAACTTCACACATAATGCAAATATACTGTGTTATACCATACAATGCCCGTTCTAGATTAATAATCAGACAAATAATGCTGTACCTTTAAATTCATAAACATAAACTGTTTCCAAATACAGAAGAAGTGCAAGTCTTACAAAATAATACCCCTCTTCTTTTGGTCTCGCTCACAGGAGCGTGTTTTTAGCGCAGTATAGGCGCATGAAAAGATCACGTCTAATAGAACCAATGGTTTCCTATGGTAGAGTTCAGATGAAGGAATTTTAGATGCACAAAAAGCTTGCACCTAACAAAGATAGAACATGCGTTTGCAATGTCCGCATCTAAGGTCCATGCTGCGAGAAAATATAGGACCTGACCTATCTTTGGTGCGTGATGCGTGGAAATTTTCTTAGACTCCTATGGGAGGAGGATAACATGCACCATGCAGCTCCTGATTGTGTGAATGGGCAATTTCACTGCTAATTAAGCTAGAGACTTAAAGGGGTTGTCCCGCAGCAGCAAGTGGGTCTATACACTTCTGTATGGCCATATTAATGCACTTTGTAATGTACATTGTGCATTAATTATGAGCCATACAGAAGTTATAAAAAGTTTTTCACTTACCTGTTCCGTTGCTGGCGTCCTCGTCTCCATGGTGCCGTCTAATTTTCGCCGTCTAATGGCCAAATTAGACGCGCTTGCGCAGTCCGGGTCTTCTTCTCTTCTCAATGGGGCTCCGTGTAGCTCCGCCCCGTCACGTGCCGATTCCAGCCAATCAGGAGGCTGGAATCGGCAATGGACCGCACAGAAGAGCTGCGGTCCACGGAGGGAGAAGATGCCGGCGGCCATCTTCACCGGTAAGTATAGAAGTCACAGGAGCGCGGGGATTCAGGTAAGCGCTGTGCTGTTTTTTTCTTAAGTCCCTGCATCGGGGTTGTCTCGCGCCGAACGGGGGGGGGGGGGGTTGAAAAAAAAAAAACCCGTTTCGGCGCGGGACAACCCCTTTAATAGCTTGAAATTGCCCATTCACGCCATGTTCTCCTAAGCCTTATGCGATTTATTTGCGATATAATTACAGCGTGAAAAGCATGCTTGTCTGAACGAGCCCTTATAGACATTCACCAGTGTCTATAGGCAAATGAAGTCTATAGTCCTGTGGCACTATGAATACATGCTCCTGAGTTGAAAATATGAACGGATGAACGCATAGATAGATAGATAGATTGATAGATAGATAGATTGATAGATAGATAGATAGATAGATAGATAGATAGATAGATAGATAGATAGATCGATCGATAGATAATTAACCCCTTTTTGCATCATGTTAATTAAGCCCAGGTAGTTCCTATACTATGCCATACTAATATATTATGGTGCAGGGATGTAGTGGACTTGAGAGTTGTGCCCACACCATGCATAGCAAGTGTTAGCTGTAACATAGAGCTGGCACCCTTCTGGAATGACTATTTTATGAGTTAGCTCTTTCCCTGATGGGAGTGGGTGCAGGGAAAAGGGCCAGTAGATGGCCAGAGAGGCCTGAGATCAAGAGAAGGTCGAAGAGACCACCAAGAAGGCCCAAAACATGTTAGAAAAAGAGCCAACACTACAGAGAGTTGCAGATGGCCACACATATATGTGCGGTCCCAAGAGAGCTAGCATCCTTAGGTGGGAGGAGAGAGAACCTCCATTCCATTGCCAAGATGGTAACAGATGCAGAAATGTCCAAGCAGCAGATCAGATCTATGATGAACACACATGGGTGAAGGAGGAGTCTTCCTTCCCGCTATACTGCATGCTGAGAGAGTGCTGGGAACCAGGAGGAAAGATAGCAACAGGTATAGTGCTGCCAGGTTACAGGAGTTAATGCTTCCGCTCATGTGTCAACCTCTATGGCCATGGAACTGCAGGATGTATGATGCCTGAGTGAGTAAACATTGCTGTGAGGTAGGAGACCCCAAGCCAAGCCAGTCGCCTGCGTCATTGGTCCTATATCAGGGAAGTCCTCCTTAGGACTGAAGGCCCTTTTACACGAGCACTGAGGTCACCACTAAGGTCTTCAGCACTCGTGCAGAGCATTTAAACTGAAAGACCTCCCACTGGATCGCGGTCTTCTCGTCCACTTCTTCATTAGCATTTTACCATCTATGGAAAGCACTAAGTTCGGAACATTTACAAAGACAAGAAGCCAGCGAGCCAATGAGGTTTTTTAAGCTGACTGAAAAGTCTGCTTAAAAATCTGTGAATGACAAGTGAGCAATTTTTTCGCATTCACACTGAGCGATTATCACTTAAATTTGTTAATTTGAACAAATTTTAAGCGATAATTGTTTTGTGTAAATAGGCCTTAACCATAAGAGACAAGAGACTTTGTAAATATATTAACTCTTGAGCATACAAGGCCTGTGGACTGTATCCTGTTGTCAGTGACTGTGTTTGTTTGCAATATGGTTCCAGAGAAAGAAGGAGCCTGTCGGTACATGCTCAGACTTAATGGCTGGAGAAAAGGATTCCTTGAATATTTCCCATTTGTTAATCAAGAAGGATAACAGTTAAGGTTAATCAGTGAAGGAATTCACTGATAGTGAACAAATTGGCCACAGAGCAGTATCACTGAAGAAGTCACAAGCAGACATGATATACCACAGCTAAGCTCTACAACAATGTTTGATCACCAGGAACATCTCAACAACACCTACTTGATGCTTGAAGATCAGGAAAATTGAAGCCAGAGGAAAAATATGTATATGTGTAGCTTGCCGGAGATCATTGCAAAAGAAGGCTTGATGATGAACATATGAAGAAATTTACAATTGAGTACATTCACAGTGCTCCTAGGCTGAAATCAGCTCCTAATAAACCTCCTCAAGGCATCATATGCTTTCTCCACAGTTACTTTAAAAGAGCTGCAATCACCCAAAATTATGCAAGAAGGGGTGAAAATGCAGCTGTTCAAAGATATTGCTGACAGCACATCAGCCTAGAGAAAAATTCTAAAAACTCTGACAGAGGCCTAAGAGCTAAGGCTCTATATGTTGGCTCCTGCAGCTATCAAAAGATGATGCCAAATGACAATCTGCACATGAGACGACCTCACCAAAACAGAAGAAGTTTAGTATCGCACACAAGTTTAACCCAGGACAAGAACATGCCTGTGAGGCCTTAGTCACACGGGCGTTTTTTGCCGCGATTTGCGGATCGCATGATGGATGCGCATCCGCAAATCGCGTGACCGGGGCCGAAAAATCGCCCGAAAAAACAGCTCCTAGCCGCGTTTCATTAGCGCTGAGCCAATCAGGGGCAGCTCTCACTCACACCCACTCACACCCACTGCAGGCCGGCCGCGCTGAACTCCGTCTGCCCGGACAAGGTGAGTATATATATTTTTTTTATTTTTACACATTTCTGGATGAATTGCAGGGAAGGGCTTATATATTTAAGCCCTTCCCGACAATTCATCCCGCGATCGCCGGCAGCCCATTGCTTTCAATGGAGCCGGCTGTATTGTCGGCTCCATTGAATTCAATGGGCAAACATCGTTCTTCTCTGCCACAGCTGTTACAGCTGTGGCAGAGAAGAATGATTTGTCTTCTATATGTTCTCAATGGGGTCGATGCTGCTGCCGCCGGCCCCGTTGAGCGCATATAGAGAAGAGAACAGGAATCGCAGATCGCAGATAGGTGCGATCTGCGATTTCTGTTCTATAATTTATCGGACGAGCGCATAAAAAGTGCTCATGTGTCCGATACCATTGCAAAGCAATGGTTTTAAAAAATCGCCGGACGCATGCGCATGAGCAAATCGCGCGAAAAAACGCCCGTCTGACTAAGGCCTAAAAGGTTTTTTTTCAAAATTTCACATTGTTACAGAACACAATAGTGTTATATATAATAGTATATATACATTGTAGCCTGATGTGGTGTGGTTTGTTATCAAACAACTCTTCCCTCATGTTGTATGCATTATGTACCACTACACACTATGTCTCATCATCACCATAGCATCTACAACGAACTTTATTCCTCACGTCATCTACATCCACATTAATAAGTGGCACAAGACTACCTCTCTCAATCAAACACACAAGCATACATTGCTATATCTACATCTTTTTATCAATCATCTGCTGGGGTTCCATGACAATGGTTTCACAAAGTGTCAAAATCTTGATTGAACAAATTCCAAACTTAAGTGATGATACATCCTTCAATATACTGTATAAACTTGAAGTGTTTGAATCAGCTGTACTAATAAAGAGGAGGAGGATTTCCCTGAGTTTCTTGGAAGCTTCATCTATAACTTTATATTAAAATTAGTTCTCAGCAGACATTCTTATGTGCACAGCTTAGGTTCTGAGTACTTATTGTCGAAGGCTTAATCAGAGTCTCCATCGCAGAGTTTATCATATCTGGCAGGAAGAATGCCACATTATGCAGATCTATTTTTTCTGTTACACATCCTGCATCCAAGCTAGAGATGGCCTAACAGGGTACTAGAGCCTCCCTTCTAATGCTCAGTTTTTTGCAATTAATTGTCCTTTTGCTTTGATATTGTAATCATTTACTTATAGCAATGCTACAATCACACACATAAAGTTTCATTTGATTCCGACAATGCTTTCTAGGTGCTTTTTTTATTTTTGATAATGAGTAATAATAACAATGAGGAGGACCAAGCTGCGCAAGGAGAAAGAATTTTGGGTATTAAAAATGGCTGATGCCTTTGGATTATAGATTATTCCAAGGATATTATAACATATTTCCTGATGGAATACATAAAATTTACAACAATTAATGTTTGAAGTCTCAATAACCTCCAGGAGCAAAGCATTTAACTTATTGAAAACACACAATGTGGACATTGTGTTCCTTCCTGAGACATAATTTAGACACAACTACACTCCATAGGTGCCAAAAAGTCTTTTTAACAACTGGTTTCACAGCACACCTTCTTCAGCCTCAATAACAAATAACAAAAACATTCATTTTACCGATATGGTCACTCAATCAGATCTAGATGGGAGATATGTTTTTATGAAAGGGAAAATTGTCCATTCTACAATCTCTTTGTGGCATATGCCCTAAACACAAAACAAATTCCATGGTTGCTGAAGGTTCAAAACGTCAAACAACTTGCAGTTGATTTAGAGAGGGGGTGTATATGAACCTGGTATTGAACCGGTCTCTAGACTCTACATCTAAGAAAGCATCATAATCAACAAGGCAAATAAAAACACTTACTGTAAGTTAGTACTGACAGAGCTTCATCTGAAATGTCTGCATGGCATACTACCCCTCAAAAAAAAGATTATACCTACTTTTCTCATGCGCATCAAACTTGGTGATGACGACTGCTTCTGGCAGCTGCATGCATTAGAATACTGGCCCTGACAAGCAGCTGATTGGTGAGGATCCTAGGAAGCCGATCCCCACCGATCTGCTATTGATGACCTAACTTGAGAGGAGGTCATCAAACTTAGAACTATGAGAACCCCTTTAATCGTACTTAGACCAGTTATTTTGTAAGTAACTATACCTGATAAGGTTGCCAACTTTTACCGACCTCTTTTCATATTTGTTATGGAAATTTTAATCTGAAAAATAGGACAGGATCTTTAACGGATGCTTTATTGCTGCTAATCACAAATCCGCAGATCTTTTTAACCTCTATCTCACAAATTTTTAAGGATTTGGTCAGATTTCAAATTTTAAAATCAATTATAGCAAGCCTGAAACCACTAATATAACTGTTCCCGACAGCAAATTAGAAGACATTAACTTACTTTTTAAGTTAAGATTTCATTAATTACCTAAATACTAAATTACACACTAATCCGGATAAGGCCTAATTCACAGTAATGATTTTTTCATCCAGGTTCTGTCTGAGTTTGTGACTGAGTAAACGCAGAAAGAACTCAGTCCCATTAAAATCAATGGGGCTATTCAGACAAGCGATCTTTCACGCGGACCATTGGTCCTCATGAAATAAATTGCAGCATGTCTTATTCTTATTCAAGCAGCAAAGACAGCCCATGGACTGGGTGTCCATGTGTTGTCCAATGCAAGTTGTACCCAAGAATCTCAGGAGCAACTCGCACATGACTGTCTGAGTGTGGCCTAAGCCTTTCAATTAAACTACCCCACATTACTAACTAAAACCACTGTAAAAGCAGATTACACAGCTTCAATATTCCCTATATCTCCTTGATAAGGTTGAACAAATCTTATACATATTCCTATAAATTCTCTATACAATGCAGACAATCCCCATTGATATTGCAACCTCTCATATCCATAATTTTGAAATATTTTCCTAATGTTTTTTAAAAACCAAGAATTGTACACCAGGCCCTAACAAAATAGAAAAAAAACAAAAGGGCTTTGGGCTTCTTAACTTATCTATTTACTACCTGACTGTATACTTATTCAGATGGCTGAATGTAATGAACACAAGCAACACATATTTACATATCGATCTGGAAAAAAACATTTGGAAACAGAACAAATACTACTTGTGGAGAGTTTCACATAAAACTTCACCCATTTATAGTAGCTTCAAGAAAGAAACAATGAAATCATATCACAAAATTCTACATTCCAAAAGTAGACTTAGACATAGTTTCTCTACTTACACCATTTAACTTAATACCAGCTATGTTTCGGTAAAAATTAGAGATGAGCGAGCACCAAAATGCTCGGGTGGTCGTTACTCGGGACGAAATTTTCGCGATGCTCGAGGGTTCGTTTCGAGTAACGAACCCCATTGAAGTCAATGGGCGACCCGAGCATTTTTGTATATCGCCGATGCTCGCTAAGGTTTTCATTTGTGAAAATCGGGGCAATTCAAGAAAGTGATGGGAACGACACAGCAACGGATAGGGCAGGCGAGGGGCTACATGTTGGGCTGCATCTCAAGTTCACAGGTCCCAGTATTAAGCCACAATAGCGGCAAGAGTGCCCCCCCCCCCGCACTGTCAGCATAAAGATCGTTCTCCTCTGCCACAGCTGTAACAGCTGTGGCAGAGAAGAACGATGTTAGCCCATTGAATTCAATGGAGCCGGCAATACAGCAGATTCCACTGAAAGCAATGGGCTGCCGGCGTGCGCGGGATGAATTGTCGGGAAGGGCTTAAATATATAAGCCCTTCCCTGCAATTCATCCAGAAATGTGTAAAAATAAAAATATATACCGTATATACCGGCGTATAAAGCGACGGGGCGTATAAGACGACCCCCCAACTGTCACCTTCTATGCCGGGAATACAGTGGAGCAAAGAATAAAAATCATTACTCAGTTCCCCCGGCGTTCTGCGGCGCTGCTGCAGGCTGTCGCTCCCTCCTGGTACCCGGCAGAGCATTGCTTTCTGGACACAGGGCTTGAAATCCCTGCCTCCAGAAAACACACGTGCCTTCAGCCAATCACAGCCAATGACAATGATGTGTGTGATTGAATGGCTGTTATTGGCTGACGGCGTGTGTTAGCTAATCACAGTAGCTTTCTGGAGGCGGGGATTTCAAGCCCTGCGTCCAGAAAGCAATGCTCTGCCAGGGACCAGGAGGGAGCAACATCCTGCAGCAGCACCGCAGAACGCCGATGGAGGTGAGTAATGATTTTTATTCTTTGCTCCGCTGTATTCCCGGCGTATAAGGTGACAGTTGGGGGGTCGTCTTATACGCCCCGTCGCCTTATACGCCGGTATATACGGTATATATTTTTATTGTAACACATTTCTGGATGAATTGCAGGAAAGGGCTTATATATTTAACCCCTTCCCGACAATTCATCCCGCGCTCGCCGGCAGCCCATTGCTTTCAATGGAGCCGGCTGTATTGCCAGCTCCATTGAATTCAATGGGCAAACATCGTTCTTCTCTGCCACAGCTGTTACAGCTGTGGCAGAGAAGAATGATTTGTCTTCTATATGTTCCCAATGGGGTCGGCGCTGCTGCCGCCGGCCCCATTGAGCGCACATAGAGAAGAGAACAGGAATCGCAGATCGCACATAGGTGCGATCTGCGATTTCTATGGCCTAAGAAGGACCGTTGGGGTTCTTGAAGCCTAAAATCACTCCTACTGCTCTCCCTATAGCAGCTCCGGCATCAATAGCACTTTCCCTGAACTATGTCAGAATGCATCTGTGGCGAGCCGCGGACGGGCAGATTTTAATACTCGGGTGACACCTAATCTCGCCAGCCACTCACTGCAGGGGGGTGGTATAGGGCTTGAACGTCGCAGGGGGAAGTTATAATGCCTTCCCTGTCTTTCTGTTGGCCAGAAAAGCGCGCAAATTTCTCAGGGAAGAAAATGAAAGTGACTCGAACATCGCGTGGTACTCGTCTCGAGTAACGAGCATCTCGAACACCCTAATACTCGAACGAGTATCAAGCTCGGACGAGTATGCTCGCTCATCTCTAGTAAAAATAGTTTCCCATTCCCTCCCACTAGAAGAAGTTTAAAAAAAGACTACAAAAAGATGCAGCCTTATCCAGAATAATTCTTCCTTACTAAGTAGTAACTAGGTGGTACAGGACCTCAGATTTACTCTATCAAATTGTTCTACTAGATGCAGATGTGAAGGTGTGGAAATTATGAAGGAAACATCTCTCACATATGGTAGTTTCTCCCTAAATCATTTTGACAAAGCAAATATCAATAAAGATTGCATGCTACAAAAAAAACGGTAGCAAAAGAAACACAAAATATGCAGCATTTTGCAAAAAAAAAACAACTATGTGTGATACCAGACTCATGCCTCACGGACTGTCTTGAACTTGTAACCACATCCTCCAGCCTTCAGCTCCTATTCATTAATCATCTCAGATCTGTGCTCAGTGGCTATGCTATTTCCAGGACTGATTCTAATGATTATGTCATCAAGGCTTACTCTAAAACCCCTTTCTGCTTTATTATTTACTATCTGAGTGTCAGCACAATGTTGTCTTGCTTCTGGTCTTGTCCAGCTTCTGCAACCTGTATAATGTCTGACGCCATCTGACACTTATAATATTGCTTCTAGTCTGTTCCTGTATCTAACTCCAGTACCAATCTGCACCATGCTAACAGCTTGAGTGTATGTTCTTGCTCCACCTTGTTTCTACTGTCCAATCCAGTCTTCACATGCTATCTGTGATTGCTGACGCATCCTATCATGAAGTCTATAGAAGACTCAAGAATTCACCAGCTCACCATGAGAACTAAGATATACAAAATAAATATGTAGTTCCGCGCAATTTAAATGGATGGGATGTGTAAATAGTTGAGCTTTCTATATATTGTGAAAAGAGAACTTTCTTCTTTTCAGGAGTCTTCTCCTTGGAGATCCCCCTTTTTTGGATGAAAGAACCTTAAGATATCTCCACTGACAAGATGTCCAAATCACAGTCCTCTAGGATGTTACAAACACTAGCTTTATTTTACAAATAAAAAGATATATACATACAATAGATTATACAGCCGGCGCGGGATGAATTGTCGGGAAGGGCTTAAATATATAAGCCCTTCCCTGCAATTCATCCAGAAATGTGTAAAAATAAAAAATATATATACTCACCTTGTCCCGACAGACGGAGTTCAGCGCGGCCGGCCTGCAGTGGGTGTGAAGGGGGTGTGAGTCAGACCTGCCCCTGATTGGCTCAGCGCTGAGCCAATCAGAGGCAGGTCTCACTCACACCCATTCATGAATTCAAGGTGAGTATATATTTTTTTTTTATTTTTACACATTTGTGGATGAATTGCAGGGAAGGGCTTATATATTTAAGCCCTTCCCGACAATTCATCCTGCGCTCGCCGGCAGCCCATTGCTTTCAATGGAGCCGGCTGTATTGCGGGCTCCATTGAATTCAATGGGCAAACATTGTTCTTCTCTGCCGCAGCTGTTACAGCTGTGGAAGAGAAGAATGATTTGTCTTCTATATGTTCTCAATGGGGTCGGCGCTGCTGCCGCCAGCCCCATTGAGCGCATATAGAGAAGAGAACAGGAATCGCAGATCGCAGATAGGTGCGATCTGCGATTTCTGTTTTATAATTTATCGGACGAGCGCATAAAAAGCGCTCATGTGTCCGATACCATTACAAAGCTATGGTTTTATAAAGTCGCCGGACGCATGCGCATGCGCAAATCGCGCGGAAAAACGCCCATCTGACTAAGCCCTCAGTGTGATACAATACTCTTGGGTATTCAGCCCAAAAAATCTAAACATATGATGCCCATCATTGTTCTGTTCCGAATCTAACAACTATCAATGTGATTAATTTTAGAAATAACATTATTTCTCACAATTGGTCACCTTCAAAACTGCAGAGCCATTATTATTTCAAAATAAAACTGAATGTTGGCATAATTTTTGTTTACGTTGTGGCTGTTATAGAATATTCCATAAATGCCACCTCTGGGATTCCTCACCCATTGGTTGAACAAGGGTTCAACAATTCCAGACTGCCATATTTTCCATGTACCTTAGTAGAGGCATGGTCACATGCAAACTGAAGAACCTTTCAATTGAAGTGTATTGAGAATGCAATGGACAGAAATTTGTGAATAGGGTGCCAGCTGATATTTGCAGTACAACTGTACAGTGGACCCGTAGAACAAGTTTTACTGGTGGGCCTTAGGCACCCCAATCCAGAACTGTGTCCTCCTTTCAGGCAACAATAATAAGAAAGAATAGATTTTCATTTGTCTCATCCTTTTCTTCCTGCAATAGCTCACAACAGAATTTTCTGGTCTCTGCTTTTCTTCCTAAAATGGGTAATTCCAGGCATTTACTATTGATAAACTATCCTCAGAATAAGTCATTAAGGCCTGCTTCACACGGGCGACAAAGTTGTGCGATTTTGTAGCATTGCTATGATGCTACAATTCGCATGTATGAGAATCCCATGCTTTCCTATGGGTTCCTTCACACGTGAGATGTTTTGTAGCATGCTACAAAATGACACACAAACCCCGCAGGTCCGGCGATATGCCCGCGACACGCGAGGTTTTGTGGCCCATGTTTCGCTATGGAGCCTTCCTCTCTGTTGCATCGCATCGCATGAAAAACGCGGTTTGCATGCGATGCGATGCAACTTTGACAGTAGCAGATGCTACAAAGTTGCGTGATTTTGTAGCATCACTTGCAACTTTGTAGCGCTACAAAATCGCGGTATTGCTGCGAGAAAATGGCAGCGATATCGTACAGTGCAGCGATGCGATATCGCAGCGATGCGGTGTCGCCCGTGTGAAGGAGGCCTAATAGTTGATCAGTGGGGATCCTCTATCTGCATTAGTGGTCAGGGCCAAACGTGTAATAGAATGTGTTGGTTCCATTAATTTCAAAGGGAGTAAAGCCATCTATTACACTTCCAACCCTGACCTCTGATATGGACATCCGGCCTCATTGCACTCACAGCAGGCCGGAGGATCAGCTGATTGGCAGGAATCCCAAGTGGCAGACCTCTGCCGATCAACTATTGACCTGTCCTGAGGATAGCTTATCAATATTAAATGCCCAGTGTACCCTTTCAATAGACATAGCATGTTGTTGTTAGCTGTTTAGTCGTTCACAACCCTCAGCAACCCTAAGGGCTCAGTCACACGGGCACATCGGCACCCGTATACCGGCACCAATGCGCCCGTGTGACTGTCAGTTAGAAGACGGCCGTACCTGAAGACGGCCGTCTCTCTCCAGCGTTGATCATAGAACACATGACCGGCAATGGAGCTGGTCACATGTTCTTCCTCCCGGCGTTGCAGAGAGACGTCCGTCTTCAGGTACGTCCGTCTGCTGGCTGCAGTAACACGGGCGCCGATGTGCCCATGTGACTGAGCACTATAGGCGAGTTCCCTCCATGTTTTTGGGTTTTGCACTGCTTCTTTCAGTTGTGTAATATCCATGCCGGTATCAGCTTTGACAAGATCAAGCCATCGTGTTCTTTGGCGGCCAGGTCTAATTTTGCATGACTACCAGAAAATACGTCTTCATTAGAGATGAGCGAGCACCAAATCGCGATGCTCGAGGGTTTGTTTCGAGTAACGAACCCCATTGAAGTCAATGGGCGACTCGAGCATTTTTGTATATCGCCGATGCTCGCTAAGGTTTCCATTTGTGAAAATCTGGGCAATTCAAGAAAGTGATGGGAACGACACAGCAACGGATAGGGCAGGCGAGGGGCTACATGTTGGGCTGCATCTCAAGTTCCCAGGTCCCACTATTAAGCCACAATAGCGGCAAGAGTGGCCCACCCCCCTCCCAACAACTTTTACTTCTGAAAAGCCCTCATTAGCAATGCATACCTTAGCTAAGCACAACACTACCTCCAACAAAGCACAATCACTGCCTGCATGACACTCCGCTGCCACTTCTCCTGGGTTACATGCTGCCAACCCCCCCCCCCCCCCCGGATGACGCAGTGTCCACAGCGCACACCAAAGTGTCCCTGCGCAGCCTTCAGCTGCACTCATGCCACACCACCCTCATGTCTATTTATAAGTGCGTCTGCCATGAGGAGGAACCGCAGGCACACACTGCAGAGGGTTGGCACGGCTAGGCAGCGACCCTCTTTAAAAGGGGCGGAGCGATAGCCCACAATGCTGTACAGAAGCAATGAGAAATATAATTCTGTGCCACCGCCATCAGGAGCTGCACACGTGGGCATAGCAATGGGGAACCTATGTGCCACACACTATTCATTCTGTCAAGGTGTCTGCATGCCCCAGTCAGACAGCTTTTTTTATAAATAGTCACAGGCAGGTACAACTCCGCAATGGGAATTCCGTGTGCACCCACAGCATGGGTGGCTCCCTGGAACCCACCCGCTGTACATAAATGTATCCGATTGCAGTGCCCTGGACAGCAGAGCTAACGTCAGATTAAATGCAGATGGGCTTCGGCCCAAACTGCATGCCCCAGTCAGGCTCGAGTTTTTTATAAGTATACACAGGCACGTACATCTCCCTAATGGGAAGTCCATGTGGACCGACAGCATGGGTGGGTCCCAGTAAGCCACTGGCGGTACATAAATATATCCCATTGCAGTGCCCAGCACAGCTGATGTAACGTCAGCTTTAATGCAGGTGGGCAAAAAATTAATTGGATTACACTGTAGGCGAGGGCCCAAAAAAATTGGTGTACCAACAGTACTAATGTACCTCAGAAAAATTGCCCATTCCCAACTAAGAGGGCAGGTGAAACCCATTAATCGCTTTGGTTAATGTGGCTTAATTGGTAACTAGGCCTGGAGGCAGCCCAGTTAAAATAAAAATTGGTTCAGGTGCAAGTTTGAACGCTTTAATAAGCATTGAAACGTATAAAAATTGTTTACAAAAATTATATGACTGAGCCTTGTGGGCCTAAGAAAAATTGCCCGCTCGGCGTGATTACGTCAGGTTTCAGGAGGAGGAACAGGAGGAGGAGGATGAATAGAATACACAGATTGATGAAGCAAAAAGGTCCCCGTTTTTGATGGTGATAGAGAACGATGCTTCCATCCGCGGGTGCAGCCTACGTATTGCTTAGGTATCGCTGCTGTCCGCTGGTGGAGAAGAGAAGTCTGGGGAAATCCAGGCTTTGTTCATCTTGATGAGTGTAAGCCTGTCGGCACTGTCAGGCGGGTATGCTTATCCGTGATGATTCCCCCAGCCGCACTAAACACCCTCTCTGACAAGACGCTAGCCGCAGGACAAGCAAGCACCTCCAGGGCATACAGCGCGAGTTCAGGCCACATGTCCAGCTTCGACACCCAGTAGTTGTAAGGGGCAGAGGCGTCACCGAGGACGGTCGTGCGATCGGCTATGTACTCCCTCACCATCCTTTTACAGTGCTCCCGCCAACTCAGCCTTGACTGGGGAGCGGTGACACAGTCTTGCTGGGGAGCCATAAAGCTGGCAAAGGCCTTGGAGAATGTTCCCCTGCCTGCGCTGTATATGCTGCCTGATCTCCGCGCCACCCCTGCTACCTGGCCCTCGGAAATGCACCTTCTGCCACTAGCGCTGTCGGATGGGAATGTTACCATCAGTTTGTCCGCCAGGGTCCTGTGGTATAGCATCACTCTCGAACCCCTTTCCTCTTCGGGTATGAGAGTGGAAAGGTTCTCCTTATACCGTGGGTCGAGCAGTGGGCATACCCAGTAATCCGTAGTGGCCAGAATGCGTGTAACGCGAGGGTCTCGAGAAAGGCATCCTAACATGAAGTCAGCCATGTGTGCCAGGGTACCTGTACGCAACACATGGCTGTCCTCACTAGGAAGATCACATTCAGGATCCTCCTCCTCCTGCTCCTCCTCCTCCTCCTCCTCCTCCTCAGGCCATACACGCTGAAAGGATGACAGGCAAGCAGCATGGGTACCCTCAGCAGTGGGCCAAGCTATCTCTTCCCCCTCCTCCTCATGCTCCTCCCCCTCTTCCTCATCGCGCTGAGATATAGACATGAGGGTGCTCTGACTATCCAGCGACATACTGTCTTCCCCCGCCTCCGTTTCCTAGTGTAAAGCATCTGCCTTTATGCTTTGCAGGGAACTTCTCAAGAGGCATAGCAGAGGAATGGTGACGCTAATGATTGCAGCATCCCCGCTCACCATTTGGGTAGACTCCTCAAAGTTTCCAAGGACCTGGCAGATGGCTGCCAACCAGGCGCACTCTTCTGTAAAGAATTCAGGAGGCTGACTCCCACTACGCCGCCCATGTTGGAGTTGGTATTCCACTATAGCTCTACGCTGCTCATAGAGTCTGGCCAACATGTGGAGCGTATAGTTCCACCGTGTGGCACGTCGCACAGCAGTCGGTGCACTGGCAGATTAAACCGATGTTGCAGGGTCCGCAGGGTGGCAGCGTCCGTCTTGGACTTGCGGAAATGTGCGCTGACCCGGCGCACCTTTCCGAGCAGGTATGACAAATGTGGGTAGCTTTTCAGAAAGCGCTGAACCACCAAATTAAAGACATGGGCCAGGCATGGCACGTGCGTGAGGCTGCCGAGCTGCAGAGCCGCCACCAGGTTACGGCCGTTGTCACACACGACCATGCCCGGTTGGAGGCTCAGCGGCGAAAGCCAGCGGTCGGTCTGCTCTGTCAGACCCTGCAGCAGTTCGTGGGCCGTGTGCCTCTTCTCTCCTAAGCTGAGTAGTTTCAGCACGGCCTGCTGACGCTTGCCCACCGCTGTGCTGCCACGCCGCGCGACACCGACTGCTGGCGACGTGCTGCTGCTGACACATCTTGATTGCGAGACAAAGGTTGCGTTGGAGGAGGAGGAGGAGGAGGAGGAGGGTGGTTTAGTGGAGGAAGCATACACCACCGCAGATACCACCCCCGACCTGGGGCACGCAATTCTGGGGGTGGGTAGGACGTGAGCGGTCCCAGGCTCTGACTCTGTCCCAGCCTCCACTAAATTCACCCAATGTGCCGTCAGGGAGATATAGTGGCCCTGCCCGCCTGTGCTTGTCCACGTGTCCGTTGTTAAGTGGACCTTGGCAGTAACCGCGTTGGTGAGGGCGCATACAATGTTGCGGGAGACGTGGTCGTGCAGGGCTGGGACGGCACATCGGGAAAAGTAGTGGCGACAGGGAACCGAGTAGCACGGGGCCGCCTCCGCCATCATGCTTTTGAAAGCCTCCGTTTCCACAAGCCTATACGGCAGCATCTCCAGGCTGATCAATTTGGCTATGTGCCCGTTTAACGCTTGAGCGTGCGGGTGCGTGGCGGTGTACTTGCGCTTGCGCTCAAACAGTTGCGCTAGCGACGTCTGGACGCTGCGCTGAGAGACATTGCTAGATGGGGCCGAGGACAGCGGAGGTGAGGGTGTGGGTGCAGGCCGGTAGGCACTCGTGCCTGTGTCCTCAGAGGGGGTTGGATCTCAGTGGCAGGGTGGGGCACAGGGGGAGAGGCAGTGGTGCAAACCGGAGGCTGTGAATGGCCTTCGTCCCACCTTGTGGGGTGCTTGGCCATCATATGCCTGCGCATGCTGGTGGCTCCCCAGCTGATCTTGGCGCGACAAAGGTTGCACACCACTGTTCGTCGGTCGTCAGGCGTCTCTGTGAAAAACTGCCACACCTTAGAGCACCTTGGCCTCTGCAGGGTGGCATGGCGCGAGGGGGCGCTTTGGGAAACAGTTGGTGGATTATTCGGTCTGGCCCTGCCTCTACCCCTGGCCACCGCACTGGCTCGGCCTGTGCCCACACCCTGACTTGGGCCTCCGCGTCCTCGCCCGCGTCCACGTCCACGTCCTCTAGGCCTACCCCTACCCCTCAGCATGCTGTATTACCAGTAGTGCAGAAACAGAACGCTGTAATTAAATGTGCCACTTATTGGCCTGTGGTTGGAGGCTGACTTTGCTTACGGAACGCACAGCAGAGCCAGAAAAGAATTTTGCGCAAGCCTGCTGTAACACTTAGCTGGCTGCGTATGAATTAGGACAACTACCCCCAGCAGAGACCCAGTACACTGAGGACGGTCACAGGCAGCCCAAATAGATTCTTTTTCCCAAATGTTTTTGGAAAGGCCCACTGCCTATATACACTAAATATGTCTTCTGTCCCTGCCTCACCACTACTGGCCCTGCACTATGTAAAATTACTGCAGACTGTTTCACTGTGGACAGGAATACAGCGGTGATGTAAGAGGCAACACAGAGCCAGGAAATAATTTTGCGCAAGCCTGCTGTAACACTTAGCTGGCTGCGTATGAATTAGGACAACTACCCCCAGCAGAGACCCAGTACACTGAGGACGGTCACAGGCAGCCCAAATAGATTTTTTTTCCCAAATGTTTTTGGAAAGGCCCACTGCCTATATACACTAAATATGTCTTCTGTCCCTGCCTCACCACTACTGGCCCTGGACAATGTGAAATTACTGCAGGACGCAATGCTCTGCACGGCCGATATACAAAAAAAAAAAAGTGCAACACTGCAAAAAGCAGCCTCCACATTACTGCACACGGTTAGATGTGGCCCTAAGAAGGACCGTTGGGGTTCTTGAAGCCTAAAATCACTCCTAACACTCTCCCTATAGCAACTCCAGCAAGACAGCACTTTCCCTGAACTATGTCAGAATGCATCTGTGGCGAGCCGCGGGAGGGGCCGATTTATATACTCGGGTGACACCTGATCTCGCCAGCCACTCACTGCAGGGGGGTGGTATAGGGCTTGAACGTCGCAGGGGGAAGTTGTAATGCCTTCCCTGTCTTTCTCTTGGCCAGAAAAGCGCACTAACGTCTCAGAGATGAAAGTGAAAGTAACTCGAACATCGCGTGGTACTCGTCTCGAGCAACGAGCATCTTGAACACGCTAATACTCGAACGAGTATCAAGCTCGGACGAGTACGTTCGCTCATCTCTAGTCTTCATGTATTTGAAAAGCTGATTGCAGGTAAAATATTTTTTTGACTTAAAACATCCTGATTCCTTTGGCCAATTTTAAGTGAATGCCCATCTTTGAACACTGTTTTGTTTTTGCGTTAAACAGTTTTTGAGGAATATTATTTTTATAGAGGTTGTTTCGTTAAAGATCTACAAATCCAAATGTTTCTCTTTGTATGGGTATAAGTTTAAATGATAACATCTACTCTAGCCTGCAAGAAGCAACCACTAGGGAGCCCTTATGAGTTTAATGCATATGGTGTTATTATATTCAATGGGAGATTTAAATCCATATGCAATAAGTTCTCCCTTGTGGTGGCTGCAGGCAACCAGAATTTCATCATATGAATCTATAGCAGTAGAAAAGTTTGGAGGGGATTTCGAGCTTTGTTTGAAACTGCGTTTTCACTCCTGTAAATATATATTATGAAGCCAACACAGAATTTAGAGCCTTTTTAAATGAGAATAAACAAAGGCAGACATTAACTTCTAGGAGTGAAGAATTGTTTTATAGCGTAACCATCTATAACACTATGAAGAGGTTTATTTATGTCATAAGAAAATAAACTATTTTCATAATTTAACAGAAAGCATTGACTATCTTGGTGGTTCTCTCTTTGACAATAATCTAATACTTTTTTTCTAAAGAACAAATACAGTAACAGCTAGTTTGATGGCTATTTTTTGCAAAAATCATAACAAAACAGAAACACAGGTTCTGATGTTTTTTAACAGTTTTTTTGCCTTGATTGTAAAACATAATACAAAATGAATTAAGGCTCGATTTATTTTAGTGCATATTCTTATATAGAAGTCATTGTGATGAACCCAATGTGAATGCTATAATTCTCACCAAAGGGGAGCTTGTGGTCAGGGCAGCCCTGTACACATGGAACTCATCCTTAAGCAACCAGTTTCAGATGGCCATAATGTGGCCAAATGTTTGAGTCTATATTATAGTTAAAACACTCAGAACCCTATACAGACCCTAAAATGTGAACATAGTACAGAGCTTTGAAAGCCTCCTATAGCAAAGTAGTGTATTTAAATAGCATAGATCCTTATTTATGACTTTAAACCCTCAAGCCTATCAAATTACCTGCCTTTATAAAAATGCGCACAGAGGGGTTTCTACATAGTTTTTATTATGTCATTTTCTTCATCTGTTTGGCTTTTGAGAGAACACTGCTTGAAATTCTCACCACGTTTAACTGATTGCATTATTGTAAAGGGCAAATATCCCTCAAAGAAACATTTTTCATTATTCTTATCTATCCTTATAGAAGTACAGCATAAAATGCAATAAAAGTAAAATATATACATTAATGATGAGAAGGACTAATGGGCTATGCTTTGTATTCCAGACAATTGAATAACAGAAGAACGGAGCTCAAGGTGAGTTTACAGAATATTTGGGAAGTAAAATATAAACTAAAGCAAATGGAGACTTGTTGTGTTTCAGTAAAACACAGAATGCAGAAGATTGAATACCATCAACTACTACACAGTACATCAGATCCTGTTGAAAGCAGTATTGATGGTGCTTTCGGCTAATTAGTTTGCACTGTACTCCCAAGTGTTGCCACTCACAGTTACTCAATTTAAATAAGATGTTCCTTGTATAATTGGTACTAATTTATATTAGCATATTCCTCCAAAGTGTTTACATTATTTTTTAGATATGCATGAGCAATCTCCCTTGCTCATAAAACTTCTAGAACACGTCTGTCCGTCTATCTCATATCTATCTATTGATCTATCTCATATCTATCTATCTATCTATCTATCTATCTATCTATCTATCTATCTCATATCTATCTATCTCATATCTATCTATCTATTTCATATCTATCTATCTCATATCTATCTTATATCTATCTATCTATCTATCTATCTATCTATCTATCTATCTATCTATCTATCTATCAATCTCATATCTATCTATTTCATATCTATCTATCTATCTATCTATCTCATATCTATCTATCTATCTATCTTATATCTATCTATCTATCTATCTCATATTTATCTATCTATATGCTGTTTATTTTATCTTTTTATTTATGGGTTATGTATCAGTTGCATTATCTATTGATCAATCGATCAGCTATTTATCTACTTTAACCCCTGAGTTACTACCAGTGAGTCTAATAGGCTGTTGCCATAGGTTTAATAGAATGCACTACATAAGTGTATTATCCTAGCAAGCAAATAATCAGGGAATAAAAAAATAGCTTAAAAAAGTTCAATAAAGTTTAGAAAAAAAAAAATCTCCAAAAAAACCTCCTGTTTCAAATGGATAAGATACAAAAAAAACTTTAAAAACCAACATGTAATAGGTATTACCATGTTTGCAATAATACAAACAATGAGAATATTTTGTTACTTATCTCATATGGTGAACGCCGTAAAAAAAATTTAAAAAGATAACGCCAGAATTACTATTTTTTCTGTGCTTGCCGCCCAAAATGTTTTGTAAAAAGCAATGCAAAAGGTCTTAAGCACCCCAAAATGGTATGAATGAAAACTACAACTTTTTCTGCAAAAAAACAAGACCTTGCATAGCTCCATTGCCAGAAAAATTAAAATGGTATGGTTCTTAGGCTTCATTCACACGAGTGCATAAACGGTCAATGTTTTTACATCTGACCAATAAACGCAACCATCTGAGGCATTGGATTCTAATGCATCAGTTCACATGGGCGAATATATCACACGCAAATACGTCGGACCATGAAAAATAGAATATACTCAACCGTAATATGCGCTGACACATATACGGCAGGCAAAAAGGTAATTCTGGAACGATCTTTTGCTTAATATATGGCGTCTCCCATAGAATCCTATGGGAGCTGGACAAAGAAAGGGAGGGGTAGGCATTCAAGCAGTGTCCAACGCTGTGAAAAGCTTACAGGTGCCTCTATATAGGCATTGGAAGGCATCCCAAGGATTTTTGCAGAGCGTGGGTTTTCCGGTGTGCAATGTATTTTTTCGCTAAAAAACATCACTTCTGGTCATTTGAATGGGCGAAAACGCTGGCTGTGAGCGCAGAAAAACATCCGTACATGCAATTTTACGGCGCAGCCGAGAAAACGTAATGACGCATATGGCCGTGTGAAAGAGCCTTTGGAATGTGATTATGCAGATTCATATGTCAGATGTTTTTCTTTAAAAATGTGTTTTTATTGTACTGCAGTAGTAAAAAACAAATCTATAAAAACTTGGTATCTCAGTAATCAGGCGGCTGCAGATAAGAAAGTTATCATGTTATTTATATTGAATGGTGAATGCCTTAAAAGCAAAAGCCAAAAACAATGATGGTATTTCTGGACATTTTTCTTATCTGGCCCTCCCTCCCCCAAAACCAATGCAATAAAAGTGATACAGCACACTATGTAAGCTCTTAATAATAATAAATAATAATAATCTTTATTTGTATAGCGCCAACTTATTCCGCAGCGCTTTGGCTATGTCAAGAAGTTATGGCTCCTGCAATGCAACAATGAAAATCGCTTGGAGCTTAAGACACCAAATAGGCCATTCTATCTATCTATCTATCTATCTATCTATCTATCTATCTATCTCATATCTATCTCATATCTATCTATCTCATATCTATCTATCTCCTATCTATCTATCTATCTATCTATCTCATATCTATCTATCTATCTATCTATCTATCTATCTATCTCATATCTATCTCATATCTATCTATCTATCTATCTATCTCATATCTATCTCATATCTATCTATCTATCTATCTATCTATCTCATATCTATCTATCTATCTATCTCATATCTATCTATCTCATATCTATCTATCTATCTATCTATCTATCTATCTATCTCACATCTATCTATCACATATCTATCTCATATCTATCTATATCATATCTTTCTATCTATCTATTTATCTATCTCATATCTATCTATCTATCTATCTATCTATCTATCTATATCATATCTTTCTATCTATCTATTTATCTATCTCATATCTATCTATCTATCTATCTATTTATCTATCTATCTCATATCTATCTCATATCTATCTATCTATCTATCTATCTCATATCTATCTATCTATCTCATATCTATCTATCTCATATCTATCTATCTATCTATCTATCTATCTATCTCACATCTATCTATCACATATCTATCTCATATCTATCTATATCATATCTTTCTATCTATCTATTTATCTATCTCATATCTATCTATCTATCTATCTATATCATATCGTTCTATCTATCTATTTATCTATCTCATATCTATCTATCTCATATCTATCTATTTATCTATCTAGCTCTGGAGCATAGAACTATCTATCGTTTTGTTTCTGTCTATTTTTCTGTACCTGGGTATATCCTATATGACATTGGGGAGTTTGAACTAATTCCTGATAACATGGCCTACATTTGTAATTTTACAAAGATAAATTGCTGTAATTTCTGTGGTGCTTTGGTTACCAATTAATGAAAACAGGCCTAAATTTGTTTAGCTATTAGATCTAGGTGTCAGCTTGTGGTTGATAAATAGGTTTTCATTTCATTTGTTTCATTTGCTAACATATGTGCAAAAAAAGCTAAATCCTTAACGGGATTAAGAGAAAATGCCTTAAATTGTATATATGTCAGCTCAGCTCACTAGGAAGCATTTAATAAGCATTACTGAAAGATTAGTGTGAAAAAAGCTTCGTTTAATGTAATGTGCAGTTTGAACTGAGTAAAGTGCGCTGTGCAAATCATACATTATATAATTCGTAACCAAAGAAGACATTTACATTAACTTGTAAGCAAAGGACAGAACCAAAAGCATTGTAGTTTTATACAAACAGGTTTTGGGGTCATCATCTAAATTACTTAGTTAAAGGGACACTCCATCTCTACACCCCTCACCTGATTGTCTATCACTCTCTGGAGGTCTCCTCTGTATATTGCAGTCACTTCCATTCAGCATAGCCACCTGTCTGATGCTTATCAGACACCATCTTGAATGTATGATTTTTGCTTTTACTTTCACATCAATCTTATGATGAATCATCACCGCATTAGCAAGAGGCTATACCATTTCTGCCTACTAGGTTGACAGTTTAATTATTATTGCCTTCTATATTCACCTAAATAAGCTACACATTATAAGTATACAGTCAGGAAGATGAGCTGTGACCTCCTCTATTATAACTGTGTGACATGAGCTGCATGATCATCATCAGTAACTGTGAGGTAAGTGTCTAGGTCCCCCTCCAAGCAGTTTCTGTAGTATGGTCCATGTAATAGCATCACATAGACTGAGTAGCTGACTAGAAAATGAACACATAAAGCCAAGTAAATCTGAGCTAGTCAGAATGAGATCATTCAGGACGTTTCAGATAGAAAGCAATAACTAACTAAGGTAACACTAGCCAACTTACATATACTGGGGAAATAGTTACATAATGAATGAAAAAATAAAAAGTGGTGTGACCCCTTGATTATTCTGCAAAATTTAGAAGGGAATGTTCATATTTGAAAATATTACCAACAGTAAACAACCAGTAATTTGCACGCGCACATTTTCCAGTTTAGGTGAGTTGTCTACCCTATTAGAGAATCCTGAGTTAATAAAAAGGAATGCTCTGTTCAAGAACCTACTATGTGAAGCTAAAATGAGTAGCTCTCTCTGGAGGACCTGTTCTCCCTGCATCATACAGGTAACCCTTAGATTTGAATTGGCACTAAGTAGTACTTCATTTCCTCTTTGGTGCTGCTGCAGGGAAACTGAACACTTAGGCATCCTTCACACAGGCGTTTGGCAACGCGCCACAATTTTACTTTAACTTTGAGTCACAGCTCCCTGCAGCCGACAGCGGAGTATAGCATGCATCATCATTGATGAGGTGCGCTATATGTCAAAACCAGGACAGACTCCGCTCGAGTGTTGGTCTGAGAGGCTCTATTGAAAACAATGGGAGCGTTATACCGCGTTTATTGTGAAAAAAAGCGCCTGTACAGATTGCTGAGGGTCTGAACAGGGGAATACATTGTGATCAGCTTATTGTCATGAGACCCTTCATTGAAGTGCAGGTTATCCAAAGAGGACAAACTCTTTATTATTTTTATGTAATTGCCATCTGTTTTTGTTGTAACTTAGCAACAAACTTAACAAGTAAGAATGCTGACATTCTTATGGCAGAGCTATGTATCATATATGAACATTCAAAATCTTACAGTGCACATGCCGTACGCTATACAGTCCTTTTTATTATAGTACTGATATAAAAGTTTAAAAAAAAACATTTACAAATATACATGATTATGGAGATTGCAAAGCATGATTACTTGTTTAAGACTATATACTTATAGGGGTTGTCCCGCAAAATGAAGTAAAGGTAAACACTTCTGTATGGCCATATACATGCACTTTGTAATATACATCATGCATTAAATATTGGCCATACAGATGTTATATACTTAACCCCCTGTCTGCATGCGCAGACGACCTGTGCGGCGCCGAGCACGCTGGAGCGGCCCCTTCAACGGGACAAAAGAGGCAGACTGCGCAAGCGCATCTAATCGAGCCGGGCGAAGGATTCAGTCGGCGCCATGGAGACGGGGACGCCAACACAGGGGGGTAAGTATATAACTTCTGTAAGGCCAATATTTAATGCACGATGTATATTACAAAGTGCATATATATGGCCATACAGAAGTGTTTACCTTTACTTCATTTTGCGGGACAACCCCTTTAAACTACCATTTGAACCTGTAGGAGAGCGAGTTCCAAATCCTCTGTCTGTCTTCAAGGACACTAGGACCACTAAGTTGAATTAAAATTAGCCAATCATTGTCTCTGTACATGCTTGACTTCAGCCTAGCGATGCCACACTGAGGCCGCTTTCATATGACTGTATGAGTTTTTAAGGTCGCTGATCTTGGCTAAAAATCTCATGAAAGAAGATTAGCCATGATCAAGTCCTAATATAAATGATCATTTTCTCATCCAATCGCATGGGCGGCTTTGGCGTATTAACGAAAAAATCCCTCGGTTGGCACAAATCCTGGAATGACTTCTAATGCTTAAATAGAGGAAGCTGTAATCTTTTCCAAGTGTTGGACGCCAGAAAACTCCCTTCCCCTCCCCTTTTTTTTTAGCTCCCTTAGAAGTCTATGGGAGCTTCCAACGTATCTCAGCAAAAGATAGGGCAAGACCCATCTTTTCACGCGCCGTATAAAATCAGTCATGGTTTTCAGTTGCTGGTATACTATTTTTCCTGGCGTGTTTTTTTCACGCGCCCAAAAATCGCTGAATGACAGCTGAGAGCTGCCCCTGATTGGTCCCTGCGCTGAGCCAATCAGAGGCAGCACTCACTCACCCATTCATGAATTCATGAATGGGTGTGAGTGAGAGCTGCCTCTGATTGGACAGGCTGTGACCAATCAGAGGCAGTTCATTCAGCAGGCGGGGATTTTAAATCCCCGGCTGCTGAATACTACAGAGAGCAGTTCAGGAGAACTGCCGCCGGCCGCGGCTGAACTCCGTCTGCCGGGACCAGGTGAGTATATATATATATATATTTTTTTTTAACACATTTCTGGATGAATTGCAGGGAAGGGCTTCTATATTTAAGCCCTTCCCGAAAATTCATCGTGAGATCGCCCGCAGCGCATTGCTTTCAATGGAGCTGGTTGTATTGCCGGCTCCATTGAATTCAATGCACTGGACAGTGCTGCACTGCTCTGGCCCATTTCTATTGAAACGTGGCTAGGAGCAGTTTTTTCGGGCGATTTTTCGGCCCCGGTCACGCGATTTGCGGATGCGCATCCGTCATGCGATCCGCAAATCACGGGGAAAAACGCCCATGTGACTAAGGCCTCAGTCTGTTTAAGCCTTACAGCAGTAAAATCTAGACTTATCAAGTTTAACCCCTTCCCGTCACAGGGCGTAACTGTATGTCCTGGCAGAGTGTTACTTAGCATAACAGGGCGTACAGTTACACCCTGGGGATAGTGCAAGATGATAAGAGAGCTCGACAGTGGGAGCCGACTGTCACTGATAACTGGGCTCCGCCTGCAACAGCAGGGGTACATCAGAGCAACGTCCCACTGTTAGCCCCTTTCCTCCCGCAATCTATGTAGATCACAGAATATGAAGGGTTCACATAGGGAACGCGGTCCCTCAGTGACATCATCAGACTCTCGCGATATAATCATGGAGAGCCCGACGGAATACCATGGCAACAGGTCCTGTATTGCCAGTGCCTGTGATTGCTGTAGCAAGTGATAAAGCATTGCAGGACAGAAGTTCTGCATTGCCTTATCATAGCGATCAGAGCTGATATGGTGTAATTCTGCACAGGGACACAAAATGTGTAAATAAAGATAAAAATAATGAACAAAAAAGAAAATTGTAAAAAAAAAAGTTAAAAAACCCTTTTTCTTATATTTCTCAAAAATATTAAAACCCCACATATTTGGTATCATCGTATCCATAACAACGCGTACAATAAGTTGAACATATTGCATGACAAAAAGTGTAAAAAAAACACATTCACCTTGACGGGCGACGCTTAAAACAGCTTGTACTGAGCACAGCCGACAGTCGTTGAGAAGGAGATGCTGTTCATACAAAAATCTATATCAGTTTATCAATTGCCCATTTAAGTTACACAAAGCAGTGCTGTATGTATGTTAAGAAGGTTGACGTATACAGTGGTTATATAGTTCATTAACTTTATTATAAGGCTATACGAAATATTGCTATCACCTTTTAAAGTGATGCATAGTCCAGAGTCATCTTCCCTGTCAGGTCTTTAAATAAATCACAAAAGACAGCTTATTTTGCTTCTTTTACAAAGCTCAATGACAAAGGGTCTTCACAAATCACATACCTTGTTAAAAAATGACAGAATTGTTCTTAAGCCACAGCAGTAAGTCTGATTGATTCTTTACTCATGAAAAACTGATAGATGGCTCAAGTTTGTGATCTTATGAATACGGATATATGGATATATGAAAATGAAGACCATATTATAATACATTTAGAACTGAAGGAAGTGGAACAAGATAGCTAAATCTTCCATTCATAACTGAAGAGTTTTAAAGAACAATAGAGCATGATGCTTGCTGAAGATAAGTATCTATTTTGAAATAAGCCATTATTACCCACTACTATAGTCTATTACAGAATGTGCCTATTGTGCATTGTTAGAAACAGAAACAGTATAATTAATGGCAGAAAAAGATCACATTATTAATCTATGAAGCATAACTGGATAATTCAACAGCACACTCACTTTTATCATTTCCCTTTCAAAGTTTAAACACAGATGCTCCAGGTATCCGTCATGGACTACTAAAGGGGTTTTCATGTTAAAAACATTCATCCAACAAATGTACCGTATATACTCGAGTATAAGCCTAGTTTTTCAGCACAAAAAAATTTGCTGAAAAAGGTTCCCTCGGCTCATACTTGAGTGAGGTAAAAAAAACTGCAATACTCACCTCTCAGCCAACGTCTGTGTCCCCGGCGTGGCAAGCTGCTTCAGTCTTCTCCTCACTGTCATCTCCCTGGCTTGGTTTCGAAATCCCCCGCCGTCAGTGCTGTGTGAGGAAGCGAAGTAATTGGATCGAGCGCCGGCCAATCACAGCGGTGCTCGATCACTCACAGCCATTCAGTAAATGACATCACTGAAGGGCTGTGATTGGTTTATCGAGCACTGGCTGTGATTGGCTGGCGCGCGATCTAATCACCGTGCTTCCTCACAAAGCGCAGACGGCGGGGGATTTCAAAACCAAGCCAGGGAGATAACAGCAGGGAGAAGACTGAAGCAGCTCCCCACACTGCCAGGGATACAGACGCCAACTGAGAGTTGAGTATTGAGGCTTTTTTTTACCTAGTATATATTTTAGTCTAGCTGGGCTTAAACTTAAGTTTTACCAGTTTTTGGTGGTAAAACTTATTGACTCGGCTTAAACTCGGGTTGGCTAATACTTGAGTATATACAGTATGTTTGCTGGGAGTCTGCCTGCTGGGGCTCCGACAGTTGGGACTAATGGTGATTTCCAGACTGGCACATCCAAATGCTCCATGTAAATAAAGCAGCAATGTGCACGCTTGATTGTCAATCTATTTATTTCTAAAGGACAGTTGGAGATTAATCTGCTTGTTAATTTCTCTCCATCCTATAGAAGGGAATTAAGTAGTGGTTGAGCATTTACACCTCTGCTCCAGTCACATTCTTACTTGTCTCAAGATCACTGGTGGTTTCAGTGGTTGAACCCTTAATGAACAGACATTTATTCCCTATCCAATAGGGATAGATTAATTTAATGGGTAAACTCCTTTAATTACTAGAAAACGTAGAAAGTCGCAGCATTCATCCTTGGCCCATCTAGTCTGCCTTATCTTATTTCTTTTTTATACCTCTACAATTCAACCATGGAGGGACGATGTGTCAGCAAAACAACTTGAAGCCTAACAATGGCATCTGGGCCTGCCATGCCTGGTGGTGCCAAAGAAGAGAAATAATACATTGCAATACAGAGGTATTGCAGTGTATTATCTGAGTGATCACAGGATTGTATGTTCAAGTCCTTCACAGATATTAGAATATAACAAAAATCAAAGTGAAAGATATAATTATAAAAACCTTTTTGCACACTTTTTCTTTTATTTTATAAAACACTAGCGTACCCGTCGCGCGTTGCTGCGAAGACAGACATACATACATACATTCGTTTTTATATATCTAGATGACGGCAGCAGCGACCACTGAGGTTTTGTAGGCCGCTGCTTCCCCCTTGCAGGCTGAATAAAATAGCCGTTGGGTGGAACATCCAATTTATCCGGCTGCTGTGGCTTCTTGGGAAGATAGCCTAGTACATGTTTGCCCACTTCCAACTCCAATGGAGACTGACTGTAAATGGCTGGCGTGCTCTAGTATTTATGGTTTCAAGCTGTACGTGTCATTGCATACAGTCTATCTATCTATCTATCTATCTATCTATCTAGGTTATTGCATACAGTCTATCTATCTATCTATCTATCTATGACATCCGGAAATGAGAGAATTAGATTCCGTACATAAAATTTGAACACTAATTCTTTGGCGCTTTGAATTGAATAATCGAGTTGGGACCCATTAACTTTTCCTATTTATGACATAATCAATGCTCGTGCCAAATTTCAAGTTTCTATGACATTGGGAAGTGAGAGAATTAAATTCCGTACATAAAATTTGGACGCTAATTCTTTTGCGCTTAGAATTGAATAATCGAGTTGGGATGAGACATAAGGCCTTGCCCATAAGCATTCCCCAACCTCCAAGAACTGAACCTACCTACCTGAATGAGATTTTGTAGGCCGCTGCTTCCCCCTTGCGGGCTGAATAAAATAGCCGTTGGGTGGAACATACAATTTATCCGGCTGCTGTGGCTTCTTAGGAAGATATCCTAGTACTTGTTTACCCACTTCCAACTCCAATGGTAATTGGCTGGCGTGCTCTAGTGGTTCCAAGCTGTACGTGTCATAATACAGCCTTAATGACATCACAATGCAGCTTTATAGAACATGTTGGGGCATGTTCAAGGGCGTCCGATGTAGATGACATCAGTGATGACATCACAATAGCAGGTGGCTTACTTATTCGATCTACGTGGGGGGGGGGGCGTAACTTTCGACGACGCTCGCGCGCCATTTATCGTAGGATATTTGTACTATGCCTATAATCTTCCCAGGAGTGTACTTAACAACTTCCCAAAGTTTCATGGCGATCGGATGAATGGTGTAGTAGCGCATAAAGGACAAACAGACACGCACGCACGCAGACACGCACGCACGCAGACAGACATACATTCAATTTTATATATATAGATTTTTCATCATTGCCACATCCGAAATGACCCACATAATAAATTTAACACACTTTTTATCCTACACCTTTATGTTCATTTCATATCTCTCATAAGAAGACACATTTGTAAATCACCTGTCATCTTAATCACACCTGATGCAACTAATCAAGGACTTCATTAGTTACATTAGGTGCACTTGAGATAAAATACAGGTGGAACAGCACTAAACACATCTTGCATTAGCATGCTACTGGGATATGGTGACATGACTACACTTTGCTGAGCGTGGCCTCGATTGAAACTGAATGGGAAATGCTGTGCTATGCAAATAGCGCAGCATTGCCAACTTGTCTACGCAATTAGCGTAGCATGCCAATCAGTAGTGCTGCCCATGATACATCTGTACATCAAATACATGGACTGGTTAAGACTTTTTTGACTGTAATGTGTAATTGAATGTTAGAAATGTGACTAAGTTCAGAGAGCGGTCTAAGAAGTTAAGTGAAGAGATCATTGAATTGTAGAAACAGAAAGCAAAGGCACTGAATGTTCCTAGAGATACAAATGGAAGCATAATTTAGAAGTTCAAAGTTAAAGGAGCATTGGAAACCTGAACCTTCCAAATGACAATGATCCCATTCATACCTCAAAGTTCACCAAGGTTTGGCTTCAGAAGAAGTTCTGGAATATTCTGAAGTGGCCATCAAAGTCGTCTGACTTGAACACCAAAGAAAATCTTTGCTGAGATTTAAAAAAGGGGTTTTCAGCTTGCAAAACCAAGAATATTAATAAATTGGCCATTTCCTCTGAAGAATGGGATAGGATTCCTCAGGAACACTGTCAGAAGCTAGTGTCTGGCTATACATCACGTTTGCAGCTGGTCATAACAGTAAAAGGATGCTTTTCTATGTACTGTATTAAAGATACTTGTCATGAAGCGGTGGAATAATTCTGAGACTGCAGTAGTCATTAAAAGTGTCATTTTGTGTTGAATTTAGAAAAACCACTTGCTATAATAGTTGTCTTAAGCTATTTACATTTTTCTTGTTTGATTTCTTTTTTGAAAACAGCTAAAAGTTTGCAAATTTGGCAAATAAACCTAATTTGCAATAGGGGTGATTGTTGCAATTGTATGATGGGGTCTCAAAATATTAATACACAAATATTTTTGGTATCTGCCTCCCTTAGAGTTGATCAGTACCCTAGGTATACAATACATTTATTTTATGTCATACATCATGAGGGCTATGAAAAACTAATGAATTGTTTTCCTTTAAGGCTCACCTACAAATCTATTGGGGCATTTTTCTCACTGTTCTGTAAACTCTTACACACTTTTAAACAAAACTTATCAGGGAATATGGAAATATATTTCTAAAAGCTATCTGTATTTATGCTTCTTTATAAGGATGCTGGATCGATTTTATGGCCCCATGGATATCCTGTTTCTATATCTGTAATTTTAGAAAAGTAATGCAATGAACACTGCTTTAGATTTTGATTAAATACTTTGTATACAGTAGTTCAGTAGTTATAATATTTGTATAAAAATATAGGAGCCATTTGAAGGGTTGTACCAAGATTGCAAGTTATCCCCTATCCTATGGATAGGGGATGACAATCTGATCGGTGGCAGTTTTATTGCTGAGACCAATGCTGATCTCGAGATTGGGGATCCCTTGTCCTCCTCACTGTGGGATAATTGCACCCCTCGCAGTATAGAGGAGACTGTGCATGGGGTTGTGCAAGAGTACCAGCGCTTAAAACACTCTAGATGGGGCTGCAGAGTTACCCAAGTGGCACCCACTCAAGTAAATCCATCAGCCCCATTGAAATAAATGGAGCGCTAACAACGCATGCTCAGCCAGCATTACCCTCATGTATATGTTCCTGCAGGGAGAGAAGCGACCCCTGCAGTGAGAGGCACCCCCCTCTGCTGCCAAAACCCTGTCATTGTTTTTCAGGGAAGGGCATTAAACATAAGCCCTTCCCTGAAAAACAATAATTTCAGTCTGAAAATAAATAAATAATAAACTTACCTCTCCGACGCTGCAGTGTCCCCGCAGGGATGAAGAACACATCTGCCGCACGTGTAACAGCTGCGGTAGGGAATTGAAGAATTCCTCTGGCGCATCTGTCAATGATGTGGCAGATGTAGTAGCAGGGAATTCTTTTTACTAGCAGGGATGAAGGAAACATCTGCCGCATGTGGCAGATGGGTTCTTCATCCCCGCAGGGGACAGAGCAGCGGCGAAGAGGTAAGTTTATTTATTTATTTTATTTATTTTTATTTACACTAAAATGATTGTTCTTTAGGGAAGGGCTTATGTTTAAAGCCCTTCCATGAAAAACAATTCAGGGGTGCCGGCAGACCATTGTTTTCAATGGAGCCGCTGGCAGCAGCCGCGGCTCCATTGAAAACATGTGGGGAGGAGAGGGTGACATTTTTCTCTTCACGGGGATGAAAGAAACATCTGCCGCATGCGGCAGATGTGTTCTTCAGCCCCGCTGGGACATGGCAGTGGCGGACAGGTAAGTTGTTTTTTTAAAAAAAAAAACATTAAAATTATTGTTTTCCAGGGAAGCGCTTATGTTTAAAGCCCTTCCCTGAAAACCAATGATGGGGTGCCGGCAGCAGGATACTGTGGTAGAAAATTGAAGGGACAGCTGTGGTAGGGAATTGAAGAATTCCTCTGCTGCATCTGTCACAGATGTGGCAGATGTAGCAGCAGGGAATTCTTTTTACTAGCGGGGATGAAGAAAACATCTGCCGCATGCAGCAGATGTGTTCTTCATCCCCGTGGGCGACACGGCAGCGGCAGAGAGGTAATTTTTTTTCCTTTACACTAAAATTATTGTTTTTCATGGAAGGGCTTATATGTAAAGCCCTTCCCTGAAAAACAATTCAGGTGTGCCAGCAGACCATTGTTTTCAATGGAGCCGCCGACAGCAGCCGCGGCTCCATTGATAACAATGCAGAGCAGGGGTCACCTTGAAAAATGCTCGAGTCTCCCATTAACTTTAATGAGTTTCATTCCTCGAGCATTACAAAAAGCTTGGCTCGAGTAACGAGCACCTGAGCATTTTGGTGCTCGTTCATCTCTAATTTTTCTGTTTACCAAAAGTAGATACAGTCTGTTAAACTATGTATCTAATCCTCATCTATATGATACTAGCTGTAGCTGATATACCCTATGTAACCAGATACCAGGAACTTAGGATCAGTTGGAATTCACTTAATACCCGCCCCCCCATCCTCACACTCTCTCTCCCCCTCCCTTTCCTGTACTTGGTAAGTGAAAATATACTTCCTGCTTCCTTTGTTTTTTTTTAAAGATAAGATGAACCAATAAGTGTTAGCTTTTAATAAACCTGCCTACTCAATATATAAACCCATGTATGTGATGTAATAAGCATATTATTAATATACATACATCCCTCTGGGCCTGTTGACATTAAAAGAAATGTTTGTTCATTTCCTACTTCCCGGATATCGCATCAGATGTCAGATCGTACATCAATATGTGTTTAAAAATTTGTGCTAACTAATCAGTGGAATCTGCCATGGGGGTGCAGAAGTCAGGTGAAATCTCTGCGTGGTTCATTTTTATAAATGTCAAGCGAGCTACATTGTGTGTGGACGGGTGCATGCATCTGTCAGTTATCGCACACTTAGAGTAAGGCAGGCAAGCACCTCTAAAGCATGTTGTGCAATCTCTGGCCACAGCGTAGACACCCAGAAGTCAAAGAGGCCAATGCCATGTCTAAGCATATCCACGCAAGAGCTGACATACTATTGGACTATCATGGATAAGTGCCACCTGTGACTGTGAGTGCTACCACGTGCTTGTGTGGCAGGCTACAATGAACTGAAAAAACTATGTCACACGTGTTAAACTTCCCCTGCCACTGTTGGTGGTGCTGCTGAGTTTCCTTTCTAATAATCTGCCATGAGCAGCATAGCCACCATGATCCATTACGGATGCATCCCCGCAGCCATGGGGAAATGCTGTGCTCAACCTGCCTAAAAGTCTGTTCTGATAGTGCTGCATATTTAAGTCCCTCTCCCCTGCCAGAGTGAGATTAGTCATCTTGGCCTTGTAGCATTGATCAAGGTGCATGGCCATCCAGTAATTATCTGTTATTTTAATGTGGGCGATGTGACAGTCCTTCTGCAATCATTGCAGCATAAAAGCACTCATAATCCCCACAGTGCCACATTTTTCAGGGTCAAGCCTAAGTGTATCCTCTGGCTGGTCCCGCCATTAACATAGAAGAGCCAGGGTTACTGATGAATGGAAGGAATGTTGCATAGCTTCCTTCTCTGCCTCTGGACTTTTTTTTATCCCCATCCTCTTTCTCCTCCTATTCTTCCTTTATACTTCTACCACGGGTGGAAAAACATGTTGAAAAAAATGCCTCCCTTTCTTGCCCAAGCCACCCTCTCTGCAGTGTTGAGTAGCCAGTCAGTTGGGAGATTGGTATCCCTTCCTCCTAGTCCTGTGACAACAGCATGTCATTGGCCTTGTAGCATCTGTTCCAGCAGGTAGACCACAGGAATGATCATAATAATCAGTGCGTTATCACAACAGACCATTTTGATTGCTTCCACAAAGGAGGTTAAAGTGGTATACATGTCTTTGATCTACAGCTAGTCCCCAGGTGTCAAGTGACTAACCTCCATAAAGTGTCTGCTAATGGCATGCATTATATGGTACTCTGCAATCGCTCTTTGCTGCTGGCCTCTGTAACATAAACAAAGTGGAATTCCACCATATAGACACATCACTAATGAGACGGTTGGGTGGTAGTCCGAACTGTCACTGTGCCTCCGCCAGACAAAAGGTGGCTGAGTGTGAATGCTGAAAATGTGAGTGCAGTTTCCTGCCCTTTTCCAGCACTGGATGTAAACTTGGGTAATTGTTTAGGAGGTGCTGCACTACCAGGTTCATTACATGGGCCAGGCAAGATACATGTGTGAGATTGCCAAGGAGTAGGACTGCCAGCAAGTTGACCTTATTGGCTCACATGACCTCAGGGTTTTTTTTGTTTACTTTTTAGAGTAGTTTTATGGAACTAATCAGCCAACATTGTAGTTTGCAGAAAACCCACTGTTAGCTGCTTATTGCTGCAAATAATTTGTAGTCTCCAGAATGGCAACTTTGAATGACGTCTGAGGCTGCTGACATGCATGTGTGTATTTGCTATTTCCCTAATCGGTTTTCTTTTTGTTTTCTAATAACTTCATATGAATGTGAAGCAGATACTCTCTTTACTTCCTCCAATAGAACCATGCTTAAGTTCTTTACTAGTATACAAGCTCTCACACCAAGCAGCAATATATCCTCTATGGGATATCAGTCCCTAATAAGAATAGACCACATACTATATAGGCATATAAACATAATGCAGGTTCTCTGTTCTGTGCTCAACTGTAAAATAGCTATGGGTTGCACTGTGCGTATGTTATATAATGCAGGCGTAGGTCATGAGATACAGGCGTTCAATGAAACTTCTGCCAATATGCAAGATGGACACATTTGATAACATCAACAAGGGGGCCCTGGCAGCTGATTGGCTGCATGCTGACCACTGCAGCAGGTATTATTGAAAATGCGATTTGCACCGAAAATTGGTTTGGACGATTATACTGCCCTAAATGATCAATAGCAGCAAGACTGCTCTGATTATAAACAACTTTCCTTAACTCAATAGCACAGGCAACAATACAGTAAAAAAAACTTTGAAATGTAGCTTATTACAGAAAAATAGTTTTTTGGACTTATCAACTGAATATATGTGATTTTCAAAGGTATGATTGTTTGGGCTCAGCCCATTCCAATAAATAAAACAGAACAGCAGCAACAACCACAGCCACAAAGTGTCAGACACTGCACAGAAGTGACCATAGGGACTAGAGATTAACTTACTATTGGGAATCTACCCTAATGCTCCCCAAATAAACTTGAGGCCCTTTTTGTAGCTTCTGCTGGTAGAACTTTCCACAAATAGAATAGATATTCCAGAGTCTAAGGTCATATTGCATCTCTGCATGGTTGCCACACATTCTGTGTGTATCATCAAAGGAATCAGATCCAGTCATATAACCAGATCCAGTCATGGCCATAATAAGTAAAAGTATTAGAAAGTTTTCATTGGTTGCCATAAGACGTAATACTGTTTTTGGTACTACATATTTTTTCTTCTGCAATATTTTCCCTTAAATACTTTTCCAGTTGTTGTCTGACAATGCCTAGGAGAAAAGGTTTGCTCTTGATATGAAGCAAAGAAGAACATTTCCTTCATCTGATTCAGGATTCAGCACATCTACCTTGTGTTTGTTAAAGTTCAAAGAGTTGTTATATTTCTCATGTAGTGTAACACAGGTTGCATGCTGGGTATAAACCAATGTGCTCAGCAAGAGGTTCATATTTCACAATTGTCTTCGAAATATTGATTAAAAGCAACGTATGCCACTTGATCTTTCATTTATCAATTTTAATACATTTATATCTAATATAGAATTAGTTTTACAGTTTCGGTTAAATTTTCATACACCCTTTGGGTAACAACACAGAAATTAAGTTATTGCATAAAAATCTGTGTTTACCTAATATAAAGCTAGGATGAAGCTATAAAGATATATAAGATAACAGTCACCACCTTGTGTAAAGCCATGAAGGCAGAAAAAACGTATGCAAGAATATGGAGGTGCTGAGCAACCAGCTGGATGCTTTACTGGATGCCGGTGTGCAGTAACACAAGGTAGAAGATTGAGAAAAACTGGTGCATGCTGCAACCTTCCAATAAAGAAACAGGAGGTGAGAAGATGGTTCAGCTTGTTTTTTCTTGTATAAACCAGCAATAAAATGTGTTTATAGGCAATAGGCCAGTTGTGCGGAGAAGCAGCTCTGAAGTAAAGTCCAGTTACGTGCCGGTCTATGCAATAAAAATATAAGCTATATTATCTTCTTACATTCTACTTTTTTGCTGGAATTTTGTGCAATGCACTATTTCAGTCTCCAAACTGATCAGAATATTATTATAAGCAAAGCATATTTTTAGAATGGTATAGCTATTTGATACTACAGGATGCCATAAGATGGCCAGTGTCTGTTGCTAGACTGACCAATATTGTGACTGTAAATTTTAAATGCATAATTTCGGCATTCATTTCAAGCAACTATTTTAATATTTTTATCCAACTATAAACAGAATTAGGTTAAAATAGATGTTTAAAATATGGAGGACATATGAGTGATTCACATTTTAGAGAATTAATGAAAAAGAGGATTTTAAAGGATTCACCCACCCAAAGGCCTCACTTATACAAGCGTTTTAGGGCAGCTATTTTCTCGCGATAAAATGCTTTCGAAAACCGCTACCATGTGAAGCATTGGAATCCAATGCATTCATTCACATTTACAGAGTGAAAAAATCATGCCATAAAATCATCAAATCACTGACCTTCTTCGGTTGCCGATTTTTCTTGCAGTATCAAAAGATTGGTCTTAACTAGAGATGAGCGAGCATACTCGCTAAGGCAAACTACTCGAGTAGTGCCTTACTTGAGTACCTGCCCGTTTGTCTCTAAAGATTCGGCTGCCGGCGGGGGCGGGGAGAGCGGGGAGGAACGGAGGGGAGATCTCTCTCTCACTCTCTCCCCCCCGCTCCCCCCTGCTCACTCCCGCCACTCACCGCTCACCCGCGCCAGCAGACAAATCTTTAGAGACGAGCGGGCAAGTAGTTTGCCTTAGCGAGTATGCTCGCTCATCTCTAGTCTTGACCTATCTTTTGACGAAAAATGCTGGAGCCTCCCATAGACTCCTATAGGAGCTGAAAGAGAAGGGAGGTGGAGGGAGTTTACCTGTGTCCGATGCTGGGAAAAGAAGACAGCTGGGTCTATTTTAGCTATTTAAGCTAAGAGAAGACTTTCTGCCGACCAACGGAATTCTGCTCTACAGTGTATTTTTCACGCGATATGTCCATGTGAATGGACGATAACATGCTAATTAATTTCGGGATTAGATTCCGGCTTTTCTTCTCTATTACGATTTTTGGTCACATGTGGCCACCATGAAAGCACACATACTTGTGTGAATGAAGCCTTACATTTTCTCAACAACTTGACAGACAATAAATGAAGCAATAAAGTAATGAAAATAAATTCCAAGCCTGGCAATTGTTATAGTCATGAATTCACACTATGATTTCAATTATTTTATCTCACTATTTCCAACCGTTACAATACATGAGCATTATATTTTCAATTACACAAGAGAAATAGTTCGGTTGAGAAAAATTGTTCTGTAAAGCCATTCTAAAAATGTGTGCCTTCTAGTTATATAATATATTAGTCTAATTCAATCACTTCAAATTAAACTGTTTAGAAGTCTTGGCACTGACTCTATGTTCCTAGACAAAACCATTAAGAACGGCATGTTGAGAAGAGCAAACGACATTATGCAAGATAAAAAATGGTGTTTTTCAATGTTTTATAACCTCACAAAATGAACACAAATAATTACTTTATATATTAAGTGTCAAGTAATTTCATAGTATCATAACTTTGCTGCAAGTTCAGGGGATCATAACTTCATGTTATCAAAGTGTTTTGGCATATTGAAGTAGAAAAATGTTATTTTATGGATCTGAAGAAAGCATCTTCTCTTATGATACTGCTGCTGATGGCTTATTTTATCAAATTGTACTGTAAATATGCTTAGTTTTCATTAAGTCTTTACTTGCCCGTTATCATTTTGAAGATTTAGTACATCATTGGTTTTTATTAGCAATAACACTGTACACAAATCTCCCAGGTTTCATAATGCTTTATAAATAAATGATAAAATATTTTAATACTATCAAAATCCCCAATTTTGTTTTTTCTACCTCTAACAATATAGTGGAGCATTACCAAAGTTTTTCAGAAGATTATTACTACAGTGCTGAGTTATGTTAATAATACAAGATATCAAAGAACAAAGCCAGAGCACAATTTGTTATTAGTTTCTCCATGAAGCTTAGCTGCAGTACAAGGGCACTGATCATTTTCTATCCCTGGGAATTCTATTCATTTTATAACAGTAGAACAAAGAGATTACTTATGGCTTAAGTTCAAATTTAAGTTAGAAGCTGGATAGACCTTCGGCAGCCTCTTTTGTGACATCCTAGGTGGAAAGGATTTATCTTGATGACTGCAATGATATGCAACATGATTAGTATGTTGTTGGATTGCTTGTATGACATTGTATTTTGGCTTGATTTCTCCCCTTGAAGCACTGAAAATAGTGCTTCCAATGGAAAACTCCGACTGATATGTGGTGCGTAATGGAGCATGCTGCAAATGTTTTATATAGGCTCTTTGTAAAATAATTTCTTTATACCTATATGTTTATATTGTGATATAAATAAATGCATATGGATGACATGAATAGAATGCATTACCCCAATATTCGAGAATCATGTAATAGAATTCCCAAATATTATTGCGGGCATGAGGCCTTAAGCATATTTGATAACTTATGGATACACAGACTTGTCTTCCTGTATAGGGGTATTTCCATCTCAGACAAACATGGTTGAGATGGGAACATGACATTACAAAGTGGCTAGGTGGCTACAGTTGTGGAAATAGTCAAGCTTGGCTAAGCTATGCTGTTTACATAATTCCCATAGAAGTCAATAGGAATTACATAAACAGCATAGCACAACTATTTCCACAGCTGATGAGTTGTGAAGCTTACTGTGCTGTACTTCTTGTCATTGATTTCTATGAAAGTTGCAGAAAAGCATAGGGTACGGTGCCCAGCTATTTATGTACATCTGATCACTGCATTCAAGGTGACTGGTGGTGGCTCAAACTCAATAAGTGCCAGTTTCAGAGGTTGAACCCATGTCCTGTGAATATGCCATAATGAGGTGAGAATACCCCGTTAACTTGGCCTTACCTTAACATATCATGGGATGTGTGGTACAAGATGAAAAACATATGAGTACACCTGATGGACTCCTCTAATGGATGTCATCTGTCAGCCATCTGTTTCCATAGGCTCCTAGGTTTAAGCATGTGTATGTATTTTTTTTACTGGATCACTGTGACGGACGTCTTTGATGCAAGCCATCCGTTGGGCATCCATCACAGATGGGTCCCATTGCTAACACATGCACTAACTCATACTTTCTTTACCTGTATAGCACAAGAAAGAATTATTTTTGTATCATAAGAACTTGAACTCCATAAAATTCAAGGCTGGACACATCTTTTCCTTTTTTTATATATTTCCTATATAAACCAAAACACTCTAACTGCTCTCAAGTATTTTAGTCATGTTGATTGAACTGTACATGGGAGAATGGCTAAAAAGTCAAAGTTTTGACCGAGGAGCTCATCTGCTATCATACAAGGAATGTAAGTCACTTCAACTTGCCCATTTTGCAGGTCTGATCATCTAATGTGCACAGTGGCCTCCCTTCTCTCCTCCAATGGCAAATGTTAGGTGAGCTAAGGATCAGGCAGTTGATTTTCAACTACCCAATCCTTTTGTTCTCTGGAAATAAGTTACTGCCATGCTTGTCTGGCGACATTTTACTTCACTCTCTACATTCAGAATGCATGCACGTTCAGCACAGCCAAGTTTGTATTCTATGAGAGAGTCAAGCAAGATAGCCTTTGGCGGAATGAGCAATAGGTAGACAGCTATCTAATTTGCATGCGTAGCCTAACACTTATACAATTACATATCTACTTTACTTGTAAGGTGGAGTTCTCTAGAGCAACAGATACTTTTTGTAGATGCTCACTGCTCTAGTTGATAAATTGTGGTTAGGATCTCTGGATTAGAAATATCATTTTATGGCATTCTGAATCCCTCATTCACAACCGCAATTTATAAGCTAGAGCAGTCCACTTAGATTGTTTAAATCATTGTCTGCCAGCACCTTTTCCAATCATGAACAAGCGCAGTGTGACGGATGTGGACCAAAGGCAAATATCTATGCAACAGTTGACCTATCATGCTGGATTACTTTGGTCATTGTTGGGTGAGATACTTAGAAATTCATTCATTCCAAATGATAAATCTGTACCTCATATATGGAATCCCAGACCAGGCAACTGATCAATGCAAACAAAATTATTTCTTGTTTTAAGCTAGGGAGTAATCCCAAAACACAACATTAAAGGGATTTAGAAACTGCCCCCAGAATCACTAATATAAATGGCTTGAGAAAGGCCATGAAAGGCCAAACGTAGCTTTTTTATTTGAAACCTCTCCATCTATGCTGCCACTTTTTCTGCAATTTTAGATTGATTAAGTGATTGATTGTTTCATTATTATACAAAGTGTGCACTGTGCAAACATTTTTGGTAAACTCGAAAAAAAAGGACTAAAGGCCCATTTAGACACGATGATTATCACTCAAAAGATAACTTTTGAGTGACTTTTGAGCGATAATTGTTATGTCCATTTATAGCGCAAGGTGATCGCTCAAACATTGAGCAATCACCTTGTGCTCCGAGCGGGGGATGCAGAAGACAAGTGAGGCCACTTGTCTTCTGCACTTCTGCATCCAGCTGTTCCCCGCTCGGAGCGCCCGACTCTTATACAGCTGAGCGCTTCCAGTGGGGTATGCAGAAGACAAACAGGACCACTTGTCTTCTGCATCCAACTGTTCTCTGCTTGGGATGCCCGGCTGTTATACAGCCGAGCTCTCCGAGCAGAGGATGCAGAAGACAAGCAGGGTGGCCCCGCTTGTTTTCTGCATCCGGCTGTTCTCTGCTCAGAGCGCCCAGCTATTATACAGCCGAGCGCTCTGAGCGTGGTATGAAGAACGCAGCTGGACAGCTGCGTTCTTCATATCCAGCCTGTGTTCAGGGAGTCGGATACAGCTGAAACAAAAGTATCAGCTGTATCCCGCTATGAATTCCTGAGAAGGCTCATTGTTGTTTTTCAGCATGCTGAAAGACAACGATGAGCAACGGCTTAACGAAAACTGCACAATGTCAGTGCAGTCAGACACAACGATTATCGCTCTAAAGATGGCTTTTGAGTGAATTTTAAGTGATAATCATTGTGTTTAAATCAGCCTTTTTTCAGTACAAAATTCAACCAAATTTGGTTGAATCATCAGAACCATTTAAAGTACCATTCGTGAATATCAAGCCAGTAGTTGTACTGATATCCTAATTTCAGGTACTCCACAGAGATCAAACACTCCCTTGGTGATTAAGGGGAGCTATAATAATGTGTCCTTTCTCCTAATGTCCTATAATTCATGGTAATGGGTGAAGGAGGACACCTAAATAATTTTACACAGGGCACTACACTACCCTTTAGTATGAAATGTCAGGATTTCAATATATTGTAACCCACTATGCAACTTTCAGTTTCAGTGCAGCAAACAAAGCACTTTTATTAAAGTTGCATGGATTGCCAGGTTGTTTTGAAACAAATGTCACCATGTTACAGTAAAAGAGACATACCATATACTGGTATAGCAGGTATATAGCAGCTGTGTAGAAAAGCTGCATTTCTATGCCACAAATTGCTGATTGCTGATGCTGAATACTGTATAGATTAGTTATCCCCTGAGAACTCAGGAATAATTTACATTTCCAATAAGCAGAATTGAAATGGTTCAAAAACTGCACAGCATCACTTTCACCTAGACATGAGGATTGATGAAGAAAATGTGCAATGTAAACAAACACGGCCTAAAAGTAAATGTTCTTTAATTCAATTGAATAAGAAATAGTAATCAGGCTGCAATGCCTCATTACCAGCCATGCTATTAAAATGTTTGGGTACTGACAGATTTTCTGTAGATATAAGGCCAGCCAGGTTCATACATACAGCCCAGAGCCCCATATTTGAATCAATTTTTACAATGATTGCAATGTTTTTCTAGCATTGTCTTCAATAGAAATGTGCCACATTGCATTATAAAGTGTTAACCCCCAACAATCTATTAAGAAAAACACCTTCAAAAACTACAACCTAAGGTGCACTGTAGGCCAAAATGAGAGATCAAGAATGATTATAAAATCCCCTCAGCTCTTTTAAAAGTTTTTTCTTTATACCCTATAATGCTTGAGAGGCCTTATTAAAGCTTATGAATGGCGATTAAGTGAAAATCGGTGCCCATGCACACTAGTCCAGGGTTGCAGATCTTTTTTTCTGTTTGAGGTAGACATTTTCAGATTTCAGCACTTCTGTGGACACAATAAAACTTAAGATGGCATTACCATCTGAGACATTTGGACCGTAGATGTTTAGTAGATTAAAGTTCAATTTCTGGCCCCTACTTGTCGAAGAATGGAGGTTCCCTACTCTCCATGTTGGAACTCCAGACAAGAGGAGGAAGCACTGAGTAATCAAGTATATTAACTATATACAGTTATACTATCAGATGAAAATGTTGAAACTCTCATGAGCTGGAATACAGAGGAAAATACTCATGCCAGTCACATCTCCACCTCATCTCTTCCTCTTTGGCGTGCCAAACAGAGAGGAAACCTCAAATATGGGGGCCCAGAGATGACGACGGGGCTGCAAAGGATGGTAATGCAGGTCTACAGGTTGTACACTGACTTGAAATAGTCGAAGAGTTACATTTTCTTACTTGTTGCCAATATAACTTATGCTTCCTCAGTATAACTCTATGAGGTGACCTTGTAGCAGCAGGTAGGTTCACAATTTGATCAAAATGTGTGCGAACAACCACAAATTTATAAATATAGCAGTAATGCAGTCGCAATTTTATATAGTTTATATATTCAATGTTTGCATTGAATATATACAAAGCAAAGTTTAGTCAAAACATACATAGGCACTAGGATATATGCAAACATTGTACACATTCATTATTTTAAATGGTATTAATTACTATACCTAATATACTTATTAATTTAAGGTTCTTATTGCATTGCACATTTGGATCAACTATTGTATACCCATCTGTCAAAGTTCTGCCGAGTGTATCCTGCCACTTCATAGACTCATAGATTCTATTGTCTTGTATGAGATACTCAATATTATACAGTTAACGGTTTTGAGTGTCGTTAACGGCAGCTGCTGCTAGTGCACATGTTTCACATATATATATGAAACACGTGCAATAGCAGCAGCCGCTAGACATACAACATAATAGCATCTATCAGTTTATCCAGGAGCAGAATACACTAGGCAGCACTTGAACAGTTGGCTCTTGAAGTTGGTATATTGTAAACAGTTAAAATGGGCTAGTGTAAGGATCTAATCAACACTGATGAGGGCCAAATTAGATCATGAATTAAAGCATTTCAAAAACAGATCTTGGGAGGTATCCCCGCATGTAGTGGTTAGTGGTTGCCAAAAGTGTCCCACAGGAGTATAATGCACAATACAAATAAAAAAAACCTAAAATGCAATAGCCCCATAAATCACCACCAACCAGGTATGTGTAAACAACAACCTCTGTAATTCACAATGACCAGGAATACTGTTGAGCGAAGGGAGTCATTTGAATCCTATTTGAGTTCGAACTTTGCTAAAAATTAATTTCTCAGCGAACCTGAACCTCGGACAGTTCATCATGGCTGAAGCCATTGACAAAGAAGGTGGTGGTCCTCTGGCCTTGCAACACTGGGGCTTTGGGTTCGTATCTAAGCACATCTGCATGGAGTTTATATGTTCTCCATGTGTTTTTTATAATGTGCGTTTATTTAAATAGCACATGCTTATTAAGCAACGCTTTACATCACTTCATATTTCTATCCCCATTGGTGCTCACAATGGATATTAGCCTTTTATTATGCTTTGGAGTGTGGGAGGAAACCCATATAGAGAAAACATACAAACTTCATGTAGATTTGAATCCAGGATCCCAGTGTTGCAAGGCAACAGTGCTAAGAACTCTTACTTCACCTGTTTGTACAGAAACAAGAAATTCACCTGTTTGTACAGACAAAAGAGGTACAAAAATACTAAACAAATAAATACTAATATGATGGTAGCTGAGAATACGTCCATTTAGGAAAACTGGAAAATGTAATTGACGCAATAAGTCCAATTAGATGCATGGTACAAAGGATATAAATCCAAAAGGTCTCCTTCTCTAAGATGCACTTATCTCAGTTGACACCATGAACAAGAGGGCATACCAACTCAATACCCCAAAATCTAACACATTGATGATCCCTTGCATGCATGTAAGTACTGATACTGTGTATCTATCACTGTTCTCCAATTCCCTAATGGTCTGGCTGATATACCCAATACTACAAATGCATTTAATTTTATAAATAACACCTTCAAAGTGACAACTGATAAAATCCTAACGAAGAGAGGTGTTATTACATATTAACTCACATAAATTTAGACAAACTGCACATCCGCTACACCAATAGCAGCCAACTACTTTACAATCGTGTATTCCACTAATGTGGAGCCTGAAAATGGTTGTGGACTAATCTGTCTCTTAGTGACTTTCCTTTCCTATAAATAATTGGGGGGAGAGATTCAGGAATAGGAAGGTTTGACTGCCGTGTGATAGTATGGGGTGGTGATGGTTCTTAATGGCTCTTAATAAGCTGTTGGTATCATGGGGTGTCTGTCACTGAATGCCTGGTGAATGGTAGTATCAGACATGATATTGAATCATTTTCCTCATTAAATAAATTGCAAAGTGTAATATTTTTTACTCATTTTTGGTAGATGTGTCTCTCTTTATCTACTTTTAGGGCTTGCGTGAAAATCTGATGTAGTTTTAGGTCAAATATAAGCAGAAATATAGGTCAAATTTAGTATTTGTTGCTAAATTTTTTCAAACACCACATTTGTGAGCTTTGAGTACGGACCCTTTTTACTCCCTCTATACGTTCAGAATTATTTACTATATGGTATGGGTTTAGGAAGTAGTTTGACCTTCTGAGTTAAGTAGCTGTTATGTATTGGTTGTTTGTCAAAATAAAATGACTGCTGTAGCCATTTAATTCAATTTCTGTGTCCTCTCTTTATTAAGAGCATGTATTTTAAATGTAATCACTCGCCAATACCCATGTCATTAGATATACATAATGACACGCTCTGAAAAAATCCAGAGCACTCATCACACCAATTTAATTATATCTGGGATCAATAAATGGTACAGCTCCGTAAAGTAGTAGATCAGGTTGCTTGGCAGAAGCGATAGAGCAGGAGAGGAGTGAACGTGGAAGTAACCTATGTGAGATATCAAGCTAGGGCAAGTGACATTATAGAAGGTGGTACACAGTACCAAGTGTGACAGAAGCCACTCGACCACATTGCAAAGTGTAAAGCATGCTCTGTTACTCATGGATAAGGGCAGTTTCTCACAAGCGTATGCCCAAAACACAATTTTTTTGCGCCGTGAACATCACACTATCATGCATGTATCTGTGCATTTTACTGTACTCTTCGTGCAGAATGGGACCATTCTCATGGGAGCGGAACACAGCCGTACCTTGAATAAAAAGGCTATTTAGCCTAATTTAGTCCCCAATGTGTTCTTTTCCCCACAACATTGTGCAAACATGCTTGTGTGAGTCCATCGTTAAGCCTCATTCAGACAAGTGTTTTCACGCAGTATTGGCCGCGAGAAAACATTGGCAGAAAATTGCAACCATGGAAAGCACTGGATTTTTAGCCGCGAGAGAAAATCATGACTCAAAATCACCAAATCGCTGGTCATTTTCAGCTGCAATTTTTCCTATCATTACCCATCTTTTGAAGAAAATGGCAGGGATAGATTCTAGAGATGAGCGAGCGTACTCGGATAAGCACTACTCGCTCGAGTAATTGGCTTTATCCGAGTATCGCTGTGCTCGGGTCTAAAGATTTGGGTGCCGGCACGGAGCGGGGAGCTGCAGGGGAGAGCGGGGAGGAACGGAGGTAAGATCTTTCTCTCCTTCTCTCCCGCCCGCTCTCCCCTGCTCCCCGCTGCGACTCACTTGTCAGCCGCAGCGGCACCCGAATCTTTAGACCCGAGCACAGCGATACTCGGATAAAGCCAATTACTCGAGCGAGTAGTGCTTATCCGAGTACGCTCGCTCATCTCTAATAGATTCCTATTGGGCTGAAAAAAAGGGACGGTTAGAGAGTTTACCTGAGCTATTTAGGCTAAATTGAGCTATTTTGCCGACCATGTGAATGGACAAGAAAACACTAATTCCTTTTGGAATTAGATTGCGGCAATGCAGCTTTGCCACAACTTTTTGAAACAATGCGACCTGAGTGAAAACGCAATGCTCGTGTGAAAGAGGCCTTAGGCCAATGCTTTACATGGTCGCGATTTTCAGCAACGTTCTTTCGGGCCTTGTAGCTGCGAGAAGATGTTTGTCTGAATGAAGCCTGACATAGTAACAAATACTTTAACCCCTTCATGACGCGGCCCTTTTTTTTTTTCCATTTTCCTCTTTTCCTCTCGCCCTTAAAAAAATCATAACTCCTTTATTTATCCATCGACGTCACTATATAAAGCCTAGTTTTTTGCAGGACCAGTTAGATTTTTCAATGGTGTTATTTAATGTACCATATAATGTACTGAAAAAATTCTAAGTGGAGTAAAATGAAATAAGAACGACATTCCGCCATCTTTCAGTGCGTCTTGTTTCTACAGCGCACAAACTGCAACAAAAATGACATGATCACTTTATTCTATGGATCAGTACGATTACTACGATACCAAACTTGTATATATATTTTTTTTACTATACTCCTCTTTTTTTTTCAAAGACATTTAATTTTTTTCAATTATTTTCTGTGCGCGCAATAACTTTTTTATTTTTCCGTTGACGTAGTTCAGCGATGGCTCATTTTTGCAGAATGTCCTGTAGTTTCCGTTAGTACTAATTCAGAATACGTATGACTTTGTGATCACTTTTTATTATGTTTTTTCTGGGGGACAGGGTGACTGAAAAAGTGCATTTCTGGCGTTCTTTTATTTTTTTCAGACGAAGTTCATCGTGTGGGGTAAATAATGCACTACTTTAATAGATCGTAATTTTATGGACGCAGTGATACTAGATATGTATTTTTATTTTATTATTTAGACTTTTTAATTATAGATATGGCAAAAGGGGGGGGATTTTAATTTTTTTAGTACTTTTTTTTTTTTTACAATTAAAAAAACTTTATTGCTCTTTTTTTCACTTTACTTTTAACTCCCCCTGGGGGATTACTATATGCGGTACTTTGATCGCTCCTGCAGTATGACGTAATGCTATAGCATTACGTCATACTGCATTTTGACAGGCAGCCTATCAAGCCACCCCGCGGGGAAGGCTTGATAGGCAGTCTCTCAAGGCAGCCCTGGGGCCTTTCATAAGGCTCCTGGCAGCCATGACACCTGCACGGCTTTAAATGCTGCTGTCAGAATTGACAGCGGCATTTAAAGGGTTAATAGCCGCGATTGTCTGAACAGCTGATCGCGGCTATTGCCGGCGGGTGTCAGCTGTAGTAAACAGCTGACGTCCGCGCTGTATGTATAGAGGTTGCCCTGCGACCTCTCTGCATACATACCCCGACACTCCAGGACGTGAATGTACGTCCTGGAGCGGAAAAGGGTTAAAGAGATATCTGAATCTAATGACGCATGTTAAGTAACTTAGAAAATAGACAAAAAACACACGGGGGTGTTTATCTTCAGGGGAATTTTTTTGCCACTTTTCTGACAGGTTTTGTTCCATTCTGCAGTTGAAAGTGTAACACATCTATTGAATATATCACCCAATGCTGATAAATTTTCTGCATCTTTAGATATATTCAGAGAAGTGGAGTTACTCTACACTCTACCCAGCTACTGGACTGGGATTGTAATCATCACAAAATGATGCAAATGAGCACATCCACTTGATAAATCTTGAGATATATTTGTTAGCAAATGCTAAGAGCTTTGCAGTTTTGCTATGCTGTAAAATTGTCAAGAAAACAATCTATATACTTATTGTCAATGGGAAAGCAAGAAAGTACAATAATTGCTAACTCATGCAGAGTATTGTTATTTTGCAGATACTGCATTTCGCACTTCTGTTAGACAAGGGAAAATATGGATAATAATTCTAGTTTTATATATACATTAATTACATATGCACATTGAGCCTCATTTATCAAAATCTTCAAACCGAAAAACTAGCCTCGCTGCCCAGAGCACTCAATCAAAATTCAACTTAAAATTAACCTCTTCAAATGCTGTAGAAAGCATAAAACAGCGCTCTGATTGGATACTATGCCAGTTTTTTTTTGTTAGTTTTGATATTGAGGGCCATTCTGTGTGAATGCCCTGCAATACGATTTGGTTTATGTAACATAGAGGGAAGTTTGCAGCAGTTTTCTGGTGTTAACATTTCACAAACTTTTTAGCAAGCTATACTTGTGTACATTTTTGCTACTGTTTGGCCTTTTTGTGCCTGACCTGCCACTTTTCTAAAAGTGGAAGGGTTTAGCAAAAAGGGTCATTAGACTCCCATGCCTGTCAGATTTACTATAATTTATGCCAGAACTTGGCATAAATTATAGTGAAAGCTGAAAACTGGTAAACATTTCACAATCTTGCGCATAGACATTGCACTTATGCACCAAATATATTAGGAGGCGTGCATGTACCTTTTAGTACATTAATTTACACATTATTCTAGTGCGCTCCTTACTTAGACCAGCATATAAAACTCCTGTCTAAGTAAATTCCCCAATATTCTACATTTCATGTGATAATAATTTAGCACTTTATATACTTATTCACATGGACGTATATCGGTTGGTTTTTACTGCCGGCAGATATACGCTGCCCCTCTATGCAAGGGGAGGAGGCAGGACAGGGCTGGAGTTAGTGTGCTGAGCTCCCGCCCCCTGCCACTGTTTGCAATAGGAGGGTCAGGACAGGATGGGGGGGACTGAGTTCTGCGCCGTCCCGCCCCTCCCATTGCAAACAGTGGTGAGGGGTGAAGAGGGACTGGGAGCTCAGGACATTAGCTCCCACCCGCCCCATCTTCTCCCCTTGCAGAGAGGGGCAGCATATATCGTCCGGCCGCAAAAACCTGGCTGATATACGCCCATGTGAATAAGCCCTTGGGGTGGGCTCATACAGCTGTATACACAAAATTGCACGTGGCAGCACAATATTTTTGTGCAGTGAAGGAGTCTTTTCTCCATGTATTTTAGTGCATTTTACTGTACTTTGTGTGCTGATGGGGGCTTTTCACATTGGCGTATGACACACCCATGACTTAAAAAGGCTGTGCAGCCTAATTAGTTCCTGGTGTGTTGGTTTTTTGGCAAAATTGCAAAGCATAATGCACAATTACATGGGTATCAGGTGCGCATATGTGCACCCCCATAGACTCCTATGGGGCCTTTGGTGCGCAGATTCGCACAAAGATAGAGGATGTTGGTTTTTTGCGCAAAATCGCTGAGGGCTTAAACACATGGACATGTTTTTCTTCCCTTATGCAGCGTGATAATTACAGCCATATAACAGGACAATAGATTTTTGTGTGGCGCAGAGTGTTAAGACAGCAAAAATGCATGGCTTGAGATCTATTCTCTCTAATGGTAACACCTCCCAAGGGTTGGTAACCAGGAAAATATATAATGTCCTATCAGGAGATATGGGGGCCTCGAAGAGAGTACATCTCATGAATTGGGAAATAGATATGAAATGGGAGTTCTCTTCAGCTCACTGGTTAAAGGCTTTTGAATGGGCCAATAAATCTACCTTCTCGGCAGGTTTGTTGCAAACTCATTACAAATTTCTGATGAGATGGTACTACACTCCTGTCAAGCTTACTAGGAGCTTCCCCTCCTGGAGCAAAGAATGCTGGAGAAATTGTAGTCAAGAAGGCACATTGCTTCACATTTTCTGGGAATGCCCGTTGGTTCACTCATTCTGGCTTGAGGTATTTGACCTCATCCGAAAATAACAGGCATCCACCCTCAACTAGCACTCTTGCTACTGGAATGTGACCTTCTACCAAGAATACACAGGAAGTGGATTTGTCATTTCTTGCTGACAGCGAAACTCATAACAACTAAGAAGTGGGGATCGTGTTCCGCTCCTAATATCAAAGATTTATTAGACAGAGTAGCAGACCACTATATATACGAAAAAATTTATGCTAAATCCAACAATCCCCTGAATCCCTTTAATGCTCAATGGAGACCTTGGCGACAATTCACGTTATTAGTTTAATATGGTTATAGGTTAGTTCAAATGTGTTTTCTATGATTTTCTATGCAAGCACAATTGCAATTGCAAGCTAGAGTTTACTAAGTGTAAATCATACTTAAACAGATGTAAATCACTTGCACATATATTCAAGACTAAAACATGTTCACTAAAGATGAGCGAGCACCTAAATGCTCGGGTCCGCGTTAATCGAGACGAGCATTTCGTAAAATTCAAGAGCTCTACTCGAGTAACGAACCCCATTGACTACAATGGAAGACTCGAGCATTTTTGTATGTCGGACGCCGGGTCCCGACCTTTTTTTTTTCTTTCTTGGTTTGTGTTCTCTCTCTCTCTCTCTTTCCCTTTCTCCCCCTGCCTGCCAAAAAATTTGCCATTGACACGCGCGATGCGGCAGGGAGGGGCCAAAACAGGCATGTCACAGTGGGGAGGAGCCAAAACCTGGGGCGGGGTCGAACACGGCGTGATGCTCGTTCGAGCAACGAGCACCATCGAGTACGCTAATACTCAAACGAGCATCAAGCTCGACAGAGTATGTTCGCTCAACTCTAATGTTCACCTTTTTTCCCATTTACAAGTGTACCATGGGATAATCCAATGTGATGCATTCATGTATGTTTGAAAATTAAATGAAAATCATTTGAAGATAAAAACTGAAATCTACACCTGTGAGTGAATATAGATTTGCGTTATAATTTTCACCAGTTCTAGTATAAATGATAGAAAATCTAAATTATTGTAAACAAACACATTGGCTCAATGGTTAGCACTGGGATGTTGGGTTCACATCTCACCAAGGACAACATCTGCATAGAGTTTGCATGCCCTCCCTGTGTTTGTGTGGTTTTCCTGCAGGTTTCGCCCACACTCCAAAAACATTCTAATAGGTGATATACAGCATTGTTGAATAAGTATGTGCTATCTAAAATAAATACATCTGTCTTCAGAGACCTCCCTCCTCTAAATCCTGCTCACTTTTCTTGCTATATCTCCAATGAGCAAAAAATCCTAAATTATTGCACAAATGAGGTTTGCGCCATATTTTCCAACTTTCTATGGCAGAAAACGGTTGTAAAGCCTTTAATAGATCCTGTGCCATACTTTAAAGGTAATAAAACGATCTTTAAAATGTAAGATGCTTTATCTGTCTCTTCCAATAGATTAAATCAAATCCAAACACTTCAATCATCATCATTATTATTACAACAATTGTAATTTGATATTTATATACAGCATTTCTTGTGCTTTTCTTCATACCATAAGTTAAAGTCACTTTTTTCTACTATAATATAGAAATAATAGCAGATTTCCTTTCTTCTTCTAGTTCCATTATGTGTTAATGTTGGAATTTTATTGTGATTATCATTTCTCATCAAAACCTGGCTAATCCACTGCTGAATGAACCAGAATAATAAACATAAATGATGATAATAATAACAATAATCATAAAATATTCCAGCTTGAAATCACATCTAAACATAATACAAGCAACTATAAAATTATAGAGCAAAAAAGGAGAGCATGATAAATAAGAAAGTGAAGTTGCCACTTACGATTTTGATTCATCCCAGAGAACACAATATGGCTTCAGAGTACCCTGAAACACACACAAAAAATAGGAAAATGTTTATTTCAGTCTTTTTACTATGAAATCACACAACTAAACAGCAGTGTAAGAGCGATAAAAGTATGTTTTGTAGATACAGCCGGAAGGGGAAACCATCTCAGGACATTGAGGCACATTTATTACTGGTGTTGCAGCAGGATTTCTTCTATGCATTGCCCCTTTTTCAGCACAAATCAATCAATTTAGACAAACCTACTATTGATTTGTGGCAAAAAGAACAGGTGTTTCAACTCTCACGCCACTTTTCAAAATAGTGTAGTAAAAGGTGTGGGGTTTGAATAGAGCAAGGTTAAAGTTAAGAATTTTGACTTTTTAAAAAGTAGCTCGGTGGCATACAAGGTGACTACACTTCTTTAGACAGTGTATGACATTTTATTAATTGGTTATGTTTTAAACTGAAGAATGGGGTAAAAACAAGCCATAAAAGTGGCTTCAAAAATACTCCTGATGATAGACCCCTCTTTATATGCCCTGAAAAGGGGAAAAAACTCAAATATGTGAAAAACTATGATGTTTTGCAACACACAGCTCACTGATCTAAAAACACTTTAACTTTTTAAGGCCTTGTTCCCAGGAGCATGTATTTGGACGCATGTATGTGTGCACAAAACCACTATGTCTATTAGAACCATTGTTTTCCTAGGGTGTTATCAGGTTGTGCTGCTGGGATCTGTGTACTACAGGGTTTCAGGAGCACACCTCCACAGGAGAGGGTTAATTGAGCTGGCTAGGTGTGGAGTTCCTCCTGCCAGCCAATCCCCACGGGTCTGCTGCATACACACACCAGCCTCTCTGCAAGAGGAAGCTGGTATCTCTTTACTCTAGGGTTTTACAGTCTTGCATGCTTGAATATGTGTTAGGTGTGTGAACAGGTGTGGACAGTCCTGTTCAGTGTTTGTTCTGTCTTGCATGCTAGCCATAGTGTGTTGAAGTGTGAACTGTGTCCTGTGCTGCTGGATCATGTATCATCTCTAGGTTAGTGTGGCCCTTAGGTTCCAGCGCAGGGCAACCATTATCAAGGCGATCGCTCTGCTTGCAAACAGGGTTGTGGTTCATGTTGTCTCGTTAGAGTAGGGACCGCAAGATACGAGGACCCTTGAAGTTGGACTGTGGGTTAAGCTCATTGGCCAATACATTAACTAATTCCTCATATTTATTACAACAATTCCATCTGCTTATGCGTGCGGGGATGTTTGGTGAGGGGTTGGCCATTTGTCCTATGCTATGTCTGTCCATGAGTCCAGTATACAGTTCACTGTCCTTTTGCTGTTCCAGTTGCTCATCCTGTGGGAATGCATTATCACTTCTGTGCCCATGCTGTAGCGAGGTGCGCTCAGCAGACATAACCGGTGTGTTCACATGTCCATGTTTTACAGGCGTGAAAATTTGCGCACCTGCAAAAATTCAAAGAATTCAATGAATGGTTGAGCGCTGCCTACAATGGGCTAAGCACTGTGACCAATCATTGGCAGCACTCAGCTGTCATTCAATGAATCGCTGAGTGCTGCCTGTGATTGACTGAGTGCTAAGCCAATCAGATGCAGCCCTTTCAGGAGGCAGGGATTTTAAATCCCCACCTGCTGAAAGAGCTTCAGTACAGGGCTGTCAAGCCAATGTTGGCAAGCCTATAAAAAATTAGTCAAAAAAGACTTTTGTTATTTATTTACTGAGGAATATTGAGGAATATGAACAAGGCATCACATGTCTGTGAGTAGCAAAAGTATGTGAACGTTTAGGATTAGCACATTATTTGAAGGTGAAATTAGAGTCGTGTTTTCAATCAATGAGATGACAATCAGATATGAGTTGGCCACTTGTTTTATTTAAAAAAAACTGGTATCTATCAAAGTCTGATCTTCATAACACATTTGTAGAAGAGTATTATGGCATGAACAAGTGAGATTTCTCAGGATCTCAAAAGAAAAGTTGTTGATGGTCACCAGGTTGGAAAAAGGTTACAAGCTAGAGATGAGTGAGCACCAAAATGCTCGGGTGCTCGTTACTCGAGTCGAACTTCCCGCGATGCTCGAGGGTTCGTTTCGAGTAACGAACCCCATTGAAGTCAATGGCTGACCCGAGCATTTTTGTATGGGACCTATGCTCCGCTAAGGTTTTAATTTGTGAAAATCTGGGAAATTCAAGAAAGTGATGGGAACGACACAGAAACGGATAGGGCAGGCAAGGGGCTACATGTTGGGCTGCATCTCAAGTTCCCAGGTCCCACTATTAAGCCACAATAGCGGCAAGAGTGGGCCCCCCCCAACAATTTTTACTTCTGAAAAACCCTCATTAGCAATGCATACCTTAGCTAAGCACCACACTACCTCCAACAAAGCACAATCACTGTCTGCATGACACTCCGCTGCCACTTCTCCTGGGTAACATGCTGCCCAACCGCCCATTTCAGTAATAGTAGCAGTCAAGACAGGCCCCGGTAACAATTCCGAAGCAGCAGTATAGGGGGAGCACAGTATTAGTTCCATTTCAGTAGTAGTAGCAGTCTAGACAGGCCACAGTAACATATCACTAGCAGCAGTACAGAGGGAGCACAGTATAGGGAGATCATGTAACGGACACAGCAGAGCCAGGAAACAATTATGCGCAAGCCTGCTGTAACGCTTAGCTGGGTATTAATGAGCGACTGCTACCCCCAGCAAACACGCAGTAAACTGTAGACAGTCACAGGCTTAGCTGGGTATTAATGAGCGACTAATACCACCAGCAGACACGCAGTAAACTGAACACGGTCACAGGCAGCCCAAAGATTTTTTTTTCCAATTTTTTTGAAAAAGCCCACTGCCTATATAGCCAGTATATCTCTTTCCCTGTACCACTGTCCCTGCCTCACCAGTACTGCCCCTATAATCAGTTAAATGACTGCAGACTGAGGACGCTATGGTCTGCACGCCCGATATACAAAAAAAAAATTTGCAAAACTGCTAAAAGCAGCCTCAACAGTACTGCACACGGTCAGATGTGGCCCTAAGAAGGACCGTTGGGGTTCTTGAAGACGAATATAACAGCCTAACACTCTCCCTATAGCAGCTACAGCAAGACGGCACTTTCCCTAACGTCTCTCAGCGTGCATCTGTGGCGAGCTGCGGCTGGCCCCAGTTTAGATACTCGGGTGTCACCTGATCTCCCCAGCCACTCACTGCAGGGGGGTGGGATAGGGCTGGAACTTCACAGGAGGAAGTTGTAATGCCTTCCCTGTGTTTCTATTGGCCAGAAAACAGCGCAAAATTTTCTGGGAAGAAAATGAAAGTGACTCGAACACCACGTGGTGCTCGTCTCGAGTAACGAGCATCTCGAGTACCCTAATACTCGAACGAGCATCAAGCTCGGACGAGTACGCTCGCTCATCTCTATTACAAGCCCATTGCTAAAGAGATTGTGTACAAATGGAGGAAATTCAAGACCATAGTCACTTTCCCCAGGAGTTGTAGAACATCAAAGATAACACCAAGAGCAAGTTCTATACTAGTTTGCAAGGTCACCAGGGAACCCAAGGTAACCTCTAAGCGACAAAAGACCTTTCCCACACTAGCTAATGTTATTGCTCATGAGTATAGCATCAGGAGGGCCTTGAACAACAATGGTGGGCATGGCAGAATTATAAGGAGAAAACCACTGCTCTAGAAAAAGAACATTATTGCCCATCTGCAGTTTGTTAAATATCACCTGCATAAACCAGAAGACTATTGGAAAAATGTTTTGTGAACAGATAAGACCAAAATAGAACGTTTTTGGCGTATATGAGAAGCTTTATGTTTGGAGAAAATAAACACTGATTTACAGGATAAAAACCCAATACCAGCTTTGAAACATGGTGGTGGAAGTATCATGGTTAAAGCATGCTTTGCTGCATCTTGACTAGGATGGCTTGCCCTCATTGATGGGCATTATACGAATTATACAAACAGATTTCAAAGGAAACTGTCAGGACGGTGAGCTAAATCTTAAGACAACATGGATCATGCACCAAAACAACAACAAAAGCACACAAGTTGTTCTACAAAAGACTGGTTAAAGAAGAATAATGTTCAAGTTTTGAAATGTCTTGTATGGAGGAATGGGCTAAAATTCACATTCTTTTGCCATTCACAGACATGCTATATTTAATCATTTTCCTTATTAAATAAATAACCAAGTTTAATATTTTTGACTCATTTCTTTAATTTGATTTTCTTTACCTACTTTTAGGACTTGTGAAAATCTGATGTAGTCTTAGGTCAAATATAAGCAGAAATATGGAAAATTCTGAAGGGTTCACAAACTGTCAAGATCACTGTATATTCAGCCTTGGAATCTTTTATTTAAAAGAATTTAGAAGGAAGCTTTTGTAGTCGCTAGCACAATTTCACTGGCAGTCATGGAAACTGATGCACTGTGACTTTCAGACTAGAGCTTTCTCTCATTGGCAGCATGGAGGGAAGAAGTAGTTTATGACTATGTTAATGCCTGTAATAGTTGTCAGCACAGTCTAAGAACTTGTATGGCAGTCACACAACATGTATTCCATGTGTCACCATACAGGCTCCATTGGGTGTTATAAGTCCAAAGCCTGGGAAAAATATATGTATACCATCGGACAGAGTTTATCAAAATTCACACAAATCTGTCAGAAAATACAATGTTTGCCTCCATATAAAATTAAAAGCATTCAGATGTATATTACCATCTAAAATGAAGCCATAATATAGTAATGTGTTTAAAACTTTATTAAATGAAGCTGGTGGGCACAGTTAACAGTGTGCATCGCTTCCATTTGCCTGCCCAATCGATTGTGACATGGCAGGCTCAAAAAAATAACTGTGGGGAATAAAAGACGATAATAATTAGTATTTCTGCATCTTCTACTTGCTCTATAAGGAGCGTATAATGCAGAGGCTTGAAGCTTCTGGGCCCCAGTGCAAAATCTGTAACAGGGCCCCCAACTATAATGCTTTATTCATACTACTAGGCTTACTATATGGAGAAGATAAACCATATTGGCCCCCTAAGGGTCCTGGGCCCAGTAGCAACTGCATCCCCTATAGTTATGCCCCTGCTATATTGGCTTTAATGCTAGGGTACTGGACATCACTTTAAAACCTATTTAAGTATAAATCCATTTTTCAAGTGTACAGAATTTTCCTTAGTAACTACGGGTTATATCTCTGCCTTCAACATTTAACATTTCTGCATAAATTGCACTCAGAAGCAAGTCAACTTTGGTATGTCACATATTATAGCTGCCCATAATTTGCACAAAAATCTGTGGTACTGCTGGATGAGTATACAGATTCATAGGCCATGCAAGTATCTGTGGCCATCTGCCTTTCCATAGTGGTTAGTAACTGATAATAAATCTTTATCCACTGAATATGGTCCAGAAAGCTTCTCTTCCTATATTTGCTCATGTTAACAGAAACACCTGCTGCATATAAGTTGTTAGTATTTAAAAAGTGAAAAAAAAGATTAGATTAGAATTTAATATAGCAAACATATTTTCACTTAAAAGCATTTTAACTTAGCATCTAATAACTTGTCTTTATCGTTTCTGTTATATTGATTTTAAAAGGCGCTGTATGGTATATGGTATCATCTTCATATATCACATCTTCATGTCTATGATAATGCTTTGGCTAATCAATAACTATAAATACACTCATAATAAAAAAAATCAAACAGCTAGAAGGAGTTGTCGGAATTAAATAAAGTGATTACAATATCAGAACAAAAGGATAATTTTTTGCAGAAAAGTGAACACTTGAAGGGAAGCTCTAGTACCCTGTTGTGTCGCTTCAGATTCTGTATGGTATTCTGCCACATACTAGTCTATATTTGCTGTAACTAGAGATGAGCGAGTATCCTCGCTAAGGCACATTACTTGAAGAGTAGTGCCTTAGCGGAGTATCTCCCCACTCATCTCTAAAGATTCGGGTGCCGCGCCAGTGACAGGTGAGTTGTGGCGGGGAGCAGGGGGAAGCGGGGGGAGAGAGGGAGATCTCCCCTCCGTTCCTCCCTGCTCTCCCCTGCCACTCCCCGACCCCGACGGCCCCCGAATCTTTGGAGACGAGCGGGGAGATACTCGGCTAAGGCACTACTCACTCGAGTAATGTGCCTTAGCGAGTATACTCGCTCATCTCTAGCTGTAACTAAGAATCTAGATCATGCAAGCTCGTAGTCTGTCAAAGTTGGTGTCCCAAATGGTCCCATACATGTTCTTTTGGTGGTAAATCTAGCTAATAGACCAGGCAGGCCACGGAAGTGTGGCGATGTTATGGACGTATTCCTGTGACACCCTTGTTGTGTGTGGCAGAGCATTATCCTGCTGGAAAATGTCTCATGGAATCCCTGCACGATAGGTGACACATGGGGGTGCGGGATGTTCTAAACATATCCCGGAGCTGTCATTGTCTCTCGTACCACTACTAGGAATGACTAACTGTTGCACGCAATGACCCCATCTCCCACTTGACAACAAAGGCAGGATTAAGGTGCTCACTCCCAGATCTCCACAAATAAACACGACCGTCATCGGTGCCCACAAAGACTCTACCTGAAGACAACCCAATTCCACTCTGCAGCAACCCAGTTTCATTGTTCACGACACTACTCTAAATGGAGGTGACGGTAGGCAGATATCAAAGGCTGTACACGTAATGGGTACCGTGAGACCAAATGGACTTCAGCCAAGTGCCCTGTGATGATGGTGTAACCTGTATTTGAATGTTCATATTTGTAGGATGATCGGAAGATATTCGGTACTACTAGTCTGTTGAGTGCACCCTGAGCCCTGTCCCCTTTTTTTTTGTGTGACCTCACACATGCCCTAATCCGTACACCTCCTAACAGTTTGATCAGAATGGCCCAGGTGTCGAACAATATGTTGATAGGACCATTCAGCTTCTCGCACTCCAATAATGTGCCCTCTCTAAAACTCTGTCAACTGGGTGAAATATATTCTATTGCATATTAGAGGCATGTCTAGCAGTTAACAAGTTCACACAAACAGAAAAAGAGGTCGACTACACACATGTAGCCTCTAAGAGCCTTTATATAAGCCAATGGTGGAACAACTTTTAGGGTCTTAGGTGGTAAGACTGTTCATCTAATCACACCGCAACTCTAATCATTTGTATATCTGCCTAAGGGTGCCCACCCACTGGCGTTTTTTTTCCCTGCGAAATTCGCAGCATTTTTTTCTCTGCAGGGGTCTATGGGACTTGTAATGTTAAAATCGCGATCGCGCAAAATCGCGATTTCGCGGTAAATAACGCTATTTTAACATTACAAGTCCCATAGACCCCTGCAGAGAAAAAAATGCTGCGAATTTCGCAGGGAAAAAAAACGCCAGTGGGTGGGCGCCCTGAGGGCGCCCACCCACTGGCGATTTTTTTTTCTTTGCGTTTTGCGTTTTTTCTCAAGAGCAATTAGAATTGAATGTACTCCTGTCCACTGGCGTTTTTTTTTGCGTTGCGTTTTTTAACATAGGAACTGTCAGTTGCATATGTGTCCTTATTTTTCTCCTAATGCACCCATGAAAGTCAATGGAAATTAACGGAAAAGCCGCGAAAACGCGGCAAAAAACGCCGCGAAAACGCTGCGTTTTTCACGCACGAAAATCGCAAACGCCAGTGGGTGGGCGCCCTGAGATGGAACTGCATATTGTGCATGAGAAACTCTTTTCCCTTTAAAATAATAATCTACATAATTATTGTCAAATGAGGAACCCTTGACTTTATTACTTTTCTATCTATCTCCGTCTTACCCCTGACCTCCATCACTCAAAATTGCAATATTTGAACACTCTGTGCTGGATGTGCTGTATGAACACATTCTCTGTTTTGTAATTGGTATTTCAATTTTTTTTGTTACTGAAAAACTCAATAAAAATTAATTGGACAAATATTAATAGTTTAACCCCCTCTTTTTCTCCTTGTTAACATAAAAGAAGTCTAAAACAAAATATTTGGTATTATTACATCTATAATAGTCTGATCCATTAACATAATACGTTTATCCTGTTGATGAACACTGTCCTTTGAAAAAAACAAAAACTGAATGGCGAAATAGCATTTTTGGTCACCCTGTCTCCAAGAAATACTTGAAACTACCTCACAAAGCCCTATCAACAGAAAAATATATTTCAGAATGCTGCGATAGAAAACCATTATTTCCTCTTTAAAAAATATTTTATTTTTTAAAAGTAGTCTGACCAAAAATCTTTTCTTGGTGGCATGCCTTAGCTGCAAATGTGAATGCCTGCCTGACTGCACAGCTTCTGAATCACCAGGGCTCCACAGTGGCTTCAAAGCTGAAAAATCATAGCCAAACAGCTCTCACCTAGATGCCGCAGATGGAGAAATTTATTACGTTTTACTTTTCTCAGTCCCTAGCATGGGACTAAGATGGCGCAGCTGAAAGTTCCTACAGAGGCTCCCCTGCATCTGAACCTGTAAAATACTCACCGGAGAGAGCACATGAGCGAAGGAACAGCTCTGTGTCATCGGTTTGTGGGGCTTCCCATTCATTCCACACTAGTTAATTTGCAAATACAATGGGCAGTTCTGCGAAAGACAAGTGGGAGCCTCTACAACAGCATAATCCTAATCAACTTCTTAGCCACATAGCAGATGTGGCTCCTTCTTCCTCTGCTAGTCCAGCAAAGCAGAGACAGAAGTTGGACTCTCTGGAGGGACAACCCAATACAAGGGCAAGTGATCACTCATTTATTACAGCTACATCACCTGCCATAGCAGACATTTCTCACAACATTCCTGTTATGATGACACCTCCGTGAAAGTTATGCTGAAAGCACTGCAAATTTCTCTACAGTTCAACTTTGCCCAGCTCATCCAATCCTTCAACTTAGCTATAGCTGAGGCAGACAATAGAACCATGTCATATAACAACCTTGTAGATGCACATAATACCCTAGAATTAGAACTTGATCGGAACAAAGTGGTAGGCTTGGAGGACAGGTCACGCCATATTGATGTTGAGTTTTGAGGGATCCGTGAAACAGTGTCTGCCGCTGACAATCATGTAACAGAGGGAGCATGTTTCCTCTGTTAACCCTTTACATACTGCGATCTACATAGATCGTGGTATGTAGGGGGTATGAGGTACTGAGGGGCTTGATAGTGGATGGTCGCTACATCGCCCCTAGGTTCCGCTATTATGCCTAGTAGGGCTGGAGGAAGTGCATGTCCCGCTGTTTGAGACATGAAAAGCCAGGAGTGCAATCTAATCTCCAGCAAGTAGTTGCTGGAGGTCTTTTCTTTAAAAGTATCTGGGCCTGGTTTTTTTTGGAATGGATGTCAGGTGGGTAGTGGGATCATCCCTTCTACTTCCTTCACTCCAGGTTGTGTGCGAGGTCAATCAGCACAGGTGCTGAGTCTGAGCCAGGCTAGGGGTAGATATAAATAGCAGTGTGCATGGACACAGGGGGGGGGGGGGGGAATAAGATGGCTGCTGGACCCTGGCAGCCTGTGATACCTGCTAGAGCTGAAAACCCTGCTGTGTGGTGCACCTGCGGAGTGTGACCTGGTCAGGCAGGGACTGCCTATTGTTATTGCTGGACTGTTATTTTTGTGCCTGAAGCTAAGGCTGCATTTGTGTTAACTATTCTGGACTGAAATAAACGCAGGTCACGCCTGCTCTTGGACTTTATGCACTGGTTTCCGCCTTTGACTGCCGCCCACCCGCACTCTACCGAGCTGTCCTCCCACAGGGGTTAAAAGTGGAGATTGACTTTCTCATCGATCTCGGGTTTTGCAGTGGGAGGCCGGCTTTCAGTAATATCCAGTTCCTGTTGCGGGATGCCACGGGATCAGCTTTTGACTCCCCTCGTACACATGATGTAAGTTTGCATCCTGGTGAGTTAAGTACCACACTGTTATGACATAAACTTACATCAAATACCGTTCCGGGGCTAAAGGGCTTAATAACAAAAAAAAAAAACATGCATTTATGTTGGAAAATGTAAAAAGTTATCCCCAGATGTTTTTTTGCGCACAGGAGGCACATACGTTATCAAAGGATGCCTTCCAGGATAAACATCCAAGCTATCCCATAATATTTCAGTCTCAATTTACCTCCAAAGTTGTTTTACTTACAATAAAAAGTTCTATAGCGTTCTTGCTTATGCAGGAGAAAATAGATCCTCAAGGCAGATAGGTTATTTTAGTCATTTATACTCCAAACAAGAAACAAAGATGTTTTATTGCTAACATTTTACGCATGCCTACTAAGTCAAATAACTTATCTGCAGTTATTTTAATGCCATCTCCGACGCAGGCATGGACACCACCTCCAGCTTATGTAGTCATGCTCAATCCTCAAGGCTGGCCTCGCACGGCTTAGAAAATTGTGTGAGATTTACGTGTTGCAAGGTGCACAAATCTTGCGCAAATAGGATCCCTATTCTTTTAAAAGGAGTTATATACAAGAACAATGTGGCATGCTCTAACGTTTCGCATTTCTCAGAAAGCATCGCCTATTGCTTTCAATGTGAGCTGTAATGCTTTGCATACTGCGTGATGCGCATGCAAGTATGCAGTGGGGTTTCCCATTAAAATCAATAGGAAACACTTCTGATCCTCTATCGCGTGTGAAGCTCGCGCAAAAGGATAGGAATTTCAGAGATGCGAGTAAATTGCATGTTGGTGAGCACGATATCGGCCTGAGAAACTTGCACTGCAGGTAGCCTAAGGGACATTTGGAGGAACTTTTTCATGTCTGGCAAGCAGTGCATAGTTCTGAGAGTGACTATTAATTAATTTTACTCAAATATACACAATAGTTAATGTGTGTTGACATGTTCATAGTAGATAGAGCATACTATACTACTACATTCTCAAGAACCAACAGTCAAGACAATCATCGGGTCTGACCATGCTGCGAGCTTGCTGACCATAGCAGAACAACCATTCAGCAAAGTCCTTATGGTACTAAAACAATGATTTCCAGTAGAGATGAGCGAGTACCAAAATGCTCGGGTCCTTCTTTTTCGAGTCGAGCTTTTCGTAAAATTCGAGAGCTCTATTGGAGTAACAAACCCCATTGACTTTAATGGGAGACTTGAGCATTTTTTGTATGTGACCCGCCGGATGCCAAGCTTTTTTTTCTCTCTCTCTCTCTCTCTACCAAGCCAGCCACAAACTAGCGTTGGTGTGCGCAGCGTCGCAGCGGGGAGGGGTCAAATCTGACATGTCAGTGGTGGGGAGGGGCCAAAACTGGGGGGGAGTCGAAAACGGCGTGATGCTCGCTCCAGTAGTCAGCACCATCGAGTATACTAATACTCGATCGAGCATCAAGCTCGGCAGAGTACGTTCGCTTAACTCTAATTTCCAGGTATTGCAGGCAGAGCATAGGTCTAATTTGGAGAGGGAGATTTAAACCCTAAGTGACAAACGCCTGTTTGCGCCTTAATGACCTTAATTTTTTGTACACAAAAAACACTTAAAAAAAAGATTTGCTTTTGTGTTACCGCATTCTAAGCACCATAGTATTTTTTTTATTTTATAAGGGTTTGTTTTTTGTGAGATGAACTTCAGTTTTCATCTATTTAATTTGTGGGAGCATCAAATTTTTTTTTGATTTTTATGAAATTTTTACTAGAGGCAAGATTAACAAAATCTGCAGTTCTGACATGATTTTAATTTTTAATGATGTATAAATGATATGTTAAATTAATTCTGCAGACCAGTACGATTAAACCAATACCAAATTAATGCAGTATTTTTTTTTTAATGGCTGCATTTAAAGACCCCTAACATTTTTTTTACAGGATGAGCTGTACTTTTTAATGCTAACATTTGCTGAACCATGCAACGTTTTTCTCTGGGTCATTGTGAACGCAGCGATATGTATGATTTTTTTTTCACATAGTAAGGCCTCAGTTACATAGTGTTTTTTCCACGCATGAATAGGCACATGAAAAGAGCACTTCCAAAAGAACCAATGGGTTCCTATAGAAGGGTTCACATGTATGATTTTTAGATGCACAAAATACTTGCACCTGCCAAAGATAGGACATGCGAGTGCAATTTGCATTTAATGTCCATAGTGAACACAAAGATAGGATCTGTCCTATCTTTGGAGCGTGCTTTCCATGGACTCCTATGGGAGCTGGAAAACATGCACCATGCATCTCTGATCGTGTGAACGGACTACTTCAAATAGTTGGTAGTAATCCATTCACATGATCTTTTTGTGCGCGTATTCATGCACGGAAAAAATGCTTGTATGACCGAGGCCTAAAGATGGAAAGGTGGGGTTTTGATTTATTTTGTTTATTTTTAATTACTTCTTTAATTTTTTTATACTTTGTTAAAGGAGATGTCCCGCGCCGAAACGGGTTTTTTTTTTTTTAACCCCCCCCCCCGTTCGGCGCGAGACAACCCCGATGCAGGGGTTAAAAAAACCACCCGCACAGCGCTTACCTGAATCCCGGCGGTCCGGTGACTTCAATACTTACCGCTGAAGATGGCCGCCGGGATCTTCTACCTTCGTGGACCGCAGCTCTTCTGTGCGGTCCACTGCCGATTCCAGCCTCCTGATTGGCTGGAATCGGCACGTGACGGGGCGGAGCTACACGGAGCCCCTCTCTGGCACGAGCGGCTCCATAGAAGAAAGCTGAAGACCCGGACTGCGCAAGCGCGGCTAATTTGGCCATCGGAGGCCAAAAATTAGTCGGCACCATGGAGACGAGGACGCTAGCAACGGAGCAGGTAAGTATAAAACTTCTTATAACTTCTGTATGGCTCATAATTAATGCACAATGTATATTACAAAGTGCATTATTATGGCCATACAGAAGTGTATAGACCCACTTGCTGCCTCGGGACATCTCCTTTAACTTTCTACTTTTGTTCCACCATATTTTATAATTGTTCTAATACACTACAATACTTCAGTAAAGCAGTGTATTAGGAAGCCTATGAAGATCAGCCAGAGACTGAGCCTCATAGGCCACCATAACTGGCAAACCCGAAGGCTATATTCAAGCCGCTAGGTGCCATGGCAAACCCATCTGGATCCTGCAATCACATTGCGGGGGATCTGATGGGTGAGAGAGGGAGCCCCTCTCTCTGTCAGCATTTTACATGCCACTGTCACACTCACTGTGGCATGTAAAGGGTTAAACAGCAGGGATTTGTGGTTTCTTCCGACTGCTGAGCACCCGCTCTCCATTTCACAGTAGAGCTGTGCCATGCTTTTGATGCTGCTGCCATTAAAAGATGGCACATAAGAATAAAGCCCCTTAATGGCTGCTGTCAAAAGACCAGTTATTAAAAGGTTAAAGGAATACTTCACTCTTAACCCTTTCCAATCCAATTATTTTTTCTCATCCTTTCTCCCCAGCTCCAAATAAATTGGAGCTGGTGAGAATGGATGAGAAAAAATACATTTCCCTGCACCCTCCTGAACTGACAGAGTACAGGAGGGTGCAGGTGCTCACTGCACCATGAGGGGGGCCTGCTTATTTGTGCGGCGTCTTCCGCATTCTCTCTTCTGCCTCCCGGCTCGGCGATCATGTGACCACTGGGGTCAGGTGACACCAGCGGTTACATGATCGCCGGCCGGAATCTCCATGCATTACATAGCCCTAATTGAGCACTATGTAATGTGTAAAGGAGAAGGCAGAAAGGGTTAAAAACCCTTTCTGCCTTCTCCTCGGGGGTCCTCGATGAGGACCAGTGCAGGAGTGTATCTGCACCCGATGTGTCTGATGATCAGGTGCAGATGCACTCCTGCACTGCAGTGTCGGGCCTGTCCCGACATCGGAGCTGTGGAGGAAAATGATGATGTCGGGGCAGGCCCGACATTGGATTGGAAAGGGTTAATGCATCTCCTGATGTCAACCCTCATGTTATATGGAGCACTCATAAGGCGTACATACGAGACATGTTTATCAATGTAGGACATTATGTGAAAAAAGAAAGGACTAAAATTCTAAATGAGTTATTTGATCAAATTAAAACCACATTAGACAACCCAACCCAACCTTCAGAAGACCTTCTCAATATAGGCACAAACTTCAAAGCCAAACACTTTAGAATTATGAGAGTATATATATATACGGCAGAGCTATGTTCATGTATAGTGTAGGTGCTGCAGAGGGGTGAATATAATGTCATAGAGAGTAAATAATATTTAACATAATAAAAAACACACACCGTAAATCAAAAAGAATAAAGCAAGACACGGAAACATGCTGTGAAGACATTTACGTGGATTGCAAAATGTAATGAGGTATCTACATGTGTCATTGCAATATGTGCTAATGATCAACAGATGATGACTAAGTTTAACAGGCGCGGACAGTTAGTTTCTAACCCTCTCACCTACTTGTGCAAATACCAAGAAAGAATGCTCTACCCTCAACAATCAAGTTATGGGCCATTTACATGTAACGATTATCGCTCAAAATTAGTTCAAACGAACAAATTTGAGCAATAATTGTGCAGTGTAAATGCAAAATAATCACTCACTTTTTGTTCAAAGGTTTTTAAAGCTGACTTTTAGTTAGATTGCGGGCTTCTCATTCTGTGTAAATGCTCTCCGCTCAGCCCTTCACACAGAGGTTGAAGCGCTGAGTGAGAAGCCTGCAATCCAGCGGTGAAGTTTGTCACTCTGCACAAGCGCTTATGAGCTTATGACTGTTGGCCCGTGTAAAAGGGTCATTAGTGACGTTGACCCCCTTCATTTACTTAGACCACCAGAGGTTCTTTAATCAGTGCAAAATATTTTTTTCCTATTCTCTGTGGTTTAAACCTGGGGTGCATCTTATAGTGAGGTGTACCTTATAGACCCCAACATATGACTTGACAACCTTTATAAATACCTTAACCCCTTACTGACGAGCTCATAGTGTTTTTACGTCCTACCCAAGTGGGCTTTGATCCCTGAGGATGTGAAAACATACTTCCTGCAGGGATTAAAGCCATGCTTTGCTTAGATTTATTCAAATACTGTGGGGTCAAAATAAGCAGTACACCCCTAGATAAATTTGTTAAGGGGTCTAGTTTTCAAAATAGTGTTATTTATGGGAGTTATACATCGTTTTGGCTGCTCAAGGGCTCTACAAGTGGGCAATGGGGCCTAAATCACCTCCAAGCAAAATGTCTGTTCTGAAAGCCACTGGTTGCTCCTTTCATTTTAGGCCCGGTTGTGCATATGGACATAATATTAGGGCCACAGTGGGTATATTTCTAAACACAGGACAAACAGGGGTATCCATTTTGGGGTGCAAGTCTTCATTCATATGTACACTGTACAAAAAAAACTGTTTTAAATTGACACAAAAAAAATGAAAATCATAATTATTTCCTTCTGCTTTGCTTAGATTCTTTCAAAAACTGTGGGATCAAAATACACAGTACAACCAAGATGAATTCATTAAGGGGTCTAGTTTTCAAAATGAGGTTATTTGTGTAGGTTCTCCATTGTTTTGGCTGCTCAAGAGCTCTACATGTGGACAATGGGGCCTAAAACACCTTCAAGGAAAATGTCTGTTCTGAAAGCCACCAGCTGCTCCTTTTAATTTTAGGCCCCGTTGTGCATACAGACTTAAAAATTAGGGCCACAATGGGTATGTTTAGAAACACAGGACAAACAATGGGATCCATTTTGAGGTGCAAGTCTTCATTCATATGTATGCTGTACAAAAAACAGTTTTTAAAATGACATAATTGCCGAAGAAATGAAAATCATAATTATTTCCTTCTGCATTGCTTAGATTCATTCAAATACTGTGGGGTCAAAATACCCAGTACACCCCTAGATGAATTCGTTAAGGGGTCTAGTTCTCAAATTGTGTTATTTGTGGGGGTTATCCATCATTTTAGCCGCTCAAGGGCTCTACAAGTGTGCAATGGGGCCTAAATCACCTTCAAGCAAAATGTCTGTTCTGAAAGCCACCGGCTGCTCCGTTTGGTTTGGGCCCCGTTGTGCATACAAACCAAAGTTTAGGGCCACAACATGTATGGTTATGAACACAGGACAAACAGGGGTATCCATTTTGGGGTGCAAGTCTTCATAGATATGTGTGCTGTACAAAAAAACTGTTTATAAAATGACATAATTGCCAAAAAAATGAAAATCATAATTTTTTCCTTCTGCTTTGCTTAGATTCATTCAAATACCGTGGGGTCAAAATATTCAGTACACCCCTAGATGAATTCGCTAAGGGGTCTAGTTTTCAAAATAGGGTAATTTGTGGGGGTTCTCCATGGGTTTGACCACTCAATGGCTCTACAAGTGGGCAATGCGGCCTGGAATTTATTCAGTTGTGCCCTGAAATCCAACGGGGTTCCCTCTATTATAGGCCAAACCATGTGTCCTGTAAGCAGATTAGGGCTACATCGAGTATATTTCTGAACACAGGACAAACAGGGGTATCCATGTTGGGGTTCATGTCTTCATTCATATGTATGCTGTACAAAAAAAACCTGTTTATAAAATGACATAATTGCCAAAAATTATGCATTGTTTTGGCTGCTAAAGGGCTCTACAAGTGGGCAATGGGGCCTAAATCACCTCCAAGCAAAATGTCTGTTCTAAAAGTCACTGGTTGCTCCTTTCATTTTAGGCCCCGTTGTGCATATGGACATAATATTAGGGCCACAATGGGTATATTTCTGAACACAGGACAAACAGGGGTATCCATTTCGTGGTGCAAGTCTTCATTCTTATGTGTGCTGTACAAAAAAAAACGGTTTTTAAAATGACACAATTGCCAAAAAAATGAAAATTGTAATTTTTTCCTTATGCTTTGCTTAGATTCATTCAAAAATTGTGGGATCAAAATATGCAGTACACCCCTAGATGAATTTGTTAAGGGGTCTAGTTTTCAAAATGGGGTCATTTGTGGGGGTTTTATATCGTTTTGACCACTCAAGGGCTCTACAAGTGTGCTATGGGGCCTGAAAGACCTTCAAGCAAAATCTCTGTTCTGAAAGCCACTGGCTGCTACTTTCGGTTTTGGCCCCGTTGTGCATGCGGACATAATATTAAGGCCACAATGGGTATGTTTCTGAACACGGGACAAACAGGGGTATCCATTTTGGGGTGCTAATCCTCATTTTCATGTGCACTCTAGAAAAAAAATTGCCTTTAAATGACATATTTGCAGAAATCTGAAATTTTATTTTTCTCCTCTAAATTGCATTAACCCCTGAAAAAAAACTGAGGGGTCAAAATACTCATGATATAGTGAATAGATTAAGGGGTGTAGTTTTCAAAATGAGGTCATTTGTAGGGGTATCTATCATTCTGACACCCATGAGACTTTACAATCTTGGCTTGGTGCAGGAAAACAAAGTGTTCCTTAAAATGTTGATAATGTTAAATTTGTACGTCTCCTAAATAGTTAAAAAAAAACGAAATCTTTTTAAAGGTGCGTCCAAAATGGAAACAGATGGAAATATATATCTTATCAAAAATTTGTACAGTATGTTTGCACATATTTGATATATTACAATTTAAAATGTGAAAAAAAGAATTTTTGTAAAAATTTTTTCCCAATTTTGGCGCTTTTAATAATTATACACAAATTCTATGGGATTATTTTTATCACCTAAATGAAGTACAACGTGTGGTGACAAAAAAATATCAGAATAACTTGCATATGCAAAACTTTTACAGAGATATTCTATGTGAAGGCTCAGTCAGACGGGCGTTTTTCGCGCAATTTGCGCATGCGCATGCATCCGGCGATTTTATAAAACCATTGCTTTGCAACGGTATCAGACACATGAGCGTTTTTTATGCGCTCGTCCGATAAATTATAGAAAAGAATGGTCCATGTCATATGTTAAAAGCAATATCTAAAACTTACAAAGTTGCTGAAGTCTAAAAAAAAATAGCCTGGGGGGGGGGCGTGGCCTGGATGGAGTTAATGGCAGACCCACAGAAGTTTAGCTCTATACATTACTTACCCTTAGAAACTTTCAGCAACTTCTTAGGACTGAGAAAATCACCACCATAGCATTGGAGAGCTTCCTGAACCTCAGGATGTCCAAAAGAAAGCCTTCCAAAGCTGGACTGAAGAGGTTAACAGATTTCTTCCCCACCCGTGGAGAAAAAGCAGAGCAGTAAATAGCTGCCAAGGCAGATGCAGAGCAGAGGGTAATGGCGGGGACGTCAGCCAGAGGAGACCTTCATGCCAAGAAGGGGGGTAAGAAAGCTTCCTCGTGTCCCCCAACATCCAGCAGCTCCCACACTATAGAGCAAAACAGCTTGTCACTGCAAGCAGAGAGAGGAGAGCAGGAAGCCCTGCACAGCACAGTGAGTAGAAGGAGGGGGGGCAACTACCCACCAGCTTCACAAGAGGAAGAGTGGAATGAGGGAGATAAATCACCCTCCTCAAGTCAGAGTCCAGAGAAAAGAAGGCCAAGAAGGGAGGAGGTCAGTCCACAATCTACTCTAGAGCAGGAAACTACAAGGGCAAAGAAGAGGCAGGATCCTATCATGAATATTGAGTGCTCTAGCCAAGCAGCTTCAGAGTTCTTTATTAGGGACATGGTGCTAGCACTAAGAGGTTCCTTGAAGAAGGAATTAACTAAATTTAACAACAAAGTTGGCTTGGCTATTACAGGACTAGGAGACAGATTGGACCATGTGGAGGCCAAAACTGGCGAGATTACTGATCCTCATAATCAGTTAATAGACGCCCATTAGAAGCTATCTGAGGACTTTGAATCTCTTAAAAATAAATAAGCTGATCTGGAAGATTGCAATAGGTGCAATAATCTCAAATTTAAAGGAATTGAGGAGTCAGTGAGACCAGAAGAATGGTGCACCTATGTACAGAACCTCATAAAAACATTACTGCCAAACTTTAACCCTGCTGAGCACATCTTAGAATCCACAGACTCCCCAAACCAAAGAATATACCTGAGCAGGCACTGAGAGATGTGATTGCACGAGTGCATTTTTTCCACATTAAGGGAGAAATGATGCAAACTTCTAGAAATCTCAAGGCTTTGCTGTCTCCATATGAGAATATCAAATTATTTTCTGACTTCTCACAAATAACAATGGCTGCTTGCAAGAAACTCGCCCCAATTAGAAGAGTTTAACGCGAAAACAAAATAATCTATAGGTGGGGATTTTCGACTAAGCTAATTGTACTCAAAGAGCGGGAAATCCTCCATTATTTCTTCTTATTAGGAGGGCATAGCACTGTTGGAAAGATGGAGTCTACCTTCCCCCCCAAAAGAACTCTCAACTCTTCATTGCAAAAGATTGGGTCCACAAAAAAGGTCACCCATGTTACAAAATGTCCTCTAACCCTAACTGAAGTTCACAAGTTTCAACTTAGCTATACCTTCAAGACCAATAAATAGTGGTCCTTAAACCATTAATAAGGGTACCATCCTACAATGGCTAGACTGCTTACACCCCAAGATAAGACCTTTATCCGCAGGTTCTCTATTGCCCTAGAGACTTGTTAAGGTCCTTTTCAGTTGCATTCATTCATGTTTATTCTCACTGATGTGTTATCATCAAAAAACTGTTTGCTTCCAGCATTTTTATCCCTATTTTCCTTATTCTTCAAAAGCTGGACCAGAAATTCAATAATATCCTTTCCCTTGAAACAACGTGTCCCAGAGAAACATCTAGAAGTGTCCCAAGAGCCTTTGAGACACGAGCAGTCAACTAAAGCAAAAGGCCTCATCCCAACATGGAGTTAAACTTGCTGTCCCTGAACACTAGGAGACTTAATTCACCTTATAAAAGGTCTGCATTATGGTAAGAGGCCCTGAACTCAAAAGTGGACTTTCTATGTGCCCAAGAGACACATTTCGCCCACGGTAAAGAACCCAAAATGTCTCACCCCAAATTTCCCAGAATTTTTATGGCAAATGCTCCAAAGAAGAAAGCGGGAGTGCTGGTAGCTGTGAGAGACTCGATCGTCTTCCAACTCCTGGAAATAAAGATAGACTTGGAGGGGAAATTTCTGCTTTTGGTATGTAAAATTGCAGGATTTCTCATTACTTTAGTCAATAGCTACATACCTAATTATTGACAGATCAGATTTTTGAACAGGGTAATGAGGAAAATAAGAAAGATGCAAAAAGGAAATCTAATCCTATGAGGGGACTTCAACTCGGTGGTGGAAGGGGAACTAGACTCTAGTAGCCCGTGCAGATGAGGAGGCACAACTCTATCCTCCTGGCTTCCCAGTAATGACTTGTATGATACTTTTAGAAGTTTGAATCTGAATTCTCGAGAATTTTCATATTACTCACCTAAGCACCTCTCTTTTTCTAGGATCGACATGTTTCTGGTGGATCTCCCTACTCTTACTAAATTAAGGAAGGCATCCATTAGTGTCGCGTCATGGTCTAATCACGTTCCAGTGATTATTCCTCCAGCTGGAGGAATAATACTTTTTTCATGAGGTTGCCTAAATTCCAAGAAAAAATTTCTAAGGCGCTGGAGGAATTCTACTATTTCAATGAGTCACCGGAGACATGTCGATTTACAATATGGAACGCACACAAGTCAGTGATAAGGGGAGTTATGATACAGCAAAGGGCCATACATAAGAGAGAAAAGGCCAATTTACTTAAAAACACCTTGTCAGAACTGACTAAAATAGAGAGGGATCTACAAACATCACCATCAACCTACCTACACAACCTTCTAATAGAGACTAGACTGAAAGTGGGGAATATCCTGACTGATAAACACGAAGAAAAATTGAAATACCTAAAGTTTACATACTATATAGTCAATAACAAATATACAAGCCTGATGGCAGGAAGGGTCAAACAAAAAAGAATCAAATCAAAAATCCCCTTCATAGTCAATCCCAAGACGGGTATCAAAACTTCAAATCCCATCGAAATAGGAGAGATTTTCAGGAAGTATTATGAATCCCTTTACAACCTTAGAGAGGAGAGCACGTTAGATCACCCCACTGAAGCTGAGATTGGCCGGATGCTCTCACCTCGGCAACTTCTGTCCCTAACTTAAGACCAACGAGGAAAATTAAACTCCCCTATAACAATCCAAGAAATACTGAAAATAATAAAAGCATCCAAAAGAGACAAGGCTCCAGGTCCGGATGAGTACTCAAATGAGTATTACAAAACCTTTGGGACCCATGTAGCGAACCATATGGCTAATATCTTCAACCTAGCAATAGAAAGAGGTTCATTACCTCCAGAGGTACTCCAAGCCAACATAGTCACGATGCCCAAACCAGGTAAGGACTCCTCCTCACCTGCCAATTTCAGACCCATCTCACTGCTTAATAGTGACACCAAGTTTTACACCAAAATATTAGCAACATGCCTGTTAGAGATTGTTCCACAACTCATCCACAGCGACCAATCAGGAATTGTCAAAGGGCGACAGACTCAGATGTCACAAGAAGACTGTTGGACCTGATGGAGGAGATGGAGGGCTCTTGGACGCTTTCTCTGTTTCTCATCTTGGATGTGGAGAAGGTGTTCGACAGGATCCATTGGGGTTACACATTTGGGACCCTCAGGAAGATGGGCTTTAGAGATGACATTTTGAGAGACAACATAAGATAGTGCTTTTTGTGGACGATGTCTTGGAGTCACTTAGAGCAGTGTCAAGAGTTTTGTCCGCATTTGGGAACAACTCAAAAATGCAATACCTAGGTATTTCATTATCCTCCCTGGTAGGAAGCATTTTGGATGCCAATCTATGTGCAATACTAGAACATATAAATACCAATTTAGATACATACAATAGAGTAGAATTCTCGTAGTTGGGAAGAATTGTGTTGTGTAAAATGATGATCCTTCCTAAGATCTTATATAAACTCTGCACAATCCCACTCAAAAGCTCTACTTCAAGTCTTAGGGATTTTGCACAAACAGATGATGGCATTTATCTGGAACAAGAAAAAACCCAGAGTAGCAGCTTCCATCATGCATAGTTCTAGAGAAAACGGGGGCATGGGTGTCCCTAACCTTGAAGCCTACTTTAAAGCTAACATTATACTTCAAATTAGAGCCTGGTGTACTCGAATGGATGGGATTAGCTGGCCTAACATAAAACAACACTCAATAGGGTGGAGAAAGCTACGTAACTTGTTACTGGTAGGCTGGTAAACCCCACTTTGGTTCTTAAGCTAGGTCTGACACTTGAAACGGCCCTGGGAATCTGAAATCAATTGCTACATATTTCTAGGGAACACATCCCAAGAAAGGAGCTTCTCACCCCCGTAGAATTATTGGAATTCTGGGTGGAGGATCTATCAGTGCAGAGGTGGAAAGATAGAGGAATTAGTTTACTTTCTGACTTGATGGAGGGTGCGCAGATCCAACCCTTTATCAAGCTTGAGGAAGAGTTTAGTCGACCCGGTGGAGACTTTTTAAAAGACTCACAAATCAGGATGACCTGGTCAATATCTCATGCTCATTTGATCTCGCTACCTATGTATCTCTACAAATTTCTCTTTGAGTCTCCCCCATACTTCCTCACTTTAAATTTTTTCTACAGGATACTTATAGGGGAGGGGAGCTTGGCTCCAAGATAAATTAAAAAAGCCCATATACTAAATTGGGAAAGGGAATTGGGAAATTCATTCTCTTCCCGACAATGGAATCTTGCATACTTCTGGGGAAAAAAGGCATCCCTATGTGCAAATCTTTCAGAGGTGCACAGCAAAGTTGTCACACAATGGTACAGATCCCTAGCAAGACTTTTCTAGATTTTTTCCCTGAATCCTCTGACAGAGGATGTGGGAAGAGAGGGACAGTAACCCACATTTTCTGGAGTTGCCCGATTGTTCAGACCACTTGGAAGTCCTTCTTCTCTCTCATAGGCATGGTGTTAGGGATCTATGTGGGTCCATCACCTGAACTAGCGATCTTGCTGATAGGGATAGATAAGGTCCCTATTAAATTCAGGAAATGATTTGCACATGGGCTTCTTTCTATTAAACTATTAGTAGCAAGATTCTGGAGGTCGGACCACACTCCTACAGAGGTTGAGATTATCCAAATGATGTCCGAACACTGCTCCCCTGAAAAAATTCACGCCTACAGACGTGACAAAATTGAGCATTTTATAGAAACTTGGGGGCCCTGGTTAAAACATTTCAAAACAGACATACCCGTTCATTTACAATAATCATGGGAGCGATAGCTAATTTAGTGTCATCTGAGTTCACCACATCAACCTTCCCTAAAGTTTAGAGCCACCTTCATAAGGAAAAATTTGCTCAGAGTCTCGGATGATTCACAGTTGTGGAGCGTCAGTATTAGCCTACCAGAAAACATAAAATATAGTAACTTACCCATTATATGAAAAGTTGAGTAGATTCAAGATATTCTGATTCAGTAATCTGAATTTCCATCTTCTTCCCCTCCCTACCTTTTTCTTACATTCCCGTCTATTACCCCCCCTTTTTTTTATTAATTCTGTGTTTTCACAGCTAATTATTAAGAAACTTATAGAACAGTTTTGCGCTAAGAATAAAGATATTCTTTTTATATGTCAATATAAATCAAGAGATAAGAATCCAATGTCTTTCAGCAACCAAATGTATTACTTTGGATTGCTGTACTTTTTTACAGAACAGCTAATAGGCATGGAATTTGACAAATATATTTGGTTATTGTATTGATTGCACAATCTGTTTTCAATAAAAATTATTGAACATTAAAAAATAGCCAGAAATACTGGGAAAAAAGTAGCTCTTCAAGCACCCTTACAATTCACTGCCTATCATCAGGCATTTAGCTTCTTTACTTACAAGGACATGAAGACACTGCCTGTTACTATATACAACAGAAGGGCAGGCATTCAGATGTTGCCTTGCAGCTGATTGGGGCAGGGCTATGTAAGGCAGCATGTGAAGTGTGGGAATGGAAGTTTTGACCAGTACAATACAAGCAGCTCTCAGCCATTCAATGAATGACAGGTGAGAGCTGCTTGTGATTGGCTGAGCGCCTCAGCCAATCAGAAGCAGCTCTTTCAGCAGGTGGGGATTTTAATTCCACGCCTGCTGAAAGAACTTCAGTGCAGAGTCGGGGACAGCGGAGACAGGATGCAGCTTATATTTAAAGCTCTTCCCTGAAAATCACTTCAGGGGTGCCTGCAGTCCATTGCCTTCAATGGACCCACCGGCAGCAGCCGCAGCTCCATTGAAGGCAATGCACGGACCTTCATACATGCATGTTTTTGTGCGTACGGGTGTGCGCACCTATGTACACAACTATGTATGCACACACACACGCTTGTGTGAAACCACCTTAAACTGTGCATGCCATAAGCACTAATGCAACCTCATACCAACAGAGATGCAGGCATTTGAACTGTAAGCTGATAACAAGTTGAATGGTCCCTCTCCTCTTGAATCCACAGGATATGGCGTCCATGGTTTCCAAAAAGAATTACAAACTTTGATTCATCTGACCACAGAAGAGTTTTCTATTTTGCCTTTGTCCAGTTTAAATCCCCACTGGCGCCAGTACCACTTTTGTGAGATGTGTTTATGTCATCAATTTCTAAATAACGTGTTTTTTATGAAATGGAAAAATGTCTTGCTTTCAGCTTTTAATATGTGTTCTATGTTCTACTGTGGATAAAATATGGTTGTATGAGATTTCCATATCATAGCATTCTTTTTTATTTACAGTTGTTTAAATAGTATACAGTGCCCTAACTTCTTTGAAATTGGGGTTGTATATGTCTGCATGTTTTTTATGTGACTTCATCTTTAAGAAAGTTTCTATTAGAATGCCTGGTCTACTCCCGCCTTATAAGCTATCTAATAGAAAACTCTTTTCTTGACCCCTACAGTCCAGCTTCCGCCCTCTACACTTGACAGAAACCACCCTTACAAAAGTGTCAAACAACCTCCTGGTGACCAAATCGAGAGGTGACTACTCCCTATTGATCCTCCTCGATCTTTCCGCAGCATTTGACACTGTTGACTACAAACGCCTCCTCATTATGCTTTACTCCATTGGACTAAAGAACACTGCACTCTCCTGGTTCTCCTCCCACCTATCTGACAGCTCCTTTAGTGTCTCCTTTGCTGGCTCTACCTCCCATCCTCTTCCCCTTGCTGTTGGGGTCCCCCAGAGCTTGGTCCTCAGCCCCCTCTTCATCTCCATCTACACAGCCCCTATTAGACAAACCATCAGGAGTTTTGGCTTTCAGTACCATCTCTATGCTGACAACACCCAGTTATACACCTCCTCCTGTGACATCACAGCAATATTCCTCCAGACTGTCTGTCCACTGTCTCTAACACTACATCCTCTCTCTTTCTAAAAATAAACCTTTCAAAAACTGACCTACTGGTGTTTTCTCCCTCTGCAAACCACCCTCATCCTGACATCTCCATCTCAGTGTGAGGCACCACCATAACTCCCAGAGAGCACACCTGCTGCCTTGGCGTTATATTCGACCCCAAACTCTCTTTTACCTCCTATATCCAATCTCTCACCCGAACATGTCAGCTGCACCTCAAGAACATCACAAGAATCCACCCCTTTCTCACTGTGGACACGTTAAAAACACTCACTGTTGCCCTCATCCACTTTTTACTTGATTATTGCAACTCGCTGCTGACCATCCTCCCCCACACCAGATTTTCCGCCCTCCAATCCATCCTGAATGCGGCAGCCAGGCTCATCGTTTTGTCCAGCTGTTACTCGGATGCCTCTGCCCTGTGCCAGTCACTGCACTGGCTGCCCGTCAAATATAGAATTAAATTCAAACTCACTGCCTTCATCCATCAAGCTCTCCATAGCACCGCGCTGCCCTACATTGCTTCCCTCATCTCAAATCACCACCCAGCCTGCGAATCTCTCTCTCCTACCGCCAAGACTTCTCCAGAGCAGCACCAGTCCTCTGAAACACGCTACCCCAAACTATCAGGGCAATCCCTGACACACAAAATTCAGCCGTGCTCTAAAAACCCTCCTCTTCATGGAGTCATAACATATCCCCTAAACCAAACCCCTCTATACTCCACCTGATAATACGCTCCCTGTCCTAGTGACTGCAATCCCTGCTAGCCACAATCCACCACCCCTTGCAGTCATACCGATTCAGCCATCACACGGCTTAAGTCTGACCATTGTCTATGTGTATAGCATCCCTTACTCTCCACTTCGCCATACCTTGCACATCTCCAGCCCCTTTACCTTCTGTATCACCCCATTATTTGGAGCAGGCCCCTCACCCCTACTATTTCCAGCAATCGATTATTACATGTACCTTTGGTTTTTTTGTATCTGTTCTCCCCTGTTTTGTAAGCGTTGCGGAATATGTTGGTGCTATATATATAAAGATTAATATTATTATTATAGAATGCAATCTGTAGGTAAAGCTACAACTTCCAGCAAGTCTTGCAGATCTGCAACAGTCAGGGAAAATTGGCAGGTATAGTTCTGTATAGGAAGGAAAGGGGTGATGGGAATTTGAAAATGAATTTATTTTAATTACCTAGTAGATGAGGAGATACACACTTTTTGCAGTACTAGCCTGCTGTCTGGCACTTGCTTTACGCAAGCATCCCTCTCAGCCCTGCGAGCCCAGCATATTCGGTCATGTACAGCTAGGTTGCAGGAAGAAGCTGAAAGATTGTTGGCGATGGAGGTCTCCACAACGTTATCGAGAATACTGTCCACCTTCCCCAATATGCCTAGATGTCCTCTGAGCTAGCCTTTATAAATATACTGTAGAAACTAGCCAATTTATTATATGGACATATAGGCTGGCAGAGATGGTAACTATTTGTATGTAGAGCAGCACTGTGTGCCACTTGTACAGGTGTGGGGGGCTGAGGGCTCACTCCTGGCTCAGGGCCTACAGGCCCACCTGTTTCCCTGTGGGCCTGTTCAAACCTCATTTAAACCTGTACAATTGATAACATCTGTATGTAATATAAAAAGCAGCACACAGACTGAACTTGTTTTCGCTTTAGCCTCAGGTTTTTAGACCTGCAAAACAGTAATTTTAGTTTTCTAATCATTGATTTTTTTATTTTGTTTTCAATGTACTTGAAGAACTATTGTTTTCTCATATCATGAAGGAATATTATTGAATACCTTCAGTAAGGCCGGCTGCACACGGCATAGCCAGATTTCACATGTGGTTTCTGCAGCGGATTCCGGCCCTGACCCAGGCTGGTGAATCCGTTTACCTGCTTGCACTGTACTGCAAACGACCACGGACGTTCGCAATCGGTCAGGCACAGTGCAGATTTTTTATTCTATGTTTGTTTTTCCTATGCCATCGCTAGGCGAGGACATAGGTACCCGTGGCTTATTTGTAATGTCAATTGAGGATCGGCTGCGGGTCAAACAGCTTCCAATGGAAGCTGCCCACGCTGAATCCGCACCAAAATAGAGCATGCTGCAATTTTTCCTCTGCTTGTGGAAATCGCAATTCGTTTCCACAAGTGTGCAGGAAAAAGTGAGTTTACATAGCATGCTTTGATCAGTATTTCCTGTGGATCCTCCAAGCAGATGCCGACCGTGGATTCCGCAACAAAAATCCGTTTGTGTGCGGGTGGCCTAATACAGGTACCATCTGAATGATATACAGTAACTGCAGCATTTTTACATGCTGTTTTTGATTTGGATTTCTCTTTTTTGTTTAAATGGGTGAAATACACAAACTAAATGTGTGAAATGTGCATGTTACAAATCTGAATACCCATAGCATATTTTACTATCCTTCCATATCTTCCCCACGCCCAGTAGATGAATACTGTTTTATAATCCGTTTCACTTAATTTTTTTAGTACATAATCAACAAAGTGAATCTATCTGGATGAATGTAATGGGCACAAAAATGATGGCATTACCTAGATGCTAGATTTTACATCACCTAGGACAGATATTTGCTTTGATGTAGGTCCCCAAAAATATAGTACAAATTCCTGCATGCTAACATGTATACAGATATTTGTAGTTAAATGAGTCAATCATCAGTCTGCTCTGCCTGGGTGCTTCTACTACTGACTGACAACCCTGCTCTCCTCCATAAATGACGCAACAAACGAAATTCACTTTGAAAGTCCAACATCATACATGCAGTTTAAATTATAGGCAATGTTTATGTACATAACAAAAAAAGTTGGCATAAAAAGTTTAAGCAACTCTCATGGCTTGGACAAAGAAAGATGGCCACACTGCTTCTCTAACTACCTGATGTGCCCTGTCTGTTAGTATAAATTATTAACATGAGACACTACACTCTGCTTTTATTGGCCAGTAATGCCCACATGAGCAGCACTAACCAATCAGAGTAGCATATACTGTCTAAGACTATGAATGCATACTATGCAAAGTGTGCATCCAGTGGCCAGAGAAGTGGTTCAGCCATTAGTTTGTCCAGGACTGGAGTGTCGCTGTAATGCACATATTCATGATGATTCAATGGCCATAGAGGTTATGTAATGGAAGAAGATTGTTTCCTAACATAATCTGCATTCAAAGCTTCATTTAGACTTTTTGTTCATCTGTTTCATTTCTGCAACAGAGAAACTGAAGTTAAACTGAATTTTAATGGATCCTTTGTTTTCCACATTGAAATCAATTCTAAGAAAAAGCGTAAATGTTTCCGTTTGAATTTGATCCATTTGACTTCCGATTTCTTTACATTCTGCTGTAAAATTGGTCCTGTAAAAAAGCTGAAGTCAAACGCAACGGATTGAAACAGAAACATTTACACTTTTTTATCATTGATTTCAATGAGGAAAAAAAAACAGATCAGTTTTAATTCAGTTTAACAAAAGCGGAAAGCACTAACAGAGCCCAAACACAGATAATATTTGCCATTACAAATTAATACATAGTGCTCTCTTCAGACTGATCAGTCTGAAGGCATTGTTGGAGCATTGTGAATCTTATTAATTATAATTTAGATTTTATTGATGTTTTGATCCCCACAGATGTGTCCACCTTTATCTTAACTCTAATTTAATTAAGGACTCTAATTTCTCATGACAGCAATTAAATACAATATCGTAGCATGCTAGCAAAACCCTTGCTCATAGTGTTGTAAAATCAAGTTTTTTTTAAAAAGGTGGTCACATCTTAGGATATGCTGCATTAAAGGCCAAGTTAAGAGAGGACACATCAGAATATGAGTTCCCAATGACCTAATCCCCTTTTCCTGTATCCTTCTTGCAGTTTTACCTTCTACCTAGTTATGGCTTTCCTAGACTTGCTGCCATAAATGTTCCCTGTTGCTATGAGAGTTTAGACCTAACCATCCATGGGTCTCGTAAAAATGTAACCAGGAGGTCTGATTTACTGTAAAATAATGCCTACTAAAGCAGATAACTGGTACATTTGCATTTAGAGGAATTTGCAATTTTTGATGCATCCTTATTGTATATACTAACCTTTTATATGGCACAGTATCAAACACTTTGGAACATTTAAGATATATGACAGCCAATGACTCTCCACAATCCTGTATATAATGGACCTGCCTATTGAAGCTCATCAGATTAGTTTGACAGGAGCAACTCCTCATAAAGTCATGCTGATATGGAGTTATACATCTATTTTCATTGAGATACTTCAAGATCACATCTCTTAGAAATCCTTCAAACAATTTACCCATAATAGTAGCTAAAGTTAAAGTTTCTGGGCTTTCTTTGTGACCCCTTTTTGAAAATTGACAGCACATTTACAATGCACAAATCATGGAACAGACATCATAACTAAAGAGTCCTTACATATTGGAAATAATGATCAGTCTATCACTGTATTTAACTCCCTTAGAACACAGGGTTTTATGTTATCTAGACTGGGTAATTTGTCCATTTTAATTCTTTCAAAGCATCTTTGCACTTCTACCTGGGTTAGATAGGTGAAATTTAATGGGGAGTTTACTTTGTCACTCCATTTTCTTTTATGAATACAGTGGAGAAAAAAAATGTTATTTAGGTTCGCTTTTTTCAGTGTCATCCTCCTTAAATCCTCCTTCATCACTTTTTAAAGGGCTAGCACTTTCTGTTTTAACATTTTTGCTGTGTATATACCATATTTAAAAAAATATTTAAGGCTTAGTTTTACTTAGTTTCATTCTCTTTGGCAATGAGTATCTCTGCCTCCAGCTTTGTTTTCTTTTTGTCTGTTTTTTTACATAATTAATTTTTCTCATATAACCTTTTATTGCTCATTCACTGCCTGCTTGTTTTAGTAGCTTACACTTGCAATAGAACATAAATGAACCCTTTGTAGTTATTAAGTACTAATGAAATGTGGTTTGATTTTATACAAAACACAATCATAAACAAAGCCAAACTAGTAATAGACTAACACTTATGCCATTCATGTCTTTTAGTAAATGCATTGACTAAACTTCCAGAATCCAGGGAGAAAAAGTAAGCAAACCTCTGTATTAATGACTTCTCCAAGAGCTAATTGGCAAAAATTGCTTCAGTTAAGGAGATGAATTTGGGAGAGGTAGTGTCACAGGTGTTTTGCCTATTAAATAAAGACACAAATCTGTTGTTCTAAAAAAAGATTGGTTAGTGTGAACCATGCCGCAAAGCAAACAACTTTCAGAAGACCTCTCAAACCACTGTGAGACTAATTAACTACAAATTTTAGGACTGTTGTTTTACTCTCTCTAGGAGTGGTTATACAAGAATAATGAGCAATTTTCAAAGAGGTCAGAAAAAACCCAACAGAAAAAACAAAAGACCTACAGAAGATCCTATAAACTGCAAAAACAAATGTTCATGTGTCCACTACTAGAAAAAAAATGAACAAGTAAAATAAATCACTGCTGTCTGAAGAAAGAATTGTATCCCATCTCAAATTTGCCAGAGACCACCCAATGCTTCTCAGAAAATGATGAGAAAGATCATGTATTCTATTTTCCTGTAGTGTGGTCATGTTATGGTCTTGAATGGGTTTGGAGCCTTGTGTTGTAGCCTGAGCAGACAAATAGCGTGGTCAAGAAAAGCCAAGGGTCAGTAGCGGAGTGGTTATACAAGAATAATGAGCAATTTTCAAAGAGGTCAGAAAAAACCCAACAGAAAAAACAAAAGACCTACAGAAGATCCTTTAAACTGCAAAAACAAATGTTCATGTGTCCACTACTAGAAAAAAAATGAACAAGTAAAATAAATCACTGCTGTCTGAAGAAAGAATTGTATCCCATCTCAAATTTGCCAGAGACCACCCAATGCTTCTCAGAAAATGATGAGAAAGATCATATATTCTATTTTCCTGTAGTGTGGTCATGTTATGGTCTTGAGTGGGTTTGGAGCCTTGTGTTGTAGCCTGAGCAGACAAATAGCGTGGTCAAGAAAAGCCAAGGGTCAGTAGCGGATTGGTATCTGTTGTAGTACAAGGGAGCAGGCGGGTAGCGTATTCAGGAGGTTGGTAACGGCTAGAAGCAATTGTGTAGGAAGGAGCTGCAGGTAGTAAACATGACTTAAGGCACAAAGCACAAAAATCTCAAATGGTGCAGTGGAAGGGCCAGGCTTATATGAGAAGTCCAATCAAGAGCAGGGAACTGGATCAGGGCTACAGGAAAAGTTTTTTCTAATATCTAATTTGTGTCTCCTTCCTTTCAGTTTCATCCCATTGCTTCTAGTCTTTCCTTGTGCATATGAGAATAGAGCTGATCCCTCTGCACTGTGACAGCCCCTCAGATATTTGTAGGCAGCTATTAAGTCTCCTCTTAGCCTTCTTTTTTGCAAGCTAAACATTCCCAGATCCTTTAACCGTTCTTCATAGAACATGATTTGCAGACCGCTCACCATCTTGGTATCTTTTCTCTGAACTTGCTCCAGTTTGTCTATGTCTTTTTTAAAGTGGCGTGCCCAGAACTGGCCACAGTATTCCGTATGAGATCTGACTACGGAAGAGTAGAGGGGGATAATTACCTTACGTGATCTAGACTCTATGCTTCTCTTAATACATCCCAGAATTGTTTTTGCCTTTTTTGGCTGCTGCATCACATTGTTGACTCATGTTCAGTCTATGATCTATTAGTATACCCAAGTCTTTTTCACATGTGTTGCTGCTTAGCCCAATTCCATGTGCTTTTTTCATTTTTCTTGCCCAGATGTAGGACTTTGGATTCAGGGTATTGTAGATATCTTCTTTGATTTGAAAAGACAGCAAATAATTGTGCAGAACCTAACACACTTTACATTATAATCAGCTTACTGAGGCTACAAATGACTTCTATTGCACATATTCTCTCAGGGTATATTCACCAGCAGCAAATTTTTTGCAGAAATTTATGCGATTAAAATTCTTAAATACATTACATAAAAATACAATATCTGACCTTTTAACAGGCCTTGCAATATGACAAGGGATACAAGCCAAGCCAGAATATCCATGTACATACAGCTATTTCAAGGTTATTGCCCCTTATCAGTGTACACTATGATTCTGGCTGGCTAGGTAAAAGACCATCAATGTGAGTCTAGGAGGATGTTATGTATTTCTTTGTGAATAGCACCATAGGTTATAACACCACAACAATGTAGGGGTTTGGGAATCTTTATACAGGCCATGCAATGCTCCCTGGAAAAAGTCATAAAAATGAGTGATCAAATAATCCACTATAGTGCAACCTATTGAAATATTACCTACCCTAAGAGTCAATATCTGACCATTTAACAAGTCTTTCAATATGTTAATATAAGCTAAAACAGAATCCTAGTGTACACCAGAGATGCAATAACTTTGAAACAGCTGTACATACATGGATATTTCTCCCAGGTGCTCTCAACAAGGAAATAAATTAACCCCACCACCACCACCTTATCATGCTAATGACCTGTCACCTTGTCAGCCAGAATTCTGCTGTACACTGATGGGAGGCAATAACCCTGAAACAGCTGTATATACATGGATATTCTGGTTTCGCTTTCATCCCTAGTCATAATGCAAGGCCTGCTAAAAGTTTGGATATTGACTCATAGACTAACTACCATTCTAACAGGAGGTGCTTTGGAAGATTATTCCATCACTCATTTGTATGGCTGTATGATTAAATAAATGCATTCGGGCCTGTACTACCTGCCAAAGTAACCAAGGTCTGATTCACAATGGAAGCACATTAATATTACTGAAACACGTCTACTGGTATCAAGTTAATTATTTTAAATATATTTTACACAATTGCCACAAATAATTTGAGCAAAATACTATGTTGTTTGATTTATTTTTATCTATGTTAAAAATAATTAATCAGTTATTAATATTACTGTGCTGCATGCAGATAACTGACCTGCAGAAATAATGTAAATTATAGCATCAAAATGTTGCCCCCTATTAGCATAATAGATTACTATTAATCATTCTGTGACACAACGCATATGTTAGAGTATAATTTACATATTATAATGAAACTCCAATGAATTTTGACACACAGTCCTATTAAGTATAACAATGTGAAGTGCTAGTTTATCAATACAAATTTTGTAGTAACTTTACTGAACTTGATTTATAGTTCTTACATTTTCTTTTCAAAGGGAGTTAGGAACCCTGGATGATTTCTGTGACCACAGATTAAGCACTGTTTCCATTACATAGACACAAGTTTTGAGGCTGTATGGAAATGGAAATGGATGACTGTGTTGATTCATAAAACAGAATTTAGTTAATACAAAATGAGGAACAGAAATCAACTATGCCGTATACTGTTTTACATTTTTGAAGATTCAAAGTGTACTGTATAGCAAGGCTGGGACAAGGCATTTTAGTTCCCTAGGCAAAAAAATAAATTATCCCCCACCCCCAAACCCTAAGATCAATTTAAGATGTTAGTTATTTAGTCATTGGTAGAGGAGAGGTTAATGGAAATATTACTTGTGGTCTATGTAAATAAGGGGGTAGATGGGCGCATTTCTGTATGTACCTTCACACAAAGCAACTATTGTTCAGATTGTTGCTCAAAAGAATTGTTGAAGTGTTCAAATGACAGTCGTTCATTTGCTTTTACCCAGAGGGCTGATTGTTCATTAGTTGTTTGCTGAGATATCATTCACAGAGGGGATCTTCAAGCAGAGTTGTTCACAAGTTGTTCAAATACAAATAAACTGTGACTATACAACAGACAACTTTTGATCAACCAATGACTATTTTTTTGGTACACTGAAATGAAAAAAACCAGAGACTTATCTCTTATCACCCTGCCAGTCATTCAGTCTAAACATGGCCAAATTCACTCTTTTGAACAATTTTTCAGCCATTAGCCATTCCGTTTAAAGGTACCTTGAGTCAAATACCTGGTGTCTCTTTGAACCAATCACTGGTCTACAACTTGATCAGAGAGTGCATGTACCTTGATATACGACCAGGCAGTTTTGAGTGGTGATATCAGTATCCAAGATTCCCAGAATAGGTGTGATGAATATTGTCTAAAGTTTTTTGTCATTAACATAGGCCATGCCCCAAACATCACTAACCTACTGCATTCCAATCATTAGCAGTGCATGCATCTTTAAACACACCCAGAAATTAATATAGACCCCAGAACAAGATAACCTTGACATGTACCCCATACCAGACCCCAAAATAACTACAGGCCTTAGACTAAGATGCAGAGAAAATACAGGATCTTAAACCCCTAAATAATTACAGCCTAACATTAACACTAAGGGTACGTCATGGAGTGTCGAGGTATGTATGCAGAGAGGTCGCGGGGTGACCTCTCTTCATACAGAGCGGGCGTCAGCTGTTTATTACAGTTTATGACACCCGCGGGCAATAGCCGCAATTGGCCGTTTGGCCGATCACGGCCATTAACCCTTAAAATGCCGCTGTCAATTCTGACAGCGGCATTTAAACCCCCCTAACTATGTTCGAGTGTCCTGTTTGCCACCCCCCACCCCCCCCGGTGAGATCGGGGGAGCCGTGCAGGTGTCATGGCAGCTGGGGTCCTGCTGAAAGGCCCCAGGGCTGCCTTAGCAGACTGCCTATCAAGCCATCCCCGTGGGGTGGCTTGATACACTGCCTGTCAAATGGCAGTATGACGTAATACTAAAGCACTATGTCATACTGCAGGAGCGATCAAAGCATCGCTGGTTGTAGTCCCTTAAAATTTAAAAAAAATCAATAAAGTTTTATTAATTGTAAAAAAATGTTATAAAAGTTTAAATCACCCCCTTTTGCCATATCTATTATTAAAAAATCTAAATCATAAAATAAAAATATGTATTTGGTATCGCCGCATCCATAAAAGTCCAATCTATCAAAGTAGTGCAATATTTTTCCTGCACAGTGAATGTCGTCCGCAAAAAAAAAAGAACGCCAGAAATGCACTTTTTTAGTTACCCTGTCTCCCAGAAAAAACCGCAATGAAAAGCGATCAAAAAGTCGTATGAATTCCGAATTGGTACTGTTGGAAACAACAGGACATCCTGCAAAAAATGAGCCCTCGCTGAGCTATGTTGACGGAAAAATAAAAAAGTTATTGCACACACAAAATGACTGCAGAAAATAATTGAAAAAAATTAAATGTCTTTGAAAAAAAAAAGGGGAGTGGTACAATAAAGAAAAACTATACAAGTTTGATATCGTAGTAATCGTACTGATCCATAGAATAAAGTTATCATCTCGCTTTTGTTGCAGTTTGTGCGCCATCGAAACAATACGCACTGGAAGATGGCAAAATGTTGTTTTTTTTTCATTTTACTCCACTTTGAATTTTTTAAAAGTTTTTCAGTACATTATATGGTACAGTAAATGGCATCATTTAAAAATAGAAGTCGTCCTGCAAAAAACAAGCCCTCATACAGTGACGTCGATGGATAAATAAAGGAGTTACAATTTTTTTGAAGGGGGGAGGAAAAAACTAAAATGGAAAAAGAAAAAGGGGCCGCATCATTAAGGGGTTAAACATCAAAATAAATTCAGAGCCCTGAATACAAACCATATACCAGACCTCCTGAATAAATACAAAGTGCAAGATAAATACATAGCTCAGACCAAACTCCAGAATACAGATCTCTGAATAACAATAGGTACCATAAAAAAAACAGATCCCAGAATAAATACAGACTCCGAAATAAGATCACTATGTATATTGTACAGTATACCACAAATGGTACTCAAGCCATTAGTGAAAACTATATAAATACAATATTTACTGCAAAGCTCATCTGCATCATCCTTTTAAAAATCACTGAATTGATCTGTTATCCCATATGCATTTAAAATTTGTACATGGTTAAAAAAGCAAGACTGCTTTCTTCTAAAACCATTGTAACACTTGTCCTCATGCTGTTTGTACTCTTTGGTTCAATGGAGCTGAGTTGCAATACCAGGAACAACCCATGGACAGGTGCGCTGCTGTTTGTAGAAGATAGACATCTTTTTCTAATCCTGCACAACCCTGTTAATTGATCGTGTCTTCTATGCTACTGCATTAGTAGAAAAACATCACAGAGGTGAGGGAAAAAACAAAGACATTATTCACAGAAAAAGCCAAAAATACAATACCTGAAGGTCTGTTAATCAGACACGGTCGCCATAGGCACGATCGCCATAAGGCAGGCACAATCGCCATCGGCACAATCGCCGCAGGGCAGGCGTAATGGCCATAAGCCCTGAAGATATGCAGTCAGCCAGACAATAAAGTGGAGGAGCAGCTTGTTCCTGGCAGGCTAATATGCAGTCACCCACTCAACACAACCCAGATTGGGGAGGAGTGACCGCATATACTAATAGCCTGCACATGTGAACGATACCAAAGATGCCAGCCATAGATGGATGGTGACCCTGGCTGATATAACAGCGGGTTGCCCTGTATCTCTATAGTGGGCCACACTGGGTGACATCTTGGGCTCCCCACCAACTAGCAAACTACATACAAAAGTACTAATGCATACTAATAAAATGCGGGTGTTGGTACTGCATTTTGGCCAAAACGCATAGGCTGACGGGCCGCGCCGAGGCCACACCGCTTCCGTCAGTACCTACGCTAACTCACTATAAATTACATAAAATCACAGAGGTGAGGGAAAAAACAAAGACATTATTCACAGAAAAAGCCAAAAATACAAGACCTTCAGGTTTTGTATTTTTGGCTTTTTCTGTGAATAATCTACTACATTAGTAGGGATTAGAGATGAGCGAACGTGTCCGTAACGGACACATCCGCACCCGGACACCGGCTTTAGCGAACACTGCAGTGTTCGCGCGCAAGTGTCCGGGTGCCGCCGGGGGGCGGGGAGATGCGCGGCGGCGCGGGCGGCAGTAGCGGGGAACAGGGGGGAGCCCTCTCTCTCTCCCTCTCCCCCCCACTCCCCGCCGCACCCCCCCGCGCTGCCACGGCGGCCCCCGAACTTTTTCGCCCGAACACCGAGGTGTTCGCAAAGTTCGGTGTTCGGGCGAAAAAGGGGCGGGGCCGAACGTGTTCGCTCATCTCTAGTAGGGATCATTAAATAGAAAAGAAAAGTTCATGGATATAATATTCTGGGATTCGATTCATGACACATGGAGCTTCCAATTACACTGGTGTCAAGAAAAGTATCACTGTGAATTTTGGGGAAAAGAAAACACAAATTATTAGCATTTATCTTGCTGCGCAAAAGAATCTTAGTGTATGCTACACATATACACATATCCTAATCCCTTTGCTCATTGTGATCAAAGAATAATCTGTAAAATTTAGACACATTGCATCAAAAATTTTAGAGAATAATGTAATCTCAAAGTTTTCTTATATACCAATCATGCAAAATATTAAAACTACTGAAAGGAGAAGTAGCACTGATTTTTATGACACTTGTCAATAGAAAGGATATATTAAGCAAGTGAACTGTTAGTTCTTGAAACTAATCTGTTAGAAGCAAAGAGAATGGACAAACATAAAGATCTGAGTAACTGTGACAAGAGTCACACAACTGGAACAAAGCAATTTCCAAAATGGCAGGTCTTGTGAAGTGATCCCAGTTTGCGGTTGTTAGAACTCACGCACCAAAAGTAGTCCAAGGAAGAACAACTAGTGAACCATAATAGAGTTTTGCTGCCCAAGGCTAATTAAAGTGTGTCAGTGGCAAAGGCTAGCCTATCTTGTCCATTCCGACAAAAGAGTTGCCGCAGGACAAACTATTGTACTGTAAAGGTTGGCTGGCTATGATAGAAATATGTTAAATCACAGAGTGCATCACAGCTTATTGTACAGGAAGCAGCATAGCTACAGACAGCTGACTCCCCCATTCACAGCTGAAAGTGCTTAAAACTGTACTGTAGAGCAATGAAAGAAGTTGGCCTGATCTGGTGAATCAGAAGAGATGGTAACAGGGTGCACTATATGAAGGCATGCTAGCAGAAAGACTGTGATGCTCTGAGTAATGTTCTTCCTGGAAACCTTGGGTCTTTACAATCATATGGATTATTTTGTTACATACAACCTACCTAAACATTGTTGCAGATCAAGTGCACCCTATCATGGCAATGTGGTCTATTTACTCTAACAGCAGTGGATTCTTTTAAGAGGTGAATGTACACTGCCACACTGCAAAAACATCCCCAGGAATGGTTTGAGGAACATGAAAGAGTTCAAGATGTTGACCTGACCAAATTCCCTAGATCTCAGTCTGATCAAGTATCTGTGAGATATGCTGGAAACACATGACCAATCTATGGAGGCCCTACCTTATAATTTACAGAATTAAAGGATTTGCTAGTAACATGTTGGTGCCAGAATCCACAAGACACCTTCAGAGGTTTTGTAGAGTTCATGCCTCCATAAGTCAGAGCTGTTTTGGCAACACAGTGTAGAATCATCATATATATTTTCCTTTTACAGCTCCACTACTGTTCAGATGTTGTGCTAGGACTGCAACTTGGCTCATTCACTTGCATAAAGACTGCAGCTCCAGGAAGTCAAGGCCTGACAGCCTGAGGAGAGAAACCTCTGAGCAGTTGCGCATAGGCGGCAGTGTATGAGCGGTTGCGCATAGGTGGCAGCGTGTGAGCGGAGTGTGAGCAAGTCTATCTTTACTTCTTCCGTAATTTAATTGTAGATTCCCATTAAGATGAGCTCCATGCCTGGCAATGTCATCCAGTGTGCTACTTGTGCAATGTATGCAGTCCTTGATCAGCCGATCGAGGGTGCATATTGTTGTGCAAGATGCGTGCACGTCGCACATTTAGAAACCCAAATCCTGGATCTAAATGGGCAACTGGCAAGAGAGAGCCATTGACATCATTGAAAGGAGTTTGGTGCTAACTGAGCAGGCACTCACTGGGGTAGAGGCGGGGGCGGATGCTAGTACGGAAGAGCAGGGGGAGCAGGCAGTAAGCTGGGTGACAGATAGAAGGAGGGGTAGAGGGAAGAGAACCAGGAAGGCTAGTTCTGAACTGGCACAACCCAACAAGTTTGCAAAGTTGGCAGATGAGGGGGATGCCATTACAGAGCCAGCACGCCTGAAGCATGACATGCCGTCTAAACGCCAGTGAGATGACTGCTCCAGTGAGATGAGGACGGGGAGCACAGGGCAGGCTAAACAGGTCCTAGTGGTGGAGGACTCAATTATAAAAGGAACAGATAGGGCAATCTGCCATAAAGACCGGGATCGTTGAACAGTGTGTTGTCTTCCTGGCGATCGAGTTCGACACACTGCGGATGGGATTGACAGATTACTGGGAGGGGCTGGTGAGGATCTAGCGGTCATGGTGCATGTTGGCACCAATGAACAAATTAGAAGTCAATGGAGGGCCCTCAAAAATGATTTCAGGGACTTAGGGTCCAAGCTTAGGGCGAGGACCTCCCTGGTAGTTTTCTCGGAAACACTACCTGCACCACAAGCCACACTAGAAAGGCAGCAGGATCTTAGGGAGGTAAACAAGTGGCTCTGGAGTTGGTGTAAGAAGGAGGGGTTTGGGTTCCTGGAGAACTGGGCTGACTTTGCTGTCGGCAACAGGCTCTACTGTAGGGACGGGCTGCATCTCAATGGGGAGGGTGCAGCTGTGTTGGGTGAGAAGAGGGCTAGAAGGCTGGAGGAGTGTTTAAACTAGGGACTGGGGGGAGGGCAAAAAGAGAAATAAGGGGGTAGTCAGCGTAGCTAGCAACCTGAGTCTAAGCAATGGGAACAGGGGTCGAGCTGGAGGAGGGGTTAGTACATTTAGAACTGTCAGATCAGCCATGATAGTACCATTAGTAACAAAATGACTGTATAACTGTATAAATTGTATAACTCTCTCCAAGATTGCTCTGTTCGGCCATATCAACTCTATGAAGGGGATTTCAGTAATCAGAGGAAGCTAGAGATGGACTTGGGAACTGAGAACCAATCCATGAGGGTGGCCTGTGGTGATTTGTGGAAGGGTACCCGGGTGGTTTCACTTCTGCTATGTCATGTCCCTATCATATGTGTTTCTTTTTCTTCTCTTTTCTTTTACTCCCCTTTTCCTCCCCTTCTTTTCCCCTCTGGGCAGTGCAGTAGGTACTATATGCTGTAATAACAAGATGTTTTTTTTGTGTGCTCTATTTTTTGTATCTCCAATACTAATATGTGATCCTGAAATGTTGTTGACTTGGCATGTTGTTCACTCTTCAATAAAACGATTTAAAAAAAATAAAAATAAAAGAACTTTAAGTAAAAGGAAACCAATGTGGCTCAACAAGACTGTAAGGGGGGCAATAAACGAAAAAAAGAAAGCGTTCAAACTACTAAAGCAAGAAGGCAGCAAAGAAGTGCTAAAATCGTACAGGGAAAAAAAATAAAATATGCAAAAATAAGATCAAAACTGCTAAGGAGGAGGCTGAAAGTCGGATCACTAAAGAGAGCAAAAAAAAAACGAAGCTATTTTTTAACTATATTAACAGCAAAAGGATTTGCACCGAGAGTACTGGCCCTTTAACAAATAATGCAGGAGAAATCATTGAAGATGATAGAGAAAAGGCAAACCTATTAAATAGTTTCATTTCAAGCATATTCACGAACGAAAAGAAAATGTCACATGAGATGCAGGGGACCAAAATGAACCCCTCACAAAATATCTCATACCTAACGCAGGAGGAAGTGCAGAACCTGTTAAAGAAAATTAAAAACGATAAATCGCCAGGCCCAGATGAAATACACCCAAGGGTACTAAGGGAACTGAGTGATAAGATAGCTAAGCCGCTATAGCTAATATTTATGGATACTATCAAGACCGGGGTTGTACCACTGGATTGGTGCATTTCCAACGTGGTTCCACTTTACAAAAAGGGGTCCAAAAGTGAGCCTGGCAACTACAGGACGGTAAGTCTCACTTCAATAACTGGAAAAATATTGGAGGGGTTTCTGAGAGACGCCATCGAAGAATACCTCAAGGAGAGCAACGGTATAACTCCTCACCAGCATGGATTCATGAAGGGTCGATCGTGTCAGACCAATCTGATCAGCTTCTACGGTTAAGTAAGCTCTAGGCTGGACCTAGGAGAGTCTATTGATCTCGTATATCTGGACTTTTCTTAAGCATTTGACACCGTACCGCATAATAGGCTGATATACAAAATGAGACTGCTCAGATTGGGTGAAAACGTGTGTAGCTGGGTAGGGAATTGGCTCAGAGGTAGAAAGCAGAGGGTGGTAATAAATGGTTCGTACTCAGATTGGGCCATCGTCGCTAGCGGGGTGCCACAGGGCTCAGTATTAGGCCCCATTCTGTTCAATATATTTATCAACAACCTGATAGAGGGGCTGCACAGTAAAATATCAATATTTGCAGATGACACAAAATTATACAATATAATCAATGCAAAGGGGCTTGGGCAGAAAAATGGCAAATGAAGTTCAATGTTGATAAGTGTAAGGTTATTAACATGGGCAGAAAAAATGGATGTCACGAATATATACTTAATGGGGTATTGCTAGGGAAACGTGATATGGAAAAAGACCTGGGGGTACTAGTGGATTGTAGATTAAACTGGAGTAACCAATGCCAGTCAGCTGCTGCAAAAGCTAATAATGTCTTGGGGTGCATTAAAAGAGGTATAGGGGTGACGGAGGAGAACATTATTCTCCAGCTATATAAGGCACTTGTTAGGCCCCACATGGAATACTGTGTACAGTTCTGGTCACCGGTGCTCAGGAAAGATGTTACAGTGCTTGAGTGGGTTCAAAGAAGGGCAACTAAACTAATACATAGAATGAGAGTACTGGAATACCCAGAGAGGCTATCAAAATTGGGATTATTTACCCTGGAAAAAAGATGGCTAAGGGCCAGGGGTGATCAAATAAATATGTATAAATACATGAGGGGACGATACAAGGATCTCTCCCATTATCTGTTTATACCCAGGACTGTGACTGTTACAAGAGGGCATCCACTACGTCTAGAAGAAAGCAGGTTTCATCTCCAACACAGAAAAGGGTTCTTTACTGTAAGAGCAGTAAGACTATGGAACCCTCTGCCTGAGGATGTGGTGATGGCAAAATCCATAGAGGAGTTTAAAAGGGGACTTTATGTCTTTCTAGAGCAGAAGGATATAAATCTTAGGTTAATTATTAATCCAGGTATACAGGCAGGTAGGAACTATTAGGGGGTTGATCCAGGGATTAGTCTGATTGCCATTAGGAAGTCGGGAAGGAATTTTCCCCCAAATGGGCTAATTGGCTCCTGCCTCTTGGGGTTTTTTGCCTTCCTCTGGATCAACAACATAGGAGGATAAACAGGCTGAACTAGATGGACATTGTCTTCATTCAGCCTTACATACTATGTTACTATGTTACTTGGTATGTTGCAAACTGCCTTCATGCTTGTATGGACTAGAGCACCCTGCGTGGTGCCTATGCTACGGTGAAGGACACTGTTTGCTGTAATGAAAAATAAAGTTTGCCGTGAGTTCACCTATTGGTTTGAAGTCCAGTGTGTCGCTGCCGCCCCTCCCCAGGAGGACACTAGACCCCAGTGGAGAGGCCCCAACAATCATCAAATGAAAGCATACTGTATTCTTGTGATGTGCCATGTTCTTATAACTCAGAAATGCTGCAAGTTATGGAAAGAGCTGACCATACAGCAAATGTATCTTTTATAACTGCCAAAGACTTCAATGGAGAGAGCCACGCACAAATAACATTAATCTATTTCATTAAATTTCATAGAAATGCTGTGGCAGCCATGAATTAGTGAAAAGGTTTTACTTGACCCCAATATCCAAATAGGAGTTAGTCCCAGATGTAGGATTTATCAAATATCCTGGATATGCTATGCATGCTTAAGATGGCAATATTGACAGTAATATATAGTATTGTATTGAAGAAAAATACTGACACAACTATATTTGCTGTCCCTGTATAGAGAAAACTAAGCAATATCATTTCCTATATACAAAATGAGAATTGTATGTATTTTGCTTAATCTAAGAAAAACATAGAAAGCAAGAACCCAGGAGGTAGAAAAGTTCGCTTGAGGTTAATAGGAAAAATAGCATTGCGGTTTTTCACTTGTGATAAAATGCCACTGGTTTTCTGTACAGCGGAAATGTAATTTACATATTTACCATTCGATGACTGATAAGAAGCTCTTGGGCCATTTACTGAGGATGTGTTCTATTTGTGCTCAGAATATCAAACCCAGTTTTATACCTAGTTCTGTCATTTACTTTTTTATACCCATTTGATGTCCATTTTAATCCTTCACTTAAGATATTATAATCAGAAAAATAGGCTTTGTGTTGCAAGATTGTCATAAAGTAAGTGTGTGGAAACAGTGCTTTATGATATTTCATTCTATGAGGAGATTTTCTGTTAAAGTGTTTTGCTGTTGGTCATAACAACAAGCAGCATAGCTAGAAGTCAGATATACAACAGGCATACGACTTACTCATATGTGCAATTTAATAGAGTAAGAAAATAAATTCTGGAAGTTCTAAGAATATTATCAGTGACGGAGTAGTTGATTGAGCAAATAAAAGCTCACAGTAATAAGAACTCTATGTCTATTAATTGTCGTTTAGCATGATTAATAGAGATGAGCGAACGTACTCGTCCGAGCTTGATGCTCGTTCGAGTAGTAGGGTGTTCGAGATGCTCGTTACTCAAGACGAATACCACGCGATGTTTGAGTTACTTTCACTTTCATCTCCGAGACATTAGCGCGCTTTTCTGGCCAATAGAAAGACAGGGAAGGCATTACAACTTCCTCCTGTGATGTTCCAGCCCTATCCCACCCCCCACCCCAAGTGAGTGGCTGGGGAGATCAGGTGTCTCCCAAGTATTTAAATCTGCCCCGCCCGCGACTCGCCACAGATGCATTCTGACAGAGATCAGGGACAGTGCTGCTGATGCTGCTGCTGCTATAGGGAGAGCGTTAGGAGTTATTTTAGGCTTGAAGAACCCCAACGGTCCTTCTTAGGGCCACATCTGACCGTGTGCAGTACTGTCAAGGCTGCTGTGAGCAGTGTTGCACTTTTTTTTTTTTTTATATCGGGCGTGCAGAGCATTGCGTCCTCAGTCTGCAGTAATTTTACATAGTATAGGGCCAGTAGTGGTGAGGCAGGGACAGTGGGAAAGGTGAAAGAGATATACTGTCTATATAGGCAGTGGGCTTTTTCAAACAAATTTGGGAAAAATACTATCTTTGGGCTGCCTGTGACCGTCTTGAGTGTACTGCGTCTCTGCTGGGGGTGGTAGTCCTAATTAATACGCAGCTAAGTGTTACAGCAGGCTTGCGCAAAATTGTTTCCTGGCTCTGCGTTGCCCGTTACATCACCGCCGTCATCCCGTCCAGAGGGAAACAGTCTGCAGTAATTTTACATAGTATAGGGCCAGTAGTGGTGAGGCAGGGACAGTGGGAAAGGTGAATGAGATATACTGTCTATATAGGCAGTGGGCTTTTTCAAACAAATTTGGGAAAAATACTATCTTTGGGCTGCCTGTGACCGTCTTGAGTGTACTGCGTCTCTGCTGGGGGTAGTAGTCCTAATTAATACGCAGCTAAGTGTTACAGCAGGCTTGCGCAAAATTGTTTCCTGGCTCTGCGTTGCCCGTTACATCACCGCCGTCATCCCGTCCAGAGGGAAACAGTATACATATATACGCTGTCTACAGTATCTGTCTGCTGTCTCAGCTCAGCCTTTAAAAAAATTGAAGCAAAATACTTAAGGCCTACTAGTGGCCTTTGGACACTTGACTGCTTCTGCGCTGTGAATTCCACTAGCTCAGTCATACGCACCTACGTCTCACTACAGGCTTGTGCAAAATTCTTTCCTGGCTCTGCTGTGCGTTCCGTAAGCGAAGTCAGCCTCCAACCACAGGCCAATAAGCGGCACATTTAATTACAGCGTTCTGTTTCTGCACTACTGGTAATACACAATGCTGAGGGGTAGGGTTAGGCCTAGAGGACGTGGACGCGGGCGAGGACGCGGAGGCCCAAGTCAGGGTGTGGGCACAGGCCGAGCTCCTGACCCAGGTGTATCGCAGCCGACTGCTGCGTGATTAGGAGAGAGGCACGTTTCTGGCGTCCCCAGATTAATCTCACAATTAATGGGTCCACGAGGTAGACCTTTATTAGAAAATGAGCAGTGTGAGCAGGTCCTGTCGTGGATTGCAGAAAGTGCATCTAGCAATCTATCGAACCACCCAGAGTTCTACGCCGTCCACTGCTGCAACTCTGAATCCTCTGGCTGCTGCTCCTCCTTCCTCCCAGCCTCCTCACTCCATTACAATGACACATTCTGAGGAGCAGGCAGACTCCCAGGAACTGTTCTCGGGCCCCTGCCCAGAATGGGCAGCAATGGTTCCTCTCCCACCGGAGGAGTTTGTCGTGACCGATGCCCAACCTTTGGAAAGTTCCCGGGGGGTGCGGGGGATGAGGCTGGGGACTTCCGGCAACTGTCTCAAGAGCTTTCAGTGGGTGAGGAGGAGGATGACGATGAAACACAGTTGTCTATCACCCAGGTAGTAGTAATTGCAGTAAGTCCGAGGGAGGAGCGCACAGAGGATTCGGAGGAAGAGCAGCAGGACGATGAGGTGACTGACCCCACCTGGTTTGCTAAGCATACTGAGGACAGGTCTTCAGAGGGGGAGGCAAGTGCAGCAGCAGGGCAGGTTGGAAGAGGCAGTGCGGTGGCCAGGGGTAGAGGCAGGGCCAGACCAAATAATCCACCAACTGTTTCCCAAAGCGCCCCCTCGCGCCATGCCACCCTGCAGAGGCCGAGGTGCTCAAAGGTGTGGCAGTTTTTCACTGAGAGTGCAGACGACCGACGAACTGTGGTGTGCAAGGTTTGTCGCGCCAAGATCAGCCGTGGCGCCACCACCACCAGCCTCACCACCACCAGCATGCACAGGCATATGATGGCCAAGCACCCCACAAGGTGGGACGAAGGCTGTTCACCGCCTCCGGTTTGCACCACTGCCTCTCCCCCTGTGCCCCAACCTGCCACTGAGATCCAACCCCCCTCTCAGGACACAGGCACGACCGTCTCCCGGCCTGCACCCACACCGTCACCTCCGCTGTCCTCGGCCCCATCCAGCAATGTCTCTCAGCGCACTGTCCAGACGTCGCTAGCGCAAGTGTTTGAGCGCAAGCGCAAGTACGCAGCCACGCACCCGCACGCTCAAGCGTTAAACGTGCACATAGCCAAATTGATCAGCCTGGAGATGCTGCCGTATAGGCTTGTGGAAACGGAGGCTTTCAAAAACATGATGGCGGCGGCGGCCCCGCGCTACTCGGTTCAAAGTCGCCACTACTTTTTCCGATGTGCCGTCCCAGCCCTGCACGACCCCGTCTCCCGCAACATTGTATGCGCCCTCACCAATGGCAAGGTCCACTTAACAATGGACACATGGACAAGCACAGGCGGGCAGGGCTATTATATCTCCCTGACGGCACATTGGGTGAATTTAGTGGAGGCTGGGACCGAGTCAGAGCCTGGGACCGCTCACGTCCTACCCACCCCCAGAATTGTGGGCCCCAGCTCGGTGCTGGTATCTGCGGCGGTGTATGCTTCCTCCACTAAACCACCCTCCTCCTCCTACGCAACCTCTGTCTCGCAATCAAGATGTGTCTGCAGCAGGACGTCGCCAGCAGTCGGTGTCGCGTGGCGTGGCAGCACAGCGGTGGCCAAGCGTCAGCAGGCCGAACTGAAACTACTCAGCTTAGGAGAGAAGAGGCACACGGCCCACGAACTGCTGCAGGGTCTGACAGAGCAGACCGACCGCTGGCTTGCGCCGCTGAGCCTCCAACCGGGCATGGTCGTGTGTAACAACGACCGTAACCTGGCGGCGGCTCTGCAGCTCGGCAGCCTCACGCACGTGCCATGCCTGGCCCACGTCTTTAATTTGGTGGTTCAGCACTTTCTGAAAAGCTACCCACGCTTGTCAGACCTACTCGGAAAGGTGCGCCGGCTCTGCACACATTTCCACAAGTCTCACACGGACGCTGCCACCCTGCGCACCCTGCAACATCGGTTTCATCTGCCAGTGCACCGACTGCTGTGCGACGTTCCCACACGGTGGAGCCCTATGCTCCACATGTTGGCCAGGCTCTATGAGCAGCGTAGAGCTATAGTGGAATACCAACTCCAATATGGGCGGCGCAGTGGGAGTCAGCCTCCTCAATTCTTTACAGAAGAGTGGGCCTGGTTGGCAGACATCTGCCAGGTCCTTGGAAACTTTGAGGAGTCTACCCAGATGGTGAGCGGCGATGCTGCAATCATTAGTGTCACCATTCCTCTGCTATGCCTCTTGAGAAGTTCCCTGCAAAGCATAAAGGCAGACGCTTTGCGCTCGGAAACAGAGCCGGGGGAAGACAGTATGTCGCTGGATAGTCAGAGCACCCTCCTGTCTATATCTCAGCGCGTTGAGGAGGAGGAGGAGGAGCATGAGGAGGATGAGGAGGAGGGGGAAGAGACAGCTTGGCCCACTGCTGAGGGTACACATGCTGCTTGCCTGTCATCCTTTCAGCGTGTATGGCCTGAGGAGGAGGAGGAGGAGCAGGAGGATCCTGAAAGTGATCTTCCTAGTGAGGACAGCCATGTGTTGCGTACAGGTACCCTGGCACACATGGCTGACTTCATGTTAGGATGCCTTTCTCGTGACCCACGCGTTACACGCATTCTGGCCACTACGGATTACTGGGTGTACACACTGCTCGACCCACGGCATAAGGAGAACCTTTCCACTCTCATACCCGAGGAGGAAAGGGGTTCGAGAGTGATGCTATACCACAGGACCCTGGCGGACAAACTGATGGTAAAATTCCCATCCGACAGCGCTAGTGGCCGAAGGCGCAGTTCCGAGGGCCAGGTAGCAGGGGAGGCGCAGAGATCAGGCAGCATGTACAGCACAGGCAGGGGAACACTCTCTAAGGCCTTTGACAGCTTTCTGGCTCCCCAGCAAGACTGTGTCACCGCTCCCCAGTCAAGGCTGAGTCGGCGGGAGCACTGTAAAAGGATGGTGAGGGAGTACGTAGCCGATCGCACGACCGTCCTCCGTGACGCCTATGCCCCCTACAACTACTGAGTGTCGAAGCTGGACACGTGGCCTGAACTCGCGCTGTATGCCCTGGAGGTGCTTGCTTGTCCTGCGGCTAGCGTCTTGTCAGAGAGGGTGTTTAGTGCGGCTGGGGGAATCATCACAGATAAGCGTACCCGCCTGTCAACCGACAGTGCCGACAGGCTTACACTCATCAAGATGAACAAAGCCTGGATTTCCCCAGACTTCTCTTCTCCACCAGCGGACAGCAGCGATACCTAAACAATACGTAGGCTGCACCCGCGGATGGAAGCATTGTTCTCTATCACCATCAAAAACGTGGACCTTTTAGCTTCATCAATCTGTGTATAATATTCATCCTCCTCCTCCTGCTCCTCCTCCTGAAACCTGACGTAATGACGCCGAACGGGCAATTTTTCTTAGGCCCACAAGGCTCAGTCATATAATTTTTGTAAACAATTTTTATACGTTTCAATGCTCATTAAAGCGTTGAAACTTTCACCTCAACCAATTTTTATTTTAACTGGGCTGCCTCCAGGCCTAGTTACCAATTAAGCCACATTAACCAAAGCGATTAATGGGTTTCACCTGCCCTCTTGGTTGGGCATGGGCAATTTTTCTGAGGTACATTAGTACTGTTGGTACACCAATTTTTGGGGGCCCTCGCCTACAGTGTAATCAAATTAATTTTTAGCCCACCTGCATTACAGCTGATGTTACATCAGCTGTGTTGGGCACTGCAATGGGATATATTTATGTACTGCCGGTGGCTTCCTGGCACCCACCCATGCTGTGGGTCCACACGGAGTTGTAACTGCATGTGTCCACTTCTAAAGAACCCCAGTCAGACTGGGGCATGCAGTGTGGGCCGAAGCCCACCTGCATTAAGCACGACATTACCTCAGCTGTGATGGGCAATGCAATGGGATATATTTATGTACCGCCGGTGGGTTCCAGGGAGCCACCCATGCTGTGGGTGCACACAGAATTCCCATTGCGGAGTTGTACCTGCCTGTGACTATTTATAAAAAAACGCGGTCTGACTGGGGCATGCAGACACCTTGACAGAATGAATAGTGTGTGGCACATAGGTTCCCCATTGCTATGCCCACGTGTGCAGCTCCAGATGGAGGTGGCACAGGATTGGATTTCTCACTGCTTCTGTACAGCATTGTGGGCTATCGCCCCGTCCCTTTTAAAGAGGGTCGCTGCCTAGCCGTGCCAACCCTCTGCAGTGTGTGCCTGCGGTTCCTCCTCATGGCAGACGCACTTATAAATAGACATGAGTGTGGCGTGGCATGAGGGCAGCTGAAGGCTGGGCAGGGACAGTTTGGTGTGCGCTGTGGACACTGGGTCGTTCCGGGGGGGGGGGGTTGGGGGGGTTGGTCAGCATGTAACCCAGGAGAAGTGGCAGCGGAGTGTCATGCAGGCAGTGATTGTGCTTTGTTGGAGGTAGTGTGGTGCTTAGCTAAGGTATGCATTGCTAATGAGGGCTTTTCAGAAGTAAAAATTGTTGGGAGGGGGGGGGGGGACCCACTCTTGCCGCTATTGTGGCTTAATAGTGGGACCTGGGAACTTGAAATGCAGCCCAACATGTGGCCCCTCGCCTGCCCTATCCGTTGCTGTGTCGTTCCCATCACTTTCTTGAATTGCCCAGATTTTCACAAATGAAAACCTTAGCGAGCATCGGCGATATACAAAAATGCTCGGGTCGCCCATTGACCTCAATGGGGTTCGTTACTCGAAACGAACCCTCGAGCATCGCGAAAAATTAGTCTCGAGTAACGAGCACCCGAGCATTTTGGTGCTCACTCATCTCTAGACCTTAATCTTTCCCTTGTTTTATTTTTTTTTGTTAATTTTTTAAATATTTTTATTTATTTTTTATATTTCTAACCACGTTTTAATATGTATTTTATTTTTTCATTTTGCTGTTTAATTTTTATTTTAACCTTATTATCTGAATATTGTTTTACTATTTCTTTTCTCACAGATTTTTATTTTTATTGTTTTTATCTTTATTACCTTTCCTATTTTTATTTTGTTTTATATTATTTTACCATGATTTTAATATTATAATTTCATTTTTATATCCCTCATCTGAACCAGCAACAACATGTAAGATTGTCCACACCATACATTCTCAATGGGTCGGCGCTGCTGCCGCCGGCCCCATTGAGCGCACATACACAGGAACACCGATTTGCGCAGAACGCAGTTACATGCATTCTGTGAATTGTTGTGTCCTATAATTTTCACCACATGCGATTGTGCACATGAAAAATGCGCACATGTGACTGCTCCTATTTCAAAACATTGGGTCTATATAGATGCGGATCGCAAACGCAGCTGTAAATTGTGCGAAAAAACACCAGTGTGACTGAGCCCTTCCTTTATCACAAATTAATCTTATCATTTTTATTACTTTTACTAGTTTTAATGAGAATGGTAGTTGTTCAGGATTCTTGTGTGTCTTTTATAATTTTTGCCATTTTTGCCATATTGTCTGTATATAAAAAGTGTGATTTTATATATATTTTTATGTGTTTGCAACCTTTTAATGCTTTTATTTTTATTATTCATAATCTATGTCAGTGACATATCCATATATATTCTGTATACAATAAGCTATCTGTTTACACCATACAATATCTTTTATTGACCTACACAATGTTTGGACCCGTGCAATTTGGCGTGCGAATTCTCGCGAAAATACCATCATGCTACTTACACAATCCATTTGCCAAATTCAGGCTTTTGAATCGCACCACTGGGATTTACGTTCACTCCTGGTCGCACAGATACGGTGCACGTCACTTCTATTGTCTGCTTAAAATTTCAATGAAGCCTGTGCTGTTCTTCTATATATACTTGTTTCTTAGACATCTATAGTTACTGATTGAAAAAGGGGGGACGGTTTAGCTTTAACCCTCGAGCACATTGCAGAATACCCTTTGATTTTAATTCACCTGTTTTATTCATCTATTTGTATTTTATGTTATTTATTTTTTTATGTCATTATTTTATCATTTTGTTGTGTTTTTACTGCTCCAACCTCCAATAAATATGCTGTAATCATTTTGCCACTTGAATTATCAATTGCTGCTATTTCGAATTACCTTACTTGGATAACTGTGGTTCTGGACACAGGGAGTTAATAGAGATCTACCTGATAAGGTAAGTTATCTACATTTTAATCTCCTTACATACTAATAAACTTATGCCATGGAGCATTTTCCTTTGAGCGCTGTCTGACTTGTTGTTTATGTATCCTACCTCCTATTCCGGACCCCTGGATTGGATTGGAAGGCTGCAACTGAGGTGAATGCCCACATTGGATGAGGATCCTCTGCTACCTATTAAGGTTTCATACAGGTCATCCATGGTGTCAGGTGCACACCATACATGCAGGAGCAACCCCACTACACCAATTGAGTCTATTCCTGCACATTTAGCTCTTTTATCCGGGGTGCTTTTTTTCATTTTTTATACACTTCATCTTTAAGGTTAAGTGACGAGAACAGTTTGTCTATTTCCACATACTAAAAGTATGTTTTATCCTTCACAAAGTTATTTATGTAATTATGTATCATATATTATTCTATAACACTCCATAATAATTGTTAAAATGGAGGAAAATCTGCTACAAATATCACATTTATAAATTACAAATTTTTTCCTATTGCTACCATGAGGTCTTTGGGATCAAATTCTAATATGCATTAGATGAGAAATCACTATAATTTCAGTATATATCCATAAATGCAAATACCCTCTTCAGTATGTGATATGTATTTTGAAAGTTTTTTCAAGATTCTCTTAATCATGTTCTCCATATCATAGTCTACTTTATGTAGCTGCTGTACTATTAATGGCCTTGACAGAAATTTATTGATTATTCCTCCAGAAAACACAACTATCACAGAACTACAGTAAAAGATTTTTCTCTGCTTTTGAACAACTTTGTCTTAGAGGCTCTGCTTCAAAGGGATTGACATCAAACATTTATCAGCTACTTTTTGTTTCGTCCTCTGAGCATTCATTTAAACATGGCATTATGCTTAAGTGGGAACCATATCTTCAGAGAGAGCTTCCATTGGCTACTTGGCAAATTATCTGGCGCAATGCAGCCAAGTCTTCTCTCTGTACGTTGTATAGGGGCAACAAATAGAAAATTCTATTACATTGGCATCATAGCCCAGCTGTCCTCCACAAATTCACTCCCTCTATTTATGATCGGTGATGGAGATGCCAACGACATTCAGAGACTTTATTTCATGTCTTCTGGGACTGTAATCTTCTTAAACATTTTTGGTCCTTGGTTCAGTCTCTTATTCCTGCTGTCCTGAAACTCTCCATCACCCTTGATCCTTTACATTACTATCTTAACATTTTGCCACGAAGAACCAATAAATACCACTCCAGGGTGTTCCAATATTTTGTTTCTGTGGCCACATGTTTAATTGCATTTCATTGGAAGCAGACTTTCCCTCCTTCTACATATGATTGTATTCACCAGCTTAAGGATGTCTGTAACCGCTAGTCTTAAAGGGGTTGTCTCGCGCCGAAACGTTTTTTTTTTTTTTGCATAGGCCCCCCGTTCGGCGCAGGACAAACCCAAGGGATGTGTTAAAATAAAATAAAAAAAATTACTTACCTGAATCCCCGCTCTGCGACTTCTTCCTTCTTCCTACTTCTTCCTTCTCCAAGATGGCCGCCGGGATCTTCACCCACGATGCACCGCGGGTCTTCTCCCATGGTGCACCGTGGGCTCTGTGCGGTCCATTGCCTATTCCAGCCTCCTGATTGGCTGGAATGGGCACACGTGACGGGGCGGAGCTACGCGATGATGCGTAGAAGGGGCAGAGCCAGAACGCCGCTCGTGCCCGGACCGAAGAGAAGGAGAAGACCCTTCTGCGCAAGCGCGTCTAAAAAAGCAAGAAGACCCCGAAATTAGACGGAGCGATGGAGACGGGGACGCCAGCAACGGAGCAGGTAAGTGAATAACTTCTGTATGGCTCATATTTAATGCACGATGTATATTACAAAGTGCATTAATATGGCCATACAGAAGTGCTGAACCCCACTTGCTTTCGCGAGACAACCCCTTTAACAATACTTTAGGTGACTTCTATCTCATCTGGAATCTGTGAGTTTAATCCTAGATCTCCTAACCTTGATACTGCTATTTTGTATAACACCCAGGTGGCTGTATTTACGGCATTGACTAGCTTTCATTTTCTTGGGATTAATTCCCCTTTATCTTTAGTCTTTTTTATGTTCTAATTTTAGCATAGTTTTGGTCTTCATCTTCTAGCTGTCTTTCCCTCGCCTCCTTCCCCTATGATCCCTCTCCTTCATCAATCTTTACACTTTTATTACTCAGTTTTGCTGGTTTAATGTTCTGTTACTGGGAATTTGGTTTATAGTTAAGTATTTTGTGCAACATTTTCTTTGTATGTCTCAGTTTCAAAAAACATTTAAAAAGACAATTGACGAAAAAAAAGAATTTCAAAATTGATATTGTTATTGTCTAATAAGTTGCAGTTTGTATACCTGATGAATATACTTTCTTCTATCATATTAATTAATTAGTAAATACAGCTAAATTCATAATTGAGTAAATGTGCCATAGTGCCACTAGAAATATTGTGATGGTGATTACAAGACCTACATAAATATATAGTACATCACAGTGCCTACTCTCTATTGATATATAAAAGTCTAGGCAACAAGATAAGAAAAAAATGATGGCGGCAATACTCCTTATGATGAAAGATACTATATACATGAAACCTCTCTGAGGTAACCATTCATAAGTGTTTTTTAGGGGGTAGTCCTTTCAAAAAAAGAGGGCCAATACTGTAATAAGTAATGTGATGCTATTCTACATGAAGCTAGTAAACAAAGAGCTTGTTTGTTTATGATTTGAACATTTTGTGATCTTGAGCCTCATGTCCATAGGCATAATTAAATTGCGGAATCTGAGTGGGTCACCCGCGCGGATGATCTGCACTTCAATATGCCCAGAGACTATCATTGAGGATCCACTGGTATTTAAATACCTACGGCTGTCATTTTTCATGCTCCATTTTTCTGCAGATTCTGCAGGGACGGCTTCCATTGAAGTTAATGGAAGCCATCTGGTCCATGGCACACCCACAGCTGACAATGTAGATACCGCATGATCCACGCAAAAGCAGGAGATTTAAAAAAAGAAAATAGGCACGACGCATGCATGCGGCACGCTGGCTGGTGTGTTGACCGCATCCGCCATGCAGAAGAAAGAAGATCCGGCCGCGACGGAGGAGACCCACTTCTGGACAGGTGAGTTAAATGTATTTGTTTGCCTCATGTCTGGAATCTGCTGCGGGATTCCACACTCAGAATTGGTGCGGGCCTGTGGACATGAGGCCTTAAGGAAGTTGTACTGAAGCATTACATTTTTTAAGTTTAAAGCCATGCTTGTCTTTTTCCTCACTACTATCTATCATATTTTCAGATCCACTCTTTATATGGCCTACCATGTAAGTGTCTTCCACCAGTTGGGCTTGGGTAAGCTGGTATTTTTCCTATGCTATGTTCATAGATGGTCAATATACAAAGAATATAGGGTATCCAAAAGAATTTTCCAGAAATATCTTATTCAAATGTAGAATGGGCTTCTCAAAGACGTGGGGAGATTTTATTGTCATTTTATCATGTTCATAAATGGTAAAATGGAAACCTGATAAACTACCACCTAAGCACTTTTTCTCATTCTTTTATAAGATATCTGTCACGTGAGAAGGTTCACCAATTTCTGTGATGCTCATGACACCATATTTTTAGTGCAATGTCAACTGTCAACTTTCAGGAATTTAATCTTGACAGCATTAGGAAACTTGTTAAACAAAGCCTATTGTAATTCTTCAGAGTTTAGCTGCTCTAGCTGTTCAGATTAGAATGTATTATACTAACAGATGTTGGAACTGATGTGGTTTGCATATTAGATCAGTAATAAGCAGTATGCTGCTTTTCTATACTACCATAAGACTCTAGTAGAGACCCTTTATCCATGTATAATATAAATGTGTAATCTAATACAATGTTGTAAAGCACATGAGAAACATAGCATATGCAGAAAATAATTGCGTGACTTGTGGCGAATATTGTATTCAAAGCATTGCAGTAAATTGCAAAGTTGAACAGCCAATAAGAAAGTGTGTCACATAATAATCATTTAGATATGTTCATGTGAGTTTGTGCCATCATCACTGTGGCATACCCAAAGTGACAAACCAATCAAGAAGTTTGCTTGACGTTTTCTGAATTTTGCATTGTGGCCTTTGGAAATGTTGTGCAGTGGCTTTTAAAAACGAAGCAGATCTTAGTGTGGTACCTCTTCTACCATAAAACAGCCACCCTTATCCATTGACATGGAGCAGGAGCAGATTAGGGGCACAGATGACCGGAGTAAGCTGCAATTTGTTTGTGGCTTACTAAGGGGGAAAAAAAGGCAGAAGAATTTTGTATTGGTGATTCAGGATACTCGCAGAAAGGTGAAAAGCCTGTTTCTGATTTTACTTTACACCACAGAGCAGAGTTAGAAAAGGAAATGATAATGTGTTAGAGGAAGAATTGTAGGGTTTATCTAAAATGTCAACAGAGGTTGACACTCCTAAGGCCCATATACACTGAACGATTATCGTTTAGAGTTGTTCAAAAGCCTCACTCCTGTGGGTGTTTGAACGATAGTCTTCCATGTAAATGCATGCAGAGACTGAACAACTGAGCGATAGTTGTTCAGTCGTTCTGTTTCTGCATGCAGATACCTGAATGACTAGCTGTTCAGTGTAAACAGCAGTCGTTCAGTTTTGAACAACTGTCTGCTTAATTGAATGGAGGCGGGCAGGGGGGAAAGCACTCCCTGGCCGCGATGCCTCAATGCCTCTGAGTGATGACAGCAATGTTCGCTCCTGTGTAACAACACAGTAGTGAGCTTCACTTGGACGGGCTGTCGAGCATCGTTTACCCGACAGTTTTTCCCGTGTGAATGTGGCTTTAGGCTGGATTTATACACACACAATTTAATGCATTTTGGGGGCATTTTTTACTGTATGTTTTATTAGCTAAAACTGCTGAGTCAGCATTTTACTTAAAACTATTTTGCAAAATACCGAAAAGTCTACATATAAAGCATTTGTTTTTTGGGGGGGCTTTTCGTTGCATTTTGGAGGTGAGATTTCCCTATAAGGCTTCAAAAACCACAAGCACAATATACTATTGAATGAAAAATGCCACCAAAACATTTGTGAAAATGGGATTAAAACACTTGAAATTCTGACAAAATATGTGTTTGAGGGAGCCCTAAGTTCACACCAGGGTTTTAGGGCCTCTGAACACTGTGAATGGGTCTAAGCTGCAATACAGTATCACACACACTCCATGGACAAGAATAGCACTGCCTCTGGAAGAAAGTAGCTACAATTATAATGTCTAGCTTCCGTGGATCCATAAAAACCTAACACTTTCACTTCATTTGGTCAAATTATGAACTATATTAATAGCTCTAAATCACTAAAAAAATATAATGTAAAATAAATAGATTTGCATGTGAAAGGAAGATATTTAGGAAATACTCTTAGAAACTATAAATTCAGAAGCATAACCTAATTATAATAATAAATAGATATGTTCAGCTAGTTCAAAAACTGTGTATTTACAGGTGTAATGAACACACTTAATTTTCTTCATTTAACAAATCAAAAATCATATACTGTAGAGGCAGTAAACAAGCTCAGGGAATGCATTAGAATTGGATACATTGCCATGAATGCAAACTATAAACGATAGCATGTGCATATACCAGTGATTCCCATCCAGTGTGGCACTGCACCTTGGTGTGCTGTGAGAGCCTGCCAGGGGTGCCACGACACCAGTCGCAGATTGGCTGTCCTGAGGCCGCTTGCAACTACCGTTGCATTAGCAGCTGCTACAGGCATCCCCCCAAGCCTCTAGTTTATGAGGTGGCTGGATGAGGCAAAAAAAGTAAAAAAAAAAAACAGTATATCCACCTCCTTCAATTTTCCCCTGGTCCGTTCCTGCTTGACCGCCGGTTGCATGGTTATGTGGCATGTGACCACTGTGGCCAATTGCAAACGGTGGTCACATGTGACTGTGCAAACCAGAAGTCAGGAAAAACTGTAGAGTAAGACGGACCAGCTTAGGCAGCAAAGGAGGTGAGTATTACACAGAATAAGAGGGGCCAGAGGAGCATTATTACTAACAGGGGCAACAAGAGAGATCATTATTACTGATGGGGCAATAGGGGGGAGCGTTTTTACTGATGGAGGGCTACAAGGGTCAACATTATTACTGATGGGGCAGCAAAGAACAGCACTATGAATATTGGGGCAATAAGGGGCATCATAATTACTTTTAGGGGGAACAAAGATAAGCGTTATTAATAACGGGGCAACAAAAGGAGCATAAAATAGGGGCATTATTACATTATAACAACTAGGTCCCCTGAGAGGAGCACTATTACTACTAGGGTCACTGAGATTAGTCACTTATTATAGGGGCCACAGGATTAACAGAGGTAAAATCATATGTCATGATAGGGTATGCTCCTAGCCGTGTCCCCTGACCACATCCCTTTTTTCGTGCGGGTGCCTTGTGATAAATAATTTTTTTCAGAGGTGCCCCAAGGCTGAAAAGGTTTGGAAACACTGGCTTATACAGTATAATGCAGTGTTTTTCCCCTTTCACACATTGTTTAGGTACTGATAGCCCGACAATTTCTTGTACCAAACAGGTAGGAAATTATCATTTGTAGATGACACTCTGAGTTCAACAGTGCAGTACAGCCATTTAGCTATCTGATAGTGAAAGCAATTGACCTGCATTAAAAGATAAATAGAGAAGTCTCTATGCTAATTGATGCAGAGAGCTAAAGTGCTTGAGAGTCTAAGAAAAATGAACAAGGTCTCCAAATGATCACTTTAATCAGCCATTTTACAAACACTGTATAAGAAGTCCTATTTATACACTCACTCGCCAATATTATTTTAGTGACATTACACTTTCTAAAAGTATATTACCTCTGCTAAATATACTGAGTGCAGATGCAGCTGCTTCAGATTGGCACAGAACAGAATTGCCTCCTTCCTGTCATTAACAAAATAACACTGTAAATACTTTACAGCCTTAAAACAATATATATTTTCACTGCTTGTGACATAATATGCAGCATCACCTGACAAATTAATACACTCGGATGAACTTTAAGTGTCTCAAATCAGCTAACTGCTGTAGTTTTCTGTAAAAACTGTAGGGATCCAGAATTGAGAGGTTCAGACTTTTCCATTTACTTGTCAAATTATCTCTCGAAATTTGGCTTTTAGAATCTTCTCTCCCCACCATATAACTATAGCAGAGGATCTTGATGTACTAAGCTGTCAAAATTTCAACACTGAGACCATAACACTTACATATATTGACTGCATTTACTGTACAAAGTAAAATAAAATATAGAAAATAGATAGATAGATGATATCAAAGCTATTTAAAGGGGTTGTCTCGCGAAAGCAAGTGGGGTTATGCACTTCTGTATGGCCATATTAATGCACTTTGTAATATACATCGTGCATTAAATATGAGCCATACAGAAGTTATTCACTTACCTTCCCTGCGCTGGCGTCCCTGTCTCCATGGCTCTGTCTAACTTCAGCGTCTAATCGCCCGATTAGACGCGCTTGCGCAGAAGGGTCTTCTGCCTCCGGCTCGGTTCAGCAGCAGCGGCGTTCTGGCTCTGCCCCCTTCTACGCGTCATCGCGTAGCTCCGCCCCGTCACGTGTGCCGATTCCAACCAATCAGGAGGCTGGAATCGGCACACGTGATGGGGCGAAGCTATGTGATGATGCATAGAAGGGGGCGGAGCCAGAATGCCGCTGCTGCCGGGCAGACCCGAAGGCAGAAGACTCTTCTGCGCAAGCGCATCTAATCGGGCGATTAGACGCTGAAGTTAGACGGAGCCATGGAGACGGGGACGCCAGCGCAGGGAAGGTAAGTGAATAACTTCTGTATGGCTCATATTTAATGCACGATGTATATTACAAAGGGCATTAATATGGCCATACAGAAGTGCTGAACCCCACTTGCTTTCGCGAGACAACCCCTTTAAGCCCACTAGCTAACTACCTTCGTTTGTCTGAATTTACAAAATGTAGATGTAAGTCTTGCCACCCAAAACCGGTCCATGCATTTTCAGGTCAAACTGTAGTGAAGTACAGTATATTTAGGGGAAGTCTCTAAATGACCAGCCAAAGAAAAAGTTCAAAATCCCCTAAAGATATACTTACCTGGTTATGTCCATTCCAGAAATTTATGGGGGTCTTCATTGATGTCTCCTTTACCATGGCTGTTCAGTTCCCAGACAGTGGTTATCATGAGAAACCTGTTGAGGATATATTTTTCTGCATGTGTGTAAGGACTATAGCTAGCACCTAAACAACAAGGACATATATACTGCATAAGCAGACCCCGTGACTAATATGGGGCCTTTGGAAAGAGGGGGGACAGTTCTAATTGTGCCTTCCACTTTGCTATTGGGTAAAAAGAACCTCTGCTGGAGTTTCTGTCAAATCTGTTCAATTGATAGCAAACAAATTACATAAGAAATTAGCCTAAGAGTCTTGAATGGCAAAACCAGGCAGTGTTTTTTTTTTTTGGGGGGGGGGCATTTTAATCTTTACAAAGAAGCTTCTTGTCTTCTATATATGCCACTTCTCAACAGGCAGTCATGGTAAAGGAGCTATCCATATGAAGACCCTCCGTAGCTGTGATCACCAGGTAGGTATGACATTGGAGGTGAGCTTTTCATGGAAGGTTACATTAAATCTAGTCATATTTACAGAAAATAAGATGAATCAGATGAAACCATGTCATATTTTTACAAGAAGGCCCTTTAGTGTACGTTGAATATTATATGTCAAAATATGTTTGATGTTATATATGGCATATGGAAGTCATAGCCCCGAAACATGAGACCGTACTTTTGAGAGATTCTGATCACTATTTTCTTATGTGATTTCTGTCAAAGATATTTCTCACAATGGGGAGAAAAATAAATGAACCCTTTGTAATTAGCTGGATTTTTGCATTGATTCTTAAAAAAATGTGGGTTGATTATATTATTTTTCCTTTTACATGGAATGATTATCGTCAGATTCTTGCTGGATCGAGTGAATCTGAAGTATAATCATTTAGTGTAAATGCTACCAGCTACTAAATGACAATGTGTTTGCTTGTCATTATGCATTCAGTTTGTGCAGGCATAAAATCAAATGACAACTGACCTGTGTAAACAGGCAGTCATTCATCTATGAACAACTGCCTGTTTACTGGGAATGGAGATTGGTAGCCAGAAGAGATCTCCAACCCACTGCACCTTAATTCACTTAGGGATAATTGCTGGAATGACTGTTGACAATTGCCTTGATTAAAAAGACCCTTATTGATAAACACAATCTAACTAAACGAATAACAAACAGTCGTAACATTCCCATCTTTGTGCACATTTTGTAAACACCAAATGTAGATGAAGGATAAAATAAGAGAAACCTTGAATTTAATAGCCTGAAAATCCCCCTTTAGCAGCAATCACATCTAACAAATGTTTTCTGTATCTGTAAATAAAATTTGCACAAAGTTGAGAAGGAGGTTTGGACCATTCAAATGTGTATCAGTTCATCTACATTTTTGGGATGCTGTGCATGCGTAGCTCTCTTAAGGTCGTGCAACAAGTTTTCGAAAGGGCTAAGGTCCAGACTTTGACTTTTGCCATATCAATACACAAATATTTCTCTTTTTCAATCACTTTTTAGTGGATTTACTTATTGGGTCTGGGTCATTGTCTTGTTACATCTCCAAATCCCTTCAGCCTGAAGTCATCGACTGCTACTCTTACATTTTAGTGTAAAATGTTGTGATGCACCTTAGAAATCATTGCTCCCTCAATGATCACAAGATATCCAGGACCTCAGGTAGCAAAGTATCCCCAAATATGATGCTCCCTCCTCCATGCTTCAAAGTTGGGATGAGGTTTTAGTTTTGGTGTGTATGGTTCTTTTTCCTCTAAAGATAGTGCTGTGCATTGCTGCTAAAAGGTTAATTTTTTTGTCTCACAGATCCATAGAATATTTTTCACAGCAGAATTGTGTAACATCTAGGTGGTCTTTGGCAAACTTGAGATGGGCCTCAATGCTTTTTTGGACAAAAGCGTCTTCCCTAAACACTAATCTCATTCTGTGTATTTATAATAGTTGACACATGAAAAGAGGATTTTGCAGTTTGTAGATTGTTTTGTAAGTCTTTTGCTGTTGATCTTGAGTTGTTTCTCACCTTATTCATTATTGCCTGTTGTGCTCTTGCAGTGTACATAATAGGAAATCTACTTCTAGGGAGAGTAGCAACAGTCCAAAATTTTCTCCATTTGTAGATTTGTCTAACTGTGGATTGACATTCACTTAGGTATTTAGTATATTTTTGTAGACTTTTCCAGCTTCCTACATCTCTACAACACATCTTCTGAGGACTTCCAAATGTTGTATGCATCAAGGCCTGTTCACACTTACAAATCTTTCTTGAGAAAAACAGATTTGGAAGTAACCAGACTTTATGCCCCTTATTTATATAATGGGGACTTAGATAGCAGCCAGGCCATATTTTATTAGTATTCAATGGAAAAATCCAGGTATTGTAATTCCAAAGTATTTACTTATATTTCTTGCAGCTGTATGATAGTATCATAAGTTTGAATCTTGATCTAAGTTCTAGTCTGAATTCACGAAAGGCTTCAATGAGATAATTCTACCTTACATAAAAATGTATTAAAAAATGACTCACTAAGCCAGAGAGTGAGTTGTACAGTAATAATAGCTTCAATTGTGAGTCAAAGCAGTTGTTGGCCCTGATAAAACAGCCACTTTAGCAAAAACAGAATAGAAAAGTGTTAGGTTCTGCAAGCACTGCAGCCTCAAATGTTAGGAGTGTAAAATGTAAACAGCCATATCTTAGCACAGAGAAAATTAGAAGGGTTTTCACATTTGTGATGTACACAAAAGGGACATTTACAAAGTTATCTTGATAGGTGTTTAAAAAAACTTTCATCCTCTACCAGAGTAAACTGTTCTTCTTTAATAATCTGTTATTTTAATTTAGTGACACCATTATTCATAGCAACATTGTAACTAAAGCATAAAGTCAAAGGACAGTATTTTGATGCTACAGTCTAGCAAAGATGAGCTAGAGATGAGCACAGGCATATTGAACCCTAAGGTTGAGTGCTGTATGGATGTATCATTGTGATTGCTTCTGTAATTTTTGTGAACAAATGACTGACTTTCACAGGTATTAAGGTACATTTACACAGGTAGATTTTTGCACAGCAACATATGTCCATATGTTTATTTCCCTAGTAGTTGGCTCATCTGAATGTGCAAATGAGCAGCTGATAAATGAGGAAATGCTCTTTTGTCATGTGATCTGCTCATAATAATGTTGGTTGGTTGCACATCTTCTTGTGTAAATGGGGAGATGTGCAATAAAGCAATGATACATGCATGAGAACAAACAATTGTATTCACAATCACTCAATCCTATAAAGCTGATCAGCTGCCATGTGTGAACAGAAGAAAATGAGCAGCAATCTACACATTTTGTTGATTGAGCTCATTACAACAAAACAATAACTCTTGGCCCATTTAACTAGGGCCTAATGGGCTATTTACATGGCGCGATTATCACTCAAAATTCGTTCAAATGAACACATTTTGAGGGATAATCGTGCACTGTAAATGTCCAAGAATTGCACACTATTTGTTCAAAAGTAGAGTTGAGCGAACATACTCTGCCAAGCTTGATGCTTGTTCGAGTGTTAGCATACTCGATGGTGCTCGTTACTCGAACGAGCATCAAATCGTGTTCGACCCCGTCCCAGTTTTTGGCTCCCCCCGCTGTGACGTGTCTGTTTTGGCCCCTCCCCGCTGCGATGCAGCGCGCGTTATTGGCAGATTTATTTTCTGGCAGGAAGGGGAGAGAGAGAGAGGGAGAACACGAACCAAAAAAAAAAAAAAAGCTCGGCCCCCGGCGTCCCACATACAAAAATGCTCGAGTCTCCCATTGTACTCAATGGGGTTCGTTACTCGAGTAGAACTCTCGAATTTTACGAAAAACTCGACTCGAATAACGCGGACCCGAGCATTTGGGTGCTCATTCATCTCTTTTCACAAGTCTTTATCGCTGACCTCCATCTCTGGATCGCTGGTTTCTCGTTCCGTGTAAATACTCTCTGCTCAGCACTTCACATAGAAGCACTGAGCAAGAAGCCCACGATCCAGCAGTGAAGTCTGTCAGTGTAAACACTCTGCACGAATGCTAATGACCTCAGCTGTGATGTCAGCACTTGTGCAGTCTTTTACTCAACTGTTGTCCCATGTAAAAAGGCCATTAGAAACATTGTATACTTTTAGATAAGCCTGTTAAGATAAATCAGATTAAAGTGGAAAATTAATATTATCTTTAACTGATATTGTGACTTAAGAAATCATAAAGATACGTACACTTACATTATGAAGATGAGCCAGTTCAATCTCTACCAAGGAATCTGCATATTTTGGCTCTGGATGGATAGTAACGACAATTATCTTAGAATTCACCACTGTAAAGTTTCTGGGGAAAAAAATTACAACATTAAGAAAACAAGTAAAAATATATATAGTTGTCTATAGCATAAACACATCATTTTTCATTTTACTGGCTTGCACTATTAAGTCAACCACAATTTGTTACATAATGTGTATACCATCAATATATATATATATATATATATATATATATATATATATATATATATATATACACACACATATATATATATATATATGTGTGTGTGTATATATATATATATATATATATATATATATATATATATGTATATATTAGATGGTATAGACATAATGTTAGCACACAACCTCTTAGCCTTGTGTGGTGCAGTTTATCCTAAATACAACTATGCCCTCATGTGTATGCATTACGTACCACTACACGCTATGCCTCACACTCCCTCATCATCACCATAGCATCTACAACAAGCTTCATGCCTCACATCATCTACATCCACACAAGCGGTACAAAGTGGCCTCTCTCAATCCAATTTATAAGCCTACATCGTAAAATGTACACTTTTTCATCAATCATCTGCTGTGCTTCCACAACGATGGTTTTACAAAGTTGCAAAATTTTGATTTAACAAATTCCAAACCTAAGTCCTGTGAAATCATGGGAAGTCCTCGACTATATAATAGCGAAAAGGAGCACTGAGCTGTGCAAACAGAGAGAATGAGACAATGAAGGGACCTATACATGTTGGTATTTCAGCTATTCCAAATAGCTGATGCCTTTGCATTATAACTATTATTCCTAATTGCACTAAATAAATTTCCTTAGCATGGATAAATATGCAAGGGATATAAAAACTATACACACCTCTATTAAAATGACATGTTTTTGTCATATTACAATATCTAATAAATATAAATGATTTCAGGTTTATTTCTGCCTTCAATGTGTCCCATTATCTGTATAATTCCATTGAAAATAAACTAAAATAATTTTGAGTGAAAAAATAAAAATAACAAAACTAAAATAATGTGGTTGCATATTTGGGGACGTGGTTGTGTTCAGAATTAGCTACTCACATTTAAACTTATAGAATTCAGTACACAGCTGCCATTATTTAAAGTGATTCTGATTTACCCCTATATAAAGTTCAGCTCTTCTAGTAAGTTTTCCTTGACATTTTCTTGGCTGCATTTTTTTCACCAAAGCCATGGAGCTTACAACACATAAATGGAATCTGATTGTTGAAAGGTATTAGTCAGGAGAAGGGTACCAAAAAATTTCCACAGCATTATTTCTAACATGGAATATAGTTAAGACTTTCATCAAGAAGTGGATTAAATTTGGAATAACAGTGACATTACCAAGAACTGGAAGTCCCTCAAAAAATTGGTGAAAAGACCGGCAGAAAATTGGTCCAGGAGGCTGCCAAGTGGTCTATAGCAACATTAAAGGAGTTCTGGTAAGTACTGGTTGTGTAGTGGATGTGACAACCATCTCCAGTATTCTTCATATGTCTGGGTTGTGGGGTAGGGTGACAAGACAAAAGCCTTTTTTAACAAAAAATAATACCCAAGCCTGGCTGTGTTATACCAAACCTACATAAAGTCTGCCAAAAGTATGTGAGAGAACGTGTTCTGGTCTGATGAGACCAAGGCTGAACTTTTTGGACATAATACTAAAGGTATGTTTGGCACAAAGTCAACACTGCACATTACCAAAAGAACCCCATACCCACAGTGAAGCATGGTGAAAGCAGTATTATGCTTTGCGACTGTCCATTTTAGCATGAAATCTTCAAGCCATTGCTAAAAAGATGGAATTTTAACATTCAGTATGACAACAACTCAAAGCATACCTTGAATGAACAACAGAATTGTTTTGCCAGAAGAAGTTTTGGAGTGGCCCAGCCATAGCCCTGACCTGAATCCCATTGAATATCTGTGGGTGACCTGAAAAGGGCGCTACATATGAGATGCCCTCACAATCTGACAGATTTGGAGTACTTTTGCAAGGAAAAGTGGGCAAAGATTACCAAGTCAAGCTGTGCCATGCTGAAAGACACCGACACAAAAAGACTGAATACTTTGATAAAGTCAAAGGGTTCATCAACAAAGTATTGTATTAGAGTGTACATATTTATGCAACCACATTGTTTTAGGGTTTTTTTTCCACCCAAAATTATATCAGTTTGTTTTTCAATGGAATTGTACATAAATGGGTAACATTGAAGGTGGGGATAAATATGAAATTATTTATCTATGGATTTTTTAACATGGCTAAAACATGGCATCTTAACAGGGGTGTGTAAACTTCTTAAATTTACTGTATATATGTAGATTACTGTCACCATCCTGGGATGAGCTTTCTACTAATAAGTTGGCGCTATACAAATAAAGATTATTATTATTATTATAAATACTGGTCATGTTTACTCTTGAATAAAGTATGTTATGTTGTGAAAATTGTCTAAGATTCCAAGTGGCTCTAGAGATCTGCATATATCCTATTTGCTTTTGGATCAGGATTCTAGTACATGACTCCCACTGGTTTTACCTTCTGATGTGGGGACATTTAAAACTATTAATGTGTGTTTTTCTTTTTATTTCAAAAAAGGCACACTGAAACTACGTAAAATATTCCACAGAAATACCCCATTCTGTTAATCACCTGCTGTGATATGACAATAGGAAAAAGACAAAATGTGGACAGTGTAAAACTTTGTATCATGCAGAATATTGTTTATCGTTAAAATCAGCCAATAATTATAAACATTTCTGTCATTACACTTATTTAAAACTGTTTATATCCCCAGATATTCCAGGATTAATGTTAGAATAGTGCCAGCTGCTGTTTATATTGAATAGTCTATCTATGTCCACCTTAGGAAATGTTCACATATGCTCAGTCTTGCTTTTCTCTCTGCTCCAGCAAGTATGCAGAAATCCTTGGTATGGCGAGCTGGCTGTCTCTGAAGCTATAGCGTCTTCTCTACTTCTCAGAGGAGACACTGATAAAACTTTTAAGATAAACAGTTTCCTTCCTTCATTGCCTCCACACTGTAGAATACAACAGGAAATCCCTCTGCAGAGTCCTGATACCAGTTGTATAGATGGACTCATGCATGTTCTTGAACTGCTTCCATAGGAAGATTTTGCTTCTATTAGAGAGAACAATATGAGATTATCAAGTCTGAGTGGTGCAACGTCTTCATAAATATGCTATATTCCCACTGTGCTTGGGCTTTCTTTGTGCAGTTCAATTTCATTCCACACTCCAAAAACAACCTGAGAAATCCATTAACTTTCCATGAAATCATAGTGTGTGTGTGTGTGTGTGTGAATGTCTAGGGCTATTAAGATTCTGAGCAAATTAGCAACAGGGACTGATATGAGGTTTTATATTCTTCATACAAACCATAGTAAATTATTTTGGTGCTTTATAAGTAATGGACAATAAGTAAATCATTACCTGCTGCCTCCTGCTCAGATAAACAACAGGTTTATTTTGAAAGACATGTATACAATTGTTCCTCCAAGTGTCTACAAAGTCCATAAGTTTAGCACAGCATGAAAAGGTACTCCTGGGCTTATATACTTAAGGACCCCTTGGGGACCAAGGATGTGGGACCTCTAATAGGACACTAAGCTGTGATTGGACAGACGAGTGAATGAAAACTAGAGTCTTTAATCAAACTAGAGGTTACAACAAGAGTCAGCAAAATGTTTAAAAGGGTTAGGCAATAGGTATAAATCCAATAATAGGCTGAGGACAAAGCAGGAGGACAACAGGTAACAGCGGACAAGGAACAAAAAGATTTGGGACTAGGAATAGGGTGGCTAGAGGAATAATCCACAAAGACAGCAGGGCAGACAGAACTGATCTGTGGAAAGACCATAGAACTTTAAACCCAGGATGAGGGAACAAGCAGGGTAATATAGAAATATAACAAGATAAAATACTGCTGCGCAAATGTAGAAAAGACATGCTGTATTGGCTGCTGCAGCAGGTGGCGGAACTGCTGGACCATTGGGGCTAAGGACCCCCCCAGGGCATGGGAGGAGAGGGAATCTCCCTCCCTTCCATTTCCCCAAGGAAGAGACAGGATGGCTGTATAAAGATTTCTGCAGTGACCACTGCACAGATGAACATATAAAAATGTTATGAGTCTTAGTTGTAGCGACGCAGATTCAATAGTTTTCTTTAAAAATGTGTTTTTTGTGCTTAATTAGTAAAAAATATAAAAATCTATATAAACTAGATATTACAGGAATCGTACTGATCCAGTTAAGAAACATATCATGTTATTTTTACTAAAGCAGCTCCTGCTGTTCTCGGTGCTATCAGCTCAGCGGGATACCAGCTGACAGCTCCGAGAACAAAGCAGCTGTTTGCAGAAGACAGCGCTCCTGCTGTCTTCTGCAAACAGTGGCAGACTTCATTTACACACTAATAAGCTCTTAAGTAGCTAATTAGTTACTTAAGAGCTTATGTCAAGTGATCGCTCAAAACTGTCACTCAAACTGCCGTTTGAGTGAATTTTGAGCGATCATCTTGCCATGTAAATGCACCTTATGGCTCTTGCAATGAAACAATGAAAATCGCTTGGCACAAAATAGGCTGGTCACTAAAGGGTTAAGGAATAGGATTATTTTATTGGTTGCTAAAGTCTAAGTTAGGTTTGCACATAAATAATACTAAATTACTTAAGCCGTCAGTACATTCTTCCATGGTTAACAGCTCTATTCTGTGCAATGAGCTGAGGATAAAAAGACTTAAATACTGCGTAAGAAGGAGTTTTTGACAAATTTCATAAGGTATATTTAATGGCATAGTTAAACATTACTATATGTTCTTATGTCTATATTTTATATCCATGCCATTTCATATTCAAATATTTTTTTGAATATATTTAATAATATAATCTTGTTAAGGAAGGCTGAACTAATCTCTGATGACTTTACATAAGAAGTAGTCAAGCCTATATAAAAAGTTTAATAGCTAGCATGCTTCACGTAAGCATTAAAACAAGATTACAATAGAGCTTAAGATTCAATGCTAAGAGGGGTATTCCAGTTGCGCAACGTTGCTTTCAAATGAATGCTAAATTTGCTAATCAAATGTTATTAAAGTTTGCAGTGTCTTTCTGCTTTGGATTTTGTAGCTCTATAAGCCATCACCTTCTCCTGGCACTTCAAAAGATTTTATTTCCAGGTTGTCTCTGGATACGAACCTGCAGGTATCCCAGCGCTACAGGTCAGGCTTCCTTAGTAGGAACAACAAAGGGTGGCTTTTTTTCTTTTCAGCTCTTGGAACCAGACTGCTGACCAATAGCAGGGCAGCACTTAGCGGGTCCCACACAGGAAAAAAGTACAGAGCGGGTGATTTAGTTTCAACCTGGATCCTGCGGCCATCTTGGAAAAAAGTGAAGCAGGGAAAGATCAGAAATAGGAACAGGATAAAAAGATAATGGCTGTGTAATTTATACCCATAAACAGCTGTGCAAAAACATGGCGCAAGGACCTTTTATATCTGGAGTTTTTGAAAATTTGCTTCACAACTGGAATACCCCTTTAATTTCCTACTTAAAGTCTCACGTCCACAGAAAAATTATTTTCTTGAAGCTTGAATGATGACAAATTAAGTCTCTATGATCTAAATTATGCGGTTACGGTCACTCTCCATCTCTATATGTAAGGGCAGAGGCACACTAAGGTTCAGTATGGAGCAGTGAATGCTTTACCGTAGATCCTGTACATGCTCATAAGGAATGCCTTCCATTAAGTAACATATCTGTCCATATTTTACTAATGGACTACTTTTATTTACAGGAAGACATCATTATAAGATGACCTGTCACATCTTTTTGTTCAATTTGTAATTTTCATTGCTGAAAATTTTAATTTTCACTTGACCCTAAAGATACATAGCTTTACAATTAGATTTGCTCATTTCACACCTTTTTTATCTGTGCTTAATTGGAGTATGATGGAATATGATAGAGATAAATTCGGAGGATTTAAAGGAAACCTGTTACCTGCCTAAAGAACCATAAACTAGCTTATGTCGCTGTTAGGTGAGGTGATAGGGAGCCGGGTGAGGTATTTTTTATACTCACCTGTTTCATGGTTCCCATAGTTCCCGCTGCTGAAGTCCAAATGCTGGATGAAAATCTGACTACTTTCAGGCTTGTGCATGCGCTCTCCAATACAAGTCTATGAAAGAACATGGTGCTCTGGAGGGAGCCAAATTTTTAGCCAGCATGTAGACTTCAGCAGCAGACACCACAGGAACGAGGAGGCAGGTAACTATAAAAATACATCTCCTGGTTTCCTATACACAGTCACTGTAAGAATCCTAAAACTTAACCTTTATTTGTTACAATCTAAAATATCACTTGCCTCCCTTCCATTTCCCCGAGGCAGAGACAGGATGGCTGTGTAAAGATTTTCACAGTGACCACTGCACAGATGAACAAAGCAAAACTTTTTCTGAGGACTGCCAAGAGTACACTCTGCCTTACGGGTTTGAGTAAGCACAAACTCCGTGGACTGGGTGAGGGTCTTGGACCTTATATGACTGCCCTAATGGAGATGCTACCATATGGTGTAAGATATGTGTTCATTTCAGTGCAAGGCTGTGCATAGTTATTTCATAGGATAGTGTAATGTTATATGTGTATTATGTCATGTGAAATGATTATTATGACTGTTATGGCGAAGCAAGGCACCTGTTAAATAGTCCATGTAAGGACTGATTATAAGTAATATTGCATATTCAGTCCCTTCCAGTCTAACGTAGATTGCATAACTCTATTCTCTTACCCCCCCCCCCCCATAGTCCTATGCAAATATTCCCTTACCTTCTGTCCTCTCAACACACTCCCATGTAAATGTTATCATTCTACTTGCTTCACTCCCCTTCCAGTATGCAGTCCCATGTAAATAACATCACTATGCTCCCTTCAGTCCCCCTCCAACATACAGCCGCAAATAAATATCACTCCCCTCCAACATGCAGTCCCATGTGGTTAACATCTTTCCACTTCCTTCATTTGACATCCAACATAGTCCCATGAAAATAACATCACACCCCTCCAGCATACAGCTGCAGCCTACAGTAAATCTCTTCCCTCCCCTGCATACATATGGAGAAAGGCTCTGAGCTGTCATGAATGTAGTACTGTGATCCCAGAAGCTCTGTCCCCACCCATGGTGTTATATGATCATCTGCAGCAGGAGAAGCTGGGCAGCCCAGGCTCTGAGTAGCACCACAAACAGCGGATTTCTACTGCAGACAGGCAGCCCAGCACACAGCACATCTCATAGGGAGATAAAACCAAAATCAAAACATAAATTGTGCACACTATCTGAAATAATTATAATGCAGGAGGAAGACCAAAATAAGTCTGTACTATCCCAGACAAAAAATCCACATCAATCATGAAAAATATTTGCAAATATTTCAGGCGATGCTCTTGGTCAGTTCACATCAGCCGTTCTCATTGCTAAAGGTCAATTACACCAAAACATCTGTGTGGCAATACTGTGGTTGTTAATCTACTAACATCAATTACTTCTTGGATATGAGTATATATTTATGAGCATGGATATGGAATAAATCACATATTAGATAAATAAAATGCAAATTATAAGTGAGTGATGATGTGTTTTTTTGTCAAAGAAATAAAAGAGTTGATTGCTACTGATAGGGGCGCTGTGTGCGCTGGCTCTGGTTGCAGTAGCAATCAGCTGTTTGGACAGTGCTTCTTCTCCTTTGTGTGCTGCCCAGCAGACCCAACCTTCTTTCTTAAAAGTGCCCAGGGCACATGCACCACCACTTCCTCGACCCAATGCTACGCACCTAAGTCCTGGAGCAATTACTCATCTCATGAATTTAATGTCATTACCCTAAATATTGACTGTTTTTAGAAAGACATCCAGTCCTTTGTGATTTGAAATTGCCTTTTAATATAGTGACTATATTAAATATATAGTCACTATATTTAAAATATATATTCTCTATATTAAATATATATAGTCACTATAAATAAAAGGCAGTTTCAAATCATAAAGCCATAGAAGAATTTGGGAGTACATGTTTATAACCACCTTTGACACTTTCAACAAAGGCCTAAATTACTTAATGCGTGACTGGGAAGTATGAGAAATCTGGAGCACAGATCACACACTGGCCTGGTGACCCCCTAACACTAATTCAGAGACTATAAAACTTTCACATCCTTATCAGTGGACTAATTGAGTATTTACTTCTATACTCATGCTGGTATTTTTAAGTGCAAATTAATCGCACCATGTCTGTGCCTTTTCATATGTATGTATGTATATATAAATGCATGTGTCTTCAGAACTATTCCATAAGCCTGAGGAAGAACCCTGAGTAGGTTGGAAAACTCGTTAAAACATCATTTATTTTTCTTAGCCATTAAAAGGTATTATATCTACAAGATTATTTGGTTTCTCCTGCTGGGAACAATCACATCCTGACCAGTAGGAAATGGTCCACAATGTACACATTGTCAGAAAAAAACCCGACAACGAGGCAAGGGGCATGCCACATGAAAAGATATATGATGAGAGAAGGGGAACATAGTTAGTCAATACAGTGCATTACAAATTTGTCTACTAAAGTTCCATTTGGTGGTTAAAAACATCTTGATTGAAGTGGCAGCACCCTTTTTAATGAATCAACTATCACATTGTGTGGCACAGTTATGCAAAAAGTAAATTATAAGATGGCAGCATCTAAATGGTGACAAACTATCACTTCATATAAATGAAGGACTTTATTGTTCCACAATCATGTCAACCAGGCAATGTTTCAACCATAATAGGTCTTTATCAAGCCAGCATCTGACATGTGAACAGCCAGTCCAAGTTGTTCCCTTTTAATGAATCAGCCATCAGGTTGTGTGGCACAGGGTTCCACATTCTCACTGCTCTTGCAGTAAAGAAACTTTCTTTATAAGGATGGCTAGACCTTCTGTCCTCTAGATGTAGTGGATCCCGCCTTATCATGGTTACAGTCCTAGATATGAAAAGGCTATTACATACATTTCTGTGTAGGCTTTGATATATTTAGACAAAATAATGATGTTACTTCAAGTCTTTTCTCCAAACTAATTTGTCTTAGGTCAGTCCAAAGAATGGAATGATAAATCAAAAGGACAGATATAACAGGCTCTGTCTAGTGAGATATCAGATCCAGGATGAAAGTAAAATACTTGAACCAACACTGAAATGCATTGCTCAAAAACAAAGAATCTTTAATCCTGATCTGATCCTTGACTCAGTAGCACCTACAACACTGGCTCTTTTGCTTTATTGTCTCAGTAGTATATTAGACCTGGACCCCACCTCATTGGTTTATGCTACAGTCAACCTATTCTCGCTACTGTAACTAAATCTTCTAACAGTGTTGTGCCTGGTGTCCAGCACATCCCTACCAAGTGTGCATATTCTTAAAGCATCCTTTTATCTTTCATCTGACAAGACGGAACACTTGGTAATGCACTGTGTTTCTTCTGCTCCTATTGCAGAATCCAAAGGAATTATTAGAGCTGTGCAGAAGTGTGGAACAAGGAAATGGCATGTCATAATGGTACAGAAAAGTGCAAGGGTATACGCAGAATTTTGTAAAAAGGAAGGTCATGGCCACAAACGTTGCGTAATATGCGTATATCTAGGAAAACATATAAATATGGCATGCATACACACATTCACTCATACATTCACTATCTTTCATGGTAACTAGCACAGGGGGGCATGTGACAGCACAGCTCTAGTCAGCAGTAATGTGAAGATGTTTGATATCTACCCCCAAGACTGCTGTCTGTAATGCTATCTGCCACTTGCTGGTGAGAGAAGAACATCTCTCATGTAATGTACACCTTTTATGAATATTGCATACAGATTATCTATAAGTACAAAAGTTGGGGGAGGAAAGTTACAGGGATTGGGCTTGGAAGAAGAAGGGACCATAATCTCCTCTTTGCATACTCCCTGGTGTATTCTATTGTGCCCTATTCTTTCCTTGCTAAGTGAAAGCATTTCTTTACTCACTTAGAAGTATGTGCTTTCATTAGCCTTCATATAAGTTGATGAAAAAATAATTATTAAACAACAGACCTGATTTAGATATTTAATATTATATATTATAGATATATAATTTAGATCTGCTTAGCACATAATCATAGAAATTAAACATGCAAATCAGAAGTATAATTAAAATTCTTACAGATTCATCAAAATGACTATTTTACCTTGGGACAAGGTACAATGAATGAGGTTAAATGGAGGCTTTGTATAGTTTTCATGTGTTTGTGATGAATAAATATGATATATTTATAAACGCCTGTCTTCTGATGCTTATTTTATATTGCTTTTTAGTAAGCTGTAAAGATGGTTCTTCATTACTTTTGTTAAAGTATCCAGCTTAGCTAAATTGGTTTTCTAGTCTGGGCTGGATGTGAAATTAATATTTCATCAGTGTGAATTGAAACATTCTTCTTCATGGTCTCATAATGGCAGGTCATGGAGCCAGACTCAGATGTGGCTTCTGCAAGAAGAGGAATGGAGCACTGCCTGAATTGATGGCGGATGTAAATTGTAAATGTTGAGCACACTGCATTTCAGTTGAAATGTTTTTGAGACTAGATAAGGATTCTTTCTGTGAACAGAATAATCTCGTCTTAAAACTTGAGTCTTTACAAATACTGTAAGGGAGCCTTAAAGCAAAACTGTAGTCAAAAAAGAAAAACCGCTATCACATATATTTGTATGTGATTCTTGTTTTAACTGTTAAAGTATGGTTTCTACATTATAGTTGCTTGAAGCTGTTATCTCCAAAACACAGTATTTTCCCAAAGAAAGAATGTATGTATGTTTGTGAATTACCTATGCTTATATAAATTTCAGTTGGCAGGAACACACCAAAGCTCCATTAATAGTAGCAAAGATTTAAAGGAAAATGTATAATAAACATGGCGTTCTTGTAGAAAAGGCATCACGCCTGTTCATGAGCTATGTCTAGTATTGCAGTTAAGGTTCATCAATCTGAAAGTTGCTGGAACAGATCTGACACTGTTTGAGAAAAAAAGAAGCCGTGTTTTTCTAATACTGCATGACCCCTTTAAAAAGCGACAATATTTTCATTTTACAATACTGAAACCAAAATATTAAAGATAGATATTATTTATTATAGTAGTTCTTATATATGGTTTTAGTTGTACAGGTTACTGACTGTTAACACATTATTGTATTTTGCTTTTTAAGGGAATGTTCCAAGTTTAAAGGGATTCTGTCATCACAATGATCAAGTATAAACAGGCACAATAGCTCCGTTTACCCCATGTCATACACCCTAAACATATCTTTGTGAAAATGAAAAGATTTGTGATTGCAATAAAAACCTACTTTTATATGCAAATCAACCTGCTTGTGTCATGGAGGCGAGCTGGCTGAGCTTCACATCTGCCTTAACCCCTTGAGTGGCACGCCCGGAAAAGTTCCGTGACGAGCTCCACTGCTCATAGCAACATAGCCCGGAAGATTTCCGGGCTATGTATCACTATGGGAGCTGCAGAGCACAATGCCACAAGCTGTGGCAGTGTGCTCTGCCTGCACAGACCCACAGAGAACAAAGCAAGGGCTTTGAAAAACCAGCAGAAGATATTGCCGACATGTCGGCAATGTCCTGCTTTGTTTACAGGTTGCCATAGAGACCATCGGCTTGTCAGAAGCAAGCCGATGGTCTCTGTGGCAGGGAGAGCTTGGTGCTTGGCTGTCAGAGGACAGCTAGGTACTAGCTCTTACAGCAGAGATCAGAGAAAACCTCCGATCTCTGCTGTGTTAACCCTTTACATGCTGCAGTCTATGTGACTGCAGCATGTAAAGGGCTGTCACTGCAGCATGTAAAGGGCTGTCACCATCGGACCCCTGGAATGTGATCAGGGGTCCTGATGGGTCCCTGTGGAAGTCCCCTAAAGGGACAAAAAAAAATTAAAAATTTTAAAAAAATTAAAAAAAAAAAAAGTAAAAAAATTATTAAAAAAATAAAAAAAACACTTGTCTCCCTTTACTTTGTAAAAAATCAAAAATACAATCACACATGTGGTATCCATGTGCGTCGTAATGACCCAGAGAAGGAAGTTAATACATTATTTAACCCCTTAATGACATGGCCCCTTTTTTCTTTTTTCCACATTTCTTTTTTTCCTCCCCCCTGTTTAAAAAATCACAACTTGTCCCGCAAAAAACAAGCCCTTATATGGCCATGTCAATGGAAAAATGAAAAAGTTATGGCTCTTGAGACGCAACTGCAAAACTAGTTGAAATTCAATGATTAGACCATTTTAAAAAACCTGCCCTGGTGGGCACGACAGGGTGGTAGGAAACCTGCCACTCAAGGGGTTAAACTGAGACAGAGCGCCATGTAGTGCAAGAGTGGTATTTCGCTGCTGCTTCCACTAACATCAGCAACAAAGGGAGGCAGCAGAGCTGTGCAGGTGGTGTGCAGAAAGGCAGAACACTGTGACTCAGAGCTTAGTCAGCCTGCCTACATTACTCAAGGCAGGTTGAACTGCATACTTGATGCCAGAATATAAAAATAGGTTTTTTACTGCCATCACAAGTCTTTTCCTTTTAGCAAATATATGTTTAGAGATTGTGACACGGGGTACAGAGCTATGGTGCCTGTTTATACTTCAGGATAATCTCTGGATCAACAATCCTTCTCAAGTAATTAGGGAGAATAACCAGTAATATAACTGAGCAGAAAAGTGCTGCTGTTATGGATTTTGGATGTGGACCCACTGGGCTAACCAACCAGCCTGGCTTTGGACTGGACCAGGTGACTGCTGGCTGACCCCAGCAGAAGGAGTTCCTACAGATGGGTAACTGGCCCTAAGTAAGTAGGGAGATGGAACAGGCCCTGTCTACAAGTAAGGTAATTGCCCCGATAAGTACGGCCCGTGCTGGAATCTAGGTCCTGAGTAGCCCTGACAAAAAACAGGGATGAAGTCCTGAAACACAGAAATGAAGAAACTGTACAAAACTAACTTACTACAGAAACGAGAATGAAGCACAGACAGAAAGAAAACAGACATACATATAGATACAGAGCACAAGGCAACCAGGATTTTCAGATAAAAGTCAAAGTAGACTTGAACATTCAGCAGACAGAAAACTTAGCAGTGGAGGGATCAAAGCAAAACGCACCAATACTGAGGCAACAAGTAAGTGCATCAGCTCAGCTTAAATAGGAAAGTGATTGCCTCTTAATCCCACAGCTGAGCTGAGAGCCAGAGGACTGGTTAACCTTCTCAGTGTGGATGAAAGCAGACTGATATGGTCCATATGCACAGACATAGCAAAATGATGCTTGCGGCTGCCTGGAAACGCAAGAGGGGAGCAGACATGAGTAGCAGACCTTACAGTTGCAAGCTAGTAACACCAGCACTCTAGAAATATGGAACAATATCATATGCAAAATTTTATTGAAATGAATATCAAAAGGGAATAAACATATTAAAACCATTTAAAACACACATATATTTACAGGTGACTATTGGAGCCACAAAAAACCACACAAAGAGTATACATCAATGGTGGATGCACAAATAATCCAGATCATGTATGCAACAATCGCTCTGCAGAAGTATTGTTCCATCTCCCTTATTTGCATATTACTAAGAGGAGCATGAATGACCTTATAATTCTCCTCACTCACCCTACCTTCTAGGTGCTCTCCTTAAGAAGAAAAGATAGCATTCCTGACCCACATCACAGGCCTCTTGCTAGCAAAGTTAATAACCTACTGCACACTGATGAGGGGCAAACACCCAGAAACAGCTATCTGTGTGTGGATTCTAGCTTGACTTTCAATATCTAGTCATTGTTACAAGGCTTGTATAAAGAGTCTAACATTGGCTTGCAGGAATGCTGGCTTCTAATAGGTGGCGCTGCAGAGGTATTGTTCCAGTTCCCTTATTCCCATTTAGTATGCAATGGTGATATATAATACCCCTGCTCATGTGCATAACCTTACATTTATCAGTGTTAAACCTCATAGGCCACTTTTTGGCCCAGGCCCCCAACTTATCCAGATCCACTTGGAACCTAATTCTGTCCTTTCTTGCGTTAATTACTTTTCACAGTTTTGTATCATCTGCAAATGTTTATATTTTAATGTGCAACCCTTCTACCACCCATTAACACTTTAACGCTGCAGGGCGTATATTTACGTCCTGCAGCATCAGGGTATGTATAAAGCGGGCGCCAGCTATTTTTTACAACTGATACCTGGTGGCAAAAGCTCCAATAAGCCGTGTGGCTCATCAGCTGTTAACTCTTTATATGCCACTGTTAATCCTGACAGCGTCATATAAATCTCCCAAATGATGTTCGGGGATCCTGTATGATCCCCCCACCTTCCACCCCACGCGTGATGAGATTGCAGGGGGCTGTGTGGGTGTCTGAAAGGCCCCAGGGCTGTCTTCGCAGAGTGCCTATCAAGCCATGCCCGTGGAGTGGCTTGATAGAATTCTTGCCTGATCATGATCAAAGCATCACAAGTCATTGTCCCCTCTGGGCACTAAAAAAAAGTAAAAATAATAACAATAAAGTTTTACTAAATATTTTTTAAAAAGTGATAAAACGTAAAAAAAAACTTTTGCCATATTTATAATAAAATAATCTAAATACTAAAACTAGAATATACACTTGGTATCTCTGCATCCATAAAAGTCCATATCTATCAAAGTTATGCATTATTTAACCAGCATGATAAACATTGTCAGAAAAAAATAAAGAACACCAGAAAATACAATAAAAAGCGATCAAAAAGTCACATGTATTTCAAAATGGTGCGAACACAAAAGACAGGACATCCCACTAAAAATGAGCCCTTGCACAACTATTTCAATGGAAAAATAAAAAAGTTATAGCTGTCAGACAGTGGTGACAGAAAATAATTTTAAAAATTAAATGTTCCATTGAAAAATACAATTCATCCCGCAAAAAACAAGCCCTAATACAGCTACGTCAATGTATGCATTGAGGAAAAAATGAAAATGTGAAAAAAAGGGGCCATGTCCTTAAGAGGTTAATAAATCTATTAAAAATAAAAGGGCCCAATGCTGACCCCTGTGGTACCCCACTAGTAATGGTGACCCAATCAAAGTTTGTATCATTAATAACCACCCTTTACTTTTTATCATTGAGACAGTTACTTACCAACTTATACCCATCCTTACCCAGACCAAGTATTTTTATTTTATATACCATTATAACCATTTATGTGGCACAGTAGCAAATGCTTTAGAAAAGTACAGATACATAAGATCCAATGACTCTTCCTGGTCCAGTCCAGAATTTACCTCCTCGTAGAAGCTGATCAGATTGGTTTAACAAGGGTGACCCCTCATAAATCCAAGCTGATATACTGCTATTTTACTTGAGATACTCCATCTCTTAGAAACATTTTACCTAGAATAGAAGACTTACAGGCCTGTAGTTTCCAAGTTCTATTTTTTGACCCCTTTTTGAATATTGGCACCACATTGTTGATGCCCAATCCAGTGACACAAACCAATGTAGTCAGTATAGAGCCTTTATTTATCTATTTTAATCCTTTGAAAGTGGGTCTGCATTCCTTCCTGGATTAACATGGTGACATTTTGTGGAGAGTTTAGTTTATCACTTTACATCTCATCTGACATCTCATTTTCCTGAATACATTGGAGAAAAAAACAATTTAATAGATGTGCCTTCTCCTCATTACCTTCTACAGTTTTCATTAAACAACCAATGCTTTCAGTATTTATCTTTTTTACTATTTATATAATTGAAGAACAATTTAATAGTTATCTAGCTATAACTTTATTGTAATAAAGTTATATGACGATTTCCAAAAAATGGTTGCGGTATATAATTTTAGCAAAGTGTTCCTAGTTATGTAGATCCCTAATACTATTATTATATCGGCTTTCTAATAAACAGATTACTATCAAGTAAGAGCATTACATATATGGAAAAAGTAAGGGAATTGTCATACTGTAAGTCTGGTAAAAACGGAAACATTCCTGTAATAAAATTTCCTAAGAAAGCCAAAGTGCAGAAACATTTTAGAGACAAGTCTGTCTTGATAAGAGTCATTAAGCAGCAGAAGGTAGGAGGACAATACTGCCTGTTGAAGATTAGCAACTTCTTCAAGATAAGAAAACAATCCGATAAACCATCTTTAGTGTAACATATTTATGTAAAGATTTGCCATTTACTGTAGTATCAGAACACACAGAAGATATATGCCATCTTGTACAACACATATGCCATTCCTATTTATTTAATCAACAGACATAAATGAGCTAAGGATAAAAGTCAATTGAACAGTTTATCTGAGATGTTGATGAATTACACGGGGTAGTGACACACAATTCTCCCTGACAAAAGTGAGAAAAGTACAAAATGTTCCGTGTAAAAGATGTGATGAATGGGACAGGGTTTAGTGGCTTAGATCACCCATTGTTGTGTGCCAGAATCTAATAATGTACATCCTTCTCATATAATAGTAGGCTATTATTAGAAACAATTCAGAAAGTGGCTGGTAAAACTTAAGAAGACAATTAGACCTCCTTTGGGATTTTGTGCTCTGCATCAATTTATAATGCTATTTCCTGTAGATTCAATCATGAAAAGTTCTTTAATAAATTACATTTCTAATTATTATAGATAAAATAATTGTTTCTGGTTCACATAAAATAGAAATTCTACGTAGTAACATGCTTGTTGCTTTGAAAACATATTTGCAGTATTTTTTTCCCATTAGAATCAAGACTACTGTATTTTCCGGCGTATAAGATGACTTTTTAACCCAGGAAAATCTTCTCCAAAGTCGGATGTCGTCTTATCCGCCAGGAATATGCTGTAGAAAAAAAAATTAATACTCACCCCCTACTGCACTGCTGGAGGCTGTCACTCTCTCCTCTATGCCGACAAAGCATTGCTTTCTGGATGCAAGGCTTGAATGCCCCACCTCCAGAAAGCTAATGCTCTGATTAGCTAACTCAGCGCTACGTCAGCCAATGAAAGCCAGCGCTGTGTTAACCAATCACCACCATTCAATGATGTCATTGAATGGCTGTGATTGGTTAACCCAGCACCGGCTTTCATTGGCTGATGCTGTGCTGAGTTAGCCAATCAGAGCATTCGCTTTCTGGAGGCGGGGCATTCAAGCCTCGCATCCAGAAAGCAATGCTTTGTCTGCGTGGAGGAGGGAGCGACAGCCTGCAGCAGCGTCGCGGGAGATGAGTATTGATTTTTTTTCCACAGCTTATTCCTGGCATATATGTCAACAGTTGAGGGTCGTCTTATAAGGCCAGTCATCTTATATGATGGAAAATACGGTAAGTAAATAAAATGCAGCAAAAATGTTAATCCAATTTTAACAAATAATTTGGACTACCACAGACTACAATTTACAATCACATAGTTGACAGGAAAAGAGGCAATATCATTGAAAAGCCAAAACCTGATGCGGAAAACAAAAAAAGAATTGACATGTCACTTTTTTTCTGTGACGCATGTTTCAAATACGTGTCGAGGAAAAACAAGTCATCAAGACAGGGGCATGGTTTCCCATTACAAATCAATGGAACTTGTATTGTCATCAATATTTTAATATGTATTTTGGCATGGAATGTACACCAAAATATGAAGCAAAATGTGCTATGTGAACATTTTTAAAGGATAAGGCAGGTCGATAGTTGGATGAGTGTAATAATAATAATTATTATTATTTTAAAAATCAATAAATGTTTTCAGTATTTAGACAATCAGTGTTTCCCAGTGACATGCACCTGTATTTAAGGGAATAAGTCTGTACACTATAATATATTTTGCAGATGAAACATTCTATTCATAGTGTTTAACAAAACATGATATTCCTCACTTGTGGATTCAGTCCACTTTGTTAAATTAGGCATATTGTTGGTTGAGAAATACAATAAGAAGCCTTGAAGCCAACTTGTGGACTTATGCGATTTTACCAGTGACAGAGCAAGAGATTGTTTTAAAACTGATCACAGGTTTTCATAAACACAGGTGTTCATGAGCATAGAGTTCAAGGCCACAAATAAATAAATACACACAAACAAATAGAGCTGGGTTGATAAAAGCAGAACAATGTGTTTAAAAGATGTTCTGTGCTCCACATTTCCCATTAGAGACCTCTTAAAATTTCCCAAAAGGAAGGGTGAATTGAAGGTATGTTAATTTGTACATTTTGAGCATGCTCAGAATGCAGAACACATGCTCTGGTTGTTCATCAATGCCAGAAACATTTCTTGAGCACATTCTCTAGCTGTTCATTATGACTGGAGCACACCCCATGGAGCATACTCAGATTTTGCTGGCTGTGCTCCATCCAAAAGCAGGGTTGAAAGCAGAGCATCAAGATTGCGGTGCACAGTGAAACACATTTTTTGCAGTTTATACTGGACAGTTGTGCAATATAGAAATGGATGCAGAAGCTGCAAAGCTGTTCCTGTCAAACAAGTATAAATCCAGTAGTCAGTGTAATAATGATTATTTATTGTGTAATTTGATTGCTCTGTACTGAGCAAGGCTAGAATGGAGTGGGTTGGAGTACATCCTCCCTCTACAGGCCGTTCATGATTGCATCATGTCGACTTTAGCATGCCATATAATTCACCTTATGATGTCATGGATTACAATCTAAAAAATGAATATGCCAAGAAGGGGAAAAGGAGGTTGTAAAAAATACATATATTAAATTGTGGTGTGGGTTGGTGTACTTGGCTGGTGCAGGCCCAAAGTTTTGCACAACCCTCCAGCAAAATCAACTTCATGGATTTCAAGATGCTTAAAGAATGTATAGGTCATCAGCATCTTCAGGTCTGCTTATTCAGCTGGATTCTTTATAAACACATTTATGTATAAAGTCTGGAAAATCTGCTGTAAATACACCAGAAAAAAGCTTAGGATGGAGCACATTTTCAATATAATCCAACAATTCAAATATAGCCATAGCTGGTTGATAATGACCACTTATTGGTCTCCCAGGAGGCCTTGGATGAGGGAAAATTCTCTGAGACTCTCCACTAGCTCAATCCACTGCAGGGTGACTGAATATGGCTTGTAGCATCTTACCATCTGGTGTTGCTATAGGGTATCTTCCTATGGAAAAATCTAGTAATGACAGTCCCATGCTCAAGATGTCTGACTGCATAGAATAACTTGTGCCTTGCAAGAGTTGGGCATGGAGTTTATGAGTTGCCCACTGATGCCAAAGTCACACAGTTTAATCTCCCCTTAAGAATTCACCAGTATGTTACATGGTTTGACAATTCTTTACATGATCTGGTGTTTTTCTCTCAGGCAAGCACGCCCCCATTGAACTACAATGCTTACTGTTCATAGAATTTCCCTGGTATACATCCGGCTACTTTAAGAAGTTGTTCCAGAGATCTTTCATCCATGCATTCTATGCAGATCCATCACTGTAAAAAGCACCATAGAACCCAACAATATATGGAACGTTGCACACATGAAGGACTTGTAGCTCTCTACTAATCTGATTTGGGATTGCAGCCTTGATTTCTAAGTAAATTAGAATGCATGCCATTGATAGGTCCAGATGGCCTCTGATGAACTTTTATTCATTTATCATCATTCCTCCATTTCCTGCCCACAGCTCACATATTTATTCAATGTCATCATCTTTTAGTTCTCCAACATTTGCTTTTTGTGTAAGAAAAGGTTCCAGATGCCTTTCTCTGTTGATCATCTAAATCTAGATCCTCAAGTATTTATGGAGATTTGTCAGATTTGCCTCTGATGATCCATCATTTATTGGAGAACGTGCTTGAACTATTGTTGGTGCTATGCTCAGTGCAGGTAAATTCTGCTTCTTTTTAGTTGGCATGTTACCACCCAGGCTGTTTCTCTTACTTCTGTGTCAGGCCGCATCCATAATCTGCTGACTAGATAAGGCCGCAACTACAGAATATGGCTGAGGTCTACTCCATCTGCAACTCACGCATAGTAATCTTTTTATTAGTTATAAAAGCTCCATTAATTTAAGGGCTGTACATAAGAAAAAGGATTTTAAATACATTACATACAACAACAAATACAATAAACATACTTATATAGAAGAAGAGATGGCATTGTCTGCCAGGGTTCACAATTTACAAGAGAATACAGGAGACAATAATGGAGGGTAAAAACTGCTCATATGGTAGGGTGCTTTTTAGGTTGCTTTTAAAAGTTTTAAAGGTGGGGAAGATTTTGGGGTAGCAAGTTACAGAAATGGAGGAAATCTTCAAGCTGATTGTTCAAAAAGCAGATAAAGGGTATCAGGAGATTAGGTCAGATGTGTGGAGGGAACAGGTTATGTTCAGACTTGTACAATATCGCATAGATAATATTTTGAATTGTATTATATGGGCAATTAGAAGCCATAGCAAGCGCCAAAGAAATCTTCGGTGTGCTACATCTGTGTGTTTATTGCGCCAAACATTTGTTCAGTGCCTTAAGGCTTATTTAGACATAATAATTATTGCTCAAAATTCGTTCAAAGGCCATCTTTTGACCGATAATAGTTGTGTGTAAATGTGCACCATCGTGCACTTTTCGTGCACTATTCGTTCATCCCTGGCCTTAAGCAAGCTTAAAGTCAGCGATGAGCCTTATCAGCACTGCACGCGGAGTTCTCAGCGGGATACCGCTGATAGTATTCTTTCAGCTGGTATCCCGCTTGGAGTTCTCAGTGGGATACCACTGACAGCTCCAAGAACAAAGCAGCTGTTTGCAGATAACAGCGCTCCTGCTGTCATTTGCATACAGAAGAAGCCTTCATTTACACGCTAATAAATTCTTAATAGTTAATTAGCTACTTAAGAGTTTATGCAAAGTGATCGCTCAAAACTGTCACTCAAATTGCCATTTGAGCGAATTTCGAGTGATCATCTTTCAGTGTAAATGGGCCTTTACCCTATTTGAAATATGTGGTCTCATGAGTTGAGGCCATATCCCAGGAGTAATGGAGCACAGAAACAACAGAGGGGTAAGGAGACCAGTCCATAGAAGATTAGGTAGGTAAAGGTATATTCCCTGGTGCAAGCACCAGGTTATGACTGACTCCTAGGCCAGATTATGACGTTTTCTTTGGCAGACTATTTTTGTGGGGTGGTTTGCCATTGCCTTCCCCAGTCATCTTAGGAACCTAGGAGATTAGCAGCCTATGTCTATTCTCCTATCTACCTTAACACTTGTATACTGCTCAAGCTGAGGGAAATAATTCACAGTAGTGAGTACTCCCAACTGGGGAGCATCTGGCAGCTGCCAGTTACACCTGAAACGCTGAGATAGGCGCTTGGTGCCGCTGTTATAGGCAGATAGAAAGGCAAGAACTGATCTTTGTAATTAGGAGTCTAGATAGGATGTGCTATATTCACTCTATTGCTAGCCAATGCTAGTGAATGCACTGTAGAAAGTTACTACAAGGATGAATGGGAGAGATGTGCTGATGAGATGTTGGAGCACATAGATTTAATGATGACAAGCTATTAAAGGTCATCAGCTCCCTTCATGTTATAGAAGCCTAATTGATAAATAGACCACTGACTTGTTAATATAGGCAGTGATATATATAGTAGGTGACAGCATAAGGGCTTTACTTTCCTCCATAACTAGAGAGGGGCCATTATAAATCCGTTTACTGCATTGCCAGACAGTGATCTAAGTACAGTTAAAATGTGTTGGATCCATTCTCAGGGTATATTTGCACTGTGATATCTATATATGGGGCTCTTTGTGCCTAAAGTCACACTATAGCGCATTTTCTCCACCTGGATAGAGTACCCTCTCTCTCCTCTGATTTTTGCTGATGTGATATAGGTTGGAAATATCTAGGGGATAACACTATTATTTGTTGTGTGTCCATATGTGTATAGTGACTAGGGCACAGGGTCTTTTAAAGTATTTAAATAAAATTAATATTTTATTTTTATGTATTTACCCACTTTCTCAGTAATTTAGGATATGAGATAAAGTGAGGTTGGCGGAAGTCATGTCACTACATCTAATGATTATAAAGCTTCATGAGGGCCCAATCAAAAGTCACAGTTCAAAATTGATCATAGAGCTAAGTAAATCTGACTCCATAGTTGCTTAAGGACAGCACAAGTCCACCAGAGATGTAACAGTAAACGAACTTGTCTATGGCACCTTCAGCACAAACTATAAGTTCTATAAAATATTTTAGACAACTGGTAGGGTGTTAAGTACCACCTGTATAAAAGCTTTCTTGTAAATTCCAAATGATTAGCATGGTGCTCACTTGGTATGCAGTAAGCCAATGATCATCAGTAAAGGTAGCCTGGAGTTCTCTTTCCAAGTTTCTTCTAAAAACGGGGAGGAGAGAGTTACAATTAAGATAAAGTGCTGCATAGGCTTGTGTTATACACTTGATGCAGCTTTGGGGATTAGAAAAAAAGGTTTCTTATAAGGTAATAGGTGGGCACTCTGTAAGGTTTAGCAATGAAATAAAATGCCACAATTGAAGGTATTTATAGAATTTTCCATGTGGTAATTGAAATAGGGGGCATAATTGCAGGGGGAAAAAAAGCATGCATGAACCTTCCATGAGAATTAGATCTCCTACTGTTAATATGCCGTTGAGGTACCAACTTCTAAGGTCAATATCAGGGATAACATATGAGATGACATCCAGAGGAATATTTGCAGGTCTAAATGGGAGAATATTAAAATTGGAAGATAATCGTTTCCATAAGTTAATGGACGCAGTGATAGTAGGGGAGTGAAAAACAAGGGTATTCCTAGCTAGCTTCAAAGTCCGTAACAATGACAAAATTTTAGAAAAAAACAGTAATATTTTCCTTCTTTATCAACCCAATGCTTAACAGAGTTGTTCAACCACTAACTCCATAGTTGGTCTAGTAGTGAGGCCAGATGCTAATTCTTCACATTTGGGCAACCTAATCTGCCTTGCAAGGGACTAAGATACATTATAATAAATAAGCATATAATCTTCACTTCTGATTCTTACAAATAAAACTCACAAGCAATTTTTGAATTCTTGTCAGACCAACATTGGAACTGAGAATGGGGAGATTGTGAAAGAGGTAAAGTACATTGAATGAATGAAACTTTATATATGTAATTGTAATGCTGATATATAAGTAAGTGATTAAAATATCAGGGATAAGGATAACTGAACACTTGAGGGAACACAATATATAACCCATCCATGAGATCGGTAATCTAGCATAGTTTTTAAATATCTGCATGTAAAGTAGATAATAGATCATTACAATAAATGGTTCCTAATTTGGTGATAGGGAAGTTAAGTATTATACCTAAATAGGGATTTTCTGCTGATGGGGAAGAGTAGAGGGCCATAATGGAGGTACATAGAAAGTAATCAAGGCCAAATTTAAAGAGTACCTCTTTAAGATAACCCCAATGGACTCGGTTGAACGTCTTCATCGCATCCAAGTTGAGGAGCAGAGAAAGCTTTCTCTGAGCTGTCACCTCAAAAATAATGTTTATAAACAGACGGTTACCATCAATTGTTTGTTGACCTTTAATAAGGACTTCCCATAGTGAGAAGCTAGAAGCTTGGCATATAGCTAAATGTTTGTATTCAATAGTTAACCCTTTGCTATCCAATTTTGGATTCAGGGTTTCCTAGGGGGCTTTCTCTTTCTTCCATTTTACAGTGGCGCTATCTGCTGGCTAGAGCCAGTACTGCAGTATGTGTCATGCCAGAGAGGCCCACGACAACAGAGCGGCCAGTAATATACAGTAAGAATACCCTGCCGGACGTCTTCCGACATCGGAAGCTGTACAGCCTTCAATCAAAATGTCTTTAGACGTCAGACAGTGGATTGGAAAGGGTTAAATATGGCAGAAATTAGTTGGTTGGTCTAGGGTTTTACCAAATTTTGGTAAGGTAATAATAAGGATTCTCAACATCAACATTTTGTATGAGATGGTACCTTCATTTACTATTTCATTGAAAAGTTTACAAAGCTAAGTGGCTAAAGTGAGTTTATTGGACTTATAATATTCATTGGTAAGACCTTCAGTGCCAGGAGTCTTATTGGATGTAAGGGTCCTTATGGCTTTCAGAATCTCAGTAGTGTTAAAGTGTTGAAATGGGTCATTAAGCTGGTTTCAGGAAAATTTAAGGAGGTCTTGTTTTGTTAAGAAATAAAGAAATTCCCAAAGTAGTTATTTGTGGGGTAGAACTGTCATTAGCCAAGTTGAGATTTGCTGTAATCTGCTAGTGTATTGGTAGTACCTTGCTTTGTCATTTGTAGTGTTATAGAGGAAAAGAATGCACATTTTAGTGGAGCAAATTTCAGCTTATTTTGCTAGCAAGGCTACTGGTTTATTGCCAGACCAGTAATGCAGAATTTGCAATTTATGCAAGGCTAACTCATGCTCATACATATTTAGCTGGTGAAGAGATAAAATTTCCTTTAGCTTGACACTTAATGTGATGTGATATTACAATGTGCCATGGTATTAGGGTGGTTTATTTACACTTTATATTGCTTTTCCAATGGGTTTTGTTGTGTTAAGATAAGAGGACAATATGATATGATAACTTTTGCTCTATGCTATTACAATAAAGCTAAAATTTGCTGAAAATGTATATAATATAATTTTGGTATCACTGTAATCATAATGACTCACAGTATACAAGTTACATAATTTATACATCATGGTGAGCACCATAAAGACAAAATCCAAAAAACAATGGTGGAATCGCTGTTATTTCATCATGTGCCCCCCCCCCCTTCCCCATATCAGTAATAGTTATACAATACTTTGTACTCCAAAATTACAGTTTCTCACACAAAACTGAACAAAAGTTATGGCTTTTGAGAAGTGAAGTAGTGTAGATGACAAAAGCCCAAAAATCATTGCATCCTTAAATGAACTGTCCAGGAATTCAACAAAAATTGTTTACCCTACGGTAATAGTGCCCCCTTTGTGGCACCTGTCACCATTATACTCTGCCTGCTGGTAGTAGTGCTGGTTTTTTACACGTCATAGCGTCTGGCCAGCAGTGTGCCTCTTCAGTTCTTCTCCTATCTGTTGTTCCTCAGTGTTGAAGAAACCAGAGAGTAGGAGTAAGAGTCTGTCTGCTGGGTGTCATTATCAGACGTACCTGCTAGCAACAGACAGAACACTTTGACTATTTATGCTGCTAGTTATCAGGGCCAGCAGAATGATCTAGTAAGCTTTTGTTCACTCAGCTAGATATCAGGGCATGAAGAATGACGTATTAGTGTCTGGTGCATCCTGCTGCTAGTTATTAGGGCAGTTAGAATTATCTACCAAACTCTAGTCTATTCAGCCAGGTGAAGATTGACTTAAGGTCCTTTTACATGCAAAGATAATCTTTCAAACTGTCAAAAGATTTAGCGATCTATTTGCATAAAATGTTAATGGCCATTAACACTGTATCATCTCCAATCACATGAGTTGTTCTAGAGCAGAAGAACAAGAAAAGGAGAAGAAAAGCAGCAGAAGAAATGAAGAGTAGCGGTTGTGGGGAATTCCCTATTTGGAGGAACAGAGACCGCTGTCTGCAGACCTGACACCTCATGAGAGGTGTGCTGTCCTCCAGGTGCACAAATTAAAGATGTGTCTGATAGGCTGTCAAGACTCTTCAGTCCTACAGAACACCAACCATTCCTACTAATACATGTAGGGACAAATGACACTGTCAAAAAGGACCTTGCAACTGTCTACAGAGACTTTGAAAACCTCGGAAAGAAGGTGAAGGAACTAAGAGAACAGGTAGTCTTCTCATTCATTCTCCCAGTGGATGGCCATGGAATAAGAAGATGGAACAGGATTCTAGAAGTGAACAGCTGGCTACGTCAATGGTGCTATCAGCAAAGATTTGGATTTCTAGACCATGGAGTGAATTACCTATGTGATGGACTGCTTGCTAGAGACGGGTTGCACCTTACAAAAGCAGGTAAGCATATATTTGGTGGGCGCCTTGCTTCACTTATTAGGAGAACTTTAAACTAGAACAATATGGGAAAGGAAGTGAGAGGCCAGGTAAAAATATACAGCTAATTAATTCATTTGTGAACCTTGCTATTAGAAGTGGAAAGAAAGGACAAAGACAAAAAATTCAGAATGCAAGTAGAGGAGCTAGAGACATCAATCACAAACTAAAATGTTTTTACACAAATGCACAGAGCATGGGAAACAAACAAGGATTGGAGCTCCTAACTCAGGAAGATCCCTTTGAAAGCAGTGGTTTGTTGCAACCCCTGCCTTATAATTTTCGGAGAAGGGCTTGAAATATAAGCCCTTACCTGAAAATCATCATGAACTGGTTAAAAAAAGAAAAAAAAATTACTCAGCTCTCCGCCGCTCAGACGCGTCCTCCGGCTGGCTCCCCGACACTGCTGTCCAGCACTTTCAGCAGGCGGAAATTTAAAAATTCCTGCCTCCTGAAAGGGCTGTGCTGATTGGCTGAGCACTCAGTCAATTACAGGCAGCGCTTAGCTATTCATTAAGCGCTGCCTGTAATTGGCTGAGCACTCAGCCAATCAGCACAGCTTGACAGCTGTGGCAGAAGTTTACCATGCTGTCCCATAGCTTTCAATGGGTTCGGCGCTGTATCCACCCCAGAGCATGCTCGGATAAGAATGCAGTTGCTCGAGAAGAGCGAGGCTCGCTCGAGTAACTGACTTATCCGAGCGTGCTCGCTCATCTCCAATTACAAGGCAAAGACTGTATTATTAACCACGAAGTACAAGATTCTGAGTATATTAACCCCTAGGTTTCAAACACTGTCTGCACTTACAACTGATCTCAGCATACAGTACCAGATGCAAGATGTTCTAGCAAGAATCATGCCAAATATTAAAAACAGTTTGTAAATACTGCAATATATCCTCAGTATGGGGCATTCATTTCTTAAAAGACAAGTCCCAGACTAGACTTAGGTAAAAGTTCTTTCAGGCCGCTTGTACACAAACGGGTCGTAATCCGATCTTGACTGCTGCCGGCGTCCGCGCATACCTGTCACTTTTCTTTATAATCTGTACTGCGGGTGGACCTAGTGGCTCGCTGTTGGACATGTGCAGTACTGGGTTTTTTTAATATTTTTTTTTCCTGTGTCATCGTTAGGCGATGATGCAGAACCCACAACTTGTCTGCAATGTCAATTGCGGTCAAGCTGTGGGTTGGACGTCTTCCATTGACTTCAATGGAAGCCGTTTGTGCAGACACCACACAAAAATAGAGCATGCTGCGATTTTTCCTCTGCTCGCAGAAATCGAAATTCGCTCCCGCAAGTGTGCAGGAAGAAGATATTTTTCATAGCATGTTATGAATAGTATTTGCTGCGGAACTGCTGTGCGGATGCCTACTGTAGATTCTGCAATGCAGGTAGCCTTAGGCAGTAAATGTTGTGTATGTATTATTTTTCAAAGGCATTTCCTACTGTACTACATACTGTAAAAGCAAAGTGCATAAAATGAGAAGTCTGGGACGAGAGGAAAATATATGTACAAATGTGACAAATGCAGCAATGATCATGCCTCCACGCTACAATGTGGGTGTAGCGTACCTTTGCTTTATGCATATTGCAATGGTACATCATATATACACTATTACCATAGCACACAAGGGATGCAGGTTGGCACTGGTGCATTTATAAACTTGGTTAACAACTGTCTCAGTGAATAAATGAAGAGGAAGGTTATTAATGGTATAAACTAAGATTGGATCACAGTTACCAATGGGATGCCATAGGAGTCAGTATTGGGCACTACTGTTGAACTAAAACAGTAGAACCCTGTTTTGGGTAGAACTTTGCTAAAAGTTCGGTTCGGCAAGAGAATGACTATTGGGCAGTTTGTCTCCACTGAATCTGCTAATAGAAAAAGAAGGAAAAAGAAGAAGGTTAAAAGAAGAAGAGAAGAATAAAAAAAAAAAGGAAAATGAAGGAGGAAAATTCTTTTTACTTCCTCTCCTTTTTCCTCCTACTTCTTCTTTTTCTTTCTATTTTTCCTCTTTCCCTTCATTAACTTTGCTTGAAAAACAGTTCTTGAATACTTGTATATACTCCTAGGAGACCTAGGAGTTATAAATGACTGTTAGGGCTCTTTAACAGTGTTATATGCCACTATTTAGGTGTGTTAGTGAAGTTTCAGTTCGATTTGAGCTAGTTGGAACAGGAGCAAACTTTTTGCTGAAATTTGGCAACCCGGTGGAACTGAACTTTTCAAAAATTTGCTCATCACTATTGGGCACTCTTCTTTTTGATATGTGTATGGGCTTACAGAATAAATTATTAATATTTACAGATGACACTAAGCTCTGTAAAATACGTAACACAGAGGAGTACTGTAATACTACAGAAGGATTTGGGGAAGCAGGAGGCTTGGGTAGGGAAATGGCAAATTAAATTTAATGTGGATAAATATAAGGTTATGCACATTTACTGAGGAAAGAAGTTATATAATTATGTCCTGTGTTTCCCTGAAAATAAAACACTATCTTATATAAATTTTTGCCTTAAAAGAGGCACAGTGCCTTATTTTCGGGGGAGGGGCTTATACTCACCTGGTCTGCGACGTCCCAGTGCCTCGTGCTGCTGGTCTTCGGCGACAATATGGAAGTCTGCAGTTACCTCCGTGCTGAGATATCCTCTTCTTTCTAGTTACAGGGATTTGAATTCCCCTCCTTCAGCAAAGTGAGAGGTGTGATTGGATCGAGCACCAGCCAATCACATCCAGCGCTTGATGAGCCAATCACAGCTATTCAGTGATGTCATTCACTGAATGGCTGTGAATGATCGAGTGCCGGCTCTGATTGGCTGGTGCTCAATCCAATCACAGTGCTCGCTTTGCTGGAGGTGGGGTATTCAAAGCCCCGTCACCAGAAAGAAGAGGATTTCTCAGCACTGAGAACTCGGCAGCTTGCCGCAGTGCCGGGGACCATCATCGTGGACCAGGTGAGTATTGATGGTGTTTTTATGTACTTTAGCCAGGACTTATTTTCAGGGGACAGCTTATATTTCAAGCCTCTTCTGAAAACTGTGGTAGGGCTTACTTTTGGGGAAAACCGTATTAAATAGGAAAAACAAAAGCTGCCACTGACAAATACTTGTGGATATTGCTGGACAGTAAACTTTAACATCCAGAGCCAGGCAGCTTCTTGCAAGGCAAATAAAATCATAGGATGTTTCAAAAAAAGGTATAGATGCTCATGACAAGAAAATGTGCAGTGTCCCATAGGGAGACTCTGGAAACCTGACACACGTACAGGAGCTGGGAAGGTATAGTGCTGACTTGCCATGGTGGCACTTACCATGCTCCACCCCAGAGGGACACACGCAGCCAATGCCAGGGTAGCACTGCAACCCAACTCGGACACCCCTTGGATAGGGAATGCTCAACAAACTGGATAACAGAGGTATGATTGTCACGCGTGATACCACCGCTCCTAAAAACACCGGTATGACCCTCGGCAGATAAGTAATTCAGCCACAGACAGTTTTTGGAGTTCCACAGGTCTCTGGGAAATGGTCAGAGCCCGGCTTAACTTTTACTTGAATGGCTGACAATCAATAGAAGGCAATTCAAGCATAGACCTCACAGTGCAGGTAAAATTAATGAACTCTATATATACTTGACTCGCAATACCTCCACCCAGCCTAAGAGATGCGTGGATGTGACAGACAAAAAGGGTGTATCTTTACACGGTGGTCCAGACTTCAGACGGCCGCGTAGGAAATCAATTAAGCAGATAGTACCTCAGCACTGGGCCTTGCAATACTCAACAAACTTACTGATGCTCTCTCTTCTGTCTTTCTCTCTCTGGGGCTCACTCCATTAGCATTTGCTCACATGCATAGCAGGAAGTGTCTCCTTTTCTTCCATGCTTCAGTACATGAGGACTGAAGTTGTTCTAATGTGCCCAGACCTCTTGTACCACCAAACTCCTGAAGACATGGACTCCTTCCCACTCTCAATCAGTCCCTTTTATAAATCCTCTCATACCACGTGACATGACATAACTTGATACATTTGCATGCAGGCTTTGAATTTTATTAGAGATTAACCCCTCAAGCACTGCAACACTCACACTGGAAATGACAAGACAGTTTTGCACAGTGCATCAACACAAGACATACATGTATGACATTTATGGAGGGGACCGGAATGAAGTACTGGATCACTACACATGAAAATAACTTCTGCACTTGTAAATCTTAAAACCTGCTTGAAGAACACTGGGTGATATGGATTCAGTAACCCAAAAGTTCCCGACCAATCATGTTGTCAGGATCAGCAGATATATAACCACCAAGCCACAGACTGGTTTGGCTTCGGGCCAAATCCTGAGGTGACACATGATATAACCCTGGACTTCACCCTTTAAACTTACCAGTGGTGATGTGGGATTCACTAGGGCCTCCAGACCTTTACTTTAGATCTAAAGTTCTAAAGTTCTCCAATGGACTTAAGTCACTTTCATTTTAATGACCTTTATCTTTTTTTTATAGCAAAACCAAAGACCCACTACAACCAACTTGCTTCCAGGGAAAAATTAATTTCCCAAGCTCCATTAAGATACTCAATATCACTGTGCAGTGCTTTACAGGTTACAAATGTCACATGGTCACTTATTTTATTGAGAAAAAATGAATTTAGGGAAACATGTATTTACATTCTTAAGTCTACAATAAAATATGCATGTTGGAATTTCTCTTTAAAAGTTTAATTTGCCTTATGTGTTATAAATCTTCAAGGAATTGTAATAATTTACATTAAAACCATTGATACATTTTTTTTGCAAAACCATACACAGCTGCATTGTATGCTTATAAAGTGGGAGAAGCCCATAAGCAGCATGCAGTAGATAGAACATTCATTCCGGAATGTATAGGACAATACTCTAAAGTACCACCTAGTGGTCAAAATATAAACTGCAGCAATATATGTTTTCTGCATAAAAATTGCAAAGAAATCTGAATTGATTAGGTTACTTAACACATATTTTATGCAAATAAAGAATGGATTTGAAAAGGCATTTCTCATCTCACAGCAGGGGCTTCCAGCCTGTACTTGAACCTAAATATACAGCTCCCTCGTGGAGCCATAATACGCTAATGTGGAACTGGCATTAAAATCTCAGGCAATGAATTGCTGCAGACAATTATGAAGTATGACAACATGAATTGCTTATCTTCAATCACAAATGTCCTGAACATTCCTTTGTGTGTGCTGCAATTAACCTAAATATGTGCCTTCATTATAGAGAATGCATGTAAACTGCTGAATGGAATATGCCTCTTCTCTATGGGCAGGTTATTTCTCATTACAATCATGCAGAAAACAAAACATAGACTGATTATTAAAAAACAGTTTTGACAAAAGTATTATTTTTGATGTAGAATCATAATATGATACATAAATGTTTCTAATGCATATTTGTAAGATTCATCTAATCCTACTCATACAGTATGAACATGAACACACCAAGGCACTGATTTGGCATATAAGAAGTTACCTTGTTTATTCATACCCTATCTCTGGAGTCTTTCTAATAGGCATCACATGTTTTTGTTAACACTTGTCATGTCTTAAAATGAGGAGTGATAGATCTGTAAACCTATTTTCAATGGAGAAAGCAATCTAATAGAAATGTTTCTTCTCTAACAAGCACTGTCAAGGTGGCTGCATTTATCAGTGAAATATAAATTAGGACATGGTGAAACGCTAGTAGGTAAAATGCAGAATATACAGTGCCTAGACATGGTTACTTTGTAAGTCCGCATCGTCATTGCACGCATGTTGGTTGCTAAGTATTGCAAGAAATATGAGCAGCAGTACAGTCTGTACAACAGCTCGCCACCCAGTGGCCGTCCACAGAACACTCAGTATCAATAGCCTTATTCATTTCTGCTTCTTAGCTTCAGTTTGCAGCACAGTAAATGCTCTGTGCACAGACAGTCTTCTCTAAAATCAAGAATTGTTACAGCAATGCCACAAGAAGAACGTACAATAGCGATAATTATAAGAGTGAATTTACTGATAAACTTACCGTAATGAAGGTAAAAAAAGGCCTAAATTTTTATAAAATACAGCTCCAAGTACGTATACTGTAGATTCATCCAAATCTAGAAAATAAATGTGATATTACATTACTTTTATATTTTGTATTGAATCAGTTATTTAGGCTTAATTATTAAAGGGGTTTTCTGACATTGGAAAAAAAAATCACAGGAAGGCATTTAAAGGTGTAAAATAAAAAAAATAAAAAAAACCTACAATCATCTTTCTGATGGCCTCCCCATCCATTGCTGCTGCTCTGGTTTTAGATGGTCTGATCTTGGAAGCGATCTTGGAAGCAGCTGCAGCAATCACTTACCTTTCATTGCTCACTTGACTGCTCAGCCAGTCACTGGCCTCAGCAGTCACATTCCATTCATACACAGGTGCCTGCTGAGGCCTGTGATTGACTAAATGGACAGGTGAGCAATGCATGGCATGTGACCAGTGCAGAAACTCCCAGAATCGTACTACCTTTGACCGGAGCAACTGTGCTAGAAAGGTTAGGCCATTCAGTAAGGTAAAAATGGCTTTTTTTCTATTGTACATCTTTATCTGTAAGTCTAAGAGCATCCAGTCATAGATTAATGATACAGCACCAACAGGGATGAAATGCCACTGCGATTGGCCATTACATAATGCTGCATAGTGTTCATTTTAAAAAAAGCACCGAGAACTACTGCAGGGGAAACGTCAGCATTATAAAGCATCAGACTTGCTAAGGCAGGCAAATAACTAGGGGGCTTTCTAGACAAGGGCCTCAGGGGCTGAACAGGAACCACTCTGGTTTGGTCAGGGTATTTAGTTAGAAGGCATGTTCACCAATATGAATCCCACCCCTGTATAAGAAAAAGTCTAATTACAACTCTGACTAAAGTAACTTCATTGCAAACTGAAGCCCATATTTTCAATTTTGGAAACCTACTTTTAAAGGGGTTTTCCAGTTAAATACTAGTGATGACCTTTCATCAGGATAGGTCATCAATAGTTGATCGGCTGGGGTCTATCGCTCGAGACCCAGACTGATCAGCTGAATGGGCGAATGCGATCAGCGCCAAAATAACACAGATGGGTTGGAGCTGAAGCCTCCACGCTGAACTCCGTGTAGTGGCTGGTGCTTGTAACTGCAGGCACGGCTCTCATTGAAATCAATTGGAGCCGTGCCTGCAGTTACAAGCGCTGGCCACCACACAGGATGTCGTCGCAAAGGTGTCTGATCCAAATACACAGGGGTCGGTGCAGAAACATCTGCACCGACCTCCCATGTAGTGGCTGGCGTTTGTAACTACACACAATGATTTCAATGACAGTGATTTCAATGAGAGTGAAGTAAAACTGAGGTATATTATGTTAAATTATAGTGAGTTGTACCTTTACCAATTGCGTTCTACCACCCATTAAATTGTTTAGCAGCAAAGGCTGTGGAGACAACCACTCCATGCAGCTTCCATGAGGATTAAGATTGGGGCTACTTCACTATGGGCAATGTAAACCTGTGCATAATAGTAAATGAAAAAGTAATAACTAGTGTATCACAGTGGTCCTCCTGACCAGCGACGCAGAAGATGGGGAGCTCTAATTTTTTTTCTTTGAATACCCCTATTTAGCAGAGTATTCTTCCATTAGTTATTGAAATTATTTGGTTAGCAGAAAATACAATGGGATTCAATTAGAATTGTAATGTTAGGGCAAACAAAAGTCCATGTCACCCTTTCCCTGAGACAGGGGGACAGACAGGAGACTCGCAGATCATTCTCTGCTGGCTGCTTGCCCCTTTATGCCTCCCTTTGTTTTGCATACAGACTAATATGGCAGCTGTAAATTCAGTATTCCTGACTCTAATTCAAATGACAGCAAGTCCTTTTTCTTGAGAAGAAACAGAGTTTAGGTTAATCAGTAGAGGGGTTAGACTTTAACCCTTAAGGGGTTTAAGAGTAGAGTTTTGCTTACAAACAGCAGCAAACTGTGTATGCAACATCACAGGCCATGGCGGGAGATTAAAGCTCCTGCTTCTGCAATCAATCAGAAGCAGGATGGGTTGTCAGCTGTTAATCACAGTTGAGAACCCAAAGGAGAAGGCAGGAGGGGTTTGTAACCCCTTCTGCCTTCTCCTTTCTCCAGTACACAGCGCTCAATGAGTGCTATGTATTAAGAAGTGAAAGTGGAAGTATAATTTCCATTATGCTAGCCTACGGTCACATGACCACCGGGATCCCCTGGCACAGCAGAGCTACAGGGTCCTAGCAGACCCTGATCAACTCTGCTAGTGACTATTGTCACAACGGGGATGTTTTTTCCTGTAACTGGGGCTCCTATGGATGCTCCAGCGACAGTAGAAAAGTGGCAAATATAAGAAAACAAAAAACATGTGAATGTTCCCCAGAGGTCCTATATAACGTCATGGGGGACATATATGGTAAAAAAAAACTACATAAGTAAGTAAAAGAAAATGACAGAATAAAATAAAAATATATACATAAAATACCATACAAATTACATATCAAAATGTCCGAAACAAAATGAGGAACCCATTCCTATACTTTATTTTAGCATAAATATACTAATTTAAAAAAAAATAACTATAAATGTTAAAAAAAAAACTGTTGAAAAAATATTTAAAAAATAGCCCTATATGTCACGGAAAGAAAAAACACAGCAAAAATAATTTTGGTAGATGTCTGGTCCTTAAGGTACAAAACAGCATAGTCCATAAGGGGTTAAATGTTGGTCTTAATAAATTTCCCCCTTGATTTTTTGTGACACATTCCCTTTAAATCTGTGACAGATTACTAGCATTCCAGGGACATCACTGGTACCAGTTCAGGGCCCAAAGAACCATTAGCCTATCCCTGCTTGTTGCTACTGAGATATCATACTTTGAACATTTAAAAAGTATCTAAATTTACTCTACGCATTTAATTCACTTTATTTTATCACTAAACTGCATTAAAGGTTTGTACCTGATGGCATTGGAGTAAAGATGTTTTTTGGTATGACCACCTTGTCCTCTGAATTCCTTGCCCAGTCTACCATGCCTTTTCTGCCTCTCATGGGGAAGGTGATATCTGTTAGCACTGATGATGCCGGCAGCTTTTGGATGCTGGCCACTGAGAAGAAGAGAGAGTTTAATGAGCAACATTTTATTCATTTTAGCCTGTTATACAACAGATTATTTTCCAGCTTAAATGCCCCAAGTAAACTAGCAATGAAAGAATGCATCCATCTGCCATCTAAAACTGTTTATTTCACATTTTCATACAAATTCAGCAAATAACATAAATATTCAATGTGTCTTATCTTTATCTAGTTTAAATATGTTGGTTTATGTGTGAACGTCGCATATACTTGTGTAAAACTGTTAACTATGCTCATGAAAGCTTAGGGTTATATGGAAGAAATAACAAGTAAGAACATTGCTGCACAAGTTCTTTAGATCCAAATCTGAGATGATCTGAAGTGACATTACAAGGATGAAATTCTGTAAACTTCTCTCGCAGACAAAACTATTAGATTCTGCCTAATGAAGCATTGACAATGTGTGGAAGCATGAAACATGATAATATCTGATAGCTTTCTTAATTCTGAGTCCTAAATGGAAGGCTAGCATATTATTCTGAATGTATGATACTTACATGTAACATCTTAGGCCTCATGTCTACAGGTGTTTTTTCACCGCGTATTACGCAGACGTGATACATGTTGAATGGAGTCAATGAAAGTCAATGGACATTCATTGATCTGTATACATGTGAATGTGTCAATGAGAAATAGATCGCAGCATGGTCTATTTCTCTGCGTACCACGCAAGGTGAGCCCTGTACATTGGTATAGGAAGTGTATGAAATGATGTCCATGCACAATACATTGCAAATAGGCGGCATTTTCAACTCTATAAAACAGAGCGGGGAATTAAAAAAAAAAAGTCACACTGCGCATGACGGTGTGCATGTGATACGCGAGCATCACATACTCGGTCTCTGATGGCTGTCCGATGGCAGAATCGCTATCTGCAAATATCAGTTAAATACTGCGGGGAGACCTACTACTGAAACGGCCGTGGACATGAGGCCTTACAGCACTGGACCAAACACTAAGGGCTCATAACTGCTGAGCAATCATACAGGGATGTTGTCCATTCTTTCTCCATTTATTCTCTAGGTCCCCAAAACAATGTGTACGTATCTTAACGAGATTGGATTTTTAAAATAGTATAGACATTCAGTAGTGTTATAATAGGAGTTACGTAGGTACAAGATTATTTATTTTAAGTGCTCACTAGTCCTCCTGACAGATGACAGAAAAACAGCGCTAAAATTGGCTGGTGTAATGTCTTGGTGCTATGCCATGGTCTTGTCTTGCTTAGGCCTCATTCACATAGGCGACAAAATCATGCGATTATGTCACATTGCTATAATGCTACAAATCGCATGTATGTGAAGCCCAAGCTTTCCGATGGGTTAATTCACATGTGCGATGTTTTGTAGCATGCAACATCCTGACACCAAAACCTTGCGGGTCCCGCGATATGCACGTGACATGCAAGGTTTTGTTGCCTGAGTTTCCCTATGGAGCCTTCCTCTCTGTTGCATCGCACAAAAATGTGATTTTCATGAGGTGTGATGCAACTTTGACAGTAGGAAATCCTACTCTCAAAGCCATAACCTAAGCCCTATCTGTAGAAAAAATGTATTTAAAAAAGTATACATCACCCTAGAAGTACTGTCAGCTTTGGCGCGTCTTCTCACCGGGTCCCCAGTATTAATCTCCTTCATCTCTTCTAGCCAGGGATTGAAAAATTGCTGCCTCCTGGAAGTGCTGCCTCTGATTGGCTGACGCTTAGCCAATTGCAGCCAGTGCTCGATGAACCAATCACAGCCATTCATCAAATGCTGGCTCTGATTGAATAAGCGTTAACCAATCACAGCCAGCGCTTCAATTTTTCAATCCCCGGCTAGAAGGGATGAAAAACAGTGCCGGGGACTGAGGAAAAGATGCAACGGAGCCCCGGACAGCACTTCTAAGGTGATGTATACTTTGTTTTCTACAGCTCGGGGTTATTTTCGGGGGAAGGGCTTATATTTTGAGCCCAACCACCCCCCTGAAAATCGCGCGACTTTGTAGCTCCACAAAATCACGGTATCACTGTGAGAAACTGCATCTATATCATTCGGACCAGCAATGTAAAGTCACTGCGATTTTCTCGTGGCGATGCCATGTCGCTTGTATCAACAAGGCCTAATAGAAATGAATAAAATCATGAAAATTTGCAAATTCAATTTTCTGATCAACAAAATTCCTATTTTGTGGCTTTATTCACCCTATTTAAAAAAAACCAAGGCTTAAATGAATTGAATGTCATTGGCTGCTTCCTGTCTACACTTGGGTAAGGTATTTCATTCATTTCAACAGAGCTGAACTGCAATCTCAGACACAACCCATAGGCAATATGGCGCTGTTCATGGAAGACAGTAGCCATGTATGTCTTTAAAATCCTGTACAACAGATTCCCCTTTTACCCTCCATTGTTAAAGAAGTTCCATAATAGAAATTACATTTAATTCATAGAGAGTATTGAAATTAGTGAAACTGCACACAAGGGATCTCTACTTATTAAAATAATCAAAATAGATGAAACCACTTTAAAAGAATATTTATTAATTTAAATAGATTGTATATTGTTATAATGAAGAGTAGCATATTGCATAATTAATGGTTACAGAATAGACCAAGGTATTGTCTTTGCTTGACAATATTCCTGAAGTCTTACTATTTGGATGATTCCTTGCTAAGCATGCTGTGTTGAAACAGATATAGGGTGCCCACCCACTAGCTTTTTTTTCCTGCGAAATTCGCAGCGTTTTTTTTTTTCTGCAGGGGTCTTTGGTCTATGGGACATGCAAAGCTAAAATCGCGATCGCGCAAAATCGCGATATCGCGGTAAATCGCGATTTTGCGCGATCGCGATTTTTACATTACAAGTCCCATAGACCCCCTGCAGAAAAAAAAAACCTGCGAATTTTGCAGTGAAAAAAAACGCCAGTGGGTGGGCGCCCATATAGTGCAGACAAGAAAATATACAAAGTCATATTTTATAGATGACGGTGAGGAAAAAAAGAAATCAAAATCACTGTTCTTTAATCCATATTTGAAGTATTGTAGTGTTCTGATTTTCTGCCAATGAGCTCTATGCTGGACTGTTACCTGCATTCACCTACTAACTTTTATTAAATATAGTGATGTAAGCAGTAAATTTTTCTGCTTTGAAGGCTGCACAGAAAAACATCACCATTACCATGTTTTCTAAATGCAATTATTGTACAGTATATGACAGTACTATTGTAATATTATTATTATTCTTCATGTGAAATGTTACTGGAATCAAGGTTCACTAACTTCATGCCTGCACAATAAACACTGATTGTTCTTAGGAATACGTCATGTGAGTAATACCCTATAAACTGTAGTTGTGTGAGTGAATGTTCATCAGCATTTTGCACCTATGCAACCGTCCCATATAACAGCACTGTTCTCATTCATTCATTTATTCACAGAAAGCCAATATCTTGAAAATGGGAAGGAATTAAAACATACATAATATTAGAAAGTTGTATACCGTTTCACTCATATAGTAATTAATTATTATTAATCTAAAAATGGAAACCCCCTTTAAGTTACGCTAATTTTTTTAAATTAATATGAATAGAGATGAGCTCAGTTTGGGCAGTTCGCCAAATTTCCGAAAAACGTTTGTACTGAACCTTCACCAATAATAAAGATCCCGGCCAAATAGTGTTGGTTCCTCTTGTCCTGTGGATAAGTGGTTAGCACTGTTGCCTTACAGTGCTGGAGTCCTTGGTTCAAATCTGGCAACATCTGCATCGAGTTTGTATGTTCTCCCTGTGCCTCATAATAATCACCTTTATTTAACACATGTAGATGTTGCCCTTGGTCAGATTTGAACCTGGGATATCAGCGTTGCTAACCACTGAGCCATAATGCATCTTCTTCCTCCTTCTCTACAATAAATGTATGCTCTATATAAATAAAGGTGATAATTATGAAGAAGACAGAAGATAAACACAGAGAGAACATACAATCTCCATGCAGATGTTGTACTTCGTCAGATTTGAACATAGGATTCCCAGTGCTGGAGGACAACAATGTTAAACACTGGGCCACAATGCCGCAATCGCCTCCTTCTCTTCTCTTCCTTCCTCTCCTCCCCTCCCTCCCACACTTCCTTGTTTGGCCAGGATGAACTAGCAAACGCAGGTTCAGGTTTGCTGCAAACCAAACTTTTAGCAAAGTTTGACCTGAACCAAGGTTCTACTGGTTTGGTTTGCTGAATACTAATTATGAAGAATGGCTCCTGTACAAGTGAGAACATTTAAAAAAAATAGATAGAGAGCAGAGAATATAGCATTTCCCAAATGCTTCACAGTTGCCAATTTGGTAGCTTGTATATTCCCTAAGCAAGAATTACCACAGTTTGTCACAATCTGCTGGTGAGCACTAATACGTCTTGGTAAGCACTGTATTGACAGATATGTGGCTACTGTAAATAGTCATTGGCTACAATTTTCTGCACGGTAACCGCAAGAGACTATTAACCCTTTCCAATCCAATTTGTATCCCGGTTTTCCTAGGGGGCTTAATCTTTTTTTGCCATTATACAATGGCGCTATCTGCTGGCTAAAGCCATTACTACATGAGGTGACACATTGGATAGGCTCCGACAGCAGAGAGGCTGACAATATACAGTAAGAGAACCCCGACAGATGTCTTCCTACATCGGAGCTGTACAGCCTTAAATCAGAATGTCTTCAGACGTCAGACAGTGGATTGGAAAGGGTTAATAATAAATAAATCTTATCTTGTTATTTGTATAGCACCAACTTATTCCGCAGTGCTTTCAGATAATTTTTATTTAGGTAGTTTTTATTTATTACCCTCCACCAAGCTGGGTTTTCATTTAACCAACCTCTGAAGGATGCGGGATTGAACTGGCAACCTTCAGGTCATGAGTGAGAGCTTAGGACTACATTTCTGCTTCCTTGGCACTCTGCGCAATACAAGGCTCAATGCCTATTACCAGCTTCCCCACAGGATTTTATCATATAAGATAGTAACATACTATTAGGAAACTGCTTGTAAAGTACACTAATCCCCTAATATAAAGTTTAGAGTAACTCTAAAGATACAATATCACTTTAAGACTGTAGTTTACTGTAGATCTTGGCAATAAACAACTCCAAATTTATTTTAGAACTTCTACTACTATACCCTGTGCCTGGTTATCAATCTGCAGTCAAGGAATGTCTATCCACATAGTTAACTAATTCAAATAAAGTTATTACAGCTAGAAAAGCAAAAAACAAAGTTTTATCACACAGTGGATAGAACTCAGGTTGGCAGGTATAGGCATGTGTTTGAACAGTAGTGTAGGCGCTGGTGAATCTCTCTGAAGTTTGTTCTGAAATAAAATAAAATGTTAGTACAAATCAGCAGGGATGCCAGGGGGTCAATGAGCAAATAGCTCCATGGTGCCAACACAAATCACATTCAATTTATCTTCTTCCAGTACAATATGCTGTACTCATGTACCTTATACACTGTACCTGTAAAATCTAAATGGAACAGGATTCACTCTGACAGAAGTGTTTTTCAAGGTAATTAGGAGTGTTTTTTCATTTTTCATTGACAAGTGATCTGAACAGTTTGTCTTATCAAACGTCATACCAATTTGCTCTAGTTACTATGAATAAGTAATGAACAGTGTGTGGACGCATGTAAAAGTTTTAGGCAGGTACGGAGAACATGCTGCAAAGCAAGAATTTTTTCAAAAATAGAAGGTATCTGATTGGCTCCAAATTTATTCTGCAGCAGGAGAACATCTCTAAAACATAAACCAATGACATTAAGGGCTCATTCAGATGAGCATGTTTATGTGCCTACAATTGTGCGCACAAAACCGTGCATCTATTAGAACCATTGGTTTCCTATGGTGTGTTTCTAACCCCCTGAAATTCACCCCCAGCTCCCATGACTTAACAGGTGTCAGTATTATACTTTGAACACACCCACTCAGCGACTCATTCTCTCCACTGGGCGGACTAACACAGGTACTCTGTTTCTTTTAATCAGGGGCATAGATTTGTATCTTGCTATAAAAGTTATGCGTTAACTACATTTTTCAGCTGTTGACAAAGGCCACTGTCTGGCCGAAACGCATTCAGCGTTTACCTGTTAGATGTATGGGTTTTAATCAATAAAGTTATGTTTTTTAATGGTTGAAGCCCTCCTCCATATTTACAGTTTCTCTCATGAAGTTTAGATTATTGCCAACGGCCATCTGAGGATCGAGCTCCCGCTGGGAAACAGATATTGTTTTTTTCCCCTATACCGGGGGCACTGCTGGTGAGGTGAGCCCCTATTCATTTTTTTTCCTTTTTTACTTTAAATATAAACTCCTCCCTGAAAATCAGCATGTGTAAAAAAATATATATATATATACTCACCTCTCCGCTGCTGTCGGGGCTCTGCACATCTAGCTGCTTGGTCCTCCTGCACTGCTTTGAAGCTCTTTCAGCAGGCTGGGATTTAAAATTTTTGCCTGCTGGAAGGGCTTTGTCTGATTGGCTGAGTGCTCAGTCAATCACAGGGAGCGCTCAGCCATTCATTGAATTATGAATGGCTGAGCGCTGCCTGTGATTGGCTGAGTGCTGTGACCAATAACAGGCAGCGTTCAGCCTGTTTCTCTGCATATCCATGCCGTGCTGCGTTTTGCGCAGCATGGATGCATGCAAAATAACATTCATGTGAACAAGGCCTAACAACAATCTCCAGCATTAAGAAAAACAGGGGGTCTTAGAAATAATGATATGGCCCCTACAGAGCCCTGATCTCAAAATCATATAGTCTGTCTGCGATTACATAAAGAGACAAAAGACTTATTGCACAGAAGATCTGTGGTTAATTTTATAACATTTTTGGGAAAAAAACACCATGTTGAGTTCCTTCAAAAATGGGATGCAAATGTACCTAAATGAAATTGATACAGTTTTGAAGGCAAAGGGTGATAACACCAAATTTTGATTTGATTTTGATTTCTTCTTTGCTACTTACTTTACATTTTGTTAACTGTTCAAAAATCTATCAACACCTATTTTTGAAAGCACTTTTTATTGCTGCATTTTTTTCACACCTGTCTACAATTTTTACATAGTCATGTATATATATAGTGAAATTAGCTTGGGATCACCCGGGATATACACCGCAGGTCCCTTTCTCAATGCAAGTAGTCTGAACATGGGTTTTTCAACTGAAGATGTATTTTTTTTCACCACTTTAGGCAAACATTGAGCATAACATCTGATTGCTTGGCTTTAACTTTCCATAACCCAGTCCTAACTACTGACTGGTCAGCTAGTCCCCCTAGACTAAAACAGTAAACAATACAAGTCCAGATTTGAGTTTCTTACTCACACAGATCCTCACAGACTTATAAACTACTGCTGCCGTCATTATTGAATGCTCCAAATCATCGTTGATTGGTGATGGTCCAAGTCATCAAACCCACCCACTTTTCAGCAAGTTATTCCCTATCCTGTAGATAGGAAATAACTTGTGATTCTGGGAAAACCCTTATAAATAAGGTTTTGTAGTTGAAGTCTTTTTGTCTTTTATTCTAGGCATTTGTGAACAGAAATATATACTTTAGACGTATGGAAACATATAGATTTACGTTTCCATGTTTCCTACTAACTGTAATGTAAAAATAAAATGTATACAATGTCAAGCATGGTATGCTACGGTTTTCCATAAAAAAAAAATGCAAACATAAAAGAGGTCAAATGTAGTATAAAAGTATGCACTTTTGAACTATGTTTGACCACTCTGTGGGTATTTTGAGCAATAGATTTTATTCCTTTTTAGTTCATGAAAACACATGGCTCAACAGATGGCTAAACGTGATATGAACAGTACTTTAGGTTTACAGCTAAATATAAACCATTGCAACCAAACAGTAAAATTCATGTTGGCTATCATCATCCTACCTATGCGAGACAGATGATTGGTTATTATGGTGTTCGTAGAACACTGATAAATGAAGCAATTGATATCTTTTATTTCTAAATCTAAGGGCTTAGTCACACAGGCGCATCGGCGCCCGTGTTACTGCAGGTAGCAGACGGCCGTACCTGAAGACGGACTTCAATGCCGGTCATGTGTTCTTTCATCAGCGCTGCAGAGAGACGTCCGTCTTCTGGTACGGCCGTCTTCTTTCTGCAGTAACGGCTCAGTCACACGGGCGCATCGACGCCGCTGTACGGGTGCCGATGCGCCCGTGTGACTGAGCCGTAATACAGCATTTTGTTTGAAGTTACATACATTGTCCTACAATTAACGAATTAGCTAAAAAATTTATGGATATGTATTATACCTTGGTGTGCTGAAGTGCAGCAAAGTACTTATGTCTACCAATCCCATTCATACATTAGAAACATAAATGTAACATACAGTATAATCAAAAAGGTGTCCTTATTTGGGGTGCAAGCAACAAGACACATTGTGCAAAGTCTAACAACCTTGCTTCAAAATTCTGCCGAAAACCCCTTGGGAAGCAATTTATTCAATCTAAATCATTTTAATTTATACCTATATAATGGCTGTGTAGAACAGTCTGTCTTATATTAATCATTTTAATAAGGGACATTGGGAAGGACAGGATAAACCTCTGGCCATATAAAAAAGAATACAGTTATGAATTTCAGAATTTTTACTTTTTAATGTCTACAGTATCTTGGATTTTGTCCTTTTTTCTTCTGACAGTAACATAACCAACCCATCTTTTTAAGGTAACCCTCCCAACATCTAACAGCTGCGTGAGAGCATAATTCAGAAACATATTTTCAGGAAAAGTTATTCTTTGAAGCATTTATTATAATACTTAGTGGAAATATAATTGATGTAACAGTTAAACCAAGTCAATCATCCTGACTGTTGTTGCTCAATAATTAAGCTGGGGTAAACTGGGTGGACACAATTTATGGATTAAAAAATGGATAAAAATGGATTTGACCAATCACAGCTATTGGGATGAAGAAGAGTGCCGGGGACCTGGGTGAGAACACGCACCGGAGCCCGACAGAGCTTCTAGACGATGTATTAATATTTTTTATTTTTTAGCTGCAGCTAGGGCTTATTTAATGGCTTTGACAGTAGGATTTCCTATTGTCAAAGTTACATCAATTCACATGAAAATTGGGTTTTTGTGCGAATTGAAAAACGCTGTCCTATTTTTTCCTGCATGTAAAAAATTGACATGTGATCACTTTCATTGAAAAGCATCGGTTCTAATAGATGCATTTTGAAAACGCTCCTATACATGCGGGAAAAATTTGCTCGTCTGACTGAGCCCTTACTAAATGGGTGAGTGCTGCCTCTGATTGGCTGAGTGCTGGGACCAATCAGAGGCAGTTCTCAGCTGTCATTCAATAGCTGAGAGCTGCTTCTGATTGGTCACAGTGCTCAGCCAATCAGAGGCAACTCATTCAGCAGGCGGGGATTTTAAATCCCCGCCTGCTGAATACTACTCAGAGCAGTGCAGGAGAAAAGCCGAATGGACACAGCTGAGTCCCGGCAGCTGCAGAGAGGTGAGTATAGATTTTTTTAAATTTTTTTTACACATTTTTAGGAAAGGTTTTCAGGAAAGGGCTTATATTTTAAGCCCTTCCCCGAAAATCACTACAGCGCTGGCCGGCAGCCCATTGCTTTCAATGGAGCTGGCTGTATTGCTGGCTCCATTGAATTCAATGTGAGAACATCATTCTCCTCTGCCACAGCTGTCACAGCTGTGGCAGAGGATCACAATCTTCACTAAATGTTCTCAATGTGGTTGGCGCTGCTGCCTCCGGCCCCATTGATAGATTTTAGTGTAAAAAAGAATAAAAATGCAGGCATTCTCTTCAATGGAGCCGCTGCTGCTGCCGGCGACTTCATTGAAGACAATGGTCCGCTGGCACACCTGAATTGTTTTTCAGGGAAGGGCTTTACATATAAGCCATTCCCTGGAAATGAATTAAAAGTGATTTAAAAAACAAAAAAAATAGATACTCACCTCCCTTCAGCTGCCTGGGCACAGCTGAGTCTTCTCCTGCTGTCCCCTGCACTGTGGTGCTGAACTGCTGTCATTCAGCTGAGAGCTGAGCTGAGCCAATCAAAGGCAGCATTCACTCACCCATTCATGAATTCATGAATGGGTGTGAGTGAGATCTGCCTCTGATTGGTCAGGCTGTGACCAATCAGAGGCAGCTCATTCAGCAGGCCCCGCCTTTTAAATCCCCGGCTGCTGAATACTACAGAGAGCAGTTCAGGAGAACTGACAGCTGGCCGCAGCTGAACTCCATCTGCCGGGACAAGGTGAGTATATATATTTTTTTTATTTTAACACATTTCTGGATGAATTGCAGGGAAGGGCTTATATATTTAAGCCCTTCCCGACAATTCATCCCGCGCTCGCCCGCAGCGCATTGCTTTCAATGGAGCCGGATGGACAGCTCCGGCTCGTTTCTAATGAAAAGCGGCTAGGAGCAGATTTTCGGGCGATTTTTGGGCCCCAGTCACGCGATTTGTGGATGCGCATCCGTCATGCGATCCGCAAATCGTGCGAAAAAACGCCCGTGTGACTAAGGCCTCAGAGTGATTTTTCATGATAAAAAATATTTTAGGTAAAAACGTAAATTGCTAGTTATTGCTTTGGTTATTATGTAAGAACAAGTTGTTTCAAAAGTTAGTGATAATTTAAACATAAAGATGGAAGGATGTCATTATGGATCCCTTGCCTTGTCCTACCCCTGTCCACATAGTATATGGTCACAGCAGTCACTGCAATGTTGTAGCGTGTTATGAAATGCAATGTATAAGTGTATTGTTACTATCTTAATTATCCTAAAACTTATGAGTTCCAATCATAAAGTACAGAATAAGCTTTCAAGTGGCAAAAATGTTTTTAGGTAAACATTTCAGAGAGAGGCTCATTATTTTAAGCAAATGGATAAAGCTATCAATAGAGGTATATCAATAAGACCCAGGGAAGTCAATTATGAAAGGAAGAAGGAAATTTTCTGATTAAAGGCTGCTGGTTTTAAGGAATGAAATACCATGGTAACAAGCTTTATCCCTTTAGATACATCAGTAAGTGAGCTTGAAAAGTGAAATACCAGATAACCTCTCCCATATTTATTTGTGACATGAGGATGTATGATTTCTGCAGAGCTGTGTGCCGGGTGTATTTATTCAGTGTATGTTCCTGCTACAAATAAAGTCTTGCATGATGATCATATGCAATTTTACATTATGCAAGGCTTTGCAGAAATGATTTTTGTTATTAATGATTAGAACATATTAGACTCCATCTCGCTTCCCCTCCCCAAGCTTCTGCCTCCCCTTGTTTTATATTTATTTCTAGGACCGATACCTGATGCCATGGCAACTAGTACTATTACGGCACTTCATAGTAAGGTGCTCTACTGCAGTCAAACATAATGCAGACAGGAAAACTGCTCAAAAAATATGCATTAGAGGAACATGCTTTACGTGTATGTGTTCCTTTGTCTGCTAAAACAGTCAGCTAGAAACATTAATACCATTAGCATTCGCAAAGCCTTTACATTATGTATATTGCTCGTAGGCATACTGAAAGAGGTAAAAAATAGCCACATACATTAGGACACTTTGTGGCTGAACACGAATCAAAAGACAAATGGAAGGAGGCATAAATCTTGTTGTGTGCTGCATTTACCATACACCTAATAGAGGTATGTGCCTTGTACATCACATTTTAGAGGAGAGCACAGAAATGGAAGTGCATTAAATGTATTTCTTTATGTGCTACTTGACTGACAATAACTAGATCTCTAACAATAGAAGAATACATAAACCATTAAAGGGGTTGTCCCGCGCCGAAACATTTTTTTTTTTTTTTCAACAGCCCCCCCCGTTCGGCGCGAGACAACCCCGATGCAGGGGTTAAACAAGAACACCGGACAGTGCTTACCTGAATCCCCGCGCTCCGGTGACTTCTTACTTACCTGCTGAAGATGGCCGCCGGGATCTTCTCCCTCGGTGGACCGCAGGGCTTCTGTGCGGTCCATTGCCGATTCCAGCCTCCTGATTGGCTGGAATCGGCACGTGACGGGGCGGAGCTACAAGGAGCCGCTCTCCGGCATGAGCGGCCCCATTCAGAAAAGAAGAAGACCCGGACTGCGCAAGCGCGTCTAATCTGGCGATTAGACGCTGAAAATTAGACGGCTCCATGGAAACGAGGACGCTAGCAACGGAACAGGTAAGTGAATAACTTCTGTATGGCTCATAATTAATGCACGATGTACATTACAAAGTGCATTAATATGGCCATACAGAAGTGTATAGACCCACTTTGTTTCGCGGGACAACCCCTTTAATATACAGTTGTACTTTACCATAGTTTTAACTTATCTAAACATTACATTATACTATATTGTAAACTTATAATATTAGCTAACTTTTGGAATATTTTGTTTTGCTTGTGCTGGTCTTCAGCTATATGTTTTATGCCCCATTTATCCTTCCTGTATTTCTGCTGGTTGTCATTGGAATATAATGGCAGTATACTGACAGACATACCTATAACATTGCAGTAGACTCTAGAGACATATGTTTTTTCCCCTTTAGGCTACTGTAGAGTGGCACAAGAATGGTACAGATGTAACAAAGTTTAACTTGAATTTAATGCATTATGATAACTAGTCTACAATGTACGACAATGCTGAAAATCACAATGCACCAATCATGGTAATGATTGCTAGTTCAGTACATCTATTAGAATGTAACTAAGTTGTAAAGAAAGCAAGGTTGAATATTTCACCCTCTTAGGCCTCCCCCACATGGCAGAGTCGAATTTCGCATGCACAGTACAGTTTTTCTTTTAAATTCCTGCTTTTCCCAGTTCATCGCCTAGCGATGACGTGGAATCCACGATTTTGACATTGCGGCAGGGCCGCGGATCGGACCGCTTCCATTGACTTCATGGAATATGCACAAAGATGGAGCATGCTGCGATTTTTCCCCCGCTTGCAGAAACTGCAATTGGTTTACGTAAGTGTGCAGAAAGAATCGATTCCCATAGTATACTATGGGCGTTTTTTGCTGCTGAGCCACGGTGCAGACACCCACCACAGATTCCGCAGCAAATATCCGCCCATTAGCTGGAGGCCTTACTGCACTGGACTTGAATAAGTAACTATAACTCACAACGGAAGTAATGTCTAGCGCAAAATAAATAGTTTACTCCAATATTCCCATATTTGCTTGGTTTATAGTTGGTCTTGATGCTACTAAACTAAGAGCATTTACATCATGCAGACTTTAATCCCTTAGTGATGGCCCTATAGTGTTTTTACGTCCTGCTGTTGCAGGACGTGTATGGAGGGAGATAGCGCTGCTATCTCCCTCCATACAGCGTGGGCGTTAGCTGTTTATTCCAGCTGACACCCGCGGGCAATAGCCGCAATTGGCCGTTCGCGGCTATTAACCCTTTAAACGCCGCTGTCAATTCTGACAGCGGCATTTAAATCCCCCAAACGATGTTTGGGGGTCCTGTACGCACCTCCGCCCCGTGGTGAGATCAGGGGAGCCATGCACGTGTCATGGCAGCCGGTGGCCTTCTGAAAGGCCCCAGGGCTTCCTTAGCAGACTGCCTATCAAGCCATCCCCGTGGGGTGGCTCGATAGACTGCCTGTCAAAAAACAGTATGACGTAATGCTATAGCATTACGTCATACTGCAGGAGCGATCAAAGCATCGCTGGTTGTAGTCCACAAGGGGAATTAAAGAAAGTGTAAAAATAAGATCAATAAAGTTTTAGTAATTATTAAAAAAAAATATTTGCAATAAAAAAATCTAAATAATAAACCAAAAATATGTGTTTGGTATTGCTGCGTCCATAAAAGTCCCATCTATCAAAGTAATGTATTATTTACCCTGCACGGTAAATGTGGTCCGAAAAAAAAATAAAGAACACCCAAAATGCACTTTTTTGGACACCCTATCTCCGAGAAAAAATGTAATAAAAAGCAGTCAAAAACTATAGGACATACCACACAAAATGAGCCCTCACATAACTATGTTGACAGAAAAACAAAAAAGTTATTGTGCGCAGAAAATGGACACAGAAAATAATTTTAAAAAATTAAATATCTTAAAAAAAAATACAAGTAGTACAGCAAAAAAAAAAACTATATAAGTTTGTTATCGTAGTAATTGTAATGACCCATAGAATAAAGTTATTGGGTCTTTTTGTTGCAGTTTGTGCGCCGTAGAAACAGGACACGCCGAAAGATGGTGGAATGTTGTTTTTTTTCCCATTTCTCTCTGCTGAAGTTTTTCAGTACATTATATGATGTAATAAATAGTGCCATTGAAAAATACAACTCATCCTGCAAAAAACAAGCCCTCATAGAGTGACGTCGATGGATAAATAAAGGAGTTACAACTTTTTAAAAGGGAGGAGGAAAAAACAAAAATGGAAAAGCAAAATAGCTCCGTCACTAAAGGGTTAAGACATTGCTGGATTGGAAAAAAAAACTGGCTGATTACAAAGTCACACCTGTCCATGGGTTGTGTCTCGTATTGTAGCTGTAATAATGTACAAAATTTAGAGAAAGATAACAGGCTGTTTTTGGAAAGCAGCCATATTGTTTAAATGCTATTCAACTCCTAAAAGTTCTCTTTATAACAAAAGACATATAAGAATCTCACCATCCAAGTAATGCAAAAGAAAAATTACCAAATCAGTTTTTCGACCTCTGCAAATACTTATGTGTCCCAATTTGTTCTAACATGTGCTCATTAGAGGAAGACAACTTTCCCTTGTTAAGTATAGTCTAGTCCATCTGTACATTTGCAGTCATGCATTATCTAACTAGAGATTTTAAGTACACAGTACCCAATGTTCACAAATGTTAGGACTTCTGTGGGTAAAACTAATTGTAACCAACTGCTAAGTGTGGTGAATAAACAACTGTTACTTGTTTTTCTGGACTATTTAACCATGTCGTGTATTAATCAAATTCACTTCCCAAGTTAAACAGCAACTCAGGTCAGTGTACTTCTTTTTACCGCATAATGTATTATAAGGGCTCAGTCACACGGGCGTTTTGACGCACAGATTTATTTGCGCATAACTGATGCGTCCAACAATTTGCGTGACCGAAGCAGGCAGCACGCAGGAAAAAACGGACCTAGTTGCGTTTTTCCGCTCAAAAAGTGCGGGCCGCTATCCCCTGTTGCGGCTGTGACAGCTGATTTCTTAGATGTGAAACCACTGGATGCTGTCACATCCAGGGGTTTTACCTGTAATCAATGGAGCCGGCGGCAGCTGCGGGGGCCCCATTGACGTAGAGAGAACATCGCGATCCTCTTCTACAGCTGTGACAGCTGTGGCAGAGGATTTCTTCATCTCCACGGGGAGTCCCTTTGTTACTGAACAGTGTGAAAGCATTGACAGTCTGCGACAGACTTAAACACGCCCATCAGTTTAAGCCCTTTCTATGTGGAAATTCTACATGGAAAACCTGTAGCAAATCTGCTGCATGTGAACACAGCCCTGTAATTTATTGTGTAGTTCAGATAGGTACATCAGGGAAGTGGTGAGGCTATAGATTTAACCTCCTCCTTGATTCCTGAGTCTTTGAACATTTCAAAGCAGCCTCTGGGTATTAGGCCCAATGTCCACGGGCAAAATAGAATTAACAAATCTACGTGGGTCTCCCGCACACGTGATCCGTGCCCATAGGGAATCATTGGGCACCTGCAGGTAATTAAATACCTGTGGATGTCATTTTTCCTTGGCACGCAGATCGCACGTGCAGGAAACCATCCGCAGCATGCTTCATTGTGTGCGTTTTTCCTACACAGACGGCTCTCGCGGCTTCCATTGAAGCCTATGTAAGCCATCTGGTCCCGCGGTACAGATGCAGCTGTCACTGTATCCATGCCGCGGACCGCGGGAAAGCAGGAGTTCAAAAGAAAGAAAATTGTGCACGGCGCATACGCGAGGCACGCTGATGGCATGCCGAGCACATCTGCCGGACCGAAAAAAGAAGATCTGGCGGCGACGGAGGAAAGAACCGCAGTGTCTGGACAGGTAAGTATAATCTGCTTTCCTGGCCTCATGTCTGCGGGATTCTGCATGGGGAATCCGTGCGGGTCCGAATTTCCCCATAGACATGAGGCCTTATACAGTATTTTTCTACCAAAAGCAACCACTAGGATGATCTATTGTAAATACATGTATTCATACAGTGCCTATTGGCAGATTTATAAATACATAAGCCGCGTACTCTCTCTGGTGGAGGCTGTAAGAGGGTGGAATTATATCATTTAAGAGGGATTCATTAATCACCCTTTTAAAAGTCTCACAGCTCCAGCACCACCCCTCCAGCTTTGGTTCCATATGCTTTTGCAGTGGTCACATGCAATTCCTCATTCACCTGACTGTTGCAGACAATTACTGGCCCCAAAAGTCACGTGCCATGAACGCACACATAAATGCTGTAGGCAATAATTAACTGGAATGATAGGCAGCATGTGAAAACTGCAGAAGCTTCTGAGACAGGAGTGGCATGGTCCTCAGTGGACATATGCATAAATAGAAAATATGTTCCAAAAATAGAAAAAATCTCTCCGCACTCATTGGATGTCAGGAACAAGTTACCACTATGCTAATTAGCATTATAGGTTTATTAACTCATACAGATATAGAATTCCCTATAGAAATGTGTTTCGGTACGTGCAAGTGGCTTTTTAAAACCTATATTGCTAATTAGCATAGTGGTAACTCGTTCCTGATATCCACCGAGTGCGGAGAGATTTTTTTATTTTTGGAACATATTTTTTATATAAGCACTGAATGATGATATGTAAGTGTGTGGAGAGTAAGTGGACAGAGGACATCACTGCTGCAGTATGCCAGGAATGCAGGTGTCCTGTTATACAGTGAACTCTCAGTGCACAGAGATGGCATGAGTGAATGTACAAGTGTGCAGGAAGATATAGACCTGTATGTAGACATGAGCGAGCATACTTGCTAAGGACAATTACTCGATCGAGCATTGCCCTTAGCGAGTACCTGCCCGCTCGGAAGAAAAGGTTCGGCTGCTGGCGTGGGTGAGAGGTGAGTTGCGGCAGTGAGCAGGGGGGAGAGACGGAGAGAGATCTCCCCTCCGTTCTTCCCCGCTCTCCCCCGCCGCTACCCACCCACTGCAGGCAGCTGAACCTTTTCTTCCGAGCGGGCAGGTACTCGCTAAGGGCAATGCTTGATCGAGTAATTGCCCTTAGCGAGTATGCTCGCTCATCTATACCTGTATGTGGTCCTCCAGCACCATTGAGGTTTAAAAACAAGCATTTATTAGAACATCTAGCCAAAAACATAGGATCACATCCACAGAGAAAATCAAATCAAAAATCAAATCAATCAGTGCTGGAAAACTATATAGGGATCATTCAGACAGGCTTTCTTTTGTCCCCATCCAGTAACCTTTATTATTGCAAATTATAATACTACCATAATAAAATATTAACCCTCTTTCTTCCCTACAATGCCAGAAAAACTGACACAAGTCTTAACTAGTTTGCGACATTAGTATAAAATACTTTTTTCCTATTTTCTGTAGTCTAAAGCCTAGGTGCGTCCTATAGTCAAGTGCGTCTTAGAGTCTGAAAAATGCTGTATCTGTCTACTGGCCATTTTTTAAAATCTCGGAATCCTCCTTTAACTCTGGATGTGTGAAGGAAAATGGGACTTTGGAGAAACGTTTGTCCCTTATAAAGAACGAATACAAGGAATAAGAAATCAATATGAAGCTGGACACAATTGCAAAGAAAGAAAATAAGCCCTGCAGATCTGTATAAATATATAGTAAGCAATGAATAAAAATGTTCACACTAATTAAATTAGTTAAACTAAGACCTAATGTTCAATTAGCGTATTTGGGGCCGTACAATCCGTGTTGATCCATGGACAGCACACGTTCCCATCACAGGCTTATGAGGATATACACAGTAACGATTTTTCACAAGAACCGATGGACGAAAAACTGTCCAATTTCTGTCCATTTCACAGACAGAAAATGCATGTCAATTTACAGTGCCCATGTAAATTGGACAGCACAATAGTGTTCATGTGCTGTCTGATGCAAGTTGCGCCCAAATGGCTAACTCTAAATGACGGTGACACTAACAACTTCACCTTCCTAGACCACCAGGGATGTTTCCATTAACTCTTTATTACTAAAGACCACTACGGGGCATACTACTACACACTGATGGTACTCTATTGTGTGCTACTGTGTACTGTGTATGTGGGTGATCGGTTTATGTGCTTTATAGTGGGGATACTGCTGACCATGATGGCAACTATTAATGGGAGTATTTTTACGGTAATTTAATTGGTGTAATTCTGGCAATTTCTTCACTTATATTCGAGTCAGTAATTGTGTATATCAGTTGTGTAAGGATCTATTTGTATGTGTGTGCTCTCATTTATATAATAATATAAATAACCATAAACAAAGTATCCTATAATGTAGACACTGTGCCCAAGGCAGCTCTTTTACCTCCTGTAGTTACGTAGAGATTACAGTTTTATGTAAATACAGATTTAGCAAACATGCATTTGGCATTTAATACATTATGATAACTTAACTACAATGCTATAAATTGAGGTATCACAATGTACCAGTCATGTTAATAATTGCTACATCTGTATACTGTCTGTACTTTACAGTGTTAAAGCATTGAGCAAGCATGAATAGCTTTTCTATCAGATTGGCAATATTGACATTACAATGAGCTTGGCATTGAGTCTGAGACGTTATAGAGGTACTGTGAGTACTGTAGACCTTGCTTTAAGGTCTAAAGCAAAAATATAGAAAACTTAGATACATAGACAATGCACATATTGACCTTTGCTTGGGTGGGTGACCAAATATCAACACCTCCACTGATCAGCTGTTAAACAGGGCAGTTACATGATCCCATCCCCGCTGCCTTTTCATGGCTATGACATAATGTTCATCAGTCACATTGTCTTTCTGCAGCTGAGTCCCATTTAAGTGAATGGGATTGAGCTGTACTATCAGGTACAGTTAGTGAAGAGATTGTGACCCCTTCAATCAGTTGACCAATAGCGATTCCAGAAGTAAGACATTCACTGTTCTAATATTAATCACCTATCCTAAACATGGGTCAGCAAAGTCATGGTCTTGGAAAAGCCCTTTGGCCTCAGTCACACGGGTGCACCTGTACACCGGCGTTGATGCGCCCGTGTGACTGCAGGAAGCCGGTCACATGTTCTTTCCTCCGGCGCTGCAGAGAGACGGCCGTCTTAAGGTACGTCCGTCTGCTGGTGTCAGTCACACGGGCTCATCGGCGCCGGTGTACGGATGCCGATTACACCAAAGAATTATCGTTTGAATGAGCGAATGACATCAGAGTTAGCTTGTTCGCTCATGCAGCCTGTTTATACCAACAGATACATCGCTGGCTCATTCAAATGAGAAATCATTCAGTCAATTACATTCGCTGTATAAGTGAATGAGAACAACTAATCAAGCATTTTTTTCAACTGAACGATAAGTGAATGAACTTTATGCCTACATAAAATGAATGTCAAGCAAAAATGATGCTATGATGCTAGCAATTAGCTGTTATTTTTGGGTGTAGCAATAGGTGTTCAATGTCACTATATTGCCACTACAAGTGAAATGAAGCACTGTATGAAATCTCTGAGATGTTCATGTAATGCAGAGACGTGCTTGGTGCTTTGGTAGCAGCTCAATTCTGTACATCATACATGAATTGGAAAAACACTCTAGTAGCTCAAAATTCGGACAAAGCATATTTGAAAATCAGAAAACCCCTTTAATAACACTGTAGAAATTATGTGATACTGCTAAATATGAAACAGTAACAAAGATTATGACAACAGGAGAGGCTGGTAACTTCTGAGTTGAAAACACAAAAGTAGCAAAAGGCAATGGAAATTGTCACTGCTATGGAGTATTTTGCCACAGAGCAACCAGTTCCAGACTAATCTAATAAAGCATAATATAGAATCACCTGTTTGCATGGCAATAGTATTGCTCTAGAGTAAAAGCAGTCAACACCAAAACAGTCCACATGAAACATACATAGGCTGGAAATTTTATTTGCATCCTGTGACCATTTATTCATAATAAAGAAGACTAGTAATTAATTATAGTACCAGTGTTTATGGTGGTGCAATGCACACACAGCTGTGCTACATTGTGCATCAATTATGATCCCCACACATCGCACACACAGCTCTACTACATGCATCCTGATTCACACACATAACACACACACAGCTGTGGTAAATCCATGCTGATTTCCAGACATCACCAGCTCGGCAGATTCCTGGATACAGTGATCAGCCCCTGGTCATGTGATCCCTGACTCCACCCACACAGGTGATCACATGACAGTGACATCATCACGGGTCTTGGTGGCTGCTGTCGGCTTTTCCAGTTTATGGTAATTTCTACCAAACTGCACAATGGCTCCTCCCACAGCAGTGACATCACCACAGGTCCTTCAACCCACCGAATCTCTGTGGTGGTGGTTGGTTGGTGTCTTCTGTCAGGACTACTTAGTTGCATTTGAGATTATAACGTCTAAGTTGTTTTCTCATTTTGTTATTTTTGTCCTCCCCTCCCTAGAGCCTTAACTTTGTTGTTTTTTTGTCAGTCAGGCTCTGTGTTTTATATATGTTGTAGGACCTGTGATGGCGTCACCAGGGGCGATGCAATGACATCACCAGGGGTGGAGCATGAGAAGCACCAAAACACATACATATATATAATGAACGGTCATTAGTAGTTTGATTTGATGCGTGATTCGTGAGGCCCATCATCTTATTCTTTGGGGACTATAATGAAGGTAACACAAAAGCATAAAGTTTTTGCCTACACTATTTGGGTATTTAGTTAAATTTAACCTAGAAAAAGTTTACCAGTCAAAAAATAAAATTTAATGTAGCAATGGGTGTAGAAAATGTAGCAGTAAAGCTCATGGTATTTGTCTATGGGTCTGAAAATAATGTAGTGGTACCGAAAATTATTGATGTTCTTGAACTGTGGCATTGGACAAGCATATTGAAAAATTTTTTTGAAAAGGACTAGAAATAGGCAAATTATTGACTAAATCATGAGAAATCTTACACTTGACGTATAGCTAAACAGAATATACCTATTCTAATTTGGGTATATTGTAAGGTAAGGTAAAGTCCCCTGGTGCAAGCACCAAGTCATGACTGACTATCTTGGCAGACTGCCTTCCCCAGTCATCTTTTACCCTCCATCAAGCTGGGTACTCATTTTACTGAGTCAACCTTGCCCCGGCTATCTAAACCAAGCAGAGATTGAACCTGCAACCTTCAGGTCATGGGCGGAAGCTTAGGACTGCATTTCTGTTGCCTTAGCACTCTGCACCACATGGGGCCCTTATATTGTAAGACCATAACTGAATCTATAGAAATGCCCAAATGATAACATCAATATAATCATCATCACTACCACCAAAATCATCACAATACACTTATAAAAAAATCTGTTTTAAAGGGTTATAAGGCTCTAAACTATCTAAAGATCTAAAGATTCAAGTAGTACTGGTAATTTGTAAGTGCAATTTGCAGCAGCAAAGCCAAAATCCTCACTCACTGGTTAATGTTCATATGTAGGTTTCCTTCCTAATTGGGGATATAATTAGCCAGAATTTGATTTCAGATAATTACTACTTCACACAGAGTAGTCTTACTGAGTGGGCTGTAGCAACAAAATTAATCCCTTCAATCTTAACTGCATAATTAAATATCTCTACAACCAGCCTGTAAGTTTTAAGGTATATATACTACTGAACTGGATATTTTCAGATCATACGTATGTCAGAGTTATTGCCCCTCAGTAATGTATACTAGTTTTTTGACTGGTTGTGTGAGAAGCTTTGCCAAGGTCCTCTTTGCTGAGATCCAGCCAAAGGTAAGGGGACCTTAAAAGATTTTTCTCAAAAGCCAACCCTTGTCCATATCATCCATAAAAGCATATTGACATTGGAGAGGGCCATTGCCCATTCCTAGATGCTCCCTATAAAAGCCTGAACTAGCCACTCTGTAACTTTAATGGCCACCATCTAATATCACATTTCCACAGCAGAAGTCAACCAAAATGAGTACATAAACATGACTCGCCATGGCAATAACAATTATTGCCAGAAGTAGAACCAGATATAGGCAGTTAAGCAAAACAACTTTCCTCAAGAAGAAAGGAAAATATCCAGTGTTAGCTTATCCTTAAAGAACCCTGAAACATGACTCAGGTTATCAGTCAGAATTTTCCCTTAAAGCTTTTTTATCTTTTGCAGGATCACTCTTCATAAGTCTGTTCATATAGCATATCATATAGCAGATAAGAATCCTGCTTGTACTGACAAAGAGCAACAAATCTAAAATAATGCTATCTACACATGGGTGTCTCTGGTTTGGCGGCTAACCTGAGTCATACTTTAAAACTCTATTAAGGATTGGACAATGACATACAGATAGTCACCTATAGATGCAACTGGATAGACCTTTTTTTTTTCTTCTGGGGAAAAAAAATTGTGGAATGTTCATGTCATGGATAATAATGAATGGAACAGGTTACCACAGGAGCTGGTGAGTACTCCTTCAGTGGAGGCTTTCAAGCAAAGGCTCAACAAATATCTGACTAGGATGATTTAGTGAATCCTGCACTAAGCAGGGGGTTGGACCAGATGACCCTGGAGGTCCCTTCTAACTCTACCATTCTATGATTCTATGAAGGATACCAAAGGCTCGGTGTACTCAAGAATAAAAGTTATTGTCATAAGAAGAATCTGTCAGCTCTCTGGACATGTCTGCTTTAGTGCTCTAGATATTTGTGTTCCCATGCAATAATAGTTCTGCAGTACATATTTCTAATTCCTATTTTATTCTTCCTGGCTTTTTATGGAGACATTGATGGATGTGTCCCTACACAGTCTGATACTGGTAGCAGTGATTGGACATTGTGAGAGGATTCAGGGACATCCCTCAAATAGTAACACCCACATGTCAATTTGCTCATGAATTTGAGGAATGATACAATGTAGAGTTATGAAACAATATACTACAAAATAATTTCATGACAAATACAGTAAAAAGTGCTTCCCAATATATACGTCAGGAGATCTGACAAATCCTCCTCCAGAATAGACACCAGATGAAACTATAGTGGTCCTAAGATGTTTATACAGGAACCCCAATTCTCTAGTTCTGATGTTAACTGCAGCATAAGTACAAGCTCACATATTGAACATTTAAGTTGTGTGTATTCCTAGCTAAAGTATATGCTGTGTTTGATTGTTATCAGGTAATGTATTGGTCAACACTTGTGGTTATCACACACATGTGAAAATAAATAAATAAAAGTAAGAACAGTACTAAGTTCCAGACCAACACATCACATGCATTTTAGAACAGATTTGTCACATTCATTTTGCACATGAATCCAAGTTTGCAGAATTTATTGCTGAGCTAGAAGTCGACCTGCTGGCAAATAGAGAAACAATTCATGCATAATATAAACTCTCTAGTCTAACAGAAGTGCTCATGTTTCTACGCTTGGCAGGAGATTGAATATTCTCGCTGTAGCATCATGAAAGAAGTTCTTCATCTTTGTATGTTTCCCTTAGAGGTTCAATTATTTAGTAATAAAGGAAAAAAGTTTAAAAAATGTTCTTGTTCCATCTATTTGTAAAGAATGTGTGCAGTATATATACATACATTGCCTGGGCTGGCAGTAATAGGAACAGTAAAAATACTTGTACCATGCACTCTCATATTAGATAAAAATCTAGACATCTTAAGCATTAGGTCTATTCTAAAATGAGTTAGCATATTCTTGGATTTTGATTTGCACAGAGCACTCTAGATAACTGTGCCAGAAATAAGTAGTGCCAGTAACAGGATGGCAAGACTGCCATAAGGAATAAACTGAGTGTGGGAATGAAAATGAGTTCCAGCACCATCAGTTAGTAAAATCAAGTGGTATAGTTAATGATCTATTAATTAAGCTAGCTGCTTTTTTCCCCTCTTATTGTACTGTAGATCCACTTTATGCAAACTATAGGCTCTATGGTAAAATTATGTCTACATTAGGCGATTTCAGTTAACACAAATGTTAGCTGGAAACACGTTGCACAAAATAAATTGAATACAAGCAAAAATTTGGTTCATACAGTACGTATAATGACAGAATCAAATGGGAAATGCATACTGCAATCCAGAAAAGCTTATGTTTCCTATCCTCTGTAAGTGGAAAGCACTATTATATTCTAAGCTCAGTTTAAAATATACATAAAATACCAAAATCCAATTAATTTAGGTATATCATATTGGATAATTTAGGATTAAAACTAAGAAAGCATGCAATGTAGAGAAAAATTCCAGTGTCATACAAAATGGCAATTATCCCTCTGGTTAAAATAAAATTCCATGGCTACATTCACACAGGCAAGCACAATTTCGGATCGATAAATTTGGCCCAATATTGCTCTTATCAACGTGCATGTTACCCGCAGATGTGAGGCTTTTTACATGCAAAAACGCCTTGCGTCACTTCTGTAAAATTGCGATCCAGTGGTGCTTGTTTCACAGGCGTCAGAGGATCACAAGTGTTTGCCATTGATTGCAATCAGAAACAACATATCGCATTCGCATGCACATTGTATGGCATTTGGAATGTTTGACTACTGTTCCATTGAAAACAATGGGCACTCCTTTCGTGGAACGTAAAAAAAAAGGGCATGGAGCAATTTTTTTACTCACAGCATCTCTTTGAGGGAAAAAAGTCGCTCATGTGTTTGACTCCATTCAAAAGAATGGAGTTCATTTTCTTGCTCGTGGGAATGTATTAAAATACCCAGACTCAACAATATAGATGAAATGTATCACTTATATTGTTTTACTAATTAAAACGAGATATTGAAATGTTTTCCATTTTCTAATCTGTTTTAAAATTAAGCTATACTGGGTACTGTATACCATAAGATATAACCAGGGGCGTAACTAAAGGCTCAGAGGCCCGAGTGCAGAAGTTCAGTTCAGGGGCTCCCCTGAATACAGCTGCAAAACAAATTTACATACATGAACTGGCCCCTTGGCGTAATCTTTCCAAACATGATTCATTTCCTGCACTGCATGAACATTTGTTTGTAGGCTCTTAGGGTACTCTCACACACACACTGCTTTTTACCGCTATTAGCATGGTGTCCAGAGTGCTGTGCTAACCGCAGTACAGTGCTACTATTGATTTGGGATTGGGGTTACTCAGACCTACACTCGAACGCAGTGTTTCTAATGCCACAATTTTCGAGAGCTGTCTGTTCTAGTTTTGCATTTTCCTGAGGCATCTCCTCACCCATTACAATGATGAGGTGCATTAAAAAGCATTGTCAAACGTATCATGCATTCAAACACACTGCTCGAAATTACGGTAAAAATGCCAAAATTTCAAACTGCATTTTCTGAATACATGTATGAGAGTGACCTTAGGGTGTGTTCATGTTTTTTGCTGCACTTTTGAACCACAATTAAGAAAAAAACACATACAGAAACTGCATGCGGTGTTCAAAGACCACATATACGTTTCTAAGAAACTGCATACATTACTAAAAACCACTTGCTTCTGATGTGTTTTTTTTTAGTGTGTGTAAAGTGTACAATTATATACAGTAAATACAGGAAGATGTATAACTTATACAAGCTATACATAGATAGATATGAGATAGGGCTCCTGCACACTTGCATTTTTCTTGCTAGTTTTTTTCATACAATATCGCTGGGTTTTTTTCCACTCGATTGTCAATGGGACATTCTAATGTTAAAAACGTGCAAGAAAAACGCAGGTGTGGAGGAGCCTATAGGTAGATAGATAGATAGATAGATAGATATGAGATAGATAGATAGATAGATAGATATGAGATAGATAGATAGCATTGGTCTAACAAATCCCCGCTCTGTCTCTTTGCACTTTTATGAGGATATAAAATTCTGAACTTGGATGCACAGTAACAAAAACTAAAATATATAGTCTGATAACACAGAAGTAATCTCACTTAGCGCACCTGCACACTTGCGTTTTTCTTGCGCTTTTTTTCATGCGATTGTCAATCGAACTTTGTAATGTTAAAAATGCATCAGAAGTTGTTGCTTTGCAATTTTTGTGCAACGCTTTTTTAACATTAAAAAGTCCCATTGACAATCACATAAAAAAAACGTAGAGATATCGTGTGTAAAAAACGCACAAGAAAAACGCAAGTGTGCAGGAGCCCTTAAGGTCCTTTTACACTGTCCAGTGCTTGTGAATGAGTGCTCATTAGAACACTTGTTCACCCAATCATTGTCCAGTGTACACAGGGCAGCCATCAGCTAATGAGCGAACACTTATTCGTCAGCTAATTAGCCCATTTATGCAGCCAGAAAAAATTATCTTTCTTGGGCAGAAATGCTCTAGACAGCGATACTTTATGATGATCATATGTGCAATCATTTGTCACATAAAGTCTGAATTGTTGCTGTTTAAATACAATGCAAGCAAACACTAATCTTGATGACTAGCACTCCCTTATATAACAAAAACAGCTCCAGATATTGGCTAGTGTAAAAATACCTAAAAAAACATTATTAGGGTGCCAATAAACATTAGTCAAAACTTGGTGAAAGTGATCTGAGGAGTAAAGGCCCATTTAAATGGGAGAAGTGTCGGGCCAGATACTCGTCCCTGTGTGTACTCACTCCTGTGCTGCTGCACAGGAGCAAGTATCACTGGCTCTCTCACAAAGTGGCCAGCAGGGAGGTAGGGCAGCTGGAGGAGATTTCACTCCTTGCTCTCCCCCACCCCTCTCCATTCACTTTAGAAGCAGCCGTTCAGTATTGAACCGCTACTGTTTACACTGAACGGTCATCGTTCAGGATTTTAAGCTGCATAAAATCCTGAACGATGATCGTTCAGTGTAAACAGCAACCTTTCAGTACTGAACGGCCGCTGTGTTAAGTGAATGAAGAGAGGCGGGGGAGAGTGAGGAGTGAAATCTCCAGCTGCTCTGGCTTCCTGCTGACCGCTTTGTGAGCCAGCCAGCAATACTCGCTCCTGTGCAGCGGCACGGGAGCAAGTGCACAGGAACGAGTGTCGAGTACCTATTTCATCCCCCCCCCCCCTCCATTTCTTTTTAGAAAACTGTCTTCTGTGTTTCTTTGTTTTGTTTGGGGTAGAGAAAGATAACGACTTTCCGATCTTCAATAATGTCATTGGGTATGTATCTTTACTAGACTGGCTAACTGGTTCCATCATAGTTATGGAAATCTCTTGAAGAAAGTGTTAGTCCTGCTTCTCTACGTTTTTTCCCCTGACTAAGCATTCAACATAGGCTGGTGCCATCTGCCTTTCCATTTTTGGTGCCTCCAGTCCTACAGGCTTGAGATCAAATTCTTAAAAAGTGGCCTTTCTCTACACTGGGTCCATTTGATGAAAACTTGATGAAAGTGGATGATTTCAAACAAAACAATCATTCATAAGATGAAATGCAACAATGATTGATTGTTTTAGCAACTAATAATGGTTTTCCTCTAGAAAGAAGATGATTGTCTTTGAAATATTTGTAGTTGGATGAACGTTCGTCCATCACCCATTGTCAATGAACATGTATGGCTAGTTTGAACTGCTGTAATGGTCAATACAAAATAAAATGTGTATGGCTGCATCTGTGAAACAATTGTTCATCAGTCATTCATGCAACAATTGCTCAACCATCATGTTACTTCTACCTAATGCATATGGCCAACTTTACCATGAATGCTAGGAGGGATGTTTTTCTTTATTTGTCCAGTGACCCCATATACCTATGCTATGTATCTCATCCATTAAGACTGTCTTTCTTATATAAATCGTGTAAATAAATAAGTACCCAAAACTCTAGCTGAAATCCCAACACATGTTGTTTTATCAACCATATACTTAGCAAAAAATAGACTCTAAAAAATTGCTTCAGAAAGAATGTTGCAAAAGAAAACCTGGCTTACTCATGCATAAATTGGCATACATCAGCCAGAATGCCACGAAAAGATAGAACTCTTCAAGTTTTGAATGCACTTTACAGCTGTTTAATGTGGGCACCTTTGGTGACACAGCTCATATTATGTCAGTGGTCTGATTCTGCCCAAATGCACCTCAGAATATAATTTGTTATTGAATCCACTTCAGAGGAAATGCATTGCTTTAGGTCATCTAGGTTCTGTGGCATTAGGCATTGCATCTGTGATTGTTGTCAGTAAGAGAAACAAAGTAATCTTTTAATGGATAACAAAAAGACATAATGATACAGTCAGCTTTCAAACCTACTTAGGGTTCTTCCTCAGGCCCAATGGAATAGATCCGTAGAAATATATATACATACGCATGCATATAAAAAGGCACAAACATGCTGTGATGAATTTGCACCTTGAGGGCTTAGTCACACAGGCGCATTGGCACCCGTACATGGGCGCCAATGCGCCCGTGTGACTGAGCCCTTACTGCAGGAAGAAGATGGCCATACTTCAAGACGGACGACTCCCCGCAGCGCTGAAGAAAGAACGCATGACCGGCAATGAAGCAGGTCACATGTTTTTTCTGCCGGCGCTGCAGAGAGACGTCTGTCTTGGCCGTCTTATTCCTGCAGTAACACGGGCGCCAATGCGCCCGCGTGACTAAGCCCTAAAACAATACCAGAACAGGATGAGTAGAGAACTAAATAATTAGTCCATTGATAAGGATGTGAAAGTTTTATGGTGTCTGAATTGGTGTTAGGGGGTCACCAAGGATGCGTGTTACTTCTGCTATATATTTCTTATATTCTCCAATGTTGCATTTAGTCACTTGAGATGTTGATTCCTTTCTTGAGAGTGTCAAAGATGGTTATAAACTTGTACTCCCAAATTCTTCTATGGCATTGAGATTTGAAGTTGCCTTTTAATATAGTAACTTTCATATGTTCTATGTTGGTCTATGTTCGTACCTAGAAAAATGCTCAGCCACTGATAATTCGGTCTTTCTTTCTTGAATTGTGTGAGGGTGAGACCCCATCCTCGCTTTCAGTTTTTGTTTTGTTTCTCCAACAAAAAGCCGTCCAACAGGACATTTGCTGCACATGATCAGGTATACAACATCAGGCGTAGAACATGCGAATGTCCCTGGGATCTTATAATCCTGCTGTGTATTGGGGATTTGTATCCTGTCCGCGGTCAGTACATGTGAGCAGGTCTTGCATCTCCTTACATTGCAGGGATAAGTTCCTTTTTATGTGTTGATGGACAATGCACATCTGATTATAAAGCTCCTCAACTTTGAAGGCTGCCTGTAACATAGGAGGGGAGGTTCCGGGAATGCATCTGTAAGGTGCATTAAAATGTAAAGAATTCTATCTTTACATGTAAATCTGGCTGTTGATTGTCAATTTATGCATGAATATCATCTAAACCGTTTCACCATTCTTTTTAAATCACCCTGTTTATACAGTATGAAGCACAGTAAATAGTGTAGGCAAAGGCAATAAATAAATACATACATACATAAACCTTAAGGCCTTAGTCAGACGGGCGTTTTTTCGCGCGATTTGCGCATGCGCATGCGATTCGCGCATATATAGAACCAATGGTTCGCTATGGTATTGGTCACATGTCCGCTTTTTATGCGGATATGCGATAAATTATAGGACACGACGATTCGCAGATCGCGCCTATCTGCGTCGGCGTTTTATGTGCGCACCAAAATCATTTTTTTCGACGGCCAGTCTAAGTTTCATGCGCATTTTGATGCGCACGGCGATTTTTCTCCGGTCAGACGCGCGTTTTGCTGCGACGATTAACGCGGCTAGGTGCAGATTTTTCCTGCGATTTTTCGCCCCCGGTCACGCGATTTGCGCATGCGCATCCGACATGCGATCCGCAAATCGCGCGAAAAAACGCCCGTCTGACTAAGCCCTAAGGGTGCAGTCACACAAGCAATTTTTAACTATATGTATAGGTAAGTGAAAAAAAATCCCACATCGCATGTAGAAAAAACGCACGACTTGGTCCATTGCCACCCATATGTTCCATCTTTTGCAGGTGTAAATTTTTCGAGCATGTAAAAATCTCACATATGACCGCCTCCATTGGAAAGCATTGGTTCTATGCAGATGCGATTTTAAATCGCGCCTATACATGCACTATACATGTGACTGAGCCCTAAGTGGTTGCTCTTGTGTTCTTTTCGAAATATCTCTAACAGTCTGTGATTCAGGATATATTTTTGAAAATGTTTAGAAATGCCATTGATAGTGATAAATCTTCCTTGTGCCAATAAAATTATGACGTTTTCTAATAGCCATATTAAATTCACATGTAAATCAATCTTTTTTATTAGGTCATTGCTGATCTGCATTTCCAAAAGGGGAAATTCAAAAAAATATGACCTATAGGGGTTACGAGACAATCAAAATTGAAAAAGTCTTGTGTAATAAATCCAGACCATAGCTGAATGAAGCATTGGAACAAACTCATATTCCTGTAACATCTTGTCCTTGAGATGTAAAACAATATACACTAAAGAGAGAGACTTGATGCCTCACGGATAGTGAATTTCTTTTATTGCGGTGTGCAGGCTTGCAAGATAAAGTTCTATGTGACTGGCCAGCAAGCCTCTTTTTATTCTATTTTCTTTTCTGCAGACAAAGTAGAATATTACACCATGAAGAGATAAATCATTATTTTAACTCTTGGTTAGACTTCCAAGCTCTGTGGAAATGGATTCAGTATTATCAATTAGCTTATTACTAGTTAACTTTAAAAGTTTTAAATAGTAACTGAATACTTCCACAAAAAGCAAATCATATGTAAGAATAATCATATGGAAATTTACTCATAAAAAAGTACAAGAAAAATGTTTTATTTTCCATTTGATTAAGTAAAGTGAGCTTTTAAGGCAGATAACTAGATTCCCCCAAGAGAATTTAGATTCCTTAAAAATCTCTAATGATGTTGATGTTAGCATTTTTTGATAATCATGTACAATCACAAGGAAACGTCGCTGCATATGTGCAAGGTAATTAAAGGACAGTTGTGTTAAAGTAATATAATGTAAAAAATAATGAATTACTGCAGTTCCATATTTTCAGTCTCATGTTACCCAAATGCTCACAAGGCATTACAGTACAGGTCTCAGACATGGTACCCACACTGTCATCCATTTATGGTACAGGTATGGAATACCTCTTAATGTCTTTTGGTTTTATGAAGAAAATAATCCAACGAGATTAGTCATGTGCTTTCCTAAAAATACATCTAGTAGGAACATTCACAAATTGTTTGGTTGCTTCATCAGAACTGAGTCATCTGGTTAGTCATACTTCTCTACTTGACAAAACACAACTTGGAAAATGTAACACCATATTATGTTAAAATTATGATCAAAATCCAGACTTCCAGTATATTTGTTGTTTGGAACTGCAAGTCCTTACTATAGTACAGCACAATTGTATGGTTTGTCAACAGGTTTTGTATTGTGATTTAATTCTAGTACTTTCACTAAATGACTGACAAGCTTAAGATATAACTGCTGCACCAATATCACATACCCTAACCCATATGCTTCGAGGTGCTCAAATATCTATACCTCAAAAAGGAAGAAAATGACTTTTTAATGTTGCCTATTGATAGCTTCCCTATTTACCACCAAGAATACATTCCAGGAGTCTTAAGGCTCATTTACACGGAGCGATGATCGCTCAAAAGAGATCGTTTGAGCTATAATCGTTGCGTCTAAGCGCGCGGCCATTGTGCACTTTTCGTGCACTGCTCAGTGATCGTTAAATTCAAGCCAGCCTAAAAATCATTGTGTGATCTTATCGGAACTGCACGCTGAGTTCTCCGCGGGTAGGGCTGCTAGTATTGTTTCAGCTATTTAACCCGACGGGGAACAAAGGAGCTGAATGCAGATAATAGCCCTCCGGCTATTAACAGGTTTCAGCTAAAGGCTTTATTTGCACACTAATAAGCTATTAAGTTGCTGAGTAGCTACTTAATAGTTTATGCAAAATAATCGCTCAAAGCTGTCACTCAAATTATCCTTTGAGCAATTTTTGAGCGATCACTGCTCCGTGTAAATGGGCCTTTAGAACAAGACAGTCATCTGCATACAATTTTGTTTTAGATTGTTGGTCCTCATTGGCATATGACTTGCATCAATGTGAGAAGTACTGTTGCTGCTTAAAATGGATTTCTATCCAAAATGGGAAATTGGACATATTTTAGTAAACCAGATGTTAGAAAGGCAACTAAAGGGTGACAGTTAGATTTTATTTACTTATAGAGATATTGGCTTTTTTCTGTTTTGTTGCAGTGATCATTTTTGCAAAAGTGACACTAGAAAATGTAACCATATTGTTTTACACCTTTAAATTAGTTTCTCAGATACTGATGGTAATCTGTTACATTCTTATTGATAGAACATGCTGGAAAAAGGACAATGTCTTAGGGACCTTTCACATGGAATGGAATATCTGCAACATCATTGCGGAATATGCCATCCCTGAATTCTGCACCAAAATCTGCTAACTGAGGATTGTGATATGGAATTGCTAGCAGGATTCTGCTATTTTAAATTCCACACCAATATACGCATGTGGAATATGGGGCTGAATATTCAGCAGGAGGTCATATTCGCAATGCTGTGTGAAAGGTCCCTTAAAAGGTGGCAAACAATGAGGCTGCACTTGCCCCTGTTGTCCCTTTTGTAAAAATGGATGCCACAGCAACAGGCCTTAGTCAGATGGGCATTTTTTCGCGCGATTTGCGGATCGCATGACGGATGCGCATCCGCAAATCGCGTGACCGGAGCCCGAAAATCGCCCGAAAATCTGCTTCTAGCCGCGTTTCATTAGAAACGGGCCGGAGCTGTCCAGCGCATTGCATTCAATGGAGGCGGCAATACAGCCGGCTCCATTGAAAGCAATGCGCTGCGGGCGAGTGTGGGATGAATTGTCGGGAAGGGCTTAAATATATAAGCCCTTCCCTGCAATTCATCCAGAAATGTGTTAAAATAAAAAATATATATATACTCACCTTGTCCCGGCAGCCGGAGTTTAGCGCGGCCGGCTTGCAGTGGGTGTGAAGGGGGTGTGAGTCAGACTTGCCTCTGATTGGCTCAGGGAATGATTGGCTCATTCCCTGAGCCAATCATTCCCTGAGCCAATCTGATTGGCTCAGGGAAGGGCTTATATATTTAAGCCCTTCCCGACAATTAATCCTGCGCTCGCCTGCAGCCCATTGCTTTCAATGGAGCCGGCTGTATTACCGGCTCCATTGAATTCAATGGGCAAACATCGTTCTTCTCTGCCACAGCTGTTACAGCTGTGGCAGAGAAGAATGATTTGTCTTCTATATGTTCTCAATGGGGTCGGTGCTGCTGCCGCCGGCCCCATTGAGCGCATATAGAGAAGAGAACAGGAATCGCAGATCGCAGATAGGTGCGATCTGCGATTTCTGTTCTATAATTCATCGGATGAGCGCATAAAAAGCGCTCATGTGTCTGATACCATTGCAAAGCAATGGTTTTAAAAAATCGCCGGACGCATGCGCATGTGCAAATCGGGCGAAAAAACGCCCGTCTGACTAAGGGTGCCTACCCACTTGCGATTTTTTTTCCTGTGATGTTTTGCGGTTTTTCTCAAGAGCAATCAGTATAGAATGTGTTCTTGTGCATCTGGGTTTTTTTTCCGTTTCGTGGGTTTTTTTCACATAGGAACTGTCAGTTGCATATGTCTCCCTATTTTTCTCTTAATGCACCCATGATTGTCAATGGAGGGCTGCAAAAAACGCGCGAAAACGCCGCGTTTTTCACGCGTGAAAATTGGCAACGCAAGTGGGTAGGCACCCTAAGGCCTTAGTCAGACGGGCGTTTTTTCGTGCGATTTGCGCATGTGCATGCGATTTGCGCATATATAGAACCAATGGTTCGCTATGGTATCGGTCACATGTCCGCTTTTTATGCGGATATGCGAAAAATTATAGGACACGACGATTCGCAGATCGCGCCTATCTGCGTTCTGCGTTTTATGTGCGCACCAAAATCATTTTTTTCGCCGGTCAGTCGAAGTTTCATGCGCATTTTGATGCGCACGGCGATTTTTCTCCGGTCAGACGGGCGTTTTGCTGCGACGATTAACGCGGCTAGGTGCAGATTTTTCCCGCGATTTTTTGCCGCCGGTCACGCGATTTGCGCATGCGCATGCGACATGCGATGCGCAAATCGCGCAAAAAACGCCCGTCTGACTAAGGCCTAAGGCCACATAGAAAAATGCCATTATTTTTATAAATGGCTAAAAGTTAGGCTGCTTTGACAAAATCGAAAACACGATTTTTCACAATGCCACAGTGCTACAATCCTAGGTATGTGAAGCCCATGCTTTCCAATGGCTTCTTTCACACAAGCAATGTTTTGTAGGCTGCTACATTGTGATTTGCTATGTTTTGTAGCCCATGTTTCCCCTTCCTTTGTGTTGCATTGCATTGCATGAAAACGCAGTTTTCGTGTGGTATGATGCAACTTTTACAATAGGAAGTCCTACTGTTTGAGCCCTAAAATAACCCCAAGCTACATAAAAAACACAATACATCACCTAACAGGCACTGTCCGCTCTGCCGCATGTATCCTTCTGAAGCTGCAGCACAATTGTCTGTAGTTTTCAGCAAGTACTTCCTGGTTTTGAGGTTCAAAAACCCCGCCTCTAGGAAGTGCTGGCTCTGATTGATTCTCAAGCGCTGCCGCTCAGCCAATCACTACAGCACTCGATGAATGGCATTGAATGGCTGTGATTGGTTCATCGAGCACTGCACTGATTGGCTGAGCCACGTCACTCAAGAACCAATCAGAGCAGCACTTCCTGGAGGCAGGGTTTTTGAAACCCCTGACCAGGAAGCGCCTGTTAGGTGACGTATTGGTGTGTTTTTTGTTTTTTTTTAAGGCAGCTAGGGCTTATTTTGGGGAGACGGCTTATGTTTCAAGCCCCACCCAACCCCCCGTGTGACTTAGTAGCGACACAAGATTGCGATATTGATCGCAGCGATATCACACAGAACACAGCTGCAATATCGCTGCAATTTTCTCACAGTGATATTGCTGTTGCCTTCGTGTGAAAGAGGCCTTAAACTTTTCCTACTGCTTTTACTGCTGCATTAATAATATCTGGCCTTGCTCTGTAATGAAATCCACAAATGTTAGGGTGACTTATGATAAAAGCTTCCTATTTACATTGCAGTTAGTATTTTCTTCTTCAGGATAAAACAGTTAAAATCCATGACTCATTAGAATACTTATAGAGATTATAAGGCATTTTGGCGGGAAATGAAATATTAAATCAAAAGTCGATTCTTACCTACATTTCCCGTTGTGAGATAGGAATTTTGAAAATCCATCATTCCCATTCCAACAATGTGTATAAAATCTTCAATGACCTGCATCAGTTCTATGGAGCCTGGGTAAATCTAGAATTAAAGATTACAGTAGCAGTAGCAGACAATAGGTTACATAAGTCAGACCAACATGACTTAGCTGCACAATGCCCAGCAGAACATTCAGTATAGGGTTGTTAGCAGACGACATTAGACCCATGCATTTGAAAATATACTATACTTGGGCATTGCAAATCATGGTCATTTATGATAAATGATGTATGGATCATTTAAACCAGGCTCATTCATTTACAACCCATACGTGTTCTCACAGGAGCAGCTGCAATATTGCAGTTTAGTAAGAAATTGGATGCTGCCATACATCCGCTCCATATATAAACCCTAATTACTGGTTTGTTGCATTGACAATTAATTTGAAAAGGATGTGCTAGCCTCTGCAGCTGCACTTCACAGAATGTCATCCATATCTTCCTTCGAGAAGCTAACATTTCGAGAATAGAAGAGGCTACACAGCAAATACTAAGGCGGTAAACATACATTGCAGTGATAACACTTGTATCTTTTAGTACAGAGTCACACAAATACGAAAAAGTAGAAAGTACAGTGCTGTTAACAGGCTTTTTCCTTGCTCTAGTACTGCAAAATAATTGTACTGGGATCAACAAAGCAACCATTTCTATGGCACTACGCATACTTGTTTCCATGACAACTCAGGATGCCTTGCAGCTGACTCATACGCTTAGACAACAGCTTTATACCTTTGTTTAGTACTTTTCACTGATTAGCCATCGATGCTCATTTCTTACATTGCTTTCAAATATAGCTGTCAAATTAATGTTTAACATTAAGAAAATCTCCCCAAAATCCAAACTATTAGCTTATGGTAATTTTAGTAGTTTCAGTATTTCAATGTTATGGAGTCATGAATCACACGGGCATATTCACAGCTTTTATGACACCATACACCCTTCAAGAGACGTGATGGTAATAATATAAATGAAGAAATATTTCAAACATATTGAACAAATCTTTGGAGAAACAGCTGCTTAATGGCCACCTAAGTGAATAGGCTTTGGTGCAGCAAACAAATAAGTACTTTGTAGTAGCATTAATTATCAAATCTATAGAAAGATTATAGAGAAGTCCCAACTTTGGAGTCATTTTAATATGTGGTTTGAATTGTGAATAGTTCAAATCTATTCCTTGTATGAATCTAATTGTTCTTCTATAAGCAGATAATAGAAAAGAGCAGCTGAGGGACATCAAAATCCCTTTTGCTGCTCTTCCAGCATAATCACAAGAGTGCGGTCACCATGAATGAAGAGGGTCAGGAGCGCTATCTTTTCTCCTGAGGGAGAGCACCTAGAAGGTGAGTGAGTGAGGAGACTTATAAGGCCAGTTATGCTCCTCTGGGTAATATGCATTTAAGGGAGATGGAACAATACCTCTGCAGCGCCACCGATTGGAAGGCAGCTTCCTGCAAGTCAATGTTAGACTCTTTATACAAGCCTTGTAACAATGACTGGGAAAATTCAATTACCAGTCATTGCTACAAGGCTTGTATAAAGAGTCTAACATTGACTTGCAGGAAAGCTGCCTTACAAGAGGTGGCGTTGCAGAGGTATTGTTCCATCTCCCTTATTTGCATGAGTAATAGATGTGGTGGATATATTGGCCCATCTCGTCTTTTCATTTATCCAATAACAGCTTTAATCTTTAGACCGCATTGGAGGAAGGTTCAACTAAAACTACAGTATCTCACTTGTAATTGGAGTTATTTCCGAATTAGACACAGGAGTATCTGAAGCAATTGCTCGCAGCACAGTTTCCTTGTATCTTTACAAAAGGGGTTTTATTGTAATGCAAATTATATATTTGTCTGTGATATGATTTTGGCCTAATTTAATCTATTTTGCTATTAAAATATGCTAAACTTTAATGGGATCTTCCCATTAGGTCAATCTCTATATGCCATATGGATTTTTATAAAGGGATGTTTTCACTTGGGACACCTCCTCCTCGAAAAGGGATTCTGACAGATTCACCACAGCCATTCTGTCTAAGACATTGAACCAATTTTCTTAAATTGAATGTGTTATTGGAAAAGGATCAATTTTTTTAAGTCTTTATATTGAAGATATTTTTTTGGGTAATTTGTTTTCTTAATTTTCAATGTCACAATATATCTTAAAAAATACATAAACCTTGCATTTTTCATTCTGGACACTAAGCCTAAACATAGTCTGATACTTCCTGTTCTGTACAGAAGCCTCATAGACCAAAGATGCATCAGCTTGAAAGGGATTGAAGGGGACTCATTGACTTTCATGAGTTGAATGAGGAAAAAAGGAGAAGATGAGCACTGCTGTAGAAAGCTCACAGGCTGGAAATCCTGATTGACATGAAGTATATGCTTTAATGAACTGAGCTGGACCGACTCTTTCATCAGGCCACATGATAAAATAGCAGGTCCAGCTCAGAAATATGTAGTCTTTTAAAACATATGCTTCGTGCCAATCAAGATTTCCAGCCTGTGAGTTTTCCACAACAGCGCCAATCTTTCTCTTTTTTTACCTGTTCTACACATTGTTGACAAACCTGTCGTTAGGAATCTGCTAGGAAGAGGGCTGTAGATGCTAATTCTCGGTGTATTGCACTGTCAGCAGCCAGGTGAGAGGTTTCTCATTAACTGACCCTGCTTATCTCCTATGTCGTATGATACCTGCATCATGGAAGCATTTGTATTGGAAGTATTTGTTCTTTTTGAAGTTATTGATTTCCATGGGAGAGTGTTCTAAGTATGCTCTGTTAGAGGTCACTGTGCAGGAAGAGGAAGGAGGTGAGCTGTGACTATCACTAATTGTGAATGGTGGATTCTATGCTATTTTTACATAGGTGTTACCTTTCATTGTAATCCTGCCTGTGATGATAATGAGATAACTACTGAAAAGCGATCTCTAAGGCACAGGAAGTGTCAGACTTATTAGGCTTTGTGTGCAGAGTAAAAACTGCAGGGTTTTAGGATTTGTTTAAGATATACACAGTGACCTGGAAAATTAGAAAAAAAGTCACTACTAATTAAAAAATCTATAGTTAAATAGGTTATCCCAAAATCTGAAGATATCCCTTATCCATAGGATAGATGATAGCTCTATGATCTGTTGGGGTCTCACTTCTGAGATCCCACTGATCCTGAGGATAGGGGTCCCATGTCCCCCTCTTCCTATCACTGTGGGATTACTTTACCTACTTGCAGTGATATCAGACTAAATGGAGTGTTGGCCATGCATGTGTGGCTGCCACTCCATTTATTTCAACAAGGCTGATGGATTCTGCCAAGCGCTTGCACAGTCCCATTGAAAGTTAAAGGAGCAGCAGTACATATGCACAACTGCAGCTCCATTCAATCTCCTCCTCACTGCGGGGGTGCAGTAAGCCCTCAGAAAGGAGCATGGGAGTATACAAGACCTTCATTCTCAAGATTGGTGGGATTCTCAGCAGTTAGACCCCTACCGATCATAAAGTTATCCCCTATCCAATGTATGGGGAGCTTTAGATTTTGGGAAAACCCTTTTAACATAAAAATGTGATTTAAACTATTGATCATTGCCGGATGACATGCTCCCTTTAATGCATTATGTATAGCCATCATTAAAAAATCTAGGAAAATGTAATCGTTCTTGATTTTTTTTTCCAGAATAGTATGGGTCATGTATGAAGCTTTGAAACAGGATGCCATAAGGGCATTTTTGAGCCATGTACGATACGGAGGCTTTCCTAATAATCATGTTTTAGCAGACTTGAAGCAATCATATTTTACATTGCTTTGAGGAGCGTTTTTCTAAACTTTAGTGAAAGTGGTCATCCACAGTGCTGATACCCCACTCCAAAATTCTCATATAGCTTGCCTCAAAGTTCAATGTCTTATCCAGCATAACATGCAGAATTTGAAGCTGAGCAGTCAAATTTCTCCACTTACTCTGCTCATTTAATATCAATTACTTGAATCTCAGACAGTGAAAGCTGATAGTAGATAGAAATTTTGGTTCTAAAGAAGTATCACTACTGTCAAGGTATTTTATGACTGGAGTACAAAAATAATAGGCATTAACTTTCTATAATGATGTGAACCCCCGCTTTCTCTGAACAGAATTCTTTATCCAGCCATAGCGGTGTACATATGGGTGTGACTGTTCCTGCTGCTCAGCTCTATTCACTTAAATGGACTGAACTGCAAAGCCACACTTAGACAGTACATATATAAATAATATAAAAAATAAATAATGGAGGGCCCTCTTCATTATGTTGATCAGTGGGGGTCTTGGAGGCAGGACACCTATTGATCATATATTGAAGGCATGTATTAAGAACAGTTCATCATTTAAATGCCCTGGACAAATATTTATCCCTCAAATTACAGCTATATGCATATTATTATGTCCATGATTATCAGCATGTTGTGTGAATGAGGAATCATGAAAACCACATATACATATGAATTCCAGCTATTTGCAACTTTTCTACTTCATCCCACTACTCTTATACAATTTGGAACAAATGAAAAGAAGGTCTGAAATAATTCAAGTCAATTAAATCATTCTACTTGTCTTACCTGTTGTGCATCCTCCCACTTTTCTTTGTTCTCTTCATCCAGGAGGTTGCTAACTATTTGAAAGAAGTTCTGGAAAAAATATATGTCATTATGCAAAAAAGATTATATACATTCAAGCTAAATATAAGTAACACATTTTATAGAAATATCTACATAATATATAATACTTACAAACCACTCAGCAGAGTGTATAGAAAATCGCGGACATCTTTTATAACATATATCTTGTTATATTTACATTTGTCTTCTGAGGATTAAAATGTATGTTTGCTATGGTTTAATATCTATTTTTATATGAATACAAACAGTTGTGACAACAGTGGGAGCAGTACATCACTAGTGTCACTTATACAGAATCTAATTATATTATTGCAGAATCTGAAGCATTACTACAAGAAGAAGAAACCCTATAAAACGTGTTTAGTTTTCTATACTTGTATAATAATAATGAGTAGATGTTAGAGATGAGCGAGCACCAAAATGCTCGGGTGCTCGTTACTCGAGTCGATCTTTAAGTGATGCTCGAGAGTTCGTTTCGAGTAACGAACCCCATTGAAGTCAATGGGCGACTCGAGCATTTTTGTATATCGCCGATGCTCGCTAAGGTTTTCATTTGTGAAAACCTGGGAAATTCAAGAAAGTGATGGGAACGACACAGAAACGGATAGGGCAGGCGAGGGGCTACATGTTGGGCTGCATCTCAAGTTCCCAGGTCCGACTATTAAGCCACAATAGTGGCAAGAGTGAGACCCCCCCCCCCCCCCCTGTAAGCATAAAGATCGTTCTTCTCTGCCACAGCTGTAACAGCTGTGGCAGAGAAGAACGATGTTAGCCCATTGAATTCAATGGAGCCGGCAATACAGCTGGCTCCATTGAAAGCAATGGCCTGCCGGCGATCGCGGAATGAATTGTCGGGAAGGGGTTAAATATATAAGCCCTTCCCTGCAATTCATCCAGAAATGTGTAAAAATAAAAAATATATATATATACTCACCTGGTCCCGGCATGAATGGGTGTGTGACTGCTGCCTCTGATTGGCTCAGCGGGACCAATCAGATGAGAGGCAGCAGTCACACACCCATTCATAAATTCATGAATGGGTGTGTGAGTGGAATCTGCCTCTGATTGGTCCGGCTGTGCCAATTAGAGGCAGCTCATTCAGCAGGCGAGGATTTTAAATCCCCGGCTGCTGAATACTACTCACAGCTGTTCAGAGCAGTTCAGGAGGACTGCCGCTGGCCGCGCTGAACTCCGTCTGCCGGGACCAGGTGAGTATATATATATATATTTTTTTTTTACACATTTCTGGATGAATTGCAGGGAAGGGCTTATATATTTAACCTCTTCCCGACAATTCATCCCGCGATCGCCGGCAGCCCATTGCTTTTAATGGAGCCGGCTGTATTGCCGGCTGTATTGCCGGCTCCATTGAATTCAATGGGCAAACATCGTTCTGCCGGGACAAGGTGAGTATATATATATATATTTTTTTTACACATTTCTGGATGAATTGCAGGGAAGGGCTTATATATTTAAGCCCTTCCCGACAATTCATCCCGCACTCGCCGGCAGGCCATTGCTTTCAATGGAGCTGGCTGTATTGCCGGCTCCATTGAATTCAATGGTCAGTGCTCGTTTAATCGAGACGAGTACCGCGTGGTGCTCGTTTCGAGTAACGAGCATCTCGAGCACCCTAATACTCGAACGAGCATCAAGCTCGGACGAGTATGCTCGCTCATCTCTAGTAGATGTATAAGACACATACAAGCCAAGACAGTTCCAGCTCTGCTTTAGGGCTTAGTCCGTGTTGAAGTACGGCCGTCTTCTTCCTGCAGTAAGGGCTCAGTCACACGGGCGCATCGGCACCCATGTGACTAAGCCCTTAACATTTTCATTACACATTCATATTTCTTATATTGATCAAGTACACTGAACTTGCAAACATGTGGATCTATTACTGTCTTAATATGTAGTAGAACCGAATCTGCCATCATGTGTCTTTGTTGCGTTGTACTAACTTGTTAACATAACTGTGTAGCTTTACCTGCAATTATTCCTAGGTTTCACTACTTCTCTTTTCTAACCTTAACAGTCATTACAAATTACCGTATATACTCGAGTATATACCACAAAAAAACTGGTAAAACTTATTGACTCGAGTATAAGCCAAGCTATACTGGAGTATATACTGGGTAAAAAAAAAGACTCCATATGCACCTCCCAGTCGGCGTCTGTGTCCCTGGCGGTGGTGACAGAAAGCTGCTTTAATTTCTGTGTTCCCGGCGTCGGTGCGGCAAGCTGCTTGAATTCTCCCCGCTGTCATACCCCGCCATCTTCTCTGCTCGGCTCTTTCATCCTTCGCCTTAAGCAGCTTTAGAATTCTCCCCACCATCATCCCCCGCCGTCCTCTCTGCTTGTCTTTCAAACCCCCCGCCGTCAGCGCTGTGTAAGTAAGTGCTGTGATTGGATTGAGCCCCGGCCAATCACAGCCGATGTTTGATCATTCACAGCCAATCACAGCCTGATGGCGGGGGATGAGAGAGCCTAGCAGAGAGGATGGCAGGGGATGACAGCGGCGAGAATTCAAGCAGCTTGCTGCACCACCTCCTGGAACACAGAAATTGAAGTAGCTTTCCGCACCGCCGCCGGGGACACAGACACTGACTGGGAGGTGAGTATGGAGGGTTTTTTTTGTTTAAAACTCTTCCCTGACTCGAGTATAAGCCAATAGGGGCTTTTTACCACAAAAAAATGTGCTGAAAAACTCATCTTATACTCGAGTATATACGGTATATGAAATCAAAATATTAGTTGAGTAAATTGACCTGGGTAATCTGCAAGTTATTGTGAAGGCACCACATTTTAAACAGAAGCTGGCCTGGTTGTTATTACAGAGGAAGCCATACCTGTGTATTCATTTACCCTGTAATCATTGCAGAAGAAATGTGTTACACGGGGGTCAATCAAATAGATCGCTAACCATATAATGTATTAATAGACCATTTTCTCAGAGCAATATCTGCTCTTATGTAATAATGGCTTTCTGTTCTGGTTCATAAAAGGGAACCCCTCTATAATGTCCATATACTTTAATATGGCATCAAGATCTTTCTGTCTCTACACTTAGAACCATATTTTCAGAAACTGTAAACTAGAATGAACTTTTTATTTTTGCTTGTGAGTGCTTGTACCCATGAGTCTAAAAATATGATGCAAGCTGATCCCTACTGCAGAAATTTGAATACTAGAAACAAATAGAAAATGTTCTCTTTTATTGCAATATTAATTTTAAGCGCTATTGCACTGTCAGCAAATAAATCACTAAATACTTTTTAGACCTAATTTGGAGGGCTGCTAGAATGTATAGGATGAAGACCTGTTGACATTTGGCCCATATTATAAATGTAATGAGACTGAAGGATAAACGCTTCATTTACTGGCTAATATAATGTCACCTGAAGTGTGCTGATAAGGAATGACAATTTAGTACATTGTATTAAATGACTTAACGATGTGCTAACACAAGAAGTGCACATGAATCTAAATGTTGGCATTATGTGAACTTTTTTGTTCAGCACGATAGCACAAGACCTTGCATTTTAGTATTCCCTTCAGAAACACATTCTTTTCAATAGTAGAATGCAATCTTTTGTTTCATCGTGCATTTAGATTACTATTCCCTCGATAACGCCTTTAACATTTTTGTACACGTGGAATACTGAAATTCCATAGAACCACAAAGCATCTGTTTCAAGCTGAGTAAGATATTCTTAAAGGTCTCACAGCAGCTGCTTATTAAGAGGGAAGATTGAATAACATTCAAATATGCACATAGAGATCTGGCTTTGCATACTATAGTATGAGGGATAATTGACATTATTGACAAAGTCATTTGTGATGGCAAGTAAGGCATTTCCATACCTTTCAGGTGGGTTATGTAAAAGCTATGGCAATATGTCTGATTTTGAATCTGGGACAATAGAATAGTGTAGATGACCATACAGTTGTCCTGCAACAGCCATTTAAGGTGAAATGGGATATTATAGAGTACCCATTCAAATGACAATGTAACCCAATAATACATGGTGGTGATGACTTACATAGTAACATAGTATGTAAGGCTGAATGAAGACAATGTCCATCTAGTCCAGCCTGTCTATCCTACTGTGTGGATCCAGAGGAAGGCAAAAAAACCCAAGGCCAGAAGCCAATTAGCCCTTTTGGGGAAAAAATTCCTTCCCGACTCCCTAATGGCAATCAGATTGTTCCCTGGATCAACCCCTAATAGTTCCTACCTTCCTATATACCCGGATTGACACTTAACCTAAGATTTATATCCTGTAATATCCTTCTTCTCCAGAAAGACATCAAGTCCCCTTTTAAACTCCTCTATGGATTTTGCCATCACCACTTCCTCCGGTAGAGAGTTCCACAGTCTAACTGCTCTTACAGTAAAGAATACCCTTCTATGTTGGTCCAGAATGACTCTTCTCTCCAGCTAATAGAACAGAGATCTGGGCAGAGGACTCCCATCTAATATGTGCATATTACCTAATGGAGCAGACATCTGTATAAGGATGCACATTTTTCTAAATAGTTTTTTTCATGAATGTTCAGTCAAATCAGTTCAAAGAGACTTTTATGATGTCATGACTTGATAGGCAATAATTTATGAACAATGTCAAAGAGCTATTGCAACTAATGAAACTGTACAGTGGTATTCCAGGTATAGATGAAACAGAAACTGGAATGATGGAATGGGTTTTGGTGTCATTATATATGGTTTTGTCAATTATAGGTAATCAACTACATTATTTAAAAAAATGAGTAGCGAAGAAAAAAAAACATGGCACAAAACAACATATTTTGCTATTTGTCAAGACAGAAATGATTGTTTCATATCTTACCTGCACTCCATCAGATGCAGGGATGTAGCTCGCTCTTTTGAAAGTGTCTGTGACATTTCGAAGGATTTCCACTGAGATCAGAAGATCCCCGGCATAAAAATGCTTCCTCTGAGTTAAATCAAGCAGTGTTTTAGTCACCTGAGACATTCCTTCCCCTGCCAGCATTCTTTGTCCCTTGGCAAGGTGTTCTTTAATCTGTTTGGATCAAATAGATGGCATATATTTAAAATATGACACTTGCAAGATTGAATGTTAAAACCAGTACATAACATACAATATTAGGCTTGCTCTATCTGTCTTATTTCTATAAGTCTTTAAAAAACAGCTGCTGGGCGCAACCATATATTTTTGTGTATTATTATCAAAAATGGTCTTTTTTCTTGAGGGACTCTTCCAATAATAATGTATAGGGCTACAGTGAAAATTGGATTGCCCATACTTGCCCTACATGAGTGAGCAGCCTATATTCTTAGAAACAAACTTCAGACACAGGAGTCAGAATATAATAACTGGAGTCTACAGTGCATTGACAAAATACAAGCTGCTATAAATCACAGTCTTCATGGTCTACAAGGCAGTCGTTTAGAAATTTAACCAAACCCTGCAGATGAGATTTCTTTCACTTTTAAAAAATACTGTAAATGATGATATCATACCAGTATATTAGAGAATGGATATTTAAGCAATTCTCTAATATGATCTTTATTCTTAACTAACTTGTGACTTTATGCAAAAATTGAAAATTTGGCAATATTTACTTTTATGTTGCTATTTGACATGTTATCTACTTTCCTTTACTAGTCTACTACTGAAGACTCTACTGACTATAATAACACACACTGCTCATCAAAACTATTGGTAGTACAGGTAAACCAAAGGGTAAATCCATTTCAAGATTAGATTGCCAAACTGGAAGCATATAGAGACCCACCTGCAAAAAGAAAGTATTCAGATAATATTATATAAGGCAATTGATACCTAATATACTCTTCTAATGAAGTGGTACAACATTTCAAAATTGATGTGCAAATTGCTTTGATTGAGTGTTAAATGAAAATGTGTATTTAGAAAAATTACTTAATTCAATGCTGTTTTTAACCGGTCATTATTCCATGAATTTAAATGACTATTTTGCAATCATTCTCTGCCACTGTATAAAACACAGTTTAAAAAGCAAAACTGTACTGTACTATGAAGTCCGACAAAATTATAAAGATAGTGTAAAACCATAATTTGTGGTAATTAAAGTAAAGCTATAGTTTTGAGTTGTAAGACAAGTGCTCCATGTCAAAACTTGGTCTTCTGTGAGTCATGATGAAATCATGACATTGTTGAGACTAATGAAAAGCTCAATGCTTCCCTATAAAGATTTGACAGAATACCAAGTTAAAATTCTAGTGATCGAGAAATGATTTTCATGACTTTTTTACTCCATAGGGAACCACTAAATTTGTGAGCAAATTGCTGTTCTGACAACATTTCAAAGTGGCTTGAAGGCAGTTCATGTCACTATAGCCTATATTAAAGGGGTTGTCCCGCGCCGAAACGGGTTTTTTTTTTTTTCAACCCCCCCCCCGTTCGGCGCGAGACAACCCCGATGCAGGGAGGTAAAGAAAGCTCACCGGAGCGCTTACCTTAATCCCCGCGCTCCGGTGACTTCTCTACTCACCGCTGAAGATGGCCTCTTCCTCCGTGGACCGCAGCTCTTCTGTGCGGTCCACTGCCGATTCCAGCCTCCTGATTGGCTGGAATCGGCACGTGACGGGGCGGAGCTACACGGAGCTACACGGAGCCCCATAGAAGACTGCAGAAGACCCGGACTGCGCAAGCGCGGCTAATTTGGCCATCGGAGGCCAAAAATTAGTCGGCTCCATGGAGACGAGGACGCCAGCAACGGAGCAGGTAAGTATAAAACTTTTTATAACTTCTGTATGGCTCATAATTAATGCACAATGTACATTACAAAGTGCATTATTATGGCCATACAGAAGTGTATAGACCCACTTGCTTTCATGGGACATCTCCTTTAACAAACTACAAAAATAGCAATGGTGAAATTTTTTATTAGGACGTCTTCCTTTACAAGTAAAGTCAATTGAATAAAAACAAATATTCCAGGAAAATTAGGGGGCAGCGTGGCTCACCGCTGTTAGTGATGGATGCCTGAGCCTACAGTTCCATCAAACCAGTGTGCCTAACCTTCTATTCCTACAACACTAAATGCAGCTGATTATGGGAAGCTTAAAGAAAGATCTGAGGACCCTTTTGGCACCCCAGGAATCACCAAGAACCAAGAGCTAGCTTGCAGAAATACCTTAAGAAGAGCTTCTTCCTGGGAGCAGTTCCCAGAGGAGATAGAGAACCAGACCTGGATAATGTAGCTGATGATATGCAAGACACCATAACAATGGTAATTTCCAAAGACTTCCTTTACATATCACTCATGCAAGCTTTTAAACCTATAATGTTGGAGCTTGATGATATAAAATCAGAATTTATGCAGATAGGACATAGAGTAGAAGGACTTGAAAACACATGTAAAGAGCTTGCTAACCACTCTAAAGCCCCTGCATCACAAGCCACTTTACATGAAGAATACACTACCGTTCAAAAGTTTGGGGTCACCCAAACAATTTTGTGTTTTCCATGAAAAGTCACACTTATTCACCACCATGCGTTGTGAAATGAATAGAAAATAGAGTCAAGACATTGACAAGGTTAGAAATAATGATTTGTATTTGAAATAACATTGTTTTTACATCAAACTTTGCTTTCGTCAAAGAATCCTCCTTTTGCAGCAATTACAGAATTGCACACCTTTGACATTCTAGCTGTTAATTTGTTGAGGTAAGCTTGTGAAATTGCACCCCACGCTTCTAGAAGCATCTCCCACAAGTTGGATTGGTTGGATGGGCACTTCTGGCGTACCGTACGGTCAAGCTGCTCCCACAACAGCTCAATGGGGTTCAGATCTGGTGACTGCGCTGGCCACTCCATTACCGATAGAATACCAGCTGCCTGCTTCTGCTGTAAATAGTTCTTGCACAATTTGGAGGTGTGTTTAGGGTCATTGTCCTGTTGTAGGATGAAATTGGTTCCAATCAAGCGCTGTCCACTGGGTATGGCATGGCGTTGCAAAATGGAGTGATAGCCTTCCTTATTCAGAATCCCTTTTACCCTGTACAAATCTCCCACCTTACCAGCACCAAAGCAACCCCAGACCATCACATTACCTCCACCATGCTTAACAGATGGCGTCAGGCATTCTTCCAGCATCTTTTCATTTGTTCTGCGTCTCACAAACGTTCTTCTTTGTGATCCAAACACCTCAAACTTGGATTCATCCGTCCACAACACTTTTTTCCAGTCTTCCTCTGTCCAATGTCTGTGTTCTTTTGCCCATCTTAATCTTTTTCTTTTATTGGCCAGTCTCAGATATGGCTTTTTCTTTGCCACTCTGCCCTAAAGCCCAAAATCCCGCAGCCGCCTCTTCACTGTAGATGTTGACACTGGTGTTTTGCGGGTACTATTTAATGAAGATGCCAGTTGGGTACCTGTGAGGCGTCTGTTTCTCAAACTAGAGACTCTAATGTGCTTATCTTCTTGCTTAGTTGTGCAACGCGGCCTCCCACTTCTTTTTCTACTCTGGTTAGAGCCTGTTTGTGCTGTCCTCTGAAGGGAGTAGTACACACCGTTGTAGGAAATCTTCAATTTCTTAGCAATTTCTCGCATGGAATAGCCTTCATTTCTAAGAACAAGAATAGACTGTCAAGTTTCAGATGAAAGTTCTCTTTTTCTGGCCATTTTGAGCGTTTAATTGACCCCACAAATGTGATGCTCCAGAAACTCAATCTGCTCACAGGAAGGTCAGTTTTGTAGCTTCTGTAACGAGCTAGACCGTTTTCAGATGTGTGAACATGATTGCACAAGGAATTGTGAGAGGAGAGCGCCAAGCTATATAGCGAGCATAAACAAACAAACGAACGTGGTGAGAAGAATATTGTTACTCACCGGGTGCTAAGGTGAGACTAGGTATTCAACTTAGATCTCACCAGCACCGAAATCCTGGAAGGCATGAAAAGCTTTTTCCTTTATCCGTAGAGAGCCGCACAGCATGGGTTACGAGTCATCACAAAAATTGTTCGGAGCCCGTTACAAATCGTTCAAGGAAGGAAAAGAAAAAACAAGCCTTGCGCTCACGGGAAAAAGCAGGAACGGAAGTAAATTGATTGCTTTAGCTTAATCAATTTTATTACATATATATTCTAACCAACAATCTGAGCTAAGATTGTTGGTTAGAATATATATGTAATAAAATTGATTAAGCTAAAGCAATCAATTTACTTCCGTTCCTGCTTTTTCCCGTGAGCGCAAGGCTTGTTTTTTCTTTTCCTTCCTTGAATGATTGCACAAGGGTTTTCTAATCATCAATTAGCCTTCTGAGCCAATGAGCAAACACATTGTACCATTAGAACACTGGAGTGATAGTTGCTGGAAATGGGCCTCTATTCACCTTTGTAGATTTTGCACAAAAAACCAGGCATTTGCAGCTAGAATAGTCATTTACCACATTAGCAATGTATAGAGTGCATTTGTTTAAAGTTAGGACTAGTTTAAAGTTATCTTCATTGAAAAGTACAGTGCTTTTCCTTCAAAAATAAGGACATTTCAATGTGACCCCAAACTTTTGAACGGTAGTGTATATCAATAGGGCTCTCATTTTATTAAAAGACCAAGAAAATAGGAGTTGCAGGAAAAAGAATATGCATATCAAAGGTCTTCCAAGCAAATGAAGCTCTCACTAAAGTGGCATTGGAAGTTTTTATAGATGTCCTAGGCTATGACAGAGCTTCTAAAATTTTATATAAAATACTTATAAAAATCTATAGCTATAGCCCTGGTTGTTGTTCCCACTAAGGATGCCGCAAGGTGAAACATGTTAGGGTGGCTATAGATTGGATTTAAGTAGGGTTTTGGTGGTGCTGACTTATTAATCTCTACATAGGCTTTTGGAAGTTGGCCAACCAGGCCTATGTTTTAGTGTGTTTATCAACAATTACACACATGATACTAACTGATGACTGCTGGTCACATTTCATTTGCTACCACCATTTGCCCCTTTATTTTGAATATTATTCAATGTTGTCTTTGTCTTTTTGAATAATAAAGTATTTAGAATATATTTTAGGGGATATTACCTCTGGGTATTTTTGTATTTGGCAATTAGAATTGTGTTTTGTATGGCCCAGAGTATTCCTAGGGTCATTTCATAATATAACTGTGAGCTATTAGGTGCATGTATGGTAGCTGCTTCTTGGCCACACTGACATCACCACGCATGCGCCTGATCACACACACACATTGTAGTGGAACGCATGACGTCTCCAGTGGGTGGATCTGGAGACGTAAAAAGGACAGAATGGGCAGGTTTTTTTTAGGTGATTGAAAGGGAGCAAGCCCAGATGGCAGACAGAGATGAAACAAGATTCTAGAGGGGAATAACTGACTACATCAATGGCACCATCAGCAAAGATTTGGATTTCTAAACTATGGAGGGAATAACCTTTATGATAGAATCCTTGCTAGAGATGGGTAGCACCGTACAAAGACAGGTAAGCATATATTTGGCAGGCACCTTGCTACACTTATCATGAGAGCTTTAAATTAGAATATGGGAAGGGATATAAAAGGCCAGGCAAAAATATACAGCTAATGAATACAATTGAGAACCTTGCTATTAGAAGTGAAAAGAAAGAACAAAACTAAAATTCTGAAGAAAATAGAGGAGAAAGAGACACCGATCACAAACTAAAATATTTCTACACAAGTGAACAAAGTATGAGAAACAAACAAAAAGAATAGGAGCTCCGAACACAGGAAGAGTAAAAGTATTTCATAAGCATCAGCAAAACTTGGTTGTGTGATACACATGATTGGAATACAAGGCTTGAAGAATATAACTTATTTATAAGAAACAGACTTAATAAAAGGGGAGAAGTTATTGCATTATAAGTTAGGAAAGCATACATCTTTACTGAGATTCAAGCTTCAAAGAAAGGTAATTCTATAGAAACTGTTTGGGTAAGAATAAAAGAGGGAACAACAGAAAGGACACCATTGTAGGCATTTACTATAGGCCACCTGGACAATCAGAAGATATGGATGAACTCTTTCTACATCAGATGGCCACGTTCTCAAAAAACTGTGGAAATGGAGAGAAAGAGAAAAAATTCCTGCGCTCAGGGTAACCTCAGGAGGGAACACCTTGTCAAAAAGCCCATACGTGGGTATGGTCAAGTGCAATGACTTATGAAATGAGGTGAAGAGACTTGTCAGTGATGACTTGAAAAAGTGGAGTTTTCTTAAACAGGACAAAGTAGTGCAACGCATTTCGGAGCTCTCATGGCTTCTTTCTCAAGCACAATACGACCCATCAGACGCTGCTCCTGTGTGTTGTGTTACAAAAGAGACTAAAAATCAATAAAAAGGATTCTGGGGTAAGTCAAAAGAAAAGTCAAAGATGCTGTAGGATGTTTACAGGATGAAAATGGTGAATTGGTTAAATATGATGTTGAGAAAGCCAAAGTTCTAAATTGCTATTTTGTATCTGTTTTTTCTCAGAAAGTAAATGTAACATCAACTGATTTTTACTGGAGGAATAAAAGAATGCAGGCTATCCATAAACAGAGATATTATAAGGGAACAGTTAGTTAACTTAAATGATTTCAAGTCTCCAGGTCCGGATAAATTATACTGAATCACTCACTGTAATCTTTGAAAATTCCTGGAAACAGAAGTTCCAGAAAATTGGAGAAGAGCAAATTTTATCCCTATCTTCAAAAAAGGGAAGAAGGTGGACCCAGGAAACTACATACCTGTGAGCCTGATTTCTATATAGGAATGATCTTTGAACAAATTATTAAATAGCATGTATGCAAGTGCTCAGATGAGAATGGAGTATCTAACCAAAGCCAGCATGGGTTTTAACAAATAAGTCATGCCAGACAAATCTAATTTCCTTTTTTGACAGGATCACACACTGAGTTGATAATGGAAATGCAGTAGACGTAGTATATCTTGACTTTAGTAAAGCATTCCACAAAGTATCTCACTCCATACTTATTGAAAAAAATGACCAAATATGGGATTGACAAGACAACTGTTAGGTAGATTCAGAACTGGCTGAGTGAACATACTCAAAGATTGGTCATAAATGGCTGCACATCCAAGTGGAAGAATGTCTCAAGTGGGGTACCACAAGGCTGTGTCCTGGGCCCAGTGTTGTTCAACATTTTTATAAATGATCTAGAGGGGGAAATTGACGGAAACTGGTCATAAAGCTAAGAGGGATGGCTAACACAGAGAGAAAGAGAGAATTCAAAAAGATCTGGGCAAACTTGAACAGTGGGCAGTGACTACCAGAATGGTATTTAACAAAGAGAAATGCAAAGTCCTACATCTGGAAAAGAAAAATGAAAAAACACATACAGAATGGGAGGAATTGAGCTAAGCAGCAGCACATGTGAAAAAGACTTGGGTATACTAATAGATCACAGACTGAACATGAGTCAACAATGTGATGCAGTAGCAAAAAAGACAAACACAATTCTGGCATTTGTAATTATCCCTCTCTACACTTTCTTGGTCAGACCTCATCTGGAGTACTGTGTCTGGGTCTGGGCACCCCAATTTAAAAAAAAAAAAACATCCTCAAACTGGAGCAAGTTCAGAGAAGAGTTATCAAGATGTTGAGCAGTCTGCAAATCATGTCTTATTAGGAACGGTTAAAGGATCTGGGAATGTTTAGCTTGCAAAAGAAATGCTGAGAGGAGACTTAATAGCTGTCTACAAATATCTGAAAGGTTGTCAAAGTACAGAGTGATCAGCCCTATTCTTATTTGAACAGAGATTAGATATTAGAAAAAACTTTATGACAGAGTGATCAATCAGTGGAACAGATTGCTATCGGAGATGGTGAGTTTTCCTTCAATGGAAGTCTTCAAACACAGGCTGGACAAACATATGTCTGGGATGAGTTAATGAATCCTGCATTGGGCAGGGGGTTGGACCAGATGATCCTGGAGGTCCCTTCCAATTCTGCAATTCTATGGCACAACACTATTGAGGAGGAATATCTCAGGAATGGTAACCCACTAGAAATTGATAAAGTTATGTATGGATTCATTCAGCAGCACACTTGTAATTGTGTTATCTGCTTCTATCACTACAATTAGGTGAAAGATTTCATTTAATGATAGTTGGAGGTATCACAACCCTGCATAAAGAGATTATTTCTTTTATTCTAATAGACATCAATCCTTTCAGAGAATCACCTATATCTATCTCTCAACCTCTCTTCTCCTTTATTCCACCTCTGCTAAAATAAGGTAACATTACAGTCTCCAATCATGTCCCGACATCTGTTGCTGTCTCGTTAACTTACTTAGTGCCCAAGGAATGGAATTGGCGGTTAAATAAATCCCTACTGGATAAGGATTTGCATATTCAGTATATTCAAACACATTTAAAATCCTTTTTTGATATAAATTGTGCTGATGGTGGAAAATATCCTTTGTTGTGGGAAATACGTAAGTCCTACATAAGAGAAATCTTTATAGGCTTAGCTTCTAAGATTAAAAGGGAAAAACAAAAAGAATAAGACTCCATACTTTCCCAAATCTCCTCCTTTGAAAGGATTCATAAATACTCAAAGGCAAAACTAGTACAAGATGGCCTGCTCAACCTGAGAGAAAAACGTAAATCTATCCTCAATATGAAAACTGCCAAAAGCTATATATATTATAGACAGAAGCTCTATGTACATGGTAAAAAGGGGGTAAATTAATGTCGCCATTAATAAATAGTGAGGGAACAGACATACATCACATCTGGCAAGCTTCTATATTCCATGCCTCAAATGAAGCAAGCTTTTGAAGCTTTTTTACACTATATTGTTTAATCTTTAAGACTCTGAATGGCCTAGTAAAGCTCAAGACAGGGAGAGTTTAATTAGCTCCTTTCTAAAGTCTCTTCATCTCCCCTCTCTAACTGCTCAATAAGCGTCCACGTTACTAAACCCCTTTACGCTAAAGAAAGTTAAGTCCATTATTAATTCCTTTCCTTCAGCAAAAAAACCCCTGACCTGACAGTTTGCCTCTCCTTTATTATAAAAATTTTAAGACATTATCCTCTTCTTCCTTACTCATTTTTCAATGTTCTTCTACTAGGAGTGTCTCTGCCTAGAGAGTCCCAAGAAGCATATATTGTACTATTACCAAAGCAAGGCGAAACCCCACAAGAATGTAGCAGTTACAGGCCAATTTCTCTTTTAAAATTTGATGTGAAGATATGGGCCAAACTTTTAGCTTCTAGAATTCGGAACGTAATCCCTTCTTTGGTGCACGATGAAGAGTCTAGCTTTGTAAAAGTCAGAGAGGGCAAAAGATAACACCACCTGTCTTCCACACTATACAATTTGTGCATAAATCTAGGCTACCACTTCTCCTTCTCGGCATAGAAACTGAGAAGGCTTTTAAAAGAGTTGATTAAACATTCATGAGGAAAACATTAAAGTGCTTTAACTTTCCCAATGTCTTTATACACGCCATTTTCTTGCTGAACCCTCATCCTCATGTCAGGCTCAAAATAAAGAGCACCCTATCTCCAACCTTTGAAATTATCAACGGTACAAGGCAAGAGTGTCCCCTCTCTCCGACTTTTTTTTATTTTAACAATGAAGGCATTGCTGCAATGGGGGAAGCAATAACAGAGGCTGAGGGGGATAAAATTAGGAACTAACATTTTCTCACAAAACCGAGATAAGGCCACCCCTGTATTATGCACAGTATATTCTTGCCCAGCACTGCAAAATGTTGCATTTGAAAGTGAACTACTCCAAGTCAGAAATACTAAATATCACACTCTTGAGTGAAGGTTGAAGAGATGAGGAACTTAGGATCCTACCTCTGGGCCAAAGGTTCTATTAATTATCTAGCCATTAGACTCATAAACTCCCTGGCTAACCTATATCAATTGACCTATACTCCTAAGTGAAGTCAAAAACTTTTACAGTGCTATGACATACCCCTTATCTCTTGGTTTGGCAGGAGGAACTTTCTACAAAGTTATATTATGCTTAAAGTATTCTACACCATGCAAATTGTTCCCACGTACCTACCTTCTGCCTTTTTAAAGTTCTTAAAGTCAGTATTCTCAAGCTTTATTTGGAAAGGCAGAAGGACAAGACTGTCACATAATCTTCTAGTGGAAAAGAATAGGTGAAGAAGGAGATTGGAGTGATTCTATCTGACTACGAAGCTGAGCAGGTCCTGCAAACCCCACATGGCTTCTGCATTTGTGTGTACCTTCAAGAGAACCATTTTACACTTGTTTCTAGATGGTACCACTCCCCTGAATTTCTCTACCTCCTCAAGCCTATATTGACTATGTTGAAGGTTTCAAATGCAAATCCTTATATATATATTTGATGGCTTTGCCCTTTTAATTAGTCCCTATTGGCTACAGATTGAGCAAGTCCTAAAGTGTATTACCTTTATCGATTTTGCTTTTTCAGCTGAAATAATTATTCTGTCCCAGCCAAGTAAATACTACTACCAATTTAAAAATAATGTGTGATAGCTGCTGCAAAGCTGCTTAATACTCTTATTTGGTTAAGGCAGAATCCTCCAAAATTCTTTGACTGGGTGAAAAAGGTCTTGAGGAAATAGTTGTACTAACTGATAGCAAGTGAATTTGGAAAACTCTGTGTACCTTGGTTGGCCATTTTTTTCCCACATATTCTATAACTCCAAGATGATTCTCCAATACCTTTGTCCCTTTTGATATATACAAGATAATTACATAATATGTATGTCTTAATAAGAAGTTGCTATTTAAAACTAACTTTTATATCCACTTCCTTCCCCCTCCATCGCCTACCCCATCCCTGCTTTTTTTGTCTGCATTACAGAGTCAGGAAGGATTTTTCTTTCCTCCATAGGAGCTAATTGGCTCACAGGTTTTTTTTTGCCTTCCTCTGGACCAACAAGAAGGAGGTTAAAACAGGCTAAGCTAGATGGACAGTGTCTTCATTCAGCCTAACATACTATGTTACTATGTTATTATATAAAAAAAAATTCACATAGACAACTGTTTTTTAATATATGGGATTGTTATAACTAACAATGTTGTAATCTTCATTTGCTGTATATCTGTATTACCATGTTGCACCGTTACAAATGAAGAATATATTAAAAAAACAGTCCAGGGAACTTAAGATACTACCCAGGTACTTGCTGTCTGGAGACTAGACAAAATTTAGTGTAACCTGTGTTATACCAATGAATACTTACAAATCCTGCCCAGATATTTTGATAAGCGTTATGACAGCTTGTGTGAGAATTTTGCTGACAAAGTGAAAACTTCTATAGGACAAGTATAGGACATATTAAATCCTGCACAGCTCTGCAGTAATGTAATATAGTTAGTAAGTTGCTCAAGTTTGAATTTAGTTTTAAAATTGGGATCAGATGAGAAAGGGATGGGAAAAAAAAGAAGACGGAAAATGTTCCAGATCACAACTGCTGTAGAAACAAGAAAAAAACAATCCAGCATGACCCAATCCCAATTCTTTATTGAATTTCCAGTTAATGCAAGCAATAGATCCAAAAGTTAAAAGTTTGAATGTCGCTTACACGTTATGAACTATAGTGTTTTTAAATATACTTTACATACTTGAGTTAAGCATACATGAGGACCAGACTCTCCAATTTTGGGCATATGACTTGTTTAACCCCTTCCCTCCCCATGACGTAAGGGTACGTCATCGGAGCGGGGTACTTCCCGCAAAATGACGTACCCTTATGTCATAGGGATAGCGCGAGATCATGACAGATCGCGGCATGGGAAGGGTTCACAGAGGTAGCGCGCTCCCTCTGTGAAGTTGCCGGGCTCTTGTAATATATTTACAGAGAGCCCAGCTGGTTGCCATGGCAAGAGGGCGCCAGATACCGGCATCCTGTGTTGCCAGAGCCTATGATCGCTGTATAAGCGATAAGGCATGGAAGGACAGAAGTCCTGCCATGCCTTATCACAACGATCATTAGTGCTGTGCTTTAAGTCCCCCAGAGGGACATAGATGGTGTACAAAAAAGATAATAAAAATGTAAAAAAAAAAAAGTTAAAAAAAACCTTTTTTATCATATTGGCATAAAAAAATTTTTTTTATCATATTGGCATAAAAAAAGGTAAAAAAAATTTAAAATGGCACATATTTGGTACCGACGCCTCTGCAACAACGTGTACAATAAGCTGAACACACATTTTACTCTGCACGGCAAAAAGCGTAAAAAAAAACGCTAAAAAACAGAGGCAAAATGCTAATTTTTAGCATTTTGCCTCCTAAAAAATGCAATAAAAGTGATCAAAAAAGCTGTATGTTCCCCAAAATAGTACCAATAAAAACTACAGCTCAGGAAAAGTTTCAGGAGTTTGAATGCAGCGATTTAGATGAAAAAATTTCCAAAAAAAGGATTTTTATTGCAAAAAAAGTGGAAAAACCTAAAAAAATTAAGAATTTTGGTATCGTTGTAATCGTAACGGCCCGCAGAAAAAATATTGTGTGTCATTTATGCTGCATGATTAACACTGTAAAAAAAAAAAAAAAAATCTATGGAAGAATTGATGCGTTTTCTCTCGCTGTTATCATAAAAAAAAATAAAAGTTTTACAATACAGTCTATGTACCCAAAAATGGCACCATCAAAACCTACAGTTCGCCACGCAAAAAACAAGCCAGTGTCAACGGAAAAGTAAAAAAGTTATGGCTTTTGAAAAATGGAGATGAAAATCTGCCAAAAATTGTTGCGTCGTTAAGCCCAAAATTGGCCATGTCATTAAGGGGTTAATGTGGACTGTGCCATTACCAGCATGGGTAGCATTCCTTTATTTAAACCACAACTGCCTGTGAGAACACTGCACTAAATAAAGCAATTACTGTATATAACATTGCTATGAACATCCTATTTTCATGTCAGAACATTATGGGGCTCATTTACCTAGATCAGTACAAGACTCTTAATTAATTTGGTGCATGTTTGGGTCATCTGTGTGCCAAATCTGAAATCTACCCAAGCTAAGAGTTGGCATAGACTTCAGCTATAGAATTTACTCCAGCTTCTAGCATAAATTATAGTAAAGTTCACAGGCCTACAAGATAAGTTCACATTTGTTCAGCCTCATCCGCTTTTAGAAAAGTGGTGAGCGGGGTGCAAAAAGTCCCATAAGTCATAAATTATGCTGCAAATATGGCATGTACTATATTTTGTGACTTTTGTTCACCAGAAATCTGGCATACAGGAGGTAATCAATTCCCCCCTATGAGTGTTGTGACACGGACACAAATTGTCTCCTCCTGAATAAGCAGTCTGTCACAGATCACTGGAAATTACTTGTCTTCACTTTTTAAAAAAGAAGTTTTTCAGAAGCTGTGTTTGCTGCCAAACATCACAGCCTAGACGCTTCAGACCTTCCTTTTGAAGAGAATGAATGGTTTTGATTCATCAATTAATAATAGAGGAGGATCTATCCCTTTTGTAGCAGCAAGTGTATTTATAAAGAATAATGTACTGTAACCCAAACTACTATCTGAATTAATAAGAATATTGGAAGTTACCTTGGAGTTCTGTGACCTGTATAAAAGTACTCGGCCTGTGGCCTTGTGGTTTTGTGCTGAGTGCCTCTGTGACTTCTAATATTCTTATAGTTTACAGTAAATTGTACAGTACATTGCACCCTTTATATATTTCATCATTAATAATCTGTAATTATAAAACTCGTCCAATTCAAATTTACGTTTTCCCCTAAAAATGTAGCAAGCCTCACCTTGACATTTAACACGATGTGATAACTTAATTCCAATGTACTAGAATACTGTAGATCGAGCTATCACGATGTGCCATTCATGTCAATGATTTCTACATTTCTATGTTGTATCGTTAGATTAGGTCAACCCAATTTCTTATCATGGAAAGTTAAAGGGGTTTTCCAAATTATTTTTTCCCTTCAGTCAGCCTGTTGATAGGATGTCACAGAGCACTGCAGTCTATCACGGACCTCAGCGGTCCACCATTCACAGGCTAACTCTGTAGCTTGTAAATAGACTCAGCAGTTAGGAGGCAGAAGTGGCGTTGGAAGTGTAAGGAATCAGGATGTGTGACTTTACAATGCTTTATTGTTTTGGGCATTGACAGCTGGATTTTATATAGAAATGATCAGGGAAAACCCTTTAACATTTTCAGTCTATGCACTTCTCACTGGATCAATAAGTGTTCTTTCTCTTCTCCATTTCACAAAAGTCATCGTCACCGATGAGAAATTCATATGTACAATAACTAACCGGGATCAGAAAAGTGCAAAAAATGCTTAATTTCTGATTAAAGTAGTGCATAGCAGGCTTTTAACTGAAAGCCCAATGTGACATAATGAATATGGTATACTCATTATCCCTGTTCATTTCTAGGAAGGCTAACTGAAATTGACTTTGCAGTGATTAAGGTTTGCTTTTGCTAAGCTGAGAGAGCTGAATTCGAAGCTGTTTTTGTTGCTTGGTCTGTGCTGCATTTTGGACTAGATATGAATGAGTTACATTTTCTACACAGCGACATAATAGGAATTAAACATAACAAGGACAAAAGCTGGCTTTGCACCTACTGAAAGCTGCAAGTGTCTGTATTCAGCTGATATGCATCTTGCAAAGCTTGGCTGTTCCCAGAAGGCTACACCATGAAGATTGAGCGAGCAGCGTCTGCTAGTGGTGCCTATGAGTCACACAGGATGCAGAAAATATTTGTTAGCCTCAACAGCAATGCTGAAATCATACAAAGGCAATCTCGTAAATGACTCTATTTAGCTCTATAACATTGTAAAAATGACTTACACTGTATATTCCATTTTCTAAACATTCCAATTATACAAATAATTCTTATGTGGTTGCAACTATGTGTTTGCAAATGTATATAGGCTTTAGTAAACATATATAAATAGCTGTTTATAAATAAGAAGATATATATCTTAATAGAGGAATATTTACCAGTAGCATTAAGAGGACATCGATTGAATGCCAGGTCTCCAGCTGGGGTTCTTTTCCATACCATAGACATCAAATAGTCCTCAGGGCAGATTTCATAAGGAGCTGTGAATAAGAGTGAGAGATTTATATTAAACACACACATCTAGGATTCTGAGATTATTTGTCACGCTACTCAGTTTTCAACATGCCCGAGGAAAGAACCTTAGTAGTCCAGTGTGTTTGTTTCTAAAAACATTAGCTCCATGGTAAAAATAGCTCAGCCAGCAGTTTCTGCCTGTCATATTTTTATAGCAATATTCTGCAGATGTGTGTGGTATTCTATCCCAATTCACAATGTATTATGGCATATTGCATATGACACTTCAGTTTTTTATTTATTTGTCCTGACTACAATAATAAAAAAAGCCTCTTGATTGACAACTTACCTTCCTGCTTCTAGGATAGTACAGTAGCAGTGGGGAAAGGCCATAACAAAGATATAAACTTTTATCCTAGTCTTAACTTCCAGTAATATAGTTTTGATCGCATTCTAGTGTCTACAAGAGTATCTGGAGCTACAGTTATAATGGCTGTGGAGTCACAGCCGGCTCAAGGCTGACTCAGCTTTCAATCCTTGGTAAAATGAGTACCCAGCTTGCTGGGGGGGTAAAAGATGACTGGGGAAGGTAATGGTAAATCACCCCACAAAAGAAGTCTGCCAAGGAAATGTCATGATGTGACATCACCCAAGGAGTCAGTCATGACTCGGTGCTTGCACCAGGGGACATTACCTTACCACATATAGTAATGGTGGCCCAGTTGGGGAACACTGCTCTTCAGTCTAAAAGAAAGATCTAGTAGGTGGATTACTTTTCCTACAGCTTATAAGGTTCTAAAATGTGTAATGGCTCTTATTGGGGGGCAAAAAGGTTATACATTCAGTTGGGAAGATTATTCTCGCTTGTGTCTGTTTTTATACTAAAACAAAAACTAGAAAGGAATTTAGAAGATGAAAATGCTTGACCGAACAAGCATGTACAAAATATCAGTGTCAGTGGAAGTTTGGGGTTGAAGAGTAGCCAGTCAGCAGTGCCGAGAAAGGTGAAGTGACACATTTGAGCCATGAGTCAACAATATGGCTCAACCTCTCCAATTCATTGACTGGTACTTCCAGAAGGAATTTAATGCATACATTTGCACCAGTTTTTTCATCTTTCATTAGGCATCATATGAACATGATACAGAAGGCCTAATCTGAAGTGACTTTATATTTGCATGAGAAAACTTATTTATACTATTTTCTCCCTTTGCCCTTTCCTGTCTCTCTCTTCAATAAACACCTTTTTATTCTTTACCTTAGAGTTCTTATTGGCAATTTCTCTAGAAACATTTAAAATAGGATCTGAATTTTTTCAGCTAAATTAATGTGGAAATTGTGACTGGCGAGAAAAATGCACATAATGATCCTGTTTGCCAGTAAGGGGAAATGAAAGAATGAATGGCTATGCCTTGTAAGGTTTCCTTGCCATTCTCTAAATTATGGAGGGCTTTTGAGGATCAAAGGCTATTTTATTTGCATAGTTATGATAAGTATATAACCAATAGACTATATATTCTTATTGATGTGCTGGTGATTAGCAATTGAAACATAATCAGTACATTTAAAATTATATTCAACGGCAATAGGAAATGTGAGTGTTGAGAACGGACCTGGAATATACTTGAGCCATTGCATAGTAACATTGTGACAAAAATCTGGCATGGTCATAGTAGAGAATATCAGCAGCATTTGATAAGCTTTGTACTGTATCAGTCAAAAATCTGGCAGGGATCTCTTACATTGGCAAATACGTGTGACCAACTACTTTCAGACAGAGAAATGTAACAGCTGGGACCTAGTTTTGGAATATGTATTATCTTTTTAGTTTTGGTGTGTTTTTGGAAAGGACACAGAAAAAAATATGGCAGATTTTTTTTTTCATGTTGAAGTTTCTCTTTAAAGTGTAAATCAGCTACTAATCCCTATAAAGAAACAAAGCAAACAAGTACCCTTGTGTGACAGTGGCCATTTCTACGAAAATGTCAACTGACTCTACAGCAATACTGGTTCATAAGCTAATAATTAACTAGTATTTTCTCAGCATGATCTAATAATAAGAATATGATGCTTAAAAAAAATGGTTGCTGCACTAAGGGTGGCTTTAGATGATCGTATTTTCTGCGTGCATTGCGCACGCAGAATTAGCATCCACAATGTACAGAGAATAGAACCCATTGATGTCAACAGGTACGTTCACTGTAACAATTTTTTGTGCGCGCAAAAAAATTGCACCTGCTCTATTTTCTTGTGTATTTGCACATCAAAGGGCCCCATAGAAGTCTTTGAGAAGGGCACATTGTGCGCACAATACGCAACGGTATGCGAAATATGCTGCACTAACCTGCTAGGAAATGCACCCATTGTGACCTTATTAGACTAAATAGCCTCTTAAATCATGGTAGGGATAGGTTATGCATGCAAATAAACAAGCCCTGCATGTGTACAAAATGTACAGTACTATGCCGCAATACGCATACAGAGCAACCTCATTCACTGCACATATACATTGCACTGAGGCCACCCTAAAGATGAGATAAGATAAGAGTAACATTTTATGGCCTTGTACTGTCAGTATTTTTTACTTTATGTCCTATTTTGGTCTGTAGTCATGGTCCAGAATTACCTGTGAAAGTCTATGGGAGTGTAAAAAATCCACAGCGAACACAGGTGTTACATGCAAGTACGCTACATGTTTTATACATGTTGCCAGGAAACAGTGAAAACAAAAAATGGGACATCAAATATGCCTCCTTGTATTTTCCACACAGTGGAATTGGTCTATTTTTCACAGACCGAAATTGCCTGCACCCATGTCAATAACCGTAACTCCCTGTAACAATTTGGATTTGTCCCAAGCTACAATACTAATAAACAGCCTGAAATAAAAAGCTATAATTGTGGTATAAATACTTTTAAACCCCACAGATTTTTGAATAAATTTCATGCATTTATGGAATAATCCAAAGTAGATTTAAAGTAGCTTTAACTCAATTTGAATGTAATGAGATTGCTAAACTAAAAACAAATGTTTATTCAACTTACAAAGTACTAATGCTAATTTTCATGCCTTGATGAGTTTGTTGTCAAATATAATTCCAAACATTTGATTAATGATTCCCTTTACTCCTATTATGCTTACATGGTTTTGGAGTTGTGCATGGTAATGCAAACAGCCTTGAAATGTTCAATTCTATACATAGAACATTTGAATGTGCAATTTGATAAGGGATGATTTGGTAGCTGCATTGCAGCTTTTGTGGCAGTTTCTGATGTGTTTTTTGAACCAAAGCCACAAGTGGATTCAACATATATGGAAAATACTGTAAATACTAAGGAATTTACACTTCCACTTCTTGCTGGATATGTCGCATGCACATATGAACTGACCTTGCATAAACACAAATGTACAGTTCTATGTGCAGTAACATGCGCAAATCAACCTTATTTACTGTGCAAATCCGTTGTGCTAAGGCAAGTGTATTTTCTCACACGCTAGTCTGAGGCTGTCCTAAAAGATACGTGCATAATAGGCAGAGTTTATATGTTTGTGTGAATGAGCCGTTGAATGCAAATAAATGCAAATTTAAAGGAATATTTCCATTCAGTAGGTGGCACTGCAGAGGGATTGTTCCATCTTCCTTATTTGCATATTACCCAGAGGAGCATGGATGGCCTTATAAATCTCCTCACTCACCTTCTTGGTGCTCTCCCTAAGGAGTGATGTTACTTCTCCTGAGCCATTAAAGATATGCTTTACAACAGCCATATGGCCATTCACACAATGTACAGAATTTGACCCAATTTACTTCTGTGGGAGACTGCTCGAAGCATGTTCTGTAACCTGTGCAGAGGTCATTGTACATGGAGGCTCTCAGCTCAATCAGGGCTGTTTTCATATTTTTTTGCTGAAAATCAGCAGATCTGGATGAATGATTGTTTATCCCCATAGACCAGTTGTACATCTCCCTATTCACACAGGGAGATATATCCCTGATTAGTGAGCCTTTTTATATTCACTGAAACTGAATGATTAGCCAGCGAATTGGCTCATGATGAGTCCCTTTACACAGCTCAATTGTCAGGCAAATGAGCATTTGCAGAAACCCTTGGGCCTGATAGTTGACACCTGTAAACAGATTTTCAGTGGTCAATGTGAAAAATACAGGATTTTAGGATTTTTTTTATAGCTTGTGACATCAAAAATAAAAAAAATCTTAAAACATGTTTAACCCTTTCCAATGCAATTTGTATCCTGGTTTTCCTAGGGAGCTTACTCTTTTTATGCTGTTATACAATGGCACTATATGCTGGCTAAAGCCGGTACTGCATGAGGTGACACGTTGGATAGGCTCCGACAGCAGAGAGGCTGGCAATATACAGTAAGACAACCCCGACGGGCATCTTCCAACATCGGAGGTGAACAGCCTTAAATCATAATGTTATAAGACGTCAGACAGTGGACTGGAAAGGGTTAAAGGGGTTGTCCCGCGAAAGCAAGTGGGGTTATACACTTCTGTATGGCCATATTAATGCACTTTGTAATATACATCGTGCATTAATTATGAGCCATACAGAAGTTATTCACTTACCTGTTCCGTTGCTAGCGTCCTCGTCTCCATGGTGCCGTCTAATTTCAGTGTCTAATCGCCCGATTAGACGCGCTTGCGCAGTCCGGTCTTCTCCCTGGTGAATGGGGCCGCTCGTGCCAGAGAGCTGGTCCTCGTAGCTCCACCCCGTCACGTGTGCCGATTCCAGCCAATCAGGAGGCTGGAATTGGCAATGGACTGCACAGAGCCCACGGTGCACCATGGGAGAAGACCCGCGGTGCATCGTGGGTGAAGATCCCGGCGGCCATCTTGCTAAGGTAAGGAAGAAGTCGCTGCAGCGCGGGGATTCGGGTAAGTACTAAACGTTTTTTTTTTTAACACATGCATTGGGTTAGTCTCGCGCCGAACAGGGGGCCTATTGAAAAAAAAAAAAAACAGTTTCAGCGCGGGACAACCCCTTTAACTTAGAAACTTCATTTATGCAATAAATGCAACTTTAAAGGGAATGTGGCATGTCCCTTAAAGCTGCTCTTACTGGGGGCAGCATAAAGTAGTGGCAGACATCCTATTTTCAGTTGTCTGTCACTTATGGGGTAATGTTTACTGATTTTTAAGAACTTACGGGTTGTTCCGGCAGCTCCCAGCAAGATATGAGCTCAGTTTATTCATGAGGTGGTGCTTCTAGCCACATCCATCCTCCATGATTGGCAACTTTCTCAGTATGCTGTGTAATATCTGGAAATCTTTAATCAGTGCAGGTGGGTAGGGAGAGTAGCACCTCATAAATAAGCTGGGCCCCTCTCTTGCTGGGAGCTGCAGGAACAATCTGTAAGTTCCTAAAAACCACTGAACATTGTCCCAAATGGCAGACCACTGAAACCAGTGTGTCTGTCACTACTTTAGAAATAGTGAAGCCAGCATAAAGGACATGACAGGTTTCCTTTCATTAATCACCCGATTTTCAGTAAAGATTATATGAAAGTTTACCAACAGTGTTTTCTAGTCAGAGGAAGTTCCAAATTCATTTAGTATAATTACAATGGTTTTAGAGGCCTATAAAATGTTTTAAATTAACTGAATATGCCTAAAATTAGAAAATAAATTGTACTTGTCTCCAATGCCAACAACTCCTTGGCCTCTCTATTGTTTTGATTTGCATGTTGTCTGTACACACAACATCAGCAGCCAACACTGGTCAGCACAAACATTGTGGCTAATGACTGGCTGCCATGGTCACATGTAGCATAAACATCTAATCACTGAAGAAAGGTAAACGAAGATGCAAACAAATACTAACAAAATACAAAATATCAAAGCTCTAGTAGTGCAATGCATAACTCCAAACCCATTCTGAACACTGAAGCTAGACACTCTAAAATTGCCACAGGTGTTCTCTCTCTAAGATATCCTCGAATCTCTGTTGGACATACTTGAATTAAGAAGCACTGCTCTAGAGTATACACACCACTATACACTTAAGATATGTTCACGTGGTGGAATTCCCTGTGGGAAAATGACATGTGAATTCCGCCTCTAAAATCCTCATCAAAATCTGCATTTTTTTAAAGGCCCATTTAGACTCAATGATTATCGCTCAAAAGATGTCGTTCAAGCAACTTTTGAGCAATAATCGTTGTGTCACTTACAGCGCAAGATGATCGCTCAAGATGAGTGATCACCTTGCACTGCTAGCGGAGGATGCAGAAGACAAGCGGGGTGTCCCCGCTTGTCTTCTGCATACAGCTGTTCCACCGCTCCAAGCACCCAGCTGTTATACAGCCGAGCGCTTAGAGCGGAGGATGCAGAAGACAAAGCGCTTGCCTTCTGCACCCAGCTGTTTTCTACACGGAATGGTCGGCTGCTATACAGCCGAGCGCTCCGTGCCGGGTATGGAAAACAGAGCTGGACCGCTCTGTTCTTCATACCCAGACTCACCAAATATTAGAAATACGTGGCAGCATCAAAGGTGTAAAAAAGACAAACTTCTTTATTGCTCCATGTTAAAAGCAGAACAGGCAACGTTTCGACAATCAAGTCTTTGTCACGCCACCCCCAGCCTGTCATCAGGGAGCGGGATACAGCTGAAACAATAGTATCATCTGTATCCCGCTGTGAATCCCTGATAACTGATCGCTGATCTTTTAGCACGCTGAAAGACAACGATGAGCGACTGCATAATGAAAACTGCACAATGTCAGTGCAGTTACACACAATGATTATCGCTCAAAAGACGGCTTTTGAGCTAATTTTTAACGATAATCGTTGTGTCTAAATGGACCTTAATGCAGATTTACACATGGATCCATATGCAAAATTAGCCCTGTCAATGTGCAAAATCCATGTGCGGAATATGACGTGGCAAATGTAGTTTCTGTGCATTATGAAGTGACATGTCATCCACTGTATGAATATACCATTAGGGACCTTCAACACAGGACGGAATATTCCAAAACAGCATAGGGGAATTATGTTGTCCTGGAATTCAACACCAAAATCGCATGGCTAACTGCAGATTGTGATGAGGAACTGCTATTTTCAATTCTGCACCAAAATCCACACACTAGCAATATGGATTTACGTGCAGAATATTTAATCTTGTGTCAAAGGTCCCTTACAGTTGAGTGTTTCATTTTAGGGCTCAGTCACACGGGCGCATCGGCACCCGTACACCGGCGCCAATGCGCCCGTGTGACTGACAGTTAGAAGACGGCAGTCTCTCTCCAGCGCTGATGAAAGAACACATGACCGGCAATGAAGCTGGTCACATGTTCTTCCTCCCGGCGCTGCAGAGAGACGGCCGTCTTCAGGTACGGCCATCTGCTGGCTGCAGTAACACGGGCACATCGGCGCCCGCGTGACTGAGCCATTATGGTCAAGTAATGATGACCAAGTAAGACACATGAAACATTATTTGTGTCTTTTATTATTTGAATTGCTGTAAGACATTACTACCAAGCTGAAATGTCAAAATACATAGAAAGTTGTAGAATACTGTGTTATAAGTGTTGCATAGTTTTGGAAGCCTCAGGAGCGAGCATTCCATTACTTTGTACGACAAAACAAACTCACACATTACCATGGTTACAGTGTTCTTTCTTTTGGCAGTGGGTGATGAAATGAAAGAAAAATAGAAGTCTGAGACACTGAGGATTTACAATTTACAACTTTGGCTTTTGAACGATGAAAAAGAAATGCAGTATGTGAAATGACTTTGGAAGTGTGAAATTCACTGACAACTGCTGCCAAGATTTATCTCAGATTTTGCATTGAATGTTGTCAGAAGAGCATGTGCACATGGGTTATCAATGAACTTCTTGCTGTTTTGAAAGAAGGGAGAAAACTACAAACGGACATGTCAAGACTAAAGCAAGAGTGATTTACACAAACTATCTGATTTATGGCCACTGATTTGCAGTTCTTCCGATAAAATGAATAATGTCAATATAAAGGGAAGTATGAAATATTATAACAGATAAAAGTAATACAAGAAGGTGAAATTTTCCATGGCGGCTGACAATATGTAATTATTTATTACCATTAACATATGGTTTATGTGACAAACATAAGCTGATTAAACCCTGTGTTAGAAATCACTATCACACTTTAATGAATAATTTACAGAAGACAACGTTTTTTTTTTTTCTTTCTGATAAAGTGGCTGATAATGGAAAATGTAATTATTAGGTGAAGTTTAATACAGAAAAATTAATTCCAAGCTATATTTCCCTGTATTCACATGAACATGATTCAATTATCGGGAGAACACATGAGGCATATGCCCTGGAGCTTCTACCACCTTGAGAACCTCACCGAATTCTCTCAGATACTCCCAGTGGGAATAGAAGAAATTTGAAAAGGTTTAAAGCACACTGTGCTCTCAACAATCTAATTTTTTTTAGTATGTTCATTTGTATAAAGAGGGTTTATTATTAACCCCTTGAGGAGTGGCCCAATTTCGGTTTCAACAACCTAAACAATTTTTTATGTCTAATTTGCATATTTTTAATCAAAGTTTAGCAAAATGATTGAAAAGATTTTTGCACTCTGCTCACATCACAATAAGTAATGTAATTAACCTGGAGACATAGCAGGTTCTACTTTGGCAGGTAAAGGTACAGACTCTGAGAGTATCTGTCCTTTGACAGCAAGCCATAATAATCACAAGTTGGATGGAGTAGCTGTATAGATATTTGAAGCTATATAGATTGATGTCTGGCAAGCATTAGTATGGTGGACCAGCTGAGTATCCAAGGTTCACTGCCTTTTTATTATACTTTATTTGCTTATGCTTGTGATTATTTGACAATTTTATTTAGATATTTTTTCCTTGTAGTTTTCTCTTGCACATTGCTTCTTTTCTTTTTTATTTCTATGTTCTTTCAAGTCTGATATGTATCCGTGATCATTTTTCCTAGTGTATACATCTTACTTAAAGCCAGTGTTCACTCACCAGTCTCTGTGGTAGGGTCCTTTTACATGGGACGACTGTTAGACACAGAAGTGCCCTATAGTCATCCCAGCGATAATCGCTTCTGTGCTTACACACAGAAGTGATCATCGCTCAGAAAACAGAGGCAGAGCAGGCCAGGGATCATTCCAGCTCACCTGCCTCCATTCACAGTAAACAGGCAGTTGTTTACAGATGCTTTTAATTGGACCATGTAATTGGCCTCAAAACTCTGTGCCTGGAGTCTGATGACATGATCTGCACTCTGAATGCATGGTCTATGCACCAACTTTCAGGGCTGACAGCACAGGCACCAGGAGGCAAATAAGTATTAAAAAATACCTCCACAGGCTCCTGGGAACCTGTCCTATGAGCACCATAACTTACCGTATTTTTGGCTCTATAAGACGCACCAGATGGTAGAATGCACCCCTATTTTAGAGGGGGAAAAAGTATTCTGAACCCACCCAGGGACAGCGCATGAGATAGTACTGGGCGACAGAGCAGAAGATGCAGCAGGGATCTGAAAAAACGGAGCTCCATGTCACAGAGGTGCTCAGTGTGGCAGGACGAAGGGAAGAAGCCGTTTGGTAGAAGCGTGGAAGCAGCAGCAGTTCCCGCCAGCGCTCACCACCAATCAGTGGTACATATGGATGGCAGAGGGGAAAAGAGAAAACTGCTAATTAATCACACATTTGTTTGTGCAACCGAGAATTTAACGCGCAAAGAAATGGCGATCACGATGAATTTAGGCAAATTAGCTCTATAGGACACAGTGTTTCACCCCCCCCCCCCACCACCTCCTCCTGCTTCGGAGGGAAAAAAGTGGCCCCTTAGAGCAAAAAATACGGTAGATTATAGTGCTCATAGCCAGTGACAAATTCCCTTTAAGTTAATCAGACAATCATGACAATCATGTAGCCGTTTTAGGCTACTTTGCTTCACCAACCTATGTCATTTTTACTGAATGCTTTTTTTTAACCAAATTTACTTTAAATATATTTATAGGTTCTGTCTTTGTTAAAAATTGGGACATGCAGATACCTCATTTTCTATAGCTTTGCATGTTTTACTCAATGCTACAATTATATCAATAACAAATGAACTAACAATTGACCTTTTATTTAAGGACACCTATATGGTACAGTAAGCTAAATGGGCTAAAATACAAAAAGTAGTACTCATATGATAAATGTCCCCCAGTCCAGTGCAGCTACTGTGGGCTCAGAAGCTTCTGCAGGGGTCATGTGTCTTCCATCATTCATGTGACTGCTGCAGCCAATAGCAGCTCTTTGAAAACTCCAGGAAAACCCATTTCAGTCTGCAATGTCTATTGGTACTGTACATTTCTACGTTGACAAATGCAGCTCTGATATACACACACACTATCACCTATTCAATTTCTACAGTAACCTTGACAAAGATTACAGCAAATAAGCAATAAACCTGGGATGCTGTTTTTCTTTATTTCTTAGAAAATAATTTTAGCACAATGGCGAATTGAGCAGAGCAGTGAACAGATGAAATAATAAGATTATTTTATTGGAATCATTGATCATAAACTATTTTGCTGAGCTTGTGGACAACTGACTCACCACCAGTGCTTAGTGTCAAGCAACTGGAGCAAAAGCAAATAAGATTTTATCTTGAGTTGGAAAAGTATCTATGCAAGAAAAGGCAATATCATTGAACACATTGTTTGTACAACCTCACCTTGAATCAGAAGAGTACTTCTGAACATCTGCTCTTTAAAAAAAATGCATTACGGAATTGGGAAATGTTCAGAATAGAAGCATGAAATGAGTAAGTGGAATCTCAAAATTGGATTATTATAAAAGACAAACTAAACTAGGTTTTTCTTCCCCAGTATAAGATGTGACATGAATATTATATATGCATAAACCCTTGGTTCACATGCAACAAGATGATCATAGAGTATGTGGATGACAAATGGCCATGTATTGAACTTTGGCAACAAAATGCTTGATCTTTACAGAGCAAATAGATATATTACATTAAAACTTTGCCATCAAAATGATTTGCAATCAGAGCAAACTGGTTTATATGCTGAATCTAGTAGATAGATGTAGTAAATGGACGTTATCAGCAGCCTTTATCAACGACAAACAGCAATAAGCAGAAGGGCATGTTTAATCATGTACATGTAATGCACATAAATATGTAAATACGCAGTGACCTACAGCATATACAGCATATTTCTCTGTCCTTATCTTACAGCTGGCTGGCACCTGCTATCTACATTGACTATTTACCCACTTTGCATCTTCTGGCTGCAATAGGAAAAGCACAATGTTCCCACAATACCATGATCATTTGAATCAATGGTGATTTTTATGTACATGTCTAGAAAAAAATATTAGAGTAAACATTCCATTATGATGTCAGAACATGACAATCATACAGAGGTAAATGGAGCTGTACAGCCACAGTTCTCCTACAAAGCTTTTCTAGTTATTTTGTAACATTAGAATAGTTTTCCCTAGTGTTTTTGAAGTTCAATAGAGAAGCCCATGGAGATATACAGCAGAAAAAACACCAAACCTAGAGCAGGCTGCATTTTCCAAAAAACATAAACCCCTAGAACACTAAAAACCTAAATGCTGTTTATATTGGTTTTACTATAGACTTCACAATAGCATCTTTAATATAGAGTTTTAGAGGAAAAGGCTACAGAAATCCCACCAAAGATATAGATACACACCAAGTTTATTAAAGTTAAGTCTAAAGACCCATTTACACGGAGCGATGATGGCTCAAAAATCGCTAAAAAGCGATCGTTTGAGCAATAATCATTGCATCTAAACGTGCGTCCATTGTGCACTTTTCGTGCGCTGCTAGCTGATTGTTAAATTTAGTCCAACCTAAAAATTGTCATTTAGCCTTATCAGCAGTTCTCCACGGGGAGTGCTGATAGCATTGTTACCCGTCGGAGAACAAAGGAACTGAAAGCAGATAAGAGCCCTCGGGCTATTAACTGTTTTCATCTAAGGCTTCATTTTCAAATGTCATTGCTCTAAAGTAGCCGAGTAGCTACTTAATAGTTTATGCAAAATGATCGCTCAAAGCTGTCACTCAGACTGTCGTTTAGGCGATCTTTGAGCAATCATCGCTCCGTGTAAATGGGCCTTAAAGGGGTTGTCCCACGGCGAAATGCAATTTTTTTCCCCAACCTACCCCCGCATTCTGCCACGTTAAAATCAATACCGTTTGTAATTTAAAAAAAAAAAATCGCTTACTTCCTTCCCAGTTCGCGCAGCATCTTATTTTCTTCTTTTAAAGATGGCCGCCGGTCCTTTCCCAATGATGCACCGCGGTTTTCTCCCATGGTGCACCACGGGTCTTCTCCCATGGTGCACCATGGGCTCTGTGCGTTCCATTGCCGATTCCAGCCTCCTGATTGGCTGGAATCAGCACACGTGATGGGGCGGAGCTACACGATGATGCGTAGAAGGGGGCAGAGCCAGAACGCCGCACGTGCCCGGACCGACCAGAAGGGAGAAGACCCTTCTGCACAAGCGCGTCTAATCGGGCGATTAGACGCTGAAATTAGACGGAGCCATGGAGACGGGGATGCCAGCAACGGAACAGGTAAGTGAATAACTTCTGTATGGCTCATATTTAATGCACGATGTATATTACAAAGTGCATTAATATGGCCATACAGAAGTGTATAACCCCACTTGCTTTCGCGGGACCACCCCTTTAATAAATATTTCATCACTCACTTAGTAATCATACATTCAAATCTCCGTAGTATCCATATACTATGCCCTTAAAAGTGTACATGAAAGACAAATTCATATTTTTACATGTCAATCGAAACTTAATCCCTTACATAGTCAGAAATGTCCTTTAAAAGTTAACACAATATTTTGTAAATTACCCTGTCAAAACATTCAAAATAAAGCAACCTATTAATTTCATATTTCTTATTATTAGGAAAGACGTAGTTGTCTGGTGGAGAAGGTTGGATTTAAAACTGTGGCAGCCAATAGCCAATTGAATTCTGAGGCCTTTTTTATGACCTGAAATTGAAGTATTGTAGCTGGAGTATAGACCTTTTCCAAGTTTCACTATGGAGATTCGTGGTTACATTTATGCCCCAAAATATTTATTATAACACTTATACTGTATATGTGGTATAACTTTAGTATCCTAAAAGCCATTGCATCTTCCCTAAAGTGCAAAGAAAACAATTTTCAAAAAAAACAGCAGAGGGTCTAGTAAATATCTGAAAATATTTGAACAGAGTGAAGAGGAATATTCGAAGGGTCTTCTTGCATGGGACAACTGTTGGACTTGAAAATATCTTTTCAACGATTACCGTTCCTATGCTTTCACACGGGAACGATGATCAATCACTTAATCGTGTGCCAGAGATCTTTTCTGGCTTCCCACCTCCATTCAGAGTCAGCAGGCAGTCGTTCACAGCTGAAGACAACGCTATGAAATGAAGCAAACCGCACCATACGTCTTTTAGTCCATTGAGCACCATTGGTGTCCTCATGCCATAGACCTGGCACAGCGTTCCGGCTTCAGTCATAATCAGAAGTTACAACATTGATGTGAATAGAGTCTTATATTTTTGTAGCAGAGTTGATTTGGCATTTGAATCATAATGATGTCATATGTAAGGAAGCTATTACAGTCATGGGGGAAATATAGAAATTTAAGTTACATATACAAGCCAAAATACTAAATGTATTGACTGCAATAGTTTAACTAAAACTTTAGATTTAGGATTTACAGTGAGCTGGAAGATTCAACATATATGTATGCTTGCTTATGGATATATTTAGCACCGACTAGTAGAGGAGCAGAGACATTATTTGAAAGCCTGTCAGCAGAAAATTTGTGCTCATATCTGAATAGGACTATTTGCATGACTGGTCAGGCTCATCGGCCTGAATTATTGTAACTTAATGTTTGTGAATTCCATTGAGTTAGGCAGAATGCTGAATGACCAAAATGTCAGATGCACTTAATAAAATAGATCAGAAATTCTATTCAATCCATGTCATATTTTCTACCAGGTACACATAAGACACAGCAGCTGCAGAATATATCATCTGATATTACTGCGTGAAATAAAATTAGTTTTGCTAAACATAAGCATAACCAGGAAGCATCGTATATATCTAAAGGAAAGAAGGATTCACCATTAGCATTAAGGTGTTTTACACTGCTAGGGCGGTGAATCTATAGAGTTCTATTCCACTGAAAGTGGACACGGTTGATTCCTTAAGTGAACATAAAAGGGGTTTGGATGACTTCCATAAGAAAAGCTTTTTAAAGGTCTTACTACCATGGCAAATAATTTGCTACATCTGACAAGCAGGTTTAGTTCCTTATCTATATTATTCCTGTCACATAAATGGAATATCACCACAGTTTTTTCTTCCTGATGATTTGTATCATACTAAAGAAAGACAGTAACAATTCTGCTAAAGAGAACCCAGGGATCTGGCATTCATAAAACACCATTTTAATCTAGATGTTTAATTTTCAGGGCCCAAAGGCCGAGGAGCAGCTGTAGATGATATAATTGACATGAAATATGACAATATCAATACATCTAGGTAGAATAGTAACTTTGTGTCATGACTGTACATGTTTGGCATCCATTTGGTTACATTTGTAAATACACTAAACTCTTTAAAGTGGCTAAGAACTTATATTTGTTAAACAATGGGGATGCAGCAACCAGAGCTTAGGGGTAAAATATCTTTTGAGGCAAAGAGTGTCACAGTTGATACCAAAGGGCCCTTTTAAACAGCTGATTTATTGTTTGAACAAGCAAATGAGCGAATGATGTCAGAGTTAGCTTGCTCGCTGGTGTAGCCTGTTTAGACAGTCAGTAACATCGTTGGCTTGTTCAAACAAGAAATCATTCAGAATCGTTCAGTCTTTTAAGTTTGATGTATAACTGAATGAGAATGACTGAATGAGTGCTGTTTAAACCGAAAGATACAGAAGCGTAATTATAGAGGGTGCAGGGGATGCGGTTGCACCCGGGCCCAGGAGCCTTGGGGGGCCCATAAGGCCTGTCTTCTCCATATAGGAAGCCCAGTACTATGAATAAAGCATTATAGTTGGGGGCCCCGTTCCAGGTTTTGGATTGGGGCCCAGGAGCTCCAAGTTACACCTCTGGAAAGATAAGTGAATGAGCCAACGATGATAGTTATGCCAGCATAAAATGAATGATAAGCAAGAAGTAAACAATTGTTATTCAACCTTTGGTCGTTGACGTGGATTTAGATTGAAGATTATTGTTCACTTTTGCTCGTTTGAACAACTTTTTGAACGATAATTGTTCTGTTTAAAAGCAAGCATTCTAAGCCTGGTCTGTACAGGCTTTAAAGGCTCCACAATCTTAGGAGCCTTTTGGATTGACACTTAACTGTTTGATATTCCTGGTCCTTCCCTCTTATTAATTCACTGTTGAGTGCTAAACAAGGAAATTGTCTGATGAATTTATGGGCAGTTCTAAAACCTGAGTCAATTACTGAAACTTTAAAAACATGTTTTTTGACCAAAGAATGGTGTTCACATTCTGTGGGTCAGCCAAGTCTAACTGTCTCGCACATGTTACATGCAGATTTTGATATGGATTTTGGAATAAAGCTTGATGCAGATTTCCCCCTTTCATTTGAAAGCCCTGAGGCAGGTTTACAGGACATGATTGATTACAATCTTGTCTGGCCTCAGATTCACTGCAGCAGTCATGTGGGTAAACAACCTACATGACAGCCAAAGTAAATAGAAGACTCGAAGGCGCCCCGTGGTGGCGAGGGTGCATTGCCACAATGGGAGGTAAAAATTGTTGTTTTTTAACATTTACATACATATCATCCTCCCACTGGCACCAATGGATATAACGATTATAAGACCCCTTTAAAATCTCTTGCACATAGCTCATACTGTAAATGCTGCAGATTTTCAGTGCTGATGCATGTGAACACAGCCTGAGGATTGTAAGTGTTAGGGTTTCTGTTCTTTGTGCCTTTTACTTTATAGCTTTTTGTTGTATTTGTCATTTTATTTTGCATTTAACTTTTTAGTAATCACTGCACTTTTTTCTGGTAAAGCTTAAAACTTTAATAAGTTTGTTCCTTATATGCTCTGAAGACTCTATAGCTTTTCATAGATGGTTCAACCCCTTGACTGTTGGAGAGCAGTGTGTGTATGTTGGGACTCCTTGCCCATTTCAAGAAATTGTTACAGTGTGTTTCTTGGATGTGTGGACTGTATTTGGGAGTTATTTATGCTCTATGTGCCAATTGAGTGGAAGATGAGTGCAAGACTGAGTGAATAGAAATAGATTAACCCCTTCAGTAAAGCCCATACCACATGATGGGAAAGTGTTTGTATGTGACACCTTGAAATCTTTCTTTCCATCTTTTGACTATGGACTTAATCTTATCAGACTTACATTCATTTTTAGGATATAAGACTGCCTGGTCGTGGATGATCTTTGAGTTGATAATGTCACCAAGGTTACCTTTGCAATGTTGAGCATAAATGTTTTACTATACACGGTCAAAAACAACTGCAGTGTTTCTATAACAAGAGAATCAAATGTTTCTATGGTTTCCATGACAGCTACGCTCCTTGTTCCATTAGTGGACACAAATGATTTGCTGTGCAGGCAACAGCAGGTACCTGTATGCCCATATAAGCCAGACAGCTCCAGGGCTTACATATATTTCAGACACTGGAACAGGGTAAAGAAAAATAATGTACTGCCAGTAAAATTCTGCAACTGCTGCTTGTAAAATAAATATCATGAGACATGATATTATTAATTAGCATGGATATAGCCAGTATTAGAAACGAGCAAATCTTTACCCGTGATGTATTACATTGATTCTCTAGGAGATTAATCAACCTGGTTTGCTGAAACTTTGAACTTAGTGGTGAATAAAGATACATTAATCTATTTGGTCAGTGTAAGAGTTTTTATGTCTCTAGCTAATATTGTGACCATTCCAGTGTACCCACTGAGCAATGCTATATGGCTTTACAGCCTCAGTTTTCATATCTTAGCACCAATTCTCTCTTGGTACCAGGCAGAGGTCCCATGAGTGGGATCCTCTTCAATGATGTCCATAAGCCCTAACGGGGAATAGAAGAGGTTGCCTTCTTGAGAATCACTCAAATATAGAATTTAGTGTTATGCTTACAATATGCTAGCATATGTAAGTGATGCCCAACTGGTTCAATACTAATATGCTCTTGGTTTGATTTCACATATGACATGCACCATAATTTGTGGCTCTTGTAACTAAGATACTGATGCAGTTCAATTGATAAATTCTCCCTGCGTGTTTGATTACTACTTCAGCATAAGTTTGACATTTGAATATGCAGATGAGGGCTTTATATTGCAGAAGTATATTTTAATTCCTATACAGGTGCAGTACTTTGCTTGTCTTACACGGCTAAAATAGCTTTGTCGCTTGGATGCCTATTCTGTCTCTGGGCTCCTGCACATGAGTGTATGCATATATGCACTCAAGAGAGCATGATGTGATTGCGCTGTGAATGGAGCACTATTATGTGCTTTCGTGCGCATATCCGCACATTCTACTGTACTTTTTTGTGCTGCCAGGCATATTCACATTTGCGGGGGTTTCACCCATGCCATTATTGAACCACCCGAATATTCTGCTCAGTCGCCGGTGTTATCAATTAACACCATGAAATCGAAGTTGTGTGTGTGATTTTGTGCAGACAGGGTACGCATTTGTTTTCCCCCATAGAATCCTATGATGCCTTGCATACAAAAATAGAGTATGTTGAGTATATTTTGCCAGACAGAAATGCGCGCAAATACGCTGAATATGAGGAAACCCTAGGAAATCAATTGGTTCTACTGTCAGCGGTTTGTGCAAGTGATTTTGCATGTGTGAAAATGCATACAAATTCTCCTGTGTGCAGGAACCTTCAGAGAAGACTATTAGGTATTTAAACAGGATACAGTATAAGGGCTCGTTCAGAAGGGCGTATTTGCATGCATATTATGCAGTGTATAGAAGCCATTGATTTCGATGAGTTTGTTCACATGATCGAATTTATCCTGCAATGTACGATTGTGTAAAAATATGCAGCATGTCCTACTTTGCTGTGTATTCTGCATGCCAATAGGCCATTAGAGTGAATGGGCCAGCGCAGGAAACGTGCGTATTCACTGCGTATTTGTGCAGTATATCAATGGACTTGTCTGTGTTCTATTTTGTGTGTGCAAATACGCAGTGTATTTGTGCAAACAAAAACGCTCAGAAGTGGGCAAAATATGCGGGTGTGATTTTCAGTAGCGTAAATATGCAGCGTATTTATGGGACCGAAATGCACTTACGCCCAAACGAATGAGCCCTGAGCTGTATTTCAAGAAAATTGATTTTATAATGCAAAATGCTTTCTCTTTTCAAAAAGGTTTAAAGTGACTCTCAACAGTATTGCAAAACACAATAAATCTCTTTGTATCCAAGGGGAATGTTGTCCTTGATTTTAAACTTTGAAATTATGAACCTTTGATTTTAAGTTAAATTGACTATTCATTTAATTGATGGCAGATGTAAAGGCTTGGTGATATATGCATGACACTTTGACATGTAGCCCATATAAATTGAGAAAGAGCATTCATAGAGGCTATGAGGTTGACATTGAACAGGGGTTTTATTCCAAATAATGTGATTTTCTTTATATGGTTGTTTGTACGTACAACATTTATAGAATTCTTTGGTGCAGTGTGTTCTGTTTGATAGAATGTAAAGCATAACTAGATGAACAAATTATTTTCAGTCATTTTATAATGATTCATTTCTTGCTGAAATGTCATGTCTTAAACATACAGTACTTAATAATTCATATGCAAATTCCTTCACTTTCACTGCAAGCAAAAGAAAAAAAACTATCAAATTGCATATCAAAGAGTGTCAACTGTGAAGAAAAGTTGACAATCAAAAGTGAACTTATCCTGACTAAATTATTTCTTCATTTGAGGCAAGGTTGTTATTAACAAAAATAACAAACTGAGAAAGCAGATATATATATTAAGAGAAAAATCCCAATTTCCTTGCTACATTCCTGTAGACTAACATGCTACAGCTAAGACCTAACAATAGTCCAACCACTTGTTTCCACCACTGTATTTCACATAAACAATAGTAAAACTTGTAACAGGGCCCCCAACTATAATGCTTTATTCATAGTATTGGGCTCCCTATATGGAGAAGAGAGGCCTTATGGCCCCCTTTAGGCTCCTGGGCCCGGGTGCAACCGCATCCTCTGCATCCCCTATAATTATGCCCATGACAGAGGTTAGATTAAATTACAAGATTTTTTAATTGAAAGACAAACCTTAACATTTTTTTTTTCCTTCTTGGCCATAATATAATAATTGAATCAAATGCAGATGAAATATAAATTAAAAATATGAAAATTTTACCTATAAAATTAGCTATAAAATTTCAGATTGCTAAAAAAAATCAGATTTTGTTTCAAGAAAGCTTATGTTAAATCTGTCAAAATTCCTTATACTCAACTGTTGAAATGCTTCATGAGGATATTATGATACTGTAACGGTGGAAACAATTCATGTTTGTCTAATCTGCACAGTTTTGTTTTTTTATGATATCACAAAAAAGTCAAAAAACTTTTAAGAACAATTAAAAAGGTTACTCTTGCTAATGTTGGTTTATGCTGGATTATACCATCAGAACAACACCAAGACAATATAATTCTGGAACAGATTGGATCAGCACTTGTCAGAATCTCTTTACTATCCCTTAGAGCTCCTTCACATGAGCATTTGCGTTTTTACTTTCCCTCGGATACGCTGTGAATTCGTATGAATAACAATCAGAGGCAGCACTCACCCATTCATTCAATTCAATCAATGGGTGAGTGCTGCCTCTGATTTGCTGAGTGCAGGGACCAATCACAGGCAGCTCCCAGCTGTCATTCAATAGCTGAGAGCTGCCTCTGATTGGTCACAGTGCACAGCCAATCAGAGGTAGCCCTTTCAACAGGCGGGGATTTTAAATCCCTGCCTGCTGAAAGAACTTTAGAGAAGTGCAGGAAAAGACCCGGCTGGACATGCCTAAGCCCCGGTAGCTGCGGAGAGGTGAAGTGCATTTTTTCCTGCGTGCCTCCCGCTTTGGTCACATGAATTTTTCAACGCATGCCAGTATGACTAGGCCCTTAATTAGCGTTTTAACGTCCATTCACACAGCTGGGTGTGATGTTTTAGCGAAAAAATACATCACAACCTGGATTACCCTAGCTTGGCATAAATCCTCAAAATGAATTCAAATGCCTAAAGAGAGACACTTGTAAGCTTTTCGCAGAGTCCAATGTTGCTAAACTGCCTCCCCTTCCCTTTTTTCCCAGCTCCAATAGGAGTCCATGAGAGCTGCCAGCGTATATTGGTTGAAAGACAGATCCAGAACTATCTTTTTACCCAGCATGTAATAGCAGGTGCAGATTTTGGTTGCATATGCTCTATTTCTTAAGGTGTGATGTTTTTGCATGCCACATATTCGCCCATGAGAACAAGTGCATTGGAGTCCAATGCCTCAGATGGTAGTGTATATCGGCGCAGGTGTGAAAACGGAAAACATAGTTGCATGTATACGCTTGTGTGAATAAAGCCTTATAGTGATGTGGGCCTTGGATGGCATCTTCTCTCCTTTTTGTATTGATGTTACAATTTTAAATGAAAGTCACACCTCAGCAGCTACAAACATTGCTCCAATAGTATAGCATTTTTTTTGAGAACTGCTTACCTTCAGAAACCTCATTGGTGCTTTACTGGTGTTTCTGGGAAACAATGAGTCAACTTTGAGTTTCTGTAGGATGTTATAATTAAAAATGAGTCCATAGGCATCTGGGCCTGATAAAAATTACAGCAGCTTTTATCTCATTTCCTACTGCTATTTCAGTAAAAAACAGCAAATTGCTGAGTAGAGAGCAAGTACATTCTGTTATCCAAGTGCTAAGGGTTTTGGTACGGGAATCCGAGTTTTGAGTTAATTCATTTCAGGTCTGTGGCAGCAAGAAATGCTTCAATTCTATTATGTAGCTTCTGCAGAAAGATGCATGTTAGTTGTGTAAAGAAAGAGTCAGCCTGTGCTTTTATCTTTCTTATCTCCTCTCTCAGTGAATTGCACATCCTTGTAAAATGATTTATGATGAGAGAGGCTACTGTATCAGCAAGCTTTTGCTCTCAGTTTGTTAGGGTCTGATCTCTAAGCATTTTTTACCTTTCATCCATTCTTGCAGCCATTTATATGGACACTTTATAGGACATTTGTGAGGTTGGATTTTGTCTCTAGACCCTTAATCATCTAGACAAAGTGTTATTGGTAGTATCATGGCTGGGCAGTGAAGGAGAGAGGTGCATTAACACTTTTGCTACAGCAAGGTTCTAAATAGAGATGAGCGAACACCAAAATGTTCGGGTGTTCGTTATTCGTAACGAACTTCCCGTGATGCTCGAGGGTTCGTTTCGAACAACGAACCCCATTGAAGTCAATGGGCGACCAGAACATTTTTGTATTTTGCCGATGCTCGCTAAGGTTTTCATGTGTGAAAATCTGGGCAATTCAGGAAAGTGATGGGAATGACACAGTGACGGATAGGGCAGGCGAGGGGCTACATGTTGGGCTGCATCCTAAGTTCACAGGTCCCACTATTAAGCCACAATAGCGGCAAGAGTGGGCCCCCCCCCCCCTCCCAACAACTTTTACTTCTGAAAAGCGCTCATTAGCATGGCATACCTTTGCTAAGCACCACACTACCTCCAACAAAGCACAATCACTGCCTGCATGACACTCCACTGCCACTTCTCCTGAGTTACATGCTGCCCAACCGCACCCCCTCCCCCCCACAGCGCACACCAAAGTGTCCCTGCGCAGCCTTCAGCTGCCCTCATGCCACACCACGCTCATGTCTATTTAGAATTGCGTCTGCCATGACGAGGGACCGCAGGCATACACTGCAGAGGTTGGCACGGCTAGGCAGCGACCCTCTTTAAAAGTGGCGGAGCGATAGCCCACAATGCTGTACAGAAGCAATGAGAAATAGAATCCTGTGCCACCGCCATCTGGAGCTGCACACGTGGGCATAGCAATGGGGAACCTATGTGCCACACACTATTCATTCTGTCAAGGTGTCTGCATGCCCCAGTCAGACCGGGCTTTTTAATTCATAGACACAGGCAGGTACAACTCCCTATTGTGAAGTCCCTGTCGACCCACAGCATGGGTGGCTCCCTGGAACCCACCGGCGGTACACAAAAATATCCCATTGCATTGCCCAACACAGCTGAGGTAGTAATGTCGTGCGTAATACAGGTGGGCTTCGGCCCACACTGCATGCCCCAGTCAGACTGGGATTCTTTACAAGTGGACACATGTAGGTTTAACTCCCTGTGGACCCACTGCCTGGGTGGGTGCCAGGAAGCCACCGGCGGTACATAGAAATATCCCATTGCATTGCCCAACACAGCTGAGGTAGTAATGTCGTGCGTAATACAGGTGTGCTTCGGCCCACACTGCATGCCCCAGTCAGACTGGGATTCTTTACAAGTGGACACATGTAGGTTTAACTCCCTGTGGACCCACTGCCTGGGTGGGTGCCAGGAAGCCACCGGCGGTACATAGAAATATCCCATTGCATTGCCCAACACAGCTGAGGTAGTAATGTCGTGCGTAATACAGGTGGGCTTCGGCCCACACTGCATGCCCCGGTCAGACGGGTTCTTTAGAAGTGTACAGATGTATTAAAAACTCAGTGTGCACCTACAGCATGGGTGGCTCCCTGGAACCCACCGGCGGTACACAAAAATATCCCATTGCATTGCCCAACACAGCTGAGGTAACGTCAGCTGTAATGCAGGTGGGCTAAAAATTAATTTGATTACACTGTAGGCGAGGGCCCACACAAATTGCTGTATCAACAGTACTAATGTACATCCCAAAAATTGGCCATGGCCAGCCAAGAGGGCAGGTGAAACCCATTAATCGCTTTGGTTAATGTGGCTTAAGTGGTAACTAGGCCTGGAGGCAGCCCAGTGTAACGAAAAATTGGTTCAAGTTAAAGTTCCAATGCTTTTAAGCGCATTGAAACTTATAAAAATTGTTCTGAAAAATTATTTGAGTGAGCCTTGTGGCCCTAAGAAAAATTGCCCGTTCAGCGTGATTACGTGAGGTTTCAGGAGGTGGAGCAGGAGGAGGAGGAGGAGGAATATTAGACACAGATTGATGAAGCAGAAATGTCCCCGTTTTGGATGGTGAGAGAGAACGTAGCTTCCATCCGCGGGTGCAGCCTACGTATTGCTTACGTATCGCTGCTGTCCGCTGGTGGAGAACAGAAGTCTGGGGAAATCCAGCCTTTGTTCATCTTGATGAGTGTTAGCCTGTCGGCACTGTCGGTTGACAAGCGGCTACGCTTATCTGTGATGATTCCCCCAGCCGCACTAAACACCCTCTCCGACAACACGCTAGCCGCAGGACAAGCAAGCACCTCAAGGGCATACAGGGCTAGTTCAGGCCACGTGTCCAGCTTCGACACCCAGTAGTTGTAGGGGGCAGAGGCGTCACCAAGGATGGTCGTGCGATCCGCTACGTACTCCCTCACCATCCTTTTGCAGTGCTCCCGCCGACTCAGCCGTGACTGGGGAGCGGTGACACAGTCTTGGTGGGGAGCCATAAAGCTGGCCAGGCCCTTAAAGACTGTTGCACTGCCTGGGATGTACATGCTGCTCGATCTACGCACATCCCCTGCAACATGGCCCTCGGAACTGCGCCTTCTGCCACTAGCGCTGTCGGCTGGGAATTTTACCATCAGCTTGTCCGCAAGGGTCCTGTGGTATAGCAACACTCTCGAACCCCTTTCCTCTTCGGGAATCAGAGTGGGCAGGTTCTCCTTATACCGTGGATCGAGCAGTGTGTACACCCAGTAATCCGTCGTGGCCAGAATGCGTGCAACGCGAGGGTCACGAGAAAGGCATCCTAACATGAAGTCAGCCATGTGTGCCAGGGTACCTGTACGCAACACATGGCTGTCTTCACTAGGAAGATCACTTTCAGGATCCTCCTCCTCCTCCTCCTCCTCCTCAGGCCATACACGCTGAAAGGATGACAGGCAATCAGCCGGTGTACCGTCAGCAGCGGGCCAAGCTGTCTCTTCCCCCTCCTCCTCATCCTCCTCATGCTCCTCCTCCTCCTCCTGTACGCGCTGAGAAATAGACAGGAGGGTGCCCTGACTATCCAGCGGCATACTGTCTTCCCCCGCCCCCGTTTCCGAGCGCAAAGCAGCTGCCTTTATGGTTTGCAGGGAATTTCTCAAGATGCATAGCAGAGGAATGGTGACGCTAATGATTGTAGCATCGCCGCTCACCACCTGGGTAGACTCCTCAAAATTACCAAGGACATGGCAGATGTCTGCCAACCAGGCCCACTCTTCTGAAAGGAATTGAGGAGGCTGACTCCCACTGCGCCGCCCATGTTGGAGTTGGTATTCGACTATAGCTCTCCGTTGTTCATAGAGCCTGGCCAACATGTGGAGCGTAGAGTTCCACCGTGTGGGCACGTCGCACAGCAGTCGGTGCACTGGCAGCTTAAAGTGATGTTGCAGGGTGCGCAGGGTGGCAGCGTCCGTGTGGGACTTGCGGAAATGTGCGCAGAGCCGGCGCGCCTTTACGAGCAGGTCTGACAAGCGTGGGTAGCTTTTCAGAAACCGCTGAACCACCAAATTAAAGACGTGGGCCAGGCATGGCACGTGCGTGAGGCTGCCAAGCTGCAGAGCCGCCACCAGGTTACGGCCGTTGTCACACACGACCATGCCCGGTTGGAGGCTCAGCGGCGCAAGCCAGCGGTCGGTCTGCTGTGTCAGACCCTGCAGCAGTTCGTGGGCCGTGTGCCTCTTATCGCCTAAGCTGAGTAGTTTCAGCACGGCCTGCTGACGCTTGCCCACCGCTGTGCTGCCACACCGCGCGACACCGACTGCTGGCGACATGCTGCTGCTAACACATCTTGATTGTGAGACAGAGGAGGAGGAGGAGGAGGAGGGTGCTTTAGTGGAGGAAGCATACACCTCCGCAGATACCAGCACCGAGCTGGGGCCCGCAATTCTGGGGGTGGGTAGGACGTGAGCGGTCCCAGGCTCTGACTCTGTCCCAGCCTCCACTAAATTCACCCAATGTGCCGTCAGGGAGATGTAGTGGCCCTGCCCGCCTGTGCTTGTCCACGTGTCCGTAGTTAAGTGGACCGTGGCAGTAACCGCGTTGGTGAGGGCGCGCACAATGTTGCGGGAGACGTGGTCGTGCAGGGCTGGGACGGCACATCGGGAAAAGTAGTGGCGACTGGGAACTGAGTAGCGCGGGGCCGCCGCCTCCATGATACTTTTGAAGGACTCCGTTTCCACAACCCTATACGGCAGCATCTCAAGGCTGATGAATTTTGCGATGCGGACGGTTAACGTTTGAGCGTGCGGGTGCGTGGCGGCGTACTTGCGCTTGCGCTCGAACACTTGCGCAAGCGACGGCTGAACGGTGCGCTGAACTACACTGCTGGATGGGGCCGAGGACAGCGGAGATGAGGGTGTGGGTGCAGGCCATGAGGCGGTAGTGCCTGTGTCCTGAGAGGGGGGTTGCATCTCAGTGGCAGGTTGGGGCACAGGGGGAGAGGCAGGGGTGCAAACCGGAGACGGTGAACGGCCTTTGTCCCACCTTGCGGGGTGCTTGGCCATCATATGTCTGCGCATGGTGGTGGTGGTGAGGCTGTTGGTGTTGGCTCCCCGGCTGAGCTTTGCGCGACAAAGGTTGCACACCACTGTTCGTCGGTCGTCAGGCGTCTCTGTGAAAAACTGCCAGACCTTAGAGCACCTCGGCCTACGCAGGGTGGCATGGCGCGAGGGGGCGCTTTGGGAAACACTTGGTGGATTATTCGGTCTGGCCCTGCCTCTACCCCTGGCCACCGCACTGCCTCTTGCAACCTGCCCTGCTGATGCCCTTGACTCCCCCTCTGAAGACCTGTCCTCCTGAGTAAGCGTTGCACACCAGGTGGGGTCAGTCACCTCATCGTCCTGCTGCTCTTCCTCCGAATCCTCTGTGCGCTGCTCCCTGGGACTTACTGCCCTTACTACTACCTCACTGCAAGACAACTGTGTCTGATCGTCATCGTCCTCCTCACCCACAGAAAGTTGTTGAGACAGTTGGCGGAAGTCCCCAGCCTCTTCCCCCGGACCCCGGGAACTTTCGAATGGTTGGGCATCAGTGACGATAAACTCCTCTGGTGGGAGAGGAACCGCTGCTGCCCAATCTAAGCAGGGGCCCGAGAACAGTTCCTGGGAGTGTTCCCGCTCCTGAGCAGGTGTCATTGTAGTGGACTGAGGAGGCTGGGAGGAAGGAGGAGCAGCAGACAGAGGATTCGGATTGGCAGCAGTGGACGGCGCAGAACTGCGGGTAGACGATAGGTTGCTCGAAGCACTTTCTGCCATCCAGGACAGGACCTGCTCACACTGCTCATTTTCTAATAACCGTCTCCCGCGTGGACCCATTAATTGGGCGATGAATGTGGGGACGCCAGAAACGTGCCTCTCTCCTAATCGCGCAGCAGACAGCTGCGACACACCTGGATCAGGAGCTTGGCCTGTGCCCACACCCTCACTTGGCCCTCCGCGTCCTCGGCCACGTCCACGTCCACGTCCTCTAGGCTTACCCCTACCCCTCAGCATGCTGTATTACCAGTGATTAGATTTCCCAGGCAGGAAATAAATTGGCGCAAGACTGCAGGCCAAATATAATTTTTGCCCTTTTTGGAAAACGAAAGGCCCCACTGCCTCTAGTGAATGAATTATCTAAGTTTAATAACTGTGCTGTGTCCCTGCTTATGTGTCACAGAACGTGAGGGTAGCAGAGTTATTATAACTCTTGGAGAGCAGGTATTTTTTTTCCCAATTAAGGAAAGCAAATGGCGAACCCAGCAGTAAAGCGTAGCTGGGTGCGTATGATTTAGCAATGTTTTTCACGCAGCTCACACGTCTACACAGGCGTAAGGACGGACACAGGCTGGACAAATAGATTTGTTTTCAGTTTTTTCCCACCAACAGGCAGCACTGCGTATATTCAATGAACCTGCGAAGTTTAATAACTGCGCTGTGTCCCTGCTTATGTGTCACAGAACGTGAGGGTAGCAGAGTTATTATAACTCTTGGAGAGCAGGTATTTTTTTTTCCCAATTAAGGAAAGCAAATGGCGAACCCAGCAGTAAAGCGTAGCTGGCTGCGTATGATTTAGCAATGTTTTTCACGCAGCTCACACGTCTACACAGGCGTAAGGACGGACACAGGCTGGACAAATAGATTTGTTTTCAGTTTTTTCCCACCAACAGGCAGCACTGCGTATATTCAATGAACCTGCGAAGTTTAATAACTGCGCTGTGTCCCTGCTTATGTGTCACAGAACGTGAGGGTAGCAGAGTTATTATAACTCTTGGAGAGCAGGTATTTTTTTTCCCAATTAAGGAAAGCAAATGGCGAACCCAGCAGTAAAGCGTAGCTGGGTGCGTATGATTTAGCAATGTTTTTCACGCAGCTCACACGTCTACACAGGCGTAAGGACGGACACAGGCTGGACAAATAGATTTGTTTTCAGTTTTTTCCCACCAACAGGCAGCACTGCGTATATTCAATGAACCTGCGAAGTTTAATAACTGCGCTGTGTCCCTGCTTATGTGTCACAGAACGTGAGGGTAGCAGAGTTATTATAACTCTTGGAGAGCAGGTATTTTTTTTTCCCAATTAAGGAAAGCAAATGGCGAACCCAGCAGTAAAGCGTAGCTGGCTGCGTATGATTTAGCAATGTTTTTCACGCAGCTCACACGTCTACACAGGCGTAAGGACGGACACAGGCTGGACAAATAGATTTGTTTTCAGTTTTTTCCCACCAACAGGCAGCACTGCGTATATTCAATGAACCTGCGAAGTTTAATAACTGCGCTGTGTCCCTGCTTATGTGTCACAGAACGTGAGGGTAGCAGAGTTATTATAACTCTTGGAGAGCAGGTATTTTTTTTCCCAATTAAGGAAAGCAAATGGCGAACCCAGCAGTAAAGCGTAGCTGGCTGCGTATGATTTAGCAATGTTTTTCACGCAGCTCACACGTCTACACAGGCGTAAGGACGGACACAGGCTGGACAAATAGATTTGTTTTCAGTTTTTTCCCACCAACAGGCAGCACTGCGTATATTCAATGAACCTGCGAAGTTTAATAACTGCGCTGTGTCCCTGCTTATGTGTCACAGAACGTGAGGGTAGCAGAGTTATTATAACTCTTGGAGAGCAGGTATTTTTTTTTCCCAATTAAGGAAAGCAAATGGCGAACCCAGCAGTAAAGCGTAGCTGGCTGCGTATGATTTAGCAATGTTTTTCACGCAGCTCACACGTCTACACAGGCGTAAGGACGGACACAGGCTGGACAAATAGATTTGTTTTCAGTTTTTTCCCACCAACAGGCAGCACTGCGTATATTCAATGAACCTGCGAAGTTTAATAACTGCGCTGTGTCCCTGCTTATGTGTCACAGAACGTGAGGGTAGCAGAGTTATTATAACTCTTGGAGAGCAGGTATTTTTTTTTCCCAATTAAGGAAAGCAAATGGCGAACCCAGCAGTAAAGCGTAGCTGGCTGCGTATGATTTAGCAATGTTTTTCACGCAGCTCACACGTCTACACAGGCGTAAGGACGGACACAGGCTGGACAAATAGATTTGTTTTCAGTTTTTTCCCACCAACAGGCAGCACTGCGTATATTCTATGAATAATAACTGTGTTGTGGCCCTGCCTATACAATTCTTTCCCTGCAGTATCAATGGAGGGTGCAATGCTCTGCAGAGGCGATTTTGAGAAGCCCAAAAAAAATGCAGCACAGCCAACAGCAGCCTGGACAGTACTGCACACGGATAAATATGGCCCTAGAAAGGACCGTTGAGGTTCTTGAAGGCTACACTCACTCCTAACACTCTCCCTGCCTATGCAGCACTTCTGTCCCTAATGCCAGGTGCAACGGTCTGCAGAGGCGATTTTGAGAAAAAAAAAAAAATCCCACTGCTAACAGCAGCCAACACACAGCTATCAGTGGCCCTAATAAGGACCTTTGGGGGGTCTTGAAGCCTACACTAACTACCAATTCTTTCCCTACAGCAGCTCCGGTATAAACAGCACTGTCCCTCATCTAACTCACACCGCATCTGAGGCGAGCCGCGGGAGGGGCCGACTTTTATATTAGGCGAACACCTGATCTCGCCAGCCACTCACAGCAGGGGGGTGGTATAGGGCTTAAACGTTGCAGGGGGAAGTTGTAATGCCTTCCCTGTCTTTCAATTGGCCAGAAAAGCGCGCTAACGTCTCAGGGAAGGAAGTGAAAGTAACCAGAACACCGCATGGTGTTCGTCACGAATAACGAACATCCCGAACACCCTAATATTCGCACGAATATCAAGCTCGGACGAACGCATTCGCTCATCTCTAGTTCTAAAGTGTTAATACCGTAGTATCAGTCTATTGTTGCACTTTATAAACGTATGTCTAATGAATGTTCAAAAAATAGGATTAAGGATTAATTGTGCAGGCTAATTGTCAATCATTGTAATCACTGATATCATGAACTCTATTATACTGAGCAATCAGTATATTACCCTAATCTTATGTATTATTCTGCTGCAGTTTTTGTGATGCACTTTTTGGAGTAAAAGCAAGTAGTGAATTACATTGGAGAAAAATCACCTTTTTTAAACCCAAAATTTTAAGTTTGACTTTAAAAACTTCATCACAACTTCAACACTTTTGGTAGGTATTAACCCCTGAATTTGAGGAACATCCCATAAGATGTGTCGTTGTAGAGCTACTCTGACCCAGTTATTTAGCCATCACAATTAGTTCTTCAAAATCGCTTAGATTCTAACATTTACTCACTTTTGCCTGTTCCCAATACAAAAAATTTCAAGAACTCAATGTCCTCACCCCTTGACAGGTACCATTGTAATAGGATCATCAATGTTAGTCGCTTTAGTCTTATAGCTGATTGTTGTATTTCTTTATCAATTGTATTGATTGGGTGGGCACTTACAATGTCATAGCCTAAAACCATCCAAACAAAGCAGAGGGAAGAATTTTGACCACAGCAACCAGTGAAAAAAATAATTTCAATACTGTATCAGACCAATTAAACCATGGGCAGCAACAATACTTCTTGATAGAACAGTACTTATTCAATACGGCCATTACAGGTGACTAACTGCATCTGTCTCCTAAATATATAGCAATGTAAAATACCAATACTAGTCTGTTAGTCAGCGTTAACATAACCATAAGGGCTTCTGCAGATTTTGTCCCAAGACGAAATGAAAGCATTGATTTCAATGGTTTCATTTTCACTAGTGGGATTCTCGCACGTTAATACCATGTGCAAGAAAATATTGGACTTGCCCTATCTTTCTCGCGTATAGTTGAGCTATCTTCCCGCTTTTTTTTCCAAACTCACGCACATAGTTTGAATAATAAAAAAAAACACTGGTTCATGTACTAGTTTGCTCTGTAGCGGTGAGTGTATTAGTGACTGTGTCCATCTGTTTAAGCACTCAGAGTGGTTTCCCAAAAAAGCCAGTTTTTGCCCAGTTTTTCATGCAGTTGTTTGAGCAAAAGCCATAAGTGGATTCAAAAGTAATGGAAAATATAAAGTAAAGACTTACACTTCTCCTTTTTGCTGGATCTAATTTTGGCTTTGGGTCAAAAAAAAGTACTAAAAACTGACACAAACAATTTTGACTCCTCCCAATCTCTCCAAAAATATAGTGTGTAAAACCATCCCGAGGCTGCTTTCGGATTAGCATATTTTTACTCTGTATTTCGTCTGTCTGTTTTGCAGGCTGTAATATGGAATTAATCAATTTATGTATCTATTTCCATGGCTGTATTTATACATTTTTCAGGCGCATGTTTCAAAAACACAGCATGCACTACTCTTGTCCATTTTGCCTCCATGTCTGTATTCACTGGTATTATTTTCTATTGGGCAAATATGGATCTGTATTTGCCCAGTAGAAAATAAAACAAATGACCGCAAATACAGAGACTATTACAGATGAAAGATTGATCAATTACTGATGACATACAGTTGCAATGTCATTTGAACAGATGCATTCAGTATTATGTAGTTAATCCATATTATAAACCTGTTACAATACGTTTGTATGAAACTGGACTTTTTTTTTCATAATGTCTATTTTGTTATTCATGTCTGACAGCATTTATCCATAGAGAATCATGTAGACAATTAAGACTCTTTACCCCAGTCACCTTGGTATTCAGCGTTGTGAAGCTGTAGTGATGTATCTGAGTAAGGCTGCGTTCCACACAACAAAAAAACGCTTGTGGTTGAAACTCTTCCCAGCTGCAGCTGCCAATAGCAGAACAATCGATCGTGTGGCTATTGGCTGCCATGACCGGGCAGGATCTCAACCGATAGCAGTGTGGGAACTCAGCCGAAGCAGATTCCACATAATTGGTTCAATTTGTATACAGGTTTGAAATATGTCCTTTTTATTGCAAGATGTTAAAAATAAATCTTAACTAATTAGGAATTCTCCTTCGGTTTAACCTGCCTTCTTCTCCAAGTACTTTCATTTGATTGCTCTTTACAGTTATGCTTCTATTCAGCTTTATGGGAGCAGACTATCATCCAGGAGAATTTCAGTTATAACAATGAAGAAATGTACAGCTGTAAATGAGAAAATGGAGTACATGCAAGGAGACGATTGTGAATGGGAAGGACGGAAAGGAAGGATTGTCAGCTCCATAATATAACCTCTCACGAATCCACAAGATTTCATCTGTTTTAAAAAATCTAATTTAGAACATATTAATTGCTCATGCAAACCGCGATAATAATCCATGTATTACTTATTTAATTGGACATATAGAGATAGAAAAATATATTTATTATATTATTGTCAATACACTGTATTTACACACACACTAAGGGCTCCTACCCACTTGCGTTTTTTTTAACGCTGCGTTAATGCTGTATTTTTTTAGGTGAAGGTCAGTAGGGCTTTCTAATGTTAAAAATGCATCGCACATTTGTGCTTTGCGATTTTTGTGTGTTGCATTTTTAACATTAGAAAAACCCATTGACATTCGCTTAAAAAAAAAAACCGCAAAGTTTAAAAAAGCATGTTATTCTTAGATTGGTTTGACACATTTTTAAAATTAAAATATCATTTATACACATTAGATTAGAAATTATGCAAAATGTATCACTTTGTATATTCACTTAAGATACTTCTTTTCTAACACAACTCAAAAAGCACATTTATAGAATATACACAAATAATAAAACAAACTCCAGTAAAATATATGCCAAACTACCGGCCATGAATATCAAAAAAATATTTTATCACAAAGAATATCTATAAATAGAAAAGTGAAAGCTCTCACTGACTGACTCACTCACTGACTCACTGGCTGACTCACTCACTGACTTGCCACTAATTCTCTAACTTCCTGGTGTCATACAAACTTGAAATTGGCATAACTATTACTTAGGTCCTAAATAGGAAAATTAAAGGGGTCACAACTTCATTATTCAATTCTAAGTGCAAACGTAAGCGACCTCTTATGTTTTGTACCTAATCTAATTCTCTAACTTCTTAGTGTCATACAAACTTGAAATTTGGCACAACCATTCTTTAGGTCATAAATAAGAAAAGTAAAGGGATCACAACTTGATTATTCAATTCTAACAGTGAATGTAAGTGGCCCCCTATGTAGTGTAACTAATAACATACATGTGTACCGCAGAAACGTGAAATTTACCACAACCATTCTTTACATCCTTGATAGCAAAAGTAAAGGGGTCACAACTTCAATATTCAATTCTAAGTGTGAAAAACTGTATAAAAATTCACAATACATGAGATAGTTCTTTTCGCAGAAACCATACAGCCTAGGGAAATTATTTGTATACTGAGGAAAATTTACCTCACCTCTGTGTATATACTGAGGAGAATCTACCTCATCTTTATGCATATATACTGAAAAGAATCTACCTCACCTCTATGTGTATATACCGAGGAGAATCTACCTCACCTCTATGTATATATACTGAGGAGAATACCTCCCCTCTATGTGTTTATACTAAGGAGAATACCTCACCTCTATGTGTATATACTGAGGAAAATCTAATGCTGCTCTATGTGCATATACTAAAGAGAATCTACCTCACCTCTATTTGTACATACTGAGGAGAATATAACTGACCTCTTTGTGCATATACTGAAAGGCTGTAAAGTACATAAGGAATTGGCCATGGACTGCAATGATGGAGCATGTCTTTAAGGATAAGAAGGGGCTGCAACTTCCAGTCTGGGGTAAATGTGAATAAAAAGGGGTGTTACCTTTAAAGGTAAAAAGGTGAGGAAAGTGGGAGGGGTGTCACATTCTGCAGAGGGACATCAGAGCATGCAGTCTGAGGAGAATCTAATGCTCCTCTATGTGTATACATATTTATTCCTCGGTGCCTCTGAAGTAAAAATGACTTTATAAAATTTTCCGTGCGAACAACAGGTATACACCTGTACCAAACTAACTCGGGTGAATCCGGGTATATTAGCTAGTTTTATTATAAAACCATGATCCATAAAATAGCGTAAACTTATGACAGAGATACACATGAAGAGTCTAATAAATGAAATTGCAGCAGCACTCCGTATGGATACCACAATTAGTGGGGGTGCGTTGAGTTGCAAGCTGTGCAAGCTAGAGCTGAGCCAGACTTCAGTGGACTCCAAAATGACAGTTCTGCAGGTAGATAGAATGGCTTAGCAGCACTTAGCAATAGGTAAATGGAAGAGCTCGTTCACATCCTTGTTTGTGAAAAAGACATACGTTTGTGCTTTGATCTGCGCATGTGCACGGCGAAGCAAGTCTCGCGATAGTATCCACACTAGTTCACCGATGGGCCTCCTCTAATGATGTAATAGGGGCGCCTCGCATATGACGTTGTTTCCTGGGGCGGAACACGGCGCCGATGATCTCCAGCTGCACACCTCTTGACAGACTTCCCAGCGGACCTATTATGTGTATGTATTTTGTGGGTTTGGTTTTATGCTTGTTAGCTATTGGTGTAGTGTTTTTATAAATATGGTGTCATCCCAATGGGATAATTGAGCTTGAAAAAGGCTGTTTTTTCAGCCGAAACGTTGCTGTCCGTTTTGTATTTTATCTGGGGAATCCAAATAAAGGTATGTCTTTTTCACAAACAAGGATGCGAACGACCTCTTCCATTTACCTATTGCTAAGTGCCGCAAAGCCATTCTATCTACACATGAAGAGTCCACTTGGCAACATTACTGTCACAATGGTATTATACATAAACATGGGACTGAAACAGTATGCAGAATAAATAATCCACTATAATTACAAATATTAACACCATATATATATATATATATATATATATATATATATATATATATATATGGACAAGGAGCCCGTAAAAAAATACCAACAAAAATGGAGGATTGACCGGCACCCCAGAAGTATACGACACAAACACCACAAGGAGAACATACAAATTTCATGCAGATGATGTCCTTAGTCTGATTGGAACCTAGGACTCCATCATTGCAAGGCAACCATTAGGCCACCAAGAACATATGAAACAAAAGTGGGGAGCAGGGCAATGAGAAAGCTGGATACCTGGCTACATATTGTCACAAAATGACCTGGGACAGATGGGTGAATAGAATACACAAATGCACATGTGAACAAAAACATGAAAGTATCCTGCTTTCCCATTAACTTGGAGACTTTTTATCCCAAAGAGAGGTGTGAGCTAGAAACACATGCAATATGGTGAGACTGGATGTAACAGATGGACCCACATATATTGATGAAAATATGCACTCAGAACCTTGTAGATTTTATGCAGTTAGTATAAACAACAGTTGTGCACTTGTATGTAGATAATCAATGTGTATGAATGCTGAAGCATGTGTTTGTTACTGTTTTTATGTTTAGACCACATGACACAAATTGCAGCATGTTTCAGCAGATGCAATGTATTGCATCAGGTTTTCCCACAGAAGCAATGATTTCACTGTCAGTCATTCTATGTCTGAAACAAAACCTCACAAGGAGCTAAGTGGCTCAAAATATGATGCACAATATAAATCACTATTAAAAACGTTATTATAGACCAAAATTCATGCACTCCTGCTTAAGGATTAACCTCTTTAGGCAAGTTCTACACAGGCGATCTCAATTTTGCCACGAGAAAATCCCAGCAAAATTGCGTCTTTGTTCCTGCAATTTTTGAGCGACAGCAATGTTTTTCTTTTTTAAAATAATCTCGCATCGCATTACATCGCTGCCACCTGCCTTAAAATCATGCGAGAAATTTGTGCATTTTTCTAACGCAAAAGTCAATAGGACTTTGTAATGTTAAAATCGCATTGTTTCGCGATTTTCGCCTGATGCAATAGTCAGTAAAGAAGCACATTAGAAAACCACTGATTTCCAATGGTTTCCTGCACATAAGGGCTCAGTCAGACGAGTGTTTTTTTATGGATGTATAGGTCCGTGAAAACAAAATGTAAAATGCATGTATAAAAAAACTTGTGACCGAAGAAGCAGACGTGTTTTTTATCTGCACTTGTGTGGTCACACGATCCTAAAATTCTCACATATCGTGCGGCCCCATTGAAAGCAATGTGAGAGGATCACTATCCCCTGCTGCGGCTGTGACAGCTGCAGCAGGGGATTCCTTGGATGTAAAACTCTTGGATGCTGTCACATCCAGGGGCTTCACTGTGTTGTCAATAGGGCCTGTAGAAGCAGCGTCAGCCCCATTGAAAACATAGGGAGAAGATTGCGCTCCTCTGCCACAGGTGTGACAGCTATGGCAGGGGATTCCTTCATCCCCGCGGGGAGTCATCTCATCACTGAACACTGTGACAGTGCTGTTACAGCTGTGGCAGAGGATCACGATGCTATCCCATAGCTTTCAATGGAGCCGATGTTGCTGTGGCCCCATTGAAAGCAATGGGGTGAAGGCAGGGATTTTCAGGGGGAAAAGGGGAATGGGTTGGACTTGAAATATAAGCCCTACCTAAAAAAGAAGCCCTAACTGCAGGGGAAAATATATATATATATATATATATATATATATATATATATATACACATCACCTAGAAGCACTTTCCGGGTCCCTGGCTCTTCTTCTTCTTCATGTTCTTTTGGATTGAAAACTCCCCACCTCCTGGAAGTGCTGCCTTTAATTGGCTGAGCACTTTGACCAATCAAAGCCAGAATGACAAACAAATTTCTTCATGTTATTTTTTTTTCATCCTCACTTTTCAAGAGCCATAATATATTTTTTTTTAATCAAGATAGCCATAGGAGTTTCTTGCCAGGTAAGTTGCATTGTTTTATGGTAGTAATTAAATTTCATGTTAACTTTATTCTCTGTTCTAATAGGAATACAGCAATACCAAATTTACATAATTTGTGTCCTTGTTGTTTCTTCCCCAAGTTCAGTTTATGTGGTGTTATCCCTATGGTGTCCTTCTCATCAGTGTTGGATGCAAAGTGTCATCTGTTGCCAGAAAGTATAATGTATCCTAATATTCATGAGGTAGTGCAGGCTCAGCTAGAGCCTGAAAAGGTTAAAAAATGGAGGAAGAGGAGGAGGAAAGGCAAGGAGTGTGGCTGTAGTCATGTGAGACGCTACAGTATAAGGATCTGTATGTGCTGAAGAGGCATCAGACCTGAACAACGCCACCATGAGATTGTCAGTGAGAGAGACAGAGACTCTAAGATCGTCCATGGAAATAGAGGATATCTGCCCTGGCAAAAGATAAATCACTGTTGAACACCCAGAGTAAATCCTCCCTGAGATCTTACTGCAGTAATGTACACTGCACAGGTATTCACCCTTTTCGTCTTTTTACTGTTTTGTTGTATTACAACCTGGAATTGAAATGCATTTTAATTTAGACATTATTTAATAGATCTAACAATGTAGTCCAAATTGATACAATGAAATGGGGGGGAAATCTTTGTTTAAAAAATATGTAGATGAATAAAAACTGCCAAGTTGTGAGTACATATGTATTCATCGCCATTTGCTATGAAAACACTAAATAAGGTCGGATGGAATAAATTAACTTCAGATGTTACATGTAATACTGTGCAAATGTTTTAGACAGAAGTGGAAAAAATACATTAATAGTTTATTGTTGCTAATTAACAAAATGATAAATGAATAAACAAAATCTAAATCAAATCAGTATTTGGTATGACCACCATTTGCCTTCAAAGCAGCGTCTATTCTTCTAGGTACATTTGCACAAAGTAAGGGCTCAGTCACACGGGCGTTTTGTTGCACGATTTTTTGTGTGCAAAACTGATGCGCTCAAAAAATCGCGTGGCCGAAGCTGGCGTCAAGGTGGAAAAAATTCTGCTAGCAGCGTTTATCCGCACAAGAGGGCTTGGTCACACGGGCGTTTTGATGCTCAAAAAGATTGCTGCCCGCTATCCTCTGCCACAGCTGTGCCACAATGTTCTCCCATTGAATTCAATGGAGCCGGCAATACAGCCGGCTCCATTGAAAGCAATGGGCTGCCGGCCAGCACTGTAGTAATTTTCGGGGAAAGGCTTAAAATATAAGCCCTTCCCTGAAAACCATCCTAAAAAAGTGTAAAAATAAAAAAAAATGTATACTTACCTTTCTGCAGCTGCCAGGGCGCAGCCGCGTCCAGCCTCCTTGCACTGCTCTCAGTAGTATTCAGCAGGCGGGGATTAAAAATTCCCGCCTGCTGAATGGGCTGCCTCTGATTGGCTGAGCACTGTGACCAATTAGAGGCAGCACTCCCCCATTCATGAATTCATAAATGGGTGAGTGCTGCCTCTGATTGGTCCCTGCGCTCAGCCAATCAGCGGCAGCACTCACCCAATCAGAGCTGCCTCTGATTGGTTCCTGCGCTCAGCACTGATTGGCTGAGCGCAGGGACCAATCAGAGGCAGCTCTCAGCTATTGAATGACTGCTGTCACAATAACATTCAGCAGGCGGGGATTTTAACAGCAATTACATGCGTTCTGCGAATCGTTGTGTCCTATAATTTTCGCGCATGCGTTTGTGCGCATGAGAAATTCACACATGTGACCACTCCAATTGCAAAGCATTGGGTCTATATGGATGCTGGTCGCAAACGCAGCTGTCAGACGCGCGTACAAATGCCTGAGTGACTGAGCCCTTAGGAATTTTGTAGGCTTATAGGTATATGATTATTTACCCTGGAAAGAAGACAATTAAATGAAATAACTATGTATAAATACATTAGGGGATAATACAAGGATTCTTCCCATGATCTGTTTATACCCAAGACTATGACTGTAACAAAAGGGCATCCTCTATGTCTAGAAGAAAACTGGTTTCATCACTAACGCAGAAGGGGGTTCTTTACTGTAAGAGCAGTAGGCTGAACTAGATGAACATTGCCTTCATTCAGCCTAACATGCTATGTTACTATGTAATTGTACCAAAGAGGTTATAATGATAATCATTTTCATATGTAGGTTGAAACAGTCATTAACTGAAACAGTAACATCTGTGTAGGCAGCCTAAAACTAAGTGAGAAACAGCTAATTTCTTCTACAAAGATGAGGTTGTGCAACACAGTTTTATGTCACAGGTCATACATCATGGCAAGACTCAACACAGCGACAAGACACAAGGTAGTTATACTGCATCTGCAAGGTCACTCCCAGGCAAAGATTTTTAAGTAGACTGAGGGTTCAAGGCGTGCTATTCAAGCTCTTTTGAAGAAGCACAAAGAAACAGGTAACATTGACCATGGACAGAGTGGTCAGCCAAGGTACTGTAATGCAGCAAATGAAAGGCACATCATACTTATTTCCCTTTTCTATTAGCTCAGAACTGGCAGAAACTATTGGGACCCAGGTACATCCATCTTCTTTTTGAAAAAGTGTGGCCAGAAGTGGTCATCATGGAAGAATTGCAGCCAAAAAGCCATATCTTCGATGTAGAAACAAGGCCAAGTGACTCAACTATGCATGAAGACATAGGAACTGGGGTGCTCTGGACTGTTTACAAATATTTGTCTCTAAGGCCGCCTGCACACGGGCGGAAATCCCGCGGCGGGATTATCCGCGGGATTTCCGCCACTGAAAGCCTGCATAGGAGTGCATTACAATACGCACTCCTATGTAGACAGCCGCGGTTTGGCCGCGCGAAATGTCGCGCGGCAAACAAACCGCGGCATGTCCTATTTCTGTGCGGGGCTCGCAGAGCCTCACACAGAAACGTCACTCACTGGGCCGCTGGCTCTGGTCTGCGCATGCGCTGGCTGCCCGGCAGCCGGCACATGAAAGAGCCGGGGCCGCCAGGCGCGGGTGAGTACACGCTCGCCCCTGCAGGCTATCGGGTCGGGTCCTGCGGCGAGAATTCTCGCCGCCGGATCCGACCCGCTCGTCTGCAGGCGGCCTAACACAACGCAGTTTGTTCTCTGAAGGACCCGAGAGTAGTACAATAATGAGTAACTGCAGGCAATAGTGAAGCATGTTGGAGTTTCCCTGCAAGATTGTAGCTGCATTTCACCAAATGGAGTTCGGGATTTGCTCAAGATTAGTGGTGTACTGAATGCAGAAATATAATAGAGACACATATTTATTCATCATGCAATACCATCAGGAAGGCATCTGATTGGCTCCAAATGCATTCTTCAGCAGGACAACAACCCCAAACACACAGCCAATGTAATTAAGAACTATCCTCAAGGTAAAGAAGTGATAATATGGCCCTCACAGAGACCTGATCTCAACAAGTTTGTCTGGGATTACGTATAGAGACAGAAGAATTTAGGCAAGCCTACATTCACAGTGGATAGTTCTGCAAGACGTTTGGAAAAATCTCTCTACCGAGTTCCTTCAAAAACTGTGTGCAAGTGTGCCTAAAAGAATTAATGCTGTTTTGAAGGCAAAGAGTGGTCACACCAAAAATTGATTTGATTTAGATTCCTCTTTTGTTCATTCACTTTGCAGTTCTTTAATTGACAAAAATAAACTATTAACATTTCTGTTTTTGAAAGCTTTCCTAATTTGCTGCATTTTTTTCACATCTGCCTAAATCTTTTGCACAGTACTATAATTAATTGAATAGGGTCCCTTGTGTGCAATCAAAGCCTCACATGATACAAATATACATGTTAGGTTAAGCTCTGAGTCTGCAATACCACTAAGGAAACTACATGAAGACTACTGCCCAATGTCCACAGGCAGATTTGATTTGCGGAAGATCCGGAATTCAAGCCGTCCATAGGGAAACATGGACATCTGCAGCAGACTTGTTTTGGGGACCTTTTGGTGAGGAAAACTAATCTCAGCATGCTCCATTTTGCTGTGGTTCCCATATGGACGGCTTCCATTGAAGTCAATGGAAGCCGTCTGATCCGTAGCCCATCTACAATTAGCATTGCAGACGTGCTGCTGATTCTGCAGGTAAGCAGGAGTTTGAAAAAAAACAAAAACTCTACTGTGCATGTGCGTCAGTGCCCTGTTTGGAACTTTCGCAGACATCCGTAGTATATGAAAAAGAAGACCCAGACAGGTAAGCAGGCTTGCCAGTCACAGGCAGGGTCAGATTCTGCTGCAGGCTCCTGCATGTGGAATTTGACTCGCCTGTGGACATGAGAACTAAGAAGTTCTCCAAGCAGATCAGAAGCAACGTTGTGGAGAAATTTAGATCAGAGTTAGGTTATAAAAAAAAATATCCCAAACTTTGAACATCCCGCAGAGCACCATTAAATCAATTATAGCACAATGGAAAGAATATGACAAACTATAATAAGAGAAGGCTGTCCACCAAAACTCAGACTAGCAAGGAGGGCCTTAACCAGAAAATCAACAAATATTCTAATGATAAGTCTGAAGGAGCCCCAAAGATCCACATCAGAGATGGAAATATCTATCCCTAGGTCTACTATAAGTCATACACTACATAGAGTAGGGCTTTATTAAAAAAGTGACCAGAGAAAAAGCCATTGCTGAACGAAAAACCTAAAGAAATACATGTGGAGTTTGCCAAACACCGTGTGGCTGACTCCTCGACACATGAAAATAGTTTTTGATCAAATAAGACTAAAACTGAAATTTTTGAAGTTTTTGGCTATTATGGGAAATGCTATATACGATAGAAATCCAATACTTCTTATCATCCCAAAAACACTATTCCCGCAATTCAGCATAGTTGGAGAAGCATCATGTTGTGGGGATGATTGTCATTGACAGGGACTGACAAACTGGTCAGGATTGAAAAACGTGATATACAGGGCAATTCTTGAGGCAAAACCTGTTTCAATCTGCTAGAGATTTGAGACTAGGATGTAGGTTCACCTTACAGGTGGTTTAATGTGAAAATTAAATGTTGTGGAATAGCATAGTCAAAGCCAGACCCAATCCAATTGAGAATCTGTAGCACAATTTGAAGACTAATTGCTATACACCAATGCAACTCATCCGGCTTGAAGAAATTAGAACAGTTAGCCCAGAAGAATCCCAGGGTCTAGATGTACTAAGCTAATAAAATATACCCCAAGAGATTTGCATCAGTAAGTGCAACAAACGGTGGCTCCACGACATTTTGAGTTTCAGGGGTGAATACCGTTGCACTTTAAAGTTCTTTGTTATTTGTCTTAATTATTGTTTGGATAAAATATTTAGCCCTTTCTAAAGTGTTTGGAATGTTGTGCAAATTAAATAGTAAAACAGCCCCTCCACCAAAAAAACCCCCAAACATTTTGACTTCAGGTTGTAATGCAACAAAATAGGGGCATCGCTGAAGGTGGTGGTGAGTACATTTGCAAGGTACTGTATAGCCTGAGGGTAGCTTCACACGAGCGTGTTTTTGTGCGTGCATACGTGCGCACAAAAACACGCTTCTATTAGAAACAATGCATTCCCTATGGTGTGTTCACATGTCCGTGTTTTACAGGTGCGTGCCTGTAAAGATAGGACATGCGTGCACCATAGAGAATGCACACATTGTCTTCAATGGAGCTGCGGCTGCTGCCGGTGGCTCCATTGAAGACAATGGTCTGCCGATACCCCTGTATTGTTTTTCAGGGAAGAGCTTTACATATAAGCTCTTCCCTGAAAACCAAGAATTTTAGTGTAAAAAAAAAATAATTAAAAAATACTTACCTGTCCGCTGCTGCCACGTCCCCCAGGGTATGAAGAACACATCTGCGGGCATGCGGCAGATGTTTCCTTCATCCCTTCGAGGAAAAAGAATTCCCTGCTGCACCTGCCACATTGGTCCCTGCTCTCAGCTGTCATTCAATAGCTGAGAGCTACCTCTGAGTGGTCACAGCACTCAGCCAATCAGAGGCAGCAGTCACTCACCCATTCCTGAATTCATGAATCGATGAGTGCTGCCTCTGATTGACTGAGCACAGGGACCAATCAGAGGCAGCTCTTAGCTGTCATTCAATAGCTGAGAGCTGCCTGTGATTGGTCACAGTGTTCAGCCAATCAGAGGCAGCCCATTCAGCCGGCAGGGATTGATGAATACTTCTTACAGCAGTGCAGAAGAAGAGCCAGCTGGACACGGCTGAGCCCCGGCAGCTGAATAAAGGTGAATATAGATTTTTTTAAATTTCTATCACCATTTTTTGTTGCTTTTTAGGAAAGTGCTTACATTTAAAGCCCTTTCCTGAAAAACAATTACAGGATGCCGGCAGCTGGATCCCGTACGGCAGCTGTCATCTGTTACAGCTGTGGTAGGTAATTCTTTATTCCCTGCAGGTATGAAGAATTCCTTTGCTGCTTCTGTCACATATGTGGCAGGTGCAGCAGGGAATTCTCTTCCTCAAGGGGATGATGATAACATCTGCCGCATGCAGCAGATGTGTTCCTTATCCCCGCAGGGACGTGGCAGCAGCGGACAGCTGAGTATTTTTTATTTTTTTCACTAAAATTCTTGTTTTTCATGATAGAGCTTATATGTAAAGCCCTTCCCTGAAAAACAATTCAGGGGTGTCGGCAGACCATTGTCTTCAATGGAGCTCCTGGCAGCAGCCGCGGCTCCATTGAAGAGAATGCCTGCATTATTTTATTTTATTACACTAAAATTCTGTTTTTTTCAGGGAAGAGCTTATATGTAAAGCTCTTCCCTGAAAAACAATTCAGAGGTGCCGGCAGACCATTGCCTTCAATAGAGCCGCCGGCAGCAGCCGTATAGCAGTATGGTAGAAAAAGCTATAGAGCTTAGAATAGCTTTGGAGCAACCCAACTTGGTGGGAAATCAAATGAAGGTTGGAGTTCCCAATCCTGATGAAGGCCCACTCTATATGGTCATGCCACTAGTTTAAAATGAAACAGGTAAATTGCAACTTCTGGAAGGGTGCATAACCATTTAAGTCAAAAGCCTTAAAGAAAAGCATGATAAAACAATAATTATCCTCTATTTTGTAATTACTCAAGGCTTTGGCTTAAAAAAACTACACTAAGAACTGCACCAATACTGCAATCAAACTGAATGTGTGCATATAGCCTTAAAAATAATCACACTCAATTTTATGCTTCAGTTGTTCAATCCTCCCACACATAAAACATACTGGTTCACACATCTAAAATAAGATGCTGATTTCTGTTACAATGTTTTATATGTTTTGTATACTGCACATGCTTAAACCTGACTCAATTTTTAAAAACGTCGTAAGTATGATCATGGTCTATAAGAAAAAAGACATAAGTGTGATCATGGTCTATAATTCCTATAATACTATATGATGCTATGAATTAGAATTAGTTGATGTTTTAATAGTACTACATGCACTGCATCATATAACTACTAGAGATGAGCGAGCACCAAAATGCTCGGGTGCTCGTTACTCGGGACGAAATTTTCGCGATGCTCGAGGGTTCGTTTCGAGTAACGAACCCCATTGATGTCAATGGGCGACCCGAGCATTTTTGTATATCGCCGATGCTCGCTAAGGTTTTCATTTGTGAAAATCGGGGCAATTCAAGAAAGTGATGGGAACGACACAGCAATGGATAGGGCAGGCGAGGGGCTACATGTTGGGCTGCATCTGCGATTCCTGTTCTCTTCTCTATATGCGCTCAATGGGGCCGGCGGCAGCAGCGCCAACCCCATTGAGAACATATAGAAGACAAATCATTCTTCTCTGCCACAGCTGTAACAGCTGTGGCAGAGTAGAACGATGTTAGCCCATTGAATTCAATGGAGCCGGCAATACAGCAGGTTCCACTGAAAGCAATGGGCTGCCGGCGTGCGCGGGATGAATTGTCGGGAAGGGCTTAAATATATAAGCCCTTTCCTGCAATTCACCCAGAAATGTGTAAAAATAAAAATATATACCGTATATACCGGCGTATAAGGCGACGGGGCGTATAAGACGACCCCCCCCCCCCAACTGTCACCTTATACGCCGGGAACACAGCGGAGCAAAGAATAAAAATCATTACTCACTTCCCCCGGCGTTCTGCGGCGCTGCTGCAGGCTGTCGCTCCCTCCTGGTCCCCGGCAGAGCATTGCTTTCTGGACGCAGGGCTTGAAATCCCCGCCTCCAGAAAACACACGTGCCTTCAGCCAATCACAGCCAATGACAATGACATCATTGCATGTATTGACAACGTATTAATTAGTGATTGGAAGAATGCCACACCTTCCTCTTAAATGCACAAAAAAGTTTCTGATCATTTATTTCAGTTCAATGTCTAAGCTATTCTATCTGATTTTTCAGTAACTCAAGATTCCAATTATACTAGAATGGAAATGATAGAAACTGGTGATTCAAATATCATGTAGGCGGGTGAGATTAATTGAGTAGTATTACAGCATGTTTACATTTCCATTTCTTCATAATAATCTTAAAACATGAAGGATCATATCTTTCTTTTAGAAACAGTGAAATATCTTTAAAGCTGATACTTGGTTTAGAAAATTAATTTTGAAATCTATGTATTTTATTATAATAGTAGTTCTCTGCACAGCTGGTGGCTGGGGTGGCGCTGTGCAGGAAATAGCAGTGAAGGGGTTACAGTGCTATACCAGTTATTTTGCCCCTTTAGGCCAAGAGCAGGTTGCGACCAAGTGCTGTCCGATGTACGGGTTGTCCCACATTACACGTCCTATTCTCGTGCGAGACTCTCATAAGTATAGGACATGCAGCTATTTTTCTAACTCGAAGTATGGCTCCAAGTGAAAAATCGCTTGTGTGCAGGACCCCATTTAAATGAATAGTTTCCTTTACCGTGCATGTTCTGTCCATATGGTGACTGGATTGAACTCACCTGGTATTATCATCCATGTGAATAAGCCCTAATGCTCATGATCGGTGATGCTCCCACAGGTTTCTAGTGATACGCTATCCCTTTTAAGATAAAATTACTCTTTTAATAGAGTGAAGACCCTCACTAGGACCTCAATCTTTTAGAACACAGCAGATACTAGATTCAACTTGCCTAAAAAGAACATAAACTTTAATATATGCTGCAGTCGCACTTCATGGGAACTGAAGACTTGTTACTGAGTTCCCCTACAGATCACAACTGACTGCTGGGGGTTTCATCTTCAGAACATTCTGTTATCAGGTTATAGACAAGGTAGACTTCTAACAAAAACTGTTAATCACTTTAATCTGTAAACATGCAATGTCAATATAGAAGAATTTACTGGTCATCACTAATGCAAAATACATTATAAATAGACACACCATGAAATATAAGAAAAGGGGGTGGTCCCCAGAAATGACACACCGGCATGCTGAGATGCTCCAACACCCCCAGAAGTGTCTCCATATGGAAAATCGTTACAGTTGTGGAGTTGTGGAAAGGAATTATCTTTCACCAAACTGATTTGTAATAATTATATGCTATTTAGACCACACAGTAATAGTGATCATCTCAGTGATTCCAAACAGTAGCAATGCCCCCTTTAGATCCCACACAGTAAAAATGCTACTTCTAGGACCCCACACTATAATGGTACCTCTTTTGTACTACATAGTAATAATGCCCACTGTTATGCCCCCTACTAAGTAATAATGCCCCTTTTGTGCCTCTACACAATAATAACCCCTTTGTGTAATCCACAGTGTAAAAATGCCCCCTTTCTTGCTAGCATGCAATCATGCCCTGTGCATTTATCCTGCCATTGACTACAATGAAGAGAATGACGTATATAACGTGCAAATCAGCACAGCCATTTCAGGAGGTGGGGAACCAGCCAGAGGACACGTCTGCGCGGCAGAGAGGTGAGTAAAGTTTTTTTTTTTTTTTTAACCAGCTAGGGATTATTTTCAGGGATCGGCTTATATTTCAATCATGCTGCGGGGGTTGCAACAAAACCACTGCTTTCAATAAGGCTGGCAGCAGTGCTGATCCCATTGAAAGCAATGGGATAGCAACCTAGACTGTGACAGCTGTGGCAGAAGATTTCTTCATCCCTACAGTCCCAGCAGGGATGAAGGAAACTTCTGCCACAGCTGTCACAGCTGTCAAAGCTATGGCAGAAGTCAGCGATATTCTCCCTATGTTGCTGCTGGCTCCATTGAAAATACTGAGTGATATCTTAGATTTCTTCTTTGCTGAAACATCGCAAATGAGAATGAAACCATAATCATCACTGTCGCATCGCAGGGAGAACAATTGCAAGTGCGTGTCCAACCTTAGTGAGATGGTGCTTTTCCTACACAGTTGATCCCCACTATTGTCTCGTATCTCTTGTTTATCAGCTGTAAAAAATAAAGTGGTGTCATATCATGCAATCCCAGAAATGAATCAAGGCTTGCTGATATGACATTTGTCTGTGTTAACATCACATAGACACCCTGTCACCAGAACTAACATATTAGTCCATGTCAAGAGGACTAGCATTGATTGATGGAGTGGGAATGGAACATAATAACTAAAATAAGCATACCATAATTTCATCTGTTTTCCAGATTTAGGCCTGTAAAAGTGTATTTATTAACCCTGGAAAACCCCTTTCAGACTTTTAGCACTTTTTAAAAATGAAAAAAAAAACAAATGGCATTTAGGGGACTACTGCAACAAAAGGAAGCTAATACGATAAATAATATTGATATTCACAGTTTAGTTTACACAGTTTAGTTCTGTTTCAAATTATTTCTAACTATGCACAGTTTAGCTCTGCTTCTAATTTGTACCAAAGCTAAATGGTAATAAATGTATTTAGAGCACCAATTTATTAAGAAAATTGCAGTTTAATAAGAATACCTTTTATACATCACGGAAAAAAGTAAAAGCACACTCAGATATGCATTTAGCATTAATTACAAAATTTTAGCTATAATACTAGAGTTTATACAGTTTTATATCATGCATTTTATACCGTAAAGGCAGATGTAGCCTCTTAAAAATGGCCTACTTCCCGAAGATTCTATAATTAATTCACGTTATTTTTATTACTAAACCAAAAGATATAAAAGCGCTTACTAAAACATTTACTAAGTTCATCTGGCAATGGAATGTATCCAAAATGTACTAAAATTCCTGAAACATAATAGAAGGTGTTAAAACGTAAGAGCTCAGATTTTATTCCTCAGAATTTCGCAGAATATGACATGTTAAGCTTCTGCACCAAACTCCCCCTTTTTACCGCTTAAAATAAACAATAAAGAGAATTCGGGGAAACTGAAGGGAACATAAAAGCATGTTGTGTATTGAGAAACATTTTTTCAGAAGATAGCTACAACTAAAACATAGTGGTGTTGAAAAGTCTAGGATTTACGACTATTATGTTTGGTCATCTCAAAGATGCTTTATTAAATATTAAACACAACTTCTTTTGAACATTATCTTTCAATTGTGTCACACACAAGTACTAGAACAGCTAAAGCAGCATTATAGTGAGTGTGAGGACCCCACCAAACAACACCCAAAAATTCAACTTTCCGACCCTCATAATTGTGCTATTAAAGGGGTTGTCCCGCGCCGAAACGGGTTGTTTTTTTTTTCAACCCCCCCCCCCCGTTCGGCGCGAGACAACCCCGATGCAGGGGTTAAAAAAGAACACCGGACAGCGCTTACCTGAATCCCCGCGCTCCAGTGACTTCTTACTTACCTGCTGAAGATGGCCGCCGGGATCTTCTCCCTCGGTGGACCGCAGGGCTTCTGTGCGGTCCATTGCCGATTCCAGCCTCCTGATTGGCTGGAATCGGAACGTGACGGGGCGGAGCTACACGGAGCCGGCATCCTGCACGAGCAGCCCCATTGAGAAAAGAAGAAGACCCGGACTGTGCAAGCGCGTCTAATTTGGCCATTAGACGCCGAAAATTAGGCGGGCTCCATGGAAACGAGGATGCTAGCAACGGAGCAGGTAAGTGAAAAACTTCTTATAACTTCTGTATGGCTCATAATTAATGCACAATGTACATTACAAAGTGCATTAATATGGCCATACAGAAGTGTATAGACCCACTTGCTGCCGCGGGACAACCCCTTTAAGTTGGCAGGGATACTGGAGACAAATGCATTCACAACGTCATGTTTTGTGTGGAGGTAGCCTTTAAATATGATATTTGTTTTAGATTTCCAGGGGGCACCTAAAAAAGTGGACAACCTCTTGAATTTAGAAATCATATACTTTTTAGCCACATCTTGATTATTTTATTCAAAGGCTGAAATGGGTATATTTGGAGTCATCTTCCTTCAGAATAGTATGCAAATTAGCTCATGTCAGCCGAATGAGAATCTGTTGCAAAATAAAGAGCGGGTCTGTAGACAGACTGTTTTAGATTCTTACTCCTCATGAGTACAAAGTAGGGTACTGCTGGACTGGATGAAATCACAGGGGATGCTGGTTCTCACTGAGGATGTATGGAGACATTTTTAGGCAGTGCTCCATGGAAAACAGTATGCAAATTAACTCATGTCAACTAAACCACCAAAAATTCGACCACAAGGAAAAAAGACCCATCCAAAGAGACACTTGGACAATGTCATAGAATCTTTCAGTAGGCTTAGATTCTCAATTATCCATATTAATGAACACCCTATGAAAACACAGAGCAGAGTGGACCATTTGTTGCTTTAGTTTATTATTTTATTATTGAGTTTATGAGATATTTTACTTGGTAGGTGTATAAAAGGGTGAAACTACAAAAATTGTAGGGATTATCTTTAATGATAATTGTGAAATAAAGTGTGGGAATAATTGGGAAATGTGTAAATTGTAATAATATTGAAACTTTGGCATTATTAATTGTTTTCTTCACATTAATATGTATAATGCTCAATTGCATTCTCGTAATTATTGATTCCAAAATACTGGATTTAACAATATGAATTCATTTTATCTTTTGGTTTAACATCTGTTATGTAGCAAGTGTCACATTTTTTTTAAAGAAACACTTTTTCTTGTATTTTTCACTCACATTTCAGTTTGTACCTTTTAATGAAAACACAAGGTTTCTTTTATATTTCTTGTATCGTATTACCCAAAATAAGTTTGTATGGAGGGACTTTGTATGGTCTACATTGCCAATGTTTATTTTTGATTGGGAACTTTTACCAGATCTCATACTAGACTTTTCAATATCTCCCATACAGAAGATTGATAATATAATGAAATAAATTGTCTCTGTTCTTTTCTGCTACTGAAAATGTGTGTACATGTACTAAATATTGGCATATCTATATCTTGTAAAGCAAGTTAATGTTTCTTAGTAATGATGGATTGTCTTGAGATTTCCATGCAGAAGGAAAAGCAATACTTGGATTGCATGGATTGATTTTTCTCAAGTTTAAAAAGGACTCGGGTGATCAAAACTTTAAAGTGGTATTTAATGTGTTTGTATGGTAAACACATTTGTTTAAACAATGGAGAACATGGTGGGAGTGTATAAGAATGGATTTAGCCTTGTACGTAAAAATAGAACAACATACTTGTAAAGGATAAGGACTCCTTAGGAAAAAGCAAAATAGCAAAATTCAGTTCCACAGTAAGTGAAGTGCCACAAAATAATGCTCAATGGCAGATTATAGGGCCTATATAACAATCAGTCTACCAGGTAAAGACTGGTGAAATTATGTAATGCCTGACTAAGAAAACCATTCCTTAATTGTCAATAGGTCCTGCCAATATAGACAGAAACCAACACTATAGTGTATATGAGGGCAACCCCATCTGTCCCTTGACCTGCTTGATCCTATATATAAGGTAGATACTTTTACTATTAAACTCTAGAGCTTATTATGTTACATACCTTCTTCCGTTCAGCCTCAGATGCCATCATTTTGTTTATAGAAGAATTACTTATACCAAAGCTAATCTAAGAAGGTTTATGTAAGTACATCCTTGCAATTAGCAATACATTGTTTTCACATAGTTAAAGGACATCCAGCAGACTAAAACAATGAAAGGCCCTAAAATGTACATCTTTTTTTTTTTAAAGATGCAGTATGAATATGTAAAGTTAAAGGCTTGAAACTTTAAGGGATTGTCCTGTTTCTACTGCTTTTTACAGTTTTTATTTATTTAGGCACAGAAAAGGAATTCATACAATTTTTAGAAATATACAAATCTAATATTAAAAAGCCTACAGGCTTTTTCTTGCACACTTTGACCCCTTTGCGTGACCTTTGGTGGATGATTTTGGTGTTACTACATTTGTTAATTCCCAGAGGAGCATTGCCTTATAAAGTCTACTTACTTAGCTTTTAGGTGTCCCCACACCCCATTCTGGGTGCTCTCCTTTGAGAGAGGCTATACCATTCCCTGACCCATTCACCCCTAGGTGTCTCCACACACTTTTTGGGTGCTCTCCTTAAGGAGACACAACACCGCTTCTGACCTAGATTTGTTACATGCTCACCACCGCCGTAAAATCATAAAATTTGCATTTGATACATTGAGTGACCTGTCAGGCGAGTTGAAAGTAACAATTTTAAGCCTAGCGACGCCGCTGTGCTTCAGGCAACAGTGCCGCTAGAGAGAGAGTGAAGCGGTGCTAAGCCATGTTCAAGGCAAACCATGGATGGCGAACAGATGAAGTGGAATCCTCGGCTCAGCAGAGAGAAAGAGAGACAGAGGGAGGCAGACAGAGAGAGAGAGAAGCAGAGCAAGAGAGAGAACCAGGGAGAAATAGACAGAGATAGAGAGACAGAAAGCGAGAGCCAGAGAAACAGAGCAAAACAAAAAGAGAAACAGAATGAAAGAGACAGAGAGAGAGAGAGAGAAACAGGGCAACAGAGAGACAGCAAGAGAGAGAGACAGAGTTCACAACAACCATTTTTCTAAACATTTTGTGTTTGCGTAGTGAACATCAGGTCAATCTAGTATTTAAATTCTGCTTACATCCCTTTCTTATACCAGTGCAGTGGCCCTTATTTGCACAGTAGAATGGTATATGCCATGTACTGGCTTGTCCATAATAATGGACATCAGTCATGTGACCCACCACACGTCATTTGACCCCTGGTATTAACCCCTTAATGATGCTGACGTTTTTTGTTTTTTTTTCCATTTTTGTTTCCCCGCTACCCTTTTAAAATATTGTAACTCCTTTATTTATCCATCAACGTTGCTGCATGAGGGCTTGCTTTTTGCGGGACAACTGGTATTTTTCAATGGTGCTATTTAAAGTACCATATAATGTACTGAAAAATGTAAAACAAAGTCTAAGTGGAGTAAAATGGAAAAAAAGACATTCTGGCATCTTTTAGTGCGTCTTGTTTCTACGGTACACAAACTGCAACAAAATGAAATGATAACTTTATTTTATGAGTCGGTACGATTACAGTGGTACCAAACTTGTATAGGTTTTTTTTGCTGTACTACTTGTATTTTTTTCAACGACATTTATTTTTTTAAATTTATTTTATGCCGCCATATTCTGTGCGCAATAACGTTTTTATTTTTCCATCGATGTAGTTGTGCGATGGCTCATTTTTTGCAACACATCCTGTAGTTTACGTTGATGCCATTTCGGAATACATACAACTTTTTGATCGCTTTTTATTGCATTTATTTCATTTCTGACGTTCTTTTTTTTTTTTCGGACGATGTTCATGAGGACCCTGGCTGCCATGATACCCGCATGGCTCCCTGCGATCTCATCGTGGGGGGGAAGGGGTGTACGGCACCCCTGAACATCGTACGGGGGATTTAAATGCCGCTGTCAGTTCTGACATTTAAAGAGTTAGTAGCCGCTATCGGCTGCGCGGCTGATTGCAGCTATTGCCCGCGGGTGTCAGCTGTAATAAACAGCTGACGCCCGTGCTGTATTAAGAGAGGTCACCCTGCAATCTCTTTTCATACGTACCCCGACGCTGCCGGACGTAAATGTATGTCATATAGTGGGAAGGAGTTAAACTCCCAATGATCAGCTATCTAATAGGTGAACAGTAGATTACTGTGGAGCTGACCTGACTCAGTATTACTATCTGCAATGTCATCATGTCTGTCAGTGTCTGTGGAGCAGCAGCTCTTACATTTCCCCACCATCGCTCTATGTAGTGGTTTTCTTTCCCAGCTTTACGCACTGTATGAGATTTTGTGATACATGTTTATCAAGTCATCTCTTTAGCAAACTGCACATATATGTTGAGTATCTTTACAGTGAGATTTTCTAATTGTTTCTTTTTAATACCAAGTGCTTATGGCAGACGAAAAATGACCAAAAGGATTTATCAGATCCATACCTTCCACACAGTCATCCCTAAAGAAAACATATACATTATTTACAGACTGTATATACCTAGAAAGTGACAATATATGCAGAATAACTCTATAATACTGAGCAATTTTAATAAAAGATACAGACAGATCAGCTCCCAGGCTGGTAAATACAATGATGTCTGTAGAGACAGCCAATGCTTCAGCTTTGTGCTACACAAGTCGCACATTAAAAATCTTAAGATGTCAGTGGTGCAGTAACAGCTGATGACAGAATAAATCACAATAATTCACTGCATCAGGCAGATTAATCTGGCCCAGTGATTATCAAGCTGACAGACTGACTGCCTCTAACTCTTAACTCATTGATGTCCGAACTTCACAAGCAGAAGAAGGTAAAACTCACTGCAGTAGAAACGCTCTTAGGAGACTGTGAACTATTTTACAATTGGTAATTATTAATTCTGTTTCTTTCCTTAGTTGTTTTTCCCTCTGCTCTTCCTTGGCTGAGAAAAAAAACTGAGTTTCAGGATACATGCATATTTTATAATAGTTATATAAGCAATTTTATAAGAGTTATATAAACAATGGAATAATAATACTGCAGAATACAATGCAAAATTCATCTCCTTCACACAGGCTCTCGCCAGTCCTACCTCCTTGGAATATTTCAAAGTATGTCTATTAGTACTGAATATGATTAACGATATTAGCTTTGACTTTTGCTAAATTGTGATTTATTCTGAAATATAATTGTGCAGATCTATAAATTAGATGCCCATACATTTCGTGGTTGAAATTACATAGACCGAAGAACTACAGAATGGCCAAAAATAGCAGTCCAGTAATTCTGGCATATACCCCAAGGCCTAGTATTCATAAGTTTAAATATAGACTAATATGGATTTTCATTGATTTCCTGTTTTAGAAGATTGTTTTTGATAAGGCAACATGCACAATGAAAGGCTAGGTGCACACCACCCACGTGTGCGAGCTGCATTCAATTTACACAGAGGCAGTAGATTGATATCCAATGGCATATCCCATTTCTCGGCCAAGAAACTAAGAGATTAATAGGACATGCCATGAGTTTTTACAAGCAGACCATTGGTCCGCATGAAAATACATTAATGTGCATGTCCTCATAGGCTCATAATGGGATTGTGTGCTGTCCGTGGATTAACATGAACAGGACATGGCCCAAAATATATACTGTGAGGGGCACACTGACATTCGCGTTAAAAAAACGCAAGTGTGTGGGAGCCTTAAGGACAGTCAAAGATGTTCCAAATTAAAGGAACATTATACTCCAACATATGAAATATCAGTCTTTATAAATCTCTCCCAATGTACCCAGTTCTTACATATTAGAGAGGAAAAACTTTTATCACACACATTCTGGTCATTGTGTCACTATTAAAGGAAACCTATCACCAGGTTTTGCCATTCTGAACCCTTTTTAGCACAATATCAGTCCTTAACAAAGCTTCCAAAATATGTTTTTAAATATACAAAAGCCCACCATACCACCAACACTAGAAAATAGTTTTTTTCTGTAATTCCAGTGTCGTTCATTGGTGCAAACAGTCCAGGGTGCGTACCTTGACCATTCCAGCTGTTCTCTGTCTCCTCTGTAAACACGTCTGTCTCCTTTTTATCCTTTTGTCCCTATGTCATCTACAGGCTGCTCCAAATCTTGGAGTGGTACTTTTGCAGTGAAAGCTGGCATGTCTGCCCATACTAGGGCAAAACCAGCTATGCATACATATCTCCCAGGATGCATGGCACATACATGAGCTTTGGAGCAGTTTGTGGATGACATACTTCATCCACATAAACTGAAGGAAGAAGGGCATATTTACAGAAGAGACCCAACAGCTGGAATGGTATGGGTATACCAATGGACCATGTGGATCTAGTGATGACAGAAAACCTGGTGACAGGTTCACTTTAATGGCTTATTTAATGCTACACTATTCTTTACACTATATGTCTAAAGGTATGTGGACACCCCACCTTATATTGAGTTCAGATGTTTCATACCATACAAGCCAATTGAGAAAAACTGGCGGGACACAGTCGAAACGTTGCTGTTGTATGTAATAAGGACACAATAAAGATGGATTTGTATTAAGAAGATGTGGTTCCTGTAATGGTTTACACCCCAGATGCTGCTTGCTAATATATGGTAACTTATTGGATGTGGTTTGGATGAAGAGTCCTCATCCTGCCGGCTTTGCATTATTGCCCGGAAGCTGCTCCATTGTGAGCATACAGTCCAGTGTGCTGTAACCATACATTAAGATGAATATAGACAAAACCTGGCAGTAATGTGGGTCATACTACTTAGTGACTTTAATTGTGGCATCATCAAAGAATGTCACTTTTGCTACAAGTTAGTTCATGAAATCTCTACGAGAATGCATAATACCTACTGAAAGATTAGGTAGTGAAGTAATAATGGTATGGGTCTGTTTATCAGGATTTGGGTTAGGCCTATTCTTTTCAGTAAATGTAATATTAATAGAACATTTTAGATAATTTGTGCCTACATTTTGGGAAAATCCTTTTTTTGTTCCAGCATTACTGCATTCCTCTGCACAAATCAAGGTCCATAAGAAATCTCTTGACAAGCTTGGTATGGAGGAATTCAAGTGTCCTGAACTCAACCCCATCAAACACCTTTAGGCCTTAGTCAGAGGGGCGTTTTTAGCCGCGATTTGCGCATGCGCATGTGTCCGGCGATTTTATAAAACCATTGCTTTGCAATGGTATCGGACACATGAGCGCTTTTTATGCGCTCGTCCGATAAATTATAGAACAGAAATCGCAGATCGCACCTATGTGCGATCTGCGATTCCTGTTCTCTTCTCTATATGCGCTCAATGGGGCCGGCGGCAGCAGCGCCGACCCCATTGAGAACATATAGAATACAAATCATTCTTCTCTGCCACAGCTGTAACAGCTGTGGCAGAGAAGAACGATGTTTGCCCATTGAATTCAATGGAGCCGGCAATACAACCGTCTCCATTGAAAGCAATGGGCTGCCGGCGAGCGCTGGATGAATTGTCGGGAAGGGCTTAAATATATAAGTAATGTGAAGCAAAAAAGTAAACTGTCCCACCTTGTTTTCTTGTGCTGCAGCTTTAGTCCCGTAAGCAGGTGTACTCACATACCTTCACGTTGCCATCCGGCTACTTTGGCTTTGGTTTGAAACACACATCTCATATGCAGGAATCCAGGTATCGTGAAAAAACCTTGCTTTTATTCCAATAATTTTGTGCTCATAACAAACAGAGTAAATATATAAGCCCTTCCCTGCAATTCATCCTAAAATGTGTTAAAATAAAAAAAAATTGTATACTCACCTTTCCGCTGCAGCCGGAGTTCTGCCGCGGCCGCTGTCAGTTCTCCTGAACTGCTTCTCGGCACTATTCAGCCGGCGGGGCTTTAAAATCCCCGCCTACTGAATGAGTTGCCTCTGGTTGGTCACAGCCTGACCAATCAGAGGCAGGTTTCACTCACACACCCATTCATGAATTCATGAATGGGTGAGTGACTGCTGCCTCTCATTGGCTCAGCGGGACCAATCAGGGGCAGCTCCCGCTGAGCCAATGAATTGCAGGGAAGGGCTTATATATTTAAGCCATTTTTAGGATGAATTGCAGGGAAGGGCTTATATATTTAAGCCCTTCCCGACAATTCATCCCGGGCTCGCCCGCAGCGCATTGCTTTCAATGGAGCCAGCTGTATTGCCGGCTCCATTGAATGCAATGCGCTGGACAGCTCCGGCCCGTTTCTAATGAAATGCGGCTAGGAGCAGATTTTCGGGCGTTTTTTCGGCCGATTTTTCGGCGCCGGTCACGCGATTTGCGCATGCGCATTCCTTCATGCGATGCGCAGATCTCGCGAAAAAACGCCCGTGTGACTAAGGCCTCAGTGTCAATTGGAATGCTGATTTTGAGCCAGACTTTCTCATTTATCATTGATGCCTGCATTTACCAATGTTTTTTTTAGCTGACAGGGCACAAAGTCTCATAAGATATACTCCAAATCTTGTGAAAAAACTTTTCAGAACAATGTAGGTTGTTATAGCCACTAAGGGTGTTGGGTACTCCATATTAGAAATTATGGTTATATAAAACATATATTCAAAATTGCAAAGTTGAACCAATTCTATATACTTTTCATACTTCATTTTTCAGTTTAGATCAGTGACATAGCAAACAAAACTTACTGCACAAAACCCAAGTGCAAACTATTTCTTTTTGGTCTCTTGAACATCAACAAGATTGCACATACTATAATATAAGAAACCACCTACTTATAAATATAGCTCACTTCATATGCTAAGTTTACAGTTGGGAAAATGTTGCTTTCCTATTAATGTACTATATCAATGGGAATATACTATATCATAGGTATTTTTAAAAAAATTGTCACATTATGTTACTCCCTCAAACTGCTGTAACGATAAGATATAATCTTGAAGCTAATGATTCCAAATTTGTATCATCTGATTTAGGGCTCAGTCACACGGGCGCATCGGCATCCGTACACCAGCGCCGATGCGCCCGTGTGACTGACAGTTGGAAGACGGCCGTACCTGAAGACGGACGTCTCTTTCCAGCGCTGATGAAAGAACGCATGACCGGCAATGAAGCCAGTCACATGTTCTTTCCTCCGGCGCGGCAGAGAGACGGCCGTCTTCAGGTACCTCTGTCTCCTTCCTGCAGTAACACAGGCGCCAATGCGCCCGCATGACTGAGGCCTCACCCTCATGCCTTCACAATTTACCCTTGCTCTGTGTAAATATTTTCCAGTTCACACCTACTCCTCAGCTCTTCTTAGCCCCACATTATTAATATTCATATCATATCATACTCCTCTTGGCCCACCTAAAACACACCTCTCAGTTGGTTGGGTTCTTGTCAATCAAAGAGGATGAGAAAGGATTGGTACTGAAAATGTACATCTTAAGGATTCCTAAACTTGTGCATATCATTGAAAGGACTCCTCGGGTTTTCAGCATGCGCACAGATTGCAAGACTGCAACGGAGAATAATATGAGTAGATACAAAAGATAGACACATTCTGAATCAGGTTCTGGATTACTATACCTTGATCATAGTAGTTTAGGGTTGTCAAAGCTAGTGACATATTCTATTTAAATTAAATAACTGGTCATTCGAATGATTTCATTGTGTGATTTATTTGCCTGTAAATTAATTATTGTTGTAATATATTGAAATAGTACAATTGTAAGGGCAACACAGGTTAATTTTAAGTCTCAGGGAGAGACAAAGGCTAATTCTTTTAAAAAAGGACAGAGAGTGAGAATATTTAAGAGAGAAATATGTTACTAGAAGTCATTTGAGGTTATGAGATGAATTAAAATGATTTAATAGTGCTGGTTCATTTCACTAGTTGCATAGGAAATATGAGAATATACAAAATACTTTGTCAAACTAAATTATTCAGTATCTTTGTTATCCAGTAGTTCAGTGTTTCCAAACTTCTGTCCTCATGACCCCCCAACAGGTCATGTTTTCCGTATTTCCTCAGTATTGCACAGGTGACATAACTACTGTCAGTGCCTCAGACATTGCCACAAGTGTTCTCTTAATAATATATCCTCAAGTCACGACTTGTTGAGTGGTCGAGAGGATTGGAGTTTGGGTAACATTACAGTCATTTAATTAATCCTTAAGTTTACCCCTTCCACTGCCAACGACAATGTAAATGTTAGGGCTAGTGCACATGGTAGAAACCTCTACACGGAGCCTGCATTTTCAGCAATGCATAGTCTCTACGGCTCCTTTAGTATGGAGTCATGCCTTTTCGTGTGTCTCTGTATTAGATTTAAGGCATAATGGGATACTATAGAGTGCTCATGCACTTTTATCACAGGTCTATTAAGGCTCCATACAAAGCAGAGCTGAAATACAGCATTGTATATACTTAGTACTTAGGTTGTGTTCATTTTGGGTATTAGTTTTGATTAGTCCATTACGATCTGTTTTGCAATTCAACCTAATGAATCCCACTGAGTTATAATTGGTTTGTCAGGTTTTTTTTTCTTATTAGCAAAAAAGTGCTACATGTTGACTGTCAAAGTAAAATAAAAAGCTGACAGAAAATAATTGAAGTATGATCAGTCTTAATTTGCTTTTTAGAACAAAGCATATTATGAGTATTCATATGTTTTTTTTTATAGAGTCCTTTAATTCATGTAGGAATAGGATGGCCCAGAATAATTTGCCTATTCCCAAATAAGAATTATTCTGAGCCCTCCTATTCCTACATGGAGGAGAATTAGTGGGGTGTCATTTTGGTGAGGGGCAGGTTATCTCATGTACATCAGTCTGTCCCAGCCTGTTGCATGTATCATCACCTATTCCTTTCTTGTTATGGATAGGTGGCACTCCGAGGGGGTTATATAATAAAAGTACAATCAGAGATGAATAAATCACTCAAAAAGAAGTTTTCAAAGGATATCCTCAAAGAGGTGATGTGGATCTTCTTAGATGATAGGAGAGCAGTCAAAGGAGAAAATCCGCCAATCAGATGAAGATCCCATAGGTTGCGTGAGAGCGTCCTAAGAAAACTCCAATCATAATGTATGATGGAGGAAAAGAATGCACACAAAAGAAAAAAAGTCTCAGTGCTCTGGCGGTATCTGTTAATTATACCACAGCAGTGATCTAATGCATTTTATCACTTACTTCACAGAGGTGCCCATGCTCAGGCACCCCCAATCCCAGCAGACGCGTAGATAAGAATCAGCAGCAGCAATATTCCACAATTTAATAAATGTACGACGCGTTTCTGCCTTTACAGAAATAGGCCTTTTAAGTACATTAAAAAAAAATGTACATTAAAAAAAATGTACTTGAAAAAGGCCTATTTCTGTAAAGGCCGAAACGCGTCGTACATTTATTAAATTGTGGAATATTACTGCTGCTGATTCTTTACTACGCGTCTGCTGGGATTGGGGGTGCTTGAGCATGGGCAACTCCGTGTAGTAAGTGATAAAATGCATTAGATCACTGCTGTGGTATAATTAACAGATACCGCCAGAGCGCTGAGACTTTTTTTCTTTTGTGTGCAGTCTATTCCTTTCTTGGATATTGATCTATGATTACACACTCCCTGCATGCACACATGAGAAGCGGTTGTCAACTTATATACAATGAGTGTTTGTTTTTACATAAAAATAAAGTTTGACAGTATTATGTCGATGTGAATTTACTGCCCTTTTTATATTACCGAATATACTATAGAACTTCATATTGTCAATTACTCTTTTCAGACATCTGTCATCTACATACAGTAGCTAAAATTAAGTTGCAGTATGAAGGATTTAATTTTAATATAGCGAATGATATAACTAGGATACATTGTTCTCTCTTTTTATTCTACAAAGGGATTACATCCAGATTATCTGAATCCCTATTAATTATTGCTGATGACATTTTTCAGGTTAAGAGCCAATAAAGTCATAAAGGAATATACTGCCTGCAGCAAATTGAATATCTTAGACAAAGAGATAGCGATCACTCACAACTGACCATGTATAACAAGATGGTGTGTGCATGTGAGGGCAGGCATTTATGACTTTACTAACTTTAATATGGGGCCCTATAAATGCTATTTACCCTTATGGTCTGTAAAGTGCCTAAAACTAATGTGTGATCAGAAAATAGCCTGCTACTTGTAAGGGAATAGTTGCTGAGACTGCCATGTGCTACACTCCCTTTCCAACAGTGAGTTCTGAACTGTATTACCATGTGTTGCGTTAGGGATTTTCAAGGTCATAGTATTGCCAGGCCCAACTCTAATAAGAAGCAATCACCAGTCGAATATCTTGTGCTACAAGCTGCACTTAATGGACAATGCTTAGCCTGTTTAATAGGTAATGGGCCAGAGGTGATCACCACATCCAGCCAACTGTACTATATTCACTTTCATGGCAAACAAGAATTGACCCTATTGTGGTGTAAAGTGACAACTATTAACCATCTGTTCCTGTAAATGGTATGTGTCATCTGAATGGACACTGGGCTTATGATGCATTGCCTATGTGTGCAATTGCCATTAGATACTGGAAGTCCAGCGCCTAGGGCATCCACTTGTGGAGAGGTGGCCCGGGTGGGCAGCTAGAAAATTTTTATTATGATATTTTTTTATCCAGTTCTGTTGGTGCATGGACCCCAGTTGCCCGCTGGATCGAGAGGTGGAAGTATTATCCAAAACACAGCAGATGCCAGCATTGTCAGAGTGAGAATCAGGAGACAGACAGCAGCTTGCTTCTCCTCCCTTTCCCCTGCAATTGCTGTCCTGAAAAAGTAAGCCTCATTGATTGAGGTTGCAGCAATTCGTCCACTGCTCTTCCAATCATGGAACAAATTTTATGTCACTTTAAAGCAGGTGGGTGGTATGTAATGGCACAGCAGTGACAGATTAAGGCAGCATATTTTTATTTTAAAAAAAAACTTTACTGAGAAGCAATATTAAAATAATTATTCTCCATTGGTTCTTAAACATTGTATAAAACATCAGACAGAATTATAATACATACTTGTAGTATCCCAGTACATCTCCTTTACATCATTTCTCGAACTGGGCCACAACAATCACCTCAAAGTTTTGTCTATTGACTTCGTATGCCTGATACAGACTCTCCTATCTATAGCTTTGACCTGTACCACCCCGATGGGGCTGCATCTTTTGTAGAAGACACCCAACACACTTGACATCAACTTTACCAATTTACCTCAGGTCTAACCCCACTTCGTCACACTTCTCTTTGGACAGAGCTGGAAGCTGACAGCCTGCCCACATTGCAGGAGCCAATAGTTGGCATTACATTGAATTCAATGGGAGCTGTGTTGGCATTAGCATCCTGGGCAATGTGCATGGAGCTGTCAGCTTTCTTCTTTATCTGCTCTGATAAAGGGCCCAATAACAGCTGATCAGTGGTGATTCTGAGGGGTGAAACCCACCAATCAACTATTGATGTCCTATCCTGGATAGATCAACAATAGATAAGTCCCTAAAACCCCTTTAAAGCTGCTGTCCATACAATTTAGATAGCTGTTGGCCAAATGCTTGAGGACAGGTCATCAGTAATTAAGTTGCAGAAACTCCTTGTTGTATCTGAAGTTCCAATAATTGGCATGAGAACTAAAAGTTCCTAGGGTAGACTGCCTGCAATCTAAAGCTGTCGTAACTGTGCAAGACTATATTAAATTGAGTGCAGACATAATGGTACTCATTATTGGTATTCTGGGGACTCAATGGACTGCTGTTTAAGGGCTGCTGCACACAGGCAGATATGATTTGCGGAATCGGGAGCCAGCTGCTGCCCCCAAATTCCTTAGAAAATACCGCCCATAGCCTCCTATGGAGACCCGCTGCTTCCTGCACATAAGCGGAAATTTCCACTTGTGGCAGAAAAATCACACCATGCTCTATTCTGTGCGGATTTCCACACCAATGGCTGCCATTGAGATCAATGGAAGCCGTCCGTCCCGCAGGCCTTCTGCAGTGAGTACTCGTGAGGGCTCAGACACACGGGCATTTTTACACGCGTATATACGCGCGTAAAAAAAATGTGTGACAATGTCCATTGCCACCCATATGTTCTATCTTTTGTAGGTGCAATTTTTTTGACGAACGCAGTATGAATGGAGTATGAACATTTTTACGCTCGTATATACGCTCGTAAAAACGCCTGTGTGACTGAGCCCTCACTACGCGGCTTTATCTGTACTGCACATTTGCGTGGCGCGAAGGGACGGCGCTCCCGCAGTACAGAAAAGGAAGAATCGGGACAGGGGAGTGAGGTCACCGGCCGGGCACAGGGTCGGATCCTGCTGCTGGATCCCACATGCAGGATCTGACACTGTCGTGTGCAGGATTATTAAAACAAGTGTTAACTATCCCAATTTGATGCTACGACCAGAAGAGCAGAAAGCCCCAGAGGCTAAATTACCACAGTTTTTGGCAGCAGAGTTCCTACTGTCATGCCTGAAGGACGTCTATGTCAACAGTGGAGCAGATGTCAAATATTCTAAACCCATGCCAAGCTTGACTATCTTGCTGGTAATTTGATAGACTGCTGCCCCGATACCGGTGTTCCTATTGCCAAGTCTCTGCTGCTATAGATTGTTTATCATTTAAGCATTATGCACTGAGTACTAGGGCGCCTTCACATTGGCGAGAAAATCACATCATTTCCGTGCAACGTGAGAGTGGATGAAAGCACAGAATTATGAAACCAATATTTTTCAATGGATTTCTTCACATTTTGGATGTTTTGACTTATGTGATGTTGCGAGAAATAAAAATCGAGGCATGCCCTATCTTTCTGCATTTTGCGTTTTTTTAATCTCCCATGCTTCCTATGGAGCCTCCTTTTTATTGCATCACAAAGCACGAACTTACATTATTTGTCCGATGCATTTTTAACATAAGAAAGTCCTATTGACTTATGTGCTAAAAAATGAAGGCAAAATAGTGCCAAAAAATGCGCAAGAAAATCACGTTTTTGCGAGAAAAACAAAAAAAAGTGTGAGAAAGTCGCAAGTGCCAGTGATGTTTTTGCGAGAGAAAGTAGCACTGACTCTCAAAAATCTCAGCAAATAAGATGCGATTTTCTCACGGAGAGAATGCAATCACCAGTATGCAGGACCCCTAACTGAAGTGCCAAAAATGGCACTCAGTACACCAGTGGGATATTTAAGGGCTAGATGCTAAAATCACAGTGTATTACACCTTTTTACGAAAATGGTGAACTGAATTGTGCTACAATTTGTTTAGTTAGGGATGGTCAAGGTCCTAGTGGGCATAAGACCTCATTCACACGAGTGACACAGCCGCCAGAAAATTGCAGTGATATCGCATAGCTGGTCCATGCGATATCGCTTTGGTTTCTTGCGATGATACCGCAATTTTGTAGCGCTAGAAAGTCGCATGTGGTGCTACAAAGTTGCTCAAATTTGTAGCAACACAATCGAGGATTTTTGGTGGGGGAGGGGCTTGAAATATAAGCCCAACTTCAAAAATAAGCCCTAACTGCAGAAAAAATTTTTAAAAAAGTATACATCACATTAGAAGCACTGTGCAGCTTCTTCCGGTCCCTGGTACTGTTCTTTTTCTCTTCTGGCCGGGGATTGAAAAATCCCCGCCTCCTGGAAGTGCTGCCTGTGATTGGCTGATGCCTAGCCAATCAGTGCCAGTGCTCGATGAATGGCTGTGATTGAGTGGAGACCAGAGGAGAAGATGCGGCCGGGCTGACAGCGCTTCTCAGGTGATGTATAATTATTTTTTTATTTTTTCCTGCAGCTAGGGCTTTAGGTTAGGCCTTTGACAGTGGGATTTCTTATTGTCAAAGTTGCATCACATCGCACGAAAATAGTGTATTCGTGTGATGCAATGCAGCAGAGAGGAAGGCTCCATAGGGAAACATGGGCTACAAAACCTCACGAGTCACGGGAACTGCAAGGTTTTTGTGTCGGGATGTTGCACACTCCAAAGCATCGCACGTGTGAATTAACCCTTTGAAAAGCATGGGCTGAACGAACATGCGATTTGTCACATTGTCACAACGCAACAAAATTGCGCGACTTTGTCTCCCACGTGAATGAGGCCTCACTAGCACAGTTAAATTTTAGAAGAGCTAACAGAAAAAGCATAGTGCAGGGTATCATCACACACTGGCGGGATTAAATTAAGAAAGCTTTCACCTGTAAGTGTTGTGCTGATGGCACAACATGGGAAGTTAGTCCAATCAGCAGCTCCAGCCTTTCTAGGAGGGCCGGGAACCACCATCTCTGCTTCCTAGAATGCAAGCAGTAGAAAAAGAGATGCCATGGTGTTGCTGGCAGGCACAGGATACAGAAGATCAGTAAGTGAAGAAATACTTTATTAAATATGGTCTGACAAAGGTGCGCATTACCCTTAGGGCTCCCACACACTTGCGTTTGCGTTTTTTGCTAACGCGATTGTCAATGGGACTTTATAATGCTAAAAACGCAATGCAACACAATGCAACTTGCGTTTTTGGTGCATTGCGTTGCGTTGCGTTTTTAACACTAGAAAGTCCCATTCACAATTGTGTTAACAAAAAACGCAAACGAAAGTGTGTGGGAGCACGTAATAAAGCTTTTCTTCACCTATTACTATGCACATGGGCAGGAGAAACGGATGTCACCAATATTCACTTAATGGGGTACCACTAGGGAAAAGTGATATGGAAAAGGATCTGGGGGTACTAGTGGATCGTAGACTAAACTGGAGTAACCAATGCCAGTCAGCTGCTGCAAAGGCAAATAAAGTCTTGGGGTGCATTAAAAGAGGTATAGGGGCGAAGGACGAGAACATTATCCTCCCACTATATAAGGCACTTGTCAGGCCTCACATGGAATACTGCGTACAGTTCTGGTCACCGGTGCTCAGGAAAGATGTCACAGTGCTTGAGGGGATTCAAAGAAGGGCAACTAAACTAATACATGGAATGAAGGGACTGGAATACCCAGAGAGGCTATCAAAATTGGGATTATTCACCCTGGAAAAAAGACGGCTAAGAGGTGATCAAATAACCATGTATCAGTAAGTGAAGGGGACAATATAAGGATCTCTCCCAAGATCTGTTTACACCCAGGACCGCGACGGTAACAAGAGGACATCCGCTACGATTAGAGGAAAGTAGGTTTCATCACCAACATAGAAGGGGATTCTTTACTGTAAGAGCAGTTAGACTGTGGAACTCTCTGCCGGAGGAAGTGGTGATGGCAAAATCCATAGAGGAGTTTAAAAGGGGACTTGATGTCTTTCTGGAGAGGAAGGACATTATAGGATACAAGTCTTAGGTTAATTGTCAATCCGGGTATACAGGCAGGTAGGAACTATTATGGGTTGATCCAGGGAACAGTCTGAATGCCATTAGGGAGTCGGGAAGGAATTTTCTCCCCAAAAGGGCTAAATTGGCTTCTGCCCTTGGGGTTTTTTGCCTTCCTCTGGATCAACACAGGAGGATAGACAGGCTGGACTAGATGGACATTGTCTTCATTCAGCCTTACATACTGTTACTATGTTACTATATTACTGTTCTGTCTTTTTTTCTGACAGCAGCACCCCTTAGTGATAAGACATATCCTTTTTCTACTGGTTGTATTCTAAGAGTCAAATTTAGAACTACTATGTTGTTGTTGCACTGTTTTGCCATGTTATGGTTTTCATTGGGCGCTCTTCTATCCAGCGCAGGCTCCATCTTGGCTTTTATTTTTCTATGCAGGAAACTGCATAGGGATGAAGAATAGGAAAACTGGGATGAGATCTAAGGGTTCAATATGCAAAACAGAGACCTCTTTGATTTCTGTTTCACATGGTTCCCAGCCCTGTCAATCTTTTAGCTGCATATAAAAGTGCAGAGGGAAGAGCTCTCCAATGATAGTCAATGAACATTTCACATTTGTGGTCCTATGCAGTTTCAGGAACACATCTCTGCAGGTGTGGGTTGATTTGGCTGGCTGTTGTATGGATTGCTCCAGCCAACCAATCACCTGGGGTCAATGCACATAATTATCAGCACCTCTTGCTAGTACATCTCCTCACTGAACCCGAGTAATAGGATGCTTGCTGTGCAGATCTCTGTGTGCTTATTGGTGTTTATGGCTGTTCGTCTGGCTTGTGGTTTGCATGCACGTGGTTCTGTTTGTATTCCTTTTCAGGCCATAGGTGATTGGATATCTAAACCTCTTCCATCCTTAGCTGTAAGAATGCCTGAATCCCCTCCGTTCTTTGGTGTAAGGATGCCTGAATTCCCCTCCATCTATAGGCGTGCAGACACCTAGTCTGAACTAAGTGTTGTCTGATCTGTTCCCTGGTCTTGGGGGAATTTGCTTGTGTTTGTTGGTCCTGTTGCTCTATTTGCTGGAATTTGTATTATGTGTCATCTGTACCACTGCTACCTTTTAGGGGAAGTGAGTTTGGCCCTAGGTTCCTCATGTGGAGCCAACCTTATCGGGACGATTACTCTGCTTAGAAGCAGGTTTCTCCTCTTGGTGTAGACCAGGATCAGATGTATCCCTGATTCTCCCACGACAATGTATTTATGTTGTATACTTGTGCTGTCTAATAAAACTATTATGTCTTTGGTATATGGTGTCTGTATCTGACCAGATACTTATTGCTTAGATAGGGGTTATGTATGTTCAGGCAGGCAAGATGAATAAACACTGCGTTGAACGTAACAGAACATTTTAAGACTATGAGTTCCTTCGATCCATGTTGCTGCTGTAAAACATATCTTTTAATGGTGTAACAAAAACAGCTCATGAAAAATGACCATCACTGTAATCATATACAGATAATAGAATCTGCTTTCAGAAAACAAAAAAAGGAGAAAATGGAACATTGTATCAGTATATATTTTTTTAAATTAGTAAACACAAAATTTGTGTGATACATTCCCTTTAAAGCTAATATTTTACTTAGTTTATATATTGCTGTGAGATAATACCTTCAATTTTGCCTCCAAGTTTGTAAAACTTTAAATGATAAGACAGTGAGTTGTGTCAAAGTGCAGTCTCAAATCTGTTATATCTGTAAATTGTAGCAAAACGCAGAAGTTTCTTAGGAATATACTCTGATCTTGAAAAACTGTATTGTGATCATTTCATTCTCTTTCATGTGAAGTTCAACTAACTTTACCAAACATTAAATAATAATGACGCTTTCCATACTCCACAGAATGTTCACAAAAGTGCAGAAACAAAGTACTGCTTTATTTATTTCAGCATTAAATGGACTATAAATGAAATTGTGTTGTTTTGGATTAATTTATCGGAATAGAAACAATTTAAATGCATAGAATTCACAGATTAGCTTCAAATTTTGTGAACTGGTGGAAAAGGTTAATGGGACAATAGTGGGTGAATACATACAGATCCTTCACTGCCTATATATTATAACAGCTATTAATATTTATATATTCATGACATATTCTGTAAAAAAAAAAAATAGATACTGGCAGAAGGCACCGAGTCAAGTCTCACAAATGGCTAAAACAGCCAAAGGGAGATGTCACACTGCCCTTGTGCTCCTATTAAACACACAGAATTGTGTTGGGAATTTAAGATTCCTTATATGTAAAGTATTTAATCTATTATACAGAGTGAAAGCAGTTTGTTTCATATAAGGGCTCCTTCACACAAGTATACCCTCGCAATAACGCAACTTTTTGTACAGTGAAATTTCGTTATACGCGTATCGGCGGTTTTAACTGTACCGTTCACATCATCACGGGACACACTTGCACTGTTATTGAAAAGGCTGTGAAGCCTATTTAGTCCCCAGTGTTATTGCAAAATTGTGGAGTTACTAAGTATTGATGAACTCAACATCCATGTATAAATATACAGGATTGGTTAAAAAACAACAAAACATCCCAAACATACTGGAGCAATATTGAGTGCCATATGCATATGAGAATGCGAAGTTTTTCACTTGGAATTTTGGTTGTTAACCCCCTTTCACACAAAAACTACAAACACAAGTTCAGGTTCATGTACAGAGTTGTACAGTATTATGGCTTCACTTTATACAGCGCTGTCATAGGGTCGACTGAGGTGCATGAGCTTTCTACTGTACTTTCATATGCATCTTGTTTTGTATGGAGGCATATACAATTCTTTTATTTGGAATCCAACTGAAAAACATGCATTGTGCTATGCTCCAAAAGATTCTGTATGTATGGAGGTATGTTCCCATAAAAGCATTACACAATGGAACCACAATTACAGTATATGTAGATGTATGACCTTGAATAATCTACAAGGTTATAAGCCAAATTAATGCTTGCTTTGCCTTTATAGGTATAAGAACATCAAGTTTTTATTGAAAATAATTCCACCAAGATGGATTATTTTTTGCTTTTATTACAATGTGTATTGTTTGCTAAGACTGTTGCAGTTAGAATTTATTGATTTGCTAACAATTAAAGTTAATTTATACAAAATAGACAATATGAAAAAGCCATCTTCAAAAAAATCCAATATAAAAGTTAACACGTAATTTACTGCATTTCTCACATAAGCAGCGAAAAACAATACTTTCCAAATAAAAGTAGTCACCTTGAATTGCATAAACTAATCATAGCTCACAAGTGTAGACAGATATCTTTTGTTAGCATAATACATATTCAATATGGGACAGTATTTTTCTATTCCAGTCCTCAAAGTCCCCCAAGAAGTCATATTTTCAGGATTTCCTTAGTATTGCACAGCTGATGTATTTAATGTAATTTAATGCCTCAAAAAAAGTGCCACAGATGTTCTCTCTAGGAAATCCTCAAATTATCACCTCTTCTGGATACCTGAGGACTGGAGTTGACATACACTGATTAGCCAAATAATTGAAGCCACCTGCCTTCTATTGTGTATAGTGTGCCTCTCTCATGCTGTGAAATAACCAAGTATTACGTGAACTCTGGAAGACCTCCAAAGCTGTTTTTGTGGTACTGCCCATTATAAGAACCTGGGTAAAGTCGTCATCTATGGAGACGTCATTTATCTCCATATCAGTATCTGGCATCATCATAACTGCCAGTCAGCACCCCAGCTACATTGGGGTTACACAGGATTCTGACCTCTCCTTTACCCCCCCCCATCTAATCTTTGGCCCGAACATGCCATTTGCACCTCATGAATATTGAAAAAATCTTACTGTGCATCACCATGGAGTTGTATTTTTAAAGCCCACTAAGGGCTCATGTCCACGGGCAAAATGACATTTAAAATCCGCAGCGGATCTCCCGCGCGCGGATCCGCACCCCATAGGGATGCATTGACCACCCGCGGGTACATAAATACCCGCGGATCGTCAATAAAAGTGATTTAAAAAAAAATGGAGCATGAAAAAATCTGGACCATGCTCCATTTTCATGCGGGTCTCCCGCGGGGACGGCTCCCGCGGGCTTCTATTGAAGCCTATGGAAGCCGTCCGGATCCGCGGGAGACCTAAAATAGGAATTTAAAGCATTTACTCACCCGCAGCGGGCCGCGAAGCTCTGCTCTTCCTCACGGCTGCATCTCCCTTGCTTCGGCTCGGCGGATGTGCCCGGCGCATGCGCGCGGCACGTCGACGACGTGCCGGCGATGTGCCGCCGGCGTCAGGAATTCATCCGCCGGCCGAAAATGAAGATCCGGCCGTGAGGAACAGCTGATCTTCGCCGTCCGCTACGGAAAGGTAAATGCTTTTAAATTCCTATTTTCAGCCCTCATGTCCGCGGGGCAGGAGGGACCCGCTGCAGATTCTACATGTAGAATCTGCAGCGGATCTGATTTTCCCCGTGGACATGAGGCCTTAAAGCTCTGGGTGTTGGGAATTAACTTGATTGTCTTGAGTAGCACGTTCCAGAGAACTGGTGAGATGACATTATTCTTTGAGTCAGAATGATTTTGGCAATACAAAGTTTATGCAGTTGTTTTTATGTTTTCCTTTTTTTTTTTTACACTTTTCTTAGATTTGCTTTTGTGTTGCTACATTCTAAGAGCCGTAGAATTTTTATTTTTCCATCGGCAAAGCTTTATGAGGGCTTGTTTTTTGCAGGACAAACTCTAGTCTTCATTTATCCAATTTTTGGGAACATATAATATTTTATTTGCTTTTTCTTCTATCTTTTTCTAGAGACAAGATTAAGAAAATCTGCAGTATTGGCATGTTTTTTTAAATTTTAAACAGCATTCACCATGCAGTATAAATATGTGAAATTAATTGCGCAGGCCAATACAATTACATCAATACCGCATTTATATAGGTTTTATTTTCATCTTTTTCACACTTTAAGAAAAAATAAAATTAATTGCTGCATTCAAAGGATCCCTAAAACAATGGTGCCTTGTGAGGGGTTTCTTTTGCAGAATAGGTTGTACTTTTAATTGTATCATATGTTGATTTATGATGTTTTAATTGCTCTCTATTCTGTTTTTGTAAGGCAAGATAGGCAAAGTTAGCTATTTTTGTTACGTTTTCTTGCATTTTTTTTGCCATGGCATGCACCATGAGGGTTTATTAATCTGCTAGCTTTTTTCTCTGGGTTATTTCATATGCTGTGATACCAGATTTGTGATTTTTAATATTTTTTTTACATATTAGGAGAGGAAAGGTGGGTTTTTGATGTTCATATTTCTATTTTTTAATTGTTTTTGCTATTTGTTTTTACTCTTTCAACTTTTATTTTGTCTCACTAGGGGACTTAATTATTACCATAGTTTATCATTCTTATACTACACTGCTATACCTTTGTATAGCTGTGTATTATAAAGCCTATGGAGCTCAGCCTTGTAACTGGCAGAACTGGAGGCCATATTCAAACCTCCAGGTACCATAACAACCCATTGGGACCCCACAATCAAATCACGGGGCTGATGGGCAACAGAAGGAGCCCCTTTCTCTGTCAGCCCTTTATATACTGCAGTTGCATTGATCACCGCATGTAAGGGGTTAAATAGCATTGATGGGGGTTTCTACGATCCCCGCTTTTGAGCAAGTGCCAGGCTTTCATCCAACAACCGGCTTTGTCTGCAAGCACCATAAAAAAGAGTCTTGCATGAGGAATAGAGCCCCTTATCAGCTGCCGGCAAATGATGTATGGGCAGTTGTTAAGGGGTTAAATTGTATTCTACATTTGATGGGCAACCAGTGCAATGACTGACATGGGGTTGAATCATCAGTGTAGCAACATCATTTATACACATGAATACAAATAGAATGTAAAAAAAATAGTATACAATGAAAAGACCATACATCAAAGGGAAAGCACTATTATTGCAAATATTAGACATCCTATTTTCTTTCATAATAGTTAAATTAGCTTTTTTAATACTAATTTTAATGGACACATACTCTACTCTGACTTTTTAATGTTATTGTATTTGCTTCTTATATATGTTACAGGTAAAAGAAAATGAAAATGTTTTTCTTGTTTCTATAGATGGATCATTGCACAGTGACATTGTACTGACAGGTATTTTTCCTTTGTACTAAACATTTGTCTTAAAAGCCTTTTACAAGATGCAATTAATGCATAAAAAACATTATATCAAGTTCCCAATCATTGTCTGATGTAAACTTGTGCATCGATTGCATATCAGTAAGAAATTGCTTGTCATTGATTATATTTTTTATAATGACCTAAAAATAACCATTTGCCGACCTTACAGACCCTCATATAAACAAGCATCAGCCTGCTGCATACTTTTAAATGGGGTCATAGACAAAAGCGATTTTTTTTTCTAAAACTGCGGGGAAAATGGCATGTCCTATTTTTGGGCGTTCCCTTGGAACGTCTCGCATTGCCCATTGTCTTCACTGGGGCTGGAACAGCATCTCTGGTGTGTTAAAAATGAAATTAGGCAAACATTTATTTCACAATATGGGCCAAATATTACACGACCGTCAGTTAGCAGATTACCTAATTTTAGGAAAAGGTCTGTCCCCCCCCCCAACAAAAACGCTAATCCTTTCCATCGGTTTTGGTCTGGTATTACAGCGAAGAGCACGTAATAGGGTACGGTTGCAATTCCAAACTCACCCACTGACATGGACCAAGAAGCAGAACTTTTTTTTGTCATTTCAGACAATCCTTTTAATAGCTTTTCAACAGCTTTGATATGTTAAGTACTATGTGCTTAGAAATATTTTTTTCTTTTGCTTTTAAAATTTAACGTTAAGTAGTATCCCGTAGGACTAGGGACACTTTTATTTATGGATAGCAAAGAAACCCACCATCGACAACGTGCACAGCGATGCAGAAAACTGCACTTAAATTGTGAAATCTCAGAAGAACTCAGGTCACAACCTGCTGTCATCAAGCTGGAATCTAGAACTTACCTGACATTTTAAATTGCTCAGCATTTATAAACCACCATAACCTCCCACATCACAAATGTGATTTACTCACTACCATGTAGAGGAACTTATGGCACATGACAAGTAATTCAACCTGGACTGCAGATGTGTCCTGGTTATATATGTCAAAGGAAAAGTATGAAATGCAGGAATTTTATAGAACGCCTGCCATTTTTTTGTAAAGCATGAAATAAGGTTATTTCATTCTGACCTTATATATTTTATCTAGGGATTTTAGAGCATGCCTAGTTATTCTAGAAATGTCAAGCATTTTATGGCAAAATATAAAATCATGTGTTTATATTTAGGATTAGGGTTAACCCTAAAAATAATAGCTAGAATTAATGCATTAGGTTTAGTGTGGCAAAGAGTAAAATAATAGGGATATAATTAGGTGTAGGATGAATCTAGAGATGAGCGAACGTACTCGGTAAGGGCGATTTCGCAGTCGAGCACCGCGATTTTCGAGTACTTCACTACTCGGGTGAAAAGTACTCGGGTGCGCTGTGGGTGAGCGGGGGGTTGCAGAGGGGAGTGGGGGGGGGGAGGGAGAGAGAGAGGGCTCCCCCCTGTTCCCCGCTGCTACTGAGTACGTTCGCTCATCTCTAGATGAATCTTATAATAGGATTAGGCTTAAGTCTTATTCACACAGGTGTTTTTACTTGGCTATTTAGCTGCTTTTATACGTCGGCGGAAAATCACTGCCATCTGAAGCATTGGTTTCCAAATGTATTTGTTCAGATGACACGTAAAAATCATCACCCCAGAAAAAATAGGACATACGTGACCAAAATTGGCGACCAAATTTATACCCTCCCGGAAAATAGCCTTAGCTTTCGGCAAAAAAAGGGAGGAGGGGGGAGTTTAGCTGCATCCAATGCAGGACAGGTGCCTCTCTTAGGGCATTAGAAGTCACTCCAAGGATTTATGCCGAGAAAGGGATGTTAAGCCTAATGATAATAGAGTTAGCATTAGGTTAAGAATAACACTGATAATATTAATGTTGGTAGAAATGTATAATTTGATTTATTTTACACATTGCCGATATATATATATATATATATATATATATATATATATATATATTATTGCATCATTTTTACTATAGCTTGATTAGCAATGCTGCGCCTTTGGAAGGTTAATGATGACAGTACAGATCAAACAGCAGGCATACTATGTTGCTGTTTGAATCTCAAATCAGTTCTTCCAAGATTTTACCTGCTATTTAACTAACAAATTATCACCATAAAGACACATTATGTTATTCCTTTCATGGATGCATTTGTAAAATATTCTATTAACAGCAGGTGGCAACCTTTGAAAACAAGATTACAGTCTGCAATTTTTTGCTCTTGTTTTTCACATGCAGATGTTTGAATTAAATGTTGAAAAAGAAATCTCTGCATGTTTGCTTTTAGATTAGATAAACATGTCTCATTTTAATTAGTGGAGAAGCCAGCTACGAAATGAGGATAGTAACATGTTGATATCATAGACAATTGTAACTGTTTCTGCTCTAAATAAGCAGCCTGTTAAGCTTCTTATACAAGCAAATAAATTGCCATCTACAACAATAATAGTTGACTACCTTATGCTGACTCGATAATATGCCGGAAATGACTGGAAAGCTTTGGTCTCTATCTCAGTAATGACAGTCTATAGAGCTGTCCAGAGTTTCATCTAAATGTTATTTTCAGCATTTCAGATGGAACCCCTGAACACACAGCATAGACAGTGGGAGAAATTCCATGTAAATGAAGTCTTATGAAGTCAAATGATCTGGTTGGACTTTCACATCTGACTTTCTCTACTGGTCGGTGGCAGCATAAGAATTAGATAGATTGTGGCATATTCATTATTGTTTGTGTGCAACAAAATTGCAATTTTCTTGCAGTTTTATGTTGCCCATATGGCTCATGATATTTACTATACTATATGTCAAAAACTGTCATACGTTAAAGCAGAAACCTATGGTAGCTGAGAACTGGTGTAGGCTTGCATATGGCGAATGGAGGTGCCTCCAGATGTGACTAGGAAACACAAAACTCTTAATACATTTGTGGCAGGAATGCTAATGCATAGTTCACTTAGACTAGTGTATAAAACAAGAGTCTAAATAAAGATGCAGCAATGTATGTGTTTGTTTGCTAGCTACCTTGCTTGCAAACTCAAATGATGTCTGACTTCCATATCTAATTTCTTTATTGGTAAGTGTCAAGCATTCTCAGGATAGGTAAGCACTTGTTGATTTGCGGGTGTCCAACACTTGGGATCCCAGCTGACCTGCTGTTAGTCAGGCTGCTGTCGCTGCAAAAAAGAGCGGAAAGCAGACAGCTCTGTCTGCAGTGCAGTGGTCTGGGGTGGTATTGCAGACATGGCTCTCATTGAATTCAATAAGAAGTGTGCCTCCATTACCAAACTGGGCCACTGCACTATGGAGAGAGCTGTCTGCTTCCGTCTCTGTCCACTAGCTTAGGAGAGATCATCAATAGTAAAGCCCAGGAAAAACTATTTAATAAATCTACCCCAATGTATTTAATTTTCATGCTAAAATAGACTAGTAAAGAAAATCAGATGTCAAAGTCAGACATCATTTGAATTTGTAATCTAGTGAGTTTGCAAACAAACACTAAGGGTGCATTCACACATTGTGGAAATTATGCAGATTTGTTGCAGAATTTCCGCATCTGATTTACAGCAAAACCACAGGTTAGAATTACAGTACAGTACAACAGACAAACTGCAGCATTTCTTTTCCTCTACATGTGAACAGGATTTGCTTTAATCCCATTCACTTTAATAGTAAATAGTAAAATGTGTAAGCACAGACAGAATTACCAGTGGCTGAGCATTTTTCCAGTCACGGACACAACATAGAACATATAAAAGTTACTATATTAAAAGGCAACTTCAAATCTCAACATCACAGAAGAATTTGGGAGTATCAGTTTATAACTATCTCTGACACTGTTAATACCAGAATAAACATTGGAAGTGGATTCATGCATCATTGGCAAATATGAGAACTCTGTAGCAGAGATAACATACAGGCCTGATGAACCTCTAACACCAATTTAGAGAACATAAAACCTTCACATTCTAATCAGTGGACTTATTAAGTATTTACTCCTCTGCTCATTCTGTTCTGATATTGTTTTAAGTGCAAATTAATCACACCATGTCTGTGCCCTTTCATATGTATGTGTATATATATATATATATATATTTTTTTTTGTGTGTGTGTATGCGTCTCCAGATCTATTCTATTAGCCTGAGAAGGAACCCTAAGTAGGTTTGGAAGCTCATTATAACATCATGTATTTTTATAAGCCATTAAGGGTATCCTAACTACAAGATTACTTGGTTTCTCTTGCTGAGAACAATCACCTTTAGCTCTACTGGCTAACACGGTATGAAACTTTGTTCGTAATCGGAAATCCAGTTATCTATTCGATACAGTGTAGCTAATACTGACCAGTGAAGGCAGCTCAGTTGTCAGGTGTCAGTTGTCAGAGTAAGGTGTGAAAGTGAGAACTTTGTCTCAAACTTTTATTAATATGATCTTTGACTCTGACATCTGATGATATGCTAATATAGACATACACAGTAGTGTATGTCTGCACTCAAAGTAAAGGGGTTGTTGCTGAGCTCTTTTATTGGCTGCAGCTCCTGTGATGTTCCATAAACTGGGCAGGACTGCAACTTCCAACAGAAGCCAGAACGGGGAACCGAGCACTGTCATGAGATGAGTATATGTTGATTTGTTATGTTGATAGTTGTAGAAGGGCTTTCAGCAATTCTATAATTAGGACAATCCTTTTGATTCTTAATTCTGGGATCAAAAAGGCCTAATAAAACTTTCTCAAGAAAAACATCAGTGTGTTGTCCTTTTTAAATACTGAAAGCAATCCCTGCAGTTTTCTTGAGAAAACATAGAAAACCGGATCTATGCAGTATAAAGAAAAGGAAGATGGAGACCTATATGCTCTAAGTCCTAAGTTGTCAGAAAACAGTGTTATAAGCTTAAGAAGCAAGAATGTAGCTTATAGGGGGTGCAAAGGTAGTAGTCACATCTGTGCCTTCCCTCTTATGGGAGCACATGTGTCCGTCTGCAACATAAGAAGACACCATTATTATAAATGGCATATAGCAGGTGAAGAGACCTGTTTTCCTGTTTTCATAAAGAAACTTGATTGTCCATTTGATTATCTAAGTGTTGATTATGATAAGTAATAAAAATGTCCAATCCTACTTACCAGGACATCTCTGCTCATTGCATTTTTGGACATCTTCCCCTGATCCTTCACATTGTTGGCCAGTAATAGCAATTCCTTGGCAGCTTCGTGTTCTTTTCTCCCATCCTCCATCACATGACCTGGAACAACCACTCCAGGGTCCCCAATGGTTCCACTGTCCATTAGCTAGGCACAAGAACATAATACCATACTATAAATATATCTTTTATGGGTCCCAGGAAGAGCTGTGTTGTTGATGCTTCAGATAGTTTATAAATAATGGATGTCAATCTTTTTTTAGTGCTTGACAACTAAAATGTATAGGTGAAACTAAAGAAATTGATTAAAATCAATAAATGAACATTCTGGTTCTTTCCATGTACTATATTATACTATACTTTGCCGTGCTATCCATATATAAAGGTAAATATATAAAATTGTGTAGTTAAAACAAACATGGTAGATTGCATATAAAATAAAAACGTTTTGAAGTCCGGAGTTTAAAAATGGTAAAAGTTAATATGAGCATCATCAGTTATTTCACCAAGCAAATTTCAACACCATAAAATATAACTTCCACACCAGTGATGCCTTTATTGGCAGTCTGGTCAATCAGTTCAAAAGCCTTTGAATTGTATGTGAAATATAGAATCTAAAAGGAAGTTGCTTCCGTATGTCAATTGGTGTCACATCAATTATAGCAGCCATCAAAAGCAAAGATCGATGAAAGATGCAAGGGTGGTTTCACACCTGCTTTGGGATTCCACTTTCCTGCTTTGTTCATTTTCCGGATGGAACCAAACAGCGCCAAGCGGACCCCGTTGACTATAATGGGGTCCATTCAGTTTCCATCCAATTGCCCAGCTTTTGGGACAGAAGAAAAAGCATTGCATGCAGCACTTTTTCTTCCAGTATTTTGAGCTGGATCTGTGACAAAATCTCCAACCGGAGGTTCTAATGCAGATGTGAAATAACTGAACATTTCTAAATTTTTGGTCAAGACTTAATAATCAAGAAACTTAACCAGAAAAAACTATAGGAATTTATCTAAAGGTAACAAAAACTATGCTAACTATACCACTTCCTGCAAAAACGTCAATTTCTAACCTTACACTCAGTGTCCTTTTACACTGAACAATTATTGGTCAGATTCTCATAGGATCGCAGGAATCTGAATGATAATTTTCAGTTTAAATGCTGCCAGCAACTGAATGATGAACAATAATTAGTTTGCTTATCGTTCGTTGTTCAGTTTAAGTAGGTATGAAAATCAAATGATAATCAGCCTGTGTAAACAGGCAGTTGTTCAACTCTTGACGACTGCCTGTTTACTGTGAATGGAGGTGTGCAAACAAAGCAATCTCTGGCCTGCTCCGACCCAATTCACTGAGTGATTATTGATTCTGTGTAAAAGAATTGCTGGGATGATTATTGGCATGTGAAAGGACCCTAAAGAAAGAGAACCTAAAGATATGCAAATTATGCAGTAGTTTCCCTTTTCCTGGCTTTAGAAAAAGAGCCTCATATTTTCATAAAACCAGCAAGAGAACCAGAAGTCAAAAAGTACAGCAAAGACTATCATTTGTTAGAACAAGATAATCTAAGTCAAATGAGAGAAATAATGTGATAGAGTTTTTTCATTTACTTCAAGAATTTATAAGAACGTTATAGTTGAATTCACAAAAGGTTTAATTATAGTAATCTTTAGTGTAGGTTTTGAGAATATTAAGGTGGTTTCACATCTGTGTCTGTCCCTCAGTTTTTGTTTTCCATTTTTTAAATAAAATAACTGAAGCTAATGGGACCCTTAGAGAGCAATATTTTTTTTTGCTCTCAGGGTGAAGTCACACGAACGTATATCGGCTTGGTTTTCACGCCAAGCTATTTGCAATGGGGAGAGGTGGCACGGGGGTGGGGCTAATTCTCAGAACTTAGCCCCGCCCCCACCTTGCCTCTTCAGAGGGGCGGAGAGGAGGCAGAGAGGAGGCCGGGAGCTCAGTTTCTGCTCCCCGCTCTTCCATCCTCCCCCCCCTGCACGAGGACAACGTATATCGGCTCGGCGTGAAAACCGAGCCGATATACATTCGTGTGACTTCACCCTCAGTTTGAGTTTAGTTTGACTCCATTCCATTTGCTTTCAGTTTTTCTGAATTGAAAAAAGCACACCCACCAAGGCCAACATCTGCTTGCAGTTTGTATGTTCTTCCTGTGTTTATGTGGGTTCTCCCCAGAGATCTCTCCCACAATCTATTTATACCCAGGAATGTGACAGTAACATGGGGGCCTCTGTGTCTAGAGGAAAGAAGGTTTTTACACTAACACAGAAAGAGATTCTTTACTGTAAGAGCAGTAAGACTATGGAACTCTCTGCTTGAGGATGCAATGATGGCAAATTCGATAAAAGAGTTCAAGAAGGGCCCGGATGACTTTCTTGAGCGATGCAATATTATATGTTATAATCATTAGAAAGGTAAAATTGGCTTCTACCTCATTGGGTTTTCTTTTTTGCTTTCCTCTGGATCAACATTGGAGATAATAAGCTGAACTGGATGGGCATGTTTTTTTGGCCTTCTGTACTATGTTACACTAGCTTCCCTTCATATTTCAAAACCATTCTAATACGTCAACTTAGATTGTGATCCCCAATAGGGACATCAAGTAATACATAGTAATATAGTATGTTAGGCTAAGGGAGACAATGTCCATCTAGTTCAGTCTGTTTCCACCCGCCTTGTTGATCCAGAGGAAGGCAGAAAAAAAGCAAAAAAAACAATGAGGCAAAAGCCAATTTAGCCCATTTGGGGGAAAGAAATTCCTTCCCAACTCCATAGTGACAGTCAGAATAATCAACATTTCAAACTGGATCAACATTTTGAAAGTTCCTAGCTGATTCCATGAATCAACAACTCCGCTGGTTATTTAATTTCTATATCCTGTAATATTATAGAACTCTAGAAAGGCATCTAGTCCCCTCTTAAACACATTTTTGCATCACCAAGTCCTCAGGCAGAGAGTCCCATAGTCTCACTGCTCTTACAGTAAAGAACCCCCTTCTATGTTGGTGTGAAACCTTCTTTCCACTAAACGTAGAGGATGACCTTTTGTTACCATCATAGTCCTGGGTATAAACAGATCATCGGAGACATCATTGTATTGTCCCTGCATGTATTTATACATAGTCGCCCCTTAACCATTTATTTTCCATGGGGAAAAACCCCAATGTTGTGCTTTTTGATAACTTAGCCATCTGATGTATAAAAAGTTCATCCATATCTTCTGCTTGTCCAGGCGACCTATAATAAATGCCTACGATAGTGTCATTTCTGTTGTTCTCTTCTTGTATTCTTACTCAAGCAGTTTTTGCAGAACTAATATGCTCTAAATCTTGAATCTCTGTGGAGAAGTATCCTTTCCTAACATACAATGCAATACCTCCTCCTCTTTTATTAAATCTGTTATTTATAAATAAGTTGTTTCTGTCAAGCCTTGTATTCCAATCATGTTTATCACCCCACTATGTTTCCGTGATGTCTATGACATCATATTCCTCTTCCTGCGTTAGGAGCTCCAATTTTCCTTGTTTGTTTCCCACGCTCTGTGCATTTGTGAAGAAACATTTTAGTTTGTTTCTCTTACTCCTCTACTTTCCTTCTGAAAGCATTTAAACTACCAGACAAGAAGGCAGTGAAGAAGCTTTTTAGTGCTTCTTCGCTGCCTTCTTGTTTTAGTAGTTTAAATGCTTTCTTTTTGTTTTTTATTGCCACCTTTACATCTTTATTGAGCCACATTGATTTTCTCTTATTCATAACCCTTTTATTTCTGTGAGGTATGAACTGCTCACAGTGAGTATTTAAGATGGTTTTAAAAATGTTCCATTTATTCGCTGCATTTTTATTTCTGAGGACATTGTTCCAGTCGATAAGGTTAAGGGCATCTTTATGCTAATTGAACTTTGCCTTCCTAAGTATTTTTGTAGCGCCCCTATAAAACTCCCTATTGAAAGACAAGTGGAAATGTATTATATTATGGTTACTATTTCCCAGGTGCCCCCTGATCTGCACCTCTGTTTTTCTGTCAGGTCTGTTTGTTAATATTCAGACTAAAATTGTTGTCCCTCTGGTTGGGTATAGGTTGTGAAAGGTAATTAACTTTAGTTATTGTCAGAAACTCATTTCCTTTATAAGATCTGTAGGTTTCAGTTTCCCAGTTTATATCCATATAGTAAAAAAAATCCTCCATTGTAATTTGCGACTTCATCTATTTGCCTTAGTAAAGAAAATTGTAAGTGGCTTCTGTTATATAACCCCAATTCCAAAAAAGTTGGGATGCTATGTAAAATGTAAAAAAAAAGTAAAGAAAAAAAATCTCTTATAACCATATTTTATTTACAATAGAACACATATTAAAAGTTGAAAGTGAGACATCTTTCCATTTCAGTAAAAACAAAAATCTAATTTTGAAATTGATGGCTGCAACACATCTCAAAAACTTTTGGACAGGACCATGTCTACCATTGTGTAAAACACTCTCTTCTTTTCATAATAGTCTTTAAATGTCTAGGAAGTGAGGAGACCAATTGCTGGAGTTCTGGGAAAGTTTTCCCACTCTTGTCTGATATAAGATTTTAGCTGTTCAACAGTCCTGGGTCTTCTTTGCCAGACTTTTTGTTTCATAATGTGCCAAATGTTTTCTATTGGTGAAAAGTTCAGACTGCAGACAGGCCACTTCAGCACCCAGAGTCTTCTGCGAAGCCCTGCTGTTGTGATGGAGGCAGTATGTGGTTTAGCATTGTCTTGCTGAAATATGCAAGACGTTTCCTGAAAGAGACATTATCTGGATGGGAGCATATGTTGTTCTAAAACCTCTATATACTGCTCAGCATTGTTAGTGCCTTTCAAGATGTGTAAAATTCCCATGCCATAGGCACTAATGCAGCCCTATGCCATTAGAGATGCACTATTTTGAACTGCATGCTGATAACAAGATGGATGGTCCCTTTCCTCTTGAGTCTGTAGAACACGGTGTCCATAGGTTCCAAAAAGAATTTCAAATTTTGATTAATCTGACCACAGAACAGTTTTTAATTTTGCCTTAGTCCATTTTAAGTGAGCTTTGGCCAAGAGAAGATGTTTGTGTTTTTTGATTGCATTGACATAAGGCTCCATCTTTGCAAGCTTCAGCTTTAACTTGCATTTGTGGATTGCACGGTGAACTGTGTTTACAGATAATGATTTCTGAAAGCATTCATGAGCCCATGCAGTTATTTACATTGTGGAAGCATGTCTGTTTTTAATGCAGTTCTGTCTGAGGGCCCATAGATGTCGAGCATCCAGTACTGAGCATCAGCCTTGTCACTTGTGCATTATAAATCTCTCCAGATTCTCTGAATCTTTTAATGATATTATGTACTATAGATGATGGGATATTAAGTTTTAGCAGCCCAGCCCTATGGTAGAATCTGTGGCTAACAGTAGTCCTCCCAGTTCTCCAGGAACTCAAATGCATCAACCCTTCAGACACTTGTTTACTTCCGTAATCTCCCACTGTCTTTCTGGCGTGGCTCATGAAGCTGGTAGTATTTACCATACCCTAAGCATACTTTCAACTGTAAGTCCCTGAAATAGTTTTTAATGGTCCTCCACCTGTCACTAAGGAGTTAAGATATTGTTTTCCTTTCTGTGTACGTTTTTAGCATAAAATAGATATATTATTTGTAATGGAATTATGAACTTCAATTTATTTACAGCATTCTAATCAGGGAGGGGGGGGGGCATGTACCCCTGGGCTGGTGCTCCAATTGAACTAAAGGGCACTAGGGAAAGCTTCAATTTTTATTGTTCTCAGTTCTGATCTTCAGCACAGGCAATTGGCTGAAAGGTCCAGCCAATCATCTGCATATGCTGGCTACACACTGAGGGGCTGGGTCTTCCAATTGTGTAGGCTGAAGATCTGGACTGACTGCACCTTTGAATAATTTTCTGGCTGCCTGGTTTTACTACAGCTGCTGAAATTGAGAATTTGATGGAACCCCAAACGGAAACAAACGGTGCCAATCACTGTCATTAGTAAAACAGACATCATGTTGTTGTCCATTTTACAAGGTTTCTGTTAATTTCCGTTATATTTGGAGTACAGATTAGCTTAGTCAACTATGTTATTCTACAAACCAAATATAACGGAAATGAACAGAAACCTTGTAAAACACACATCAAAGTGATGTCCATTTTACTAATGACAATGAATGGATCTGATCATTTCTGTTCAGGGGTTCCATCACGATGCTGATGTTGGAAGCTGTAAAGGCACCTCCAGAGAGAATCCCACAGCACAGTGAAAAGCATTGTGGAAATTTTCCTTTGAACACTAGAAATTGGCAAAATTCCATTGTAGCTAGGTTCACATTGTGTTTCTGCATGCACCCAGCCTTTCTGTCTCCGGGCCCCATCTGGATTACCAAAATGGTTTCCAGGTGGAACCCCAGACAGCACCATAAGCTTTCGTTAGTCAAAAACCAATGGTGCATATCCATAGTCCCCAAAATCTTACATAAGCTACAAATGATCCCGATCCACCTTCCAGCTCATTTTTTCAAATTCATTAAATCAAGCTTATCCAGGTTTATCTGGAATCACAGAAGACCTCGGGTGGCTCATTAACTCTTGGTTCAGGCAAAGGAAAGGGGTTGAATAAGTCTCCCAGACATATCTCAATACTATAAAGCAATACAATTAAATAGATGGATGGAATTGGCAAAACCTTTGAAAAATCAAAAAGTAAGCTCCTTAGCCCAGGCCACTTATGGAGCAACCTTACCCAGAGACCTATGGCTTCCCTCACAGAAAACCTATAAAAAGGCTTTTTCGATCCTGTAAAGTATGGGACTCCCTTAAACGTGAGCTTCCTCCCAATCCATCCCCTATAGCTCCTCTAAATCTCATTTCTGACTGCTTTAAAACAAATCTTGACAACCATACAAGACAGATTTGGTCACTCCTTAGCAATATTACTATAGCTAATCTCTGGTCTCAAAGAACTCACTACTCACCAACAGTCTTCTCTCTGAGGTGAGAAGCCCCCCTCTCAATCAACTACATAGAATCCATTTAACTAAAACTCTAGTTAAATTTAACAAAAGCTTCCCATTCTTCCATCCTCTAACTGAATTGGAGCGAATAGTTGCAGCCCAATATAGCCAGAGTAGAAACATTTCTCTCCTGAAAAGAAAGTTTATAGTTTCACAGGATATTGCGAGGCCTACATAATTCAATCCTGGGAAATAGAGCTTAATCGCAGACTAACAGATGGGGAATTAAAGGCGGTCTTGGCCAGCTCACATGGTTACTCTAAATGCGTCAGATTACAAGAAAATCTTGCAAACTCCTGACACTGTGGTATAAGTCACCGGAATGGCTTTTTGCTTACAAACTATCAGACTCAAATCTGTGCTGGCATTGCAACAGACATGTGAGCTCCCTAACACACATCTGGTGGTCCTGCCCATTAATACATCCCTTCTGGAACCAGATTGAGTCTATAATTTGAAACGTAGTGGATGGCTTGTTTTGCCTATTTTCAGAGTACGTGTTTATTTCCAGACCTCCGGCAATCAATCACACACCTCATTTCAGCTGCAAAATTATTAATTCCACCAATGTGGCTACAACCCCTAGCGCCTACAATCACTCAATGGTTATACAAGGTCAACAAGATTCTTGGTTTGAGAAGCTTACAAGTTGATCTAGTAGGTCTTATGGTGCATTCAAAACTATTTGGAGGCCTTGGATAAGTAGCTCCTTTTCATTTGTTAAAAACGCCCAGGATGGGATAGAGCATAATCAAATATCTTTATATTGTTAACTGTATGTTCCATATATCCTTTCACTAGCTCCTTGTCAAATTGCTTAAACTCTCGAATCTGTATCTTACAGTACTATTGCACTTCATACGGATCTCCTCCTTACCTCCCCTTCCCCTCCCCTTACTCTTCCCCTCATCACCCTATCCCCTTCCTCCGCAACTCCCTTATTTCTAACCTCAGAAGTTAAAAGCTTACTTTGTTACTTTCAAACAAGTTCATGAACAAGAATGTACTTGCAAAGTGTCTAGTAATGTAATTGGTATGTATACTTGTTATTTTTTCAACAATAAAAAAAAAGAATTTACAAAAAAAAACAATGGTGGCTTTGGTCTCCATTTGCTATACTAGTCTGTCCAGCAAAAATGGAGAAAGCAAATGGTAACCTGCTAAAACAGAAACAAAAGCATGTATCTTTGGTATCCATTTTAGTAATGGCTTTGTTCAGGGTTCTTTCTGAATGTTGTTTTTGGCAATTCACATGAAGCCGCAATGTGGAAAGGCTCAATGGACACAGAAACACTTTGTGAACCTAGCCCAAGTTCAACAAGACAAGATTAGCCAGTTATCCTACTGTACCATTGAACGCATGGACATTATTTTTGTAGACCTTAAAGATGTAAAGAGTGATTCTCAGTATCCAGTATCTCCTTCTGATTACTATATATAAAGACTTACTTCATCTTTATTATTTTTGTGAATATCTTTCCTCTATTTTTACTTTTTTTTGAGGGGGAGGGGGTGACATATTGGAGCCTTTGGAACCAATTAGTAGTTTTCCATAGGTTTATAGTTTCAGCATTCAACATTTTTAAAATACAGTGGTACCTCAGGATGCGAGTGCCTCAGCTTGCCAGTTTTCTGACTTGCGAGCAGACTCTCTCTCAAATTTTTGCTCTGGTTTAAGAGTAAAAACTCGGGTTATGAGCCTGCTTGCAAGTCAAGCAGCTTGCAAGCTGAGGCTCAGGGGGGGTCTAATTACTCACCTATGGTCGGCGGTGCTGCAGTTGCGTCCAGCTTTTATTGGCTGACATGGTAGTGAATTAACCAATCAGAGCATTAGCTTGCTGGCGGCGGGGTCATTCAAGCCTCATATCCAGAAAGCAATGCTCTATTGGCGTCGAGGAGGCACAGCTTGCAGCAGTGCCACAGACCATCGCGGAACACTGGCGGTAGGTGAGTATTGATTTTTTTTTTACTTGTAGTTAGTTTCCCCATTGAAATAAATTGAAACACCATTAATGTGTTCCGCATTAATGGCGTTTTAGTTTATTTCAATGGGGAAAAGTGCTTTGACATACAAGTTTTTTGGCTTAACAGCTCTGTCACGGAACGGATTAAACTCGTATGACAAGGCACTACCATACAATGGTTGTCAGACGACCAATTAATAGTGTGTGTTGAGGACCACTTCTATGCTAGCATTGCTTCAGAGAGGGGAGAGCTCTGTTCGACTCCCTACTGCATTTTAAGGTGGGTTACACAAGTAGTGCAATGGCATCATCACGCCAGATGCGTCTTCCCACAGGAGCCTGGTCAGAAGATGTCAGACCTACTTTATGCCAGCAGCTGGATGATAGAATAAGAGAGGTGACAGCTATTTCTACTCATTTTTGCATTCAGGGGGCAGAGTGTGGGTGCCATGTTCTAATCAAAAGTTATGGCACGGGGCATATGTTAATTTGGGGGCCAGTGTATTTAGGCTATGTGCTTGGTTCTGGTGCTGCATTTATGTTATGAGCTTGGCTATGGTGCTGCATTTACATTATAAGCTCAGTTCTGGTGCTGTATTTGCATTACAATCCTGCTTCTGATGAAGTATTTGTTTTAATCCTATTTCTGGTAAGTATATATGTATAGAGCATGATTCTGGCCCCGTATTTATGTTATGAGCTTCTGTCATTGTGTTTGTCTTACGACAGGTGGACATTAGCAGGTTAAAGATGTGCAGCTACTTACGGACTACTGCTTTGTGCTTGCACCACAGACTACAATCTGCCAGTCAATTCCTGATTGTAATTTAACTGCATATATATCATATCGTAAAATGATGCACAGCTCAATGTACTATATATTATAATACAAATTTAATATAGAAAAAAATGTGATTTGACCTTTGACAAGTGTGTATAGCACTATGAAATTCATGTGCTAATTTAAAACACAGCACTAGCAGCTACTGATGGCCAAAGGGGAACCAAAGTTCCAGGTATCTTACTAATTATTAGCAAAAACAAATCCCTGGAGTGTAACCTAGCTGACTTTTAATAAGCCATATAAACCTAGGAAGGGGAAGTACACATGTTATAATTATTTGTATTCCCATAGGCTAAAAGGTCAAATGTAATGGTGATATCAGTCATAAAATGTGCAAAACATTTTGCCTCTGCCAAAATTAGCATGTCCTGATTCTGAAATGCACGTTAACATCAGGAACATAATTAATTATTATGATAATGACCCTCAAAATGGGGTTATATCCTCTATAATTATGTAAACAGAAATATGACAGCTTCACACACATGCTGTTCATGTAAATCATAGTGTTCATCTGCAAACTATAATAGCTTAAATCCATAAACCACCAGAGGAGGCCCCATGTAATAAAATAATTGCGAAAAGATGAAAGAGTCCCTTTCATCTAATTTGGTACTAAATGAATACATTTATTGATGCACTTTAATATTTATCACAGATTACTTTCTTTGCCATCCCTATACTGCACTTTTCCAGCAATATCAAAATGTTTCACATATTAAAATTGATGGTATCATTCTAGCTATAAAAACACAATATCTTGTGGTATGAAAAACTATTAAACTGATATATTTCTACAATGTTATTCTCTTTTCACCCATAAAAGCTACATGAGATAATATATTGGATTTCATAGTGTTCTCCAAAGTCATATCATGTATTAAATGATGTCCAAATGTTTACCTGTACAGTCCTGATTATGACATTCTCTTGTCTCACTATAAGGTCCTTTACAATCCGAGCCACCGTGGGATGCTGGGGAACATTCTCTCTGTCTCTTCTGTGTGCCATTGGAACAAGTAACTGAGCATTGGCTCCAAGCACTCCATTCCTGCCATAGGCCATCAACTGGATATGAAACAAACAAACATAGATGGCTATAAATACAGCAGCGGACACTTCAGCCAGGATTTCATAAATGACTACGCAGCAAAACAGAAGTATAAAGACACACAATATAAATAACTGAAGCACGTCTCATAATTTCACAGCAAACTGTTCGAATCTACTGGACGGAAAATTTTGTTTTGTAGTCCATAAATAAATTCAAGTGCATGATGTAAACTGGTCAGTAAAAGTATTTTGGAGTCACTGTGTGCATGGACTCAGAGGCTGTCCGTAAAATTCATGTTTTGCAGTGCATATGCAAGCGATTATTGTGATTTTTGGATTATAGGATGCACTGGACCATAGGTTGCACTCATAATAAGTGCTCTTTCAGACGAGTGCTTATTTTCTCCTAACAGCACACAAAATGCGCTACTATTAGGAATCAATGGGCTCCTATAGAAGCGTTCGCATGGGTGCTTGTTAGACACGCTGAATTAGCGCATCTTAAAAGGATAGGAGATGCGAGTGCAAATTCGCATGTTAGCTCTGTGGTGCACGCAAAGATAGAACACATCCTATCTTTGCTGCATGCTTTCTATAGGCTCCTATGGGAGCCTTGAAAGCACACAGCAGGCACCTCAGGTCGTGTGCATGGGCTACTTCTAGCAGCACGAAGTAGCCCGTTCACGCGATCTTTTCAGCTCTATAGCAGCAATCTTTTTGCGCTGCAAACAGCACGAAAAAAGCGCTCGTCTGTATGAGCCCTAAGAAGCATAAAAGTGGGGAAAAGATTTTTGCTGTACATTTCCATATTGCCCCACCATAATACCTGTCAGTGTTAGGACTCACACTCACTTGCAATAGCGTTTTTGCGAGAAACAAATCACAGCGATATCACAGGGGCGAACTTGTGTATTTTGTGTGATTGCGATGCGTTTTTGTTCTCTGCAAACTCGCATCGCATGGTAGGAGTATTTAATGCCTCTCTTGCGTTTTTTTTATGGTCTTGTTTTAGTCCAAACTTCCTATTCCACACAGAAAGCATAGCACCATCGCATTGCATTCTCACACGTGTTATGCGTTCTGTGATGCGATATTACAGCACTCCATTGACTTACATGAGCGAGAGGAAAATAGCACATCGCAAAGAAAAAGGACCATAGCACGTGAGAAAAAAACACAACCTCGCTGACGTGAAAACATTGCAAATGAGCACAGCTACATTAGACTCAATGCATTTCAAAGTCATACAAAAAAACGCTGCCTCGCAACATGGCAAAAATGCTATCGCAAGTGAGTGTGAGCCCTTACACCACAATGCTAACACAGGTTCTTACCACATTGTCAATCACAGTACCACAATGCCAGTCATCGTGGCCCACAACAATGCTGGTCACAGTGGCCCACCACAATGCTGGTGGCATTGACCCACCACAATGCCAGCCACAGTGCTCCTAGCTAGAGATGAGCGAGTATACTCGTGTCGAGTAATTACTCGATCGAGCACCGCGATTTTCGAGTACTTCAGTACTCGAGTGAAAAGATTCGGGGCTCACCGGGGGGCGGGGGGAGGCGTGGCGGCGCGGGGGGTAGCAGCGTGGAACAGGGGGGGAGCCCTCTCTCTCTCCCTCTCCCCCTCACTCCCTGCTGCAACCCCCCACTCACCCACGGCGCCCCCCGAATCTTTTTGCCCGAGTACGGAAGTACTCGAAAATCGCGGTGCTCGGGCGAAAAAGGGGCGTGGCCGAGTACGCTCGCTCATCTCTACTCCTAGCCAGTTGCCACATCATATTGGCATCTATAATTCTTCCTTCATACCATGAGCTCACCAGAGAGTAGAGGTAAAGAGAAGAAGGTGGCAATATGGTAATGGGGATGAGTTTGCTCCCTGTTAGCAGAGTGGTTGCTGCTTCTGTTCATAGTAAGGGTACTCTAGGTTAGAAGATGCTGGCAGACGCTGCACAGATTTATTGTGCTGTGTGTACAGATGTTTGTGTTATGTTCTCACAATATAGTCCGTGTTGAGGGTCTGACAGTTCAGTCAGATGATATCACTGTGATTATATACATAGCACATGCTGTTTCTGCACAATTGCACTTCCATGAACCTAAATATACCATAGATGAGCTCAGAGTCTCCTGCTTCTTAGCTCTGCATTCACTAGCAGCTACATGTATATGGTTCAAAAGATATAGTTCTTAGAAATATCTTGAAGAATGCCTACAGTGTAGACTGCAAGATAAGTGGGTAATTTGTTTCAGAGTGGGTATAACAAAGTTCTTGCTCTGTGCTTGGCTACGGTACCAAGTGTCTGTAAGGTGAAACACACTGATAGCCTATTCTTTAGGCACCCATCCACCTTCAATAGCTGTTGATCAAATGATTGTTCCACTAGCAGCTATTTCTCCTGGCTATTCCATAGGCCTGAACTCTCAGTTTAGCTAAGTGTTCATGTCTTTTCATGTTCACAAATGAGAAAGCCAAAGCCAGACAGCTCTGGCAATGAATTGCCTCAGTTAAAAAGAATCAGACTTTGAGATGTGCCTTACCCTTATTTTCCATGATATCATCTGATAGAAGAAAGTTTGCAGACTCTCATGTATATCTAAGAGTCATCTATTCTTGGCGGGTTTGGATAACTTTTGTCTAATGTGTACAGAAGCTTTTAAGATGAGTCATCAATAAGTGATCCATGAATATCAAATCCTTGGGACCTCATTGATCAGTTGAATGGAAGAGCAGGACCTCTTTATTATGTTTTTATCCAGGCCCTTGGTTTGTCTGTATGTGTGGCTGGGCCTGATAAACATCTTCAAGTTGATCAAAGGGGATGGGCGGGTATAAAATCTGTATGATCAGAAAAATTATCACTAAGATGTTATTTTCTAACTGATCCAAAAATATTCTGTGTTTTTTTCCAGATAGGGTTGTTATTTTATGGTCCTCATTGGCCCTGTTGTTGGACTCTCTTATCACATCAGAATCTTAAAACAGTGGAACATCCTTTGGTCCTTTGTTGGGTCAATTCCCCCCTGTCTCTTCTACAGTGAAACCTCTTTGAAACAATCACACAATTTTACTGATAAAAATGGACTTCTATAGGGGAAGTTGATGAACAGCAACATACATAAAATATAAAGAAATTGATAATCTGTCATTTAAAAATCTAGACTAAATCCAGGGTGCTCTTCTCGAAGACGTCCTTCTCTTGAAGCTATTTCCTTATATATTTAAAAGAAAGGGCTATTTATTTAGAAAAATAATAGACACAAACATTTATTATTATATTGGCTTACTTATTATTTTATATATATATATATATATATATATATATATATATATATATATTATGAGGTACTGAAGAGCATAGTGGTGGACGGTTGCTACGTCGCCCCTAGGTTCCGGTACTATGCATAAGGGGACTGGAGGAAGGTCATGTCCCGCTCTCGGAGACGTAAGAAACCAGGAGCGTAATGTGGTCTCCAGCAAGCAGTTGCTGGAGATCTGTTCTTTAAAAATATCTGGGCCTGTTTTTTTTGGAATGGATGGCAGGTTGGTAGTGGGGCCATCCATTCCACCTCCTCCACTCCAGGGTGTAGGCGAGCTCAATCAGCCCAGGTGCTGAGGCTGAGCCAGATTAAGTGTGCACATAAATAGCAGGTGCACGGACACAGGGAAGCTAAGATGGCTGCTGGACCCTGGCAGCCTGTGTGACCAGCTGGGGATAGAAGCCCTGCTGTGCGCTGCACCTGCTAAGTGCGACCTGATCAGGCCGGGACGGCCTGATAGCTGGATTTTGGACTATTATTTGTTTGCCTAAAGCTAAGGTTGGACTTTTATGTTGCTGTTGTAAAAATAAACGCAGGTCACACCTGCTTTTGGACTGCATCCGCTGGTGTTCCGTCTCTGAATATCGCGAAACCCGCACGCTACCGAGCTATCCTCCCACATAATATATATATATATATATATATATATATATATATATATATAAATACAAACACACACATCTTAGCCTGATGTAGTGTTGTCTGTTGTAAAAACAACTCTGACCTCATGTGTATACATTATATAACACTACATGCTTTGCCTCACCTTCACACTCACTCATCATCACCATAGCATCTAGGGTATTGTGCAAACATTTTGGGAAGGTGTGGATAAATGTTACAAAGTAAAAATACTTTCAAAAATAAATAGGAGTGTTAATAGTTTATTTTTGTCTATTAACAAAATGCAAAGTGAATGAACAAATGAAAAATGTAAATCAGATCAATATTTAGTTTGACCACTCTCTGCCTTCAAAACAGCATCAATTCTTTCAGGTACACCTGCACACAGTTTTTGAAGGAGATCAGCAGGAAAGTTGCTCCAATCATTTTGGTGAACTGATCACAGATGTTCTATGGATGTAGGCTTGCTCAAATCATTCTGTCTTTTCATGTAGTCCCAGACAGACTCAATGATGTTGAGATCAGGGCATGGGGGGGGGGGGGGGGTTATATCATCACTTCCAGGACTCCCTGTTCTTCTTTACTACTAACATAGTTCTTAATGATATTGGCTAACACCATTAATATTAAGAAAGTCTCCAACTTTCATCATGCTTCACTGTTGCCTTCAGACACTCACTACACTGGTCAACACTGAAATTGTTACTGACTTAAAAAGGTCCTAATCTGTAGTATCTTGGTGTGCTGAACACAAATATGAACATGAAAATTTTTTATTGGCTCTTATTTTGAAAATATTTCATATAGTTTATTTTCTGTGTTTCACCATGTAAAATTATCCAGTAGGACTGTAACAGCAGCCTTACAGTTATAGTTATACTTTGAGCCAGACAGCATGTGCTAACAGGACCTGTGATGATGTCACCATCATGTGATCAGTTACTGCCTCTGAGCTCATTACCTCACACCTAACCCCAACATAACAGTACACCATGTTAACTCCCACAGTACCAGTGTACATTTCAACACCTAATCACTAGTGTACTATATCGAGCCCAGTCAGAAAGGTTGCGCATTTAAAATATTTCAGACGTCGTGGGATACAGTTTAAGCTACTGTTACATAAAACTGTTATTATTTTATCCATTTACTTACAATACAGAACACTAATGCCTCAAAAGTGCGTTAATACCGGGGGAAATTACTGCTATATTTGTGGGGAAGTGACATTTACCAACCAGAAGAAAGTATCACTTCTCAAATGAAAAAGGCATATCATCTTTACTTCAGATACAAGATTGGCGACCAAGACAAGCCTTGGGTCCCGCATATATGCTGTGCTATATGTAGAAAACAGCTTTCACAGTGGTTCAATGGCAAAAGACCATCAATGCTGTTTGCAGTCCCCATGGTGTAGAGAGAGCCAAGCAACCACACAAATGACTGTTAAGTAGAGATGAGCGAGCACCAAAATGCTCGGGTGCTCGTTACTCGGGACGAACTTTTCACGATGCTCGAGGGTTCGTTTCGAGTAACGAACCCCATTGAAGTCAATGGGCGACCCGAGCATTTTTGTATTTCGCCGATGCTCGCTAAGGTTTCCTTGTGTGAAAATCTGGGCAATTCAAGAAAGTGATGGGAACGACACAGCAACGGATAGGGCAGGCGAGGGGCTACATGTTGGGCTGCATCTCAAGTTCACAGGTCCCACTATTAAGCCACAATAGCGGCAAGAGTGGGCCCCCCTCCCAACAACTTTTACTTCTGAAAAGCCCTCATTAGCATGGCATACCTTTGCTAAGCACCACACTACCTCCAACAAAGCACAATCACTGCCTGCATGACACTCCACTGCCACTTCTCCTAGGTTACATGCTGCCCAACCGCCCCCCCTCCCCCCCACAGCGCACACCAAAGTGTCCCTGCGCAGCCTTCAGCTGCCCTCATGCCACACCACCCTCATGTCTATTTAGAAGTGCGTCTGCCATGAGGAGGAACCGCAGGCACACACTGCAGAGGGTTGGCACAGCTAGGCAGCGACCCTCTTTAAAAGGGGCGGGGCGATAGCCCACAATGCTGTACAGAAGCAATGAGAAATAGAATCCTGTGCCACCGCCATCAGGAGCTGCACACGTGGGCATAGCAATGGGGAACCTATGTGCCACACACTATTCATTCTGTCAAGGTGTCTCTGCATGCCCCAGTCAGACCGGGCTTTTTAATTCATAGACACAGGCAGGTACAACTCCCTATTGTGAAGTCCCTGTCGACCGACAGCATGGGTGGCTCCCTGGAACCCACCGGCGATACACAAAAATATCCCATTGCATTGCCCAACACAGCTGAGGTAGTAATGTCGCGCTTAATGCAGGTGGGCTTCGGCCCACACTGCATGCCCCAGTCAGACTGGGGTTCTTTACAAGTGGAAACAGATGCATTTATAATTCCCTGTGGACCCACAGCATGGGTGGCTCCCTGGAACCCACCGGCGGTACATAGAAATATCCCATTGCAGTGCCCAACACAGCTGATGTAACGTCAGCTGTAATGCAGGTGGGCAAAAAATTAATTGGATTACACTGTAGGCGAGGGCCCACAAAAATTGGTGTACCAACAGTACTAATGTACCTCAGAAAAATTGCCCATGCCCAACCAAGATGGCAGGTGAAACCTATTAATCGCTTTGGTTAATGTGGCTTAAGTGGTAACTAGGCCTGGAGGCAGCCCAGTTTAACGAAAAATTGGTTCAAGTTAAACTTTCAACGCTTTTAAGAGCATTGAAACGTATAAAAATTGTTTAGAAAAATTATATGAGTGAGCCTTGTGGCCCTAAGAAAAATTGCCCGTTCGGCGTGATTACGTGAGGTTTCAGGAGGAGGAGCAGGAGGAGGAGGAGGAGGAATATTATACACAGATTGATGAAGCAGAAATGTCCCCGTTTTGGATGGTGAGAGAGAACGATGCTTCCATCCGCGGGTGCATAATACGTATTGCTTAGGTATCGCTGCTGTCCGCTGGTGGAGAAGAGAAGTCTGGGGAAATCCAGGCTTTGTTCATCTTGATGAGTGTAAGCCTGTCGGCACTGTCGGTTGACAGGTGGGTACGCTTATCCGTGATGATTTCCCCAGCCACACTAAACACACTCTCTGACAAGACGCTAGCCGCAGGACAAGCAAGCACCTCCAGGGCATACAGCACGAGTTCAGGCCACGTGTCCAGCTTCGACACCCAGTAGTTGTAGGGAGCAGAGGCGTCACGGAGGACGGTCGTGCGATCGGCTACGTACTCCCTCACCATCCTTTTACAGTGCTCCCGCCGACTCAGCCGTGACTGGGGAGCGGTGATACAGTCTTGCTGGGGAGCCATAAAGCTGGCAAAGGCCTTGGAGAATGTTCCCCTGCCTGCGCTGTACATGCTGCCTGATCTCTGCGCCTCCCCTGCTACCTGGCCCTCGGAACTGCGCCTTCTGCCACTAGCGCTGTCGGATGGGAAGTTTACCATCAGTTTATCCACCAGCGCCCTGTGGTATAGCATCATTCTCGAACCCCTTTCCTCTTCGGGAATGAGAGTGCAAAGGCTCTCCTTATAACGTGGGTCGAGCAGTGTGTACACCCAGTAATCCGTAGTGGCCAGAATGCGTGTAACGCGAGGGTCACGAGAAAGGCATCCTAACATGAAGTCAGCCATGTGTGCCAGGGTACCTGTACGCAACACATGGCTGTCCTCACTAGGAAGATCACTTTCAGGATCCTCCTCCTCCTCCTCAGGCCATACACGCTGAAATGATGACAGGCAAGCAGCATGGGTACCGTCAGCAGTGGGCCAAGCTGTCTCTTCCCCCTCCTCCTCATCCTCCTCATGCTCCTCCTCCTCAACGCGCTGAGATATAGACAGGAGGGTGCTCTGACTATCCAGCGACATACTGTCTTCCCCCGGCTCTGTTTCCGAGCGCAAAGTGTCTGCCTTTATGCTTTGCAGGGAACTTCTCAAGATGCATAGCAGAGGAATGGTGACGCTAATGATTGCAGCATCGCCGCTCACCACCTGGGTAGACTCCTCAAATTTTCCAAGGACCTGGCAGATGGCTGCCAACCAGGGCCACTCTTCTGTAAATAATTGAGGAGGCTGACTCACACTGCGCCGCGCAAGTTGGAATTGGTATTCCACTATAGCTCTACGCTGCTCATAGAGTCTGGCCAACATGTGGAGCGTAGAGTTCCACTGTGTGGGCACGTCGCACAGCAGTCGGTGCACTGGCAGATTAAACCGATGTTGCAGTGTCCGCAGGGTGGCAGCGTGCGTGTGGGATTTGCGGAAATGTGCGCAGAGCTGGCGCACCTTTCCGAGCAGGTATGACAAGTGGGGGTAGCTTTTCAGAAAGCGCTGAACCACCAAATTAAACACATGGGCCAGGCATGGCACGTGCGTGAGGCTGCCGAGCTGCAGAGCCGCCACCAGCTTACGGCCGTTGTCACACACGACCATGCCCGGTTGGAGGCTCAGCGGCGCAAGCCAGCGGTCGGTCTGCTCTGTCAGACCCTGCAGCAGTTCGTGGGCCGTGTGCCTCTTCTCTCCTAAGCTGAGTAGTTTCAGCACGGCCTGCTGACGCTTGCCCACCACTGTGCTGCCACGCCGCGTGACACCGACTGCTGGCGACGTGCTGCTGACACATCTTGATTGCGAGACAGAGGTTGCGTTGGAGGAGGAGGAGGGGGAAGGTGCTTTAGTGGAGGAAGCATACACCGCCGCAGATACCACCACCGAGCTGTAGCCCGCAATTCTGGGGGTGGGTAGGATGTGAGCGGTCCCAGGCTCTGACTCTGTCCCAGCCTCCACTAAATTCACCCAATGTGCCGTCAGGGAGATATAGTGGCCCTGCCCGCCTGTGCTTGTCCACGTGTCTGTTGTTAAGTGGACCTTGGCATTAACCGCGTTGGTGAGGGCGCGTACAATGTTGCGGGAGACGTGGTCGTGCAGGCCTGGGACGGCACATCGGGAAAAGTAGTGGCAACTGGGAACCGAGTAGCGCGGGGCCGCCGCCGCCATCATGCTTTTGAAAGCCTCCGTTTCCACAAGCCTATATGGCAGCATCTCTAGGCTGATCAATTTTGCAATGTACACGTTTAACGCTTGAGCGTGCGTGTGCGTGGCGTCGTACTTGCGCTTGCGCTCAAACTGTGGCGCTAGCGACGTCTGGACGCTACGCTGAGAGACATTGCTGGATGGGGCCGAGGACACCGGAGATGAGGGTGTGGGTGCAGGCCAGGAGACGGTAGTGCCTGTGTCCTCAGAGGGGGGTTGGATCTCAGTGGCAGGTTGGGGCACAGGGGGAGAGGCAGTGGTGCAAACCGGAGGCGGTGAACGGGCATCGTCCCACCTTGTGGGGTGCTTGGCCATCATATGCCTGCGCATGCTGTTGGTGGTGCCTCCCCAGCTGATCTTGGCGCGACAATGGTTGCACACCACTGTTCGTCGGTCGTCAGACGTCTCTGTGAAAAACTGCCACACCGTAGAGCACCTTGACCTGTGCAGGGTGGCATGGCGCGAGCGGGCGCTTTGGGAAACAGTTGGTGGATTATTCGGTCTGGCCCTGCCTCTACCCCTGGCCACCACACTGGCTCGGCCTGTGCCCACACCCTGACTTGGGCCTCCGCGTCCTCGCCCGCGTCCACGTCCTATAGGCCTACCCCTACCCCTCAGCATGGTGTATTACCAGTGATTTGATTTCCCAGGCAGGAAAGAAAGTGGCGCAAGCCTGCAGCCAAAATACAATTTTTTCCCTTGTTTTTCAAAGGACAAGCCACACTGCGTGTATTCAATGAATACTACTAAGTTTAATAACTGTGTTGCGGCCCTGCAAAACTGTCACAGAACTTTACTGTTGCAGAGTTACTAACTGTGGCAGAGCAGGTATTTCCCAGGCAGGAAAGAAATTGGCGCAAGGCTGCACTGAACCGTAGCTGGTTGAGTCTGATTTTTTTACGTTCTCCACGCAGCACACACGTACCCAGAGCCCTGACGGCTGTCAGAGGCAGGGCAAATATACTTTTTTCCCTTTTGTTTAAAAGGATAGGCCCACTGCGTCTATTCACTGAATAATAATTTTAATAACTGTGTTGCGGCCCTGCAAAACTATCACAGAACTTTACTGTTGCAGAGTTACTAACTATGGCAGAGCAGGTATTTCCCAGGCAGGAAAGAAATTGGCGCAAGGCTGCACTCAACCGTAGCTGGTTGCGTCTGATTTTTTCTGAACGTTCAGCGCACAGCACACACGTACACAGAGCCCTGAGTACTGTAAGAGGCAGGCCAAATAGAATTTTTTCCCTGCTTTTTACAAGGAACACCCACACTGCGCGTATTCAATGAATACTAAGTTTAATAACTGTGTTGTGGCCCTGCCAATTTGTCCCAGAAGTGCAGTGATGCAAAGTAATTCGCTACCTACAGCAGATCAGGGATTTCCCATGCAGGAAAAAAATTGCCGCACGCCTGCGGTAAAACGTAGCTGACTGCGTCTGATTTTTTCTGAACGTTCAGCGCATAGCACACACGTACACAGAGCCCTGAGTACTGTAAGAGGCAGGCCAAATAGATTTTTTTCCCTGCTTTTTACAAGGAACACCCACACTGCGTGTATTCAATGAATAATGTATGTCTTCTGGCCCTGCCTACACAATTCTATCCCTGTAGTATTAATGCCGGGTGCAATGCTCTGCAGAGCCGGTTTTGAGAAGAAAAAAAAAATGCAACACTGCTAACAGCAGCCTGGACAGTACTGCACACGGATAGATGTGGCCCTAGAAAGGACCGTTGGGGTTTCTGAAGCCTACACTAACTCCTAACACTCTCCCTGCCTAACCCCCACTTCTGTCCCTATTGCAGGGCGCAATGCTCTGCAGATCCAATTTTGGAGAAAAAAAAAATACTGTGCTAACACAGTACTGCACACTAGTAGATGTGGCCCTAAGAAGGGCCGTTGGGGTTCTTGAAGCCTACACTAACTCCTAACGCTCTCCCTACAGCAGCTCCAGCACGATAGTACTTTCCCTCAGCTAAGTCACAAGGCATGTGTGGCGAGCCGCGGGAGGGGCCGATTTTTATACTCCGGTGACATCAGATCTCCCCAGCCACTCACAGCAGGGGGGTGGTATAGGGCTTGAACGTCACAGGGGGAAGTTGTAATGCCTTCCCTGTCTTTCAATTGGCCAGAAAAGCGCGCTAACGTCTCAGAGAGGAAACTGAAAGTAACCGGAACACCGCGTGGTGCTCGTTACGAGTAACGAGCATCCCGAACACCCTAATATTCGCACGAATATCAAGCTCGGACGAGTACGTTCGCTCATCTCTACTGTTAAGCCCAATTTACACGCAAAGATGATCGCTGAAAATTCGTTTAGAGCAATCATTTTGCATTAGCTACTAATAGACTAATTGGTCCATTAAGCCCCATTTAGACGGGATGACTGTTGGGCAAACAATCCCCGACACTCGTCCCCACATGTACTAGCTTACGTGCTTTGCACAGGAGTGAGTATCGTTGCTTCTCAGCGGGGCAACTGGAACAGATTTCTCTCTTCGCTTTCCCCTCCCCTCTCCATTCACTTAACACAGTAGTGGCTGTTCAGTACTGAATGACTGCTATTTACACTGAACAATTGTTCAAAATTTTAAACTGCATAAAATCTTATTTAAAATGCATATTTTAGGACCACCTGGGGTAGACATACAAACAAAATGACAAAAATCCACTTGTGTAGGGTAAGTGATGGAAGATATGATGTTATATCCACCACTCCTCCAAGCCTATGAAGTGCTTGTGGAGATAGACCCCGCACCAGTTGTGTCTCGTATCGGACACTAAGAACATATCAATGATCAGAAAGTGCCCCTCTCAAAAAATGGCCTCCATACAGATGCATAGCTAATGTATCATGCATTAACTGTATAAGGGTGACTACCCACTGGAGTTTTTTTTTCTGCTGCGAATTTGCTGCTATTTTTTCTTCCAATTGTCAATGGGACTTCCTAATGTTAAAACCGCAACGTGACGTAACGCAACTTTGCGTTTTTATCATTAGAAAGTCCCATTGACAATTGGAAGAAAAAATAGCAGCAAATTTGCAGCAGAAAAAAAACGCTAGTGGGTAGTCACCCTAATAGAGGTAACACCATAAAGGAAAATTCTTTCATGATTCTAGTGAAACAAACTTTCTTATTTTTTCTTGTTCCTAAGAGAGAAGAGCAAAAAGTAAAAAGGTGCTGAGTGTATTTGTAACTCGGATAGGAGCATCAATAACTGGTGAATATCCCTATACCAGCCAGGAGTTAGGGGTATATCAGCAGTGAAAAAAGTCAGGCTTGGAACAGACCAAATTAATGTAGGACTTTCCGCCTGGAGTGACTATTTCCAAAAAGTGTAAATATCAGCTGTTCAGTACTGAAAAGCCGCTATGTTAAGTGAATGGAGAGAGGCAGGGGAGAGCGAGAAGAGAAATCTCCTCCAGCCGCCCCACTGTAAAGCAACGATACTTGCCCTGTGCAAAAGCACAAGAGCTAATACATGCGAGGACGAGTGTCAGGCATCATTTGCCTGACAGTTGTTCCATCTGAATGGGGCTTTAGTAGCTAACTAGCTTCATTTGCATGTATTTAGAGAACAGCAGGTGGTCTGTTCTCTAAATACATGTCTATTATTCTGCTGTGGGCGGCTGACTGCATGCAATGCTATTAAAGCTGCCCGAGGAGAACAAAACAGATTGTCCCTGTTACAGGGAGGAAGGATTTTATGCTGACTTGAAGTCAGCAATCAACAAAGACTGCATGGGCACACATTTACATGCAATGGCTATCGCTCAAAAGCCGACGTTTGGATGAATTTTGAGCGATTATCGCTGCGTGTAAATGGGGCTTTACTTCTGCTTGGTTCCTACTCTCTCCAGCGGAATAACAAAGCAAAAGAAGTCGAGAATATTCTAACCCAACATTCAGTCTGCATTGAGAACAGTTCCATGGGATATACAAAATACATGCACTACTTGCAGAAGTAATGGACTCACAGACAAAATGTAGCAGTTGGAGAGAAGAATATCCAGCACCCAGCTCTGGTCAAGGCTCACAACCTGCTACCACCCCTTCACATCAAACTAGGTTTGATGAAGAACTTCATGAAAGCCATGGACAGGACTTCGCTAGCTTTCCGAAAGCTTCATGAAAAATTCCCTCGACTCAGCGTGGCAAAGATTAAAGAGGGAGTTTTTGTGGGTTCTCAGATTCGAGAGCTCTTCAAAGATGACTGATTCAACAACTTGCTGCAGGGTGATGTGAAACAAGCATGGAATGCTTTTCGCCTAGTGTTTACAAACTTTCTTGGGAATGTTAGGGCAGAAAACTACAAGGAGACATGGCTGCAATATGTCTCTAAAGATCCACTTCCTTCATTCCCATCTGGATTTCTTTCCAGACAACTGTAGCATAGTTAGTGATGAACATGGCGAATGTTTTCATCAAGAAATCGCAACAATGGAACAAAGATACCAGGGAAAATGGTCCCCTACCATGCTGGCTGACTACTGCTGGAAACTCCACAGAGATGCTCCCGAACAGCTGGACAAGAGACAGTCAAAGAAATCTAAGACGTAGTCTATGACTAGATTTTTTACAGGTATTACCCATAGGCCTATTACTATTGGCACGCATTTCGTGCTATAAACAATTATTGCAGATTACAAAAAAAATAAAGCCAATTTTGCATTTTGACTTTCATATTCATGTTGAGCACATAAAAATTAATAAGAAATGATTACTTTTATTTCAGTAACATGACTTTTGTAAAAATTTGTTGACCAGTGTTATTGCACTGCTCTCCAGCCCTTCAGCTAACAAACTGCCTTCTGCCTTACAGACAAAAATGTCAAATTTTGACTCATTCGTCCAGAGCATCTGCTACCATTTTTCGACACCCGAGTTCCTATGTTTTGGTACATAATTGAGTTGCGTGACCTTGATTATACGTTGAAGGTTTTTTGGATACAATTCTTCTGTGAGGCCATACTTTTCCAAACAAAGCAAAGTAAGCATCATGTGTCTTCCATCTGCAGCATTAGGTTTCCTTGGTCGACCTTTGCGTCTATAGTCCTCAATGTTGCCTATGTCTTTGTGCTTCTTCAAAAGAGCTTGAACAGCCCATTTTTAATCCCTCGTCTGCTTTGATATCTTTACCAGGGAGAAACCTTACTAATGCAGCAAAACTACCTTCCATCTTGTTGCTGTGCTCAGGCTCGCCATGGTGTATAACCTATGAAAAGAAACTGTCTTCTACAAGCCCAGCTTTGTCGAGGAGTTGGCTGTTCCTCAACCACTTTTAAGTCTCCTACACAACTGTTTCTGTCAATGACCGTGTTTCAATCTACATATGAAAATGATTATTATCATCTGCTTGGTATAGTTAGTTAATCATACACCTATCTAGAATCCTAAAATATTCCCTGTCTTCGTGCAAGTTTACCTAGAAGAATGGATGCTGTCTTGAAGCCAACGGGTGGTTACGGCAAATACTAATTTGATTTAGTTTCTTCTTTTGTTCATCCACTTTACATTTGTTAATTGACAAAAAATAAACTATTAACACGTCTATTTTTGAAAACTTTCTTATGTTGCAGTATTTTTTCCACACCTGCCCAAAACTTTTACATAGTATTATGCAACAAACTTCATGACTCACATCAACTACATCCACACAAGCAGAGTGAAGCTACCTCTCTCAATCAAACACACAAGCCTACATCGTAAAATGTACACTTTTTCATCAATCATCTGCTGAAGTTCCATGATGACAGTTTCACAAGGTAGCAAAATTTTGATTTAACAAATTCCAAACGTAAGTCCTGTAAGATCATGGTACATCCTCGCTTATATAAAAGCAAAGTAGAGCGCCGAGCTATGCAAGAAAATAGAATGATAGAATGAAGGGACCTGCACTTTGGTTTCCGGGTATTCGAAACAGTTGACACCTTTACATTATAACTGCTGTTCCTAATTCCACTGAATAATTTTCTTGAGCATTTATATAAATACGGTAGATTTCAGGCGCTGACAGGCGTTTCACTAGTATGCCATATTATGCCATAAACAAAGAATCCAAATGCATAGCAAAACAATCATCATGGCCTGCATGCAACAAAGTCTGCTCTCTCTGCATTCAATAATATGGGAGGTAATGTAATCAAATGATGTGTGGCTAATTCAGAGTTACTGGAATATTGCTTATTACTCATGACATGCACATTCATCTTAAAGGAAAAAATATTAATGTGACTGTACATTTCTTTCGAATCGAGGGCTGTTGCTATCTATTCCAGCAGTTTGTAACATCCTTTACAGTTAGGAATGCAGTTAATATGTCTACAGATAACAACAGTACTTTACGAAAATTAGCTAGAAAATTGGTTTTTTATCTTGTTTGCTTTCTCATACACAATAAAAATCTTTTTTTTCTTTTCATGGTTCCAAGATAGTGCCATAGATGACAAACTATCTACTAAGATATATTGTTTTATATTTTGTTCTTTTTTGAGGCTGTAGGGTCATAAAATGGGGCTTCTGCTCTGCTATCTGTCATTTTAAACCTGGATAATTGCCTACAACCGAAGATTATAACAGAGCACTGTAACTAGTGTATAGCAGTAAAACACAAAAGGTCATTGCTGCTGAACTGTCACTGCCTAAGTTAGAAATACATCGAATGTTTTTCTTGCTCATAAATGTTAGTGTCACTAGGCGCAATTTCACACGCAGCTTAGACCAGGTGCAAAACTTTTTTTTTTTATGATATAAGGAATAATGCATTTCTTCATTACTTTCCCTGAATATGAAGTGAGTACATCTGCTATTTTCTCACCTAAAATAAAATTCGGAACTTCTTACCACATGTTGCTGTCCTAATCCATCCTCTGTAGGACCGACTGATATATGCCCTTGCCAGCTGGCCTCAATACCTACAAACAATTTCTCTAGGAAGATTATGATTATGCCCATGTGTTGTCATGGCTTTTTGCCAGTCATTTGGCCCTTTTGTTTCTAAATAGCTAGAAACTGAACAAAGACGAATAAAACAGCTAAGCCGTTTACTCGTGTGATGCCTTTCCAGGTTATTATAAGAGAATAAAGCATGAATACTAAGTAAATAATACATATACAATATAAAGCTCTTGCTCTAATTCTTTATGAATTTAAGCTGAGAGTCTCTTACGATCTGACAGGCTTTTCAAAATAGTCTATAATAGAAACTTGATGTTCATTTACTTGTATATCTCCAGTGTTCATCTGAATGTCACAGGAAGCTATAAGAGTACTCTTAATAATGTATTTCTTTGCAGTATGCCAACTCACAAAAGCCAATAAACTAATGGAATGACTCAGTACAATAGGTCAGAATATACAAGGACGCGTTCCTATGTCTAAACTTTGTTGTGTCAACAGTAAATAGTGGCAGTTTGCATTATGGAATATGATGGAGCTCATTCTAACACTATATTTTAGCTTAGAGATTCCCCTTACAGACTTTATGGATGGTATTCATATCTTATGTACTGTATAGCTCACACTATTACTTGAGGAACTGATTCTACAAGAAGAGCTCTAATGATACAGTTTGATATGAATATAACTTGTGGTTTATAAGCATACATTCGATGCAGCATACAAGTTGTTTAAAGGGGTCCTCCCACTTCTAGCTATTGATGATGTATCCTCAGGACTGGTCATCACTAGCAGATTATGACACTCATGACCCCCAGCAATCAGTTGTTTCTTTAGACCAGTATTTGTGTGCACAGGGCTGTTTTGCTCCAGAAACAGGCAGCTCTATGCACTGTCATAATGGCTGGTATTGCAGGCCAAGTCCCATTGAAGTGAATGCGACTTGTGATATGAGCCAGGTCCACTGCAAAGATTGCTCCCTCTTATACAATCAAAGCCATAGAAAAATGGACAGCAGTATCCAGAGTGTGAAGGCAAATTCAGTGAACCGTTTTATTCCACAGATGCAATGTTTCAGCTGAACCTAAATTTTTTCAAGCATGTTGGCTGTTGCTCTTTATTTTTTATGGCTTCGGTTGCATGATTTGGTAACATGGACTATTCACATCCTGCTCTATGGATCTTGGAGTGCTGTTTACTTTCTCATTTGTACTTCCTTTTCTATGAGTGGCACCTTTCTGAGCTTTTCAGCAACATTACTTTTGTTTCTGAAGTGCCATTAATGATGAAATTATAATGATAAGTTTAATGCACATTTATAAAAGTCAAGCATGTGCTTATTCAGCTATAAATATACATAGTGTATATATATATATATATACACACATACTGAATATCCACTTTATTAGAGACACCTGGCCTTTCATGATTAGTGTGTCCCTATATGAAAAATTGACCTGTGACTCCGGATTTCAGCATAAAAGCGAGTGAGCAAGTTTTCTATGGATCAGTTTCAGTGTGAATCCACAATAGAATGAGAAAAGCAAGTCATCCGAGAGACTTTGAATGAGGCAAAGTCATTGGTGCTAGACTAGTTGGGGTCAGAATTTCTAGATCTGACAACTTGTAGGGTTTTCCTGTGGAATTGTGTTGAGAGTGGTAACAGAGCAGTAACTATACAGACAATGTTAGTATAATCACCATCACTCCTTATCTACAGATCACTATGTCAGGGATAGTCTCACACAGTCTTAGGGCCCATTTACATGCAAAGATAATATTTTACACTATTGAAAGATTGAAAGTTTTAGCAATCTTTTTGCATAAAGTGTTAATGGCAACTGGTGGCCATTAATACTTTATCATCTTCATTTGCATGTAAAATGGCACCCACAAGGTGTTTGCAGAATCCAGTGTATGATTAATGCGCACAGCTGTATTTTTCTCCTTGAGGGTGCCAGCAGAATACAATGATAATAGATAAAGGTGTTTGCTTTATCTCCGGTAGTTGAATGATGAATTTTAATTTCACCTTAAAATCATCGTTCAAACGTGAAATGCCTGATGCTTGCATTTATATGTAATGATTATCGATCAAATTCGGTCGTTTGAACAAATTATGAGCGATAATCGGTGCGTGTAAATGGGCCTTTACACACCTGTTTTGTGGGAAGGTTTCTGAGCATTCGCCTTACAACACGCAGCATTCTCACCTGCTTCAGTCATATTCTCTCCCCAAATATTGTAGTACTCTATGACTTTCTAAGTAATGTTCTACTTCACACCCATTTATCATTAACTTTACCTGCTACAAATCCTGCCCAGCTGCACCCTGCAAGCTTTCAGTGGAGAGAAGGCGTCACAGTAATTAGAAGTGTTTTGTTTAGTGTCATGGAAACATTGAAGTAAATTCATATCACGATTGTGAATACTGTGCATGTAGGTAAGCTAACTAGTTCTTTACACTGTGGAAAATTTACTAATGCTGGACCACCATAATAGCAATGTGATGGTGCAGTGTGAACAAAATTCATCAACTTGATGTTAATAAATCTTCTATAATCTGTACCACAATTTTAAAAAGCATTGGAAAATCTTGAGAAATAAGTCTTGCTCAGAACTACTTTGCTAGCATGTTTACCTTTTCTGGTACGTACATAAAATGTGATACAGTCCTGGATGTCAGGTACTGACCCACTGTCCCAGGAACCCTGCTGCATGTCCCAATGTGTACCTTGAAATCCTGCAAATAAGGAAGGTGGAACAATACCTCTGCAGCGCCACCTATTGGAAGGCAGCATTCCTGCAAATCAATGTCAGACCCTTTATACAAGTCTTGATAACAATGACTGGAAATTGAAAACCAAAAGCCAGAAGACCATACACATACAACTGTTTTGGGGGGTTTTGCCCTTCATCAGTATCTTAAAGTTTGTGGCTTGGTTAGTGAGAGATTTATGACAAGGGTTGGGAATGATATGATCTCTCCTGAAGGAGAGCACCTAGGAGGTGAGTGAGGAGACATACTGCAATCCATGCTCCTCTGGGAAATATGCAAATAAGGAAGATGGAACAATATATCTGAAGCACTGCCTATTGGAAGGCAGCATTCCTGCAAGATGATGTCAGACTCTTTATACAAATCTTTATAACAATGAAAAAAGGGTATCATCTCTCCTTAAGGAGAGCACCTTGGAGGTGACTGCCGAGATATATAATGCCATCCTCTGCAAAATTTGGAAATAGCGAAGATGGAACAATACCACCCGATGCTTGAAAACTTGGTTCAACATCTTACTACCTTGGTGCTCAGTCAGGAGTGGGTTGTGCCATAGCAGTACTGATTGGTTGAGAAATGGTGGATGGTGCTGGTGTGTGGCTGCTTGCTCTCATGAGATTATAGCCCAAGATTACTGCTTTATATCTGTAGTCTTGGAAGAGCTGACTAAGACCTCAGTCACACGAAGGTTTTTTTCGCGCACAAATAGACACACAAAATGATCGCCCATCGCGTGTGGAAAACATCACATGAATGGGTGAATTTAAGCTATTTGAAGTAGACCATTCATTCGATCTGAGGTGCGTGGTGCATGTTTTCTAGCTCCCATAGGAGTCTATGAAAAGCACGCTCCGAAAATAGGACAGTTCCTATCTTTTCGTGCACCACGGACCTTAGATGAGAGTTACACTCGCATATCCTATCTTTGGCAGGTGCGAGTATTTTGTGTGTCTAAAAATCGTTCATGTAAACGCTTCTATGGGAAGTTGGGAACCCATTGGTTCTTTTAGAAGTGCTCTTTTTACGCGCCTACTCATGCATGAAAAAAACGCTTGTGCGACCAAGGCCTAAGAGTGACAATGATTGTTAGGGTAAGTGGAAGTAGTTCAGTTGTGGTTACGGATTCACCTGGCATTCTTGATCATAACTATGTAGTGGAGCAGCAGGGGAACTGACATTCCAGTATCCCCCTCAATAGCCAGGTCAGAGTTGCAACCTATCAGACCGCACAATAAAAAAAAGTAGGATAGGGCAGCTCTGATTGTTCAGGTGGAAGTTTGCTGAAAACTTTTGCAAAACAAACATAAGCTGCAAAATTAATATTCATATCAGTCACCCTGAACTTCATATAATAATGTAATAAGCATATAATAATGCATATTGCTATTATTACATGATGATCAGGGTGAATAATATACATATTACACAGAGGACTCATGCACATGACAGAACCCTGTTCACAGAGCCTACATGGAGATATTCTAATCTAGAAACAATGCTGAACATATGTCTGTACATCTGCAGCCCAAAAGTACACAACAAGATTTGTTTTCTGTCAGATTTGTATGGAATCTGACAGAAAAATAATCTGTTTGCCTGTAATCTCTAAAATAACATGGGTGCATTGCTGTTTTAGGGATTGGGCTTCGTTAGAGGTATGGCTTAATGCAAAAAAAATTGTCAAAAGGCAAAGAAGACTTGGAATAAGGCACAATCCAATAAAATAATAGAGATGTACAAGACAACAGATCTATTATCTGACTTTTTATTGGACTTGTGAATTTTTAAATCTATGGACTTCTGCATCTGTGTTTTTTTTATTGGGTTGCACCTTATTCCCAGTATTCTTTCCATTTTTAAACTTTTATTACTGACACGTCCACCACTGCAGGTGTGACATTAACCTGGGTTGACTGCCCCTATAGCGCCACAACAAAGGCTGGTTATAATTTGGGGAATAGTACCAAATATCTATTCATTCACCATTGGGAATGCTCCACTGCTTTTTCTTACCTTCCTACTTTCTAATTGACTTGTTCCTGTTTCCTTTCCTCAAAAGTGCGTTGAAATAGCTTATAAATGCAAGTGATATTCGTATAAAGTATTCTGAACTCCATAACATATAGTTGCAAGGAAAAAAAGTGAATCCTTTGGAATAACCTGATTTTCTGCATTGATCATTATTAAAATGTGGTCAGGTTTTATATATGTCACAATTATAGACCAACACAACCTAACTAAACTAATAGGGACTAAAGGAGAGTGTGTATGTTTGGGGAACTGCTTAGGCTTTTAACTTTTTATGATTAAAGTTATAATAGTTAAGATAGAAGTATTTGAACAAGAATAATATTATGAAAGACAAGATGCCCAATAACTGACAAAACGTTGAATAGACAAAAGCCTCTAGTGACAATGTACAATAATTTAATGCATAGCAATCGATACATGGGGGGAGAAAGGAACTAGTTATTTGTATAGCTCCAACTTGTTCCGCAGTGCTTTTAGGTAATTTATTTATTACCCCCCAGCAAGCTGGGTACTCATTTTACCGACCTCGGAAGGATGGAAGGCTGAGTCCACCTTGAGCCGGCAGGATTGAGCCTTCAGGTCATGAGTAAGAGCTTAGGACTGCATACTGCTGCTTTAACACTCTGCGCCACACGAGGCGCCTTACATGTATGGCATTTATGCTAGCGGTAATGATTTGACAATGATGTTCATACAGAAAGAATGAAAGAAGGTATTGATAGAATAGATAGCATGATATAAGCATTACTAAGGTATTTAAAGCATCATATAAAATGTTCAAATGCTTTTAGGTTTACCTATTAGTTGTTTTAATGTCGGCAAAATATTGAGGTTCTATTTAAAAAGACTGATCAACAATAAGTCTTGCAGTTTCATCATAAATTTACAATATTTTTTTTCATGCCAATCTTCATTTTTAGTTCTTTCTATAACCTGTATCTAACAATACACCATTATTGCTGTATTACTTTATGATTGCCACAATTCTGACATAGATATAATAGGACAAATGGATTCTTATAACAAATGGGCTACAAGAAATAAGGTTAAATAGAACTCTAGGGTTATAAAGTAAAATTGTAAAAAAAAAGAAAAAAAAAAAAGAATAACATGCTGTAATAAAGCACAGTTCTTTAGAGTTGACCATAAACTGTATTTACATATTTAAATTACTCATTGCAAAAAAATATATATATATTTCAACATGTGTTCAGCATCTATTGACATCAGTTTGATTCTGACCCTATTATTCTTTGTAAAAAGCACTTTTTAAGATAAACTAGCAGAGACTTATCTCTCAGACAGATACTGTACAATCATCCATCACTTGACCAAACACTATCACTTCAAACACTTTTAACAATAATATATATAAATGTCCATTCATCTCACCAGGGCAAAGAGCAATATTGCAAGGCTTATGCTGAATTTCCGGTCCACCGCACAATCTTCCCCCATATTGTGGAGGAGTACAGGTCCTTGTTCTTGTTCTTTGGCCTTTTCCACACGTAAAGGAACATAAACTCCAAGGTGACCATTCCTCCCAAACTCCATTTACTGCAACAGAGAGAAGATATTACACTATAAAAGATAATTAATTATTAATTATAATAATTACTGTAGGCTTTTTAAAAATAGAAAAAAGATATCTGGAAAAGGGTTAATATTTCCATTTGTATAAAATAAAGCAACACTATCAGGGCTCAGTTACATGGGCGTTTTAGCGTGCATGCAGAAAAAAACGTACTTGGCCACGTTTTTTTGCACAAAAAGTGCGCTGCCCGCTAACCTCTGCTGTGGCTGTAAGAGCTGCAGCAAGGAAATCCTTGTATGTGAAACCATTGGATGCTGTCACATCCTCAGGTTTCACCTTTGGTAAATGGAGCCGGTGACAGCAGCGGCGGCCCCATTGACATACAGAGAAGATCACGATCCTCTGCTATGGCTGTGACAGCTCTGGCAGAGGATTTCTTCATCTCTGTGGGGAGTTCCCTTGTCACTGAACACTGTGACAGCATTGTCACAGTGTCCAGCGACAATGGGACTCCCCGCAGAGATGAAGAAATCCTCTGCCACAGCTGTCACAGATGTAGCAGAGGATCACGATCTTCTCCCATTGAATTCAATGGAGCTGGCGCTACAGCCGGCTCCATTGAAAGCAATGGGCTGCCCGTAAGCCCTGCAGTGATCTTCCCTGAAAATCATCCCTAAAATGTGTAAAAAATTTAAAAAATATATACTCACCTCTCTGCAGCTGCCGGGGCTCAGGTGTGTCTAGCCAGCTCTTCTCCTGCACTGCAGAGGCAGCTCTCAGCTGTCATTCAATAGCTGAGTGCTTTCTCTGATTGGTCACAGTGCTCAGCCAATCAGAGGCAGCCCTCTCAGCAGGCGAGGATTTTAAATCCCCACCTGCTGAAATCACTTCAGAGCAATGCAGGAGAAGACCCGGCTAGATGCGCCTGAGCCCTTGCAGCTGCAGAGAGGTAAGTATATATATATATTTTATTTTTTACACATTTTAGGAATGATTTTCAGAGAAGGGCATATCTTTAGAGCCCTTCCCTGAAAATCACTGCAGGGCTTGCCAGCAGCCCTTTGCTTTCAATGGAGCCAGCTATAACGCCGACTCCGTTAAATTTATTGGGAGAACATCATGCTCCTGTGCCACAGCTGTCACAGCTGTGCCAGACGATCGTGATCTTCACTGTATGTTCTCAATGGGGTCGGCGCTGCTGCCGCCGGCCCCACTTAGCACAAGGTGAAACCCCTGGATGCGATAGCATCCAGGGGTTCACATTCAAAAAAGCCGGATGCCGCTGTTACCTGCTTTTTAAAATCCGCTGCCCTATATTTACCGCTGGGATTTTTGTGTGCAGGTAAATATTGGGTATCTGACCGCTGCCATTGAAAAGCATTGGTTCTATATAGATGCAGATCGCAAACGCAGGTAACATACGCACATAAAAATGCCCGTGTGACTGAGCCCTTATTATACATAACAGTCAGAATACAATTTATCTACTGTTGAGTAACAGTTGTTCCTGTAGAATTGTGTTTGCAGTTACATCACATAACTTCACATAATATATTCATATATACCTATCCCTATTCAAAACTCACTTACATATAGTTACAAGAAACAAAAAAGAACCCTTTGGAATTATCTGCTATAATCACTAATAAAATGTGTTCAGCTTTTATTTACCATGTTTTCCTGAAAATTTTTGGGGGGCATGTAGGTAAGAGGTTCAGCACTCGCTTGCTGGAGGCAGGGTATTCAAAGCCTCATCACCAGAAAGATAGTGCTGTGTCAACGCTGAGGACACGGCAGCCTGCATATAGCATTGCCAGAGACGAGCACGATGGACCCAGACATCGCGGGCCAGGTGAGTAAAGAACTCCCCTGAAAATAATACACTGTGCCTCTTTTGGGGCAAAAATAAATATAAGACAGTGTCTTATTTTTGGGAAAACACGATATGTCACAGTTATAGACCAATACAACCTAGCTAAACTAATAATATACAAATAGTTGTACTGTTCATGTCTTTATTGAGCACATTGAGTAAACTCCAAAATCAATGGAGAAAAAAATGAGTGAACCTCTTTCCTAATGATCTCTCTATGGGTAATTGCAAAAGGTGTTTTGACTAAGAAGAGATTAAAAGTGTGAGTTTAACAGGTGCTTTGATAAATAAAGACACACAAAGCCTTGGTATGACATAATGCTCTTCTCATGTTATAATCTGACATAGCCTGATGAAGGGGCATTATACAGCCTCAAAAGCTTGCATATCTATTTTTTTTCTGGTTAGCTAATAGAAGTTTCACATCTATAATACTTTTGTCTTTTTCATAGAAGAATATTAAATATTACAAAGATTTTTCTGACCAACACGGTACCACCATGAAAAGTGGTTAGTGTGAACCATCCCATAATGTGAACAACTTTCAAAGACCTTAAAAAACGTTTTACAAAGATACATGAAGCTAGAAAAATGCTACCAAAGACTTGAGTATACATCAATCCACGGTTCAACTTAGTATCTGCAAATGGATACATTTTCTATTCTCCCTCGGAGTGGACATTCTCTAAAGATCACTTCAAGAAAACAACAGGCAATCCTGAATGAGTTGAGAAATCACCTACACATAACTGGTAGGTGGTAACAGCAAAAGACCTACACATAACTTTTCAATCTGCAAAAATCTTCGTCCCTGTGTCCACTATTAGAAGAACAGTAAACCAGAAAGGTATTGATGGAAAAACACAATGAAGGAAGCCACTGCTTCCCCCCCCCCCAAAAAAAACAAAAAACTTGTGTCTCTCCTCAAGTTTATCCCAAACCAAAGTGCTTCAGTGAAAATGTTTTATGGACGGATGATACACGAGGTTAACTTTTTCACATAAATATACAATACTGTATTTGGGGGGAAAAAGAACACTGGACACAAATGCCAAAATCTCATCCCAAATGTGAAGTGTAGTAGAGGGGCTGCTTTGCTGTCTTATGGCCTGATTGCCTTGTAATCATTTAGGGAACAATGAATTCTAATGTGTATCAAAACACATTACAGGAAAATGTAAGGGCATCACGACCTCAAGCTGAAGAGGCATTCAGTGATGAAACAAGACAATAACCCAGACCATATAAGTAAATCAACTGACAAATGGTCAAAAATAAGATTTCTGTTTTGGAATGGCTAAGGCAGAGTTCAGACCTTAACCCTATTGAGATATTATGGCAGGAACTGAAGGGGGGTGTGCATCCAAGGTATTCATTGGTCCAAAATTCCTTCTCAACATCTTATTTAGAGCTACAGGAACATCTGATACAGGTAATTGTTGCTAAGGGGGGATCTACAGGTTAATAAATTCAATGGCTCGTTTAGTTTTTCTCCCTCCATTGTGACTCTTTGTTCAATTTGCTCAATAAAAGGCATGACTGGTACAACTGTTTGTGTGTTATATTAATGTTGTGTTATATATAATTATATTTGCATTTCATTAATAGTTAATGCAGAAATTCTGGTAACTCCAAATAGTTCATTTACTTTTTTGCAACTGTAACAGCATGCATGTTTGATTTTTTAAATCAGTTTCCATATAAAACTAAATGATTACTTATGACTAGAGTTGAGCGAACATACTCTGCCAAGCTTGATACTCGTTCGAGTATTAGCGTACTCGATGGTGCTCGTTACTCGAACGAGCATCACGCCGTGCTCGCTCATCTCTACTTATGACTGTAATTGAAGGACTCTCAATGGCTATTCTTACATCAACTGTAATTTCCTATTGTATTATTTTTATATCTCTTCAAGGTGATGTCAACATTCACAATCTGTGTTTGTAATAGAATCCCTTGAAAATAAGCTGTTTATAGGTTATACTATACTGAACAGCTGTAGTCAGTGGAGGAACAAGGCAGCATGTGTTCAAATCTTCTGTAACACTGTCACAGGTAAAATGAAGTATAACTGTAAATGATGCCCATTTAAATGTATAGATGTAATAAGATCTTCAGAAAGAGATACTCTTTGGAACTGCTCTCTGATTCAACTAATTGGTAGAGATCCCATAATAGGGTACTTGAAAATGGAATTTCTAAAAAAACTCACTTAAAAATAGTTTTCAATACAGATCATGTACTTGATATGTAGAAACTCAAATCTTTATAATGGGATATAGGATTTGTAGCCTAACTCTGAATAAGTAAAAAAATAAATTAAAGATAAAATGTTTTCATTCAGGTGCTTGGCTTCCATTCTATTTGCTTCTATTCCTTTCAATGAGAGCACCAGAGACTACTATGCACTTGAACTCAGCTATTTTTGGCATTACCATTGAAATGAATGAAAGGGGGAAAGGGACTCGTTATTTGTATAGTGCCAACTTATTCCGCAGTGCTTTCAGGTAATTTATTTATTACCCCCAGCAAGCTGGGTACTCATTTTACTGACCTCGGAAGAATGCATGGCTACATAGTAACCAAGCTTGTGGGCTGCCACTCCATTCATTTTGTCAGTCTCTCATGGGGAATATAAAACCTCAGTTCTGGCGCTTGGGGGGTTCCTAATGGTTGGACCCCATTGATCACATAGTTATCCCCTGCGGATATGGGATAACTTAATATCACCCCTTTATTTTTTTTCCTTCTGCTAATGCCATATTCATAGCTATGTACTGTATGATTTTGAACCTATAGTCAGCATCAACATGTAGCCAACATATCATATAGTATGGTTGTATGATTTAAAGTGGCACCATGAAGTTTTTGTTCCCATATTTACATTAAATACTAGTTAAATAAAGGCACAATAGAATAGTATATATTTAAAGAGGTCGAGCTGTAATACCACACAGAACTAAAGTGTGGCACTGTTTTTAGAGTAGTACATAGAGATGAGCGAGCACCAAAATGCTCGGGTGCTCGTTACTCGAGTCGAACTTTCAGTGATGCTCGAGAGTTCGTTTCGAGTAACGAACCCCATTGAAGTCAATGGGCGACTCGAGCATTTTTGTATATCGCCGATGCTCGCTAAGGTTTTCATTTGTGAAAACCTGGGAAATTCAAGAAAGTGATGGGAACAACACAGAAACGGATAGGGCAGGTGAGGGGCTACATGTTGGGCTGCATCTCAAGTTCCCAGGTCCCATTATTAAGCCACAATAGTGGCAAGAGTGAGACCCCCCCCCCGCACTGTCAGCATAAAGATCGTTCTCCTCTGCCACAGCTGTAACAGCTGTGGCAGAGAAGAACGATGTTAGCCTATTGAATTCAATGGAGCCGGCAATACAGCTGGCTCCATTGAAAGCTATGGGCGGCCGGCGATCGCGGGATGAATTGTTGGGAAGGGCTTAAATATATAAGCCCTTTCCTGCAATTCATCCAGAAATGTGTAAAAATTAAAAAAAATATATACTCACCTTGTCCCAGCAGAACGATGTTAGCCCATTGACTTCAATGGAGCCGGCAATACAGCTGGCTCCATTGAAAGCAATGGGCTGCCGGCGATCGTGGGATGAATTGTCGGGAAGGGGTTAAATATATAAGCCCTTCCCTGCAATTCATCCAGAAATGTGTAAAAATAAAAAATATATATATACTCACCTAGTCCCGGCAGACGGAGTTCAGCGCGGCCAGCGGCAGTCCTCCTGAACTGCTCTGAACAGCTGTGAGTAGTATTCAGCAGCCGGGGATTTAAAATCCCTGCCTGCTGAATGAGCTGCCTCTAATTGGTCACAGCCTGACCAATCAGAGGCAGATTCCACTCACACACCCATTCATGAATTTATGAATGGGTGAGTGACTGCTGCCTCTCATCTGATTGGTCCCGCTGAGCCAATCAGAGGCAGCAGTCACACACTGGCCGCGCTGAACTCCGTCTGCCGGGACCAGGTGAGTATATATATATTTTTTTTTTTACACATTTCTGGATGAATTGCAGGGAAGGGCTTATATATTTAAGCCCTTCCCGACAATTCATCCCGCGCTCGCCGGCAGGCCATTGCTTTCAATGGAGCTAGCTGTATTGCCGGCTCCAATGAATTCAATGGTCAGTGCTCGTTTAATCAAGACGAGTACCGCGTGGTGCTCGTCTCGAGTAACGAGCATCTCGAGCACCCTAATACTCAAACGAGCATCAAGCTCGGACGAGTATGCTCGCTCATCTCTAGTAGTACAGCCATGGTCTTCTCCTCTTCCACAGCACTTTTAATTTCTTAAATATTTCCTCTTTGTAAATGTTACCATAGGTATCAGTTCCAACATAATAGTCATGGTGGAATCTATTTATCAGGTTTGAGATTTACACTCAAACTGAAGTTATATACTCTCTGAAGAATCAATGTAATAGAGAACGTGTAAGAACTTAATTGGCATATAGATGGCTTTCTTTTCCCACGTTTTAAAAAAATGTAAGCATATAATCAATATTCGCATAACATCTAGCTTTGAGTTTGTCAAAAGTGGGTGATAGCTATAAAACTTTTTTCCCTCATTTTGTAGAAATGAAAAAGGTTTATAGTTAAAGGCATTAAACTAAAAATGCTCAATTTAGCTTTAGGTTTTGGTTTCTAAAAATATTTTCCCCCAAATATATTTTGCCATTCAGATTCAATGCTGAAAACATAGACTTGTTTAGAACAATGTGAATTTTTTTAAAATTCTATCATTTCACTCTGTTAAACAAATTTATTTGTTACATTTTGTACAACTTTTAAAACTACTAAAACCTGCTATTTTGTAACAATACTATAAATCCCATAGACATATTTGTAAGTTTGCACAAAACACTTCCTAAACTGCTTTCTTCTAAAATACAACAATTTCAACTCAAGCGTCAACCACAGGCAATTCATAAAAAAGCCGAAGTACTGCTAGAATTCATATGCTGTAAAATTATTCATTTTTATGTTGAGCTTCAAGGAAGAATTAATAGATTAAAACATTGATATATTTTGTAATAACAACAATGAAAACTTATGTTATTGTCTTAACAAATGGACTTTTTACAGGGACTCTTTGCAAGGCAGCATTCTGGAAATTGCACAAAATGCATCAATTACATTATATCTTTTATGTTAAAGTCCCCTGCCACATTTAGGAAATTAGATTTAGTTGGATTGGAGGACATTTCGGCAAGAGTTATACAAATAAATTATTCTAGTCAAATGAAATGATTCAATATGATTGATATTTACTTAGGATTTTATACTGCTTTAAGCCATCGGACATGTAATGGTAGGTTACATTCAGAAATCTGAGTCAAGAAAAAATAAAATTATGGGTATGAAACCAATTTTCAATGCTAACCTGTTTAAAAATAATGTAAATACTGGAACAGAAAAATTGCTAATTAGAACATTTGTAGTAAAATCTTAGTGATGTGGTAGACTGAACTTGACTGTAATGCTCCAACATGATAAGGCTAGCGCACATTTGCAACCATTGTTTTTCTTTTCATCATGCACATTGTATAAAATAAGAAAATGACTCATTTGCAAATAATTTTCATTTAAAAGATATTCTAGAATTTTGTTTGCACATCTTATGAAGACCTACAGTAATATATGTGCACAAGGTTTATGTAGCTACTGCTCAATTGTTAAAGGTTACAAATAGAGATGAGCGAACGTACTCGTTTCGAGTAATTACTCGTTCGAGCACCGCGATTTTCGAGTACTTCAGTACTCGGGTGAAAAGATTCGGGGGGCGCCGGGGGGTGGGGGGAGGCGTTGCGGCGCGGGGGGTAGCAGCGGGGAACAGGGGGGAGCCCTCTCTCCCCCCACTCCCCGCTGCAACCCCCCATTCACCCACAGCGCCCCCCGAATCTTTTCACCCGAGTACGGATGTACTTGAAAATCGCGGTACTCGGGTGAAAAAGGGGCGTGGCCAAGTAGGTTCGCTCATCTCTAGTTACAAACAAACCCTACATTGAGTCTGATGCTGCAGTTGGATATTACTTTCCTCCCTCTATCCCCTGCTTCTTGCTAACAACCCTGAGAAAGCATCTGTGGTAAGAGTAGTTTAGTGTTAATCACACATGACATGCCCGAGAAGACTTCTGAGCTGTCAATTCTCACAGAAATGTGTCTTACATACCTTGCATCACATGTATTATGTGTTTTAGGCACTTCCTGTACCTCATTCATCAATGTTGTATGGCCTGTTAGAAAAGAAGTGTGGCTTTGAGGAAATGAGAATTTCTAAAATGTGACCAGGAGCACAAAAATTGAGGCTGCATTGTTTTCAGTACGTGGAGTTGGGAATATAGTCAGGATTAATGGTGTCCTCAATGCTAAACTAAGCCAACTACTAAATAGTATGAAATTAGATAAAATATCTAAGAATGCACCACATCTATCATTGAGCATGGACCATTGTGATGAATGTGGCACATTTTTAGATGGTCTAGTTTTAGTTTATAGGGGAAGTTTTTGATGCCAATTTTCTGGCAGCTATTCCTCCCTACTCAAGTTTAAAGATGCAAAAAAAATTATCAAATGTCACACAACATTGATAAATTTGTTGCATCTTTAAATATGACTAGAGATGTGGAGTCACTTTGTATAAAACCCAATTACTGCAGTGAAATTGCACAAAAATGTTCTTGTAGAAGCTTACTTTTCTAGAAGCTTTTGAAAAGTTGAATGAGAGGCATAACATCTGTTCTTTTTGGCACAAATCAATAGTAAGTCTGTCTAAATTGACTTGCGCACAAAAAAGCACAACTAAGACTGAAATTCTGCCACTACACTAATAATAAATGTCCCCCATGTTGTCTAACTATTAGATAGGATTAGTAAATCTGCCCCATTGGCAGTTGAAGGGGTATTTAAACCATATTAGTGTATATGGGGGCCAGCCCTGGGGTAAATGGTGTCTTATAAGGAATATTCTTTTGGCACCCCTCCATATCTGAGATTAAGGCCAGTGATAGAGAAGCATATTTTCATTGCATTTATACATCCATAATACAGATGACTGTACCAGCCTGGCTGTGGGTTTCCAGAACTATACACTGAGCATAATTAAGAATCTATTATGCTCGTAGATCAGATCAGGAGCCCTGCAGTTAGGCCGGTATTACATACCATACATGCAGTTAAACTATACTTCTTTCTTACTAGACTTAAGAAAAGTTGGCACTTTCTTTGTTTCTCCACAATTTTTTGGCCTATCGCTTTATGCACAATAATGTATATGGTCACTATTGTGATCATGTAGGACTCAACAGCTGTAACCACACAATCACTGGGAGCCTCTCTTTGACCCTATTTTAGTAGGCCTGATATTCTGATCCAAACAAAGGCCCGCATGGCTGTCCAGTAATCATAAATCAGGTGTAATGGCACAAATTCAAAAAATGTTTTATGTCATTTATCCAACATAGTGAACACCATAAAAAAAGAAATGCCAGAGTTCCTATTTTTTTACATCCTGCAAGCTAAAAAAAATGGAATAAAAGCTGATGAGAACGTTATATATAGCTCAAAAGGATGGCTCAAAAATGGACATGGGACCTCTTTCATTGAAAAGCATTGGTTCTAATAGATCCATTTTGAAAATGCGCCTATACAGGCGTGAAAAGTTTGCTCGTCTGACTGAGCCCTAAGGAGAAGAAAGACAATAAACTCAACATTTGTCCATCTATTTCTTCACAATGTTTCTTCACCAAGTAATTATTAGCATTGTTTGTATCCTTTATCTCGCCTCCTGTATGATATTTGACCTGGCTAGTCATGAACAAACTGTTCTCAGCTACTCTGTCTGAACTTGGCTCAGCTTTGCTATCCCACTAGAATCTTCTTATATATACTATCCTACAGGACCTGTTCATCTCTACTGTACTACCAGAACCTGCTTAGCTATCTCACATACCAACATATGAATAGTTAACTTATTCCTGTATGGGACTCTGCCTCATTCATTTGGTGTGACCACACTTTGCTTTCGAAACAGCATCGATTCTTCTAGGTACACTTCCACAAAGTCAGGGTTTTTGTAAGATTATAGTCAGGCACATGATTAACTAATTATGTACGTCGAAGTACAGTTATTAACTGAAACAAAAACAGCTGTGCAGAAGGCTTAAAACTAGATAAGGAACATCTGAACTCTGCTACAAAGTTGAGGTTGTGGAAGACATTTTCATGTCAAAGGTTGTACACCATGGCAGTGGCGTAGCAAGGTCAGATGGTGCCCGGGGCGGAAATGTTTTTTGGAACTTTCCCGTCCAATTTTGAAATTATTGAAAGAAGGAAAAATAAGATACTTACAGTTGCAGGGACATAATGACACCTCTCTATATACAGTATAACTGTCCACAGGATTTAATAACATCTATATATATATATATATATATATATATATATATATATACTGGCCATAAGTTATATAACTGGCCTTAGGATATAATAACACACACATACATATATTATCTCGCCTGCACAAGTCTTGCGAGTTACATAGTTCCTGATGCACCCCCTCCCTACATCATTGCACCATGACAAGACTGAGCACAGCAAAAAGCTACAAGGCAGTTATATTGCATCAGCCACGTCTCTCCCATGTAAAGATTTCAAAGTGGGCTTGGGTTTCAATATGTGTTGTTCAAGATCTTTTGAAGAAGCACAAAGAAATGAGCCACATTAAGGACTGTAGACACAGTTGTCAGTCAAGAAAACTTAGTGCAGCAAGCAGATAAACCTCTCTTCATGCTTACTTCCCTTTGAAACTAGAAGATATCCAGCAAGACAAATGGCAGCAGGTACTCTGGACTGATGAATCAAAAATTGAAATATTTGGCTGTAAAAGAAGGCAGATTGTTCACCAAAGGGCTGGTGAGTGGTACAATAATGAGTATCTGCAGCCAACAGTAAAGTATGGTGGAGGTTATTTGCAAGTTTGAGGCTGCATTTCAGCAAATGAAGGTGGGGACTTAGTCAGAAAGAATGGTGTCCTCAATGGTGAGAAATACAGGTAGATACTTAACCATCATGCAATACCATCAGGGAGGCATCTAACTGACTCCACATTTATTCTGCAGCAGCACAAAGACCCCAAACATACGGCCCATGCCATTAAGAACTATCTTCAATATAAAAAAGAACAAGGAGTCCTGCAAGTAATGATATGTCCACTAGTGACCACTGATCTCAACATCTTCGAGTCTGTTTAGGATTACATGAGGAGATAGAAGGATTCGAAAAAGTCTACATCCACAGAAGATCTGTGGTTAGTTCTCCAAGATGTTTGGAACAACATCCATGTTTAGTTTCTTTGAAAGCTGCGTGCAAGTGTCCCTAGAAAAATTGATGGTTTCTTGAAAGCAAAGTGTGAGCACGTCAAATATTTATATCACTTAGATGTTTCTTTTGTCCACTCAGTTTGCATTTTTTTAATTGACAAAAATAAACTATTAGTAGTATTCCTACTTTGCAGGAAGAATTTCTTCCACACCCGCATATATATATATATATATATATATATATATATATATATATATATATATATATATAATGTATTGTGGCAAGGCTATGCACAGAATAGCTTGCAGGGGGCTGTGACTGGCCCTTCTGTGTGCTGAATGTGTGCTAATCAATCAGCATGGACAGCTGTGTGGGTGTGTCTGGAGGAGCTAAAAGCCCCAGACACCTTCAGTCCCAAGCTGCAAGTTTGGGCTGAAAAGCTAGAAGCCAGAGCTGCTGCTGAGAGAGCAGAGTTCAAGGCCACAGCAGTGCTGCTGAGAGAAAACAGAGCTAGGCAAGGCTCTGAGAAGGACCTGGAGCTTTTCCCCAAGAGGACGCCTGTGGTGCATGTAGTGGTGCTAGGCCATGGTGTAGTAGTTAGTGAGGAACTACTGTTGAGTTAGCTCCTTGATGGGCAAGTGTTTATTATTTTCTTAGAACTCAGTGTATGTGCTGCAAGGGACTGATGTGTTTGCACTGGATTTTCTTGCTACCACTGAAAAGTCAAACAAATAAAGTTCTTCTTACTTTTACATGTACTGAGTGTGCCATTGTGTCGTGTCTGACTCCTACCCCCCCCACCCCCATGCAGACATGGCCACAATATATATAAAGTTGTTTTTTTTTCATGTTTCCTTTGTTGTTGTCTGCTGGTCAGTGTATTCTGCCTCTGTCTCTTCTGAGTTTTACCCTATCCCAAGCTGCCTTGCTTTTCCAAGCTTTGTTCCTGGTTTGTAACCTGAGTTCACTAAAATCTACTGACATCTTCCACTGTCACTTGCCCATCACTGCTAGCATCATCCTCAAGGACTATCTTCTCATGAAGAGATACCCCTTTAACAGTATTTCGCTCTTGACTACGTTGTGTCGTAAATTCACGTTGCGAAAAACGTGAATTAGAAATCCAGTCATAATCGTATACTTTATGTCATATAATTCTGTCAAAAGCTGTCAGTTGTGTGGGTCTGGGAACAATTTTAAATAAAGGAATCACAGTACTTCTTTGGCAATATTTGACAGTAAAAGTCTCTGACTCAACACAGCACCATACATTTTTTCTTAGCATTGTGTTTCAATTGCACCATCCGATATTTATGGAATTGTTCAGTTACTGTGTGTAGATTTGACATTATGCAACACTAGCAACTGCATACTGCAAGATTGTATAATAATAACAACTATTAATCACAAAGATATTTTAGCCTGAAGATAAAAGCAGTCTCTACTTCAACATTCTACATGTGCCTGCAAAGTTGTTATATTGGAATATGTTGCAATGAATGCCAACTTCATTGCTTTGTGGGCAAGAAATTAAGAAATCATTTTCATTTCCTGATTTGCTAATTATCTGAAATAAATTGGATGAGATTTCATGTAAAGTAGGATTTGAAGTGAGTCTGGTCATAAAGAAACTTGTACCCCTGCAAAAGTGCTTTGAAAAGTGAATTAAATTAATTCTGTTGTGGTAAACCAATATGCACTTTATGTACATTTTTATGTATGTATTTGCAAATGAAAGATAAATTTAAAAAATGGCAGTAATAATCCTGATTAGAGATGAGCGAGTATACTCGCTAAAGGCAATTGCTCGAGCGAGCATTGCCTTTAGTGAGCATCTCCCCCGCTCGAGACTGTAGGTCCGGGTGCCGACACGGGGGAGCCGTGAGTAGCGGCTGTCAGCAGGAGGGAGCGGGGGGGGGGGGGGGAGAGAGGGAGAGAGAGATCTCCCCTCTGTTCCGCCCCGCTCTCCCCCGCAGCTCCGTGCCCGCTGCCGGCACCCGAACCTGCAGTCTCGAGCGGGGGAGATACTCGCTAAAGGCAATGCTCGCTCGAGCAATTGCCTTTAGCGAGTATACTCGCTCATCTATAATCCTGATACATTAATTTATTAATTTACGTATTATATGTTACTTTTTTCTACCATTATACATCTGTTGCATATATGTTAAAGATACCCTCACTAAATGGATATAACATAAGACAACACATAATAACAATTAGTGCAGGTGTCTATGTGCTGATACACATCACAATCACAGAAAAATCACAGCAAAATGAAGTGTTAGAATGGTCCAATTTTTCAGGCATATATCAAACTTGTCCGTGTAAATGCAGCCTCAATCCGAAGGTAATTACTGAGCATGTTCTAACAATATGTTATTACTTTTTATGATTGGAAGACTATTTAAAATGTTGATGTTCTTCCTATGTGAGTTTCCTTTCAGTACTTCTGCATTTGCCCTCACTTCAAATTACATGATATTGTGAAATTGCAGCAAAAACGTGACTGGAAAGTTATATGAATATCACAAAGCTGAATATGTTTGTGCTGCATAAGGAACAAACATTGGCATTTGTATATTTATATTATGAATACAATAGCTTTTTAATTGATGCATAAATAAATTCTGTTCTAATGATGTATAATGTAACTTGTTCAATGTATGGTTCATATACATAAACTGTATATAAAGATGCTAAAAGATAAGGGACAGGCAACTTTGAATTTATTATCACACTGTAATAAAATACATATCCTTAGCGATTAGGTTTTGTAATTTGTATTGTTGAGTACATTGGGTGAAACAGACATACAGAAACTAAATTCTATGCTCTTTGGTTCATCTACTGTCAATATTACAGCTTTACAAAGCTTAAATACATGTTCCACCGATGATGCTTGCAATGTATATAAAAAGTATAATGCAGTAACAGGAAAATAATAATGTATCAACCAAATCATATATTTTCTTCTATTACCAAGTTGGAAATAATCTTTTGTTAGATATTACGCCATTACGTAATATCGAGTGAACACTGATAACATTTTGTTAATATGATTAATGGAAAAACTATTAAGACAGATCATAAGTAAATAATATATGCACTGCCAGTTATACTCAGCTGTCCAGGCAAATTATAGTTTAGTTATTCTACCTCCCAGCTACAATATCTTTATAATGATTTTCATTTTTTTATTTCAATGATTTAATTTTTCGAAGTGTTCCCAAATTTCAACTTGAAATGTCATCATGTCTAGCAGTCCTTTCCGCTAGACTGCAGAGAAGAGATAGCATACACTGCGCAAGAGATAAGAGAACAATACTCTTGGGTCACTGGAAGATCACTGTACAATATTGCTGGTGTCAAGAAGCTGTTGATTGGAAATGGTGCATAAACTTTGCTGGCATCAGCACATTTTCACATCCAGTGTGTACAATATCTTAGCAAACAAGTGATGATGTTATACACTATCTATGTACTGAACAGTAACTAGTTTTACTGGCAAGTTAAAAGTTTTGTTTAACTTATATGAAGGAATTAAGAATGTAGAAAGCAATTGCGTAGCAATGAAAATTCACACATATCCAATATTAACCGCTTAAGGACCAAGTGTGGTAAAAATACGGAGCCTGGTCCTGGGCTTTAATTCCTGCCGATTGCACAAGTATGGTGTGGGATTAAATTTTCTGCTCCTGCAGTCAAGTGTCACGTTTGTGCCCCTGGGACCTGTGGTTTTCCAGGAGCATGCTGGTTGATTTGGCTAGCTGAGGGCATGGGTTCTCCACCCAGCCAATCACCACCGATCTGCTGCATATAAATACCACCTTCTTATTCTAGAGGGTGCTGATCATTTACCACTTTTGCTATTTTCCTTATTCCCTCTCAGAACTCTGGTGTTTAGTGTCATCCATATTCTGCTCTGGTGTTGCTTGCTTGCATGAGCTTCTGGTTGGGATTCCTTGTTTGTTTGTGTGAACAGTTAGCTGTTCAAGGTGTATGTTTCTTGTCTGTTTATGTGTGTGAATCGTGTTCTGTTCAGCATATGTTGGATCCCATCTATTACGAGCCAGAGGATTACTGGGATTAGGTTGTCTTGTTAGAGTAGGGACTCATGAGACAACAAGGACCCTTCTTGTGGGCTTGGAAGCTTACACACTTTGGCCAAATTACTAACTAATACCTTGCATTTATTAGCTGTTCTATCTGCTTATTCATGTTGGTATTATTGGTAAGTGTTTTGATGTTTGTCTGTTTTTGTTTTTTTTTCACGTCCATTGATTTGCCATAGCATTGCAGTGTAGTTTGTTGTTATCTGGTGTTCATGTTGTTGCACATTCACATTCTTTCTCTGTCTCTGTGAGCACAACCTTATGTCTGTGCTTGGCATGTTATGGACATGGTGCGCTTTGCACTCAAAATGAACATGACAGAATGGCTCAGCCATAATTGGGTTGTGTCCATGTAGGTCATTTTCTCCAATGGCCTGCACGGATGTAACATCAAGCAGACGTAGCTGAGGACCCAGAGGAGAAAGGTTATTTTAACAGCCTATGCCTTCTCCTTTACAGGCTTCATAGCACTCACTGGGGGTCCTATGGATAACCGAGCTACAGTGTGAAATTTAAAAAAACAATGTGAATTACCATGAAGGGTCTTATATGATGCCTTGGGGGACATAGATGGTAAAAAAAATTGTAACATAAATAAATAAAAATTACGGACTAATATAAAAATATATAGATACAAAAGTCAATGAAAAAAGACATTAAAAAATAGTCTTACATACATGGGAAAAAAAACACAGCAAAAATAATTTTGGTAGCTGAAGAAAAAACAATAGGGCAGTAAAACCACCACATGGGTAAATCCCTAAAAAGTGTCTGGACCTTTAGGACTAGAGATGAGCGAGCGTACTCGGAAAAGCACTACTCGCTCGAGTAATTTGCTTTATCCGAGTATCGCTGTGCTCGGGTCTGAAGATTCGGGTGCCGCTGCGGCTGACAGGTGAGTTGCAGCGGGGAGCAGGGGAGAGCGGGCGGGAGAGAGGGAAAGATCTCCCCTCCATTCCTCCCCGCTCTCCCCTGCAGCTCCCCGCTCCGTGCCGGCACCTGAATCTTCAGGGACGAGCACAGCGATACTCGGATAAAGCAAATTACTCGAGCGAGTAGTGCTTTTCCGAGTACGCTCGCTCATCCCTATTTAGGACCAAAACAGCCTGATCCTTAAAAGGTTAAAGAAAAGATATAAAAGCAAAGTCGCATTCATAGAAAATGAAATAAAAGTGATCCTTTTAGAAGGAAACATTCTTGATAAATCAAGTTTCTGAGAAATGTTGCTGGGTACTTGAGGCACATCAAAGTCAAGTGTCAGTGTTTGTAGATTCGGGTAGGCAATTACTTCAGATACTATCAAGTCTGAGTCTGTAGAAAGTGGTATAAAACCTAAAAGAAAGTTGCATGAAGTCTACAACACCTTCTATCTAGCACTCAGCATACAGTCTGAGCTAAACTGATACAATCTCATAGAATAGCCTTCTGTAATCTCTAGTATTTATCTCTGAAGAATGTTGTTAGTAGTGATGGGTTTTTATCTTTTATGTGCAGAACTGTGTTATTAATACCTTTGTCAAAATAATCTTAATTTTATATCTTTTCATGTGTAAACAGAATTTAAAGCTGCAACTGGTAGTCTTTATAAACTTTTCTACTTTTGTTTATACATAGAAATCATTGTAACTACATGTGTTATTTTACAGTTGCGAGAAAAAAGTGAGTGAAAAAATGGTTACTATAGCAACAAGTACATGTTAAAGATTTACTTTATTTTTACTTTCCTCTCTAATATACTTCACTATATACAGTAGTTGCAAGAAAAATTTATATAATGAAATTCTGCATTGATTGCTAGTAAAATGTGGTCTGATTGTTATCTACATTAAAAATATTGAGAAGCACAATCTAACTATACTAATAACACACAAACAGTTGTGCCATTCATGTATATTATTTAGTAAACATCCACAGTGCACTAACCGAAAATAACTAACCTCTATTTTAATATATTCTCCAGGAGTTAATTGATAAAAGGTGTTTCAATTAATGAGATGACATTGGTTATCACAGGTTTATCCTTTAAATAAAGACACGCAAGGCCTGGTTACTGACAAATCTGTTCTTCTTAGGAAAGATTGGTTAGTGTGAACGTACCTTCATGCAAACAACTTTCAGAAGATCTCAGAAGACATGCTATAGAAATGCAGGAAACTAATAAGGCTACAAAAGCATTGCTAAAAACTTGGGTGTATATCAATCCACAGTAAGGCAAAGTATCCACACATGGAGAAAATTCAAGACTTTTCTTTCTCAGTGACCATCTTGTTAAAATCACTCAAAGAACACAACATACAATTCCAAAAAAGGAGAGTAAGCACCCAAGGATAACACCAAACGACTTATAGAAAACTCTGTAAACTGCAAAAGCCTAAGTTTGTATATTTATGATTACAAAAAGAACATTGAAGAACAATGCTCATGGAAGGACTCCAGGCAGGAAGCCACTACTGTCTGAAAAAACACCTATTGTGGCCTGTCTCAAGTTTACATAAGACCATCTTGATGTTCCATAATACATAAATGTTCTATACACAGATGAGACCATAATATGTTTGTATGGAAAAGAACATGGTATACCAATACCAAAAGCATTGAGAGCATTGTGATTTGGGGTTGCTTTGCAGTCTCAAAACTTAGATGTCTTGTTGTTTTTGAGAGAACAATGAATTTAAGGGTGAAGTCACACGAACGTATATCGGCTCGGGTTTTACGCCGAGCCGATATACGTTGTCCTCGGGTGCAGGGGGGGGAGGATAGAAGAGCCAAGTGCAGGAACTGAGCTCCCGCCCCCCTCTCTGCCTCCTCTCCGCCCCTCTGCACTATTTGCAATGAGAGGAGGCGGGACGGGGGCGGGGCTAATTCCCGGACTTTAGCCCCGCCCCCGTCCCGCCTCCTCTCATTGCAAATAGTGCAGAGGGGCGGAGAGGAGGCAGAGAGGGGGGCGGGAGCTCAGTTCCTGCACTTGGCTCTTCCATCCTCCCCCCCCTGCACCCGAGGACAACGTATATCAGCTCGGCGTAAAACCCGAGCCGATATACGTTCGTGTGACTTCACCCTAAAGGTGTATCTAAACATTTTAAAAAATCGAATAAGGGCAGCAGTCCATAATGTCAAGCTAAAGAAATGGCTGATGGTACATAGCATGACCTTAAGCTCATAAGTAAATCAACTAAAAATGGTTGAAGAAGTTCTGACCTTAACCCTATTGAGAATCTGTGGCTCACATTTAAAAGTAGCTGTGCACACTTGTATCCCAGAAGTATTGACAAAATGAAACACGTTTGTAGGAAGCAGTGGTCTAAGATCTCTCTTTAACATTGTACACATATTATTCACAGCTATAGAAAATGTTTGGTGGAGGTAATTGCTGTTAACGGGGATCTACACATTATTAAATTTAAAGGCCCACTTACTTTTACTCCCTGGACTTTGGATGCTCACTCAATGTGTTCAATAAAAGACATGAACAGTACAACTACAAATTTTACAGGGTTCACTTACTTTTTATTGCAGCTGTAAACTAAACAGCTTTACATTGTATATCTGGCCATACACTGAAATCTGTCTATATTCTTGGACAGGGGATCTTTAGAACTTACCAAGTGATTATTCTGAATGCCCACACTCCATCAATACAGGACACATTCCATACAGTCCAGTTTTAATATTATTAGAAAGTGTGCTGTTATTTTGTATATACGGGACATATAATCAATAAGATCTAATATGGTATTTGAAAAGCATCTCAAGATATGGCTCCAACTACTAATGTGTTGTTTTGTTTTTTTTAAATTGGAGCTTTGGGATCCATTTTTGTGATAGAACTTATTCCCATTGTCCATGGGCGGATTTTCTGGCACTTTGGTGGGCCAGTCCAGCCCTAAATAACTACTAACTTCTATGGTCCATCAAATATATATTGTTATTCGTGATTTAAATGAATATGCAGATTATTATTTTTTCATGTCATCTTGGTTTCATGAACACTGCTAGCAAGTCTAGAAATCTTTGGGATAAAGTTCTCTATAAGTTATTTGCAGAAGCTGTAGATACTATTTTGTAACCCTAAGTTTTCAAAACTAATATCCCCAGATGATGTAAATAAACAGTGATCTGCATATACTTATATTACACCAGAGGCAAGTGCAACCATTTGACATTTTTGTAAATCTTTTCTTTCTCAAATGCTCAGTGCTGCTGCCCCAATTTGCTATCTGTATTTATTTTCTGTAACAGCAATAAATGTCTTTTCAGTTCAGATTTTAGATTTTTCATCATACTGAAAACCTTTATTGGTTGTTTGGCTTCATCCCAATAGGAGAGAACACTTATAGGAATATGTCCATAGCCCATTCTCAATTAGTTGTACTTTACTTGTCGGATTGCATTACCAATGTATATTTTTACAGAGGTCACTAAGGGGTCTAGGTTAGACCGCCACCTTACTATAATAGACTAGTCTTGGTGTTGCACAGATATCCATTAGTCGAAGAGTGAGTACTTGATTGTCTAATGCCACACTCTTGCTCTAAGGAAATTGACCCAGAAAATTAATTTATCTTATTATTTATTCTGTATGTGAACACCTTAAAAACAAAACCTCAAAAAAGACAGAATTTCAATTTTTTTCCCCATCCTTCTCCCAAACGTATACAAAACTACTATTGCTCATCATAATCAGCTGGCTGAAAAAATCATACCGATTTTGCAAAATCGGATGGGTTCATCAAATCTGATTTTTTGCAAAAATTGACAGAAAATCACTAATAAAAAGGGAAATGCATTGTTAGGTTGTGCTCCTGGAACCTGTAATTCTATGGATTTGCAGGAGCACACTTCCACAGGTAGGGGATGTTTGTGGAGTTCTCCAGACAGCCAATCACCACTGGTCTGTTGCACATAAATACCAGCCCGTCTGGGTGCTGGTTTCCTCATTTCCCTCTTAGTACCCTTGTGTTTGCATATTGTTCTGTAGGTGTGAACAGTGACATGTTCTGTGTGTCTGCGCAAGTGGCCAGACATGTGGGGACCAGTCCTGTTCAGGGCTGGTACGAACAGTGATGTGTTCTGTGTGTCTGTACAGATGGCCAAACATGTGGTGTGAACATTTCTGTTCCATGTGGTATGCATTCCCTTGTGTGTTGGTGTGAACTGTGTGCTGTTCTACTTGGAATGTTTTCCATCTAGAGCGAGCCAGGTCCTTAAGTTCTAGCATGGGGCTGTCCCTGTTGGCATGATCACCCAGCTTGCAGGCAGGACTAACGGGGTAGTTGTCTTGTTAGAGTGGGGAACCATGAGACAACAAGCACCCTTGTCTTGGGCTTGTGGGCTTAAGTATATTGGCCAAAATACAACCCAATACATCATACATACCGTAGCAATCCCATCTGTTTATATGTGTGGGTATGCTAGGTAAGTGTTTGGGTGTTTGTCAGTCATTATGTCATGTCTACTCATGAGTCCCATTTGCAGTTCACTTTCTTTAGGTGTTTAGCACATGTCTTTTCAGAGGAGATGAACAACAGCAAGAATAAACACAAAGGGAACTGATAAAACACTCCAGATGTTGTCCCTGCAAAGATTTAAATTTATAACTCCAGTACTGCAAGGCAGCAGTGCTAACACCTGTGCCACTACACTTCTTTCCTCTCTAGAGGCAAAGATGGAGAACAACAAGAATAATAAGTACAAAGAGAATATCCAAATTTAATGCAGATGTTGTCCATAATTAGCCGCAAATCTAAAACCCCAGTGCTAAAAGGCAACAGTGCTAGTAACTGAACCAAGTTTCTTCCTCCTTCTGCTTCTTCTTCTCTGGAGGAGTAAAATGAGAAAAATAAGAAGAAACACATCTTATTCTCCTTATTCCTGTACCCCTGATTCTTCTCCTTCTTATACTTCTTCTCCTTCAATTACTTCTTTCTCCTCAGGGGGGGGGGGGGAGAACAAGAAGAAGGAACGACAAGCATAAGGGATCAGCCAATCCCTGCGTAGGTTCGAAAGCTCGCAACAATATCTTGTATTTTTGTTAGCCCATAAAAGGTATCATATCTATAAGATTACTTGGTTTCTCTAACTGAGAACAATCACACTTGGATCAGTCTTTGGGCTGTTGCATTGCAGTGCTGGGGTCCTAGATTCAAATCTCTCCAAGGACAACATCTGCAAGGACTTCTCACTTTGTGTTTTTCCATCTCCTCCTCAAGAAAAGGAAGACTAAGCAGGGTGACTCAGTTAGTGCAGTTATCTTACAGTATTGGAGTTCTATGTTTAAAACGGACATATATCTGGATGGGGCTTCTATGTTCTTTTTGTGTTTATTCTTGCTGTTGTTCTCCTCCTCTGGCCTAGGACAGACAATTATGGTGGCTCAGTTAGCACTGCTCCTCTGGATTGCTGAAATTCTATGTTAAAAACTAAGCAAAGGTGGGAGCGTGGCCTAGCCGGCGGAGAGAGCAGACGTGTGGGAACTCAGCTCCTGCAACCGCATCAGGAAAACCCTTCTGTCGGCGCTCCTGACACTGGACCACTCTGCTGAACATCAGCTTAAGCTGCTCCGCAGGCCGGGGATTAAAACAAGCCGCTCCGGAGCTCTTACAGCCTCTGATAACATTCAGGCCTAGCGCCGAGGAGAAAGCCGGGGACTAAATTGTCGCGCCGCGCCGGAAGCGCGCGACTGGAAGCGAGACGGGCGGGAGCCCCTGCGGCCACATCCACAAGCGGCACGGTCCGGCAACCCCTAGAGGGGTTCCACGGATAAAGGTTTGACTTGGGGAGGCACAGGCAGACTGGCACTCAGCGGCGCGGCGGCAGCGGTTGCGGCGATAGCTGCTGAGGGGAGAAGTGCGGCTGTGACTGGGGAGAGGACTGCAAGCATTTCCCTGCACCCTAGGGAACAAATAGAGGAGGCCAAGGCCCATACTTACCGGACGGCGATGCTCTGTCCCCACGGACTGCTGTGCGATCCCACCTCACTGCACCCCAGTGCATTAACCACAAAGAGGACTGTGACACCCCTCCTGGGGGAACCCCACTCCTATTTGCAGGACTTCCATCCGCTATAAAGCTATTTTCAAGGCTTGCAGTGGGCCCAGCAGCACCGTGCAGAGTTAAAAAACCCACCCAATCTCGGATAGCAGTGAGAAATCCATCCCCCCTGCACTTATCCCATATATTCAAATATATATACGTCCTCCACCTCCATCTCCTCCTGTTCATCTCTGCTAGTGAGAGCAGACAGAAGGATAAAAGAAGTCAACCCTCTCTAAGGACTGTATACAGGCTCAGCCTGAATTTTTTCAGGGGGACCCGGCCAAGGACCCCCCGCGAACCTTATTTGCTACATAAGCCTTCCCCCCTGGGACAATTAGAACCTCACTCTGACGCACTAGTGGAGACCCCCTAACCCACAACGTGCTTCTCAGATTGCATTGATCGTGCAGCCGGACCCTGAAACAAGCCGCCTCATCCAGGGCTTACTTTCTAAAGACAACAAGCAGTAGTGCCCACCTGATGAACCGATAAAAAAGTCATTACAGGGGGCGGACCTCGTCGCATGAACAAGTCTGAGTCAACTCCAATGCAGCATGGGAAAAAATAACAGAGATAAAAGCAGCGATTCTCTAAATACACCCCGACCAGCAAAAGGCCAATCATATATGCAGAAGTTCCTCAAGGAGAGATCCTCCAGATCCCCTCATCCCTCCAGCAAAAAAGCACTGAACCTTTCAGTGCTAATTTAGAAAGAGACGATGAAGCGTCATCAGAAGCAGAAGAAACGGAGCAAGTATCCAGAAGCTTCATGAGAGACCTGATCACCAAAGCCTTACAACCAATAGTCATGGATCTCGCAGAAATCAAAGAAGAGGTCAAGTACACAAGTAGAAGAGTAGAGGCCCTGGAAGCCTCCTCAACCTCTATAATTGTGCATTCAACAGAGCTTGAGCAGTTGGTCAGAGAACAACATTACCAGCTAAACCGAGCCTTGCTTCTCCAGGAAGACCTAGAAAATCGCAATAGGTGAAATAATATCAGAATTAAAGGCATCCCGGAAACATGGGCCACGGAGGCCCTTCCCAAGGTCGCGACTGAACTGTTTGCATCACTCATAGGCCAAGAACGAGCCACACAAATTACAATAGAACGAATCCACAGATCCCTGAGACCCCCCCCCCCCCCCCCCCGGTGGCTCGGAACCACTGAGGGATGTAATCTGTAAGCTACTAACGTTCACAGATACACAGGCCTTACTGGATACAGCTCGACACAACAAGGACATTCTCTATGATGGGGCGCCAATTCAGTTCTATCAAGATCTCGCCCCGACAACCTTAGCCAAACGGCGCCTATTGAGACCCCTACTTGAAGCCCTGAGAACCAGGGACATCAAGTATTCCTGGCTCTTCCCCTTTGGACTGGGACTTAACATCAAGGGCCGTCGTTACAACATCCACACACCGGAAGATCTGCAGAAATGCTGGCACAACCTTGAGATGGAGCCAATTGACATTCCTTCATGGCTACCGCTCCCGGAGTTCCCCGCACTCCCCTCATTGTCTTTTGGAGAGGTTGGCCAGAACTCAGGAGATACTAGGTCCCCTAGAGGAAAGAAAAGGAAAAGCAAAGAGGGCTCCCTACAAGAAACCACCTGAGAAACTGAAAGGCCGAGATTCCACGGCAAACTTGACGATTAGAAGTTTGACAGAAGATGGATCCATTCCCTGGATGTCTTACCGTTTTCTTACCGAGTTGATAACTTTAATGTTAGCTAATGTAAACTTATAGATAGTACGACTTGTGGCAGCGATGAGGCCTGCCCCACCTGGGCTAAGGCCTACTTTAATTGTTACTTAATTGTTTATTCTTACTTGTTTCTCCCCCTGCTTCCTCCAGACTGCGGAATAGTAGGACTCTCAATTGGACGAGTCACATATTTAATATCGGGAGACCGTACTGCGCACTCGGCGATTGCTGGAATAGTCCCCTAATACCGCAGCCTCACCTTCAATCCTACTCGTGTTTGACCGATACCAATCGGTTGATTAGTTGGTTCGCACCTCCTGGTCCCCGCCTTCCTGATCCCCCCTCCCACTCTTACCCTCTCTCTCCCTCCCTTCTTTACCTTGGCCCCCTCTGGCTTACCCTCTCTCACGCTAACACCCGCCAAGGTCTCTAGGTGATTGGCAAAGTAGGTAACTTAGTCTTATCCCCTCTCTCTCCTTGTCTGAATTTGCAGGCCCAGAATCTCACCTGGGAGACCGGTTTCACCATGACTCCTGTGCGCCTCACATCGCTCAACGCTCGAGGTCTGAACTCTCCGGGCAAGAGGCACAACGTCGCTCATCTCCTCAAAAAATGTAAGACACAAATCCTAATGCTACAAGACACACACTTTAAAAAAAGACAAACACTTTACCCTCCAAGGGTTAGGATTTCAACAACATTTTAATAGCTCCCACCCAGATTCGGCTTCCAAAGGGGTTGCTATTATGATCCATAAGGCGGTCCCTTTCAAATTAGACTCCTCACTACAGGATGGAGAGGGCAGAGCGATATTTCTAAAAGGATCAATCAATAACATAAAACTAACATTAGCCAACCTCTACGCCCCAAATGTAGACCAGGTTCCCTGGCTAATCAGACAACTTGAGACTTTAAAACATTTCGCGGAAGGCCATATCATCTTAGGGGGAGACCTAAATGTCACCCTAAACCCACTACTTGATTCGTCAACAGGCCGCTCCCAAATCTCCCAAACAAAACTAAGAAGGTTGCATAGAGCCATGCGAGAGGTAGGGGTCCTGGATGCTTGGCGACTCCGTCACCCCTCCACCAAGGACTTCTCATTCTTCTCCCAGGTACATGCCTCCTTCCAAAGACTGGACTACTTGTGCACCTCACCTGGCCTACTACCCTATATCAAAAATGCCAGTATAGACTCGAGCACCGTCTCTGACCATGCACCTGTCCACTTAGACATATGTTTACCTCAACCAGCCCCTAGCGAATGGAAATGGCACCTGAACGACTCCCTTTTAGACTCTCCGGAGGAAAGTTCTAAGATAGAATCTCTTCTGGAGGAATACTTCACAAATAACTCAGAAGGGAGTGTCGAAAAACCTGTGGTCTGGGAGGCCCACAAGGCACATGTGAGAGGGATTCTGATAGCGCTGGGATCCAAAGTAAAAAAGCAAAAACAAAAACAAATAGATAACATATTATCCCAAATAGCCATCTCAGAACAGGCTGCAAAACACTCGCAGACAAAAAATAATCTGGAAACACTAACTGCTTTAAGACACCAACTTCGCTGTCTCCTCACAGAAAAATATAATAAAAAATATATGTACCGCAAGCAAGCATACTATGCTCATGGCAATAGAGGCAGCAAACTCACAACAGCCCTACTAAAGAAGGCTAGAACTAGGAACACGATCCATTCCTTAAAAACGCAGACGGGAATCTCGGTCTCCTCCACACATGATATTGCAAAAGAATTTCAGTTGTTCTACTCGAAGCTGTACAACTTGGGGGAGAGCGAGATCACCCTAACGGGACAGAACACCATAGAAAACATAGACGCGTTCCTCAAGTCTCTTAACCTCCCTGAATTGGAAGCCGCAGAGGCCTCTTCATTAATAGCCCCGATCACGGAAAAAGAAATAGAAGACGTTCTAAACTCTTTCCCCCTCGGCAAAAGCCCAGGGCCGGATGGCCTCTCCCTAACCTACTACATGGCCTTTAAGAAACAATTAATCCCCAGACTAACTGAAACGTTCAACGCCCTGCTGAGCGGTGCAGCACTTCCGAAACAAGCACAGGAGGCGCACATCACGCTCATCTTGAAGGAAAGCAAAGACCCAGAGCAGTGTAGTAGCTACATGCCCATCTCGCTCATCAACCAAGACGTAAAAATCTGGGCCAAACTCTTGGCTAAGAGAATGGGCGATTACATTCCAGACTTGATAACACCTGAACAGGCCGGCTTCGTTCGGGGGCGAGAGGGAAGAGAGAACTGCTTAAGACTCCTCCATGCTGCTAAATATGCACAAATCCGCGAAATACCAACGGCCTTTGTCAGCACTGACGCTGAAAAGGCGTTCGATAGGGTGAACTGGGTCTTTATGGAGAGGGTACTGCTCAGGTTTAACTTCCGTCCTGCCCTTGTTGCAGCGATTTTCTCCCTCTACTCACAACCTCATGCCAGACTCACAATCAACGAATCCCTTTCGCCACCAATTGATATATGAAACGGGACACGACAGGGCTGCCCCCTGTCCCCCACGCTCTTCATTCTCACCATAGAGCCGCTCCTCCAATGGATAAGACAAGATCCAATTATAAGGGGCCTGAAGGTCCATTCCCACACTATGTCAATGGCGGCATTCGCAGACGACATAATGATCGTGGTTACCAAGCCGGAGAGGAGCCTCCCCAGACTCACTTCAATGCTTAAAGACTTTGGAGTTCTTTCAAACTTCAAGGTAAACTTTGCTAAATCTACAATACTCAATATCTCAATCCCGAAGGCACAAAGCGAGTCGTTGAGACCCAGTTCACCCTTCAAATGGTCAGAGACGGTGGTAGACTACCTGGGTGTGAAGCTCCCTAAAAAGACTGAGGACCTATACCTCCATAATTTCCAACCACTAATCCCTCAAATAAAATCTTTACTGAGGTCATACGATCTCCCGCTCCTGTCTTGGTTCGGAAGGAAAAATATTCTAAAGTCTTACGTACTTCCCATAATCATCTACAAATTGCATATGATCCCGATCCGCTTACCCCCCTCTTTCTTTAAAACGCTGAAATCGCTTTTTACAAGCTTTGTCTGGAGACAAAAAAGACCCAGACTAGCATATAGTTTAATGACAAGACGGAGGTCAGAGGGGGGGATGGACTTGCCGAGCATCCAGGACTATTATCAGGCCATCCAACTTAGCTACTGGATGGACCTGACACACCCGTCTAGAGACCCGATACTCCAGAACCTAGCAAAGGCCTCCCATAACGACACATTGCCGGAGGACTTGTGGTTCCCAGTAAAACAGCAATATAGAGCAAAAGGGTTCAACCCTCTACTTAGAGGCCCATGCGAGACTTGGGATAAATTCAGGGAATCGCTTGTGCCAGAACCTTCGCCACTGACACCTATCAGAGGCCTGGGTAGACTAGTAGGGATCCATCAGGACCCAGGATCTATGAGCATCTGGAAACAATTTGAAAATAGTAAAATAGAAGATATTCAAAACCTAGCGCATAAGACACCAGAGGAAATCATGACCACTCTAGCTCCCAATAACTCCCTCTCCTTCTTGCAAAAAGCACATGTTAAAAAAGTTTTGAGCGAATACCTGACTAAGTACAAATCAACCAGACCCAAGACGCACTTCGAAAACACCTTGAAAACAAATGCCCCTGGCTCGAAGAAAATCTCTATCATAAGAAAGAGCTTTATAGCGCCCCCTATGCTTGTTAAACCCACCTTTTTGATTACCTGGGAAAAAGAACTAGGGATATCGCTTTCCACAGCTGATACCAAATTAATACTGAGCCTGGCTTATGGCCTCTCCCCCTGCGTCCTCATGCAGGAGTGCCACTATAAATTATTAGTCAGGTAGTACAAAACCCCCCAATGGCTCTTTAGTTATAAGTTAGCCCCACACAATAGATGTTGGAGGTGTGAGTGAGAGATAGGCTCCTTTCTTCACATCTGGTGGGAATGCTCAGGCATCACTGGATAGTGGAGGGAGGTCGAGAGAGACTTGAGAGCTCTGTCCCTTGCCCTTTTGCTAACACCAGACATGATTTTCCTATGGAAACCATCGTCTCACTTTCACCCGCGCAAAAACAAACTGGTAGCACAACTAATTGACGCAGCCAAAGCCTTAATACCACTGAACTGGCTTCAGCAAACCCCGCCTTCAGTTAACCAGTGGAGGGAAAAGGCAGATTTAATATGCAACCATGAGGAAATCATGAGCTGATCGAAGGGAAACCAGAAGGATTTTATTCTCACCTGGTACCCCTGGAGAGATCTGAGAAGGAAAGCCACTGAACATCACCACCTGGCCTCGGACCTTGTCAGGAGAGGCGGGACAGTGCCCCCCCCCCCAGCGCCCAGCGGACGCGGAGGGGACAGGTGATAGCACACAGACCCGGAGTGAGGAGACGGACCACGGGCGTTGAGCGGCGACACATATCAGGCCCGGAGCATGGAATTCCGATGACTGGGAGGTAAGGGAGAGAACGTCCTTGAGAGAATTGGCACATGACAGCACCCTAGCACCTCTAACCCCCCCCCCCAAATCCCCCTCCCTCCTTCAACTTCCCCTCCCCCCCTGCTACCCTCCACCAGTGTCCTAGCCCTATTATCGGCTTCTGTAGCTACACATTGTGTTATCCAGTCCTAGGACTACTTCTTTTAGCAACTTACTCTATCAAGAGATATTTCAAAGTGTTATATGTCGATTCCCTCCCCTCGATTTGCTGCCAGACACCAGGGGCGGCCTACAGAGGGAGGGAACTTACCTAATAAAAAAACAGGGGTACATGGACAACGTTAATAGTCAATGCCTGTGTGATGTGAATATTGCTGATAACGTGTATGTTACCCTGAAAATTCAATAAAAAATTGAGTTTCAAAAAAAAAAACTAAGCAAAGGTAACATCTAGTTGTAATTTTTTGTTCTCTGTGTTTATTCTTGCTATTATTCCTCTCCGCTAGAGCAGAATAGACCACTGTGGTGGCTCAGTTGTTAGTGTTGCTTTGCAGTGCTGTTGTTGTAGGTTCAAATCTAGCCCAGGACAACATCTGCGTGGGAGTAGTCTGTTCTCTTTGTGTTTATGCTTGCTGTTGTTCTTCTCCTCCTTCTGAGCAGAATAGACATGTGTGGTGGCTCAGTTAGCGCTTTGCAGTGCTGGAGCTGTAAATCTGATTAATGGCAACATTTTCATGGAGTTTTTCAAATTTCATGCAGATGTTTCCCTTGATGGGATTTCAATCTAGGACCCTATCACTGAAAAGCAACAGTGCTAACAACTGAGCCACATTAAGGGCTCAGCCACACGGGCGTTTTTACGCTCGTTTATTCGCGCATAAAAAAGATTGCACTGCGTGAGTTAAAAAAACATGTGACCACTACTTGCCATATGTTCTATCTTTTGTCCGTTCAAATTTTATGCGCATGTAAAATTCGCACGTGACCATTGCCATTGGAAAGCATTGGCTCTATATAGCGCAATTGTTTTTAACGCACTGAGCACTTATAGAAGAAAAGAGCGTATGTACATGAAGATGACTTTTATTTCCATTAAAATCAATGGGAATCAGTATAGGCTGTTCTGATTCACAACTATTTTTTGGAAATCAGGTAGGGTACTCACGATATTTCAATAATTGCTCAACAGTGTATAGTACATTATATGTATTCTATGAAACTAGTAGAGATAAGCGAGCACCAAAATGCTCGGGTGCTCGTTATATGAGTCAAGTTTTTCGTAATATTCGAGAGCTCTATTCGAGTAACGAACCCCATTGAAGTCAATGGGAGATTCAAGCATTTTTGCAATGGTCCCGCCGGGTGCCAAGCTTTTTTTCTCTCTCTCTCTCTCGAACGCGGCATGGTGCGGCATGGTGCGCGCTCGAATAACGAGCACTATCGAGTATGCTAATACTCGAACGAGCATGTTCCCTCATCTCCAGTAACTAGCTCGGTAAAATCAATCCATCATACGCCTATGTTGATGGAAAAATTAAAATGTTACGGCTCTTGGAATTTGAAAAAAATTAAAATAAATTGTTTGGTTATTAAGACCTGAGACTTAAAGGGGTTGTCCTACTACTACCAGTTTTTCTGCAGGAAGTAGACAGCTCTGTACATTGTCCAGTGGTCTAGGTTGGTACTGAGTCCCATTCTCTTCAACAGGACTCAGCCTGCAATGCACTGAGCTGTTTGCTTTCTGTAGAAAAACAAAAGCTCAAAGGCACAATGAGAAATGCAAGGTCCTTTATCTCTTATAGATGAAGGTTCAAGCAATGTGTCTGCCATCTATCCTAAACTTTGGGCACATACTACAGATTTAGGGCTCAGTCAGACGAGCGTGTTTTTCCTGCATCTATAGATGCAAAAAACGTCTCTGTTAGAACCAATGCTTTTTGCGATTCACACCTGTTGTGCGGTCACACAATCCTAAAGTTCACACATATCGTACAGCTCCATTGAAAGCAATGGAAGAGGATCGCTATCCCCTGCTGCAGCTGTCACAGAAGTCTGCTTTAAATGACTAAAGGACAGTGGGAAACTTCTCACCATGGGGTCTTGGACTCTAGCACTGACTTTATTTTCCTACGGTCACTGTACCTCAGAATTTCAGGGAATGATTTTGAAATAATTATATATTAGCCAGCATTTTACTTTAACCAGTTAAAAGAAGTGATTGGTTTTCTAACAAATGCCAGTCAAATGATAAATTGAGTTTCATGATGCTAGACAAATTATCATCTCTTTTGATAAAAGAGATATTCCTCTGACATGGAGGCTGAAGTCTTTTCCATATACTGTATTTTGCACATTCTGCATTCAAAACAATAAATTGTGTAATACTTTAGCTGGCAAAAAAAGCGTATATTGCTTTCCTTTGGAATGGATTACCAGATTCTTTGGCAGTTTAATTATTTTCTTTAGGTAGTGTAAGAAATCAGATTTTTCTTACTATCAATTAACATTAAAAAATAGCAATCAAATCTATTTAGCTGAGGGATTATGTGCAGACAGATTGGGCAGATAATAACTGTGCGTTAATAATGTGATTAAGCATATGGCATGTAAATGTGTCAAAAGAACATATATTACCAAAAATTTAAATTTAAAACGTCAAATTTGTATTATATTTAGATTCTTACAATATAATAGCCATTGTTGTATGTGATAAAACTTCCCAATGTTTTAACCTTTTCAAGGCCACAGATTTTTCATTTTCAATTTTTTTCTCCTCAATTCAAAAATTATAGCTTTTTAAATTTTTCCATTAATTTCTAAAAGTTATTCAATATATTATATGGTAAAAAATACAACTTGTCCTACAAAAAAAAAGCCCTAATATGAGGGCTTGTTTTTTTTTTCATAGGACAAGTTGTATTTTTAATGGCACTAATTATATTACCACATGATATATTGAAAAACCTTTACAAATTTCTAAGTGGGAAATTGAATAAAAAGGCAATTGTATCATTTGTGAGGTGCGCGTTTTGCAGGAGTTTCCATTGACTCCTCTGCGAGCAGGAGTTAATGGAAAAGCCTGTGCACAGAACAGATTCCACGCTGCTTACAGCAGGACATTTAAAATGTGCTTCTGGCCAGAAGCACCTTTCAAATGTCCCGCTGTTAACTCCTTCCTCCACGCGGGGATGAGGAGGCTTCCTGAGGGTTCCGTTAATCCCCATGGGGAGTCCCCTCATCACTAAACACTGTGACAGCACTGTCACAGTGTGCAGTGATGAGGGGACTGTAGTGAGGACAAAATCATCCCATGCCAAAGCTTTCACAGCTGAGGCAGAGAAGCGTGATGCCATCCTAATGCTTTTAATAGGGCCGGGGCTACTGCCACCCCATTGAAAGCAATAAGATCAGATCGCTATCCCCTGCTGCGACTGTGACAGTTGTAGCAGAGGATTTCTTGGATGTGAAACCCCTGGATACTGTCACATCTGTGGGCTTGAAATATAAGCCCTACCCTGAAAATCATCCCTAGCTGTTAAAAAAAAAAAATTACTCACCTAGAAGTGCAGTCCAGATCTTTTCCCCATTCCTGGCAGTCTTCTTTGTATTCTGGTGGCCGGGGATTAAAAATCCCCACCTCAATAAAGCTCTGCCTCTGATCGGCTGAGCACTGTGACCAATCAGAGGCAGTGCTCAGCTGTCACTCAATAAATGGTTCAGTGCTGCCTCTGATTGATCACATTTTTCAATCCCCAGCCACTGTAATACAGAAGAAGACTGCTGGTGACCAGGGAGAAGAGCTGTACAGTGTTTCTAGGTGATCAAAACTTTTTTTAACAGCTAGGGATGATTTTCGAGGTAGCATTTATATTTCAAGCCCCCCCAGCTGTGACAGCTGTGGAGGGGAAATTCTTCATCCCTGTGGGGATTCCCCTTGTCACTGAACACTGTGACAGTACTGTCACAGTGTTCAGTGATAAGGTGACTCCCCGTGGAGATGAAGAAATCCTCTGCCACAGCTGTGACAACTGTGGCAGAGGACAACAATCTTCTGCATAAGTTTTCAATAGAGCCAGCGCTGCTGCCGCTGGCCCCATTGACAACAAGGTCAAGCCCGTGATCAGCATCCAGAAGTTTCACATCCAAAGAATCCACTGCTGCAGCTGTCACAGCTGCAGCAGGGGATAGCAATCCTCTCCAATTGCTTTCAATAGGGCCGCACTATATGTGTGAATTTGAGGATCGTGTGTGAATTGCGAAACACTGTTCTATTTTTTGCAGGTGCAAATTTTGTTCGCATGTAAAAAATGGACATGTGACCGCTTTCATTGGAAAGCATTGGTTCTAATAAATGCGAATCAAAAATGCAAGGCAAGCTATAGAATATGATTAGATATTTCTGTTTTTATTAAATACAGTGTACTTGCAAATGTGACACAACCCATAAACATGGCGTGCATGAGGCCCATTAAGGGTATTTAAAAGCTTGTAATGTGCACAACTGATTCAAGTTAATTTACTTTAATCTGGTTTTGCTGACAAAATATTTTCATTACTTATTTCCCTTAAATTGATGTTGATTATTTTGGAGATGATTTACTATCCTATAACTAAGTGATGTTTTAGAATTGTATACTACATTAGAACAAACTTGTTGCCACATCGACAAATGTAGTTATTAGAGATGAGCGAGCACTAAAGATAAGCAAACGTGCCTGTTTAGAGCAATTACTCGATCGAGCATCGCTTTTTTCAAGTAACTGCCTAATCGGGTGAAAAGATTCGGGGGGCGCCAGGGGTGAGCGGGGAGTTGCGGTGTGGAGTGGGGGGGAAAGAGAGAGAGAGCTCCCACCTGTTGCCCCCTGCTTTAAAGATAAGCCCTTCCATGAAAATCCAGTAAAAGTAGTGTAAAAAACAAAAAAAATAAATACTCACCTACCTTCAGCTGCGTCTTCTCTGCGCTGTCCCCGGCTCTGTAGTGCTGTTCTATCAGCAGGTGGGGATTTAAAATCCCCACCTGCTGAAAGAGCTGATTGTGATTGACTGAGGCGCTCAGCCAATCCCAGGCAGCTCTCACCTGTCATTCATTTGGCGAGAGCTGCCAGTGATTGGCTGAGCACCTCAGCCAATCACAATGAGCTGTTTTTTTATCCTGCTGTAGTTGTCACATATAAGACAAAATGGTTCCCAACAATAATGCGAGAGCTTTTTGTGTCCTTGATTTTACTAGTCTACTAGTCTATTATTAGTGAGGTGAAGATCCAACCAGCGAGCACACAATTTGTAAGGAGTATTCCAATTTTAAGAAAAAATGTTGCATTTGTAAGCAAAATTTTTCCAGCCATCCACAAGTAAGCAGTAAACTTGCAGTATGTGCAAGTTTCACACAAAGTCCTCAGAAATCCATCAGTACACCAAGTAGAGAATTGGACATCCTGCAGCCAACTGTGTGGAATGTTCTGCACAAATGTTTGCAATGTTATTCCTGCAGATTGCAATTGATACTGGCCTTGAAACAGGACAACAGAGCGAGGTGACTCAGCTTTGACTTTCGGCCCTCTTTTCCTGCCCCAACAGGAAATTTAAGTTCTTATTCAGTGTCTTGAGTGTTCATTATAACATTGCATAATCATGGATTCATTTTGCATCTTATATTGATGAATGACAAAGGGCATTAGCCTACAACATTAATGTTGCAGTTATTTGTGAGACCTGTAGAAGTTTAATAAAACCTGAAGAACAACATAAAAGAATTCCAGTACGTGCAGGTAATTTTCGTATTTTAGATAGAGTGGAGTCTGGGGTGGTGAGACCCATGGATATTACCCACTCTTGGGGTAATCATAGAAGTGCTACCATACCTTGCTTTTGTGGATTTTATACTTAGGCACACTACAGATATGGCTTCTGCTGCAGCTGAAATCCCATCTAACAATAGAACAGGGCACTTCCCTGGGCACTTATCATGAACACTGCTAGCAAGTCTGAAAATCTTCTGGACAAAGTTCTTCCATAAGCTATTTGCAGAAGCTGTAGATAAGATTTGTAACCCTAAGTTTTCAAAACTAATATCCCCAGATGATGTAAATAAACAGTGATCTGCATATACTTTTATTATACCAGAGGCAAGTGCAACCATTTGACATTTTCTATATCTTTACTTTCTCAAGTGCTCAGTGCTGCTGCCCCAATTTGCTATCTTCATTTATATTCTGTAACAACAGTAAATGTCTTTTCAGTTGCCATAAGATTTTTCATCATACTAAAAACCTTTACTGCTTGTTTGGATTCATCCCAATAGGAGAGAACACTTATAGGAATATGTCCATAGCCCATTCTCACTTAGTTGTACTTTACTTGTCGGGTTGCATTAACCAATATATATTTTTACAGAGGTCACTAAGAGGTCTAGGTTAGACCACCACCTTACTATAATAGACTAGTCTTGGTGTTGCACAGATATCCATTAGTCGAAGAGTGAGTACTTGATTGTCTAATGTCACACTCTTGCTCTAAGGAAATTGACCCAGAAAATTAATTTATCTTATTATTTATTCTGTATGTGAACACCTTAAAAACAAAACCTCAAAAAAGACAGAATTTCAATTTTTTTCCCCCGTCCTTCTCCCCAACGTATACAAAACTACTATTGCTCATCATAATCAGCTGGCTGATAAAATCATACCGATTTTGCAAAATCGGATGGGGTCATCCAACTTGATTTATTGCAGAAGTTCACAGAAAATCATTTTACTAATAAAAAGGGAAGTGCAGTGTTAGGTTGTGCTCCTGGAACCTGTAGTTCTATGGGTTTCCAGGAGCACACTTCCACAGGTGAGGGATGTTTGAGCTGGCTGCATGTGGAGTTCTCCAGCCAGCCAATCACCACTGGTCTGTTGCACATAAATACCAGCCCCTCTAGCTAGTGGGGGGCTGACTTCCTTTTTTCTTCATTTTCACAAAGAAGTCATAAATGGGTTTGAATGCTGATTATTGGATGGCTTGACCATGCAGGTCTTGACAATAGTGAACTTCTTCCTGGCCTCTACATCCCCCAGACCTTACAACTTGTGATTTTTTTCTCAAGAACACTGTTAAAGATAGAGTCTACATGCTACCTTTACCACCAACCATGCATAATCTGCAAGGACGGATCACAGCTGCCATTTCATCAGTCAGTTGTAATACACTACTATGTATATGGCAGGAACTTGACTACAGCCTGTGTGAAGTGATGCAACATGAGTTATGAGTGTTTCAAATTGGAAGGATCATTTGTAGAGATGAGCGAACGTGTTCTTCCGAGCTTGATATTCGTGCGAATATTAGGGTGTTCGGTATGTTCGTTATCCGTAACGAACACCATGCGGTGTCCGGGTTACTTAAACTTTCTTCCCTGAGACGTTAGCGCTTTTTTCTGGCCAATTGAAAGACAGGGAAGGCATTACAACTTCCCCCTGCAACGTTTAAGCCCTATACCACCCCCCTGCTGTGAGTGGCTGGGGAGATAAGGTGTCACCCGAACATAAAAGTCGGCCCCTCCCGCGGTTCGCTATGGATGCATTCTATATGCGCTCAATGGGGCCAGCGGCAGCAGCGCTGACCCCATTGAGAACATATAGAAGACAAATCCTTCTTCTCTGGCACAGCTGTAACAGCTGTAGCAGAGAAGAACGATGTTTGCCCATTGAATTCAATGGAACCGGCAATACAGCCGACTCCACTGAATGCAATGGGCTGCCGGCGATCGCAGGATGAATGGTCGGAAAGGGGTTATATATATAACCCCTTTCCTGCAATTCATCCAGAAATGTGTTACACTAAAAATATATACCGGCATATAAGGCGACGGGGCGTATAAGACGACCCCCCAACTGTCACCTTATACGCCGGTAATACAGTGGAGCAAAGAATAAAAAGAATTACTTACGTTTTTAGATGATCTGCGGCGCTCCTGCAGGCTGTCGCTCCCTCCTGGTCCACGGCAGAGTATTGCTTTCTCCACGAAAGACTTTAAATCCCTGCCTCCAGAAGCACACGTGCCTTCAGCCAATCACAGCCAATGACAATGATGTCATTGAATGGCTGTAATTGGCTGTGTTTCTGGAGGCGGGGATTTCAAGCCTTGAAATCCCCGCCTCCAGAAACACAGCCAATCACAGCCATTCAATGACATCATTGTCATTGGCTGTGATTGGCTGAAGGCACGTGTCTTTCTGGAGGCAGGGATTTAAAGCCTTTCATAGAGAAAGCTTGTCTGCCGTGGATTAGGAGGGAGTGACAGCCTGCAGGAGCGCCGCAGATCATCTAAAAACGTAAGTAATGCTTTTTATTCTTTGCTCCACTGTATTGCCGGCGTATAAGGTGACAGTTGGGGGGTCGTCTTATACGCCCGGTCGCCTTATACGCCGGTATATATTTTTAGTGTAACACATTTCTGGATGAATTGCAGGAAAGGGGTTATATATTTAACCCCTTTCCGACCATTCATCCTGCGATCGCGGGCAGCCCATTGCATTCAGTGGAACATGCTGTATTGCCGCTCCATTGAATTCAATGGGCAAACATCATTCTTCTCTGCTACAGCTGTTACAGCTGTGCCAGAGGAGGACGATCTTTATGCTGACAGTGGGGGGGGGGGGGCACTCTTGCCGCTATTGTGGCTTAATAGTGGGACCTGTGAACTTGAGATGCAGCCCACCATGTAGCCCCTCGCCTGCCCTATCCGTCACTGTGTCATTCCCATCACTTTCCTGAATTGCCCAGATTTTCACACATGAAAACCTTAGCGAGCATCGGCGAAATACAAAAATGTTCTGGTCGCCCATTGACTTCAATGGGGTTCGTTGTTCGAAACGAACCCTCGAGCATCGCGGGAAGTTCGTTCCGAATAACGAACACCCGAACATTTTGGTGTTCGCTCATCTCTAATCATTTGTAATAACCCTGTGTATATATATATATATATATATATATATACGGTGTATGCTTTATAAATTAGAAATCAGAATTTATTTTCTCCATGTGTATGCTGTTGAAGTCATCAGAGCAACTAGTCTCCACCCTTGAGCTCATGAAGAACTAAAAATTAGTGATACAGCCTACAGAAAAGAAAATTGGTGATAAATGCTTGATATGGTGTTTTTGCTCATGTACCCAACTAAAGCTGCTAATTTTGAAAAGTTATCTAAAAATTGGGGTATATTGCAATTTAGGAATATAAATTGCTTCCAAATACAGTATTTAATTACCTCTAGATCATGATAATCCTCCTCTGAGAAATAAAATTATTTGTAGAATTCAGTGAAGACTTCTAAACTTAATCTTGCCATTGGCTTGCAATCTATAATCCCCATCCTATCTGTAATACCATGGATAGCCGAGTCAGGTTTCTGGTTTCTAATGATACTAGCCAGGCATTCAGCAGGATTATCACTCTTCCAGTATTGTGTACCACTTGCAAATAAATCAACTTTCTATTCTTTCTCAAGGAAATAATTATTATAATTTTGTATCACAACTTTCAAATTGTCTTTCTATTGTCTACAATAGTTTGCACAATTTGGTATTTGCTTTGCAGTGTGATTCCCAGACACCGGTAATGTTATTTGTGTAGCCAACGTATGAAGGTCATTGTTATGACAAACAATGTTACTGAAAACCTTCTAATTAAGCTATACATCAGTTTTTAGGTTTCTCATTGCATACAATTTCTTTGCCTCTGAAAATGGCATCAATATGTATTGCATTAGCAGACAAAAGCAGGAACTTGCTGAATTAAAGTTAAATTGACATATTTTTGTCTATTAATCTTTAAATGCTTAAATTAACCTTGACAGCCTTGGAGACAAAAGCAAAGGCTGCAGGAAACCAATAGATTCCCAAGCACATTTTTAAGAGTGTAATTCTGCAAAAAAGAAAATATGCAGTACAAACCTACAGTATTAACCATGGACATTCTAAGGTCCACATACAGAATGTAATATGTGTTTTATGTAAGATGTCTGATTTAAATACATGCTTTGTACATTTTTTTTTAGCTCTGGATCATAATTAATTCTAACCATAATGAATTACTTTGCTGTAAAAGAAAAGCTGTCATAATGTAGTAAAAGTCAAAATTTTGCTGTCCTCTCCTGACTTTCTCCTTTTACCATGCACTGTACCGCACAGATCTCATTGCTTTGTTATACTTCTATTATGTACATAATTAATTCCCTATGATCCAGAAAACTTGCATTCTGCCCTGGTGTTCTGAAATATTTATTTACCATTATATATGTATGTATATTTCTGGTTAGATTTGATAAATTGTAATGAACTTGAGAAGGTTTTTTTTATTGCAGAGTATCAGAAAATGATTGAAAGAGGGCAATCCTCACTTCTTTGGGCTCAGTCACATGGGCGTCGATCCCCCTGTGTTCCTGCACGATAAGACAGCCGCACCGCATACGGACGACTTTCTGCATAACCGGCTCTATTGCCAGCCATGTGTTCTATCTTCCGGCGATGCGGAGAGTCGTCCGCACGTGCAGTGCAGAGGTCTTAATCATGCAGGAACACGGGCGGATCGGTGTCTGTGTGACTGAGCCCTTAAGTGTATATTAATAAGAGTGCTTTATCCTATTTCTCCACCTTTATGATTAATGTATAAAACATAGAGATGAGCGAGCACCAAAATGCTTGAGTGCTCGTTACTAGAGTCGAACTTTCAGTGATGCTCGAGAGTTCGTTTCAAGTAACGAACCCCATTGAAGTCAATGGGCGACTCGAGCATTTTTGTATATCGCCGATGCTCGCTAAGGTTTTCATTTGTGAAAACCTGGGAAATTCAAGAAAGTGATGGAAACGACACAGAAACGGATAGGGCAGGCAAGGGGCTACATGTTGGGCTGCATCTCAAGTTCCCAGGTCCCACTATTAAGCCACAATAGTGGCAAGAGTGAGACCCCCCCCGCGCACTGTCAGCATAAAGATTGTTCTCCTCTGCCACAGCTGCAACAGCTGTGGCAGAGAAGAACGATGTTGGCCCATTGAATTCAATGGAGCCGGCAATACAGCCGGCTCCATTGAAAGCAATGGGCTGCCGGCGATCGCGGGATGAATTGTCGGAAAGGGCTTAAATATATAAGCCCTTCCCTGCAATTCATCCAGAAATGTGTAAAAATAAAAAAAATATATACTCACCTTGTCCCGGCAGAACGATGTTAGCCCATTGAATTCAATAGAGCCGGCAATACAGCCGGCTCCATTGAAAGCAATGGGCTGCCGGCGATCGCGGGATGAATTGTCAGGAAGGGCTTATATATTTAAGCCCTTTCCGACAATTCATCCCGCGATCGCCGGCAGCCCATTGCTTTCAATGGAGCCGGCTGTATTGCAGCCCATTGCTCCATTGAAAGCAATGGTCTGCCTGTGATCGCGGGATGAATTGTCGGGAAGGGCTTAAATATATAAGCCCTTCCCTGCAATTCATCCAGAAATGTGTAAAAAGAAAAAAATATATATATACTCACCTGGTCCCGGCAGACGGAGTTCAGCACGGCTGGCGGCAGTCCTCCTGAACTGCTCTGAACAGCTGTGAGTAGTATTCAGCAGCCGGGGATTTAAAATTAGTCAGTGAATAGCTTTTTAAGGGCTTAACCACATGGGTGTGTCTTAGTCCGATTGCACGACTGTGAAAATACCGACTGTACAATAGGACAAAATGAATCCATTGATTTCAATAGTTTTGTTTTAACTTTCAGGATTCTCACGCGTTAATACTACACTCAAGAAAAGATAAGCCTTGCCTATTTTTCTTGCACGTAGTTGATACTTGCTTTTTTTTCAAACTCATGCATACTAACATGGAGTTTGAGAAGTCTGAAGAATAAAAACCCAAGTTCATGTGCTAATACGCTACAAAGTGGCAAGCGCATTAGCACATGTGCCCATGTGTTTTTGCCTAATACAGTATTAGGCCTTAGTCAGACGGGCGTTTTTTTTGCGCGATTTGCGGATCGCATGACGGATGCGCATCCGCAAATCGCGTGACCGGTGCCCGAAAATCGCCCGAAAATCTGCTCCTAGCCGCGTTTCATTAGAAACGGGCCGGAGCTGTCCAGCGCATTGCATTCAATGGAGCGGCAATACAGCCCGCTCCATTAAAAGCAATGCGCTGCGGGCGAGTGTGGGATGAATTGTCGGGAAGGGCTTAAATATATAAGCCCTTCCCTGCAATTCATCCAGAAAAGTGTTAAAATAAAAAAAATATACATACTCACTTGCTCCCGGCAGCCGGAGGTCCCCGCGGCTGGCCTGCAGTGGGTGTGAAGAGGGTGTGAGTCAGACCTGCCTCTGATTGGCTCAGTGTTATTTTAACACTTTTCTGGATGAATTGCAGGGAAGGGCTTATATATTTAAGCCCTTCCCGACAATTCATCCCGCGCACGCCGGCAGCCCATTGCTTTCAGTGGAACCTGCTGTATTGCCGGCTCCATTGAATTCAATGGGCAAACATCATTCTTCTCTGCCACAGCTGTTACAGCTGTTGCAGAGAAGAATGATTTGTCTTCTATATGTTTTCAATGGGGTCGGCGCTGCTGCCGCCGGCCCCATTGAGCGCATATTGAGAAGAGAACAGGAATCGCAGATCGCAGATAGGTGCGATCTGCGATTTCTGTTCTATAATTTATCAGACGAGCGCATAAAAAGTGCTCATGTGTCCGATACCATTGCAAAGCAATGGTTTTAAAAAATCGCCGGACGCATGCGCATGCGCAAATCGCGCGAAAAAACGCCCGTCTGACTTAGGCCTTACATTGTAACAATATAAAGATAAGATGAACATTATGGTACATTTGAATTAGCATCATATGTGGTTATTTGGTTATTTAACTTTTTTTGGCTGGGTGGTAGGTACAACTACACTACATGGGAGATGTTACTAGAATATAAAATGCTATAATGTTATGTATCTATGTTATATAACAGCTAGCTTTGGAATAACTTTCTAACAGTCCTTTGCATGTGATCAGGTACACAGCAGGAAGGACTGTTATTTTCATTCTTAGGTCTCGGTTAGACGAGCGGGGTTTTTTGTGCAAAAAAAATTAATGGCTGAGCGCTACCTCTGATTGGTCACAGCGCTCAGCCAATGAGAGGCATTTAAAAATGTTTAAAAATCCTGGTGGAGACTTGTATTTTGTAGACTATGCGCCGATGCGCTGTATGACTGAGCCCTTACTGCAGGAAGAAGACGGCCGCACTTCAAGATGGACAACTCCCTGCAGCGCTGAAGAAAGAACACATGACCGGCAATGAAGCCTGTCACATATTCGTTTTCCTGGCGCTGCAGAGAGATGTCCATTCTGAAGTGCGGCCGTCTTCTTCCTGCAGTAACACGGGCGCCGATGCGCCCGTGGGACTAAGCCCTTAGAAGCGCAGAATCTGCACTTCTAAAAAAGAAATGACAGCGAGTGCCGACCCACCTGTCAGCTCCATGGTGCGCGCTGTGCAGGGTGCTTTCCCTCCCATGTGTAAACAATGCTCGTCTGACTACACCCTGAATGTGCCCTGATAAATGAATAATTTTGCGCAATATTTCTGTTTATACCATCATTCAAAGCTAATATAAGAGTCAAAAAAATTAAATAAACCTCTTTCAAATCCAAATAAAGAAGGGGGCATTAAAACTACTTGAGTCTAATTAAATTAGAAATCACATTAAACTTAGAGAACTAAAAATACCATGTGCAAACAAACTCTGAAATCAGAAAGGCAAAACTATGCCTGAATATACTGTAGATGATGAACAAAAAATTGTGCCTGATGGCATATATTTTAGACTTTGTCCTGATAAATGTATTCACAATCTGACATTTAAAGGGGTTGTCCCGCGCCGAAACGGGTTTTTTTTTTTTCAACCCCCCCCCCCCCGTTCGGCGCGAGACAACCCCGATGCAGGGAAGTAAAGGAAGCTTACCGGAGCGCTTACCTTAATCCCCGCGCTCCGGTGACTTCAATACTTACCGCTGAAGATGGCCGCCGGGATCCTCTGTCTTCGTGGACCGCAGCTCTTCTGTGCGGTCCACTGCCGATTCCAGCCTCCTGATTGGCTGGAATCGGCACGTGACGGGGCGGAGCTACACGGAGCCGCTCTCTGGCACGAGCGGCTCCATAGAAGACAGCAAGAAGACCCGGACTGCGCAAGCGCGGCTAATTTGGCCATCGGAGGCCAAAAATTAGTCGGCACCATGGAGACGAGGACGCTAACAACGGAGCAGGTAAGTAAAAAACTTTTTATAACTTCTGTATGGCTCATAATTAATGCACAATGTATATTACAAAGTGCATTATTATGGCCATACAGAAGTGTATAGACCCACTTGCTGCCTCGGGACAACCCCTTTAACTCCCAAAAGACTCCATCTAATGTTTGCCAAAAGCAGTATACATTATACTGTGTTTTCCTGAAAGTAGGACCAAGCCCTAAAATAAGCCCTAACTTAATTTTTGGTAAGTGGTAAGGGAGGCCTTGAAATATAAGTTGTACCCCAAAAATAAGCCCTAGATACACTACATGAAAAAAATAAAGGAATACTTACCTAGCAGGTGCCGTCCGGGTCACTCCCGTTGGTCTCCACAGTTCCAGCAGGCTTCTGTGCAGTTCTCAGTGCCGGCAAAACATCGCTTGCTGGTAATGAGGTTTGTAAACCCCGCCTCCAGCAAGTGGTTGCTCTGATTGTTTTTTATTGATTACCGTGCCTCAGCTAATCACTGCAGTGCTCGATGAACCAATGACAGCCATCGCATTGAATGGCTGTGATTGGTTCATCGTGCACTGCAGTGATTGGCTGAGAAATGAGGCTTGAGAATCAATCAGAGCAATCACTTGCTGGAGGCAGGGTTTACAAACTCCATTACCAGCAAGCAATGTTCTGTCGGCACTGAGAACTGCAAGGAAGTCTGCCCACAACAGCGGAGACCAGCGACAGGGACCTGGACAGCTCTTGCTAGCTAAGTATAAGACATCACAAGAAAAAAAGACCCTGTGCCTCTTTTGGGGCATAAATTTCTATAAGACAGTGTCTTATTTTCAGGGAAACATGGTAGTACTTATAAATATTTTTTGAGGCTATGTCCTTAAGAATTATAAAAACATACAGTACTATACAATCACACAGCCTCAGACCATTGGCCATGTAACTGTCACCAATTAAAGTCCATGTTTTATCAGTTGTATTTCTAATATAACTTAATCTGACTGCTTAGTCAAATGTTTAGAAAAGAAAAACTTCCTTCCGCGCTTAATCTAAAAGTAAAGCATTTTTCCAAAGCTTTTTGTTTCAACAGAAAAGTAGTATATGTATAAAGTGGTGAAAACTATGGCAGAAATTTGCATTATATGCAGTACTTCATGTTTTGAAATGAAATGTAATTTACATATAAAAATGTATAAAATTTGACATTCATAAGATGAATAAAATATATATAGTCGAGTCAAAGTTAAAAATTGTAATTTATCTCCTTTATTAGGATGAGTTCACAATTGCATTTTTTGCTGTAATTTTAAAATGCTGCAAAAACTGCATGTGATTTTCAAAAACCACATACGTTGTTGAGAAACATCATGCAGTTTTTAACAATGCATGTTTTCTTTTAAAAATGCATGCGTTTTTTAAAAACCGCATGCAGTTTTTTTGTTAGGTTTTTTTTGCTGCAGTTTAAAAACACAGCTAAAAACGTCAAGTGTGAAGACAGCATTAAAATCCATTTAACCCTTTCCAATCCAATTTGTAGTCTGGTTTTCCTAGGGGGCTTACTCTTTTTCTGCCGTTATACAATGGCGCTATATGCTGGCTACAGCCAGTACTGCATGAGGTGTCACGTTGGATAGGCTCTGACAGCAGAGAGGCTGGCAATATACAGTAAGAGAACCCTGACGAACGTCTTCCAACATCGGAGCTGTACAATCTTAAATCATAATGTCTTTAGATGTCAGACAGTTGATTAGAAAGGGTTAAATTAATGAATTTGAGTGATAATTGTGCAGTGTAAATGCACGAAAATCCCTCACCTTTCATTTCCCGTTTTTTAAGCTGACTTTTCAGTCAGCTAAAAAAAACCATTGCTGGAACGGGCTTATCTTTCAGTGTAAATACTCACCACTCAGTCCTTCACCTTCTAGTGAGAAGCCCAGGATCCAAAGTCTATCAGTGTAAACTCTCTGCATGAGGGCTGATGACCCTAGCGTTGACGTCAGCACTCATGCAGTCGTTTACCCGACTGTTGTCCCATATAAAAGGGCCATTACAGATAATCTGTACCCTCTCAAACCAAAAAGACCAAGTTAAATAAGTTTTTGGCAGATGTGGATTGATATTTTACTTTCATGGAAAGCTAACAACTTAATTAGTCCATAATACTGTTAAACTATTTAATTATGCCAGACTAAACAGCATCCATGAAAAATGCTAGTAAGTATAGTTGACCTAAATCTTGAATTACCAAACACAATACAGTTAGCTTTTTTTATCTAAATGAAGCCACCCATGAGTGAAATGATCTTGTCTCATCTCATAAAAAAATAGCTTGAGGTTATTTGAGGTTATATTATAACTCCATGAAATAAAAAATAAATTACTTAAAACCTCAGTAAATTTGCCTTCTTTCATAAGCTCAATTTCTCTCTGAAAAATTAGATAATGTTAAACATTATATTATAAATACGTCAGAATATAAATAACACATGATGAAGGAAAAGTGATGAGTAAAGAAAACGCAGATTTTTTTCGTCATACATATTCACAACATCCAAATTTGTATTGATCTGCTACTAACACTACCTGGACAGAGGGCAGTGTTATTGCAAACCCTTGTTTCTCTTAAGGGGCTGCTGCAGTGTGTCCCGTAAGGTGGTACACAAGTTCTGGTTCGCACCTGCGACCCTTGACCACAAGTAACTGAACATGTACTCCATTGGGACCACTCTTCAACACCAGATTCACCTGTATACAAGACAACAAATAAAAATGAATATAGCCTTAAGAATTATTCTGTTACTACATTCATTTGTTCAATATGAATAAACTGCAAGATGGATAAGTGCGCGTTACATACATTCAATGAGTTTCAAGACTGGAGGGGAAAATTCCATATTTTGCATTTTTTACGTTTTTTTTTTATCTACCACTGAAAGAATTTCTCAAGGCATTGATACAACATAACATGTTTTTCTATTTTACTGGCTTCTGAGGTAATATATAGATATATAATTGAACCTTTGATGTGGTTGTGCAATCATCATGTACATACTATATTTAAAAAAAAAACCAATCATATCACTGCATTGATATTTTTTTAAATAAAGTTTGAGGGTAAGTTCACACGTAGCGGAAATGCTTTCCAACAGTGTTTCTTGTGTTCCTCCCAAAGTATTTCAGATTGTGCCCCCTTGATCTTATGTATAGTTTCTCATTAAAAATAGTTCTCTCTGAAACCTTATTTAAACCTTCAATATATTAAAAAATTTCAATTATGCTTCCTTTTTCTTTAGTAATATGCATATTAAGTTATTGAAATATCTACTGATAAGTTGGATGCTTGAAAATTTCCACCATTTTTGCATCTCAAGTTTGAAACATAATATTTTTTCCAAAATTCAATAGGTGAAGTCTCTAAAACTGAAAAGAGTATTCCAAATATGGTCTCACTTGAGCTCTGTACAACAATTTACTTCCTTCTTGTTGTTATCTAGTTATTGCGGCAAGCATCTTTCTTGTTTTCCCTACTGCCTGGCTACACTGTAGCCTCATTTTGACAATGTCAGAAATCATTACCCCTAAACTCTTTTCTTTTGAAGTCCTGACACAAACTGTCAATACAATACTCAAAGGATTATTTCCATACAAATGCATTGTTTTATACTTTAACATAGTAACATAGAATGTAAGGTCGAAAAAAGACATATGTCCATCCAGTTCAGCCTATTATCCTACAATGTTGACCAGAGGAAGGCAAAAAAAAATGTGACGTAGAAGCCAATTTTCTTCATGTTATGTAAAAATAAATTCTGCCTGACTCCAAATCTGGCAATCAGAATAAATCCCTGGATCAACAACCTTTTTTAAGTATTCCAGTGACTAGAACATGTAATATTCTTACACCCAAGAAAAGCGCCCAGACCCCTCTTCAACACTTTTAGTGAGTTCATTATCACCAATGTTGTCTTTGGTCAAATTTGAACCCACCTCTTCCTGCTTTTTTCTCCTGATGATGATAAGGAGAATAGGAAGAATAATAAGGTAAAGGAGGAGAGGGATAAGAAGGATCAGAAGTTTTACTTTGAAATATTGAACTACAGTTTTCATAGCTAAACTATTTTCTATTTTACAAACACCATCAAGAATATCAACCACATTTCACATTTTTGTGTCATCAGCAAACAGGCAAGTGTTACCTTCCAAACCATCTCCTATGCCATCTTCAAGCACAAAACCGCATATCTATTTGAGCCATTGGTTTTAAAGCAATGGCCTGCCGACAACCCATGCAGTGATTTTTTGGGAAGGGCTTTAAATATTAGCCCTTCCTTGAAAAATCATCCCTAGCATGTGTAAAAATATATATGTATACTCACTTCTGTGCTGCTGAGGGGCTTAGGCGCATCTAGCCATGTGGTGCTCCTGAACTGCTCTGAAGCTCTTTCAGCAGGCAGGGATTTAAAATACCCACCAGCTGAAAAGGCCTTATCTGATTGGCTAAGCACTCAGCCAATCACAGGCAGTGCTCAGCCATTCATTGAATTCAGTGAATGGCCAAGCACTGTCTGTGATTTGCTGAGCGCTATGACCAATCACAGGCAGTGCTCAGCTGTCATTCAATGAAGTGTTCAGCCAATCAGATACAGCCCTTTCAGCACCACCTGCTGAAAGGGCTGTATCTGATTGGCTGAACACTGCTGAAAGAGCTTCAGAGCAGTGCAGGGAGACAAGTGGCTAGATGTGCCTGACGCCTGGCAGTGGCGTAGAAATGAATATATATAGTTTTTTTTAAAATCTTTTACACATACTAGTGACGATTTTCAGGGAAAGGCTTATATTTCAAGCCCTTTCCCCCATATTACTGCAGGAGTTGCTTTCAATGAGGCCACCAGCAGCAGCGGTGGCCTCATTGAAAGCAATGGTGCACAGAGCTTCATTCACGCGTGTTTTTGCACATACATGAATGCACAGTTTTGCGCGCACCTATGTACACGCAAACACACGCTCGTGTGAATGAGACCTGAGTCCCAGAGAAGGATTTTGCATTCACCACTTGTAACTAGTCTTTGTTCAGAATACATACCCCCAAATAATTGTTTTGACAAACCCTTTTTTTAGATGATGCCCCACAATTCCCCAGACATCTGCAATGTCTATCAATACTCCTAGTTAGTAATATAAAGACTTTAGGAAAATATGCAGGTTCATCCCCACTTAGGCCTCTTTCAAATGTCTCTACGCATCCCAATATTGTTTTTAATTGATTTCATGAGAAATTGGAGTCCTTAACCAAAATAGAGCTAAGATGAGGGTGGGCTCATCTTCATGATAGCTTTTTTCATGAATCATACCATGAAAAGGAGTTCAAAGAGGTGACTTAACCTCCAATTTCCCCATATCTCAATCGAATCAAGCCTCTCTGGGATGTGCAAGTCCAATTCATGGAAGACCTTTCATATTACACAGACTAAAGGATCTGTTACTAACTTCCTGATATCATATATCATAGGAGATTTTCACAGGTTTTGTGACTTCCAAGCCTGGAAAGGTTAGAGCTGGTTTGAAGTCATTGGAGGGGATTACACATTGGAGGAGTTTTAATGTTATGGCTAATCAGTATATATTTAGAGCCAATGATGAAAGCCGAGAATTCCATCATGTGAGAACACAAATCCATCCTATATTAGTTTCTGTTAAATTCAATGTAGATGACAAAAAAATCAAATCTAAGAAAGAGCAGTGATTTTGAAGTTCTGAAATTTAAAAAAAAAACATATAGATAATGTTACCTAATATTTTTAAGTTGATATAAGTTTTTATTTTATTGAATTTTTATGGGAAATAGTTGATTTCAAACATGAGCCCTATTTGTACATAGCTTTGCAAGAAACTAAAAATCCATCCAAAGTAGATTTCCAATAATATGTTATTATTATTATTTCTTTTAATGCCAATACAATATTCAGTAGCTGATCATTTCTGTTTAGACGTGATGATTTTTTTAAGGTTTACTTTAGTGACTAACCACTTTTGCTGCAAGGTACATTTGTTAAAAAGTAAAGCCAATGTGCTAAATATAATTGTTTAGATAAAGCTTGTGGTGTAATATATTTATTATAGATCTGTATGAATTAAGCAACTGAAACATTCAGTGTTAATTTGAGATCAAACTATGCTACCTAGTATGTAATCATATTAATTAGCACTTTAAGTAGACAAGCAAAGGTTAATCTTAATATGAAATTTGAACTCTCAGGTTTTAATTCACTTTAAACATGCTTTTGAAATGTAATTTTAAAATACAGTGTTGGCAAATCAAGAACTTGAAAGTTACAAAGAGCATAATAAATGTTTAACGTTAGTCATTAAACATGTAAATCAATTCAACCTTTTTGGATTCTCATGTCTCCTTTTGCCATAAAATAGGTGTGTCATTAATTTTGTGTGATGAAAGTGTGCACTCAAGAAAAATGTGACATTCAATATTCAATGGTCTTGAATTTAATGCATATATATGGTTGAAAGCGGTTGATAGTTTCTTGTCTTATAAGCTATCAGGCAAGGATACTTCTGCTTTGTTAGTCAATCTGTAATTTATTTATATAATTTACATATCTGTTGATAAATAGGAAAGATACCTAGCTAAAATTCATTAGTCAACAAGAAAAGTTACTGGAGCACATATGAAAAAATTACTACATTTTTTAAATAGAGGCACAATAAGAACAACAAGTAATGCAATATTCTTATTAATTAGTAAAACTAACCAACAAAAAGATCGTAATTTGTAATAAAAAACTATGGCAACACAAGGCCACAAAGACCAGTTATCAACATTAACACAATATTCTCATTTCCCAATTTTGCTAAAATGTAATATTAAAATATTATAAATATTACAATATATGTTTCAACAGTGTTATTAAACATTTAACTACAACTACACTCTTTGGAATTTTCATATTCAGGGGCCATTAACCATATATACTTAATATCTACCTGCATTTAAATTTAATGCTGCAATAGATTATACCATTAATAACTGACTACACATTGCTTCCAATGTATACGAGCAGGACAGCTTAATCTATATTTAGTGGTCACATGACTAAATTTAAAGAAGGGGGTTAAAATATTCAATAAATCTAAGGTTATCGCATAACAAACATTTTTCACCTATTGAAGTGATGAGTAATTGCTTGATGCCGGACTGGTGTGATCCTCACAACTATTAGAATGAGCATCCTGAGTTATGCTACCCTACAGAAGTACTGTACTTATTATTCATGTATGCTTTGGTGAAAGGGAATTTAGAATGATGCCAAATGTATAAATGCAGTAAAATCAAAAGTATACAAAGTCATCTAATAACTATGATTTCCATTTATTTTATATTTGAATTATCTTTTATTTTAATGTTATGCTATGTTCACACTGATATGTGTCTTTTTTTCTTTATATATTTGCTTAACCCATGAAAGTATGATTTGATAGTTAGTTACAGTTTATATTTATGGGATGCAAACTTATGCAAAATACACTTGTATATCAATATCATCATGTTCTTTTGTCTTTAAATGATCCAGTAATCTAAATATGCCAACAGTTTGAATCTTTATATAAAGAACCAGAACCAGAAACTGATTCAAACTAATGTACTTTCATACCTAAGTATAGAGTAGAACATAAGTTGTTCAATTAGTTTTACTTAGTTGGAAAAAGGATAACAAAAGCATACAGCACATACATTCCAGTGTGAATGCTAACTAAAATTGACACACTTAATAACATTTGCATAGCCCTCTGTGTACTTGTTCCCTAGAGTCACCTACCATATTATCACACCCCTTATTTGCACCATGGGTTCACACAGGGCGGATTTGCCATGGAAACTTTGTGCGGAATTTAGCTGCAGCAAATCCGCCAGCCTCCGCTAATCCCGGAGTTAGCCATCCTTGTGGACAAGGTTTGTCAAAAATCTAGTCCACAAGGGATGGCCAATTCATTGCGGAAAAGCTGGCAAAAGCCGGCGCTTCAGCAAGGATTCCCCGCCTGCAGCATGTCTATTTTTGTTAGATTGCGACCTTGCTCCTCTCTATGGGAGCGCCAGCCACAATGGGTAAACATGTGGCCAAGCCGCTACAAAACTCGCAGCTAAGAGCAGAGGGTTTCGAAGCTGTGCTTTCCTAGCAGAAATCTCGCAGTTTTTCGCTGCGGCAAAACCGTGAGATTTCCGCTGGGAATACAACCCATGTGATCCCAGCCTAACAGTTTTTATTTCTGTTTTTTGGCTTCATCAAAGGAAGGGATCAATGAAAATAACTGAAGTGACAAATCTGGCACATGATGCACAGGAAGAGTGCCTTACAAACTTCATAGAGTTGAGCGAACGTACTCTTCCGAGCTTGATGCTCGTTCGAGTATTAGTATACTCGATGGTGCTCGCTATTCGAGCAAGCATCATGCCGTGCTCGACCCCGCCCCAGTTTTGGCCCCTCCCCACTGCGACAGTGCGTACGGCGAAGGGGAGAGAGAGAGAGAACACGAAAAAGAAAAAGCTCGGCAACCGGCGGGTCCTATACAAAAATGCTCGAGTCTCCAATTGAAGTCAATGAGGTTTGTTACTTGAATAGAGCTCTTGAATTTTGCGAAAAGCTCGACTCGAATAATGAGGACCCGAGCATTTGGGTTCGCTCATCTCTATTCATTAACTATAATGGAGTACATCGGATTTCAATTATGCTCTCTAGCATTTTTCAGACAAAATAGTGCAGCATGTTGCAAAATAGTGCAGCAGTTTGTGCAATATATATGCCAGGGCTCCCTAGGTTTTTTATGTTTTAATTGATATACTGATAATAATGTGCTGTCAAAATGCTTTAGCGACCTTTCATAAGCATGCTGTCCCAGTTATCTGCTGTTTTTTGATTTTTGATTACACCTAACAACACCTTCACATGCACTGTTTAGCGGTGTCTTTGTGAAATGTTTCCAGCTCTTTTTAGAGAGACTAAATAGTCCGATGTTTGTTGAGTCTTCGGCAAAATACTGTATAAAAAAGTTTATGTAAACCATTTTAGTTTGTGGTGTTTTAGTGTTTTTTGGACTCACTTTTTATCAAAGCTTAGTTTCTAAAAGTATGAAATATTTCCAGCCAGTTTTCTTTGCAGGTTTCTTAATAGAAATTCTATGAATAATGTTGGACATCCTCTAAAAACATGTAAGCGTGGCTGGGCTATTATTGTGACCATGTTTTATCTGAAATTCCAAAACAGCGTTCAAGATTTTACCCACAGATTGTTGATGATCATTTTTTTCTACAGTATATACTTTGGCAGCCGACAAGTTGATTCATTGCAACAGTGGAATATCTCTATGAACTCAGCTCATCTGATTCATCAACACTCGGAAAATGACTGTGCGCAAGCACCGTTTTGTAACATGTTTTAGAATGTTAAGAATGTCTGAAAAAAAAGATTGCAAAACTTTTAATAAAATAACAAAAAAGTGTGTAAAATACTCCAAAAAGGGGGCATGGCGAAGTGCAGCGCTGAGACCTTCCTCCTCTGACTTTCACCTAATTTTAGTGCTATTTGCCCATTAGCAGAAGCAGATCCCTCTGTGAGTAGCTATATTAGCAGCCCTGTACTTATCTGCACACTATGCGGAGGATCACTGAGGCCACTCCGGTGCTTTGTCTCCTATTACTGGAGCCAGTGGTCTGCCATGCTGCACTATGAAATGATTCTCCAGCAGCTCTCTCTGGGCCCAACTTACCCTAATAAGGTGGATGCTTGGAGTTTCCTGCTGGTGACCGCACTCCAGAGACAATAGATCTGTCACAAGGGACACATGGTGAAGCAGTGCGTTGGCTCGGCAGGCATAATAACTGAACCCTATTTGCAGGAACCAATAGGATCCCCTCTCTCATCTTTTAAGAAGAGTGACAAGTTCAAAGGAAATGAACAGCTTCACCATTTTGTTATTAATGTAGTAGATTTAGACGTCATATTCAGCCACATAGCCACACATGTCAAAGGACAAAGGATAGTTAATCACAAGCAATATTTGGTCCAGGCAATGCTTTCTAATTGTTACATTTTCTAGCTATACAGTTACATACTTATAATTTAAAGGAACCATTTACTTATATATTAACACAGGACTATTACTTATATATCTGTGTTTCTTCTTCTGTAATTTTGCTTCTACCAAGAAGATGTTCACATTTATCATAGTCTGTTATGTTTATCAATACTACAAACTTACATAAAGCCATGGTTGACTAAGCGCTGCAACACCAATCACAGTTAGCTCCGTAGCGGCATACAGTTCAGTCTTTTCCAGCTCTTTATATTGTGCTTGGAGAACACCTCTACCCAGTTGGTCCATGAAAGCATTTTACTCAATATTACTATTTTCCTGTTTCAGAATCAGAAGCATTGTTAATTTATGCAGAATTTATTAACTCTAAAGGCCCATTTAGACACAACGATTATCGCTCAAAATTCGCTCAAAAGTCATCTTTTGAGCGATAATCGTTGTCTGTAACTGCACTTACATTGTACAGTTTTCGTTATCCCGTTGCTCATCGTTGTCTTTCAGCATGCTGAAAGACAATGATGAGCCTTATCAGGGATTCACAGCGGGATACAGCTGATACTATTGTTTCAGCTGTATCCTTCTCCCTGATGACAGGCGGGGCATGAAGAACAGAGCGGTCCAGCTGTGTTATCCATACCCGGCACAGAGCGCTCGGCTGTATAACAGCAGGGGACTCCATGCAGAAAACATCTGGATGCAGAAGACAAGCGGGGACACCCCACTTGTCTTTTGCATCCTCTGCACGGAGCGCCCGGCTGTTATACAGCCAAGCGCTCCATGCAGAAAACAGCTGGATGCAGAAGGTGAAGTGGAGAACAGCTGGATGTAGAAGACAAGCGGGGACACCCCACTTGTCTTCTGTATCCTCCTCTCCGAGCGCTCGAAGTGGGGAACAGCTGGATGCAGAAGACAAGCAGGGACACCCCGATTGTCTTCTGCATCCTCAGCTGGCAGCGCAAGGGGATCAGTCATCTTGATCGATCATCTTGTGCTGTAAATAACACAACGATTATCGCTCAAAAGTCGCTTGAGCGACATCTTTTGAGCGATAATCGTTGTGTCTAAATGGGCCTTAACCAATTTTTTTGAGAATACGTTGAATCTACAGCTCTGAGGAAGCTTACAAATAGTTTTCCCTCTATCTCTCATAATTCTGTTAGAGTTACTGAAAATTTTGACTATAGTTCAAGCCCAGATAAAGTTATAACACCAACCCAAGAAAATCACTCTTCCTCACAGCAATCTGCTACTAATTCTTCATCACTAGGAGGTGTAGAATACAATTTAGCTGCTAGAGATGGTAATAAAAGTAGTGCTCCTTGCTTCTTGCTCCTTACAGGCTTCCCCTAGCTCTAAGGGACCCTCCTCTAAAAAGGTTCCCACATCATTACATCTGATGCCCTGAAAATAGAAAATATCACTTACGATGTGCAATCTAACCAACACACATAGTCCTTTAACCACTAACACATTGAAGGAATTGTTCTTGTCACTTAAGGCCTCGGATAGACGGGCATTTTTTTCACACTGGTAGCAGCGCACAGAATGTGTTTCTAATAGGAACCAATAGGATCCTATAGAAGCACTCACATGAGAAAATGTTAGATGCGTGAAATGGCGTGCACCTAATAAAGATAGGACATGCTGCAGGTCACATGTAGCTCCATGGTGTGCACCAAAGATAGGACCTTTATAAAAACTCATGTGCAGGAAAAGAAGATTCCCCGCTGCTTACAGCAGGGCATTAAAAACATGCTGCCCAGAAGCATATTTTAAATGTCTCACTGTAAACTCCTGTTAGTCCCCACGGGGATGAGGGGACTCCCTGAGGGTTTGCTTAATCTAACAGGAATTTACAGTGGGACATGTAAAATGTACTTCGGGGCAGCATGTTTTAAATATACTGCTGTAAGCAGTGGGGTAGTCCTTTATCCCTGCTGCTGGGTGATTCCCCAACAGCGGGGGACAGTTGGGGATTCCCTCCACCTCCCTCCCCAACAGATTTTCTTATAGCAGGGAGAGAGAGGGGTTACAGGGCTTCCCCCAAGGGCTTCCCTGAGAGCATGGGAGGAGGGGCGTGGGTTGAGGGATCCGCCCTCTAGCAATGACCCTCTAGCCCCATCCCCTCTATATTTGCTATGGGAAATGTCTGTGAGAAGCCCTATAGCCCCACCCACTCTCTTTATCCCCGCCCTTTTTTTCAGTGCTATTGGGATATCCCTCGGGGGTCCTCAGAGCAGGGAGAGAGAGAATGGGACTATGGATTAAAGCCCCATAACAGGGAGAGAGTGGAACTATGAGGGATTAACCCATAACCCTGCTCCATCAGTCCCTGCTATAGGTTAATCCCCCATAGCTCCACTATCTCTCCTTGGTATGGGGAAATCCCGAAGCCCTGTATCGCTTCTTCTTTCTCTCCTGGAGGAACTACACGTTTTAAAGCACAGCTGTTTCAGTGAATGAGCGATTTTCATGCACGCAAAGCTCGGGTCTTCTGCACATGAAACATTGCTCTGTGATTTTTACCTTTTTGCGCGGTTATTTGTGCACAAAAAAACCCCGCTCGTTTGAGCAAGGCCCAAGAAAGATATATCTTGAGATATGCAACAGATGTCTTGCCAACTACAGTCGAAAATTGGTCACTTGGGCACCCACACAGCCCATGTCGAACAAAAAATGGGCAAATTCTGCACCACACATCATGAATTAGTGGATGCTCATAATGCTCTGGAAGAGGAATTTTCCCATCTGTATGCAAAAGTTATGTCCTTGAGGATAAGTTAAGGAGAAATAATATCACATTTTAAAGTATTCTGGATTCTGTATCTCCAACTGATCTCCCTCAATATCTACTCAAGCTTCTTCAAATTCTTCTCCCAACCTTATCCCCATGCCATCAATAGAGCCCACAGGAAGCCCAAAGCTTATTCTGTCCCAGAAAATGCTGAACAGAGACATTCTGACTCAAATTAATTTCTACCAAACTAGCTCAAGCAACTTCACAGACAATTCTTCTCAGTTACCTTTGCTCTATGTGGAGACAAAATTAAATACAAATGGAGCTTCCTTACTAAGCTTTTTATTTTAAGGAATAGAGCATCCTATGTGGCAGCATCTGTGGTGGATGGATTATTCTTTCTTAAAACATGGGGTATTTCCGTTGATCAAGCCATATTTCTTTCAGCAAGCAAGTGCCCACCTCAAGTTACATAGGAGTGGCCCTCTGTTGGTAGGAGTAGTCCTCATTGTTAATTGATCGAAACTTTAATAACTATGTAATCTTTATCTGTTTTTGATACCTACGTACATTAAAGAGCTACTTAACATGTTTGAATATGTTAACACCTCCAATTGTTATTCACCTTTATTATTCAATTATTATTCACCTACATGCACTAGGTAAATAATATCTTTCTTTTCAGTTCTTTTATTTGTTCTTCTATTATTTTTGTTTTGGTTAATGCATACAGGGGTTCTTTTGATTGCCTCATGTCCACAAATTTCTTCCTTAAACATAGTTTACTATGGCGTCATAGCCGATATATATATTGTTCAAGAAACACATTTAATAAAAAATGAGCATCCTTGTTGCTTGCATCCTAAATTACCACACCTTTCTATTGATCCTAAATCTTTAATCAGATGAGCAAATTTTGGATGCATGTATAGACGCATTTTCAAAACGGTTCTATTAGAACCAATGCTTTCCAATGAAATCGGTCAGATGTCAGTTTTTTAGAAGCGGAAAAAAATTGCACCTGCAAAAATAGAATATGTAAGTGCAAATGCACCCGTCATGCAATTTTTTTCTGCACGCAATGTGTGATTTTTTTCCCGCACCTATAATGCAGGAAAAATTCGCTCTTCTGATTGAGCCCTAATTCTAGTAAAAAAAGAGGAGTACTAATTGCAATTAATGATTTGCTACATGTTTCTCAACAAATTGTATACCCAGGCTTTCTAAGGCATTTTCTGATTCTTGTTTGCAAAATTAACAGCACCCAATTTACCTTAGAAAATGTATATTTTCCCCCTAAACAACAAGCTAGATTCTTCACATGTTTTGAAAAAACATTGCTAAGATTCGGAAAGGTGTTTTAATAATTGGATGTTACTTTAATTCAGTTATGAGTCTGTTATCAGATTCTTCTTCCAGATGCAGACTACACTCTCCTATTTTACAAAGAGAGGAATTACATAAAGCTTGGCAACGTCTTTATGGTTCTGAAAGAGATTGCATTTTTTTAGCTTTGCTTCACACCTCATATTCAAGAAGGGATTTGTTCTTCTTGGGTGTCAGGGGGTTGGTAGAAGTCATACAGACTGAGATCGGAACCATTGCTTGGTCGGACCACGCCACAATGCAAGAGAGGTTTTACCCTTCTCCTTCCTTTCCCTAGAGATTGAATGAATACATTCTTTTGCACCCAGAATATGAACTGATTTTGAAGATTGAGCTAGGATTTTTTTTATATAAATTCTTTTTGTTGGTCCCTAGAGTCTTTTCGGTGTGGAATGCCAATAAAGCTTATATGAGAGGTCTATTTTTAAAATACTGCTCTAGGGCTAAAAAGAAGAGGGAAGAAGAAGCAACCCTTCTGATCTGTCAAATGAACACCATTGACTCTTTTAATAATGTCAGCCCACAGAACTGAAGAGATATTTAAATTACGAGCCAAACTTCAAATCCTGCTAGGAGTAAAACTTTCACTTTTCAGAAAATAAACATGTAATTCTATGCTCATAGCAGTCATACTGCTGGCTGAACAACTTAAAAATCCTAAATCCAAAAAAAGAACTAGACTTCTTCTAGACTCTAAGGCCTTGGTAAGGCGCACAAATAGGCGCGCAAAAATATTGCGTCTATTGGAATGAATACTTTTCTATGAAAGTGTTCACATGTACATTTTTTAGAGGCACAAAATACTTGCACCTGCCAAAGATAGGACATGCGAGTGCAACTTGCATCTAAAGGTCCGTGGTGCGTGCAAAGATAGGAACTGTCCTATCTTTGGAGCATGCTTTCCATAGACTCCTATGGGAGCTGAAAAACACGCACCACACATCTCCAATTGTGTGAATGGGCTACTTAAAATAGCTGGAATTCACCGGTCATGCAATTTTTCCACGCACAAGGGGCAATTTGTTTGCATACCTATTTGTGCGCAGAAAAAACGCTTGTCTGACTGAGGCTTAAAGTGCACAAAATTATCCACCCTCAATAAATTATTGGTGCATTTGCATCATATTATGCCTCTCTCTATAATCTAAAAGAAAACATGTATTAATCCCAGCCTGAGGAAATATAGAATTTTCTTCAAATCATTAACCTTCCATACCTGTCTCCTGAACAACTAGCCTGTCTTTTTGCACCAATTTCTGCATCTGAGGTATTAAAGGCCATTTTAACGTTGAAAGCCCTTAAATTCCCTGGTTTAGATAGCTTTCTAATGATTACTATAAGAAAAAACATTTTTTTAACTCTATTACGTTTTGTTGTTCATTGCGGATATGGCTAATAGTACTTTCCCTTTAGAAAATATGGACGCTTTGATTGTCACTAGAGTTGAGCGAACATACTCTGCTGAGCTTGATGCTCGTTCGAGTATTAGCGTACTTGATGGTGCTTGTTACTCAAACGAGCATCAAGCCGTGTTCGACCCCGCCCCAGTTTTTGGCTCCTTCTCGCTGTGACGTGCCTGTTTTGGCCCCACCTCGCCGCGATGCAGCGCACGCCATTGGCAAATTTTTTTGTCTGGCAGGCAGGAGAGAGAGAGAGGAACAAACCTAGAAGAAAAAAAAAAGCTCGGCACCCGGCGTCCCACATACAAAAATGCTCAAGTCTCCCATTGTAGTCAATAGGGTTCGTTACTCGAGTAGAGCTCTCAAATTTTACGAAAAGCTCAACTCAAATAACGTGGGCTCGAGCATTTGGGTGCTTGCTCATCTCTAATTGTCACTTTGCCCAAACCTGATAAAGACATTACTTTCCCAGCAAATTTTTGACCCATTTTCCTATTGAACACTGATGTCAAATTCTCTGCAACAATTTTTACCATTGGCTTTATTGTATTCTCCCAATGTTGGTCACTCTAGACCAAGTAGGAGTTATTCCACAGAGACAACCCCCTGATGAAAAATGATGATTCCTGAATCTCCTCAAGACTCTTGAGCTTGGTTGTGTACCTACTTTGTTTTTAGCTTCAGAAAAAGCTTTTGAACAGATTCACTGGAGATATCTAGAGGCTACTTTTAGGCCTTGTTCACACAGGCTACAAAATCTCGCTGCAAAATCATCGCTATGTTTTGTAGCCTGAAAAAAACCATTGAAAACCATTTGCTTCACATACATGCGTTTTGTAGCGATGATTTTAAAACGAGATTTTGTAGCCTGTGTGAACGAGGCCTAAATGCATTTTGGTTTGACAGGCTCCATTGTCTCTATATTCATCTCTTAATGCAAGGTTTATTTTCCTCTGGGCTTATTTCCCTCCATTTGTAAATTTCTAATGGTACTAGGCAATGTTCCCCCCTTTCACCTCTTATTTTTGCTCTTCTTATGAAATCTTTAGCCAAACAGATCAGACTTAATAAAGATATCAAGGGCATTAAATTGGAACATTAAGAACAGAAAATAGGATTTTATGCCGATAATGTTATCTTGACACTTGCTGGTCCTCCTTAGATCATATCCAATCTTCACTTTCAGATTTTGGAAAAATCTCATATTATAAGGTAAACAATACAAAATCTCAACAGCTGACCATTGCTGTAGACGGAAAGACAAAACAACAAATAATTTGTCACCTTCCCGCAACTCATAAAAAAACTTTTATAAACTTTTTTTGGGGGGGTCTGGGAGGATAGTAAGCATTAAAAACATGGTCTTACCACGTATGCTTTACATTTTCCAAACTGTAACAACCCCTGTCCTAAACTCCTTTTTTACCAAGCTTCAGTCTATTTTTAACAATTTTATTTGTGGAGGCTCCCATAATAGCATAACATTTTGTACTTTGGGTAAACCTTATAAACTAAGCGATAAGAAAGATTCTGACGTAAAACGTAAATTCAATGCAATCATTTTGGACTTAATTAAACACTATGGGACTCTTTCTTCACACAAAAGGTGGGTTTCAGTCAACGGATACCTCTAATATCTCTCTACTGATACACACCCTACCGAGTTTACAAATTTCAATGACTGTCGGGCAACATTTTACTTCTTTGCCAACCTCTTTGGTTCTGATCTTGGTCATTCCATTGCATTCTTTATCTTCCATCCTCATAGATTTGATATTGGAATTTGGGAATCACTAGGCATAAAAATCTGTGATTTATGTAAAGACAACTCCATGCTATGTTTCTCTACATTATGCAAGTTATTCCAGTTGCCTCAAAGCCACCTTTTTGCCTTTTTAATACTTCAACATGGTATTTGTTTCCTTGATAACCATAAGCCCATTTCATTATTCCTACTGACCTGGGCATCCAGGGGTATTTCTATATTTTGTGATAATTCCTTTTTGCAGGTGCCTAAAGCAAATATTCTTATATGTTACTGTGGGACAAGATTTTAAGCAACGATTCAGAATAGAAGACTGGAGGAAAGCTCTTTCCTGGACTAAAAAAGTTTTGCATGCAATTTAACACTGGAAATCATCACAAAAAATATTCCTGTGTTGGTACCTAACTCCTGCTAGACTAGCTAAAATGAATTAATCTATCCCTGAGACTTGTTGGAGTGGTTGCACCCTTAGGCCTTAGTCAGACGGGCGTTTTTTCACGCGATTTGCACATGCGCATGCGTCCGGCGATTTTTTAAAACCCTTGCTTTGCAATGGTATCGGACACATGAGCGCTTTTTCTGCGCTCGTCCGATAAATTATAGAACAGAAATCGCAGATCGCACCTATCTGCGATCTGCGATTCCTGTTCTCTTCTCTATATGCGCTCAATGGGGCCGGCGGCAGCAGCGCCGACCCCATTGAGAACATATAGAAGACAAATCATTCTTCTCTGCCACAGATGTAACAGCTGTGGCAGAGAAGAACGATGTTTGCCCATTGAATTCAATGGAGCCGGCAATACAGCCGCTCCATTGAAAGCAATGCGCTGCCGGAGTGCGCGGGATGAATTGTCGGGAAGGGCTTAAATATATAAGCCCTTCCCTGCAATTCATCCAGAAAAGTGTTAAAATAAAGCGCTGAGCCAATCAGAGGCAGGTCTGACTCACACCCCCTTCACACCCACTGCAGGCCGGCCGCGCGGAACTCCGGCTGCCGGGAGCAGGTGAGTATATAAATATTTTTTATTTTAACACTTTTCTGGATGAATTGCAGGGAAGGGCTTATATATTTAAGTATATTGCCGGCTCCATTGAATGCAATGCGCTGGACAGCTCCGGCCCGTTTCTAATGAAACGCGGCTAGGAGCAGATTTTTGGGCGATTTTCGGGCACCGGTCACGCGATTTGCAGATGCGCATCCGTCATGCGATCCGCAAATCGCGCGAAAAAACGCCCGTCTGACTAAGGCCTCAAAGCACTTATCTTTATATGTAGTTGTTCTGCCCTGTTATTTATTCATTTTGGAATATGATATTTGGTTTTAATTATTCTGTAACACGTCACGTTGTGGCACTGGACCTGGCACTGGCTCTTTGTTTTATATATGCTAATAAACTCCTAACCTACAAAAGGGGAAATCCTCAGGTACACCTTCCTTAAAGGGGTTGTCTCGCGGCAGCAAGTGGGGTCATACACTTCTGTATGGCCATATTAATGCACTTTGTAATATACATCGTGCATTAATTATGAGCCATACAGAAGTTATTCACTTACCTGCTCCGTTGCTAGCGTCCCCGTCGCCATGGGTCCGTCTAAATTCGCTGTCTTCTGGCGTTTTTAGATGCGCTTGCGCAGTCCGGTCTTCTGCCTGGTGAATGGGGCCGCTCGTGCCAGAGAGCTGGTCCCGCGTCGTCATCGTAGCTCCGCCCTGTCACATGTGCCGATTCCAGCCAATCAGGAGGCTGGAATCGGCAATGGACCGCACAGAGCCCACGGTGCACCATGGGAGAAGACCCGCGATGCATCATGGGTGAAGATCCCGGCGGCCATCTTGAAGAAGGAAGAAAGAAGTCGTTGCAGAGCGGGGATTCGGGTAAGTAATATATATATATATATATATATTTTTTTTTTTTTTAACCCATCCCTTGGGTTTGTCTCGCGCCGAACGGGGGGCCTATTGAAAAAAAAAAACCGTTTCGGCGCGAGACAACCCCTTTAAGTGAAGTTACTAATTCCATCAATCTTACATACCATCTAGAGGAGTTATATTCCTACAAATATAGTTCCAAATCTGCTTCTTGGGTGTTTTGGACAGGATATCTTGCTTCAACCCCAATAATTGTATATATATGTATATATATATATATATATATATATATCACCTGTAATGATTCATTAATGAAAGATACGTTGCTTGGTTGCCTCGTGGGATAACACAATATATTATCTAAGTCTGTTCAACCCCTGCTCTTGCCCTTTTTCTTTACATCTTATTTAGTGAGTGTAGACATTTTGATATTTTACAACCCACATTTTATATTTTTTTATGCTTATCTTTCATTGATTCTGTATGAATACACAGAAACAGATGTATATCAGTATGTGAATGCATATATGTGTGTATACAAATATACGCATAGATATTGTGCATGTTTTTTCTATTAGGCCTCAGTCACACGGGCGCATCGGCACCCGTACGCCGATGCCGATGCGCCCGTGTGACTGCAGGAAGGAGACGGACGTACCTGCAGACGGCCGTCTCTCTGCAGCGAAGAACACATGACCGGCAATGAAGCCAGTCACATGTTCTTTCCTCCAGCGCTGCAGAGAGACGGCCGTCTGCAGGTACGTCCGTCTGCTGGTGTCAGTCACACGGGCGCATCGGTGCCGGTGTACGGGTGCCGATGCGCCCATGTGACTGAGGCCTAAGTCGACTATTATACCTTCTGAGACATGTTTACTGAGTCTCTGTTTAACACTCAGGTTATCATTACTTTGTAGATCTGTTAATGATAATTACTTGGAAAAGTTTCAATGAAGAAAAAAAATGACTAAAAAATACTCCATAAAAGTATTTCAAACTATAGCTGTTTTTTACATACTGTTTCAAATACAACAAAAAGGAGGCCTAATATTATGCCTTTCTCTGGACCAATACTGTAGGCTAAGAGACATATTTAAAGCAACAATGTTCACCATAATTGCTCCAAAATTGTATCAATAAATTTTTTTGCAAACTAAGTCCATCAATATGCAGTATAAAGCAAGATAATAGTGCTAAATATATCACCATTGGCTACTGTGACGATTTTGGTGCTTTTTAGACTGTCTGATTTCAGTTTATATTGTCTATTAGACCAAATTAGTAAATCTCACCCATTTGTTTTCGTTGTGCTTCAAAACAAAAGATACAAAAAAATGCACTGTGTATGCAGTATTTTTACAAGAAAAACACTTTACCAAAAATGCTTCTAAAATGTTGCAATCCAAAATGATGTGTACTGTATATTAACTTTTTTAGTATAGACTTTTAACTTACATCTAGCCACAGCCAAGTCACAAAACACCACAGAAAAAAAAGCCAAATGATCTCTGTGCTACTGGCCTCAGGGGGAATTCACACATGCAGTTTTTGAAGCAATGTTTTTAGCCATAGCAATACCTGAAAACAAAAAGGTGGAAAAGGGTGCATACAAACAGGAAAAGTACAAAGATATACTTGTGCATCTCTTCCAATTTGTATCTGCTTCATTGTTCGTACAAAAAAAAAACTGGATCAAAAACTGCTAGAAGAACGGAATGTATGATTCAAGACTTATGTCTTTCATTCCTCTGTATCCTCTTTTGGCTTTGGCTTAAAAATACATAAAAACAGCATGTGTAAATCCAGCCATACTCAGTACAAGGTAAGTAATGCAATAAATGTACAAGGCTACTCTGCCATTTGTACAGTATGTCGTTCAAGAGTATATGTTAACAGCAAAATATAATTTAAAAGAACACATTTTTTAAAGCAACATGTTCAAAGTATTAAAAGTTAACGTTTTACCCAATAGATTGTAATGATTAGAAACATTTTTGTTGTCTATAGTAAATTCAAAATTTGATGTATAAAATAATATGATCCAAAAACAGTCCACTATTTACTGTTACATGTTCTAAAACCTTTACTTTTGATTACATTATGTTTGTGTGATTTCATGGTTAGACTTTTACAGACTATTTAAATACAGCTTCTTCAGATTCACAGCACATTTTTACATAATGCAGAGACTGCACTGTGCACAAGTGCTATAAATGCCAAGTTGTATAAACAAAACAATTACTGAATTTCTACACTTTTGACTGGTTTTAGCTGCAGAACAAAGAAAGTCTTGTAGAAATAATATTAGAAGAGAAAGCTATTATATATTTTCTTGAAAGGGCTGTTGGCAAGAAAGCAGTACTACAAGCAAATGCTGTATGAGGATGATCTGGTGTATTGGTAACTGCAGAACTTTAAGAATGAATGTCAGCAAAGATTATAAATATGACAAAGAGTATAACTTGTGTTCTCTATAGAGAACACAAGTTATACTCTTTATATTAACAAAATGTTTCAAAAATGTCTCAAAATATACATCAATATATGCCAATGATGTTCATAGAAGAGTGGTTATTTGTTTACATATTTATAGTGCTAATTACATATATACAGTACTAGCATCAACTCTGAAAAACCATGGCAGAGGGCTGCGTTCACATGACTTGGCTGTTCAGTTGTGTTCAGTCTTAACATGCTCTGTGCTTGTCAGAGCTTGTTCACACAAGCGTGTTCCACACGCATTAGTGACACGTGAAAGGATTGTGGCTATAATGCTGTAAAAGATTGCGTGAACGGGCTACTTCAAGCTACTTGAAGTAGCCCATTCACACAATTCGAGGTGCGCACTGCATGCTTTCAAGGCTCCCTAAGGAGTCTGTGGAAAGCACTCAGCAAAGATAAAGCATGTGCTATCTTTGCGTGCCCCTAGGAGCCAACATGCGAGTTTGTACTTGCATGTCCTATCTTTTGCCAGTACGAGCACTTTTTGCATCTAAAATGTCTTCATGTGAACGCTTCTATAGGTAACCATTTGTTCTATTTGGGCCTTAGTCAGACGGGCGTTTTTTCGCGCGATTTGCGGATTGCATGACGGATGCGCATCCGCAAATCGCGTGACCGATGCCCAAAAATCGCCCGAAAATCTGCTCCTAGCCGCGTTTCATTAGAAACGGGCCACAGCTGTCCAGCGCATTGCATTCAATGGAGCCGGCAATACAGCCGGCTCCATTGAAAGCAATGCGCTGCAGGCGGGCGCGGGATGAATTGTCGGGAAGGGCTTAAATATATAAGAATTCATGAATGGGTGTGACTGAGACCTGCCTGTGATTGGCTCAGGCTGAGCCAATCAGGGGCAGCTTTGAGTCACACCCCCTTCACACCCACTGCAGGCCGGCTGCGCTGAACTCTGGCTGCCGGGACAAGGTGAGTATATATATATTTTTTATTTTAACACATTTCTGGATGAATTGCAGGGAAGGGCTTATATATTTAAGCCCTACCCGACAATTCATCCAGCGCTGTCCGGCAGCCCATTGCTTTCAATGGAGCCGGCTATATTGCCGGCTCCATTGAATTCAATGGGCAAACATCGTTCTTCTCTGCCACAGCTGTTACAGCTGTGGCAGAGAAGAATGATTTGTCTTCTATATGTTCTCAATGGGGTCGGCGCTGCTGCCGCCGGCCCCATTGAGCGCATATAGAGAAGAGAACAGGAATCGCAGATAGGTGCGATCTGCGATTTCTGTTCTATAATTTATTGGACGAGCGCATAAAAAGCGCTCATGTGTCCGATACCATTGCAAATCAATGGTTTTAAAAAATCGCCCGTTGCATGCGCATGCGCAAATTGCGTGAAAAATCGCCTGTCTGACTGGGGCCTTATGCTAATTCATATAAAAATAACCTTATTCTAGTTCTCACTTTAGAATCCAGCCTTAAAAGAGAAGAAAAAATTCTGATTGATTTCTGTAGGGAACTTAGCAATTTTTGTCTGATTTGTTTTGTAAGGCCAAGTGATTTATACAATTTTTTATTTAAGTGAGGAAATCTAGATTCATTTTTCAACCTAAAACGTTATAAATTCCATTACACAGAATTCTCCACTTCAAAGTCTTTGGTCTAAATATGAAAATTGTGCTCTAAATATCTTTATGTTCTGTAAATTATGTTTCATGGAAGTGACTTGAAATTTTAATCAATCCAGAGGATAAAATAGCTCACAACTAAAGGCCCATTTACAAGAAGGGATGATCACTAAAAAATAGCTTAAAAGCGATCGTTTGAGCAATAATCCTTGCGTCTAAATGCGCACCCATTGTGCACTTTTTGTGCACTGCTAGCTGATTGTTAAATTCAGTCCAACCTAAAAATCATCATTCAGCCTTATCAGCAGTTCTCCAGGGTAGCGCTGATAGCATTGTTTCCCGTTGGAGAACAAACCATCTAAATGGAGATAAGAGCTGTCGGGCTATTAACTGCTTTCAGCTAAGCCTTCATTTGCACACTTAATTACTCTTAAGTCACTGAGTAGCTACTACATAATTTATGCAAAATGATCGCTCAAAGCTGTCACTCAAACTTTCCTTTGAGCGATCTTAAGCGATCATCGCTCCATGTAAATGGGCCTTAAATTTCAAGGAATTGGCATGCAGTAATGTGACTGTGCATTATCTCCGAATCTTGTGCTAATTTATCCTTGGTTTATTTGTACAGCTGTTTTTTCTAAGTATTAGGTTTTGGTCAACAGCGCTGCTAATGCAACCAATAGGTTCCTATGGAAGTGGTTCCATGGACGTTTTTTAGAAGCGCAGAATCTGTGCTTCCAACAAAGTTAGGATAGCGTGTGCTGATTCGAATGTCAGCTCCGTGGTGTGCTGCTGTGCAGCCTGCTTTTGATAGGCTCCTATGCGAGCCATAGAAGTACACAGCCCGTACTACGGATGTGTGACTGGGTTGCTTCACAGAGCTGGAGTCAGCCCATTCACACAATCTTTTTCAGCCTGTCAGCAGCATTGTTAAGACATTGCTTAGGAGCGCGTAAACAATGCTTGTCTGACTGAGGCCTTAGTCACACGGGCGTTTTTTCACGCGATTTGCGGATCGCATGACGGATGCGCATCCGCAAATCGCGTGACCGGTGCGCGCAAGTCGCCCGCAAATTGCCCGAAAATCTGCTCCTAGCCGCGTTTCATTAGAAACGGGCCGGAGCTGTCCAGCGCATTGCATTCAATGGAGACGGCAATAGAGCCGGGTCCATTAAAAGCAATGCACTGCGGGCGAGCCCGGGATGAATTGTCGGGAAGGGCTTAAATATATAAGCCCTTCCCTGCAATTCATCCTAAAATGTGTTAAAATAAAAAATATATATATACTTACCTTCTCCCGGCAGCCGGAGCTCCGCGCGGCCGTCCTGCAGTGGGTGTGAAGGGGGTGTGAGTCAGACCTGCCCCCTGATTGGCTCAGCGCTGAGCCAATCAGAGGCATGCCTCACTCACACCCATTCATGAATTCATGAATGGATGTGAGTCAGACCTGCCCCTGATTGGCTCAGCGCTGAGAGGCAGCAGTCACTCACCCATTCATGAATTCATGAATGGGTGTGTGAGTGAAACCTGCCTCTGATTGGTCAGGGCTGTGACCAATCAGAGGCAGATCATTCAGCAGGCGGGGATTTTAAAGCCCCGCCGGCTGAATAGTGCTGAGAAGCAGTTCAGGAGAACTGACAGCGGCCGCGGCTGGACTCCGGCTGCAGCGGAAAGGTGAGTATACAATTTTTTTTTATTTTAACACATTTTAGGATGAATTGCAGGGAAGGGCTTATATATTTAAGCCCTTCCCGACAATTCACCCCGCGCACGCCGGCAGCCCATTGCTTTCAATGGAGCGGCTGTATTGCCGGCTCCATTGAATTCAATGGGCAAACATCGTTCTTCTCTGTCACAGCTGTTCCAGCTGTGGCAGAGAAGAATGATTTGTCTTCTATATGTTCTCAATGGGGTCGGCGCTGCTGCCGCCGGCCCCATTGAGTGCATATAGAGAAGAGAACAGGAATCGCAGATCGCACATAGGTACGATCTGCGATTTCTGTTCTATAATTTATCGGACGAGCGCATAAAAAGCGCTCATGTGTCCGATACCATTGCAAAGCAATGGTTTTATAAAATCGCTGGGCGCATGCGCATGCGCAAATCGCGGCAAAAAACGCCCGTCTAAGGCCTGAGGCCTTAGGCCACCTTCACACTGGCAGTAAATGCTGAGGAATTTCCATTGCAGAATGCCTGCAATGATTTTGATATGTGTAAAGTTACCCTTACAGATACAATATATAAACACATACACTTCTTCCCTATGTAAACAGTTCTTAAAGCTTCTTAATACTAATATGATCATGCATTTTGCCTCCTCCACCCACCTGTGTATTTAACTGGTATTAGCATTCACAGACACACTGGTATTTTCAGCTGTCTATATTCACCCACTTTTTATGTAAAATTAGTATGCAAAAGTGTTAATTCTTATCTGAGCATTCTGGAAAGAGTTACAATGACATACCAGTCAGAAAGACCAATAACAGTTACACCTTTGGTATGTTATTATTTTTTTAACTATCATTTTTAGAGCACACAGCTTAGACGGAGCAGTGGTGTGCACCCAGCGATGTGGGTGTGTGGTGCATTAAATGTTTATTGTTGTGACGGTAATGTAATTTTAGCTAGTATTATTTTAAGTATTGTATTTCAGTTATTTTTGTTGTTTAGGTAATGTATGAATTACACTTTTACTTTGTCGTTGTTTAATACACAATGTTCAAATTGTTTTATATTATACTGTAGCCCAGTTTAAGCCTCATTAACTAAAATTATACCCTACCCATATTATATACTGCTACTGCCTCACTCTGAAAAACGGTTCCCAAGTTGACTAATTTGCATACAGTATATAATTAAGAGACTTCTCAGAAGCTATTGGCTTTCTTGACATGTTAGAAAATATATCTAAAATAACAGATATTTGACATTTGTTAATCTCATTCACTGACCCAATTACACCTAAAACCAGCTAAGAATGCAATAATATAACCTATTGTACACCATTCCAAACAACTCTACAAACAAAACTCTAACTTGAACTATTTATTTAAGGACTTCACTTGTATGATGAAAACAATTTCATTTCAAGGATTGTCTTAAATTTAAATTGTTCAAGAAGTGGTACCTTGGTATTTCACACAGTACACTTAACGTATAAATAAAACATATATGTTGCCTATGGATTTGAAATATTATAAAACATGATAAGCTCAATAGTCTCATCTTCAGCAGTGAAATTTCCACTTTCTTGGGGGTATGCCCAACTCGTAGGGTTTTATTTGCCACTTTTGTATGATTTTAAATGGATCTCACAACTGTTATAACATGTAAGTGTATATCAGTTTTTAATTCAATTTTTGATCTGGTTTGATTTTAAGGACCAAAAAACTGTGAAATATGTGTTTTGCATTCTGTAAGAAACAGATCTGGACTCCACTGGTACATATTAAAGGGTTACTCCTACCTAGACCAAACATAGCCAAGCTGAAAATACCCCTTTGTAAGTGGCGACCATGATGGGCAGTAGTATAAATAGGAGTTATGGAAAGAGCATAGCACATTGACCCACTGCCCGTTCTGTAACTTAGGAGCTGCAGAAACAGAATAACTCACTGTGCTTTATTTCTATAACATCATACACTATTCTAGAAGTTACCAAAATGGCATATTAAAGCCTGCTCAATTGATTTTGTAACTCTTAACCACCACATAAATTCATGCCAACAGTGATTAGACTATGCTTTTGAGATAGATTGAGGTACAAGAGGTGGGATTCACATCTATCAGACTTTTATAGCCTATCCTGTGGATAAACCATAAAGGTTTGAAGTGGAGTTATGTCTTTAATGTTTTTTTAACATATAATGCTGACAATTACTACTTTCAAGAAACCTTTGAATTAAGATCTTCAATGTCTTGTGAAACTTAATACTTGAGTTAAATTACTAAATTCTAAAACACATAACACAATACTGTCTTCATCTGGGCAGTAGGTAATATTTACCTTGGCTTGGCTTGAAAGTTTTCAGGTGCTCAGGCTGACCGTGAGTCAAACGGCTTAAATATAAACAACAAAAGGAGAAAAACCAGCTCCCTAAAAACACTTCTTTTATTCTTCTTTAATTACAAAATTGTGCATTGACATGGTATCACATGGTAACCATCATTCATAATTTTTTGAAATTTTTGTAATTAAAGAATAATAAAAGAAGTGTTTTTAGAGATCCGGCTTTTCTCCTTTTGCTGTTAAATTACTAAACTGTATTTATCTTATAGACTAGCTCAAGTACATCACTATATGTGTGATGTTAACTGGCTAGAACATGGACCAACTCTAGACCAAATCACAAGCTACCACACTTTGGCACATAGCAATAGTTCTACTTTCAACAAATGTTTCTGCCTGGGGTTTGCCTATTTTTAAAAAAGGTAATAAACTGTATACATATTTAACTTGTACCATTTGTATATTCGATTATTTACATAATTTAAAATAAAAAAGGAATATATTTCTTGTATTGGCAGACAAATACATAGAATAGCTGGCAATTATTTTAAAGTTAAACATTAGAGATGAGCGAACGTACTCGGTAAGGGCGATTTCGCAATCGAGCACCGCGATTTTCGAGTAATTCACTACTTGGGTGAAAAGTACTCGGGTGCGCTGTGGGGCGGGGGGTTGCAGAGGGGAGTGGGGGGTAGCAGCGGGGAACAGGGGGGAGCCCTCTCTCTCTCCCTCTCCCCCCCACTCCCCGCTGCAAACCCCCGCTCACCCACAGCGCACCCGAGTACTTTTCACCCGAGTAGTGAAGTACTCGAAAATCGTGGTGCTCGATTGCGAAATCGCCCTTACCGAGTACGTTCCCTCATCTCTATTAAACATTCATAAATTATGTATCTACAAAGTCTGTATTTACTATACTTAATATATCAGTCTCCTAAACCACTTCTGTTTATAATGAGTCAATAATTCTACTGCTACCAGAAAGTAAAATTGTACTTTAACATAAATAATAGAATTAAAAAAAGAATAACTAAGAATATCAGAATCAATTTTTTTCTTGTTTGAAATTCACTGTATGTAGCTACTTTAATCATGTTTTATAAGAGTGCATTCACCTATATTAGTTGCATCAGTTTTTTTTTACTTCCTCCGGAAATGATGACAGCCGATACAGTAGAACTGTGCACTGCATGTTCTCTGCAGCTGAAACAAGAATGCTTCATGAAATTGTTCTCTATCCAGCTCAGGTAAACATTTGAAAGGCAAAACTGATGCCTCCTGCGACAAAATTGCTCACATAGGGAATCTGTTAACCTTTGACAGTTTTTTCAGATGATGTGCAGCAGATTGGACTTATTCATTCACTGGAAAATCGATTGAGAAAGGAATTTTGAAAATGTAGCACTACTTTTGCTTTACATGATTTATTCGTCTTGAAATTCAAATTTAAATAGCAACAGTCTAACATATTTATTAAGATTATTTACTATGTTTTTTACTTTGTTATATATATCAGGGGGAAATTTAAATTCCATTGCCGTCTCCATTTAAATCTCAATTTCTATAGTATTACACTGCTGGCTGGATTTTGCTGATTGATGTATATTAGCACCTGCCAATTGTACTTCTGATCTTCTTACTTAAGGCCCATTTACACACAACGATTGTCGCTCAAAATTATTCCAAACTATGGCATATGAGCGATAATCGTTGCATATAAATGCTGCCATCCTTCACTTTTTGGCTGGATGATGATTTTAAGGTGAGCTTAAAATCCATCATTCAGTCAGAGAGAAGATAACAGGGACCGCATGCTGTCAGAGATTACAATGTATTTTGCTGACATCCTATGCAAGAACAAAGGAGCTGCGTACAGAGCTCAGACCACATTCCGTGCTCTGCAAACAGCTCCTTGAGGCCCTTTTACATGTAAATGACGCTTATAAAGTGTTAATGGACATTAATGGACATTAATGATCACTGAAACTGTCAAGATTTCAATCGTTTGAAAGATTGTCTTTGCGTGTAAATGGGCCATTAACTGACTACAAACTACCCCATCGTTACACATACTAAAAGTATGTGCAGTCTAAATTACGAGCACATAACCAACTTAAAATAATGAAACCAGGGCCTCACTTTAATATTACTATGAAAGATTAAAGCTTATATTGGGATTCTGAGAAGAGCAGAGGTGACTCGTAACTGGGGAGTAGGTATGTAAGAGTCCATGCACTCTTACTAGACTTGATACAAATATTCTCATGAGAAGAACTATTTAAGCAGGGATAGCTAAGAATATACATGAGGGGTTGGATGAAAAACGTAATAGGGGAGCTTCACACACAACAAAATTGCTGCAGAATTTCCACAGTGGATTTTGCTGCAGAAATTCCACAGATTTTACATCACAAGCCATGTGGAGAAGATTTCTAAAATCCCCTGTTAACCCCTTGAGTGGCACGCCCGGAAAAGTTCCGTGACGAGCTCCACTGCTCATAGCAACATAGCCCGGAAGATTTCCGGGCTATGTATCGCTATGGGAGCTGCAGAGCACAATGCCACAAGCTGTGACAGTGTGCTCTGCCTGCACAGACCTACACAGAGCAGTGCAAGGGCTTTGAAAAACCAGCAGAAGATATTGCCGACATGTCGGCAACCTCCTGCTTTGTTTACAGGTTGCCATAGAGACCATCGGCTTGTCAGAAGCAAGCCGATGGTCTCTGTGGCAGGGAGACCTGGTTGTTAGCTGTCAGAGGACAGCTAGGTACTAGCTCTTACAGCAGAGATCAGAGAAAACCTCCGATCTCTGCTGTGTTAACCCTTTACATGCTGCAGTCTATGTGACTGCAGCATGTAAAGGGTTGTCACTGCAGCATGTAAAGGGCTGTCACCATCGGACCCCCGGAATGTGATCAGGGGTCCTGATGGGTCCCTGTGGAAGTCCCCTAAAGGGACAAAAAAAAAATAAATAAAAAAAAAAAAGTAAAAAAATTATTAAAAAAAATAAAAAAAACACTTGTCTCCCTTTACTTTGTAAAAAATCAAAAATACAATCACACATGTGGTATCCGTGTGCGTCGTAATGACCCAGAGAAGGAAGTTAATACATTATTTAACCCCTTAATGACATGGCCCCTTTTTTTCTTTTTTCCCCATTTCTTTTTTTCCTCCCCCCTGTTTAAAAAATCACAACTTGTCCCGCAAAAAACAAGCCCTTATATGGCCATGTCAATGGAAAAATGAAAAAGTTATGGCTCTTGAGACGCAACTGCAAAACTAGTTGAAATTCAATGATTAGACCATTTTAAAAAACCTGCCCTGGTGGGCACGACAGGGTGGTAGGAAACCTGCCACTCAAGGGGTTAAGAGAGCGAAAAGTTTCCGCAATGAATCTGCAGTGTTTTTGGAAAATGCTGTAGGTACTAAATCTGCAGCATAAATAGGTATGCTGCGGATTTATGCTGTGGATTTCAACCCTTAAAATGCAAGGGTTAAAATCCACAGTAGATATGGAACAAAAATTGAAGTCAAATCCGTACTATTTGGGTATGGATTTGGTCACTTCAGATCTCCAACATATTTGCTGTGGATTTTCCGTTGCAGAGAGCCCACTGCAGATATGCTGTATACAAAGATACCCCATGGCTTATTTGACCCACTTACGCACCTATGCCTGGGACACAAAATACAGTTTTTATTTTTACAGCTCTAATGGTGTTTATTAGAGATAAGCGAGTATACTCGCTAAGGCTAACTACTCGGGCAGGGAGCGGCGGGGGAGAGTGGGGAGGAACGGAGGGGAGATCCCTCTCTCCCTCCCCCCCCCCCCCCGGCCAACCCTGCTCAGTCCCGCAACTCACCTGTCACCTGCGCCGGCCCCGAATCTTTAGAGACGAGCGGGCAGATACTGGACTAAGGCACTACTCACTCTAATAGTTAGCCTTAGCGAGTATGCTCGCTCATCTCTAGTGTTTATCTAAACTATCACTATTTTTATATATAAACCTGGTAATTATATTCCATATGTTTACCAACAGAAAAGAAGATCTGGATACATACAAAATACTGCAAACTTTGTAATTCAACACAATAACATGATTTAGAATATACATGAACCTAATTGTTAGTAAAAATTAGAGTACATGTACGAAGGAAAAAAATATATAAAATACTACAATCATCTACATCTAATCTGAGTAGTTTGTTCATCTGCCTACATTCTGACATATTTCATTTCTCTATGACAAAATAAGAATGGATTTGCCATGTGTTAATTTAGAGCATGATTTTAATAGATAATATATAATTGTTGTATGCCATAACCCTTTCAGTGCTAGATAATTCCCCTAGATAAAATTTAACAGAAAAGTAGTCTGTATACGCATAAAAATTGAAACAAATTTATCAGAGCAGTTTTACTGTGTCAATCCAATATATTATTAAACAGAAATTGGAAAATACACAAGACCTAAAATGCAAGTTGTATCAAAAGCTGCCTGTAACTTCACAAATATTTCAAATCTTGAATTAATCATTGAAGTCTAATTTTAAAAAAATATTTCAGACACATTAGATTTTACATAACAGTAAACACTATGCATAACATTTTCTAGAGGAAAAACAATAGGATGGTATTGGGCACAGCAAGCCCTGGGGACAATGAAAAAAGCCTAAATCTACACTGTCATATATCAAAGGGATATAAAGTTTAAAATATACATTTGTGAATACTAAGAGATATATTTTCATTTTAGATCAACTTGCATTTTAAGTCTGCTGGCTTTTCTTTATTAGCTTTCCACTTACAGATGTACCATATTTTTCTGCACCGGTCAGCATGACCATTATACTAAAGCCCTTGCATCAAAAAGGATGTGTTGCCAAAAGAGGAGAAAAAGTATTTCAGCTGGGAAGTGCAGATAGATCTGTTACATCTGTGTGTTTAAAGGGACAGCAGAACAGCAGGGTTAGTTAGCCACACTTGCAATGGATGTGTACTGTCTACTTTGCAGCTACTTTATTTATGGAACTGTAACTGGTGAAAAAATAAATGATTAAAAAATGTATCAGCTTAGAAAAAACTGACAAATATGCAGAGTATTATGGAAGCATGCAGTGATTTTGCTAAAATTGATAACAGTAAGTAGAAAAATGTAACTAACGTATTACCAGTTTGTGCCATAAATTTAGCAGCATCAGCTTGTTCCTGGGTGACCCTTTTCTCATGAACAGATCTTGGTCGCTGACTTTTAATTGTATGATCTCCAATCATTCCAAATTCTAAAGACAGAATAAAGGTTTATGAGAGCTTGTGTGTAGACATTTCTCAAAACAGCACTAATGTCTCATGCAATCTGAACCTAAACATATCCCCATTGAAGTAATACAGTCTGCACAATATATAATGCAAGTCACATACAAATTTTGTTTTACTCTTTACTGTTATAAAAATAATTAATCAAAGGCAACATTTAATGGAGTGATTACATCATTATAACTGTCACATATATTTATTTATGTAAAGCAAGTAGCAGTAAACGTAAGCATTATGAGCATATGTAGGATATGCAAAGAGAATGAACATTATGTGAATCAATGTGTGCACCTATTGTTATATTAACTTTTAGTCCAGGGACAAGAAACACGTTGCTTGAGCATCATGGACTCATGTAGAAGTCAAAACTTCAAAATTAAATATGAATGAAGGAAATAACAATTACTGTCACTACACCAACAATACGTATCTATGATCAATGAGTGTGGAAAGAACATATTTACTAACAATCCCCAAGAGAATACAGAAGGGAATAGTTGCCAAGGGGATACATAACTATTGAGGCAGACAATGTAGTTAGACAGGGAACCTGAAGAGAAAGGATCTAGTACTGATTTGTCTCAAACCTAGTGAGAACCTCTATTTGACTTCCTTATCCAGAGCAACCGAATTAGAAGCAAACAAAGTAGCAACGAATTGGCCAATAAATCATGGAAAGGGCATAGAAAGGGGACAAAACATGTCCTTTTTTACTGGGAGGCAAATCCCAGGACAGGGACCTAGTTTGATCTTGGGAACCTCTATCTACAGTATTATCTTAAAGGGAAGCCAATTTTAATTGCAGCTCACTAAATTTAGACCAAGGCACTGCATTACAAGTAATTCCCTATTATAGAATTATCATATGTGTGCCTGATCTTGTGCTAAACTTGAAACCTTTTAATATGTAATTCACCTGCTGAAATCAACAGCAAAAGGCAGGTATTATTAATGGCAGGCTGTATTCTAGCAATGCACTGCTTACACAGGTTTTCAAAATACCTGTTAGTCATTTGTGATACTATAACTTCTTTCCATCCCATACAGCTAGAATCATGACAACAAAAGCAACAATTCACAGGCTAGTCTTGTTGATGGCCCCTACAGACATGTTGGAGTGCACATAAACCTTACTGTTGTCCTGATTAGTCCTGTGTCTGAAGGTAGGGATTTTGAAACTAGTATATACTATAGAATTTCCAACTATATAGTTCCTTTATATATTCAATAAGGTGCTCCAAACCAGAGCCTCTCTTTACGTTTGAAACTTAAATAGTACAAAAGTATTACAATTATTTGACATGGAAGATACTGTATGTGCTAGAATTAGAGATGAGCGAGCGTACTCGTTAGGGACAGATACTCGAGGAAGTATCATCCTTTTTGAGTACCTGCCTGCTCGCAAAGATTCGGGTGCCGGCGGGGGGTGGTGGGAGGTGGAAGGGGAGAGCAGGGGGGAGATCTCTGCGGACGAGCAGGCAGGTACTCGATAAGGACGATACTCGCTTGAGTATCTGTCCTTAACGAGTACGCTCGCTCATCTCTAGCTAGAATGAATGATGCTTTCATGAATTCCTTTGCCTTATTCGAAATGTTAAGCTATGGAATTTAAAGTAATGTTTATATAATATTATGAGGGAGTTTTGTTTAACATAAATTAAAGAAATAAGCTATAGGGTTGCAGTGCAAAAACAGGTTTATGCCAAATACATAGAAGGATGCATGCTGCAAAAGCAAAGCAAGAGTCTACAAAAAAAAGAACCCAAATTATAGAAACAGCTTTTGTGTCATGTTGAATGACAAACAACATTGCATATCAATGCATTTATAAATAATTATCTGGGGAAATTATCACCATGGTGTTAATTGTTGGTTTGTTGATGCTAATATTACACTAGAATAAAAAAAATAATTAACTGTTTCAATTAAAAAAGTGCATTTGTTATCTTTGTGGAAAATAACAGCTTGTGACTCATAGAATTTATATTCCTAAATGCTACACAAAATTATTATATTAGGATATTAAATATTGTACAGTTTTGCTAATACACTCAACTTAGCTTGAATTTTGTTAAGCTATAGAGCTTGTCATGATACTAAATCAATACAATCTCATACCAGACAGTAAAAAAATATGTTAACGTTCAAGTGTTTTGTTTTTTTTTATTACAAAGCAGCCTGTGGGTGACAGACAAATGATGAATGGCGCCTGTCAGAGGCATCAGGTCACAGCCATCCAGCAAAAATATGTACACGTTGAATGTATGCATTTTTTAAACATGTGAGTCTATGGATGATGGTTGGCTGAAGAATGTCATCCATCAAGGCAACTATCGGATGTATAAAATTATTTACATTTTTGTTCAGCAACTCAGGATATGTCATATTTAGAGACAAGTTCAGGAAGGACAAATCTGTAACTGCCAACTATAGAGTATTACAATAGTAGGAGACATTGTACAACCTCAGAGTTGTACATATCTTATATTATCTTTTTTCCCAAGACTGAAACTCTGAGGCCATGCAATAGCTGCAGTAACTTGGAATTTTAAGTTTATGAATGAGACAAAGACTAGTACTGTTTTATAGCATTTATTTGTGTCACTGACCAGCATTGGATTTCTACAGTTGCTGACTATTGCCATAACCAAAGGTAGATCTATACAATGTTCATTTCATCTCAGTGTTCTGAACCCTTCATACACAAACATTTTGAAAAATAACAACACATACTATTTTAGATAAAGCTATGGACTATGTTGATTTCTCACTGTCACTGAAGTAAAGGTGCTGCAAGTATATGAGAGAAACCATGCGCAAGAGCATTGAGACATGGACATAGATACCATATAGGGAATCTATGTGGCTGCTATGGTGCCCCTAGGGAGATATGACCCAATCAGTGCTGATATTATCCTTTCTAAGAGTCACAATTGCTTCAACTAAATGGCTCATGCATAATACGAGAGAACAAACAGTGCCACATAGCATAAAGAGCATATACTATGTTGTATATAAATACCTCTCACAAAATAAAGGCTCATATTCTGGTGTTCTGTTATATGCACCACAATATTGTACACTTGATTTAATAGATATCGTATATTCCGGCATATAAGACCTCCGACTTTTCGTCTTATATGCCGGGAATACATAGTGAAAAAAAAAAAGAATACTTACCTCTGGCGGGGCTGCTGCAGGCTCTCGTTTTCCCCGTGCATGCTGGCAGAGCATTGCTTTCTGCAAGTGGGACTTGAATGCCCCGCCTCCAGAAAGCTAACGCTCTGATTGGCTAACTCAGGCGGTGTCAGCCAATGAAAGCTGGTGCTGCGTTAGCCAATCACAGCCATTCAATGAAATCAGTGAATGGCTGTGATTGGTTAATGCAGTGCCAGCTTTTATTGGCTGACACCGCCAGAGTTAGCCAACCACAGCCATCAATGGTGTCATTGAATGGCTGTGATTGGGTAACACAGCATCAGCTTTCCTTGGCTGACGCCGCCTAAGTTGGCCAATCAGAGCATTAGCTTTCTGGAGGCGGGGATTTCAAGCCCTGCTTGCAGAAAGCAATGCTCTGCCGGCGTGCACGGGGCAGCGAGAGCCTGCAACAGCGCCGTCGGAGGTGAGTATTCTTTTTTTTTTTCCGGACAACTGTATACCCAGTGTATAAACTGACCCCCAACTGCAGAGCAGTATTTTCGTGGCTAAAAGGTCATCTTATACGCTGGAATATACAGTACTTTGTCTTAAGAAATCACTGCCCCCTGAATTTGCAGGTGCCAACCTCATCTGAGGGAAGAGGATATCATATGTGCAAAACCAAGTTTTACACAAAGACATAGATTTCAATGTGAAGCTGTAGTTTTTTACTCAGATATCTCCATAAATCTTTACTACTGCAAGCTCAACCAAGTGAGCAGTGTTTTATCTTACCCTAGTTCTAGTTTCCCATGTAAACTGTTCAGTAATGTCTTCGATGCTGCATCCTTGTCTGTGCGCCTTTCTGTCTGCATCTCTCCCAGAATTTCCTTTATGTCCCTTCTTCTTTCATTGACTTCTATGATCTACAGATGTAATCTGATCTGTCTGTGTACACACTTCTCTATATGAATTTTACTAGTAAACGTGGGTTGAGTGATAGGTGCAGGGGGTTGGGAAAAAAGTGGCGGACAAGTGAAGAATGGGGAATTTTTCTGTAATAAAATAAATGAAAAAGTTTCTTATGTCCACGTGTACTATTGAAAGAAAATTAAACTTAGGCACATTTTATGGACCAAACAAGTGTTCTTTTTCCATTTTGGAATTCCAGATCATATCATTTTTTAATTTTTTTTTTCTGTAGACAAGACTGAATAAGATCTTTTTTTGAAGGACATGCAGCATTCCCTATTTTTTAATTTTTTTTAAATCCAGCTCAACATGAGCTAGATGAGTGTACATATTTAAAGAATAGGTTATTACATAGTAAATACAGTATGCATTATACAGTATAAGGGCTCAGTCACACGGGCGCATCGCCACCCGTACACAGGCGCCGATGCGCCCATGTGACTGAGCCCTCACTGGAGGAGGAAGACGGCCGTACCTCAAGACGGACATCTCTCTGCAGCGCTGAAGAAAGAACACATGACCGGCAATGAAGTCGGTCACATGTTTTTTCTCCCGGCGCTGCAGAGAGTCGTCTATCTTGAGGTACGGCCGTCTCCTTCCTGCAGTAACACGGGCGCCGATGCGCCCGTGTGACTGAGCCCTAAATGAAACACATATTATATAGAGGGAGGAGAAGAGTCTGATTAGTGGAGAAATAGGCATTTCACTATGATAAAATGTATTACAAAGTTTCTTATATCTGCTTGTACTATTGATTTATGAAAGTAGTTGTAAAGTTTATTTACTATTTAATTCATGTTTTGATCTTACATGCTAAGGGCTCAGTCACACGGGCGCATCGGCACCCGTGTCACTGCAGCCAGCAGACAGCCGTACCTGAAGACGGCCGTCTCTCTGCAGCGCCAGGAGGAAGAACATGTGACCGGCTTCATTGCCTGTCATTTGTTTTTTCATCAGCACTGGAGAGAGACGTCCGGCTGCAGGTACGGCCGTCTTCTAACTGTCAGTCACACAGGCGCATCGGCGCCGGTGTACGGGTGCCGATGCGCCCGTGTGACTGAGCCCTAAGTCAACCTTATTGTATTTTGCCCTTTCTATCTTTGCGGTTGAAAATATTTAAGTACATTATAGGAAGTTACAAAAAGAACAGAGCACATTTTCCTTAGTAATTTTTATTCATTTATTTAATTAGCAATTTTCCAAAGAACTGCCGTAAGCTGAAATATCTCCAAAGCTGACAAGGCATTTCACTAGGGTTGCATGTTCCTTATTTCCATTTACTACTGTTTGGGTCAAGGATGCATACAAATTGGTGAAAGTGCTCTCTAAATAGTTAAAACATAAAAAAAAATTAAAAAGTTACAATATTTTAATCTGCTAGAAAACTAAGGGTTGTATATTTCTAAGTCTTTTTTTAAAAGTTACAATGTTGTTGATAAATAATATATATTTCTGTAAGACACCTTATTAAAAACATGTTAAGGGTGCAGTCAGACAAGCAATTTTTTTAAGCTTTATAGGTGCGGGAATAAAATCGCACATCGCGTGTAAAAAAAATTGCGTGGCCGAGTGTTCTGTCTTTTTTGTGATTTTTTTAGTGCATGTAAAAATCGGACATGTGACCTCTTTCATTAGAAAGCATTGATTCTATTAGAGCCGATTTTAAATCGTGCCTATACATGCGCTAAAAAATTGCACGTCTGACTGCACCCTAATAAGTTTATTTACATGAATTAAATGGTCCCTAAGCTCTAAAATGATGCATGTGAAATATTATACACTCACCATATAAATGGGGAAGTGTGAACCTTCTCAACAGAAAAGGCTCATGTGATGATTCCCTTCAGCAGTGTAGAGTCTTTGAACAGCAGCTGTTGCAGCTGGGTGTTGGCTGTCTCCCGATTCCACTCCATAGAAACCCCACACATATCGGCCGTACATGTATGGCAGATGTCATGATAGGGTTAAGTTCTATGGGTAAAAAAGCCCTGAAAGATGTTACACTTTGCACATGCACTATTTTGCTAAAAGGGCCACCTTGCTAGAAAAAAAACTTTAAGAAAGCCATAAAGAAAAATGCATTGTATGAGAACTTCATATTTCCCTATTAACTCCCAGAAAATGTCTGACCTGTGCAATGACTTTAAAAGTACCACTGGAAATGCCATAGAAAGGGGGTTAATCCAACCTAACTTCACTTTGCCAGCCATGTTGTATATTCCTTCATAACAACATCATTAAACGTCATAAATGTCTAACTTTGCTGTTTATGAATTTGTCAAGACTCAGAGTTACAGTACAGTACTTGATTGGGCAAATATTCTACTTTATGGCAAATGTTTAAAGAAGTTTAACAGGACTTGAGTATTGATGACCCATCTTTGGGAAATGCCTCCTCTCAGGCCTGAGATTTCATGTTCAACGGTTATATAGCCTGACAGCAAATCAGTCCCATTCATATGAATGGGATTCAGTTGCTGTGGCAGCACAGCCTCTACACAATGTTCAGTGCTGTGTATTGTATGGATTGAAGTGGTTGTGGTGCTTACTTAAATGCTGCTCACACTTCAATCAGTTGATGAGCAGTAATCCTGAGTGGTGGAGCCACAGCAATTGACTACTGATTAGAGATGAGCGAACGTACTCGTCCGAGCTTGATACTCGTTCGAGTATTAGCGTGTTCGAGATGCTCGTTACTCATAACGAGCACCACGCGATGTTCGGGTTACTTTCACTTTCATCTCTGAGACGTTAGCGCGCTTTTCTGGCCAATAGAAAGACAGGGAAGGCATTACAACTTCCCCCTGTGACGTTCAAGCCCTATACCACCCCCCTGCAGTAAGTGGCTGGCGAGATCAGGTGTCACCCGAGTATAAAAATCGGCCCCTCCCGCGGCTCGCCACAGATGCATTCTGACATAGCTGAGGGAAAGTGCTATCGTGTTGGAGCTGCTATAGGGAGAGTGTTAGGAGTTATTGTAGGCTTCAAGAACCCCAACGGTCCTTCTTAGGGCCACATCTAACCGTGTGCAGTACTGTGGAGGCTGCTTTTTGCAGTGGTGCACTTTTTTTTTTTTTTTGGTATATCGGCCGTGCAGAGCATTGCGCCCTGCAGTAATACTCCAGGGACAGAAGTGCTTAGGCAGGGAGAGCGTTAGGAGTATTTTAGGCTTCAAGAACCCCAACGGTCCTTCTTAGGGCCACATCTAACCGTGTTGCACATTTTTTTTTTTTGGTATATCGGCCGTGCAGAGCATTGCGCCCTGCAGTAATACTCCAGGGACAGAAGTGTGGAGGCAGGGACAGAAGACGCATTATTGATTTTTTATAGGTAGTGGGCCTTTTCTAAAAAATATTGGGCAAAAAATCTATTTGGCCTGCCTGTCACTGTGCTCAGTGTTCTGGGTCTGTGTGTGCTGGGTGTAGTAGTTCTACAAAATCATACGCAGCCAGCTAAGTGTTACAGCAGGCTTGCGCCAAATTATTTCCTGGCTCTGTCTGGGCTCTGAAATCACCGCTGTGTTGCAGTTAACTTTGCAACACTCTGCAGTTCTGTGACATAGTCCAGGGACAGAAGTGTGGAGGCAGGGACAGAAGACACATTATTGATTGAATATAGGCAGTGGGCCTTTTCTAAAAAAATACGGCACAACTGGGTATATGTTAGACCCACCTTTAAGAACATTGTTATAATGGAAATATTCATCCAATGTTTATCAATACTGTGGACAGATATGCACATCTGTATGTATCGGAATCTCTATGCTTGTTTATAATGTACTTTATTTCCACTGTGAAAATTAATAAAATATTTGTTTAAAAAAAAATAAAAAAAAAATACTGCAAAAAATCTATTTGGCCTGCCTGTCACTGTGCTCAGTGTTCTGGGTCTGTGTGTGCTGGGTGTAGTAGTTCTACAAAATCATATGCGGCCAGCTAAGTGTTACAGCAGGCTTGCGCCAAATTATTTCCTGGCTCTGTCTGGGCTCTGAAATCACCGCTGTGTTGCAGTTAACAGTGCAACACTCTGCAGTTCTGTGACATAGTCCAGGGACAGAAGTGTGGAGGCAGGGACAGAAGACACATTATTGATTGAATATAGGCAGTGGGCCTTTTCTAAAAAATATTGGGCAAAAAATCTATTTGGCCTGCCTGTCACTGTGCTCAGTGTTCTGGGTCTGTGTGTGCTCGGTGTAGTAGTTCTACAAAATCATGCGCAGCCAGCTAAGTGTTACAGCAGGCTTGCGCCAAATTATTTCCTGGCGTTCCGTAAGCGAAGTCAGCCTCCAACCACATGCCAATAAGCGGCACATTTAATTACAGCGTTCTGTTTCTGCATTACTGGTAATACAGCATGCTGAGGGGTAGGGGTAGGCCTAGAGGACGTGGATGCGGCCGAGGACGCGGAGGCCCAAGTCAGGGTGTGGGCACAGGCCGAGCCAGTGCGGTGGCCAGGGGTAGAGGCAGGGCCAGACCGAATAATCCACCAACTGTTTCCCAAAGCGCCCCCTCGCGCCATGCCACCCTGCAGAGGTCAAGGTGCTCTACAGTGTGGCAGTTTTTCACAGAGACGCCTGACGACCGACGAACAGTGGTGTGCAACCTTTGTCGCGCCAAGATCAGCTGGGGAGGCACCACCACCAGCATGCGCAGGCATATGATGGCCAAGCACCCCACAAGGTGGGATGAAGGCCGTTCACCGCCTCCGGTTTGCACCACTGCCTCTCCCCCTGTGCCCCAACCTGCCACTGACATCCAACCCCCCTCTCAGGGCACAGGCACTACCGTCTTCTGGCCTGCACCCACACCCTCACCTCCGCTGTCCTCGGCCCCATCCAGCAATGTCTCTCAGCGCAGCATCCAGACGTCGCTAGCGCCACTGTTTGAGCGCGAGCGCAAGTACGCCGCCACGCACCCGCACGCTCAAGCGTTAAACGTGCACATTGCCAAATTGATCAGCCTGGAGATGCTGCCGTATAGGCTTGTGGAAACGGAGGCTTTCAAAAGCATGATGGCGGCGGCGGCCCCACGCTACTCGGTTCCCAGTCGCCACTACTTTTCCCGATGTGCCGTCCCAGGCCTGCACGACCACGTCTCCCGCAACATTGTACGCGCCCTCACCAACGCGGTTACTGCCAAGGTCCACTTAACAACCGACACGTGGACAAGCACAGGTGGGCAGGGCCACTATATCTCCCTGACGGCACATTGGGTGAATTTAGTGGAGGCTGGGACAGAGTCAGAGCCTGGGACCGCTCACGTCCTACCCACCCCCCGAATTGCGTGCCCCAGCTCGGTGGTGGTATCTGCGGGGGTGTATGCTTCCTCCACTAAACCACCCTCCTCCTCCTCCTCCTCCTACGCAACCTCTGTCTCGCAATCAAGATGTGTCAGCAGCAGCACGTCGCCAGCAGTCGGTGTCACGCGGCGTGGCAGCACAGCGGTGGGCAAGCGTCAGCAGGCCGTGCTGAAACTACTCAGCTTAGGAGAGAAGAGTCAGACGGCCCACGAACTGCTGCAGGGTCTGACAGAGCAGACCGACCACTGGCTTGCGCCGCTGAGCCTCCAACCGGGCATGGTCATATGTGACAACGGCCGTAACCTGGTGGCAGCTCTGCAGCTCGGCAGCCTCACGCACGTGCCATGCCTGGCCCATGTCTTTAATTTGGTGGTTCAGTGCTTTCTGAAAAGCTACCCACACTTGTCAGACCTGCTCGGAAAGGTGCGCCAGCTGTGCGCACATTTCCGCAAATCCCACACGCACGCTGCCACCCTGCGGACACTGCAACATCGGTTTAATCTGCCAGTGCACCGACTGCTGTGCGACGTGCCCACACAGTGGAACTCTACACTCCACATGTTAGCCAGGCTCTATGAGCAGCGTAGAGCTATTGTGGAATACCAACTCCAACATGGGCAGCGTAGTGGGAGTCAGCCTCCTCAATTGTTTACAGAAGAGTGGGCCTGGTTGGCAGACATCTGCCAGGTCCTTGGAAACTTTGAGGAGTCTACCCAGATGGTGAGTGGGGATGCTGCAATCATTAGCGTCACCATTCCTCTGCTATGCCTCTTGAGAAGTTCCCTGCAAAGCATAAAGGCAGACGCTTTGGAATCGGAAACGGAGGCGGGGGATGGCCAGAGGAGGAGGAGGAGGGGGGGAGCATGAGGAGGAGGGGGAAGAGACAGCTTGGCCCACTGCTGAGGGTACATATGCAGCTTGCCTGTCATCCTTTCAGCGTGTATGGCCAGAGGAGGAGGAGGAGGAGGAGGAGGATCCTAAAAGTGATCTTCCGAGTGAGGACAGCCATGTGTTGCGTACAGGTACCCTGGCACACATGGCTGACTTCATGTTAGGATGCCTTTCTTGTTACCCTCGCGTTACACGCATTCTGGCCACTACGGATTACTGGGTGTACACACTGCTCGACCCACGGTATACGGAGAGCCTTTCCACTCTCATTCCCGAAGAGGAAAGGGGTTCGAGAATGATGCTATACCACAGGGCGCTGGTGGACAAACTGATGGTAAACTTCCCATCCGACAGCGCTAGTGGCCGAAGGCGCATTTCCGCGGTCCAGGTAGCAGGGGAGGCGCAGAGATCAGGCAGCATGTACAGCGCAGGCAGGGGAACACTCTCTAAGGCCTTTGACAGCTTTATGGCTCCCCAGCAAGACTGTGTCACCGGTTCCCAGTCAAGGCTGAGTTGGCGGGAGCACTGTAAAAGGATGGTGAGGGAGTATGTAGCCGATCGCACGACCATCCTCGGTGACGCCTCTGCCCCCTACAACTACTGGTTGTCGAAGATGGACATGTGGCCTGAACTCGCGCTGTATGCCCTGGAGGTGCTTGCTTGTCCTGCGGCTAGCGTCTTGTCAGAGAGTGTGTTTAGTGTGGCTGGGGGAATCATCACGGATAAGCGTACCCACCTGTCAACCGACAGTGCCGACAGGCTTACACTCATCAAGATGAACAAACCCTGGATTTCCCCAGACTTCTCTTCTCCACCAGCGGACAGCAGCGATACCTAAACAATACGTAGGCTGCACCTGCGGATGGAAGCATCGTTCTCTATCACCATCCAAAACGGGGACCTTTTTGATTCATCTATCTGTGTATAATATTCCTCCTCCGCCTGCTCCTCCTCCTGAAACCTGACGTAATCACGCCGAACGGGCAATTTTTCTTAGGCCCACAAGGCTCAGTCATATAATTTTTGTAAACAATGTTTATACGTTTCAATGCTCATTAAAGCGTTGAAACTTTCACCTGAACCAATTTTTATTTTTACTGGGCTGCCTCCAGGCCTAGTTACCAATTAAGCCACATTAACCAAAGCGATTAATGGGTTTCACCTGCCCTCTTGGTTGGGCATGGGCAATTTTTCTCAGGTACATTAGTACTGTTGGTACACCAATTTTTGGGGGCCCTCGCCTACAGTGTAATCAAATTAATTTTTTGCCCACCTGCATTACAGCTCACGTAACATCAGCTGTGTTGGGCACTGCAATGGGATATATTTATGTACCGCCGGTGGGTTCCAGGGAGCCACCCATGCCGTGGGTCCACAGGGAGTTGTAACTGCATGTGTCCACTTCTAAAGAACCCCAGTCTGACTGGGGCATGCAGTGTGGGCCGAAGCCCACCTGCATTAAACATGACATTACGTCAGCTGTGATGGGCAATGCAATGGGATATATTTATCTACCGCCGGTGGCTTCCTGGCACCCACCCATGCTGTGGGTCCACAGGGAGTTGTAACTACATGTGTCCACTTCTAAAGAACCCCAGTCTGACTGGGGCATGCAGTGTGGGCCGAAGCCCACCTGCATTAAACATGACATTACCTCAGCTGTGATGGGCAATGCAATGGGATATATTTATGTACCGCCGGTGGGTTCCAGGGAGCCACCCATGCTGTGGGTCCACAGGGAGTTGTAACTGCATGTGTCCACTTCTAAAGAACCCCAGTCTGACTGGGGCATGCAGTGTGGGTCGAAGCCCACCTGCATTAAACATGAATTTATTACCTCAGCTGTGATGGGCAATGCAATGGGATATATTTATGTACCGCCGGTGGCTTCCTGGCACCCACCCATGCTGTCAGTCCACAGGGACTTCACAATAGGGAGTTGTACCTGCCTGTGTCTATGAATTAAAAACCCTGGTCCGGTTGGGGCATGCAGTGTGGGCCGAAGCCCACCTGCATTTAATCTGACATTAGCTCTGCTGTCCAGGGCACTGCAATGGGATACATTTATGTACAGCCGGTGGGTTCCAGGGAGCCACCCATGCTGTGGGTGCACACGGAATTCCCATTGTGGAGTTGTACCTGCCTGTGACTATTTATAAAAAACTGCGGCCTGACTGGGGCATGCAGACACCTAGACAGAATGAATAGTGTGTGGCACATAGGTTCCCCATTGCTATGCCCACGTGTGCAGCTCCAGATGGAGGTGGCACAGGATTGGATTTCTCATTGCTTATGTACAGCATTGTGGACTATCGCCCCGCCCCTTTTAAAGAGGGTCGCTGTCTAGCCGTGCCAACCCTCTGCAGTGTGTGCCTGCGGTTCCTCTGGTAGACGCACTTATAAATAGACATGAGGGTGGCGTGGCATGAGGGCAGCTGAAGGCTGGGCAGGGACAGTTTGTTGTGCGCTGTGGACACTGGGTCGTGGGGGGGGGGGTTGGTCAGCATGTAACCCAGGAGAAGTGGCAGCGGAGTGTCATGCAGGCAGTGATTGTGCTTTGTTGGAGGTAGTGTGGTGCTTAGCTAAGGTATGCATTGCTAATGAGGGCTTTTCAGAAGTAAAAGTTGTTAAGAGGGGGGGGCCCACTCTTGCCGCTATTGTGGCTTAATAGTGGGACCTGGGAACTTGAGATGCAGCCCAACATGTAGCCCCTCGCCTGCCCTATCCGTTGCTGTGTCGTTCCCATCACTTTCTTGAATTGCCCAGATTTTTACAAACGAAAACCTTAGCGAGCAGCGGCGATATACAAAAATGCTCGGGTCGCCCATTGACTTCAATGGGGTTCATTATTCGAAACGAACCCTCGAGCATCGCAAAGAGTTCGTCTCGAGTAACGAGCACCTGAGCATTTTGGTGCTCGCTCATCTCTACTACTGATGTCTTATCCTGAGGACAGGTCATCAATAGTTTAATCCTGAAAACTCCTCTAGGGCTCAGTCACACGGGCCTTTTAACGTGCAAATTTTTGTGCGCAAAACGCATGTGTTCAAAAATTTGCGTGACCGAAGTAGGCGGCACACAGAAAAAAAAGCACTTGGCCGTGTTTTTCCACACAAAAAGTGCGCTGCCCGCTATCCCCTGCAGCAGCTGTGACAGCTGCAGCACGGAATTCCTGGGATGTGAAACCCCTGGATGCTGTCACATTCAGGGGTGTCACCTTTGGTCAATGGGGCTGGCGGCAGCAGCGGCGGTCCTCTTGACATGCAGAGAACATCGCGATCCTCTGCTACAGCTGTAACAGCTGTGGCAGAGGATTTCTTCATCTCTATGGGGAGTCCCCTTATCACTGAACACTGTGACAGCATTGTCACAGTGTCCAATGACAATCGGACTCCCCGGGGAGATGAAGAAATCCTCTGCCACAGCTGTCACAGCTGTGGCAGAGGACTGCAATGTCCTCCCATTGAATTCATTGGAGCTGGGCTGCCAGCCAGCCCTGCAGTGATTTTCGGGGAAGGGCTTTAAATATAATCCCTTCCCTGAAAATCATCCCTAAAATGTGTAAAAATTTAAAAAAATATATATATACTCACCTCTGTGCAGCTGTCGGGGCTCAGGTGCGTCCAGCCGGGTCGTCTCCTGCACTGCTCTGAAGTGCTTTCAGCAGCCGGGGATTTAAAATCTGAAAGAGCTGTCTCTGATTGGCTGAGCACTGTGACCAATCAGAGGCAGCTCTCAGCTATTGAATTTTTCTAGTGTCTACATTGGATCCCATTGCTGTTTTCTGGATCCCCAGTTATCTTGAGGAGTTACTCGTTCTATAGTTACTCCTCCCCATAGCTGCTCCTTGTGCATCTGCATATATTTCTATGCTTCAAATCCATCATTGCTTGTCGCCTGTTATTTTCTATTTAATTATGGATCACTTTGTAGACTTTTGTAATAAATGGGATACAGCTCAGGACCTTCTAGTGAGAGAACTCGTGGGTAATCATGCTCCCCCACTGAGTTTCCTGCCAACAACTATAATGAAAATGATACCAGGACTATGACAGATTTTTTTTGAGATTGGAAGATCTCATGAAAGTAAAAACTGCTAATGACATTGATTGACGTTTTCTTAATTTATATGTGCCCAAGAACATTATTCCTAGAGTCCTACACCTCACCTGTCATTTCAATCCCCTATTCCCCAGGATTTGGAGTTCCATAAATGGTTATCCATCTTATTTGATGGTTCTGTTGCCTTCATCATTCACATTATTGCTATAGGGTTAAAAAATATATATTTATTTAAGAAAATCAAGCACCTAGAAGGAATTGTCAAAATCAAATGAAACTGTGTATGTGTGATTGTAACTTTGATATACATAAGTGATTACAAATATCATAGCAAAAGAATAATTTATTGCAAAAAACCGAAGACTTGAAGGGAGGCTCTAATACCCTGTTGGACTGCCTCTAGCTTGGATGCAAGATGTGATACAAGTCGGCATGGAGGCATACAGGTTCCATAAGGTATTCTATGGCATATTGATCCACATTTGCTGTAACTGAGCCTCTAGATCATACAAACTTGTAGGCTATTGAAGTTGGCATCCCAGATGGTACCACACATGTTCTATTGGTGATGAATCTGGCGACCAGACTGGGCAGCCCATGAAAGTGGGGCAAGCTTTTGGGGGCATTCCTGTGAGACCCTTGTTGTGTGCCACAAATCATTGTCCTGCTGGAAAATGCCTCTTGGAAGCCCTGCCATGAAAGGCAACATATGTGGTTACAAGTTGTCCAGAAAATAATGCTGAGCCACCATTGTCCCTCGCACCACTACTAGGGGTGATTGACTGTCATATGCAATGGGCCAAAAGACAATAAAAGCAGCAGTGGGGGCAGGGATTGGAGCTCAAAAAAGATCATTTGCATATTCCCAGTGCATTCTGAGAAGAGACAAGACTCCTGAGAGTGGTGTAGTTGCTGGGTTTAGCCAGGTTCAGTTGCTCTGAGGACATCCCTGAACCAGGGATTGAAGCTCCAGGATGATTATTTGCATATTCTCAGTACATTCTGAGAAGAGTGAAGAGTCACTGTCAGTAAGACAATATCTAGGCTCAGCCAAGTCCTCAGCAGGATTGAGGAGCTTTCCCCTATGTCTCCAGACATGAACACAGCTGTCATCAGTGCCCAAACTAAACCTGGATTCAAAGCTGAAGACAACCTGGTTCCACTCCGTAGCAGTCCAGTTTCTTCGTTTATGATAGCACTGCAAAGGGAGGCATAATGAGCACTGTGAGACCAAATGTCCTTCAGCCAAGTGCCTGGAAATGGTTATGACAATGCAGGGGTCTTTAACGATGGTGCTACCTGTCTCTGGATGGAGAACAACAAAACAGTTGCAGTTGCTCATGCTTGTCAGATGATCAGACTATCGTCTCTACGGAGAGTCTGTTGAGGGCATCCTGAGCCTGATCACCTTATGTGCATACATAGATGCATCTACTGGTCCCAACAAATCCTAAACAGTTTAGTCAGAATAGCTGAGGTGGCAGGCAATTCATCAATACGACCATCCAGCTTCATGCATTCCCATAATGCACCCCCTCTCAAACTGTTAACTGGGCAAAATCACTTTGGTTGCGACATTAAGACATGTCTAGTGGTCAATAGGCTCTACACAAGCAGAAAAAGAGGTCCACTACACACAAGTAGTTTCTGAGAGCCTTTTTATAAGCTAAGGGTGGTACCACTTTTGGGGCTCAAGTGCAAGACCCTTTATCTAATCACACCACAACTCCCATCATTTGCATATCTGAGATATAACTGAATGCTGAGTTTTGCAGCAAAATGACAAATCCTTCTAGGTGCTTGATTTGTTTTTTATAAAATGTGTACATGTACTGAACCTTATTTTTTGCTATGCCAACTATGTTTATTTTAATCATCTATTTGCTTCAACATGTGAACAGATTTAGAAACCTGAAATTGAAACAATTTTCAAGAGAGTAAAAAAGCTTTTGGCCTCAGTCACACGGGCGCATCGGCACCCGTACACCGGCGCCGATGCGCCCGTGTGACTGACACCAGCAGACGGACGTACCTGCAGACGACCGTCTCTCTGCAGCACTGGAGGAAAGAACATGTGACCGGCTTCATTGCCACAGATATTCCGTGCAGAATTTCTGTGCAGCAAATCTACCCGTGGCTCTAATCCTGGGATTTTGCAAAAATCTCGTCCACACGGGATGGCCAATCCGTCTGAGCCGGTGCTGCGAAGAGGAATTGAAAGCCACAGCATGTCAATTCTTTTTTTTCCGTTGCTGCCTCTTTCCTCTCTATGGGGAGAGAAAGCCGCAATGGAATGCTGGTGGCCGAACCGCTTCAAAACCCGCAGCAAACTGCTACGGGTTTTGAAGCAGTGCTTATCCCGCAGAAATTTCACGGTTTTTCGGTGCGGCCAAACTGCAAGATTTCCGCAGGATTTCCATCCTGTGGGATCCCAGGGTAATAAAGATCGTGTTGATCAGATTTCTGTATTACCTGTTTTGGATAGCCTATCTAATTTAGATACTATAGGTATCACTAATGTTCATGGTTCAAATATTGATATACAATCTACTTAATCTGTTGCAGCGTTTTCCAGGTCTCAGTGCACCCACAAAATCCCTACTCCTAATAAAACCAGGATATTTAAGGCTTCTAAGCATAGATTTGTCACTTTGGCCCCTGCGGTCAATACCATCATCATTCCCACGCCCTCCCCAGCTAACCCTCCATTTGCCTCGCAATCTGGACTGCTGGTGTTGTTCCCTCTTGGTACTGTTCCAAGGGGGATTTTAAAAAAGATGAAATGACAACTAGACTGCAATCTCTTACTGATGTGCGGGTTTCATCTACTGCAATTACTGATATATCTAGATATTAACTCACAGTGAAGAATACTGTTTTACCTACAGCCTCTAAGTTAGGGGGAATATTGTACTTTTAGACTCTGAAGCATTTGGGATTTCACATATTTCTATTCATGACATTGAATTTATTTCTTGTTGCAGTTCATCCCTTGCTGAATTATCTACCACTACTATGGTAGAACAACCTTCATGCAAGCCTCAGGCTCCTTCAGTTCCATTTTCCAGACTCTAGTTCCCACTGGTTACCTGATACACTTACTGCCCCTTCATCAGACAGTTTTCCTAGTACAGGCTCCTCAGTTTTTTAGAGTTGCCCAATCACTTGACCCCAATGTTAACATCAACTCTTACACCAGTCAGACAATCTACCACCATTTTATTACTGATTGCCCCAAGTCCCAAATGCCAAATAATAACTGAAATTTTCCCCACATCAAACTATCCGTCAGTCAAAATTAAAGCACATTAGAGAATGTAGAGGAGGAAAAAGGAAATGTTGTAAGGAAAAATGTCCCTATAAAGAAATATAGGGTCAAACAGTAAAAATGTTTAATTTATTGAATTGTTTTTTAATTGCACACAAATGTTTTCATTATTTTCCAAGGGTTTGTCTTTCTGTCCTACTACTTTCTCATAATAGCCTTTAGTTGTACCTTGATCTGAATTCCTTTATCCAGAAACTCACATTAACTCGACATGTTCCTATTTTATTTGTTCCCAAAAGGAATAACTCTACTACTGACATTCCGATGGGTTCTGAATCTCCTTCCACTGATACTTTTGTTAGAGTAGATGTTAAATTGAAATGTACATTCAATCCTATCTATCACCGGGGCTCTGCAAGTGCAACTTTTTTTGTATTGATGAGTATCAAATTTCATTCTTTGCCACCGATTGATATTAAGCAGAACTTCACCAGTAGTGAACCGACAGCTGTTAAATCACTCACTTAATTTTGACACGGTAATCTGCCCAGGTTATAAAGGCAGTGAAGTGGTAAAATAGGGCAAGACTAACTTCTTCAAAGGTGCCTTCAATATTTTATCCGATGATAAGTTTATGAATGGTAATCCTCTTCCTTATTATAACTCACCGTATGACTCATTTATCACTTCTCTTATCAAAGTGCCATTCTGAGTAAAAATGAAAAAGAGTTTTTGACTGTTGATGAACCTTCATTAGCCTTGTTTTTGAAAGAAATTTTAACACATTTGGTTTATCCTTTTCCCACCAATTTTCCAATCATGAGATAGTGTTTTTAGATTTGTGTATCTACCGGGCCCTAATAACTCCATAAGGGCTTAGTCACACGGGCGCCGATGCGCCCGTGGGACTGAGCCCTTACTGCAGGAAGAAGACGGACACACTTCAGGACGACTCCCCGCAGCGCTGAAGAAAGAACACATGTCCGGCAATGAAGCCAGTCACATGTTCTTTCTTCCGGCGCTGCAGAGAGACGTCCGTCCTGAAGTACGGCCGTTTTCTTCCTGTAGTAACACGGGCGCCGATGTGCCCGTGGGACTAATCCCTAAGTACAAACACGCACTTCAAAGAATTTGACATTAATTATTTGGATTTTTACAGTTCACATTACCGACCCTAGCTGTTGAATATACCCTATGGGCAGTTTAAATGCACCTGTTCACGTGACTTTTCTATATGCAATGTGCATTTTTTTTGTGCGGCTATTCATGACTGAAGCCTTGGAAGAAGAAATGCTTAGGAAGAAATTAATATTAGCCACAGTACAGTTCTTTTCAATTTTTCAACCCTTGTGCCAACTGTTTTTTAAGGCTATTTTGTGCCATATATATATATATATATATATATATATATATATATATATCAATGCTGTAGATGCAACCTATGTACTCATGCTTCTTACTGTATAAATAAATATAGTTTACCATCTGAGGTTGCATTCAGACGAGCATGGTTTACACGCTGCTACAGCAATGTGTAACCCACTCTGCTACCATGCAGGAATCCTGCAGTGAACGAGCTGATCCACAAAGCAGCCCGTTAACATGTCCGTGCTGCGAGCAAAGTGCTGCCGTGGCTCCCATAGGAGTCTGTGGTCAGCATCATGGACAGCGCCTCAGCATGGAGCTGACAGGCGAGTCGGCACTCGCTGTCCTGTCTTTTTTACCAGTGCAGATTCTGCGCTGGTAAAAAAGCTCTGTGTGAGCGCTTCCATAGCAACCTATTGGTTGGTATAGAAGTGTGGTTTACACGTTGCTGTAGCAGCATGTAAACCACGCTCGTCTGAATGCACCCTGACCTTGTAAATGGAAACTGTCTTAATATTTATGCTACCCATTTCCAAAAAATTTAACCTAGTAATGACACTGAAATCACCTAGTGGTCACTGCTTAATGCTAATCCAATTTAAATTGCAAAATCATGAAAATGTTTATGTACTTGTACATAACTATTAAAAAAACAGCTATTCCAAAGTTACAATAGTAAAAACCTTTAAAAATGTTTGCTGAAACTTCTGCCACTTCAGCTTTTTAAATTGGATACACATTACAGTTATTTTTCTTTGATAAATATCACTTTTTATTTTAAACCAATTATTTTGAACATCTTACTATTATTAAACATATTATCTGTGAATTTGGTTTATCCAAATTTGGTATGTAAAATAAATTATTATGTGCATGCATATGGCCACCCTTAGTAAAAAGAAATAATTACTTTTATTACATTTTATGTCTTCTAATTATGTATGTGCATTTATGTATTTTCATGTTTTATTATGATTAATGCTTGGCTACACAGAGAGTATAGCTGTAACGCAGGTTGTGTGGCCAAATATCGCAGCATAGCCTTGTAACATTATAGTACAAGCAATGTGGTCATGTTGTGGCTCCCAAGTTACCACGACTGACTTGGAGATCACAAAATATTTGAAAAAGCTGGATCTATTGACTGTGGTTGCAGCAACTTGACACCCTCAACGTGACCACATTAGCTTTTATTATGCTATACTGTTACAGGGCTACATGGCAATCTTTGGGCTAATGACCTGCGTTGCTGCCAGAGCCACCGCATAACTCTAGCCTAATGTTGAGGATATACATACATCACCATATAGTTGATCAATTGCACTTTGGATTGCTCTTGAGTATAACATGACTATCAACATACCTAACTAAATAAATAGCAGGAGTATGGCTTACAACAATGTGATAGAAAAGAAAATATTTGCACAGAGCAATAAAAACCTGACGATAAGGGCTCAGTCACACGGGCGCATCCGGTGCACCCATGTTACTGCAGGATAAGACGGCCGCACTGCAGATGCGGACGACTCTCCGCACCGCCGGAAGAAAGAACACATAACTGGCTCCATTGCCAGTCATGTGTTCTTTCTTCCGACAGTGCGGAGAGTCATCCGAACCTGCAGTGCAGCTGTCTTCTTCGTGCAGTAACACGAGCGTGTCGGCGCCCAGATGCGCCTGTGTGACTGAGCCCTCATAGAGAAATCATGCTGTAGGTCTTTTTTGACAAAAAATTTTTGATTATTGGTCATCTCAAAAAATTGTATGTTTTTATGTACAACATAAGTTTTTATTCTACCTAAACACACACATTTTATCATAAGGAAAATTAATGCATACTATGATAGAAATAAAAATGTAAAAAACTGAGAGCAAAACGTAAATGACAAACCATAATGATGATTCTAATGAAAGAGAAATTGAGAGCATAGGCAACAAAATTTAACTTTTCAAAAAAAAATGTTAAAATAACAATGGATTGGCATGTAAATTAAATTATTATTCTTTATAATAATAATAATTATACAGGTTAGCACTTGGTACTGGTATTAACCGAGTTAAACAATTACCCCATAATAATAGTACATTGTAGCAATAATAATAATAATAATAATAATAATAAAAAATAGCAATAATAATATGGGTTTACCTAAATTTAATATGTCATCCTAATTTTAAATGCTATGGAATTTCAAGCCCTTGGCTTATCTGTCAATTGAGAACTCATTATTTTCTAAAGCAGGAATGCAGTGACTGTGCTTTGCCATAGATCCAAAATGATATATTGTAGCATAGTGATGGAACATCTACATTTAATGATTGTAAAAGTCTATCTGTCCCTGGGGTAGTTAAAAGTACAAACAAGTTGCTGGTACATTCAACTAGAAAGTCAAACCAATTAAATTGCTAAAGAAAAAAATACAGCTGCATCTGAAAAGTTATGCTCAGGTAGTGGTAATAGTGAAAAAGAGAAAATTAAATGCAAGACAGTTATATAAAATATTACCAGTATAATGGCTTCAACAAAAAATGGATAATTATTTCAATTTTTGATAAATTGAGTATCTTTTTAGATAGCCATAAAAAAGTCTACAGCTATTTTGCCACTGTCAATGTCTACATCTAATTTGCCACTATGGAAAGGGTATTCCCTTCTAACTCTTCTCAGTCAATAATGACTGAAATGGGAATAGCCATCCTAATGCCATGGCAGCTGCAACCACAGAAGTTATGGAAACAGTGTTAGTCCCATTTCTAAAGTGTTTCTGTAATTTCTATTCACTTCTATAAGAGTTACAGATACTGTCTGGGACAGTCAGTTTAGCTTCTTCCGTAATCCCAGGCTCACAGAGGTGAGCTGTGATGGGGTTGAGTAAGCCATATTCTGGAGATAGGTGTTCCCAGAGGTGAGACCTGCATCTGTTACACATTTATGTATTTCTTGTGGATATGCCAAAAATGTACGAGATTAGAACACAATAATTTTGTGAGTACTTCCAGTGTATCCACTAGATCAGTGGCAGGAGCATGGCTTTTAAAAACAGACATATTCCTGGTCCAGGTACTAGGATCAGAGATAACTCCAAATTCAGCCATTTTATCCACTTAAATGCCATAGTCAATTGCAACCACAGGATTTAATGTGTTTACAGGTGGAGGTGGTTCAATCTGTCACTCGTCAGTGCCCTTTGGCTTAATTGTGTTGTGAACATTCATTACCAAGGTAACCATGGGTTTAAAAAGGCTACCAGGTCTGCCATTACTATCTGCCTTATAGGTATTGCTAAAGACATGGCCTGACAGCTTGTGTATCAATTTACTATGAGACCTTAGTCAGACGGGCGTTTTTTCGCGCGATTTGCGGATCGCATGACGGATGCGCATCCGCAAATCGCGTGACTGGTGCCCGAAAATCGCCCGAAAATCTGCTCCTAGCCGCGTTTCATTAGAAACGGGCTGGAGCTGTCCAGCGCATTGCATTCAATGGAGCCGGCAATACAGCGGCTCCATTGAAAGCAATGCGCTGGGGGCAAGTGTGGGATGAATTGTCGGGAAGGGCTTAAATATATAAGCCCTTCCCTGCAATTCATCCAGAAAAGTGTTAAAATAAAAAAAATATACATACTCACCTGCTCCCGGCAGTCGGAGTTCCCCGTGGCCGGCCTGCAGTGGGTGTGAAGGGGGTGTGAGTCAGACCTGCCCCCTGATTGGCTCAGCGCTGATTTGCTGCGATTTCTGTTCTATAATTTATCGGATGAGCGCATAAAAAGCGCTCATGTGTCCGATACCATTGCAAAGCAATGGTTTTAAAAAAATCGCCGGACGCATGCGCATGCGCAAATCGCGCAAAAAAACGCCCGTCTGACTAAGGCCTAAGGTCGATTAGTAATAGTGCTTGGAGTACAAAGCATTCCAATGCACTATGTTTTGCACTTAAATGATCACAATAAAGTGAAATAAAATTTTGAATCAGAAAAGTCCTCCTCACCAAAACACATTTTCCAACCTTAAATCATATTACTGTTTAAAAGTACATACAATAAGAAGACAAAAATTTGGTGCTGTCGCAGCTGCAACAACCTGTATAAAAAAAATAACACATCACCTATACTGGATAGTGCATAGTGTTAAAAATTAAAAGGAAAGAAGACTGATGATGGATTTGCTGCCTTTTTCCCATTACCCTCTCCAAAAATGTAAATAGAAGTTAACCAATGAATTGTTTTTAACTCAAAATGATACTAAGAAAGGCTCAAATTCATCCTGCAAAAAAACAAGCCCCCTTGTGGCTATGTCAAAGGAGAAACTAAATTTAAAAAATGATGGCTCTTGCAATACAGAACCACCAAATTTTTTTTTCTCCATAAAACATGTACAATTATTTTGGGAGAACATAAAAATGATTTTTTACCTCTCAAAATGATGACAAGGATTGGAAACCTGGACCAAAAGTGGTGTCTGTTTGACACATTTAAGTATCTAGCTCCATCCAGACTCCCATCTAAATACCAACTACAGAGCTTCAGATGGAATCTTCAGATACAAACTCAAAGAAAAATGCTGTGTAAAAAGAATGTTACCAAGTTGGCCTACTCTGCCAGTACAAAACGAGACACTTGAATAAAATCTGGTAAAGGCTTTTTTAGGCCAAAAGAGAAAAACAGATCATATAGAAACATACTGTAACTAATCCATAGAATGAATCTTAATAGATTATGATGTTTAAAGAAGATCTGTCACATCCATCGTGTAAACAAATAACAGCCATAATGCCAGTGTGCACAAAGCCTAACATCAGACATTTGCAGTGGAATTGTTTTTCAGCATTCTAATTTAATTGGCACATCTGCATTTAGGGTCAACTGAGGTTTATAAAGAGCCTATTCTACTTATCAATATACAAAAAGGAAAATCTTTCAATTATATGTTACTGCAACTCACCCTGATCCCTACTTATCCAAAAGTTTTAGTTTCTTTTAATTTATACACTGTATCTGAAATGTTTTCCTTACTTTAATTGAAATATTTCTAAACTCAGGCATCTAGTTAATAGGAAAAAATAAAAATACAGTAGTATTTCCTATTTTATTAATTCATTTATTTTTTTCTTTACAACAGAAAAAGTAACATTTTGGAGAAATTGAAGTCTAAAACATGAATTGCAAATAGATGTTAAATAAGCCCAATTTTGATCATGTAATTTTAAATTGCAAACTTTTTGATATTATATTTTGGTTCTAGTTAAGTAAAATATAAACTTCAAATATAGTCATCGCTATGTGGAATAAAACCTACAAGAACTTACATTAAGTATACAATGTTTTCATAGACGCGTATGCGTAATAGAATTTTTGTAAATTTATGTTAAGCAGTAGCCAAACATACAAACCTACAAAAAGGCTTATGCTAATTTTGCTACATTTTTAGTACTGTAATACAGAAAACAATAAAGGTAAATAGCTGTGGACAGAAGACTTGAAATAAAATGAGCTTGTAAAAGGCAGAGAAGTCAGCATCAAGTCAGCTTCTCCCGGAATCAATTTATTCAGCCAGCAGGATAAAGAACATGACTAAACATTGTAGTTGGCTGATAAAGTCACAGCTGCCATAACATGAAAATGTTCAAACTCATTAATGACTAAAATAAGGTAAAATTAATAACAATGTTATGTAAATTATAGCCCCATCGCAATGACTTCACATCTGTCTTTTAAGTAATCTTTTTATTTCAAAAAAATATTTTGATAGTAAAGAAAACTGTGTCTGATTACACTTTGTAGCTCCACCAGATGGTAGAAAACTGCTCAGAGCGTCATTGAGCCAACAATTTATCTATGTCAACTGGCCCTGATCTATCAGTTCTGAAAGGCTTAAAGACAATTTTCTACCCTGACCATAGTCAGATAATGCTCCTGGGCTTCTAAAATACAGCTGAAACATTTAAAGTGAATTACAGTATATTTTATAACTATTATTTAAAATTGTGTGCAATATTTTACACATAAGGTAAAAAAATTTGTGTTAAAACCACTTTTTTCAATTTCCTGATAGTCCTGAGATTATGTCTAATGTAGTGTACCCTGTACTACATACCATACACAACAATAAAGATTAAAGGTATTTCACATGTAGAAAAAAATTGTTTAGATTTCGACATCATTTTCTGCATTATTTCCACATCAAAAGCCACAACATTGGTGCAGAATTTTCACAAATTTTGATGCCAATTTGCAGCAGATTTCCCTCTTTCAATACAAGGGGTGAAGTCAGCTATGCACTAAGGGCGCCCACCCACTGGCGTTTGCGATTTCCGTGCGTTAAAAACGCCGCGTTTTCGCGGCGTTTTTTGCCGCGTTATCGCGGCGTTTTCGCGGCGTTTCCATTAATTTCCATTGACTTTCATGGGTGCATTAGGAGAAAAATAAGGACACATATGCAACTGACAGTTAAAAAAACGCCACGCAACGCAACGCAAAACGCCAGTGGGTGGGAGTACATTCAATTCTAATGGCACTACAGAAAAAACGCAAAACGCAGAGAAACGCAAATCGCCAGTGGGTGGGCGCCCTAATGGTGCAGATTTTGACATATTTTGTTTACACGTAAATTATGTGGATTTTGGTGCTGATTTTCAACTGAGGAAAATCTTCATCATTTCCACTATGTGTGAACATATCCTAATAATTTAATAATTCAGTAATCTCCCAAAAATTGATTCTAGTGATTGCTCACATTGTCATGTACAGAGTCTGGTCCTCTGGTGGGTCAGTCCAACCCTGGCTATGTTTACTTTTTTACATTGTATAATACACTGGCCACACTAACATAGCCTTAAATTTGGTAATCACATTTTTTATATTATCATATTTCTATTTTCTATGAAAACTCCATAAAACATGTTTTTGAAAAATCTGACAAAAAATAGGATGAAGACAGTACGTAGAAAATAAATCAGGATAGTGAACAGATCACTATGCTTTTAGAAGAAACACTCCTCATATCTACCTATAGCTATTTAGCTTAGGTTACAGACTTTACATAACAGAAAATCTATATTGTAAAGAATTAAGGATCATGGCCATTTATCTGCATGGATGGATTAGCATGCAGCAGTTTTTTCAAGGGTCTGACCTCTTACTAGTGTCTTTGTTTCCTGAAATTACAATGACCGTGTATATAAAATCAGCCCATTCTGATTTTTTAAAAACTTTCATTTTTTGCATCAGCTTGCATTCCATATTTTAACAGAATCTTTATAAATACTACATATTTAGAATAAAGGCAACAAAACCCATCAACTGAAGAATACCTTACCTTTTGTGAAGCATTGTGGTGTCAGCATCATGATTTAGGCCTTCTTCTCTTCAATGAGGTCAAGCGATCTAGTTAAGATATTTTGGACAAAGAAATATCTACATGTTTTGTCAGATAGACACAGATGAAGAGGAATTTGACCTTCCATGTCATAACAACCCAGATGCTTCATAAAATTACCATTAGAGCAAAGTTGATAGAAACTTTCTGCTTAGTAGCTCCATTTTTTAAATTATTGGTTTAAACTAGAAATGCTTACTTTTGGATTCAGTTTTGTTGGTTTTAGTGTTATGTTAAATATAGAGAAAAAGTATAGGAATATGTCTATTGATTTCAGTCTTCCTGTCCAAAATACCTATAATTTCAAAAGAGTTTGTAAACTTGATATGTCCATACTACCTGGCTTAAATAATGCTTGAAGTTTACCAGTATAGTTTTAGTAGCTTGATTTGAAGTATTATTGTGTACATTTCCTTGAAATTACTACAAATGGAAGAATGAATCCATGAAATCACAGACCCATTGACAACCACCAGTGGTGTTTATTAAAACTATTGTCAGGGAAAGATGGTGGTCTTGTGCTTAAGACTAACTTCACATGGGTGAGAAAATCGTGAGAGATTTTTGCACTGCGAGACGCACAAATATGAACGCCATTCTTTTGAGTCATACACATGAGCGATGTTTTCCTGCATGGCGCTGCGATGCTATGCAGGAAACAAATCGCGGCATGTTCTACTTGGCTGTGTGATCTCGCATCGCAGCCCCATTGTTTTCAATGGAGCCGGCAGCAGTAACACTGTCCTCATTGGAAGCAATGGGAGAAACTCCATGATCCTCTGCCACAAATTTTCACATGAAAATGCCTTGCATTCTTGGCGCTTCACATGGATAGTGAGCACAATATGGGGAGGGATTCACAGCTCCATATCGCGCTCGACCCATGTAAAGTTAGCCTAAATTTGTCATACATATTACGTAGAAGCAAAGTGATGGTTCAACAACTGTTGTACAATTACTGGCCGAACAATAATTTCACAGATCCAGCCATTTACACATTTTTGTCTATATTGTCTGTATTAGTTGTACAGATGTCAAACCAGCCATACATGTTCAATAACACTGGTCAATAGATGAACAATCTTTGAGGAAACATTGTTCCGTAACCCCCTAATGATGTGCGCTTTTTTTGTTTTTGCTTTTTCCTCCCCACTCTCAAAAAATCATAACTTTTTTATCTATCAATGTAGCTGTCTGAGGGCTTTTTTTTGTGGGATAAGTTGTATTTTTTAATATCCTACTTCTGAGTGAAGTTAAAAAAAGTAAATTCCACCATCTTTGAGAGATCCTATTTTTACAGTGTACACACCATGACAAAATGACATCATAACTGTATTTGATGGCCCAGTATGATTATGACAGTACCAAATGTATATAGTTATTTTATGCTGTACTACTTTTAAAAAATAAAATCTCTTTAGAAAAAAAATTAAAATATTTTCTGCACCTTCTTCTGACACCCATCAGTTTTTAGTTTTCGGCTGACATAGTTGTGTAGGCTGCCAAGGCAACTGAATGGCACCTTGCAATCTCATTGCAGGGCAGTTCAGGACCCTGGAGTACCAATTGTGCTCCACACAAACCCCAATCCCCAGGATATAACTGTACATCCTGTTGTGTTAAGGAGTAAAAAGAAAAACATCAGGAAAGGTCTTCGTAAGAAAGATTGATTGTGGATGAAAGATCTTTTGTCCCAGTTTCTAACAAAAATTTCAAATGCAGCCAACGTCCTTCTAGACAGTAACAGTTTGCCATCAGTTGGCTAAAACAATCATTAATTGTTAAATTTCAACCAATGAGAGGTCATTTTCATAAACTTGTATCTAATATGTATAGGCACATTTAATGATATTTCAGAATCCAACTATTCATTGTTAGAGATCCTTTGGGAAAAAAAGACTACTTGGATTTTATGGGCAACATCTCCACTTTTTCTTTGCAATACTTTTGACAGCTCATTCCACTATGTTTTTACATGATTGTAAAGGCATGATGATTGTTCAATTATTAAGGGCTCAATCATTTGCACTTACATGTCCTATCTTTTAAGGTGCAATTTTTCCGCTTCTAAAAAAAGGACATGTGACAACTTTCATTGGAAAACATTGGTTCTAATAGATCCGTTTTGAAAACGCGCCTATACATGCGTGAAAATTTTGCTTGTCTGTCTGAGCCCTAAAGGTGTTTTTCAAGTTATTTCTTTTACATAGTATTGGGCCCCCATGCCCCAAACTACAAAAAATAAGTGTACTCATTGCAACTGGGCACTCCAGCATAACAGCATCTGAGAGGAGATGTCACCCAGTCCGAAGGCCCTGTGACATCCTGTAAACTTGTCATGTGGGCTTCTAATATAAAAAAAAACCCTGGCGGGTTTATGAGACAAAATCAGTGATGTTGGGCCTTCTATTGGCTGCATTTGTCATGTGGGTAAATGACCCGCATGACCGCTACAATGTTTCTAAACAAGAGATTGGAGCTTTGGCAATGGCAGCAGAAGAGCACCACAGCAGCAAGAGATGAAAATGACTATTTTTATGCATCTCCTCACTGCCACAAGTAACCCAGACATCCCCTTTGATGGATTTTTCAGAGACAGTATATAAATGGTCTTATGCAACACATAAGTTGAATGAATTGTCAATGGTGATCATTTCATTGTTTACCCATATAAAGAACCATACAGATGTAACAGGTACCAAACACAGGTTCCTCTTGCCATATCCATTTGTTTAATGCACCAAATGTTTGTTTAGCAGTAGACATGAGCGAACGTACTCGGTTCGTGTGTTTTTGGACTCGAGCACCGCTTTTTCCGAGTAACTGACTACTCGGACGAAAAGATTCGGGGGGCGCTGGGGTGCGGGGGCGGCGTGGTGGAGCGGGGAGTAGCAGTGGGGAACAGGGGGAGCTTTCTCTCTCTCCCCCCCTCCCAATCCCCTCTGCAATCCCCCGCGCACCCCTGGCGCCCCCCGAATCTTTTCGTCCGAGTAGTCAGTTACTCGGAAAAAGCAGTGCTCGAGTCCAAAAACATACGAACAGAGTACGTTCGCTCATCTCTATTTAGCAGTTTATGCTATTTGCATAGCCCATTGTTGTCTACTTGCTGCTTGGCTCTGCAAATAGAGTAAACATACTACTGTAGCTATGTAAAGTGCTGCAAGAGTAAAGATAATACTTGCTACATATATACATACATTGTAGCTTACTGCAGTTTAGTCTCATTCTAGTGAATGGGACTAAATTGCAGCACCAAGTATAGACACCACTATATGTTTGATATTTCGTATACATCTTCTTTTATCTAATTGAAGGGGAATTTGTCAAGCGTTAGGGCTTAAACACATGGGCGTGTTTTAGTCCCGTTATGTGGCCATGAAAATCCTTGGTCCCGCATAACAGGACAAAACAAAACCATTAATTACAATGGTTTTATTTTCACTATCGGGATCCTCGTGCATTAATAGTATATGCAAGAAAAGATAGGACTTGCCCTATTTCTCTTGTATGTAGTTAAGGCCTTAGTCACACGAGCGTAAATACTTAAAAACCCACGGGCGTTTTTACGCGCGTATATACGCGCGTAAAAACGCACCTACAAAAGATAGAACATATTGGTGGCAATGGACATGGTCACGCGTTTTTTTTACGCGCGTATATACGCGAGTATATACGCGCGTATTTACGCCCGTGTGACTAAGGCCTAATACTGCAAGCGGTAAAAATATGGCAGGACCAATCTTCCCACTTTTTTCTTTCAAACTCACACACGAAAAAAAAAAACAGATTCATGCTCTAATATGCTCTGTAGCAGCGAGCATATTAGTACACGCGCCCATGTGTTCTTGCCCTCAGACTTAAGAATTAGTCAAAAATATTACAATATTACAACACTGGAAAAACACTTGTGAAGTAGGCTGGTCACTTTATATGAAAGAAGTATAATTAATTTCCATTATGGTTATACTCATAATTACAACTACTGTAGTTAATCTCAACGTTATATATATGTATGTGTGTGTGTGTGTCTCTGTGTGCATCTGGATTATATTCACGTTAACCCCATAATAGAAACTAAAGTTTGTAAAACCCTCTCAAAAGTCCTAAAAAACTTACTGTCTTAATTTAAAGTAATGTTTCAAGTAAATATTGTTGGCACATAATTAAGGTGCCTTAAGTGCATTTTAAAACCTTAGTGGCACAACTAATTTTAGTCCTAAGAATAAGTAAAAAATGTTTTACTATCTGTGTTGTGACAATCATAAATTCTTTTTATTTTAATTCAATGCAGCTGTATTACTATTTTAATTTTTATTTTGAGGGTGAAAGAAAAACAATTTCAAGATTGTTTTTAAGATTCAGGTAATGGTGCTCACTGTACTTTACACATACAGATAGTCCCCGACTTGCGAACATTCGACTTACGAATTTCGCTAGATACAAACAATCTGACCTGCACAGTATGATGTAATGCTATGGCATTACATCATACTGTGCAGGGAACGGACAGGCTTCTATCAAGCCTGATAGAAGCCTGTCCGGTCACATCGCGGTTGCTAGGCAGCCGGGGGCCTTCTGAAAGGCCCTAGGGCTGTCTATGCAGAGCGCCTATCAAGCCATGCGCTTGATGGACACTCTGCATAGGCAGCCCTGGGGCCTTTCAGGAGGTCCCCGGCTGCCTAGCAACCACACAGCGTCCCGCGATCTCATCGTGGGACGCTGTACGGGCCCCCTGAACGTTGGGTGCAGGCTGTTTCTTACAGCGGGCTCCCGGCGGCAGCAGTTCCGACGAGCCGCGCCGCTCGTCAGAACTGTTAACACTTTAAATACCGCTGTCAGAGCGGTATTTAAAGTGTTAACAGTTCCGACAAGAGCCACGGCTCGTCGGAACTGCTGCCGCCGGGTGCCCGATGTAAGAACAGCCGGCACCCGACGTTGTATGGAGCGGGATCCACCCGCGATCCCCTCCATACAACCATTTGTTCGACTTGCGAACAAAACGGACTTGCGAACGGGCTCCCGGAACGGAACCCGTTCGCAAGTCGGGGACTATCTGTATTAGGTTACATGTATTCTGCTGGTAGTTGCAATTATCAAGAAAACAAATTTATATAGTTTTGTCACACTTTAGTATTTTTTCGCAGTAAAGATATTTGTAACTAAATAAATTATTTTTATGTTGTTGTATTCCCAGACCCATAACATTTTTACTGTTCTGTCAATATAGTTGAGAGAGGGCTGTGCAGGATGTAGTTGTACTTGTAGGATGACTTGCAGTTTTCATTTATACTATATTGAGATATGTAAGACTTTTTGACTACTTTTCATTCCCGCTTTTGGGAGGCAAGATGAACACAACAGAGCTATACTGGCATTATTTTTTAATTTATGGTTTTACAGTTTTATTGTATAGATTGCTGTGGCTTCAGCAACACCAATTATGTGTATTTTTTTATTTTTAATATTTAGATTCTTTTTAATAATTAAATATTTTGTAAGTGATAAAAGTTCCTGTTTTTCCTCTGCAAAACCACTTACGGTTTTCAGCCAACATTAAACACATATTCTGAGGGTTAAATACCTAAAGGGCTGTTTACACAGGATGATTATCTCTCAAAATTCATTCAAATGAATGAAAACGAATGATAATCATCTAGTGTAAATGCAAAAAATCATTTACTATTCGTTCACTATTCATTATTACTGACTTTCAGTTGGCATAAAAAACATGGCTGGATCATGGGCATCTTGCTCTGAATAAATGCTTCCCGCTCAACGCTTCATACAGAGGCCTTAGTCAGATGGGCGTTTTTTCGCGCGATTTGCAGATCGCATGACGGATGCGCATGCGCAAATCGCGTGACCGGGGGTGAAAAATCGCGGGAAAAATCAGCACCTAGCCGCGTTTATCATCGCAGCAAAATGCCCGTCTGACCGGAGTACAATCGCCGTGCGCATCAAAATGCGCATAAAACTAAGCCTCCATATTACAACCACCTTGCCATTTCATTCAAGTTCTCACATCCTACAAGACTATGCACTCGCCAGATGACGGTAGTACAGTGCGGTGTGCTCGCCAGCGAAAAAACGCCGCTAGCTGCAGTAAATGATTTTGGTGCGCACATAAAACGCCGAACGCAGATAGGCGCGATCTGCGAATTGTCGTGTCCTATAATTTATCGCATATCCGCATAAAAAGCGGACATGTGACCGATACCATAGCGAACCATTGGTTCTATATATGCGCGAATCGCATGCGCATGTGCAAATCGCGCGAAAAACGCCCATCTGACTAAGGCCAGAAGGTGAAGCACTGAGCGAGAAGCCCGTGACCCTGCGGTGAAGTCTGCCTGCCTAAACTGCGGTGAAGTATGTCTGCCTGCGGTGAAGTCTGCCTGCACGAGCGCTAAGGACCTTAGCAGTGATGTTGGTGCTTGTGCAGTCATTTAGATAACTCTCATGCCATGTAAATAGGACATAAATCATGAAATCAATGGACAGTCTAATTAGGCGTGGCAGATAGATTAGATGAGCAAGTCTTTTGTGGTCATCTGCAGCCATACAAACACATAAAAAGAGTCACAGATTTTCCTCCTCTCCCTGTACACTACCTACTTGACCCTACTGCGCTTCCCTCTTCTCCTGTACACAAGCTGATGTGAGAACTGCACATATAGTATATGCAGCTTCCACTTCACCTACCCATACTCAAATAAGACCAAAATCACAGCTATAGCTGTGATCTAACCAGAGCTAGAGTAGCAGCTTCCTCTGCAGTTATACAATGCGAGCTGTCCTTAAGGTAAACTTTAAACTCCTTTTCACTCAAACTAAACTGTTAGGGGGTTATGATGGTATGCACAATGCAAATACTAAAATATTTCACTTATACATCTTATTATATTAGATTTAGCCTGTTCTATTGAAACCATTAATAATTAACATATGTCATTTTGCAGAGTTGTAATATGAGATTAACCAAGCTAAATATGTTTAAACTTACTGTAAAATCAAAATATTTTAATCTGTTCAAATTCTGTAATCAGAACCATATAATTGCTTTGTTATTTAAAAATCCACTTTAGATGTAATGGGCAACATGAAACATTACAATTGAAATGCAAAACACCATAGGGAATTAATAAACTGTAATATTATGGTATCTGATTGTCTGACTGCCTTATAAATATGGGTACATCTTAATTCTCATAGCATGGCATTCATATTAGCTGTATTTTCTTTTACAAACAATATTGATCAGATAAAGGGGTTTACTGTAAGGGCTCTTTCAGACGAGCATGTTTTAGACACTGCTACAGTAGCATGTAAAACCAAGCTTCTATAGTGACCAACAGATTGCTATGGAAGCGCTCATATGGACCCCTTTTAGAAGCACATAACCTGAGCTTCCAAAAAACAACAAACAGTGAGTGCCAACTCGTCTGTCAGCTCTGTGGTGCACGCTGTCCAGGGGCTTACCATAGGCTCCTATGGAAGCCGTGGAAGCAGGCTTTCCACACCACATACATGTGTGGGCTGCTCCGCAGAGCTGGGGCAGCCCATTCACGCACATAATACCTGCATGTCAGCAGCGTGGTTTTACATGTTGCTTAGCTGCGTGTAAAACATGCTCGTCTGACCGAGCCCTAATAGTGAATATGGAATCCAGAAAGAGTGGGGGGGGGGGTGTTCTTATGTAAATTACATAATGAAGACTCATTTAAAAAACTACAGAGGGTTTCCACCCTATGTAACCAATGTCCCTGTATATATAAGTTCACTAGTATAACCTTGCTTAGATATTCCTTTCCATCTGAAACTTCCTTGAGTCCTTTCCCCCAGGTGAGTTGTGTGATCTCATTCTGACCACATGAGATATGCTTGGCTTTGGCTTGGCTCTTAAAATGTAAGCTTTTCAGTTAGCATAATTCCTGTATGATGTACCCTACCACACAACTTCTTTAGAAGGTGCACAGGAATTCACATCACAGTCACTGCTGATGATTAAAGGCTCCTGTCATACAGTTATAATAAAGATAATGATAGTTCAGCCTCCTGACTGTATACATATAATATGTAGTTTATTTATTTTAATATAAAAGGTAATGATAGTTACAAGCTCTAGCTCCGCATGTGATGTTGTGCTGATGCATCATGGGATTGTTATCATATATTAGTGACAGAGAAAGCTGGAAGAAATCTCAGCATCAAGATGGTGTCTGATAAGTATCAGACAGGAAGCTGATTTGCATGGAAGTGACTGCAATTTGGAGATGCCCCGGGTGTGACTGACAACCAGGTGATGCGTTTAGTGTTATAAAATTGTTTTCAGTGGACTAGCTTTTTAAATGAATATATTTTAGGAAATCAGTAGTTGTTAAAGTTTGTTTATTATGTTTTCATTATTTACAGATAGTGTGTAAAGCTTTTTCTGTTATGTAGCAAAATCCATTTTTTAAGTGAAAATAAATACAGTTATATTGATTGTCATTATTGAATTTTCATCTCTATTTTTTTATACCAAATACTGTGCTGCCTTTAATGTACTTTTAAAGATTTCTTCCCACATGATAGGTTATATGTAAAACTAAGGGTTACATGAAAATAGGCCAAAATGTTGCATTAATTATCATTTTCAACACTTAATTGCTTAAAGGTATTTGCCTATGTTGATTCTCATCCAATGACTCCAATTTGCTGCTTCACATGAACCACTTTCCCTACAGACTTCAGATTTCCATGGGCCTACTCATGGCCCTCTCCATTAAAGACTTTAGGAGTTACAGAAAAGGTTAAACGAATAGTGCTTGGATCTATCCATAACCCTTTAAGACTTAAACATGACCTCCTCTTTATAACAGTCTATGAAAAAAACTTGACTACAAGATTCCATCTGTCCATGTATAATACAGCAGAACAGTCCATTCAAGTGAAAGGTCTGTGATGCAGTAACAGACATAGCTTCCTAGAGGTGAATAGCCTATCAAAATATCACTTTTTAAGAAAGTCTGAATAGATTATGCTCAGTTATATATTGTTAAGCTATCATCATACTAGTTAAATTAATTTCTATGAGGATACATAGGAAACAGTAATTTGTTTAGATTGGATTGTACATTACATTCATTTCTTCCTTAATTATATAATTTTATCCAAATGCAAAATACATTCTCTGTCAAACAAATCAAACAACTAGAAGGAGTTGTAATTTTTCTGCAAAACTTGACATTCAGTTACATCTCAGGCATATATGCAAATGATCAGAATTGTGGCTTGATTGGACGAATGGTCTTGCCACCTGAGGTCCTAAAAGTGATTTCACCCTAGGCCTGTAAAAAAGACTTTCAAAGGCTACTTGTGTGTAGCGAACCTGTTCTTCTGCTTGTGTATATTTCACCCAGTCAATAGAGTTTAATAGGGGGTGCATTCGTGGAATGTGAGGAGCTGGATGGTCATATCAACAAATTGCCCCCCACCTGGGCTGTTCTGACCAGACTGTTAGAAGGTGTTGGGAACAGTGGATGCATAAAGTTATGTGCACAAGGCAATCAAGCACAGAACCCCTTAAACCAACAGTAAAGATATTGTCTAATCATCCGACAGGCAGGGGTAGATCAAACTGTTTCATTTTCTGCTATCCAGAGACAGGTGGCAATGTCGTTACAGGTCCCTGTGTCTGTTGGAACAATTTACAGGTGCTTGGCTGAAGGATATTTAGTCTCACAGCACCCAATATGTGTATTGCCTATGACACCCACCATAGCCTCCCTTTGCAGTGGTGCCATGAATGATGAAACTCGAATTCTACCGTATGGAACTGGGTTGTCTTCAACAGCAAGTCTAGGTTTTGCTTAGGTACTTACATGTTAGTGTCTGGAGACCAAGGAGTGAGCTCTTCAATCCTGCTTTTGCTGTGAAGCAGCACACTATCCCCACCACTGGTGTGATGGTCTGAAATGTCATTGCATATGACAGTTGGTCACCTCTAGTAGTGATACGAGGGAAAATGACAGCTCAGTGATATGTTCAGGAAATCATGAAGTCACATGTGTTGCCTTTCATAGCAGGGCTTCTAAGAGGCATTATCCAGGAAGGCCTCCACATTACCACACTTTCATGGCCTGCTCAGCCGCCACATTTATCACTAATAGAACATGTATGGGACTATATGGGATGCTAACGTCAACAGCCTATGAGTTTACAAAATCTAAAGGGTCGGTTACAGTAAATGTGGACCAATATTCCATAGTATACCTGCATACCTCCATGCCTGCCCGTATCACATTTTGCATCCAAACTAGAAACAGCCCAACAGGGTACTAGAGCCTCCTTTCAAGAGTTCAGTTAACCACAATAAATAATTATTTTGCTTTGATATTCTAATTACTGATATCAACATTTGAAACTGCATGTGCCTGCATGAATAAGTCCTAAATGTAAGTACTCATTAACATAGTTATGACTCTATATGTACTATAATGGTGTTTCTCCTCTTCCACCTCTTTAGCACCAACCTTCCTATATCAGAGTATGGCTAGGATACCTGGGTAAGGCTGTCAGAACTGTGCCACTACCTGTGAAATGCTGGACAGAAGGGTGTGGAGGTACGTGCCGGAGCTTAGAATCCAAGATGGCACTCATTACCTTCTGCCAAGTGCTGGCTGCTTCCTCCAGGAAAAAGTGGAAAGGCAGTACTTCTGTGTCTGGACCTCATGGTGGGCCACCTAAAATCATGAGGCGGGCCGGATGCAGTCCATGGGCACTGAGTTTGACATGTGTTCTAGGTGCTTGATTTCTTTTGACAATGAGTGTATTTGTTGTGGTGAATTTCCCCGTATTATATTTGTTCAGAGTATCCAACATCGGTTGTAGAGAGTTATTATTCTTTTAAGCCGGATGTTTCTTTTTACAAAAAACATCTCTTTCAAATAACTATCAAGACCATTTTTGTTCTAACATCAAAGGAAAGACATAGAATACTGATGTCACAAGCAACAGAACATCGATTAAAAACTGTTGAATGCCACTATAAGTACTGTTACGCTACAATTATTTTAAAGGTTCCATTAAAAGGTAACATTACAGAAATAAGATTTGGCAGGGAAGCAATGAAATCCCAGATAAACAAGCTACAACCAATCAATAATACATTATATTTCTGTCTTGCAAAATTTACCAGGAATACCTGACCTATATATGAAACACATGAAGATGAAACACTGCACTCCTTTAAGACACATGCTACTATGCAGACTGTTCTTATACCATCTTTGTAATATGTAAATATAGGTTTATATCTAAGTAGTGATTTATGATTGGCATATATCTGTTTTCCACCTACTTGGAATTATTTTAATCCATATAACAGATGCTAAGTAGCGATTCATTTTCACAAACCACATACGGTTTATATAATAAAATGTTACATATAGAATCCTCATGACTCAGAGATTATTTCAATTAAATGTGTCTAGGTCAATGTTTCCTATGAGCAATAGAAACAGTTGAATTCAGCTGCATTTGATTTTAGCATAAGGCCTCTTTCTCACGGGCAACAGCGATATCGCTGTGAAAAAAATCAGTGATATTGTACCTGTGTTCTGTGCAATATTGCTGCATTTTCTTGCGGTGATATCACAATTGTGCTTGTAGTTTTCACCCAGTGAAAACTTCCTGGTCAGGGGTTCAAAATCGCCGCCTCCAGGAAGTTCTGGCTCTGATTGGTTTTTGAGCGCTGCAGCTCAGCCAATCAGAGCCAGTGCTCAATGAACCAATTATAGCCATCGCATTGGATGGCTGTGATTAGTTCATAGAGCTCTGGCTCTGATTGGCTGAACTGCAGTGCTCGAGAACCAATAGCTTTTTTTTTAAACTGCATTTATGATGATACCAAAATTATCTATATTTGTTTTGTTTTTCTCTCTTTTTCTTACAATAAAAACTCTTTTTTTTAAAAAAAATATTTTACCATTGCAGCATTTAAAGCCCCATAACATTTTTTTGTATAATATTCTTCCATGGACAGAGCAGTACAAAGGCTTTTTTTTGCATGAAGAGCTGTGATTTTTATTGTAGACATTTTGGGGTATAAATGTAATTTTGAAACATTTTTAGGGCTCGTGAATAGCCACACAAAAATAAAACTTGCACATCGTGTGTAGAAAAATCGTGTGAACGGGTGCATTTGCACCGGCATGTCCTATTTTTTGCAGATGCAATTTTTTCGCGCTTGTAAAAATCAGACATGTGATCGCTTTCATTGAAAAGCATTGGTTCTAATAGAGGCAGATTTTTCGTGCACCTATTCATGCGCAAAAAAAAATGCTCGTCTGATCGCAGCCTTATTGCATTTATTTGAGGGGAAATGATAAGCATTTTAGCTTAACTCCATAGATGCTGTCCAAACATCAAGCAGCATGTTATGGAATAGGAGGAGCTGAGCAGATTCATATATGTAGTTTTATGGGGAAATATTCAGCATAATTTGTATTTTATTCATTTATACCTCTGCACATTTTGAGCTAAGTGGTCCAATGAGCGGTTCGATCAGTGATTGATAGCTATTTGAATGATTGTACATGCAGAGATAGCTTTCAATCACTGATAGGACCACCCATTGGACCACTCCGCTTAGAATGAGTAGAGATATAAATGCATAAAATATATGTTATACTGAATCTTTCCCCGTAAAACATCCCACTATATATCCTTCTGCTCATGCTCTATAACATTTGACTGCTGTTTGGATTGATGTTCTTGCTGAATCCCTGCCGCTGCAGTTGTAAGCCAGCTGTCAGTCACAGTGTTTAGCAATGTATGGCATTTCATGCTAGCCCCCTCCCACGTGAAGGGGTTAAAGTTTCAGAAGTGCTATTGCCCATTGCAACCAGAGTTCAGTTATAATTTTAGAAATTGTAATGTACATTAGCATTGAAAAGTGAACAATGAATGGTTATTTTTGAAAAGTTCACTGTTTCTCTGGGATAGTTTAAAAGTATGTGTTTCTCCTTAGGGCTCGGTCAGACAAGCATTTTTTTTGCACATGAATAGCCACACTAAAAAAATTGCACATCACGTGTAGAAAAATCACGTGACCCGGTCTATTCGCACTTGCGTGTCCTATTCTTTGCAGGTGCGATTATTTAGCGCCTCTTAAAAATGGACGTGTGACCGCTTTCATTGTAAACTGTGCTCATCTGACAGCACCCTTAAAAGGATTTTCCTGGAATTAATAATAAAACTGACACAAAAATGTGCAGCTTGTAGCACATTTCATATTCTTCTATTTCCATACAGCTAACATTTGGCCACAGTATTTTTTGCCATATAAAAATGCAGCAAAAATCACCCAGAAAAAAGAATGATGTGCATAAAATATCCAGAATAGAGTATTCAATGGCTTTTAAACCATATGACCACACTAACTGGAGGTCTATTGAAATATCATTGCTTTCTGTATATGATAATATAAATACAATGTATTCTCTATGTTGTCTAATAGTTACATGGAAAGCACATTAAAATGTTCTATGTTCATCTGTATCGCCCTCCCCCCCCCAAAAAAAAAAAAATATATATATATACATATATTTATATATCTTTTACTTATTAGTTGTTTCTCTAGATGTAAAACATTGTGGAATATGTTGGTGTCATATTCATAAAAGTGTTATTAACCCTTTTCAATCCACTGTCTGACCTCTGAAGACCTTATGAATTATGGCTGTACAGCTCTGATGTTGGAAAACATCTGTCGAGGTTCTCTTACTGTATATTGCCAGCCTGTCTGCTGTTGGTGCCTATTAGAGATGAGCGAACGTACTCGTAATGAGTACTTACGCACCCGAGTACCGCCATTTTCGAGTACTTCAGTACTCGCGCGTAAAGATTCGGGGGGCGCCGTGGGGCGGGGAGAGGCGCGGCGGTGCGGGGGGTAGCAGCGGGGAACAGGGGGGAGCCCTCTCTCTCTCCCTCTCCCCCCCACTCCCCACTGCTACCCCCCGTGCCGCCACGGCGCCCCCCGAATCTTTACGCGCGAGTACTGCTGTACTCGAAAATGGCGGTGCTCGGGTGCGTATGTACTCGTAACGAGTACGTTCGCTCATCTCTAGTGCCTATCCAACGTGTCACCTCATGCAGTACTGGCTTTAGCCAGCATATAGCGCCGTTTTATAACGGCAGAAAAAGAGTAAGCCCCCTAGGAAAACCAGGATACAAATTCGATTGGAAAGGGTTAAACATAATTTTTGCGGATATACTGCACAATAAAACTTTAAAAGTTAGCATGCAAAAATACAGCTATTTGAATAGATACATAGATTTGTATTAGTTCCGTATTGCGATCTGCAAAGCACAGGCCAAATGCAGAGCTGAAATACGCTCATCTGAAAGCAGTCTTATTATTACCTCACTTGTATTTTTATCTATATTGTATGTGACAGACAACTCTATGGTATTGCATAAGAGGAAACCTGTATCTATGTATATAGCGCAAGACCAAAACAAGTCTAGCATTTTTCACAATGATAAATATGGCATATTGTTATTATTTGCTCTCACTTTAGAGTTCTAGCCCAAGGGAAATGTGAAGGATATTTATGATGTACTACAGTTTTTGCTAAGATTATAAAACCATTATGAAACCTTGAGGCTCTAACTGAAATTGATTTTAAACTACACAACATTTTGATGAATTGACTATTAGGCATGCACATACAATTTTTCCTTTTGTGTATATAGTTAAATGAGTTTAACCTCTGACTAGCCTGGCTTAAAGCTTAATATTTTATTAAAGTCAGTACATTGGAGTGCAATTTAACCTCAATTTCCATACACAATATATTCTGACAATCAAAACATATCTTGGGTATTACTTGGTTAGAAAAACCCTTTCCTTCTGACACTTTCGGTCCCTGAATTTAAGAACATAACTTGAGAATACGTCTGTATTTGGAGCCTCGGGGGCAGATCTATCACAAAATCCTGGAAAAATAGTGCAAAATGTTGTGTTATTTTATCCAGGAAAATGCTGGAGGGCAGGACAGAAGCTGGATGGACGCCATCATAGTCAATGGGATTCATCTGGCCATGTCATACCATGGATCTACTTACTGCAGAGATTTCAATTTCCTGCTCCCAGGATGGATTGGGGAAACAGAAAGCCAGAAAGCAGATGAGAACAAAGACTTAGTGCTAGTTTGCTAATTTACTGACCAGGGATCTCATTGGAAACAAAACTATAGATCTTAATTGGAGGGCATATGGTTCATTAATAACAACTTCATTAATTGCTGCATTGATAAATAAGTAACTCTCTATTAACATGTCACATGTGATTTGTATTGGAACATATTTCAAAATTTTATTAGGATAGTATAACATTTTACAAACTTTGCAGTCTGTTCCTCGATACATTTTCTGCCTACTGATGGAAAAACGGTGGCCTAGTAGACACATTGTTGAACATATTCCAGGAAAACCCTCCCATTAATCCTCTGTGGTATACCCTATCCAACTTTATACATAAATTGATTCAAACGCCTACTCTGTTTTATCCTTCCTACATCTGGGGATGGAGAAAATACCATGAATTTACAGAACTGTACTTTTCTATATCCTCACAGCAACAATAACCTCCCTAGCCAGAGGGATGACATCAGCTAAACCTCCCCCCTTAAGAAAAAAAAAAAAGATTTTTCAACACAAGCCACAAAAATGAATATATGATAGCTTGAAGCAAAAATCATTCTCCCCAAATTCTTAAGTAATTAGAATATGTTTTTTTTCAAAACATGCTGATCCATTATACAGTATTAAAGGGGTTTCCTCAGAAAAACTATTTTTTTGGATTTTTTTTGGGGGGAGAGGGTGTTGTGTTGTCATGTTCCCATGTTAAAAAATAATGAAGTAGCCTATATTCATGTGTCTGAGACCCTGGAGCTTTAGCACCTCCCCTCCCTTCCAATCACAGACCTCTGTCATCAACTAATGAGGTGGCCGACAGCAGAAGCTTGTGGTATTTTGTAAGCAGGCTAAATGCAACTTGTTAAGGTCTCAGTCACACGGGTGCATCGGTGCCTGTGTTACTGCAGGAGGAAGACAGTCGTACCTCAAGACAGATGTCTCTCTGCAGCACCGGGAGAAAGAACATGTGACTGGCTTCATTGGTGGTCATGTGTTCTTTCATCAGCGCTGCAGAGAGACATCCGTCTTGAGGTATGGCCGTCTTCTTCCTGCAGGAAGGGCTCAGTCACACGGGCGCACCGGCGCCTGTGTACAGGTGCCGATGCACCCGTGTGACTGAGCCCTAACAGTGTGCTGATGGGGAGAGTGGAGAGGAGGAACTAGAGCAGCAGTAATATTGAACGAGTAAGTATAGACTACTTTATTATTTTTAACATGGATAGCTTATTAAAAATTGTGGAAAACCCCTTTAGGGCTCAGTCACATGGGTGCATCGGCACCCATAAACAGGCACCGGTGCGCCTGTGTGACTGAGCCCTTCCTGCAGGAAGAAGACGGCCGTACCTCAAGACGGACGTCTCTCTGCCATTGTCTCTTGACATTTCTTCCTGGTAAATACCATCCTGTTAGTTACAGACCACTGTTCCAGCTTGTCTACATCTCCATTCTCTAGTGTTAACTATCCCCTCCTAGCTTTATGTAGTCTACAAATTTGATCAGTTTCCCTCAATTCCCTCATCTAGATCATTTATAAAAATGTTAAATAACACTGGGCCCAGGACAGAACTTTGTGGGACCTGACTTGAAACTTTCTTTCAACTGGATGTGCAGCCATTTATTACCACTCTTTGAGTTTGATCACAAAGTTAGTTGTGACTCCACCTAACAGTTGCCTTGTCAATCCCAGATTTGGTCATTTTTTGAATAAGTATGACATGAGATACTTTGTCAAATGCTTTGCTTAAGTCAAGATATACTATATCCACCACAATTCCCTGATCAACCCAGTTGGTGATTCTGTCACAGAAGGAAATTACATTAGTCTAGCATTACTTGCTTGCTACAAAAGCATGCTGATTTTGCTTGATTACTGCATCCTCATCTAAGTACTCACATATATGCTGTTAAATAATTTGTTCAAAGATTTTTCCCGGTACAGAAGTCAGGCTTTTTTGAAGATAGGGACAAGATTTTGCAATGCATTGAACTCTGTATACAGGATTTTTCAGTAAATTCAGAGTGAGTGATCAGTGCAGAGGGGGGGGGGGGAGGAAAGAAATGGCTGATAAGTGGAGAATGAGCAATTTTTCTGTTGTAAACTATACATTAAATTTTTCTTATATTCACATGTGCTATTATTATGTGGAAAAAGAAAATTAAATCTAGGACACCCTTTTTCTGGGTTATATAGTTTTTTTTATGTTCGCTTCAACATCACTGAATGAGCTCTTGTTTATATATATATATATATATATATATATATATATATATATATATATATATATATATATATACATATATATATATATATATATATATATATATATATATATATATATATATATATATATATATATATATATATATATATATATATAATAGATTATGGTGCACATGAGATAGCACATATGCCATGTTGGCTTAATTTTCTGCTATATGTATTTAATAACATAAAGTACATTTTGTTAAAAACACTTTGCAAAATTAATTTTCATAAATATTCATTTATTTATTTTTATGTGCATGCCCTGCATGGATGTCACTAACATGGTAAACAATTACATAATTATTGTCCATGATGGACTAATACAGACATATCACCAAAATGTGGGAAACACAAAAGGGCAAATAATAGTAACAGAAATATGGGGAGGGGAATGTTATTCATAACCAAATTTGGTGAGGCAGAACCTGTTTAGAAGGAGGAAAATTGCCCCGATAGGGGAGACCTTATGTCAGGAATCTAGGGGTTTAGTCTGTTCCTAGATGAAGGATGGGAAAGATGTTTAATACAGAAGGAAAGAGCAATGTATATAACACAGTATAAGGGAGAATTGAATAAATCCCACACAGGATAAACAGCCACAAATACTTAGCTGACAGAAGTCCACTGCCTCACGGAACACTTCAGACAGGACAATAATTGGTGCCCATGTAGGGGTGGGTCATAAAGACATACACCTCCATTATGGCTGATTGTTCAGCTAGGAGACATACCTCCATGTCAGCCAATCTGCCCATATACCTTAGGGTGCATTCAGACGACCATATATCGGCTGGGTTTTCACGCCCAGCCGATATACGGCGTCTCTCTCTGCAGGGGGAGGAGGCTGGAAGAATCGGGAGCAGTGCTCTGAGCTCCCGCCCCCTCTCTGCCCCTTCTCCGCCCCTCTGCACTATTTGCAATGAGAGGAGGTGGAACAGGGGCGGGGCTAATTTGCGGAACTTATCCCCGCCCCCATCCCGCATCTCCCCATTGCAAATAGTGCAGAGGGGCGGAGAGGAGGCAGTGAGGGGGCAGTAGCTCAGTTCCTGCTCCTGGCTCTTCCATCCCCCCGCCCCCCCTGCAGATGAGGGCGACGTATATCGGCTCAGCGTGAAAACCGAGCCGATATACGTTCGTGTGAATGCAGCCTTATACATAGCACATTATACATTGAGCTACTGAGGCATTTCTGACAGACAACACCTCAGGCGCCTTCTGCAGTGATAAAAAGGCACTGAATGGCAGGGTGCACATGCCTAATTTCACATGGGAAATGGCTGATGTTGTGATGACACCAGGCAACATTTTTACCAACCTATTTTTGTCTTAAATAGGAACTTACAGGTATATTACACGTATACTCTAATAGACATACAGATGGGACAGGTGCGGAGCTTTCTTCATCACAATGTAAGCAATGGTGACTCTGCTCCTGTAGACCTTTGTACAATGTTGCAATCATGTTTAATCACATCTCTGAAGTAGTTGACTATTAGGATTAGGTTTTTCCTGATCCTGACACTTGTGGCAGGATTTCAGTTGTTTTTTTACTGCTAGTATACTGACAGCCACGCAAAGCATATATTTTCATCACTGGGCAACACCAGGTTAATGCTATTCTGTTGGTTAGTGAGCAACGTGAAAGAATCCTACAATGTCAAATCCAATAGTATTCTCTGTTTATAAATCCTATAGTTAACAATGGTTTGTCCTGATCCTACACTTTTTATATGTGAAGTTTAATTAGTTAGAAATCATTAGTTATTTGATTAGGAATTCGGTTTCATTAAGTATAACCAGTTCCCCCATTATAAAAAAGCTCCTCAGATATGCATTCTTATCTATGCTTAGAGGGCACAACCTAAAGCTTGACTGTACCAGATTAACACTGATACGGCTTCAGCTAAGTCATTTAATCAGTTTCCTGAAATAATTTTCTGCACAAATCTGTTCTTGGCTTATTTTTGCACCACTGATTTGCTTTGTTATTAGAACAAATGGTGTAATTTCAAACACTATAATCATTTTCTACTATGTGCTAAGAAAAATGCAGACTTTAAAACTATGGCTATAAATGAAACTCATCCTGTTATTATTACACTTTATTATCATCTGGCATTTGAAGTACATTTAAAATAATTTGCAATGGAGTAATCCCAGAGATCCGGATATACATTCTCATGGTACTACTGCTAAGTGTTATGCAAGCCTGGTCTCAGCACCAAGCAAACATGCTGAAGCCCATGGCGCCTGCTGGTCTCAAGACGTCTTGGTTCCAACTTTGTTGTTGTTACTGTTTCTTCTTTTGGTATTGCAGAAAACACTGGACCCTACTGTTGTATTAACCGTTCAGCCTGAGATACAATGTGCCAGCCACAGGGATGGGTAATACAATTAGAGATACCGAGAGTGCTCACAACTGCCTAGCCACACTCACTGTGATTGTACAGTCAGTACCAGCAGGACTGTGGAGGATGGGAGAAGTCCGTCATATCAATATGAAAATGTCGGTCTCATAGTGGGGGTACACTGCTCATTCTGAAAACTGATTGGTTGAAATGCCTTATTAGTACTAACGTTTCTGGCAGCACAGAGACTCACGGGGAACAAGCAATGCCTCTTTTCTCTCATTGGTTACTCTACAACAACTTGCTTAGAGCTTTTGCAGTGCGTGAAGCAATGAGGTAGTTGAGCATGGAGTGTTTACTACTGAAATGGAATAACTGCTTGTCTGGTATATACTGCAACTGGAGAGGTAATGAGAGGCTTCATTCCGTATGTAGACAAGCTAGGACTTATAGTTATATGTAGATGCAGCCTGAGGATTACATACAACGTAGCATGCTGCTATATAGTTCTACGCAAGCAGCTACAAAATTGTCTTTAAACCTTTCCAATCCACTGTCTGATGTCTGAAGACATTATGATTTAAGGCTGTACAGCTCCGATGTTAGAAGACGTCCATCGGGGTTCTCTTACTGTATATTGCCAGCCTCTCTGCTGTCAGAGCCTATCCAACGGGTCACTTCATGCAGTACTGGCTTTAACCAGCAGATAGCGCCATTGTATAATTGCAGAAAATGAGTAAGCCTCCTAGGAAAACCAGGATACAAATTGGATTGGAAAAGGTTAAAGTAGCAAGAAATGGTAACCATCAAATGCCCATTTGAGTTGATTGTAGGTGCTAAGGATTTTCTGCAATTCATTCATAAATACAGAGGACTTTGCAAAAGCTAACTTGTTGGGTATACTAATGTCATTTTATCACACGAATATACTGTATATATCTTTTTAGATTATCAATATGAATGTGTCTTTAAGGGCTTAAACAGACAAATGTGTTTAAGTCACCTTATGCAGCCATGATAATGGTTTTGCATTCACTATCTGGATTCTCACCCATTAATAGTACGGGCGAGAAAAGATAGGACGTGCCCTATGTTTTCAGCTCGTATCATTAACTATGTGCGGGAAAGATAGGGCAGCACCCATTTTGCGCAGTTTTTTTCAAACTTGAGCTATGGCATGGAGTTTGACAAGAAAATAAACCTGTTCATGCGCAACTATACTCCATAACAGCAAGCGCAGCTGTGCATGTGGCCATCTGAAACCACCCTAAGATTTAAGCCCTAAGATTACCTGCCTTCTTCCAAGAGCTAAAACACATGGGTGCATGTGCAAATATGCTCGCCACTGTGGAGCATATGTGCACACGAACCAGTGATTTATCTTAATTTTTTTTGACTATTCAAACTTTGGGCCATTGTGTGCAAGTTTAAAAAGAAAAAAAAGTAGCAAGATTGGTCTTGCCCTAAATAGTTTTTCTAAGAGCGAGAAATATAGGGCAAGTCCTATCTTTTCTCGCACATAGAATAATGTGCCAGATTCTCGGTAGTTGCAACGAAACTATGGTTTCATTTGATCAGGTTTTGCGGCCATGATTTTCACAACTGCAAAACATGACAAAAACACGGCCATTTCTTTAAGCCCTCGGGGCAGAGACACACAAGCATTTGCGCATGCAACATGACCATGCTAGCACAAAAAAGTACAGCAAAAGGTGCAATGTTCACGGTGCAAATGCATTGCGCTAACGCATGGGCTTTGCAGATACATCCATGTGAAACCGCACATAATCTCTCTTGTGTATTACACTCCAGACTTAGTGTGGAAATACATTATAATAATTTGCCCACAAGTAGAAATATAGAAACACACAAAATCCATGGCAGAAAAAGACCACATAATCCATTTAATTTGACCTTACATTATATTTCCTATTTACCCTCTCACTAAAACAGACGTATGTTAAGAAAAATATGCACGGTATTGGCGGTTCTAAAAGCCCATTAAACTCTTTTGGGCCACTCACACCATTTTTTTCACAAATGTATTTGCTGTAAACGGCATATTTTATGCAGGTAAAAATACACACATAGTATGTGGGACACATGCCCATGTGAAGGAGCCCTTAGGATAGACTTATGCTTATCCCAGGCAAGCTGGGATTCATTAAGGCCTCCCGCAGATGAGTGTGATCTAATTGCACTCACGAGAGTGGGACATCATTGCCTCTGAAAGGAGCTCGATCATGTCCTTAAGGAAGCGTAACCACGCCCGTTAACTGTAATTTTGTGCACTGTCAGGCCTGTTCAGATCAGCGTGGGACAACAACACATGTTTCAACAGGGAGAGCAGCCTAATAGTAGGTGGGCCAGCCTAATTAGTCTACAGTGTTTTAGATTAACATGGCAAAATCACACCATTCAATTCCGCAATTTTGTACATTTCAAGTGACCATTTGTGCATCTTATAGACTCCTATGGGGCCCCAATGGGTTTTATTGGCTGAGGTTACCATGGCCAATTTTTGGAAAAAAAACTGTATACACAATCACCTCATTGTTGATTTTCCAACCACGTCTGCAGGAAATTTGCTCCAAGAATTTACTACTCTTTCAGTAAAATAAAATTTTCTGACGTCGTGTTTGACCTTCCCCCAACTAATCTCAGATTGTGCCCCCTTGTTCTACTATTTAGCTTCCTAATAAAAACACTTCCGTCCTGAACCTTATATCTTTAACATATTTAAAAGTTTTGATCATGTTCCCCCTCTTTCTTCTTTCCTGCAAGCTACACAGAGTAAGGGCTTAAAGGAGATGTCCCGAGGCAGCAAGTGGGTCTATACACTTCTGTATGGCCATAATAATGCACTTTGTAATGTACATTGTGCATTAATTATGAGCCATACAGAAGTTATAAAAAGTTTTATACTTACCTGCTCCGTTGCTGGCGTCCTCGTCTCCATGGAGCCGACTAATTTTTGGCCTCCGATGGCCAAATTAGCCGCGCTTGCGCAGTCCGGGTCTTCTGCAGTCTTCTATGGGGCTCCGTGTAGCTCCGTGTAGCTCCGCCCCGTCACGTGCCGATTCCAGCCAATCAGGAGGCTGGAATCGGCAGTGGACCGCACAGAAGAGCTGCGGTCCACGGAGGAAGAGGCCATCTTCAGCGGTGAGTAGAGAAGTCACCGGAGCGCGGGGATTAAGGTAAGCGCTCCGGTGAGCTTTCTTTACCTCCCTGCATCGGGGTTGTCTCGCGCCGAACGGGGGGGGGGTTGAAAAAAAAAAAAACCCGTTTCGGCGCGGGACAACCCCTTTAAACACACTGGTGCATTCACAAATACGTTCGCCACAACGGAGCGTATTTGCGCATGAACCAGTTTTGCTTTCTGCCATTTAAACTGTTCTATTGCGCACGGTAAAAAAAACTAAAACGTTGACAGATAGGTCCTGTCTAGAGATGAACGAGTATACTCGCCAAGGCTAACTACTCGAGCGAGTAGTGCCTTAGCTGAGTATCCTCCCGCTCATCTCTAAAGATTCAGGGGTCGGCAGCGGGCGGGGAGCGGCGGGGAGGAACAGAGGGGAGATCTCTCTCTCCCCCCGCTCCTCCTTGCTCACCACCGCAACTTATCTGTCACCCGCGCCGGCAGCCGAATCTTTACAGACGAGCGCGAAGATACTCGGCTAAGGCACTACTCGCTCGAGTAGTTAGCCCTAGCGAGTATACTCACTCATCTCTAGTCCTATCCTATCTTTTCTTGCACGTATAAAAACTATGTGTGAGACAGATAGGGCAGAGCCTATCTTTTCTCGCATGTAGTAATATTGTTTGAGAATCAAGCTAGTGAAAATGAAACCATTGAAATCAATGGTTTCGTTTCTTCCCGTTTTGTGGGCATGATTTTCAAAATGTGACGAAATCACGGTCGTATGTTTAAGCCTAAGTTCTTTAAGTTTCTCCTGATAAGTTTTGTTCTTGAAATCGTCCACCATTTTGGTAGCCAATCTTTGGACTTTTTTAATTTTATCAATAGTTAATCAAAATAGTTTATCAAAATAGGTGTGTACAGTGTAAAGGATAGTCACAAGGAGAGATGTGAGGTAATGGGGAAGGAAAGGGGACAGGCAAAATGTACAGCAACCATCTCATATTTTGTTTTGCTTGACTGCTTCTAAGGGCTTAAACAGAGGGACAAATGCGCTAATAGGCTCGCTGGTACAGAGGCTATTAGCGCATGAATCAGGTTTTTTTTTTTGACTATTCAAACTTCACGCTATTGCGCGAGTTTTTAAACAAAGCAGGAAGATAGGTTCTGCCCTATCTTTCTCACATGTAGAAAAACTATGTGTGATAAAGATAGGGCGAGTCCTATCTTTTCTGCGATTAGTATTAACGTGTGAAAACCCCAATCAATAAAATGGTTTCGTATTGTCCTCTTTTGCGCTCATCATTTTCACGCCCATGTGTTTAAGACCTGAGATTACCTGCCTCTGTTGGTTCATAGTGGGAAATGTGAAAAAATATTAAATTTTTTTCATATTTCTTTTCAAGTTAAACAAAAATGAAAATTAAAAAATAATCAAACTATATCATTAATAATGGAATATCTGGAGCAAATTGCAGTACATTACATGTAAGAGGGATTTATCTCTGTCACAGGTTTATTGAGTCTTGCCACTAAATTCACTCATTTAGGGCTTAAACACATGGGCATGATTTTGACCCGTTATGCGGCCATGAAAATCACGTCTGCATAATGGAAAGGAAAAAATGAAACCATTGATTTCAATGTAATACTATGTGTGAGAAAGATAGGGTAGTACAATCTCTACACCAGACATTTCTGCTTTACCCGTACAGAATAGAACAGCTGTGTACAGCTCTACCAAAAAGCAGCCTCAGTCCACTAATAAACTGCTCATTATATGTAAACCTCACTGATCAAAGGTTGTTGAGTGCAGACTGTTTTTCATAATTAAGTCTTTAATTTATATGCAATATATAAAAAGTCTTTGGTAGAAAATATCGGTATAAATGCCTTTGCATAATGACTGCAATCTTGTCAAATTTAATGTCAGCAATCAGTAAGAGATAAAATGATGCCGATGGGCTATGACTGTCTGATCATATCTGTAATACCATGTTATGGAACATACAGAGTATCAGAATGATAGCAGTTTTTCCTTAAGGGGGCATTCTGGTTAGGAACAGTTACTGTCAAGTGAAGGCTATACAAATGCGGATTTTGTAGCTCTATCATCACCACATCCTAGCACTTCAGAAGTGTTTATTCCCTGGTTGTCTCTGGATACGACCTGCAGGCATCCCAGCGCTACAGGTCAGGCCTACTCAGTGGGAACGACCAGGGGTGGCTTTCTTATATTTAGCTCTTGGGACTGGATGGCTGACCAATGGCAGAGTGATTTTTCTGTTTGTGCAAAAAATGCAGCGAATGTAACACATAAAAAGTATACACACCGAATATGCACTAAATACGCACATAAAATTTTTTTTAATTTTACGGACCACACAGGAAGGAGGTAGCGAACAGGAAATTGTGGGTCATGTAGTTTAAAGCTGCAGGGATGATTATTTTGGAAAATAGAAATGTGAGGAAACATCAGAATGGGGACAGGATAAGAAGGTAATGGCTGCGTGATTTATACCCATAACCAGCTGTGCATAAGCATGGCGAAAAACCTTTCATATCTGGAATTTTTAAAAATTCGCTTTACAGCTGGAAAACCCGGAATACATGTGCTCACCGTGACAGTCCATCGGAGACCACGTGGGGCCGTGGGGTGGAACAAAGTGCTCTCATTGTTAAGGCTGCCGGGGTATTCCTTCTATTAGGGCTACTTGGGGCACTGTGACTGACACCGCATGGCAGTTCTGTACGCAACCCACAGCTCCCTACCTTTCTTTATCCCTTCATAGCACAACGTAGAGGAAATATTAAGAAAGAGAGCTGTGGGTTTTGTGCGTTTCTGATATTTGGGACACTACATAGCTCTGCAGATTGCCCTAATAAAAGGAACACCCCGGAGGCTCTCAAAAGCTAGAACACTTGCTTCACCTGAGCGACCATGAGAGGCAGGTTGCAGTGGTTTGCGGGGCCAACAGCTGTGGATAGGCCGCTGGCCATGGGCCAGTGTTGGGTGCTCACCCCCCAGGCTAGAATTTGCCCACCAGTTACCGTGTATTGAATTACATTTGGAAAAAATGTATGTTTTAGAGATTAAAAACTACATGAATGGAATGTGTGTAGTTTATGTTACTCATCAAGCTCTATACCCCATGCACTGTAACCTCACATAACAAGTGCTGTCAAGGTCAATTCAAATCCGACAGTCATCACAAATATATACTGGCAATGGCATAAAGGTAAATATAGGCATACAAGAGCAGCTAAATATTCCAGTTTAAAAAAAGACATCTTTTTATTTCAAAGCTATTAGTAACAATAACATCTCAAGCATTTCTCTTGCATATCACTCTCCTCAGCAGTTTCTAATCTCCTTGCTTTCAAACTGCCTAGACATTAATTACTTTGAAAGCCAAGGTTACTTTAAATTTAATTCACATAGACCTGGCTCTCTAACTTAACAAGAACGGAAACTTACGGAAGCAGAATTTCAAATTTATTCCCTGTATCAGGACAAGGAGACTGGGATTAAAGGAAAATACAGTAATGCTATCCAAGGTGACATCATTTCTTTGAAATCTTTATTACGGGGTGCTCTTGATGGTGAAATTAGCTTTTACTTCTTAATACTACCTGCATAAAATCTGATTTTACAGTTTTATTATTTACACGCAATATGAAAAAGTTTAACTCCTACTAATTTATCTAGGTTAGCTTTATACAACATAGTACAGTAATAATAATCATCATCTTTATTTATGTACCACCAGCTTATTCTGCAGCCCTTTACAAGTCAGAGGAAACATAAACAATTTAAAACATAACATGCAGTATTAAACCAATAGATAGTTTGAACAATAGGAGCTAGTGCCCTTAGTCCTAGCTTCTAAGACTTTATGGATTATGAGGAAATATGCATGACACAAGAGGTACAATTGCTCGATCTGTACAATGAGCCATCTAAAAAATTAATAGGGTACTATACATAAAGTCATGAATGATTAACCATCTGGTATCTGTATATATACAGATATGTACAGATGTGAAGTATATTAGGATGTATGGGGTACGGAGGATGCAATAGGATGAAGAGGATCACGTTTGAAAGAGGAAAATGCAAAGGTAAATGAAAAAGCGATAGATTAGGGAATACAATAAGTCTCCCTAAAATTATGTGTTTTTAGGGGATACTTATAGCTGTGGGCATTGGGAATTAACCTGACTGTCTGGCATAGTGCACTCCAGAGAACTGGTGCAGTTCGGAAAAAATCTTGAAGACGGGAGATGGAGGTATAAATTAATGGAAAACTTAGATGTGAGGCAGCAAATATATGGCAGTGCAACAATGTGAGCTTTATGTATGAGATTGATAAGTTGAAATTGTATTCTATACTGGACGGACAACTAGTGCGGTGACCAGCATGGGGTGTAGGCATCAGTGTAGAGGATGGACAAAAAGAATAGCCTGGCTGCTGTATTCAGGATAGATTGAAGAGGGGCAACAATAAGAGTTGATGTATCAACACTGGGAAAAGAATGGATTCTGGAGATGTTTCTGAGGTGCAGGTGACAAGAGAAGGCAGGTGATTAAATACAGAGAGTGAGGGAAAGATCAGTGTCAAGTGTGACCCACAGATAGTGGGCATGCTTCCTAGTAGATATGGTAATACTGCAAACTGAAATGAAAATATCAATTTTAATTAAGTTAAAATGGTAAAGACACCAGAAGTTCAGTTTTTGAAAATTTCAGTTTTAAATCAAGCAAGGACATGGTGCTAGAGACAGGGGACAGAATATAACTGGCATTTTGCAGGGTGTGATGTGATGAGAAGTGTACAATTGGGTGTAGTCAGCATAGAGATAGTACCAAAAGCTAAATTTGCTTATAGTTTGTCCAATTTGTGTAGATGGAAAAGTGGAGACGACCTTGGACCAAACCCTAGGGAACCCAACAGCAAGAGAAAGATGATAAAAAGTAGAGCCACAAGGTGATACACTGCAAGAGTGGTCAGAGAAGTAGGGGGAAAACCAAGAGAGAGCAGCTTCCCTAAGGCCAATAGAATGGAGCATGCTAAGGAGGAATTAGTAATCAATTAGTAATCGAATGCTACAGAGAGAATATTTGTTAATATAGAAAGTGCCTTCATTGTGCAAAAACAATAAAAATATATAAATTTGGTATTTCCATAATCATATTGACCCAAAGAATAAAGTTAGCATATTATTTATACCAAATGGTAAGCACCATATAAACAGAAAATTACAGTTTTTTGCCTATCAGTCTCACAAAAAATATGATAAAAAGCTCTCAAAAAGTCGCAGTGATCCCAAAATGGTACCAATGGAAACTAAAATTTGCAAAAATCAATACCTCACATAGCACTATTAGTGGAAAATTAAAGCTGTTATGGATCTTGGAATGTGGCTATGCCAATACAATTAATTTTTTAAGTGTTTCTTTTGTAGAGAAATAGTATAAAAATTATATAAATTTGGTATTGCCGTAATCATATTGACTCGCAGAATAAAAGTAACATTTCATTTATACATTATGGTGAATTCTATAAAAGAAAACCTTAACAAAATGGCATGATCTAAAAAAAAGTTAAACTATACATTATATGTACCTCAAATTGGTATTATTGAAGTATTAAATATTATTGGTATTAGAAGATATAACTCACTACGCAAAGAACAAGGCCTCAGATGGCTATAACAATGAAAAAATGTGTAAAAACAAAAAAAGATTACCTAGTCATTTAGGTGCAAAATAGGCCAGTCATTAAGGAGTTAAAGGGATTGTCCACATTCACTATTTCTTAGAAAGGTTTCTACAAAAATAAATTGATCATGGATTCTAAGTGCATCAACCAGTTTTTGCACTCAAACAATTTAGTTGGAGCTGCAGAATTGTAGTCGGCTGCAATGTGCTTGACTGTGCACTGCCAAATCATCAGAACGATTCTTCTGACCTCTTTCATCGATGACTTGTTTATGTCCACAGGATCCTTTCAATGGATGTATTACCTCAATCACGCCACACTGCAGGAGAAAAAACCTACAAGGCTGTCAGTTTTTAAATTACTGGCCCTGGCTATTCTAGCACCATTGACCATGCCTTGTTTGAAGTCACGCAAATTGCTCAACTTCTTAATTTTACTATAAACTCACACTGAAACTGATCCACAAAAATGTTTGATTTTATGTAGTACTCTGCGTTCAATTGCCTAATTTCCATAAGCTCCAATCGTGACAGGGCAGGTGTCTATGATAAAGTGTCCATTCAATTTAGATCTTAAAAGACATGTATATATTGAACGGTGCATATCTTAACCCCTTAATGCACGTTGATATAAATGCATGTCTTGGATCATCCTACTTAGAGGCCCCATTATTGAAGCATGATTGCACAGAAACGGGACCTGCACACATATAATCAACAGCGGAAGCCTAGCTGTGATTGACAATTAGGCTCTTACTATAACAGCAGACATCGAAGAAACCTCTTTCTTTAGCGCGTAACCATTTAGAGGGATTTCCCAGGGTCAAAACTTTTAACAACCTATCCTGAGCAGATTGGCAGAGGTTTGCTGATCAAGACACATGACGATTAGCTGATGACAAACTGATGCTTCTAACTGTCAAAATGCCAATGGGAGAAAGCTACAATATCAAACTAGGCCACTGCGCTATGGACAGCATCTTGATAGTTCCAGCCATCCATAGCAGCTGGCCATCAGCTGATTGGCAGGAGCCCTGACAAATGGCTATTGGTAACCTATCCTGAAATTGGATCACCAATAGCTTTAATCCTGGAGAACTTCTTTAAATGAAAGTCAATAGATTGATGGTAAAAGTAAGTTCTGTATCACTCATATCCAGGCATACTAGTCTTCTAGGTGGTCTTGATTGATTTTTGTCTGTGCACCCATGCAAGAAAAATATAGTATATATTAATGTGCTTATCTATTCTGACTCTACTCTACAGCAGGCTGCCTGCAGATTGCAGTGCATTTTCAATGTGTCCGGTTTGCTGAAAGTATTCCATATGCAGAAAAATGCAAGAAACACTGTAAACAAACAAGTGTAAGTGATCCAGTTACTATATTTTTAAACTATAAGATGCTTGTGAAGATTAAGATGCACCAAACTATAAGCATTCCCAGCCACGCATACCCATGAATACTTTATTTCATACTTTTTTTTTTTTTACAAATTACTTTGGATTCCATGTTCCATTGCATTTCCCTTGAGTTTTGCAGTTTTCTGTATGCTTTTTGTTTATCAGAGTACAGGAACTCTGGTGAAATCTACTGGGATTTGGAAGAATTATATGATATGTACTTCTCCCTACAAACTTACAAAAAGTTATATCCCAAAAGAAAGAGAGCAGAATAACCTCAGACAGAGTGACAGAAGATGTTATCATTACACACAAAATAGCTACTCCTGCTTAAAAACATGAGCCTGCTACCCTAAGTTACTGAGTGATGTCTTTTTGTTATGAACTAAAATATTTTCTTAGCAGATCAAATGTGTTTCATAATTTGCACTGGACTTGTAATATGATGTTGTGATTTTTGTTTAGACGTGTAAGCTATTATAAACAAATAGTGTAAACTATTATGCATGCTCGAAAATAATCTGTATTTGGAAGACCCTTTTGGGTAGAACAAAGCATAAATAATAATAATTAAACTCCCCAAAGATTTCTTTTGCCTCTGTATGGGTCGTAATAAAAAAGAAACAGAGCAAAGCTCCAAGGAGCCTTTCCACAGACATACTATTGCCAAGCACAGCCACAGTCCTACACAACGCTGTCAACGCAAAATATGTCTAAAACATAGAACATTATTTATTATACGGTAACAAAACACTTCTGTTTTATTGTCCATAATGATTAATAGTGACTAAAGTTAAATAATTGTAGTTGTATACTAGAAACTGTAAATGAATACTCTAAAACACATAAATGGCAGGACTTCATAATTCTAATTGTTAAAACCCATTAAATTGCACTGCAAATCAGTTTTAGTAAAGCGATATTTGGAGCAATCTTCTCTGAAGTTATTTTATATTTATAAAACAATTTTGTGTTCTCTTATGTGATAATCCCTATATGTTTTCAAACTGGTTGTTTCTGAAAAAGCAGACATTCAGTATTGCTCAATTTCTCTCACATCTGTTGCAGTAAATTAATCCCTTGACTAACAAAGCACAGCCCACATATTCAATAGGAATCATAGAACATACTGTTCTCGTCATCTTTTTGCAGAAAGATTCTGTCTTCAACACTGTAATCACCCACAAAAAAACCAAAATAATTACAACATTCTTGCCTCCATCAAGTCATAACATAGGGAATAGCTAGTTGAATTCTTATTTAAAGTATCAATTATAATCTCCCTGCAGGAGGATTCAAATCCTATATAGACCTACTTGATAAGCCTTCTCCATTAACTATACTGCTGTCCTATTGATCTGGTTCAAGGCAAAAAATACCCCTTAGCAGAATTTATTGTTTATTGTAAGAAGAGCTCAAAGCCTTGTGAGAATGCCTAAAGGAGCACCTTGACAAAGAACTAATTTAGCCTTAGCCTAAGAGCTAGTGTATCACAAAAGAATGATGGCTTAATCTGAGCCAAAATGAATTAGTTATAATAGTCATCCACAAAGTTTCTCATTTATTTTCATCTGATGTTCATTTTAAGGTCATTTTTATGTAACTAGATAAGGTAAAAGATAACTTTGTGTAAAATATAAGACTTGATCGTTGGTTATTAGTGCATATGCTGCTGAGAAGATACAGTGTGTGCTTATTTGTTAACTTGATATTTCTGCTTATAATACACTTTATTTAATTATTAGATTTTCTGGCAGTTCATATGTGAAAGTATCACTACTGATAAACAACTCTGACTTAAAGGTAAATAAACAAAGCTACATAGTGACTTTCTCCACTGTTCTCCAACTTAGTTTAAAGATAACTTAAAGCACAGCTCGATACTATTAGTAGGGACTGCATCTGCTATTACAGCTCACTACATCTTCATTCCATCAAAGTAAATGAGACTGAACTATAATACCAGCCACATTTACTTTTAAAAGTACAGAGCAGTGCATGGTAAACAATGAAGGGAAGGAATGGAGCTTCCCAGAGTGACATGGTTCCTTTAAACATCTGATAGGTGAGGGTACTAAGAGTCTGATCCAGTTAACAGGACAGAACTTCACCAGTTGAAAATGCGCTGCAGATACTGATGTGATGTTAATAAGGTTAGAAAATATATACAGTGCCTTTTAAGAGTATTCAAGTTGTCTGTCTTTTTCATTGTGAAATAATATTAAATAATAGATTTGAAAGCAGATAAAAAGGCAGGTGTTGCTGGTTGAGTCACTGCCAGCTGCTAATTCTAGAGAATATGTAGTATTACATACAGCCATTTAAATGTATGAGCATCTATGTGATACATTGACAGACCTGGTTTACCAGAGCAAGAGGTGCTGTTTATTAGCAGTTCTCCATTCTGGCTCATTGAGGGGTGCTCAGTAAAGAATCCTCCTCTATGATGTTCATATTCCCTAATAAGGCATTTAGAAAGGGGTTTACAAATAATACAACACCTGTAATTTGAGTATTTGGCATTGCCCAAAAGAAAAAAAGACTTTTAAAGCTTAAACAAATCACTATCAAATATATATTTTTAAAGGGGTATACTAGGGCTTTTACATTTTTTTTATATTGATGACTAGAAATGAGCGAGCGTACTCGTCCGAGCTTGATACTCATTCGAGTATTAGGGTGTTCGAGATGCTCGTTACTCGAGACGAGTACCACGCGATGTTCGAGTCACTTTCATTTTCTTCCCTGAGAAATTTGCGCGCTTTTCTGGCCAAAAGAAAGACAGGGAAGGCATTACAACTTCCCCCTGCGACGTTCAAGCCCTATACCACCCCCCTGCAGTGAGTGGCTGGCGAGATTAGGTGTCACCCGAGTATAAAAATCTGCCCGCCCGCGGCTCGCCACAGATGCATTCTGACATAGTTCAGGGAAAGTGCTGTTGATGCAATTTCAAGCCCTGCGTCCAGAAAGCAATGCTCTGCCGGGGACCAGGAGGGAGCGACAGCCTGCAGCAGCGCCGCAGAACGCCGGGGGAAGTGAGTAATGATTTTTATTCTTTGCTCCGCTGTATTCCCGGCGTATAAGGTGACTGTTGAGGGGTTGTCTTATACGCCCCGTCGCCTTATACGCCGGTATATACATCGTACTTCTCTGCCACAGCTGTTACAGCTATGGCAGAGGAGAACGATCTTTATGCTGACAGTGCGGAGGGGGGGCCACTCTTGCCGCTATTGTGGCTTAATAGTGGGACCTGTGAACTTGAGATGCAGCCCAACATGTAGCCCCTCGCCTGCCCTATCTGTTGCTGTGTCGTTCCCATCACTTTCTTGAATTGCCCCGATTTTCACAAATGAAAACCTTAGCGAGCATCGGCGATATACAAAAATGCTCGAGTCGCCCATTGACTTCAATGGGGTTCGTTACTCGAAACGAACCCTCGAGCATCGCGAAAATTTCGTCCCGAGTAACGAGCACCCGAGCATTTTGGTGCTCGCTCATCTCTATTGATGACCAATAGATCATGAATAGATAATCAGTGAGGACACACCACTCAGATCCTCACCGATCAGCTGATTCCCAGGACTGCTGTAATTGTGGTCAGCACAGGAAGCAGAAAGCGCTGACCATAGTGCAGCAGCCCAAATTGGCACTGTTGCACAGTTTCTACTGAATTCCATAGGAACAGCATCTGCAATACCAACCTGGGTTGATGCGCTATGGCTAGGGCTTTCCGCTTTCTGCACCGACCACAGTGACAGTAGCCCAGGGAATCAGCTGATCGGTGGGGACCTGTTGCTCATCAATAAAATAAATTTTAAAAGTCCTGGAATACCCCTTTAAATTCTAATCATTAGTGAGAAAAAAAATTAAATAAATTGCTATGTCTGAGAATGTCTGATATTCTCCAGTAAAACATTGATCCAAACCATATATCAAATGTTACACAGGAATTGGTTAAGTCACAAGAATGTTTATGCCATGCAATTAGCAAGTCAATCCTTAATGCAACTGGGAATTTGTGACTAAATTTTTTTATTATTCACTATTGCCATACAGCCTTACAGAGCTTATATAGTACATGGAAAAAATGTCATTGTCCTCATACAGTATGTCAAGCTAATAGATACATTCCCATATATACTCAATCCTTCAATTGTTGTCGAAGGCATACCTCAGTTGGTTATTTTTTTCCATTTCCTGCCCTCTATGCATTTTTTCTATAAGTCAAAAAGAAACTTTAAACATATTCAGCAGTTTCATAAACATTTTTTTTAGAATCATGATGAATGTAGATCACATTGTTGCAGGATCTAGGCCCTAATTCCAAATGATTTTAAGTTTTTCCGCATTTTAATCAATATGTTTACTGCTGCCTCCTATTATATAATGCTTCAGTATGTCTCAGTAGTACATAAGTAAAGGATGATATTAGTATGATTACTTCTTTTCAAGTAGCCATTTACAGCCACTGTAAGAGGGTGGAAAGGTAAAAAGCAGATTGGAAATATGTAACTATAGTAAATAGGAATATGCCATATAAGAATATACTTTTTTTGCCCATCCTTCTCTTAGTTCTAATTTGGTTAAGGACTCCAAGTGCCACTGAAACCAGTTCAATACAAAATTGCAACATGGCTGCAACTCATAACACAACCACTAGATGGCAACAAACATAGGATAGAGATCTTGTGACAGTATCACAAAATCTTTTCTTTTTTTTAAGACTGATCATTTTGCACTGCCCATCTCGGGACATGTTGCCGTAAGGGAAAATGAGTCTGTAATCCGACTGTCAAGATCTGGAATACTGTTTGTTGTGCTGCATTGTACAATTTGCCAAGCTTTGCATTGCGCTTTAGCATCAGATAAGGGCAAATTAATTTACCATGTCCATTTTAATGCAATATAGATTGTGCTTACTGTATTATGTATTTCTCCAGTTGATACTGAAAGAAAATAATAGAATCTATGTTTCAAAGTTATAAAGGAAGAGACCAGAAGATAACCAAATTCACAAAATAATTTTATACATTGCATAATAGATTTTACAAATATAGATAGCTATTGTATTATAGCTCTGGAGAGACACATTTCAAGTGAAACAGAGCATAATAAGGTGATTTTATGCATGCTCAGTACCACAAATGGAAAGTAATCTGACCACTGCAGGGAGTGGATGCAGCTAAGGAGCTGTCTGCGGTTTACAGTGAATACTCTGCTTCACATAAATACAGACATTCATATCACAGTAATGTTTGCATGAAGACCTTTCGCACACAAGATATTTACAATACAAGATTTTTCTTAGCATGGTTGTGGTTTCATTTCTATTGCTATGTGTCTATGTTTGTTTCATTAACAACTACTGTATGTTTTCATAATGCTGAAAATCTAAATTGTAAATATCCGTTGCCTAGACATTGGCCTATAGCACCAAAGTACGATTATATATAAAATCATACTTTGGTGGTGCAGGTATCAATCTGAACAAATACAGACTTCTCTTTGGTAAATGCTTTTTAATCAGATGTTCCTTTTATTAAACGTTTTGCACAGAAACAAAACATTACAATGTACCTAGAGATGAGCGAGTATACTCGCTAAGGCTAACTACTCGAGCGAGTAGTGCCCTAGTCGAGTATCTGCCCGCTCGTGTCTAAAAATTCGGCTGCCGGCGCGGGTGACAGGTGAGTTGTGGCGGTGAGCAGGGGGGAGCAGGGGGGTGGGAGAGAGGGATCTCCCCTCCATTCCTCCCAGCTCTCCTCCGCCGTTTCCCGCCAGCCGCCGGCACCCGAATCTTTAGACACGAGCAGGCAGATACTCGACTAAGGCTCTACTCGCTTGAGTAGTTAACCTTAGCGAGTATACTTGCTCATCTCTAAACGTAACCCTTCTTATCCATCCACCAACAAACAGCAATTCAGAGCACACTTTGGTATATACAGTATACTCCAAGCCAACAAGGAGGAAGGGAACATTCTACAATAAGGACATGCAACTTATGAAGTACCATAATATATAGTCCTAACACATAGAAGCTACAGCCAAAACTCTTATCATGAACTGGACAGCAACACATTTTCCATAATCAGACTGAAAGCTAACAAGGGAACGACCAGCCTAGTAGAAAAAGAGTAACACTGGATAGCCAATGCAATGCTAATAACTTCTGGACTATATGTAACAACCAACCCTTTGCCACCTTCCCATTATCGTCAGTTTGTACATTCCAGGGCACATACTAGAGATGAAAGGACTAATAAGGCTGGTAAAAAGGTGCAACACTCTAAATATAGTAGAAATTGGAGGTCTTGGATAGTGAATAAAAGTGAAGAACTTCTCTTTTATTGGAGAATGTGCAAAGCTAGCATATGAAAACGCGTTTCAGGGTCACACCCCTGTCTTTCAGAATTTTATTCTTTGTACATATCACTTAGTTTGTATGTTTTAATCCAGCTGAACTGATTAAGGGGTGTGTTCCTGAAAAGCTTCAATTTCTACCAAGTTTAGAGTGTTGTGCCTTTTCACCAGCCTTTTTAGTCCTTTCTCCTTGTCACATTTACGCCCTTTTAGGTGGAGCATTATCTGGCAGGTAGCACCTCTACCATTTCCTATAATTCCAGTTCTTTATTGGCTAATCACCTTCCATGGAGTTTTGCTCCACCCTCATTTTTACTAGAGGTTTCCCAGGTATCACTACCTAGTAAATTGTAGATATAATCCCAATTATGGACCTACAAAAAGTATGCAGAAGGTGACAGTTCAAGGTCATGTGCATAATGTCTGCCAAAGCCATTGTACATATGGAACAGTTAGAATCTGCCTTGATACTCATCTTGAAGAACTGCATAGGCGTCTTGTAAATGCAGTTTAGAAAGAAGAGCCATGATAAATGTTTGGCTTCACTTAAAGAGGAATAGCTTCTAAAATAGTACTCCAGTGTTTCTCCGAGATGTTTGCCTCCCACTTAGCTCTAACAGATCTAGGATACCTATCTAGATTAGTAGTTAATAATTCAGAATCACAGTAGATAAAAGATATAAGGCCTGCGGTGGGTCTTTTTGGTGTAAGAATATCAAGACCTGCATCATTCTGCACCCACAGAACCACCCTCCTACTCTGTACCCCAAACACGTGATGCAGCTGCAAATATTGAAAAAAAACAGCTTTGCAGCATATTTAAACCAACTAAAATTGCTCATATGTTTTGAAAACCCCTAAGGAGAGAAAATGAGAACTCTGCTCCCTGCCACAACTAAAACCCCAATAAGGATTGAAATTCCATGAATTTATGCTACACAAGGTACAAGTACAATTTTACACAAGGATTTGAACTTTTCCCATACTCTATGTATTAAGACCAATGTTGGCATACCATGCCCCAAGGCCTGGAACCTCCCTGCTTTTAAGGGTCAACAAACATGGTAATATCCAACGACCTGCTGCAAAGTCATCTCTATAGATCCAGAGGTGTGCCAGATTCTCCACTCACTGAAATATTGACATTGAGCAGCCAAAAAAATGTAGCCAGGGGTTGAGAGCACCAGACTACCCTCATCTTTGGCCCTCTTTAACAAATATCTGATTTGTTGTTGTTTCTTCCACCACACCAAGTCCCAAAATAAAGAGGTAATATGATAAAATCTATTCAGCAGAATCCATACTGGGGAATTATGCCAGTCATACAATAACTGCGGCATTAAAATAATTTTAATCAAATTCATCTGCCCTACAACTAAGAACCCCAATTTACTCCACAGTGCTATCATTCTTTTAAAGGTGAGTAGCGGAAATTGTTAAATTGAGGGCCTTGTATTCCAACAGGCAGAAACATGAAATCACAGGGATTTAAATTGAGAAAGACATTTGATTAACCTTGGTGCTTCAGGTGCTTCCTACCTGCAGCCTGCAATAAGGTAAAAGTAACAAATTATTGTGCAGCTTTAAACATATTTAGGGCATTTTCAATAAGAGTACCCACAAAGGCCGCCTCAGCTGAACTAAAAGCTTATGACACCTCTGTGTCAGATTGACAGGAGGCAGATTTTAACTGGCTAATAGATTTAATGAGAACTCCCCAAAGGAAAGCCTTCAGGGTTTCCCATAGACAGGCTGGTGGGGCAGAACCATCATTAATCTCAAAAAAGGCCTGCAACTGTGAAGCAATCAAACTCCAAGCATCAATATAAAGGGATCAGCTTCCATGAAAAGGAGGAGGAACCTCCCATAGTGAGTACTGTAATCACTACTTTTAGAGGAGAGTGATCAGACAATGACCGAGGTATTGCACTTTTGCAATTTTTGGAAGCAGTAGCTCATTTCCCAGAACAAGATCTGGCTGAGACAACAAGGCATAAGTAAAGGAGCAGCATGAGAATTGTCTTATTCCTGGGTGGCAAATCTGCCAAATATCATGAATGGCTTAAGTCCTGGCCAAATAGCGTAGGTGCGGCATTAGATGAAGACACTCCTCCCCCATGTCTATCCCAATTGGTGTCTGGCATGTTATTGAAATCCCCAATTATGAGACTAGGAAGGTTGGGCACAGTGGCTATAAATGCTAGAACTTTTTGAACAAACTTACCAGAGTATATTGGTGGAATGTAGGCTAAGGCTATAACAAATTGTGCAGTGTAAATCTTACATCCCATACAAATATACTTCACATCCCTGTAGATTGCCATCCTTATACACTCAAAAGGAATAGATGTATGCACCAACGTGCTTACCCCTCTGGAGTACGTAGAATACAATACATGAAATTCATATCCCAATCAGCCTTTTAGTCATGAGAGTCTATCCACAGACAATTGTGTCGCTTGCAGACAAATCAAAGCAGGTTGATATTGCTGCAAGTAACTAAATGTAGCATGTCTTTTAACAGGGTCAGCCAGCTAAGATTTAGCCATATCCATAAAAATACTTAGATCTACAGAGGTAAACGTGCTGGAGACCCAGAACATTAAACATGTATCACAATATAACTAAAAAACCTGAAAGAGAGAGAAAGGTTAGACATTTATCATTAATGTCCAATTTCATCTACTCTATAAAACCCTGGAAACCTAGAAATGAAAAGAGCAAAAAAAAGAAAGAAAGAAAAACACCTTCAATATGGTATTGTCTCTCACCAAGAGAGTGAGCAGCAACATGTCCATAACTGCAAACGTCAATTTGCTTGGGTTAAACACACCACACTGGCAGTCCAAAATATGTGACAAAATAAACGATAAAATCCTGCAAAAAAAAAAAAGCTCCCCGAAATCACCCTATAAATACAAAACAGAAGGGGAACAGTTCAATCCACACTCAAAAGAGGGTATAGGAAGCCAAGTCTCATAAACAATCATGAGCCTAAAGGCCACCGAATCAACAACAGACAGGCTCCACTATTGTGTTTGAAGCCAGCGAGTATTACAAATTAGTCCTTAGCTTGAAGAACTTGCAACTCATGGCAGTCCAACTACTCCACCGTGGCTTTCAATGATTCAAAGACATGTGCCGTACCCAGAGTGACCAAAAGGAGCCTGGCAGGATATATCATAGGATAGGGTACTTGTAATGACTGGAGCCTCTTTTAAATGTCCAGAAACTTAGCATGCATTTTCTGTACTTCCACGGAGTATTCAGGACATATGTAAATGTCACTGGCATTAATGGAAAAGTTAGAATAATTCTGAGATGTGCGCAGGATGTCTCTATTCCTATAATGTAGAAGGACAGGGTGGGTGGCTGCGTGACACGCTCTATAGTAAATAATTGAGTAAAAGTATCCTTGCCAAATTTAGACATTAGACAGTCCTCAAAGAAGGCAGTTGGATCAGGCTCCTAGACTTTTTCTGGGACACTGACAAAACATATGTTATTTCAGTTGAGCTGATTCTCTAAATCATCAGACTTGAAGAGCCCAGATAGATTGCAAGGACAATTTATTGTCTTTAATAGTTTGCACCATTTGGTCTTCTAGATCACACAAATGTTGTCCTACCTCTCCAATGTGCTCAGTAACTTTTTACAGGTCATGGTGTTTGATAGAAATGTCCTCTTTCATATTGCCTAGCTGCATAGTGAGCATAGCCAGGTACTTATTACTCTGTGTGACTACTGCAAACACATCTTTTAGAGTGGGTTCAGCTGGGACTGGCATTCTGGAGGTTAAATTAGGCATACTCTTTCCATGACAGATGGAATGAAGAAGAGACCACTGTACCTTCCGGGCATGTATCCTCTCCTCACTCAGACACAAGTTCCCCAATTCCGATTGATCATATGTTCATTGCAGCAGATGACACCATGGGGTCTAATCTTTCCAACTGTAGAACTGTGTTCTGACCCTCCCCACCAGGTGTATGGTCAAAGCGCTCCAGACACTCTCTGGCTTCATACTCAGAGTGTCCCCTGTGCAATCTTGGATTGGTGTATCACCACCAGTGTGGCTTCCTTTTTCCTTGCGTCATATCATTCTGGCCAACAGAGGAAGCTGGCAATACTCCACCCAGGCAAATTCACAGCCCCTGTGCAGGCAAGATCGGCGGGTGAGCAGAATAAGCAGAATACATGCATGGCAATACTGGGAGCTCCAACTCGCATGTCCGCTCACATGCAGTACTAGGCCATGTCCTCCCATACCCATGCTTTGATGGGTTAGGAGCAGTGCATTATTAGTACTACACAGGGCATTATAGTGAGTGCATGCATGTTATTGTTACTTCTATTGCTTGTTTTGGAATCCATAATGTAACATTAGTCTTCCAAATAGTATGTTTCCCTGTAATGCTACATGAATAAACATGAATTTGAAAACATTAGTTCGGTGCCAAAACATAAAGCCATTTTACTATCAATAAAGTTTCCTAACAGTATCGAGTATACTGGATATTACTAATATTACTGAGATGAAAAAAGCATTTAAAACATTTATTAAAAGTTACACCAGAGCTCAGGGTCAATACCTTTGTAATAGCACATAACACACTCCATTTTATTCTCTCATTTATTTCACTGCTGAGCAGACAGCATAATGGTTGTTTTTGTTTCCCTGAGGCTTCATTTACATGATCGTATATTGGCCGCACTTTCACGCCTGGCCGATATATACTGCCCATCTGATGCATTGGTTTACAATGCATCAGTTCAGATGGGCATGTTCCCGCGGCTCAGCCAGCCAAGATAATGCATACAGTGTGCATTTTGGCTAGGCGCTATTACACTGGCCAAGAAAGCTAGTTCAGGAACTATCATCTGGTCGGAATATGGTGGCGGCTTCCATAGACTCCTATGGGAGCCATACGACAGCTGCCGAAAAAGGGAGGTGGGAGGTAGTTTAGCAGTGTGTCTGCTAAACTACCACCCCCTTCCCTCCCTCTCTCTGCCCCTTGCCGGCTGTTTGCAATGGGAGGGGGTTGGACTGGTAGCCAAAAAGGGGTGGAGAGGGGGCCGAGAGTCTGCGAAGGGCAGAAAGGGGAGGCAGTTTAGCAGAGCTGTCTCTCCCTGCCTGATGGCAATCTGGGCTCGGCATACATGCGCCAGATTGGGCGGTCTAAACAAGCGTACAAACGGCAGATTTGTGCGCCTGTTCATATGATTTTCACTGTGTGAAAGAGCCCTTAAATTGTTGGTAGCTATAAGAGAGAGCATAAACAATATGAATTAGACCCATTTTGAACAACCAATAATTATTGATCACAATGGGAAACCATAAAGAAGTGTCAGAATCAGTATGCGTTTCAACTATGACTTAATCTCCTCAGGGGTCCTTTGATCATGTCATTTAAACCACTAATTCAGTAAGAAGTGCTAACTTTGGCAAGTAACTATTACAGGCTATCATAGTAAGTAACCTAGATTTTTTTTGGCTATTTTAATCACTATACACAATAGCCTCTAAGAGATAATTGCTAGACTGGAGTCAGCACTTACAGTTAATTAATGCCACAATAGGCTGGTGAAATATAGCACTGTCTCTCTACAATACTAGTACCCCTGTTGTAGCCGTGGGACTGAAATTAGTAGCAAATCCCAGTATGCTGCAGCAGTCGAATGTTAGGTAGGTCTTTGTGACACCTGCAGATCCTCTGTGAATTAAGAATTATAATAATATTGCATCTAGGTTAGTGCTTTTTAGTGAATTAGTGGTTTATGTGAGATGATGAAGGGATTCCTGAGGAGACTAAGCCATAGTTGAAACACGTTGGGTCTATTGATATTTCTTTATGGTTTCCCATAGTGATCAACAATTACTAGCAGTTTAAAAAAGATCTAAATGATATTTCCTATGCTCTTTTACAATCATCAACAATTAAAGGGGTTGTCCAGTTGTATAACTGTTTATGACCTACTCCCACCATTCATGCACTGAGCTGATTTCTACAGGAAGCAGACAGCTCTGTTCCCACTGCTGTGGTCAAATTTAGTATTATAGGCATAATTCCCAATTAAGGGAATGAGAGCTCTATCTTTAATACCAAGCCTGCCCACTGCAGAGTGAATGCTTCCTGCAGAAATCAGCTCAGTGCATTAACACACCAGCCCAGGAAACTGCTGAACTACGGCCATTAATATTTTACAACTGGAGAACCCCTTTAAAGAGAGACAAAAACATAGTAACTAGAGATGAGCAAGCATACTCGTCCGAGCTTGATGCTCGTTCGAGTATTAGGGTGCTCGAGATGCTCGTTACTCGAGACGAGCACCACGCGGTACTCGTCTCGATAAAACGAGCACTGACCATTGAATTCAATGGAGCCGGAAATACAGGCGGCTCCATAGAAAGCAATGGGCTGCCGGCGATCGCGGGATGAATTGTCGGGAAGGGCTTAAATATATAAGCCCTTCCCTGCAATTCATCCAGAAATGTGTAAAAATAAAAAACATATATACTCACCTAACATCGGCTAACATGGGCTAACATCGTTCTTCTCTGCCACAGCTGTTACAGCTGTGGCAGAGGAGAACGATCTTTACGCTGACAGTGCGTGGGGGGGGTGTCACTCTTGCCACTATTGTGGCTTAATAGTGGGACCTGGGAACTTGAGATGCAGCCCAACATGTAGACCCTCGCCTGCCCTATCCGTTTCTGTGTCGTTCCCATCACTTTCTTGAATTTCCCAGGTTTTCACAAATGAAAATCTTAGCGAGCATCGGCGATATACAAAAATGCTCAAGTCGCCCATTGACTTCAATGGGGTTCGTTACTCGAAACGAACTCTCGAGCATCACTGAAAGTTCGACTCGAGTAACAAGCACTCGAGCATTTTGATGCTCGCTCATCTCGCTCGCTCAATAGTAACCCATGTGCTGTTATGGCAGCAAGTGTATAAATGGGAGATTAATATGTAATGTGTGTGCTATTAGTGCAACAGTGAAATAATAACAAATAACACTCAGCTTTGGTATAATTCTTAACTTTTAATAAAAGTTGAGCTTTAAATTCTCTTTTTCATCTCAGTGAGTAGTAACTCTCAGGAATGTAACAAACTTCTGTAACTTGGTCACCAGTGTTTTTTTTTCTATTCTAGATATTAGCTGCACTGGTTTTTCTATATTGTTTTCTGCACATCGGACACTACTCAATTGACAGTGATACACTGAACCAAGCGGTCTGAAGAAACTGCAGCTGGCCATTCTTCTACATGGTATTACCAGAATTGTGTTTGTGCTTTATACAACTCCAGCAAATTACTACACTGCCTATCTATCATTTCTTTGTTCAGGGTTGTCTTCATGATAAGGCACCATGTTATTTTATGTTTCAGCTGTACTGATTACTATAGAAACTGTACATTGTTATATTTCTCTTGTAGTAGCATAACATGATTCCCCAAAGAAATTCTCCATTTCAGCTATTCTGGTCCAAAATGGACAACCCCTTTAATTACCAACAGGATTAAACAAGGAAATAAAGATTAGTCTCTATGGGAGATAGTATTGGTCTTGCACTTTTTTTTACTCTATTATTTCCACCCCCATCCCTCCTCCCAAAAAAACAACTGATTAATTGTTACATTGTACGGTGCTCTATTTATTAAAAAACATATTCCAAACTCCTATTTCACTAAGTATTAAGAAGGTAATTAAATCTGTTTTATGTACCTGCCTCTCTTTTATTAAATCTATACAGATACATTTGTCTGGTGTTTCAATCCAGAGACTTGTTCTCTATGTTAACTAAATTGATCACATCTAATGCCTAAAAGCTTAATATTCTCTATGATTGAGTGTATTATCAATAATTACTGTAACTTTGTAGATTAACCAAATCACTGGCCCTCTTTTCCCATAATGGCACTGGAAACTGCGATACAGCCTGCTTAATTTTTTTCCTCACGAGCTCTATCTGTCCAGTAACTCTTTAAAAAATGTTTTACTGACAAGCAGGATAAAATTACTGGAAAAAGTACTCAGGATTTCTGCATTACAATTGCAATTTTGTTTTAGATTTGATCACGCTGAATTAATTTTAGCATAGGTATTATATTTTATGAATTATACCTTGGCATAATCGCAGCATATACACATTTTAAATTCTCTTTCCATCTAATGTTCAGGGCTATTATTGTGTATTCTCCAAGGAAAAGTTGCATAAAATGTGCTGTGGATGCTTTATGTCATCATTATTAATTTGGAATATTGTCATTACAGGGTTAGACATTACACGGCACCAAGCAAATTATTAGTAAAAGATATTTTAATTTAGTTTTTAAAGGAGTGGGATAATAACAGTGTTTTTTCACTAATTACACTGCATGGGAAGAGATTAGGGTAATTTTAATTTGCTCTTTTGCATTTTGCTGATTAGAAAATCTTTGCAGCTAATACCATTATTTTGCTTATTTGTAGTTTAAATCAAATGTATCACTTTTCCTGTGGGTGATTTTATAGGCAGTTGAGGGAAAAGCGATATATGTAAGTTACTGTATTTTGTTTCAAGGCAGACTTTTGGCACTCCTGTACAGGAACGTAATCAGCAGAGCAGATGGTTTGACAGTCAGATACATTGCATACAGTAAATGAATGAGCACTTTATAGATGCTACTACTCCCAGAACTATCACAATAAAATAACACCTCAAAGCATTTTAATCGGTCTCTTATACAAAATTAGTTCTGCGGTTGATAGTTTGCACATATAGCTATTTCAAAGAACCATTTTACTGTACATATAGTATATATTTAGTTGAGTAACTTTATAAATTCATTACATTACATTTATCGCACAAATCACAAGTGACAACTTATACGGGGTTATTGCAAATGAACTTGCCGATTTGATACACTCATAGCTTAGGTTTACTGACACTCAGATTCATAAATTTGATATAATTGAAAACAGAAACTCAAAACGTTTTGTTACACAACATTAAAAATGTTTTCCACAGCAGAGGTGTTCAATGTGAGCCCACTCTTTCACTCAACACACATCGAACCTGTAGTCAAGTAACTGCCATAAATGTTGTAGTGTATTATGATTGATTGATGCAATGGCTTTTATGATGCATACTCACAAATCATTAATGGTGAGTGGTAAGAGTGGCATGTTGACTCTATGTTTAGCACTCCACCAAAGAACAAAAAGAAAAGTCGGAAGTTTTGGGGAACATGGAGACCAAGGGAGAAGTTCTCTATCGTCATCACCTGGCCTATTGAGCCCATTCCAACTTTATTATGAAATGCCCCATTCTGTTGGAAGATGAACCTGGAATTTCCTGTTACAGCCGTGGCAGAAGACATATCTGTAGCATGTCCAGGTGCAAAATTCCTTTAACGTTTTTCTCATGGAAAAGGAAGGGGCCGTAGACTTTCCTACAGGTTATAGAGCAAAACACATTCAACTTTGGGGGAGTCATGCATATGCTCTATGTAAGCATGTGGATTTTACCTCTCTCAGATTCTGACATTACATTTGGTCCTTTGTCCAAGAGGTGAAAGGTGGCTTCATCACTAAACACTATAGATTACATGAAACCATCGCTTTCTATTAGAATTTGTAATCTCTTGCAGAAAGAACAGCACCTTGCTTCATTATCCGGTTTCAGGGCCTGAAAATCAAGGACACAAAATGCCCCCCCTGGCCTCTTTGAAAGCCATTTTGTTTAATATTCCCCTAGTGATGACTATGGAAGAATTAAAATATTGTTCCTCATTTAGCAGAACTGTCAATAGTAAGACTGGCCTTGTTTCCACTAGTAATCACAGTGCAGCTTTTATTTTACATCAGCAGCTTGAGAAATGAAAGCTGCTTTGTGATTGGTTGCTAGGCCTGTCTTACTGATGAACAGTTTCACTAAATTAAAATTTCTTTTTCTGTTAGCATTGATATCAAATGTATACATTTGAATGTCATTAAACATAAGTTGAGTGTTTCAAATCAGAAAAATCATTTGTAATAACCCTGTATTATAGTCCTGAAATATATTCATAATTTTGCTGGTTGCCATAGCAAACAGCCAGAACCATCCATGACACTTCAGCTGAAATATAAACTAGAAACCAGCTTCCCTGCTCTCACACGTATGCAAGGACTGACTGGAAACCACAACAGATGCATAGGAAAAGGGTGCAGGTCCAGCGTAGGATAAAAACTCTTTATATTTATTAAAGAATCCAGACAGCCATGAAGGAACAGAAAGCATGAGCCGTCTTACATGTTTCAGGCAAGCATGTTGTCCTTAATCATAGACAACATCTATGATTAAGAGCAACATGCTTGCCTGAAACATGTAAGATGGCACATGTTTCTTATTCCTCTATATCTGTCTTGATTTTTCAATAAAGAGAAAGAGTTTTTAACTTATGCTTGATCTACTCCCTTTTCCTAACACTTCAGCTGAGCTCATACTGATATAGCAGTGCTAATGCATCTTGTGTTACGGAGTTATCGAGGCTTAGCTATACTGTCATGCTTGGCCATTCAAAGTGAATAGCAGAAGTTGCGCTACTAAATAGAATACAACAAAGCAATAAAAATAGTAAGCCCGGATTCTATAATACACTGAATTTGCTTTTCTGACAACAGATTACTATACAGTAACTCATCTGAAGGTGAATCTTCCCAGTAGGCCTGGGTAGTATGGCCTAAAATAAAAAAGTGATTGTTTTCAAGCTTATGAATGATTTTAAATTTTAATCTTTTACTGTTACATTTTGCTAAAAGAAACTAAAAATGCACTGAAATCATGATCTGTTTTAGGAGGAGCATTAGTTGTTATATTCAGTGCATGCTTCCTTCACCTGCCACCAGCAATGGACTATAGCTTGGCATCTAAATCTTTTCCTATTGGGAACTTAATGTCAAAAACATGGTGATGCCTCAGCTTTGGTCACAATTAGAGATGAGCGAACGTACTCGGTAAGGGCGATTTCGCAATCGAGCACCGCGATTTTCGAGTACTTCACTACTTGGGTGAAAAGTACTCAGGTGCGCTGTGGGTGAGCGGGGGGTTGCAGAGGGGAGTGGGGGGTAGCAGCGGGGAACAGGGGGGAGCCCTCTCTCTCTCCCTCTGTGGTGCTCACCCACAGCGCACCCTAGTACTTTTCACCCAAGTAGTGAAGTACTCGAAAATCGCGGTGCTCGATTAAGAAAACGCCCTTACCGAGTACGTTCGCTCATCTCTAGTCACAATCCATACCAAGATGTTAAAGAATAACTCAATTTGCCTTAAATATGTCTGGAACCCAGTAAGACTTTAAAATGTGCAAAAACTACTCCATTATGTTGCTAAGTCTGGTAGGCTTGTGCATCATATAATTTCTATAAAGCCTCCTGTCCTAGTTGCAACTCATCAACAACTGAGGGGTACCTCATCAGTGAAGCCCACCTCACAGTTTGCAAAGCACTGGACAATAGTGAAGAAACTTACTGATGCAAGGGCAGATTCACAAACCAATTCCCAGCAATATGCAGAAGATACAATGCTATACGGGAGGTTGCATGGGTGCAATACACTGATGAACACCTACTTACATGCCTAAAGGAAACTGTAAATCATAGCCAGCAGGCAAGTAGCCAAAGGATGAGTCTGTTCCAAATATATCAGACTACTACTCTTGGTGCCAGCTCACTTAACTGTGTGCTCTGGGAGCAATGGACTCTGATATAGCCATATTAAGTAAAAGCTTTATATGACACATTTCCACAGTTGTAACTTTTTATGTCTTATGTAGATGTATCTGCATGAACTCTTTATTTTATAAGACAAACTGCAGTTTTTAGGTGATAGGTTTCAATGCATATAAGTAAGCTTTCAAGTTATATTATATATACCATTTACTGATCATCATAAATAATATATTAACTGCTTCATTGTAGCGTTGTTAATGTTGTAGGGATACCAAATATGCCTATGCTATATTCTGTTTTGTCATTTGTAATTGGTAAAGTTTATTACAAATATATTTATGTTTTTTGTCTTAGTTTTTATTTTAAACTTGATCTATACTGAAGAATATTTCACATTTTTGATTACTCCCATTAGATAACTTTGACTTTTAAGCCTTTATTCCAATCTGTAATTGTCTTGTATATCCCTATATAACAGAACGATTTCCCTGTGAAGATTAATAACACTGGGGTACTTACATAGATAACAGTGCAGTCTTTGACTCACTGCTAGTTTCTCTGCCTCCCATTTAGGAAGTCCTGAACTTGATCCCAGCAGGGACCAAGTAAGATGAGATGCTGAAAAATAATTATACATATGGCTTGGTTTCCCCTGAGTGGTATCAATGTGCCAAGATAAAACCTCCCCTAGTGCCATGTGCACAGTAGAAAAATGTACTTAAAACACAATATACTGACTGGTTTCAGTGAAAGGGCGGATGTTACCCTGCTTGCTACAGAGTAATGTCAGTGCAATGAGGCCACAGATAAAACGTTTTGCTTGTTGGAGGCACCATAGGTCTTGTGATGTTGCGTTTCTCCCTCTTTAAGACTCGTTTCAGATTAGTGTATGTGAAATCCGTATCTGATTAATGTTTTCCAGACTGTGATATGGAGATAATGAAAATCTATAAATCTATTTACACGGTCACATAAAATAGGCACATATTTGAAAAATACAGCATGTACCAGTTTCATCCACTTTACAGATGTAATAAACCTATTTATCAATGGAGAGTGAGTAAAATAGGAATGCATTAGTATATCACCAGTATTTAATTTGTATTTGCATCTGTTTTTGCATACATTGGTAATATTTTCTATTGGTCAAAAAATGTGTGTAGTAAAACATTACACCAATTAAAGCAAATGCAATGACATAAAGATGACATGCAGATGCAATTTCATTTGTAATACATCAAAATTACAGATTTTGTTTGGACGCCACGTCTGGCCCTATATTTTTCCGAAATACACAGGAATCTCCAACACTTCCATGGAAGCTGGAAAAAAAGGAGGGGAGGGAGTTACCCTGCATACAATGCTGGGAAAAGAAGACAGCTGGCTCTATTTAAACATTATTAGTCATTCCAAGGATTTCTGCCGATTGATGGTTTTCGTTGCATCAGCATATTTTTTCGTCAATAAGCAGCAGCCATCCATGTGAATCATATGAAATATGCTAATTAAGATCGGGACTCGATCACGGCAATTCTTCATTCATGTGATTATATGGCGCGTACAGGCGAACGTATAAACGCATACGGTTGTGTGAAGCAGGCATTAGGTGGAAAAAAATTCTTTCTGACTCCAACTCTGGGAATTGGAATAATCATTTAATGATTTCATTTCATGTAATTAAACTCCCAGTTCTACTTCCCAGAATATATACTACAAGGGAAAGTTCTAAGTAGACATTCAGCCAGCAAGGGATGCTGGGAGATTTCAGATGTGAAGCCCATATTATTATGAATGTAGTTCTGAACTATATTACAAGCTCTTGCTTAAGATTATTAATGGTTCATATATGCTACAATATTATAGCTCCATTTCACCACATGCCTCCAATCTTATCCTGTAGAAATTTCAAATGAAAAATATTATTAAATGTTCATTCTAAGGGCTCTTTCCCACGAGCGCATATCAAACGGCCATTTTCACGGCTGGCCCATATGCGCTGTGATCTGATGCATTGGATTCCAATGTATCAAATCACAAGGGCGTATTTCTGAGACGTGAAAACGCCCGGCCAAGCCAGTATAGCGCCGGGTGTTTTTACGCCAGACCCAAAAGATAGTCCTGGAACTATCTTTTGGGCTGGAATATGTCGGGCGCTGCATGTGTCCTATGGGAGTCCATGGTAGTGGCCGTAGGTTAGATGGAGTTTAGCAGTGTGGCTGCTAAACTCCCTCCTTCTGTTCACCTCCCCCCCCCCCCCGTGCAAGCTCACCTCTCGTTCCTTCCTGCTCGTTCTGTGCAATGGGAGGGGGTGGGGCGGAGCTAAGCGCTGGTCCCGTCGCCTCCTCCCATTGATGGCTACAGACAGAGGGTGGGGCATGGGTGGAGCTAAGTGCCCACACTCTCCCCGCCCCTTGCCTACAGCCATAAACTGATTATGAAATGAATAATATATATTACCTCCCACTTGTTATATTTTAAAGCTTACTTCTAGTGAATTTGCCTCTTTCTAAGACCATGATGGTTGAAGTGGTCAATCAATAAACTTGAGGTCACGCCAGTTATATTACGTAACTACTGTATCAAGTCTGATCACTCTTACCTGCCCAGTACAAAGCTGTTAGTGGAACCAGGATAATAGTAGCCCCCAGTCTTACTTGCTCTTGTCTCTAATGATGTGTTATAGGTTGACGTTTACCGTCACATAGTATTTTTTTCTGGTATTTTCCCAATAACTGTGTTTTATGCAGATTTTTTTTAGTGGCATTTCTTTTTGGTCATCTATTCTTTCCTTACTGACAAGCATATGGGAAGCATATGCTAGGACAAAAAAACATATCCAGAACATACTGTGATTTTTTTTAAAAATGCCATCGACCCAAAGAAATACATCAAGGGTGTATTTACATGCGCAAGTACAAATTCAGTCAGAGAAAATTGGACTTGTATCATACTCATTTACCTGAGATTTTAACACACGTTTAAAACATGTGCCATACATTTTGTGTGAAAAACTCGCAATATAAATTAGATATATTTGTGTTTTTCACTAGCATGAAAAAATCTTAAGTGGTTCTAATTGTTAAAATGGAAAAAAATGTGTCACATTTGCATGAAAATGGCTTTTACACAAATATGATGATTTTTTGCATCTCCCATTGCAAATAATGGACGATTCTCACAGCAAGTTGCCAAAAAATAGCATTTGTTGCAATTTTTTGATCTCACGCAATCGCTATGAGCAAAATAAATCACACATGTACGTTATCCCATTGAGAAAAATGGGTTCTGTTCAAGTGCAAGTTTTGTCCATCTCGAAATGCAGAGAACTCATAAATGAATATCGCCTCTGTAACTGCTGCCCAAAAGAGAGAAAAATCTTACTACAAAAAAAGTAACATCTAGACAGCATTTTCCCACCATTAGGGCTTAGTCAGATGGGCATTTTAACGTGCAATTATTCGCGCGTATAAAAGATCGTACTATATAGAACCGATGCTTTTCAATGGCAGCAGTCACATGTCTGAATTGCACAAAAAATTTGCAGGTACAAAAGATAGAACATATGGGTGGCAATGGACGTGGCCACACATTTTTGTACGTGCACAGTGCGATCTTTTTTACACAAGAATAATCGCACATTAAAACGCCCGTCTGAGCCCTTAATGTGCACCAGAAATCGCTTGCAGAAAAAAATGTGAGAAGGCTACATTTTTGCAAAAATGTAATGTGTGACATGAGGCTAATGGTCTAATGGTTGTTGTGGAATTGTTTTTAGGGCAGATTCAAATGGACATTTGTGCATGCACTATGCAGAGAATAGAAGCCATTGATTCAAATGGATTTGGGTTTTTCTTTTATGTGTGCTTTCCATGCGTGCGGAAAATAATGTATCATGCTCTATTTTTGTACACCAAAGGTTTGCGCATCAAATATCTCCGTAGGAGTCTATAGGAGGTGAGCAAATGCACACTTAATATATGCAGAAAATCACAATATGCTGCGCAATTTTGTGAAAAAAAAAACATATTTGGACTTCATTAGACTAAATAGCCTTTTAAATTGGGGCATGGTAGTGTCCCATGTGCAAAACACCCTGTAATGTGTGCACAAAAAGTACAGTAAAACATGCCAATTAGTGTAAGGGATAACTTGCTGAGAAGTGTGGGTCTCACCGCTGAGGCACCTGACAATCCCAAGAACTGGACTTCCATGTCCTGCTCTCCTATCACTGTGAAGGTTACTTCTCCCCCTACAGTGACGTCACTCTGAATGGAGTTCTGGCTGCACATGTGTAATCAGCGCTCTATTTGGCCTCAGTCACACGGGCACATCGGCATCCGTACACCAACGCCGATGCACCCGTGTGACTGACACCAGCAGACGGACGTACCTAAAGAGGACCGTCTCTCTGCAGCGCCGGAGGAAAGAACATGTGACCGGCTTCATCGCCGGTGTACGGATGCCGAAGCGCCCGTGTGACTGAGCCCTTAATTTCAATGAGGCTGACGGAAATACCCAAGCAAGTGCTGCTTGGGTATCTCGGCAGTCCTCTTGAAAGTTAATGGTGCGCTAGTTTACTTGCTTGACTAATGCTTCAATCAGTCTTCTCCTCACCGCAAGAGGCTCCATATGGATTGTGATACGGATTTGAAAATGGCTTTTTTATGCCTGGGAATTCTGCATCAAGATAACGAATGAGACTTGTGGGTTTTGGTGCAGAATTTGCAGCAGCAGATTTGGTTTGTGCAATGAAGACAAATTCTGCCTGTGTGAAAGGTCCCTTAGATATATGTACTGGAATATTTGGCAACATGCAGTGGAGTATTCTGGTGCATGGAAAAAGCTGCACCACAATCCATATGTCCAACGTGAATTTACAAATAGCTTAATTTTAAACATTAAATAGTTTAATTTTTCAGCAAATCTGTGTCAAACTCAGCATGTTAGACATGCAGATTTTGGTGCAGATTTCAGTTGCAGAATATTCTAGAATGTGTGAAAGCACCTCTAGACAACTAAAATTTAATACCTTTTAAATAAACTGTAAAATGTATATTCAAATATGGTTGAAATCTATAGAGTTTTCATGGTACGGCGATGATGATTAAAGTAAAAAATTAAGACTATGGTTGATATGAACTTGGATTTTTATATATAGAGGAACATAGACAGCTTAATGATGATACATTTAATGCAAAATTAACATTTGATCCCAGAGAGCAGTTGAAAGCTGATATTGATTTGTTTCTAGATAATGCATTTATGAATAAGTGGAGCTCTAAAATAAAAATGAATTTCTCAAACTAAGATACAAAAGGAATTGAGGTTTCTAAGAATGTCAGTGCCTAAATCAAACATTAGCAGAATTGTAGCATTGAAAAACTATCCTGCTCTGTAAGTAGGCAGAAGAAGAAATTGAAATAACGTCTAATTACTCAAAAACCATTAATCAAAACAAGTTAGGGTATAGCATAGAAATATTGTGCACCTTTTCCAACCTCATAGGAAAATAATAGCAAAAAAAAAAAATGGTAATAAAAAAATATTCACAGAATATTCCAGAATCTTAAAGAGATTCATGCTTCACATTCTGAAACATAATTAAAAATATCTGAACAAAGGATTTCTAGATCAAGCGAGACAAAATATTGAGTTAATCATGCTGAAATGTATAATGTGACACTGGTAACATGAATTAAACAACTAAAAAACATGAAGGTGCAAAGTCTAAATCGAATTTTCCGATTTTGTGTAAAATTAAGCAGTAGACTTAGGGAATAACTGATTTGAGTCAGGATTGGGACAATTTCACCCATATCATCATGAATTTGGAAAGCTTATTCCAACTCCCATTAAAGTCAATGGAAGTTAAAATTGGTTCACTAATCCGCCCTCCAGAGGGTCCCCAATGCATCCAAACACCCTCAAATTGCATGAGAACACAGTCACACATATGTGCTCCTACCAATAATTGCTGAAAATAGTGTACAAGAGTGTGAAGGTGAATTTTAGGACAGGAGTGTCACTGAGAAGAATGCCCACATAAGGTCTCCAAGATCAAAAACTGTTGCAAGCTAAACAGCAGTGTGGTGTTTGTTTAAAAAGCAATGTCACAAATTCTACAAGGACACATCCTAGCAGAACACTCAAGCATGGGCCTGCTGCAAGGAATTGCTGCAGAGCTACCAAAAATTATGCCATGCAAGATCTTACAGATAACCTCTTCTGTTAATACTGGTGGCTTCAAAGAATGTCTAGGCTGCACAAGCCCTGTGGGCAGACCTAATTGTGGGTCTGATGTTGCTGCTGCAGCTAGTAGTACCTAGTGGTGGGGGTATGGGCCTGTTGTTTTTCTGCAACACCCTACTCACTGTCTTGGTAGGATACCGCCGCTCATTGTCTGACCCTTACTCCTCCCCCTTTGAGCTGCTATGATTACTCTCCCTGTCTCTCCATGCTAGATCAAATACTTTATCTTCTTTCTCCTCTCTTCCTCTTCATTGTCCATCTCCTGAGTGGACTCTATTTCACAGTGAGCTCTGAGAGCTGATACCTCTATTTTCACATACCCCTGAGTATACATTGCCTGTGGAGGGCTGACTGCATGCACTGACCCACCCTCATCTTCCTCTTCGGAGGAAAAAAAAATAGTTGGGCACCAGTGCATTCAATGTCTGGGTCTTCTTCTTCAGTTTTTTTGGGCTCCACATTGACATACATGATGCTGAATGATCAAACAGCTCCTTATAATGATCCATGGGGGCTACTTCCTAGTGTGTGGGAGATTTGATATGGGGTATAGTAAAGGGGGGATGCTCATGACTGACTTGAGCAGACTAACTTCTGCGTGCTTGCAACTGGGAGCGAGAGGAGGTAGTGGTAGTTGAGGGATGCTGTGTCATTTATTCTGTGACCCGTTCTGCGTGCTGCAGATGTAACATATGGGCAGAATCACTTTTAAGAAATGGCTTTTTAAATGCACATAAATGTGATGCAGCTTCTCTGTCCTATACTCAGCTGTGAAATGGCCACTGGTTATACTGTGCCTATGTTATATTTGGCCCACTCCACCTCCATTCACTGAGTGATCATTGCTTCTGTGTAAAAGAACAGTAGCGAGTAACACTGATATGACTGCCGGGTGCTGCAGTACCCAAGAATCATCCCATGTAAAAGGTCTCTTAGTTAGACAAAGTTAAGAAAAGTCATACTTTCTACATATACAACTCAAAAGTCCAGCAACACTCTTACAAAAAATCCCATCCAAGGAGAGGAATAATGATCCGTGCAAAGCCACTTTCAGGGAGCCATGGACCTATTGCTCCCAACACAGTCCACCAGAAAGGAGAATAGCGGCAGCAACAAGGGTGTAGGAAATGAAAAAAAACTTTATTGCTCCATGTACAGAAGCAGGCAACATTTCAACCCGAAGGTCTTTTTCAAGGCTTTTTGTATTTTTGGGCTTATGAAGAGCTTACAAGTATTCACAGTGACCAACTTAAGCAAGTACAGCTACAGTGCAAAGCTACAATCAGCCACATGGCCCCAAACTGAGCATCTAATAAGGCAAGAAGTGCAATACAGATCACCGCAGACCCCAACAATATAGTTAAAAAGAACCTGTCACATTGAACACAAATGGTGAGTTGTGTTGATTGATATATGGTTTTGTCAGTAAGGATTCCATATAACTTGTATTTTATTTATTGAATCCCTAACTCATTCTGAATTAGGGCCTTTCATTCTGAATGATTATTGCTTAGATTCTCACTGGATCTCGGAAATTTGAATGATAATGGTTCAGTGTAAATGGTATCAGCGACAGAATCATAAATGATAATTCGTTGTTCCGTTTCTGCAGGCATAAAAATCAAATGACGATCGGCCTGTGTAAACAGGCCATTGCTCATCTATAAATGATAGCCTGTTTACTGTGAATGGAGGCAAGTGGCCACAGCAAGCTCTGGCCCACTCTGCCTCCATTGACTGAGTGATCCTTGCTCCTTTGTGAAGACAATGGGGTCCCGCAGAACCTGACAGTTGGCCCGTGTAAAAGGACCCTTAGAAGTCTCCTCAATGATTGACAGCCTTCCCTACATGCAAAGTTATTAGTCATCAAGTAGGACAACCCCCTGATCTTCTAAACATAGAAATAGCTGGGAAATTAATGAATAAAATACAGTTTATAAATAAATTTGGATCATTGTAAATATATTGCTCACAGATACGACTGCATGTAGAATGTGAAAGGTTTCCTTTAAGCTTTAGTCAATTAAGCAAAGCTAATAAACTGCAATGATTGAACGCTCTACTGTAACAGGCAAGCAATACACAATCTCTGTGATGTACATCATTCTTTAAATGTATCAAGTGTCATCAGTGTAAACGATGTCCAGTTTGTTGTAAGAAGAAACAACACATTAGCCGAACAATAATGATTTCCCATACCTGATCAGTATGATTATTCTTTTTTTTAAAGGGACTCTATATGACATTTTTGGATGTATCAACTGGCTTCAGTGAGAAATTCTTATTAAAAGATGTAATCAAATATTTTTAGAATGCTTTCAATCGTGTCTTTAAGAGAACTGTCCTTTTGTTTCCTTTCATGCAGCTTGTTTAGTCGTAGTGCAGTGGAAGCTGTGCCAAGTTTGGACTTGGTATTCTAGTCACTGTGGTGACATCATAGCTCCTATTCTGTGCTCTGCAGCCTTTTCAGTTTAAGGAAGTACATTCTTTTGTTTCTGTAAAAATTTCCTACCCAAGACTCTGTTTCTATAAAAATTATGTTGATAGGGAAAGCACACATTTACTTTCAGGCTAAGCTTGCTATCCAGACTTTCACAGCTTGAATTCTTCCATTTTGCATATCTGCAGGTTATATAGTTCTTAAAAAAAGAGGATGGTTATTGCCATTTTAATATGCACAGGCAGCACCACAGGCAGATTTTTATTTAATTAAAGATTTTTGGCTGTGGTCCTAGAACAAAGTAGATTTTATCCAAATTTTTACATTTAATGAAACAAAATCCATTTCATTAGACCTATATGACAGTTTGAGGCAACAATTTAAAATCCAAGCGGATTTCCAGCAGCTGTCATCTGCAACCTTGGAAAAATAATTTTAAAATTGCCCCTTTATATTGAAATCTAATTTTTATAGGGACTTTAGTGCAGTAAAATAGATAAATATTCTGCTTTAGAAAATAAAAGAATCACTATTAGAATTTGTGTGTACTTGCATTCTGCATGTTCAGCAACCTACATATGTTTACAAATAGCTGCTCAGCAGCAAGCTTTCCTGATCCTGTAAAATAATCTCAGTCGTATGTGGAGGAAGAGAAATATTCAACACATTCCTCACTAAATAGCTCAGATTGCTATAAACTAACTGCTATGCATATTTCTTTTGATCTTGCATAATAGATGTAAACAATGCTATGTAATACTACTACTAATAATAATAATTTTACTATAACATCGCTAGTTCTAATTTTCGGAAGCTGAATTGATATCAAACAGTTTGACTGCAGAAAAGCCATTTGCAGCCACAGTCCTGCTGTAATAGTGAGGTTAAGTGCAAATAAACTGAAAATCTGCCTTCACTTACTCAATTTTATAGAGCTCTACATAGGAAGCCACATTGCAAACTAGAACATTTAGTCCTATGCCACTAAGTTGCAAGAGGCTAACTTAGATATGGAAAAACCCAATTCATGTTCTAAAATTCTTTCACTAAATAAGTGAATGTCTATCAAAATAGATATATTAGGTCATGTTCATGTGTTTATTTCAGCTGTTTTTTGATATCTTTACTGTACCTCTTTATAGAACCATCAGAAAAAAATTACATCAGACTCTGTATTTATAGTGGTGCCCAACGAAGCCTCGAAGGTGATGCACAAATGCCACGGGATGCTAAGGTAGTAAGTCATAAAGCCTCCTTGCACGGCCATATGGGCTTGTCTCTGCCATGTACATGACTCCTGACTAAGGAAATTCATTTACAGTATATTTTGCAGTTGTTTATTGGAGTGAAATGTTTCCAATATGGTTGACTATATAACCACATTGTAATGTATTACCGAAATATGCTGTGCTCTCCTACTGAAGACAAAAATATTGCTACGATCAGTTCATATTGTACCACACTGTATGAGAAGCATACAGTAGTGGACTGTGTTTTTCAATACAGAGACAAAGGTATAGCAACATATGTTTGGCTAATAGTAATCCATGGCTGCTTTTAAGAAATACATATATGGCAATCTTCACCTTGTCAGATGGTGTGCTATGTAATTAGATTAGAGTAATAATGTAGAATGCTGTTCCAATAGTAAGTATGTTAGAATGACATGCTGCTCTAGTTACCTATCACACTGTTTGTCAAGGTTATAATTGCTATATCTATACAAGCAAGAATTTCCAAATGTGATGTCTGAATGCAGAATGAACTTAATATAGTTTATAAAATATCAACAAGCTTACTTACAAGTTACAAACAAAATTGAAATACCTGCTTCAGTCTTTGTTCTCACATCTACTGACTACAGCCACAATTTTCAATTTATAGCCAGAAAATGAAGAACATTGAAGATGCAGCCATTTGAAAGAATTTGAAATTGGAAATAATTCTCACATTCCAAAGTACAGTGTATCAGGTTATGACTAATACATAAACTGGTATTACACGCTAAGGCCTCATGTCCACGGGCAGATCGGATTCCGTATGCGGGAGCCCACAGCAGAATCTGTTCGCGGCCATCGACCTCCCAAACCTGACAAGGTCTTCTTTTTTCTGTACTGCGGATGTGTGCTGAGGTGCCGGCCGGCGCACCGCTACACATGCACAGTACAGTTTTTTTTGCTTTTTTTTTTTTAAACTCCTGCTATCCCGCAGAAATTGCATTGTGGACGCAGATCAGATGGCTTCCATTGGCTTTCACCGCACTGAAATTGAACATGCTTCAATCAGAGATGAGCGAGCATGCTCGGTAAGGGCATTTACTCAAGAGAGCAACGCTATTTTCGAGTAACTGCATGCTCGTTGGAGAAAATTCGGGGGGGGGGGGGTGCGGGGGTGAGCGCGGGGTTGCAGAGCGTAGTGAGGGGAGAGAAAGATCTCTCTAACTCTCCCCCCGGCTTCCCCTGACGCCCCCTGCCCCGCGGCCACCCTGAATTTTCTCCAACGGGCATGCAGTTACTCGAAAATAGCATTGCTCTCTCGAGTAAATGCCCTTACTGAGCATGTCCGCTCATCTCTAGCTGCAATCTGTTTTCTGGACCAAAAGATACGCAAATCAAATCCGCGTGCTTTAATTCAGGTGCGGACGCTCATGCTTCCCCATGGGCGGCTTGAATTGCGGATCTTCCGCAAATCAAATCCACCCTTGGACATTGGGCCTTACTGTACTTACCTAACAAAGAAATAAACTTTCTAGGTGGTAGAGTTCAACCTTTTTGGTGCAAGGGATACAATAGAAGTATGACAATACTTTCTTCCTATTTCATCTGCTATTACTATGGAAAATGCACATCACATATTACATTTGTTGCATACATGATGGCAAAAACAATGGCATCTTGAGCCACAAGTGACCACAGGATGAATGCTATGCATATGTCTGCTAGCGTAGGGGTCCCCAACTCCCCCAACAGGACCGCCCAACAGGTCATGTTTTCAGGATATCCTATGATAAGAACACCTGTGGTAATGTCTGAGGCACCGACAATAATTACATCACATGTGCAACACTGAGGAAATCCTGAAAACATGACCTGTTGGCGGTCCCTGAGGACTGGAGTTGGGGAACACTGCTCTAGCGGAATCAAATACTAGGATGTGGGTTAGTTTAGCCTCTAGAATCATAGCAGTTTAGCTCAGTTGTTTATTTAAATTTGTATAATTAAATGTTGCATTCAAATTAATTAGGCTTAAAATGCAAAATACTATATGATTTGTTTTCAGATATAAAGCTACCAAATTGAAAGCAAAGTCAAGAATTCCTAAAATATTCATGCATCAGGCATTAAATGCTTTACTCTTCTAATTTCCATCTGATTTTGGAATGTATACATAAAATGTTTTACATTTAGGAATTTGGCAGGCTAACATCTGCTGAATTTCTGAGTCCCATTTTTATTGGCATAAGTGTGCTAGCTGAATTTAGAATATTAGCATTCTATTTAACCTAGATAGGAAATAATTAGCCCTTTTGGTTTTTTGGAGCCACCTCTATCCTCTACAGTTCCTTTTGAATGTTTATACCACTAAAGATAAAAGTAGATTAGTTTGGAGTTGAAAGAAAAGGCAAAAAAAAAATCTTCCATTACATACTCCACCATAATTCGGTGCAAATAACAGCTGTGCTCATAAATTGTCATCTGTTTTAGCTTAAAATATAATTGCATTTAATCTTGATTATTTAAGATTTTTATTGATATACCCTCCAAAGAAATTTCTTTGAGTGTTAGCTGATTTAAGAAGTTCTTTTATATTCTTTTGAAATTATCACTGAGTTTGTAGACCAGAGTTTCTCAGCTCTAGCCCTTAAGTCCTCTAACAGGTCATGTTTTCAGGATTTCTCTAGTAGTACACAGGAGATGTAATTATTGTCAATACAGCAGAAATTTCCCCAAGTGTTTTCTGTATAGAATATTCTCAAATCAGGACCTGTTGGAGTGCTGTCACATGGCTGGAATTTGGCCACAGCACACACCACAATGTACAGCTTATTCTGCTGCTGTAGAATTGGTAGCAGTATTAAATAGAGATGAGCGAATCTACTCGTTTCGAGTAATTACTTGATCGAGCACCGCGATTTTCGAGTACTTCCGTATTCGGGTGAAAAGATTCGGGGGGCGCCGGGGGGCGGGGGGAGGTGTGGTGGAGCGGGGGGGGGTAGCAGCGGGGAACAGGGGGGAGCTCTCTCCCTCTCGCCCCACTCCCCGCTGCAACCCCCCACTCACCCACGGCGCCCCCGAATCTTTTCGCCCGAGTACAGAAGTACTCGAAAATCGCGATGCTCGGGCGAAAAAGGGGCGTGGCTGACTAGGTCCGCTCATCTCTAGTATTAAACCATTTTCAATTCTGTGCCAAAATCCACATGGATGCATGTGAATTTTGGAGCAGTGCTTTCCGTGTTTTGCAGTGCATGTTGCGGGCAAAATCCACCTATGTGAAAACTTTTTAAGGTGTACTTGAATACTGAACTTAAAAAACACTGTTGTAGATCATGTTTTCATGTATTGTATGTTAAGTCATTCTATTTTGCTAGTTTGTTATTGGGATTACTTTTTCAATCGATTTTAAAAGATGGATGCCTCTGCCAATGCCTCTCTTCACCTGACCCACCTACTGGCCATGGCTTTCTGCACCCATTCTCCTCTGCGTGGCAGATGCTGCACTGTTATCTCACTGTCAGTGCCACCCATAGGGTGTGCACGTGTGACTGGTCCACCCAAAATGAGCACCCAATTTTTCTATTCCTAACCAATGCATGTGTATTTTGGGTTACATAAAGCGCCATTCCCCCCTTCTGTGTTTCCTTCTGTGAGCTGCAATTCCAGACACAACAAATAGACAGGTGTGGGCCTGTTTCTGAAAGAAAGCAGCTGTGTTTTTATAATCCTTGTCAACCGCTTTAACTCTAAGACTGAAACACATTTTATGCTTATTATTTGCTATTTACAAAACTAAGCATATATTATGTAGATCCAGAAAGGGATTTTGCCTGTATGTGTTATCATCCAAAGTTAGGGGGTGAATGAGACCCCCCTTACTGCTTCCTCAATGACCTGGTAGAATGCTCATAACACTCTCTGCTGGTCATTCACAGAACTGTGCAGCAATTCATTCCACAGTTGCACAGTTTTCTCTCTCTCCTTTCCTGATAAATACAGGACATGGCAGGAGACAGGGTAACAGCAATGAATACATCATATTCAGCAAATGATCTGATCTGGCAGGAAATGGGGGTTGGTAATATCCACATAGACCTCCTCCATGTTGCAGGTCCTGCGGTAAGAATGTAACAGAAAAATAGATAAAAGGTCCTACAGAACCTTTCATGATGGTATAGTCACATGGTAAGTTATACCAAGGAGCAGAGGCATAGCTAAAGGCTCATGAGGCGGGGTGCAAAAGTTTATCTTGGGGCCCCCCAACTTCTCTTAACCCCTTAATGCAGAGGCATATGTTGAAGCTCCTGTGCTCCAATGCAAAACCTGTAGCAAGGCCCCAACTATAATGCTTTATTTATAGTACTGGGCTCCCTATATGGAAAAGAGAGGCAATATGGGCCCCCTAAAGCTTCTGGGCCCAGGTGCAACCGTATCTCCTATAGTTATACCAGTGCCCAGGAGGGTGAACAGTGCTTGTAAGTTGTAAGAATTTATCTACATCTTCCTACATTTGTTTACATTAGGTATCTTTGTGTATATGCAGGCTGATGTAAAAATGCAGAGGTGTCTATGCATATTATGTGTTTTGCATAGATGTATGTGTGCACGCTGCAGAGCTGTATGCCTATAATGTGTATAACATATGTGCTGCAGAGCTCTGTGTGTATAGTCTGTATGCGGTAGAGTTGTATGAGTAAAATGTACATGCTTTAGAGCTGCTTATACAACAACAATTCCAAAAAATAAGATGATCTGTAAAATGTAAATAAAAAAAGAATGCAATCATTTGAAAATCCCATATAACCATATTTTATTCACAATAGAACACATCACATATCAGAAGTTGAAAGGGAGACATTTTCCCAATTTATTTTAAAAAATTTACTCATTTAGAAATTGATAGCAGGAGCACAGCTCACAAAAGTTGGGACAAGGGGTAACAGTTTATTTTAAATACATGAGGGCAAGAGTTTGGCAGGTTTTGTGTTTAGGTCTAGGATACTTGTTCTTAAAATTATCTTTAATGTACAATTATGTCCATTTTTAGAAATTCTCTAACCTTCTCTATCAATTGCTTTTATTCACATCCATGTTAGATGCTCAGTCAGCAATTTTGTCAGATGTTGCCTCAAGAATAATGCTGTGTGTAGTGCTATTCTTGCCATCAAAAGAAGGGAATCCGTTTGGGACCTTTCACATTGCTGATCTGGCACAGCCTTCTGGCCTCTGTTATGAATTAAAGCAACAATAACATTGCAAACATAGCTTTAAATATATACTAAGTTTTTAAGCAACTTGTGCTTACATGATAGCCAGTGTTATAATTAGCAAACCCAAACCAAAGGTGCCTGTAGTACATGCAGAATTTGTGATGGATTTGTTTGTAGTGTAAATTACGAATGTGAAGCCACCATTAGGGAAGATCATAAACTAGTAGTTTACATGCAAGTGAGCTCTTTTATATCCACAGTATGTTACGCATAATTTTTATATCCTAATAAGTTGCTATCATTCATGAAAAATTGCACATCTTTGCATTTAATCAACTAAAATTGAAAGAAACTTTTGATAATAATAAAATTCAACACTATATCCAGAAATCATGGCCATTGTGCACAAAATTATGTACATCTCAAGGTTTTTTGTTGTTTGATATAGTGACAAAACAACCGCAAAGCTAGGGCATAGTAGAGTTGCAGGAAAATGTAAGTGAACTATTTGTAATTATCTGGATTTCTGCATTGATTAGAAATAAAATGTGTTCTGATTGTTACCTAAGTCCTAATTATAGATAACACAATTTAACTAAACTAATAACACACAAATAATGTGCTAAATAAAAGACATGAAGGGTACCACTGAGTAAACATCCACAGTGGTGGAAGAAAAACTAATTTAATCCATGAAATTAATAACCTGGAGATACCCCTTTAGCAGCCATCCCCTCTGCCAGATCTTTCGGACAGCTGCAAATACAATATGCACATTATTGAGAAAAAATTTTGGACCATTTGTATATGAAAATTCTCAAACGTCTTGTGTGCACAGTCCTACTCAGCTCTTGACACCTTCAATAGGGTTAAGGTCAGAAATCTGGCCTAGTCATTACAAAACACAAACACTATGTTTTAGGCCTTAGTCAGACGGGCGTTTTTTGCCGCGATTTGCGGATCGCATGACGGATGCGCATCCGCAAATCGCGTGACCGGTGCGCGCAAGTCGCCCGCAAATCGCCCGAAAATCTGCTCCTAGCCGCGTTTCATTAGAAACGGGCCGGAGCTGTCCAGCGCATTGCATTCAATGGAGACGGCAATACAGCCGTCTCCATTGAAAGCAATGCGCTGCGGGCGAGCCCGGGATGAATTGTCGGTAAGGGCTTAAATATATAAGCCCTTCCCTGCAATCCATCCTAAAATGTGTTAAAATAAAAAAAAATTGCATTCTCACCTTCTGCCTGCAGCTCCGGGCAGCCGTCCTGCAGTGGGTGTGAAGGGGGTGTGAGTCAGACCTGCCCCCTGATTGGCTCAGCGCTGAGCCAATCAGAGGCATGCCTCACTCACACCCATTCATGAATTCATGAATGGATGTGAGTCAGACCTGCCCCTGATTGGCTCAGCGCTGAGAGGCAGCAGTCACTCACCCATTCATGAATTCATGAATGGGTGTGTGAGTGAAACCGGCCTCTGATTGGTCAGGCTGTGACCAATCAGAGCAGATCATTCAGCAGGCGGGGATTTTAAAGCCCCACCGGCTGAATAGTGCCGAGAAGCAGTTCAGGAGAACTGACAGCGGCCGCGGCTGGACTCCGGCTGCAGCGGAAAGGTGAGTATACAATTTTTTTTTATTTTAACACATTTTAGCATGAATTGCAGGGAAGGGTTTATATATTTAACCCCTTCCCGACAATTAACCCCGCGCACGCCGGCAGCCCATTGCTTTCAATGGAGAGGCTGTATTGCCGCTCCATTGAATTCAATGGGCAAACATCGTTCTTCTCTGCCACAGCTGTTACAGCTGTGGCAGAGAAGAATGATTTGTCTTCTATATGTTCTCAATGGGGTCGGCGCTGCTGCCGCCGGCCCCATTGAGCGCATATACAGAAGCGAACAGGAATCGCAGATCGCAGATAGGTGCGATCTGCGATTTTTTGTTCTATAATTTTTCGGACGAGCACACAAAAAGCGCTCATGTGTCCGATACCATTGCGAAGCAATGGTTTTAAAAAATCGCCGGACGCATGCGCATGCGCAAATCGCGGCAAAAAACGCCCGTCTGACTAAGCCCTTAGGGTTCGTTCACACGAGCGCATAAACGGTGCGTTTTTGCACCCAATCGTATAAACGTGACCATCTAAGGCATTGGTTTCCAATGTATTCGTTCGCACGGGCGATTTTACGGCACGTAAAAACGGCAACCCGGAAAAAAAAACGGAACATATGCGACCGAAATATGCGCCAACGCATATTCGATGGCTGAAAAGATAGTTTGCAAAGTAGGAACAAACGATAATACGCTTTCTAGCTCTGGTCATGATCGCCAAAAAACGTTCTTTCCGGCGATTAAACGCTGCGCACGTGCGAACGTAAATACGCCTACGCTCGTGTGACCGCGCCCTTAATTTTATTAATCAATGTAGAAATCAAGTAATATTAAAATCCAAATGTCTCCCCTACTTTTTCTTAGATGTGTACATTCTTCCCTCCCAACTTCTACATAATAAAATATAATTAAATCATTGGAAAACACAGCCATGTTTTTAAAAGTTTGGGGGTGTGGGATGACCATGCTGATGATTCAAACTGAGTTATAATCTTAACCATTCTAAGACTCAAACTGCAGATATTGCCATTATTGAAGTAGTTATTGGTCACTCCATGATTACTTAAATTGTATTTATTATCTAGCTATCCCCCCAGTAAATAATTACATATTGTTATTTGTATAGCACCAACGGATTCCACAGCACATTTATTACCCTGACTAAGCTGGATACTCATTTTACCAACCTTGGAGGATGGAAGGCTGAGTCGACCTTGAGCTGGCTACCAAACCGATACAGGGATTGAACTTGCAGCCTTCAGGTCGTGAGCGAGAGCTTAGGACTGCATTTCTGCTGCCTTAGCACTCTGCACCACACCAGCCTCTTTCTATATAAGTGAGCTTGTGTTACCTTGGTTACTCATTTCTTTCTATCAGAAACTCTCAGCCTCTTTTCCCTCAGATGGTCATGTGATATCAGTTCTGATCAGCTCAGACTTCCTTAGGTTTAAGTGTTCTCAAATGAAGTCAGATTCTCACCTTGTGTAATATTATTATATGCACCTAACACAAGATTTGCTTTCAGGGGGACACAGACACTCCTGTCACAGTTATAATAGAGGAGATCACAGCGCATCTTCCTCACTGTATATTTATATTTAGGTGAATATAGAAGGTAATGATAATTAAACTTCCTCCCGACAGGCAAAAAGGGTATAACCACTTGTATACCTGTGCTGATGCATCATGGAATGATGTGAAAGTGAAGTTAAAAAATCTAATTCTCAAGATGGTGGCTGATAAGCATCAGAAAGGGGGCTGCACTGCATGGAAATGGCTGGAATAGACAAAGTAGACACTAGAATGTGACAGACAATCAAGTGAGAGGGGGGCAGGCATGGAAAAATATGTTTTCGCCAGAGTATCCCTTTAGAAACTAAACACAATTTGTAGCATTCCAATTTTCTAAGGGTTGGTCCATATAATCAAATCATCAGATAGAATAGTACAGAGGGATATCATTAGTATACACACAGAATGATGATTGAAACACATATGATTTATTGTGTTCATAGAAAACTATAATGTAAGTTTCCAATTCATTTGGGTTCTGGCTATATTGCTAGTTTTCATTAATGAAGGAGAAATGCATTATAAATTATAATGTCGTTTTATTCTGTGATTTCTATGCAATAAATGACATGCTGTTAAATAACAGATGCAGTGAAGTGTTATGACATTTGTTTTTATACCATGTCACCACCTGGTATTCAAAGTGTATAGCAATGTACAGGTCAACTTAATGATCTCACTGCTGATGGACACCCATAATAATAATAGTAATGATCTTTATTTGCATTGTATCAGCATATTCCACAACGCTTTAGAAACATATACAAAATGAGTCATGGCATACAGTATTACACTGATGCAAAGGTTGTATAATAAAGGTGAAGGCCTTGCTCGCAAGAAGTCACAGACTTTAAGGAAGTATATACATAGGGTGCAATACATAAATATATAAAGCTGTGCCAGTCTATCACTATCCGTGTTTGTGAATAAGCATATAAGAGGTGCAATGGAGAGTGCAGGGAATGCAGTGGGAAGAAGGGGGTTGAGTTTTCAAGGGGAAGTGTAGAAACAGGATGGATAGAGAAGATAGGCCTTCCACAAAATATGTATTTTTAGGGCACACGTAAAGCTGTGGGCATTTGGAATTAACCTGATTGTCCAGGATAGTGCATTCCAGAGAACTGGTGTAGCTCAGGAAAAATCTTGAAGATGGGAGTGGGAGAGTTAGAGAGGAATTTAGTCTAAGTTTAGAGAGGGGAAGCTCAATCAGCAGACAGTTGTGGTAATTAAGCTGAGAGTGGATGAAGTTGACAGTAAGAGTTTTTGATGTCTCCATAATGAGGAAACAGAAGATATGTGAGATGTTTTTGCAGGTGACATGAGCGAGCAAGTGACTAAATATGGGGAGTGAAGAAAAGCTCGGAATTAAATATGACTCCAAGACAGCAGGCACGCTGCCAAGGAATAATTGTACCAGAAACTGAGATATAGATATCAGACCGATATTGTTCAGTCAATGGCAGAAACACAAGAAGTTCAGTTTTTGATAAGCCTTAGATAGAGAAATAACATAGTGTTAGTGATAGTGGACAGACAATCACTGGCTTTTTGTAGTAGTGAAGATGTGGTATTGCAGGAAGAATTATATAATTGAGCGTTGTCCGTATAGAAATGGTATCAAAACGCAAATTTTCTGATAGCTAGTCAAATGTTTGCCATGTAGATGGAAAAAAGGAGAGGGCCAAGGACCGCATCCGCTGAAACGTCAACAGCAAGGGGAAAAAGAAGTAGAGCCAGCGAATATGACACTGGACAAGTGGTGAGATAGGTAGGAGGAAAACCAGGAGAGCACAATATCATTAGGTTTAATAGTATGGACCATATTAAGGAGGAGTTGGTCATCTACAGTGTGAAACGCCACAGAGAGATCCAGAAGAATCAGTAGATAGAGAGCAGTTACCATTTGATTTACATAGCTGTAAAAGATCATGCAACACATTAAAAAGAATAGATTCTGTAGAATAAAGAGAGTGAAAGCCAGACTGTAAGTGGTCAAGAAGAGAGTTACAGTATTTGTGAGATAGCTTGTTAGGCAAGAGTAGACGCTCCAGGAGTTTGTACAAGAAGAGATCAGAGACAAATCAGTGCTTGGCAGCACAGGATGTCAAGAGACAGTTTTCTTTAGAAATGGGGATATGACAGCATGTTTGAAGGAAGAGGGAAACTACCAGAAGAAAAAGACAGATAAAAATTGTTGAATAAGGGTAGTGGCAGCATAAATGGTGCAAAATTTTTTCCTTCTTTATTCCTCCATTCCCAAAACAGGTGACGTTTTGACCTCCCGCGGTCTTTCTCAAGCAGAAGATTAAAAATTGTGAGGTGGCCAATGACAGTTGGGGAAAGGGACTTAAGAAGGTGAGAAGGAATAAGTTCTTTAATGGTCACTTTCCCAAAAGCCAGATTTCTAGTATAGTGCTCCTCGATTCACTACAATAGTAGGAAAAGTCAATCTTGTCAGCTCCTAAACATAGAAGAAGATTGATTGTCTCTAGATTCCATTCTCAACAGTACAAATTAACAGCACACAGGGAGATACATGAAAGAAAAAAAATGCTGAAAAATAATATTTTTTATCCTAGGAAAATGTGATTTCTTTAAAAATGGCTTTTCCAGATATTTCGTATGATAACTCTATTGACACTCATCCCAGCACTTATCAGTGTAGATTCACTGAAAGGGATAATGGTGTATCTCTGAATTCTAGATCTTTTCAATACTCATTTAGCAGTACGTAATGTGTTGAGTACTAGTCATGCACCCTCACACACACTCATGATCATATATCCTCAATACCATAAATTACTATTAGGCATGTTTATTCATATAGAAGAAAGAAAAACTTAGTTTAACCCCTTAAAGACACGGCGCAGTTTCAAAAATATCATAATTCTTATTTATCCATCAATGTAGCTGTCTGAGGGCTTAGTAATTAACAGGACGAGTTGTATTTTTCAATGGTACTATTTAATGTACCATATAATGTATTGAAAAACTTTTAAAAATTCTAAGTAGAGCGATATGAAATAAAAAAGGGTCTTGCTTCTACGGCATAAACACTGTAGCACAAATGGCATGATATTCTATGGGTCAGTATGATTGCAACAATACAAAATTTATATAGGTTTTTTGCAATACTGCTTTTCAAAAAAAAAACCATCCTTGATAAAAATAAAATTATTTTTGTCTGATATGTTCTAACAACCATAACTTGTGTCAGGGCTTGTTTTTTGCAAGGAATCCTGCAGTTTGCATTGATACAATTTTAGTATATATACAAGTTTTTGATTGCTTTTTGTTACATTTTTTCTTGAAGACAGGGTGACTGAAAAATTCTGGCATTGTGTTTTTTTTTTCTTTCTAATGACATTCACTACGAGGGATAAATGATGTAATACTTTGGTAGATTGGATTTTTATAGACGCAGCGATGCTAAATATATTTTTTATGTTAATGTTTTTATTATAAATAGAGGGAAAGGTTTTTTTTAAACTTTTATTAACTTTTATTTTTTTGTAATATTTAATAGCATTAAAAAAAATTACATTTTTTTTAGTTCCCATAGAGGACTTGAATTTGCAATCATCTGATCACCCCTACAGTGTAATGTAACACCATAGTATTACATTATACTACGATCTGACAGGAAGTCACACCACAGGCATGTCTTGATAGTCAACTGCAATGGCAGCCCTGGGGACCTCTAGAAGGCTCCTAGCTGCCAGAACAACCGAATGGTGCTCCGCAATCTCCTATCAGGGGGGGGAAGATGTTTGAGACCCCCAAACTCCGATTGGGGTATTTAAATGCATGAGTGGTGATCGTGGCTGTTGTGGGCTGGAGTTAGCTGTGAAATATTGCTTAACCCTTCTCCATATAAACACTGCACATTCATGACGTAACTGAACATCATGGATCATTCAGAGGTTAACTTATGCAAAATTATCTTTGTATTAGCTTGCATTTCATTAAAGTTGATTTGAGCCCTTCCAGGATCCCATTTTGTTTACTTTGGTTTGACAGATTTTGTGTTAAAACACGTGAAGACAATATATTACTATAGTATTTACACGTACAAGCAAATTCTAATCCACTTTGACCACAGTGCATAATTTCAAAACTATCCAACTTTCAATCTTATTTCACTTCAAGATCTGTTCAAAAGAGTGGTTTATTTCTGAAATTAACACAGTAGGAGTTCTAAGTGCTCATGTTTGAAGTATGTGGAATAAGAAACTTAAAACAAAAATCTTTAATCTTTTTTATTTTTTGGTAGATTTTTTTTTCTATATTAATTGCTTTCTGCATTTCAGTTTCTGAAAGCAATCTTTGATCATAAATTTAATTTCTAGCACCGGGAAGCAGACTATTGTAGTTATGCAAGAATGAACACAATTCCTTCCAAACCAGACAAACTCATCATTTTGTGACCTTTTCCAACTACACAATTTTGAATTAGTTTCCAATTTTTCCATATTATCCCACTAATTGTTTAATATCAATTAGCATTAAAAAACATACACATGGCAAGTGTTATTTTGCATTAAAAATAACTTATCAAGCTACTATGTTGGAAGTTTTTGAACTACCCCTTCCTTAATAAAGATTTTCAAAAAGTTAGAAGATTGTAAGGTCATCACTTCTGTAAGCAGATATTACCAAGAGAATCACTCAGTAAGTATTTACATGGGTTATCCAAAAATCTAACATTATTCCCTATACACAGGATATGGTATAACTTTATGATTGCTAAGACCCCCACTGATCCTAAGAAAGGCAGTCCAGTGTTGCCCTATTCTCCTTACTGTGGGCAAACTTCCACCATCTGCAGTAATGTCACAATAAATGGAGCAATGTTCGAGCATATGAGGCCATAGCACAATTAATTTCAAAGGGGTTGATGAAAATTGCGAAGCACTTGTACCTAGGCTATCTATGAGAGCAAAAAAAAAGGTGTATGAAAGAACCATTGGTTCCCTATGTAGTGTTCATATGTCCATCTTTTACAGGTGCACAATACTCGCACCTGCAAAATTTAGAACATCTGTGCAGCGGCAAGGTACATGCTGCACATAAAATATCCCCACGGGGAGTCCCCTCATCACTGAACACTGTGACAGCAACGTCACAGTGTTCAGTGACAAGGGGACTCCCCGTGGGGATGAAGGAATCACCTGCCACAACAGTAGTAGTGGATCGCGATTTTCTCCCATTGCTTTTTATTCCCGCCTGCTGAAAGAGCTTTAGAAGACTGCCGGGGACCAAGTGACAAGACACGTCAGAGCCCTGACAGGGGCAGAGAGGTGAGGTCTTATTTTTTACACCAGCTAGGGATGATTTTCAGGCAAGGGCTTATGTTTCCAGCACTTTCCCGAAAATCACTGTGTGGGTTGCCTGCATCCCATTGCTTTCAATGGGGCTGGTGGCAGTAGTTCTGGCCCCATTGAAAGCAATTGGCATGTAGCCATGGTCACGCGCATTTTGCTAATGCGTGGAGCGCTTTTTTGTGCACATAGGTACGCAAAAAAGCGCCTGTCTGACTGAGCCCTAAAAGGGAATAAATCAGCAACATGCTTGCATAATTGTCACTCCATTCAGTCTCCTCCTCACTTTGGGGTATGCAATGAACCTGCAGGGAGGAGGAGGGAGACATGGGACTCCCATTCTCAGGATTGGTAGTGTCTCAGTGGTGATAGCCCCACTGATCATTAAATTATCTGCCATCCTGTTGATAGGGAATAACATTAGATTTTAGGATAGCCTCTTTAAATTCTTGTAATAAAAAACATGGTTCCATAAGAAATGAAAGGGCATATTGGTAATGCATAGATATCAGTGGTTCTTCCATAGTGATAGCCCACTTTTTCAGCAATACTCTTTTCTGGCCAACAAAAAAAGGTTTCTGGTAGGGACTTGCTCTTTAGATTTCATATCCTAAGAGATTTTTCAAAATGACTACACCTTTAGGCCTCAGTCACACGGGCGCATTGGCACCTGTACACCGGCGCCGATGCGCCCGTGTGACTGCAGGAAGGAGACGGACGTACCTGCAGACGGCCGTCTCTCTGCAGCACCGGAGGAAAGAACATGTGACCGGCAATGAAGCCGGTCACATGTTCTTTCCTCCAGCGCTGCAGAGAGACGGCCGTCTGCAGGTACGTCCGTCTGCTGGTGTCAGTCACACAGGCGCATCGGTGCCGGGGTACGGGTGCCAATGTGCCCGTGTGACTAAGGCCTTAATATGTTCAAGGCAAAAAGTTTTTGTTCTATTATTAAAAGGTTATATTCATATACATATAAAGTACTTTATATTATAGCAAATTTACATCTTTACTAACAGCAAACTACTTTATACTAGATATTTGACTGTCAAGTATTTTCTATCATATTTCACTAATGGCTCTATTCCTGTGGCAATAATGTACAAAATTCGAGGAGAATAAGAGACTTTATTGTTTCACATAACGTCTTTGGCCTGTCACTGCTATTGATTAGTTTAGTTTTTATTATGGGTGTGATGAGTAGTAAAATGAGTATACATTTATCAGGCGTTTATTTGCATCCTCTTAATAAAGTTTTATAATATTGCTACGGCACTGGGATGATTAAACTTTTCAAAGCCATTGGGAGAAATAAACTAGGCAGGGAAGTAATGAGTCCTCTAATTGACTATGATAGCCATATTGTATTATTTATTTTCACTGTCAAAAAGATCACATATTCAGTGAAGAAAATGAGATATTGATGTAAACTCTTGCCCAGTAGTTTAAGTGCTTAAAGTCTAGTTATGTAGTTACAAAGAGCATCTGGACTAATATAATAGATATAATATTTTTCTATAATGTGAAAATATGCATAGCAAATTGTTATTGTAAGAAACTCTGCAGTGTTCAATCAAAATAGATTTATTACACCAGAAAATATTCTGTTGCTAGGAAGGAGAACATTAGCAATAATTGATTAATTGATTAATAGCATGTGTCCTTATGCTTAGATTAGAAATTGGGCAAATGTGTTAAAAAAATCCTTCAGACATGGACAAAGATGTCTGGACTGCTCCTCTGACCACCTGATGCACACTGTGCATTGGTATGCAATAGTAGTCTAAGACACTACATGCTGCTCTGACTGGGCAGTACTGCTCACGTGGGCATCACTGGTTAATCATAGCCGGTGTAGTGTGTTAGATTAATGATGCATACTAATGCATAGTGTGCATGAGGTAGCCAGAACAACTGGTGCGGCCATCTTTGCTTGTCCAGATGCTTCAAGCAGATAACTTCCTGCTGTTGGACATATTCACACCAGCATGAGGGAAAATCTTAAAGAACAATTTTTTATGGATCTAAAAATTTCTTCCTAAAACTCTGGGGTCTTAAGCCAAAGCAGAAAATTGATACTTTAATTCAAACTTTCATTTTATGTATTAGTTTTCTAACTAGTGCAAATTAGTTGCATGAAAAATATGTAGAAGGATGTTGCTATTATAAGTAGTAGCAGTAGTATTTTTGTCAATCATTTTTGTAGCTAACTGTTCACCAGTAAGTATTACCAAAATAATTGATGCATTGCCATTCTAAAATAGGATTATAATATAAACACAATCAAATGGCTTACTTTTTAAACAAAAATTTCCTTGCAATAGAGCTGGAAAACATCGATGTCAAAAATGCAAAAAGAGCATATTATGAGCACAAGAATCTTGAATGCTAGGGAATACTACTGAGAATAACACTGAGGGACCTGGGTCTCATTAAGGAGAGCACCTAAAAAGTGTGTGGTTTGGGGGATGGTAGTCTATCCACAGGAAGAGCACCAAGAAGGGGAGTGGGGACACCTAGAAGATGAGTAAGAAGACTTATAAAACCATGCAAGCTTCTTTGAGTAATTTATGCAAATAAGAAACAGGAAAAATACCTCTGCAGCTCCAACTATTGAGACCTTTCACATGAGACTTGATAGGCACCACCAATTGCAGTAAATTCCACACCAATATCAACAGGCTACCTGTGGATTTTGACGCAGAATTGAAAATGGCTTAAAACCTGCCTGCAACTCTGCATCAGTGGATTTTGGTGGGGAGTTCTACAGTGCATTTTTGGCTGTGCCCTGCAGTATAATTTTGTCCTGTTTGAGAACAACTCAAATACGTCACTTATTCCATAAATTAAAGAGTCTACAATGCACTTAAATTAACTTTTCATTTCACACTCTTGCAGCTCAGCAGTCACCCACTTGAGGGCTGAGCTTTCTTTACTGATTTAAAAAGGGAGAAATTATTTTTTTGTGTTCAAAACATTATGAGAAGTAGACGTGGAATTGCAATGTCTTCATTTAAATTCTGTTTGGGCAGTAAACACTGTCTCTCCGACAATTTCTTAAAATGACATTCTATTTGCTTGTGATTCTACTTCTCTCCTTCTGCTTCCTTGTCTCATACTAACGGCGCTGCCTTCTGGCATGCCTATGGCATAAAACAGGCAGAAGAGAACTGATTCACTTGTGCATATAAATATGATGTGTTGAACCATAATAGAGTTTCAGAAAATATATTTGAAAAAAAAATCCATTTCGCTTGCCAAAAAAAAGAATACATACGCATCTTTTACATTAATAAGAAGCCTGCAGAATCAGAATTGCAAATATACAGAAAAATCACAGTTTATCTATCCATACTTATTTCAGTTTGTTATATTGTGGTGGGAGTAATATCTTGCATGAGTTTTTATTTTAAATTGCAATATTTGCTATTCTACAATTGTACCAATTATATATAGTGTCAGCAATCATTATTTTACACATTTATATAGTGCATACATATTCCAAAGCACTGTACATAGACTAACATCAGTTACCTTGAGTCTTGTTTCCATAAGGTCTTACAATCTACCTTTTCCTATTAATATGTTTTTGGAGTTTGTAAGGAAACACAGAGAAAACATGCAAACTCCATGCAGATGACGCCCTTAGTCAGATTTGAACCCAGGGCACCCGCTGTCCATAATGTATTCTTGAAAGCAATGGTCTGCTGGCAACCCCTGCAGTGATTTTCAGAGTAAGCCCTTCCCTGAAAATCAGTCCTATCTGCTGCATCCAGCTGCTTGGGCCCCATCACTGTAATAAAGTTCTTTCAGCATGTGGGGATTTAAAATCCCCGCCTGCTGAAAGGGCTGTGTCTGATTAGCTGAGCACTCTGCCAATCACAGACAGTGCTCAGCCATTCATTAAATGACAGCTGAGCGCTGCCTTTGATTGGTCACAGTGCTCAGCCAATCACAGGCAGTGCTCGGCATTCCTTAAATTCATATAGGATAGGTCATCAATAGTTCATTGGCTGGGGTCCATCGCTTTGAACCCAGCTGATCAGCTGAGCGGGCGCATGCTGTCAGCACCGCAAATACATAGATGTCGGAGTTGAAGCAGTGGAAGTCTCCGTGACAACCTTTGTGTAGTGGCTGGTGCTTGTAACTTCAGGCAGGGCTCTCATTGAAATCAACACGAGTTGTGCCTGCAGTTACAAGCGCCGGCCACTACACAAAGGGTGGGGGAAAAAACTTTGAATTCTTCAGCTCCGACCTCTGTATTTGCGGAGTTCACAGGGTGCACCCACTGAGCTGATCAGTCAGGGTGCAGAGCAACAGACCCCAGCCGATAGGTCATCAATAGTATTTTCCATTGAAAACCCCTTTAAATAAGGGTCCCTTCTCCATGATGCTTACATTGTATGCTAAGAGAAAGGGTTTGTCCAAGAGAAGCGGGTGTTATTCTTCCAATAAATATAATCCTTCTTGTTCATGGCCTTCGATGTCAAATGAATTTCAAGTAAATGGGGATGAGCTACAATAAGTTACACAGCAAATGAGAATGTTTTTGTTTTTATTAATAAAAAAATGTTCTTTTAATCCTGGACAACCATTTTAAAACATTTTGTAACCTATACTATACGTGATTTACTAGGGCTTCAGATGCTTAGTTACACGGGGGCCAATCTGCCCGTGTTCCTGCATGATAAGGGCGGATTGGCGCCCATGTGACTGAGCCCTAAGATGGCCGCACTGCACGTGTCGACGACTATCTGCACCGCCGGAAGAAAGAACACATGGCCGGCAATGGAGTCGGTCATGTGTTCTTTCTTCCGGTGGTGCAGAGAGTTGTCCGCACCAGCAGTGCGGCCGTCTTATTGTGCAGGAACATGGGCGAATCATCGCCCGTGTGACTGAGCCCTTAAAGAAACATGCAGTCGTAGATAAGACCAAAAAACATATGTACATTTCATCCACCCTAAAATCATACAGTTTTGATCCAGGGAAGGGCCAAAGGTAGCTTCTTTTTTGAGAATCTAACATTTTCTATAAACATGAAATGCACTTAGGCATATATTGTATTCTCTAATAACTTCTCTTTGATGATCTAGTCATACTGTCTAGATAAATTGTAGAATATTTGCCCACATATATAGTTTATATACCACCTGCAGTACACTGATAATGAGGATGACTTGCTTTAGCATTTTACATTGTTCTGAAATCACTATAACACTATACATTAGAAATTGTTACATGTCTATCCAGTTTTAATCTGTAAGAGCAAATTTAACATAAATTTCTTGGAACCAATACATTATCAAGTGTCATTATAATGCCCTGTGGCATTACAACTTTATTACATCAGGTGCTCTCCTTATGACATTTAGGACTAATGAAAAGTTTCTTAGACTGCAGATAACTGCAGTCTAAAGCATAAAATCAATTTTCTGTTAAGAGAAATGTATAACTTTCTGTTATCTTTGGTGCACATATTTGAAAATAAGGTGCAACCTTGAGTTTAACATCGATTCGCTACCTATCAAAAGCTCAAAATAACAAAAATGTATGCATGCATCAAATATGATAAACAATGGTGCAAATATGAAAATGGGTATTTCCTTTGTCTGTCTTAATACAATGTGGGTTGGATTGAAATGTGCCAAATTTCTTAAGAGTCTCTTCAACATCATGAACATCTCTGGCTGCACTGTGCATCATACAAATGAATCTATGCCAGCTAGAAGCTGGAGGATATTTACACTACAAGTAAAGCGAGTTAGTAAATACGCCAGGCCCACCCTTTTCAGTTAAGATCCACCCTTTAAATAAATAGGAAGAGATGATGTAGAACATCAAGTCATTGGACACCAAAATTTATTACACAGTAATTCTGATGGGGTGAATAAATAAATATCCCCAAAATCTATTAATTAATTAAAAACAAACTGACTGTCCAAACCTAAAACGCATAGAAATTTATGTTTTTACCCCTTAAAGCCTCGGTCACACGACCGTTTTTTGGTCCGATCTGCAGACGCGCTTGCGATCTGCAGATCTATAGACCAAATGCACCTCAATGGGATCGGTCACATCCGCTTTTTATGCGGATGTGCGATCAATTATAGGACACAACGATTCGCAGAAAGCACCTATCTGCGTTCTGCGCATCGCTGTGTTCTATATATGCGCTCAATCAGCACTGCCGACCCCATTGAGAACATATACTTAAAGATCGTTCTCCTATGCCACAGCTGTTACAGCTGTGGCAGAGAAGAACGATGTTCGCCCATTGAATTCAATGGAGCCGGTAATACAGCTGGCTCCATTGAAAGCAATGGGCTGCCGGCAAGCGCTGGATGAATTTTTGGGGAAGGGCTTAAAAATATAAACCCTTCCCTTAAAAACATCCTGAAAATGTGTAAAAAAATATATATATACTCACGCGTCCGGCCAGCAGTTCTCCTGAACTGCTCTGTGTAGTATTCAGCAGGCGGGGATTTTAAATCCCCGCCTGCTGAATGGGCTGCCTCTGATTGGTCACAGCCCTCACCAATCAGAGTCAGCTCTCACTCACCCATTCATGAATTCATGACTCTGCAAAAAAACTTTTTTTTAAATTGTTTTGATTTTGTTAAATCATCTTTATGTAGTTTTTTGCACAGATTTCAAAAATGACATGGGTTTTTTTCTATCACATAAGGCTTGCCTACAAAATAAAGTTGAAGTATTTGGAAAAAATATAATAAACTGAAAATTTTTTATTTGTTTTTATTATTTTAACATGAAGTAAAAGCAAAAAAAAAAACAACAATACCTAGCTAAAATAAGCATAAGGCCTTAGTCAGACGGGCGTTTTTTCGCGCGATTTGCGGATCGCATGACGGATGCGCATCCGCAAATCGCGTGACCGCGGTGCGCGCAAGTCGCCCGCAAATCGCCCGAAAATCTGCTCCTAGCCGCGTTTCATTAGAAACAGGCCGGAGCTGTTCAGCGCATTGCATTCAATGGAGCCGGCAATAGAGCCGCCTCCATTTAAAGCAATGCGCTGCGGGCGAGCCCGGGATGAATTGTCGGTAAGGGCTTAAATATATAAGCCCTTCCCTGCAATTCATCCTAAAATGTGTTAAAGTTAAAAAAAATTGTATACTCACCTTCTCCCGGCAGCCGGAGCTCCGCGCGGCCGTCCTGCAGTGGGTGTGAAGGGGGTGTGAGTCAGACCTGCCCCCTGATTGGCTCAGCGCTGAGCCAATCAGAGGCATGCCTCACTCACACCCATTCATGAATTCATGAATGGATGTGAGTCAGACCTGCCCCTGATTGGCTCAGCGCTGAGAGGCAGCAGTCACTCACCCATTCATGAATTCATGAATGGGTGTGTGAGTGAAACCAGCCTCTGATTGGTCAGGGTTGTGACCAATCAGAGGCAGATCATTCAGCAGGCGGGGATTTTAAAGCCCCGCAGGCTGAATAGTGCCGAGAAGCAGTTCAGGAGAACTGACAGCGGCCGCGGCTGGACTCCGGCTGCAGCGGAAAGGTGAGTATACAATTTTTTTTTATTTTAACACATTTTAGGATGAATTGCAGGGAAGGGCTTATATATTTAACCCCTTCCCGACAATTAACCCCGCACACGCCGGCAGCCCATTGCTTTCAATGGAGCGGCTGTATTGCCGCTCCATTGAATTCAATGGGCAAACATCGTTCTTCTCTCTATAAAATATATATATATACTTACCTGCTCCCGGCAGCCGGAGGTCAGCGCGGCCGGCCTGCAGTGGGTGTGAAGGGGGTGTGAGTCAGACCTGCCCCCTTCAATGGGCAAACATCGTTCTTCGTCGGGACAAGGTGAGTATATATATATTTTTTATTTTAACACATTTCTGGATGAATTGCAGGGAGGGCTTATATATTTAAGCCCTTCCCGACAATTCATCCCGCGCACGCCGGCAGCCCATTGCTTTCAATGGAGCCGGCTGTATTGCCGGCTCCATTGAATTCAATGGGCAAACATCGTTCTTCTCTGCCACAGCTGTTAAAGCTGTGGCAGAGAAGAATGATTTGTCTTCTATATGTTCTCAATGGGGTCGGCGCTGCTGCCGCCGGCCCCATTGAGCGCATATAGAGAAGAGAGCAGGAATCGCAGATCGCAGATAGGTGCGATCTGCGATTTTTTGTTCTATAATTTATCGGACGAGCGCATAAAAAGCGCTCATGTGTCCGATACCATTGCAAAGCAATGGTTTTATAAAATCGCCGGACGCATGCGCATGCGCAAATCGCGGCTAAAAACGCCCGTCTGACTAAGGCCTTATAGTGATACACATGTGTTGCAAAGTTATTATAAGTCTTTGTAAAAATGTTTTCTTTTTCCATCAAAGCTTCTTTTGGTACTTTTTCGGCTGTGTTCTTGTGAATTTTCCCTTTTTAACATCCAACAGTAGTCTGCCATCATGTTGACATTCCATCGACCTTGGTATCTGCGCTCCATTTCTTTTAGATCTTGATGGAAACATTCTCATTGTTCCTCACTTACAGCCACAAGATTTTCTGGAAAGTAGTCCAGATGTGAGTGAAGGAAATGGACTTTGACACTCATGTTGCAGCCCAAGATTTTCTAGTTTTGTAACAATTCAGCAACCAAAGTTTTGTAGTTTGGGTCTTTTTTATTTCCAAGAAAGCCTGTTACAACAAGTTTAAATGAATTCCAGGCATTTTTTTTCTTCCATTTCCATTTTAGTGACAAAGATTTCATCTTTTAAAAGTTTTCTTATGTCAGGCCCAACAAAGACTCCCTCTTTCAGCTTAGCATCTGATAGACCAGGAAACTGTTCACAAAGATACTTGAAACACTCTCCTTCTTTGTGTAATGCTTTCACAAACTGTTTCATTAGTCCCAATTTGATATGAAGTGGTGGAAGTAAGATCTTTTTAGGATCCACTAAACTTTGTCTTTCAACATTTTTAACTCCAGGAATAAGAGCCTTTCTGATTAGCCAGGTCTGCTTGACATAGTGTTGTTTCCTGTCACGGCTATCCCATTCACAGAGGAAACATGGAAACTTTGTGTAACCAATTTGTTGACCTAGTAACATGGAAATAACTTTCAAATCCCTACAAATGGTCCATTTATGGTCAGAGTAGCTGAGCTTATTAAAAACAAACCCAAGATTTTCGTAGCATTCTTTCAAATGGACTGAGTGTCCAACAGGCACAGAAGCATATTGGTTACCATTGTGAAGAAGTACGGCTTTCAAACTCCTTTTTGACGAATCTATGAAAAGTCTCCATTCCTCTGGGTCATACGTTATGTTGAACATTTCTATGATTCCAGGTACATTGTTGCAGAAAACTAGTTCACCCTCTTGTGTAAAAAAAGGGACAAATTCCTTTTCTCTAAGTCGGTACCATGAAAATGAAACACCGGAGGCTAACATATGCCTTTCTTTAAGTCTAGACCCTAACACTTCCGCTGAATCCTTTGGTAGGCCCAGATCTCATACTAAATCGTTCAAGTCTGATTGAGAGAAAAGTTCAGGGTCATTGGTACCTGGATGATAGCTGTCATCATTATCGCTGCTACTATGTGATATTTGGTCTAAATCGTCTAAAATATTGTCCAGGGTATCCGGAGGTGAAGGAATAGGCAAGTCAGGTCCATGAGGAACAGGGTGAATAGCCGAACATATGTTGGTTGGGTATGAAATGTCCTTCCTGTTTTTTAAATTGAAACCTTGCACTGAACAAGAACAAAAATAACAGTCATCACTGTGATTTTTAGGCTCTCTCCAAACCATGGGTACTCCAAAATGAAATGATTTCTTCTTACCTTGAAACCATTGTCTCAGTTCTTCAACACACACAGAACACACTATATGGGGAGCCCAAGATTTATCTTGGTCCCCTAATTTCTTACCAAAGTATGCAAAATACACCTTCTGAACAAAATTAGAAATGTTCCTTTGTTGCTTCTCGACGGTATAAGACCCACAAATATAACAGAAACAGTTAGGAGAGTTGACACATCTTCTAGTAGCCATTTCTTCTAAATGCCGTATCACAAAACTGTTTGATGCATACACCACAGTGGCTGGCTCCACACTGAGTCACTGACTGCAGTCAAGGTCACGCCTAGCAGACAGTTTAGATTCATTGTCGTACGCGTACCGAACCTGAAAAACCCTGAAAATAAGAAAATTTCAGGTAAAATTTGGGACTTATCTAGGGGTGATGGAATTTTTTCACTATTTTTACCGTAATCAGCACAAAAAATACTGTTAAACCCACTAATTAAATATGCTTAAAAAATTTCATCGCAGACCTGTGTAATCTGTTATACTCAGAACCAGAGAATGAAAATTTAATATACTTCTCAGAAGAGTCGCCAAAGATAGCTAAGTAAAGATGAAAACAACTGTGACAAAAATGCTATCAAAAGTTCCTGCCATTTTAAGAATATTTAGACTTTTATTGGAGGCCTTTGTAAGCTTTTTATTACAGCACTTTCTACTTTCTCTAGTAGTGAAAGATTGTCAGCTGTTTGATTTTCGTGAAATGTTCCCTACTGCAGTTTCACATATCAATCATTTTCAAGTAACATGCAGGGCACCTTAACCATCATTCACAGAATGGTGAAGCAGAAGGAAACTTGGCAGTCCATGACATTTAAGCATTTTATTTATAACTCTTTACATTGAAGTTACAATATTAATGTTTCAATTTCTAAGTTCTCTCTCTAGGTGACGCTTTTATTGACCTTGTTATATTTTCACATTCTTTTGGACATTTTTTCAAGGATAAGACGTGTGTCATTCAGAAACATTAGATTTTTGTATTTACCGTAAAATCTTTTCCGCATCTCCTTCATGGGGAACTCAGCTTGGACCATGGGTATAGCTACTGCCACTAGGACACAGGCACTAAGCAGAGAAAGTGTTAGCTCTGTCTACCAGCTATACCTCTCCTGCAGGCACCAAGCTAATCAATTTGTATACAAGTAGTAAGAACAGCAGAGTAGGATATGAAAAAGGTACAACAGGTAGCGTAACATATAAAACATTAGGAATTCAACCATACTACAGTGGAGAACCATGTGTAATAGAGAACAAGAATGGAGATATCAAACAAGACTCAAAATAGAAAAAAAAACTGGCCAGGTGCTGGGTCTGTCAGTGAAAAAGATGAGAAAAAGATTTTATGGTATGTACAGAAATCTCATTTTCTTATCTGTGTCATTGGGAAACCACAGGGCATTCAAGAGCATCCCCCGGGGATGGGAAAAATATTTTAAAAAGACACGCTGTTAGTTATATGGCTGTCTGCAAAATGCACAGACAGAGAAAGGTGTCAACAAATGCAAAAGTGTATAACTTGTAAAATTTTGGAAAGGTGTGTAAAAAGGTCCATGAGGCTGTGGATGAGTAGGTTGACTAGGTCTGCATACCATGCATGTTGAGGTCAGCCCAGAGCCACAAGTACCACTGGAAGACCATTCTGCTTGATCTTCTTGAGAAGGCAAGGAATGATTAGGAACGGGGAAAATATGTAGAAGAATTTGAAGTCTATCCGCTGAATTAGAAGAGCATTCACCACCTGCACATTGGTGTTTTGGTGTCTGTTGTCTTTGTTGTTGTTTGTATACATGTTTGGTTTATATGTGTTGCTGGTGTCCAACGTGTACACATGTCCCTACTCTCCTTTTTCCTTCCCAGCCTTTTATTTATGTTGCATTTGTGTAGGTAATTGTTCCCACAGCCTGTATGGACATAACACCAATACTTAAATGGCCACTCCAGTGAAAACACTTTTTTTGATATCCATGCAGCTCTCAACTGATTGCCTGTTACACTCTGGAGGTTTCCTCTGTGTATTGTAGTCATTCCCATGCAGTACAGCTACCTGCCTGATGTTTATCTGGCACTCTTTAGAGTGAGATCTTTTTGCTTTCACTTTCAGTCAATCCCATGATGCATAAACATAGCATTGGCTCTAGGTTGTACCATTTATGCCTTCTGGGGGAAGTTTAATTATCATTCTATAGTCACCTAAATTAGCTTAAGTTCATAAGTGTCAGGAGGAGGAGCTGTGATAGCCTCTATTATAATTGTGCAACAGGAGCTGTGTGACAATCATCAGTAACTGTGACAGGAGTGCCTGCATATCTTTCTAGGCAGTTTCTGTGGTAGGATTCATGCAACAACATAACACAGATTGGAAAATTGACTAGAAATGTCACACATAAACTCATGTACATATGAGCTTGTTCGAACTGACATCCCATGACCATATGAGGAGAATGCAATAACTAACAAAGATAATATTAGCTCACTCATATATACTAGGGGATAGCTACATAATGAATGAAAAAATATATCAGTGGAATGGCCCTTTAAGTTGGAGATGGGGAATTATCTCTGAGTTAGTAATATTGTGAGATTTATGCAAAAGGTTTAATCACTGAACCTGACAGAAAATGGTGTAGTTAAGGAAAGCTATTAGCACACAACAGTAAAATGAGACAAAGGAGTCACTCCAGGTTGAAATGCTGTGTGATTACTTCAATTAATTTGATGCATTTGCCCTTTATCAGCCTTGTGATTCTATTTTTACATGGAATCACTGAATTCAATTTTGAGGATGATAGCAAACTTACAGTATCCCCATGGAGTGCCAACTCCTGCCCAGCAACATTAGGATGCTGCCTCTGCTGCATCTTCCCAGGACAATTTTGCCAGGTGGCTGCAGCTAATCAGAGAAGGTAGCTCTGCTGTCTGCCCATCCCTGTGACCAGGCAAAACAGGAAACCTCCATTCTCCACCTTCCCGACTCTTCTTTTTATTTCTCACAACCACCATCACCATATGCATTGTGGGGCAAGCTTTTTGAATTAAATTAATTCCACATGCGGGGAACCAATGTACTGGTTGGCAATATGCAGGTGTACAGAAAGGGACCAGTGGATACCACAGCTACCTGGCTCTAGCAGTGCATCGGTGTCAGCAGGCAGCAACCTCCTAATTAGGGATGAGTTACTATTTTTTTCTAACAATAATCGTTCAATGTAAAAAGGTTCTGACCTTTGCATCCCGATAATATAGATGGGACTGTGCCCACTAGAAAGAGTAGTTACATTTTAGAATAAGGCCAGCATTTTGTAACTAGTACATGCATTTTTACAAGCTTTACAGCACTGTACAGCAGTACTGAGAAGTGTAGATGTTATTTCAGAAGGTGTGGGACTCACTCATTATTAGCTACTATAGCTTCCTTCTCACCCCCCCCCCCCACATTACGAAACCTGATGCACAAAAACATAATTTCCGTTGACCAGTTATATTTATATCAATTGCAATAATAAAGCATATGTCAAAAAAATACTAGTTCGAATATTCCCTAATTAACAAAAGAAAGACGTACATTAATTCTAATTATTTATTAAATACTTTATTTTGTTCACATGTGTTATAGCTTTTCACACCTACCATGGACAAGATTAAATCAAATTACTGAAAGCATATCATAAAAAACAGACAAAATATATGATTATTATTATTAAAGCAAAATACCCTTATTTCTAACTCTTCGGTATTATAGTTCCTACTTTAAGCTCTGGGAACAAAGTAATGACACTGAATTGAATATTTCGAAGGCCAAGTCATATAAAATGGTAATTCTCTAAAGGCCTTTACACGGTACATCAATCACTAGCTGAACTAGTAGAAATGATAGTCAAAGAATCAGCTAAGCAGTTGCATCTCTGCATGACTTTCACACAGACATAAAATGTTTCTTCCCATAGGGAACCAGATTGTGTCTTTTGGATTCCTTATGTATGGATTGGAGCTTGAGGGTTGGATGTAATTCAAACAGTAAAACCTTTGCAGTGTTAGATATAAAAATATCCTAGACACTGTACTTACAAAAATGGACTCCAAAATACATTAATTGCTAGAGTAGAGTCCTGATAATTTAAGTAATATATAAAACATGATAAGAAACTTTTGAGATGCAGAAAAAATGAGCACTTTAAAGCTTCTCAATTTATGACAGGAGATTTTAAATAAAAGGCTAATATATAATAGGTATAATATTTGTAATACATACTTTTTCTTTTTATAAAAATATATAGTGAATGCCAGAAGCCAAACATATACCCATGTTAAAAAAATATTTATAGGAATATGCAGTTGCTAATACTGCTCCGTAACTATATTTATATTCTCACAAACCTCAATATAGTAACGTAAAAAAATATAAAATAGAGATAGAAATATATTGACTTTATCAAGAAAAACCCTTTTCAAATTGGTTCCTCTGCTTTGGACTCTCATTATTAATGAGAATGGAGACCAACTAGCAAAAATAGCTCCTGCTCAGTAGCCCACTGTCTGTCCATGATGTGTAAAGCTACCATAACAAATATATTTTGGGATCTTTTGGTGGGCTTGTAAAGATACTCCATTAATTTTTTGCATTTTTGCAAGTATATTTTAGTTTCTTTTTGAATACATTTCTGTTTACAGGCATTTCATCAGAAGATCTTCTGAAAAAAAATCATGCGAAGAGCAAAAAATGTCAGGAACCCAAAATAACCATGCCAAGAATGAAAAACAACACAAAAGCATAATATTTGTGATACAGTTATTAACCCTTTCCAATCTGATTTGTATCCTGGTTTTCCTAGGGGGCTTACTCTTTTTCTGCCATTATACAACGGCTCTATCTGCTGGCTAAAGCCAGTACTGCATGAAGTGACACGTTGTATAGGCTTCAACAGCAGAGTGGCTGGCAATATACAGTAAAAGAAGCCCGATGGACGTCTTCCAACATCGAAGCTGTACAGCCTTACATCATAATATCTTCAGACGTCAGAGAGTGGATTGGAAAGGGTTAATCCCCTATTGTGTTACAGCTAAAATTTGGATACAGTGGTTTTATGGTGCCAAATAAAAAGGCAAAAATGCTAGGAATAACGTTGCAAAGGACTGCAGCATTTTTTTGAAAATGTTATGTTTGAAACCAATCTTTATAATGTAATGAATGAAAGGCATGACTGACTATAGCTACCGCTTGTTAGAACAGCTGATCATAAGAAGTTTTTGAAGCAAAAGCCATGTCAATCATATTTCTGCAGACTTAAACTTCAATCTGAAAAATGGTTGGCTTGATGAAAAAAGAGTAAATAATTTTATTGGAAGTCTTTTCATTGATAACTAGGTCTTTTAAGTTTAATCAATTTATTTTCCCATATTACAGAAAAATTTGCATTCCATAAATATGTACTGTTACGTTTGCTAATAAGAACTACTTAATCATCATGAATACAATAGACTGATTTGCAACAAATGCAGAACTTTATTTTAGAAATGTCATCTGCCTTTCTTATCCTTTTAGGGCTAGGTTTCAATAATACCAAATGAACAAATTTGTTATATCTAAGAAAATACTATTATGCCTGTTTGGTGTCCTTTATCAAGGTCTAATTCTTTGTTCGAAATATCTATCGGCATGTGTAAAATAAAACTGTATCTTCTTGACTGTTTAAAAGGATTTCACTTGCTGTATTACTTCTGATTCAAGGCAATTATGTCTCCTTTTCCAATTACGGTAAATCCTATTAAAAGCACTTTCATTATAAAATGCATCCTGTTAAACTAAGCTCAAGTAATGGTGGTGAAATTCAATTCATATTTTATCAGAGCATTGTCCCTTGACAACTGAAGATTACCTATAGATACAACAAGATGATTTGGAACAAGGCTTGATTAATTAATACAACATCCAGGTATCCCATAAAAGTATAAAGTCATTGTAAATAAGATTCAATGAAGTACATATAATTATTGCCCATTGTGTATTATATATATTCTATATAAAAACCTGCTCTCATAGAATGTATAAGAATCTATTGTGACAAATATGTCAACATAAAGAATTTAAATAAACAGTTAAAGCCTTGAAAAGTTAAAACAGCCAATCAGATATTATTCATTATTGTTCATCTATTCATCAGAATTAGAGACAATTTTGGGACGATGTATTTAGTACTTTTCATTAACTGACCTAGGTATTATATGGATGGAATCTACAATTTCTAAATTTGTGCTCAATAAATTATGGTAGTTTAGAAAGTAATGCTTCCTCTATTATAAGAAATCCATTTCATTCCCCAGATCATTCATATTATCCATGCATATAAACCAAACATTTTAAAAAACAGATTCATACACTCCGTTAGCATAGTGAGAAATTATTCATATATTTAGGGCTCATTTAAATATGTCTTTCACTCATATTTCTTTCCAGCAAAATTAAAAATGCTTAAAGAAAACTTATCAAAAGAGAATATTCTTATTTGCCTATAAGGTGGTCTGTTTGCCTGATAATATGGTTTTTGATTTTTTTACGTACCCAACAATCATTTATCTTAATTAATACATTGGAAATCAATGCTTCCTAGGGCTGCAATTTTTGGAAGATTTTTGCGACGCTGCTAAAGAGCAGCGTATATACAGTCGTGTGAATAAGGCCTAAGGGTATCAGACGAGTGCAGATTTTTTTCCCAATAGACCTGGCTCTGTCAAAAATGAACTAACAAGATACAACTTAGGTTACTGTTCCTATAACAAAGATTTAATGGTCACCTTTGTTGACTTACAGCCATTACAATGTAATACTTTTTATCTTAATAGTCCTTTTTAACCTGTATTCATAATATATAGACTTTAACAAGGTAACATGATCTAATTTAAGCTATAAAATAACTATGAAAAGTATATAACAATGAATACATTGCCTTTTGAGCCTACTGGATATTATTATGTCTGTGCAAAGGGATAGCTACAAGGGGTGCATAAGTGTCATTCTCATGTGTCTCTGGTGCCTGCAGAAACACAAAGGTCCCTCTGCCACATAAAAGAACAGTACTATAAGTAGCACATAGCAGTCTGGGGACCCTGTTACAACATTTTCCATTGGGAGGGTGCTCCACATTATGCTACTGTTGGTTTGGGCCTCCCTTTTGCTTAATTACAATTTTGCATTTTACATGCAATATTTTTACGTGCAGTTATCCCTTTTTAGAAGATTAGTGGTCATTTAAGGCAGTGAAACCCAAAACACATTTAAAAAACAATATTGTTTTGACAGTATTTTGTGTTAAAGTGCTTAAACTCGGCTACCTTTATTTTGCAAACTTACTGAAGTTAATAGAGTGGCACCTCACATGTTCAACTGCTGTGCACACTGTTCTTGGGATCAACTGGGAATTTCACCAGTTGGAACCCCACAGATCTTCAACCATGCAATCATGGCCCAGCCACTTTAACTGACAAGACCTTGAGAAGTACATATGAAGTACATAATTATTAAGGACAATTATAAAAAGAAAGGGAGGGGTTGGTGAAGACCAATCCATCAGAGTGCACATTGAAACTATGACAAAGTAGGTGGTTGGTGGAAGGTCCTACTATTTCTAGGCCTATCAATGTAGCAGCACTAATGCATCTTACATTATAGTGCTATGGTGATAGCATGGAGCAGCTGAGCTATTTGCATAGTGCATTTGACCATTCAAGCTGAATGGCAGTGGCTGTACTACACAAATTGTATACAAACATTCACCATAAGAAATGAACACCTGTGGCACAACAAATGTTTGCTTTAAGGATGTTATATCTGTATATTGTAAGCTTAGGACAAGGAGCTCCAAAATAGTACTTTTTGAAATATCTGTATCATGTTTCACCCAAGTAAAGCAGTAGAATATCAGTGAGGTAAACAAGTAGGGCTCAAGAACTAGTATAGGAAAGAGGGCTTTGGATTCCTGGAGAATTAGCCTGACCGCTGTTGGCTATAGATTTCACTATAGGGATGGGCTACATCTCAAAGGGGAAAGTGCTTCGGGAAAAGATTGTTAGAAGGTTGAAGGAATGCTTAAACTAGGGAATGGGAGTAAGGCAACCACAGACATAGAGAGGAAGATAGTGTAGGCAGTGACATGCAACTAACTAATTAAAATGTGGGGAATTGTTAGTACAGTTAGAACGATTAAGAAAGGCACACTTAAAATAGGGGAACAATGAAGAAACTGTAAACTTCATGATTATTATGGGCCTCGTGTGGCGCAGAGTTTTAAGGCAGCAAAATGCAGTCCTAAGCTCTTACTCATGATCTGAAGGTTGACTCAGCCTTCCATCCTTCCAAAATGATAATGATAATACATTTTTAAAAATTACCTGAAAGCGCTGCGGAATAAGTTGGCACTATACAAATAACAAATCCCTTCCCATTATTAATGCTAAAATTCTCACCAATAAACAAACTAGAAGTAAAAATGTCTGAGGAAAAGTGTGACACAGTGGGAATAGCTGAGACATGGTTGGATGAAAGCTATAACTATGCAGTCATTGTAACTTACAGGCTTAGGCCTTAGTCAGACGGGCGTTTTTTTTTGCGCGATTTGCGGATCGCATGACGGATGCGCATCCGCAAATCGCGTGACCGGTGCCCGAAAATCTGCTCCTAGCCGCGTTTCATTAGAAACGGGCCGGAGCTGTCCAGCGCATTGCATTCAATGGAGCCGGCAATACAGCGCGGCCGGCCTGCAGTGGGTGTGAAGGGGGTGTGAGTCAGACCTGCCCCCTGATTGGCTCAGCGCTGAGCCAATCAGAGGCAGGTCTCACTCACACCCATTCATGAATTCATGAATGGGTGTGAGTGAGACCTGCCTCTGATTGGCTCAGTGTGAATGGGTGTGAGTGAGACCTGCCTCTGATTGGCTCAGCGCTGAGCCAATCAGGGTCTGACTCACACCCCCTTCACACCCATTGCAGGCCGGCCGCGCTGAACTCCGGCTGCCGGGACAAGGTGAGTATATATATTTTTTTTATTTTAACACATTTCTGGATGAATTGCAGGGAAGGGCTTATATATTAAAGCACTTTCCGACAATTCATCCCGCGCACGCCGGCAGCCCATTGCTTTCAATGGAGCCGGCTGTATTGCCGGCTCCATTGAATTCAATGGGCAAACATCGTTCTTCTCTGCCACAGCTGTTACAGCTGTGGCAGAGAAGAATGATTTGTCTTCTATATGTTCTCAATGGAGTCGGCGCCGCATAAAAAGCGCTCATGTGTCCGATACCATTGCAAAGCAATGGTTTTAAAAAATCGCTGGACGCATGCGTATGCGCAAATCGGGCGAAAAAACGCCCGTCTGACTGAGGCCTTAGGCTGGCTTCACACGAGCGTGTTTTTGTGCGCACAAAAACACGCTTCTATTAGAACCAATGCATTCCCTATGGTGTGTTCACATGTCTGTGATTTACAGGTGTGTGCCTATAAAGATAGGACATGCGTGCACCATAGGGAATGCATGCATTGTCTTCAATGGAGCCACGGCTGCTGCAGGCTGCTCCATTGAAGACAATGGTCTGAATTCATGAATGGGTGAGTGCTGCCTCTGATTGGCTGAGTGCAGGAACCAATCAGAAGCAGCTCTTAGCTGAGAGCTGCCCCTGATTAGTCACAGTGCTCAGCCAATCAGAGCAGCCCATTCAGCAGGCGGGGATTTTAAATCCATGCCTGCTGAATACTCCTCAGAGTAGTGCAGGAGAAGAGCCAGCTGGATGTGGCTGAGCCCCAGCAGCTGAAGAAAGGTGAGTATGTTTTTTTTTATTATATTTATCACCATTTTTTCTTGTTTTTCAGGGAAGGGCTTTAAATATAAGCCCTTCCCTATAAAACAATTACAGGATGCCAGCAGCTGGATCCCCTACCACAGCTGTCATCTGTGACAGCTGTGGTAGGGAATTCTTTATTCCCCACAGGGATAAAGAATTCCTTTGCTGAATCTGTCACAGATGTGGCAGGTGCAGCAGGGAATTATTTTTCTTTGCGGGGATAAAGGAAACATCTGCCGCATGCAGCAGATGTGTTCTTTATCCCTGCGGGGACACGGCAGCGGAGGACAGGGAAGTATTTTTTTTATTTATTTATTTTTTACACTAAAATTCTTGTTTATCAGGGAAAAGCTTATATGTAAAGTTCTTCCCTGAAAAACAAGAGGTGCCGGCAGACCATTGCCTTCAATGGAGCTGCCAGCAGCAGCCCCGGCTCTATTGAAGGCAATGCACGGACCTTTATACAAGTGTGTTTTTGCATGTACATAGGTGCGCACCTAAGTACGCACAAAAACACGCTCCTCTGCAGCCACCCTTAGTTCGTACAGAAGGAATAAATAATAAAAACAGGAAGGAGCAAGGGTTTTCACTTAGTATAGTCCTGTTTGAAGCGCAAACAGTGGATATAAAAAGTCTAAACATGCCCTATTAAAATGCCATGATTTTGTCATGTTAAAAAATCCAAGATTTATTTCCACCTTCAATATGATCTATACAATTCCATTGAAAACTAAACTGAAAATTATTTTAGGTGGAAAAATAAAAATAACAAAACTAAAATAATAAGATTTTTATTATTATACATATTCCTCTTATATTTAGGGATATGGTTGTGTTCAGAATTAGCCGATCATATTTGAACTCATGTTAAATAGTAGTTAGGTTACAGTTGCCATTATTTAAAGTGATTATAATTTACCCCATATAAAGTTCAGCTATTCCAGTAGGATTTTCCTGATATTTTCTTAGTTACATTTTTCAGCAGAAGCCTTGATCTGTTAAGAGCTTACAACGCAACAAAGGGTTCTAATTTTTGAAAGGTATCAGTCAAAAGAAGGGTACTAAAATTTCCAAGGCATTACCATACAACAAAGTGAAGACATTTATCAAAAAGTGGATTGCATTTGTCACAGCAGAGAAAGAACACATGCTGTGAAGAAAGAACGGAGGCGGTCATGTGTTCTTTCTTCCAGCGGTGCGGACGACTCTCCGCACCTTCAGTGCGGCTGTCTTATCCTGCAGGAACACGGGCGTATTGGTGCCCGGATGCGCCCATGTGACTGAGCCCTCCGGCTGTATACCAGATTTTGCTTCTTTTCATGGTTTTTGTAAAACATTTAGCTTTGTTTATATATTATTTGTAATAAGACGGTCTGCTCTCATTTTTTATCAACCCATTCCCCCTTGAGACCATTATCTGAATTTGAAAGGCCTGTGCAACTAAAATAGCATCTTCAAGCAAAATCTCCAAATTGTACTATAATTTGATTTTCCAACCTTCCTTTTCTAAACCGGCTTATTTGATTTAGGAACCACTTTGTCTGACCTAGAGACCGAACAGATTCTACAATCCTTGTACGTATTCTCAATCTGTGTTTGACTACAAGAAAACCATTTTAAACTGTTGACTAGATGGAAATGCTTATCTGAGAATTTATTCTTGTGTAAATTAGCAGATTCTAATAAGTGCTAGATATGGCACACGCAAGTTAGTTTTTTTATCACAAATTTTATTGCATCGCCATTTAATCAAACTGTTTGGGCAGCAGATTGAAATTTATCTAAAGATACTAAGCAACTTTCTTCAGTGTTCAGTGACAAGGGGACTCCCCGTGGGGATGAAGGAACCCCCTGCAAAGGAACACAATCTTCTCCCATTGCCTACAATGGGGATGGCGATGCTGCTGTCAGTAAATAAATGGCTAAGTGCTGCCTCTGATTAGTGGAGCCCTCAGCCAATCAGATACAGTTTTTTCAGTAGGTGGGGATTTTAAATCCCAGCCTGCTGAAAAAACTTCATTACACTGCCGGAAACCCAAGCAGCTAGACACGCTTGAGCCTCGACAGTGACAGAGAGGTGAGTATAGGTTGATATTTATTTCTTACACAAACCATGGATGATTTTCAGGGAAGAGCTTATATTTAAGGCCCTTCCCCAAAAATCACTACAGGGGTTGCCGGCAGCCCATTGCTTTCAATGTGGCTGCCGCCAACAGTGGCGGCCCCATTTAGGGAAATAAGCACAGACCTGTGTTCACACAGTTTTGTGTGCACCTATGTATGCACATAAATACGCTTATGTGAATGAGGCCTTAAGGAACAAGCACTGTGAATATGCGGCGCTTGGTCCCGGGCTTAAAGCCCAGCCATATATAAAATGATGGCAGGTATTAAAGCCTCAAGCTTATGCAATCAATCAGAAGCAGGACGGATTGTCAGATATTAGTCACTAGTGAGAAGTGGGTTTTTAACCCTTTCTGCCTCCTGCTTTATTTAATACACATCGCTCAATGAGCGTGATGTACTAAAAAAGTGACAGTGAAATTCTTTCTTTCACTACATGAGCCAGCAGTCAGTGACCGCCAGGTGACCTCTGCGACTGCCCCTGATTGACTATGCCAGTGACTATTGTCACTACAGGGGATGTTTCTCCCTGTAACTGGGGCTCCCATGGATGCCTCAGCTACAGTGGAAAAATGTGAAATAAAAAAAGAGCAAAGACATGTGAATGTCCCCCAGAGGTCTTATATGACATCATAGGGGAGATAGATAGTAAAAAGAATAATTACATAAATAAGTAAAACAAAATTACAGAATACAACAATATATACATAAAAAAGAAAATAATGTAATCCAAAACCATACATATTATATATTAAAACATCCAAAACAAAATGAGGAACCCATTCCTGTACTTTATTTTAGCTTATGTATACTAATTAGAAAAAAAAGACTATAAATGTAAAATATATATATATATTTTTTAACTTTTTACCCCCAATAAAACTGAAAAAAAGTCAGTGAAAGACATATTAAAAAATATCCCTATATGTCACAGAAAAAACAAAACGCTGCAAAAATAATTTTGGTAGGAGAAGGAGAAAAAAAATAGGGCAATAAAACTACCACATGGGTAAAATGCCTGAAAAGTGTCTTGTCCTTGAGGTACAGAACAGCCTGGTCCTTAAATGGTTAATACAATGATCCATATATATTCATATTATTTCCCATATAGCACCACCATAGGCTAAATGAAGCATCACACGGTGCTCACTGAAATCAATTAACTGTCTTTTAAGACATGGACATTCCAAGTACTCCATGGAAAAAGAAACACTCTATATGAATGTTTTCCACTCCAACTAATAAATGGAACTTGCAAACAAGAAGCTCCTCTCTATTAACTCAGAATGCCCTAGCACAGTATTTGTAAATTGGTTTTCCAAATAAGAAAATCAAATGTTTTTATCGGTTCGGTTGACTCATTTGCTTCACTAAATAGAAAATAACTTTTTCATGCAAACCATAAAAAAATAAAAATGAAAAAAAGTCTAAACATATATAATACATATCCTAAATATCAGAAATTCCGACTAAGCTATAATATTACGTCATATCTATTGTAGCCAAGAGAAGCAGGAAAACATGATTCTTACTAAATATAGAAATCAAACATCATATCTCCTCAAGTCATAGACTATAAAGTAGCAGATGCTTAGTAAAAACTACATAATATCTTCACTAATACCATAAAGTTATGGGTCAAAAAATTATTCTGTTGAAGCGGGTCCATCAATTTAATAGATTTACAGATGACAGAAACATTGTGCAAGTTCAGTTAATAGAAAAATAATGCACTGTACAGGCAGTATCTTACCATCCTACTCTGCATATATAACAATGACATTATAGTCAGTTCAGCAAGAATAATGCATGAGCTAAAACTATGCTTATCGTAGATGTACATTGTACTGCTGACTTCCATATGTTACTTTTGCTCTTGCAGTAGTGACCTTTCATTCTTTTTATTAACTTAGATACATGGCTTTAAACACTTCTCACTTAACATTTTTCAGTGTGGAGTTCATGCCTGCACCCCATATTTAACATGAGGACTTAGAATTGATTTACAATGGGGCAATATCACATTTGACACAAGACTGCCCATTCCTATTTGAATCCACTGTTAAATATTTTGGCAGGTTCTGCATAATATATAGTAACTTCAAACTGAAGTCAATATACTGTGACTACTGTAAAGTATCATTTTGGTCACTTGTTTTATGTCTTCCTCTGTGTGATATCCTTAGCATCATTATAATGTAGAAAGCTATTATTGCTCTAAGGCCTTAGTCAGACGGGCGTTTTTTCGCCCGATTTGCGCATGCGTCCGGCGATTTTTTAAAACCATTGCTTTGCAATGGTATCGGACACATGAGCGCTTTTTATGCGCTCGTCCGATAAATTATAGAACAGAAATCGCAGATCGCACCTATCTGCAATCTGCGATTCCTGTTCTCTTCTCTATATGCGCTCAATGGGGCCGGCGGCAGCAGCGCCGACCCCATTGTGAACATATAGAAGACAAATCATTCTTCTCTGCCACAGCTGTAACAGCTGTGGCAGAGAAGAACGATGTTTGCCCATTGAATTCAATGGAGCCGGCAATACAGCCGTCACCATTGAAAGCAATGGGCTGCCGGCGTGCGCGGGATGAATTGTCAGGAAGGGCTTAAATATATAAGCCCTTCCCTGCAATTCATCCAGAAATGTGTTAAAATAAAAAATATATATATACTCACCTTGTCCCGACAGCCGGAGTTCAGCGCGGCCGGCCTGCAGTGGGTGTGAAGGGGGTGTGAGTCAGACCTGCCCCCTGATTGGCTCAGCACTTAGCCAATCAGAGGCAGGTCTCACTCACACCCATTCATGAATTCACGAATGGGTGTGAGTGAGACCTGCCTCTGATTGGCTCAGCGCTGAGCCAGTCAGGGGGCAGGTCTGACTCACACCCCCTTCACACCCACTGCAGGCCGGCCGCGCTGAACTCCGGCTGTCGGGACAAGGTGAGTATATATATATTTTTTATTTTAACACATTTCTGGATGAATTGCAGGGAAGGGCTTATATATTAAAGCCCTTCCCGACAATTCATCCCACACTCGCCTGCAGCGCATTGCTTTCAATGGAGCCAGCTGTATTGCCGGCTCCATTGAATGCAATGTGCTGGACAGCTCCGGCCCGTTTCTAATGAAACGCGGCTAGGAGCAGATTTTCGGGCGATTTTCGGGCACCGGTCACGCGATTTGCGGATGCGCATCCGTCATGCGATCCGCAAATCGCGCGAAAAAACGCCCGTCTGACTAAGGCTTAAAAGTGTAAAAGTGAACGTGATCTCCCACCCTTTAAAATCTTACTTAACTGGATAATTTAAATGTGAAGTCTGATATTTTGAATCTCTTTGTGTCCTTTGCAGCATGAGAACCAGATGGCATTGCTCATATAAATCTATACTTTATACAAATTACAGGGTAGAACATCCAGATCTCATAATTAGAGATGAACTGTTTACTGGTTCGCTAATTCAGTTCACCAACACCAACATGTGTGTTTACTATATTTTTGTTAATAGAGACAACTGAGGCTAAGAAAGGATCAGAACTAAAACTTTTGTTCTCAAAAGTAAAGATGTACCCATTAGCAAATTTTCTGAAATCGTCTAAATCTTCTAATTATAATTAGAAGAAGATAGGCATGAAGAATCCGATAGATCTTCAAGCTGTATGGTTTCAGGTTAGAAGAATTTTCAGTGGTGCCTAATTGCTCAAACCTTTTTTCCTGGAGTAAGACATTTACTGTAGGAAGTTTAAATAAACACAATGCATAGCTATTAATTAAGTTCTAAATATTTAAAAAGAAAATGTTTATTCCTAGCAAGACTAAATTTCTACTGTAGATGCATGAACAATATGAATTAATTAAAACAAATAATGTTTGGCAAACATTGTATCAATAAACCAAAGTTGTCTGAAAAAGGCAGATGGTTCCATCAGACACAATCAATTTAAATTTACATATTGTTTTTCTTTTCAATATGATTGCTTGTTATTATGCTTTGTGCTTTAATAGATCTGTATTATTTGATGTTGAATTCCTAAAACACGTGCTAGATGCAAGTAGAATAGTCATCATTTACATTTTTCTCTTTCTCCGTTTGACATGTCGAGCTATCATTCTGTTCTTTTAAATAATTTATGGTTTAAAATACAGAGCGTTTGCAGAGATATAATGTTTTATAGAAGATATAAAATATCCCAGCTTGTTTTCCACTGGGGCCCAGAGATGTATCGTTTCAATAGAAAAGGTTATTTCCTTCTGATTTTTTTAAATTCAATAGAAACAACACATACTAGATTGTTATGGTAGAACGTATTACTTGTAATTATCCTATTAATTGCATATATTTGAAAAAACAATAAAAAAAACTTAGGATCTTCCTCAGTAGAAATAAAAAATCCAGGCCTATGAAACACTTAAGTGAAATTATTTTTATTGCAATACATTTATATGGGCATATTATCATGTCAATTTTTTCTAGCCAGATAAAGACTCATTGCCAACATTTTAGATATTCCATTCATTATTGGACAAAAATTCATTTAGCTAAAGACACAAATGCTTAACTGCATTATGCTTTATGTTCATTTAACTTTAATGTTTCATCTTCAAAGCCATATAATTATTTTTCTTTATAAGCAGGTCATACGCTGTCCCAGGCAATTTATTTTGACCTTTTAAGAATAATAATTTTGGACTTTTTAAAATCCTTGTTTTATTGAAAATGTATCAAATAATGAAAAAAGGCATAGAATGAGATGGGACGTGCATTCTACATATGCAAAGAATACAATCTAGGGCCTCATTCAGATGAGCGTGTATTCGCGTGCACATACGCATGCACAAAAGCGCGCGTCCACGGTAATGCCATAGCACGCATGAATGAAGGTCCTTGCCCATTGCTTTTCCCTGAAAATCATCCCTAGCTTGTGCAAAAAATGTAATATATATATATACACTCAGCTTTCTGGCGCTGTCGGGCTCAGGCTCGTCTAGCCACTTGGTCTCCCTGCACTGCTCTGAAGCTCTTTCAGCAGGTGGGGATTGAAAGCAATGGGCAGGGACCTTCATTCACATGTTTTGGCATGTCCATAGATGCGCTCTTTTGTGCACATTTATGTGCACACAAATACATGCTCTTGTGAATAAGGCCTAACAGCCTCCAACAGGTAAACCACAATGGTGGTAGGAGTGGCAAAAGAAGGAAAGAGAGGATGCTGAATAAACAGCTCACCAAATGGGGTACTTAAAAGTCCCTTCTTGTTTTTTTTATATTTATTATAGTTTTTTTATTCAAAAAATATATTTCTGAACAAAAGTTGAAATATTTTATATCTTCTATAAAACACTTGATATTTCAACAAAGACTCTGCATTTTTAATAATGACCCCTTAGTGGCTGGCCTATTGTGCTCTTACATCCTGCAGTTGCAAGATGTGTATGGAAAAAACTATCCAAAGATAGGGTAAGAGAGTATCTAGTTATAGTGATAAATTTAGGGGTAAGGGTGATGAAAGGTACAGTGGTGACTCACCCAGACATGCTCGGGTGTCCCTTATGACTAAGGGGAACCTTTAGGTTCCTCCAAAATCTTTGTTGGCAGAGGGATAAGCATTTGCCTGTGCGGGTCCTCTGGACATCCAATGGTGGAGAGTGTCAATGGGGGTCCAGACATATAGATATATAGCCGGAAACAAAGTGAAAGTAGATAGGATAGTTCAAAGAAAAACAAAAGCAAAAACAGCACTCCAGATAGGGCACAATGGTATAGACTAAGAAGCACTTACTTCACAGGGGTGCCTCCACAGAGTGCACCCTTAATCCAGAAAGGCAATCAAACTGCAGTTGGGGAGCTGCCCCATGACTTTTTTTGCTTTGTTGTGGATGCCTGTCTGGACTTCATACCATCCATGATTCAGGCAGCATGGACTTAGTGACAGGTTCCTATTAACAATCAGTAATGTACAAACAATAGCTGTCTGGAGCTCAGTTTTTTTTGGTTTGGTTTGACCAATCCTATCAACCTTGAAGACATGTATGGGGGGAGATCGTGGGTGACCTCCCTCCATACAATGCAGGCACCAGCTGTTTCTGACAGCTGACACCCACCGGCAACAGCTCTAATGAGTCATGTGGCTTATCTGGCCTGTTAACCTTTTAAATGCCACTGTGGGGGTCCTATATGCCCCACGCGATGAGATCGCAGGGAGCCGTGTTGGTGTCGTAGCAGTCGGGGGTCTTCTAAAAAAGGCTCCAAGACATCCCCACAAAGTAGCTTGATAGACTGCCTGCCTGATCGCAGTATGATGTAATGCTATGGTATTACATCACACTGCAGGAGCGATCAAAGCATCGCAAGCTGTTGTCCCCTCTGCGAACTAAAAAAAAAGTAAAAATAAGATCAATAAAGTTTTACAAATTATTTAAAAAAAAATAATAAATGTTTAAAAAAAAACAACTTTTTGCCATTTTTATAATTAAGCAAAAATACATATTTGGTATTGCTGTGTCCATAAACGTCCAAAATATCAAAGTAACACATTATTTACCCCACACAATAAATATCATTAGAAGAAAAAAATAAAGAACGCCTGAAAAGTGCAATAAAAAGCAACCAGAAAGCTGAATGTATATTAAGATGGTACCAACACAAACAACAGGATATTCTGCTAAAAATGAGCCCTCACACAACTATATCAATGGAAAAATAAAAAAGGCATTGTGGACAGAAAACCTAAATATCTTTGAAAAAATACAAGCAGTACAGCAAAAAGAAAACTATATAAGTTTGGTTTCGTAGTAATCATACTGACCGATAGAATAAAGTTATCATGTCACTTCTGTTGCAGTATAAATGCCGTAGAAACAAGATGCCCCCGATGATGGAATATTTTTTTTCCATTTCTCTCTACTTAGAATTTTTTTAAAGGTTTTTCAGTACATTATATGGTACATTAAATAGTACCATTGAAAAATACAACTCGTCCCACAAAAAAACAAGCTCTCAAACAGCTATGATGATGGATAAGTAAAGGAGTTACAATTTTAAAGGATGAAAGAAAAAAAACAAAAATGAAAAAACGAAAAAAAGCTTCATCACTAGGGGTTAATGACTAGCCAGAGAACTGAATGGACACAATTCCCTGGAGCTCCAGCAATATATGGGGGGGTGTTCATTAAATATTTCCCTTGACCAGCATCTATTTGTCGCAGGATGTTGAAACTGTACGTGTGATGATATAAGTCTCTTTAGGTTACGTTCCAATTTGCAACTCTGAACTGATGACGGTCTTTCTTTTACAGATACTGAAGTGGTGTGAGGTCTGATAATAGAGCAAGTGGAATACATAGCAGTCATCAAGTTCCTTTACTTGAAAGACCGCACACCAAGGGAGACGTTCGACGAGATGAAAGAGGTTTATGGAGAGCATTCCCCATCATATGATGTAGTCAAGAAATGGAATCGTCAAATGAAATATGGTTGGACATTGGTGGAAATCGCTCCAATTCCGGGGTGAATCCACTCCACTTTCAATGAACACACCATCCAGCAAGGGGAGAGTGTCATTTTGAAAAATCGCCACTTAACCATTCGTGACCTAGCCCAAAATGTCAATATTAGTGTGGGGTCTGTGGAATATGCATAAGGTGTTCCAGAGGCAGGAACAAGTTTAATGCTCCTAGGCTCTTTTGATGATGTGCCATGGAAACCAGGAGGACTTTTTCAACAGACTGATCACATAGCAAGAAAACTGGGTCCATCTCTATGATCCGGAGACTAAAGTCCAGTCGATGCAATGGAAGCATCCGGACTGACCGTCTCCAAAGAAGGCACGTGCCCAACCCTCAGCACGCAAGATCATGCTCAAAGTCTTTTGGGACTGTCTTTCTGGATTTCCTAGCAAAGGGTACCCCAATTACTTGGGAATACTATGCTTCACTGCTTCAGAAATTGCGGGAGGCCATCAAAACTAAGAGATGTGGCATGCTCACCAAAGGTGTGCACCTTCTACAAGACAATGGCCCAGTTCACAACTCATATGTTACCCAGATGGAAGCAGGCTGCTGCTGGAATGAAATTCTCTTGCATCCCCCATATTCACCCGACCTCACACCATCGGACTTTCACCTCTTTCCAACAATGAAGTCATTTTGAAGGGCAAGCATTATCCAGATGATGAGACTCTGATTTCCGAAGCAACCTGTCGACTTCTACAAGCAAGGTGTTTACAGTTGCATAAAGAGATGCGAGAAGTGTGTGTCCCTAGGTAGCACCTATGTAGAGAAGGACTAATAACTGACAAGTTTCATTGCTCTCAGTCCACAGGAAGTGGGTCAGGGAAAATTTTAGCGAACGCCCCTCATAGCTCCTAATCCAATCTCATCCCAATTCCTGCTGCCTTCATTAAAGCAATTACCACTCCTGGATTTCACCCTAAATCCTGCCATAATCTTCTGGAGTGCCTTGGTGCCTGGCTTTGCACCTTATGTGCCTGTGACCTGACAGCTATGTACATGGCAATCTGTTCTTCCGGGCCAACAGTTGCCACCACTCGAGGCTTTCAAGAGTCCCCTGAAGAGCCTTGCATAATGCCCACTACTATACTGGGTGTAGATTAGAAGAGAGAACCAAGTCCCACTCCTGCTGGAGTTCAGTGAGCTTTCCAATCACAGTCTGAGGGTGCATTCACACGAACGTATATCGGCTCGGTTTTCACGCCGAGCCGATATACGTTGTCCTCGGGTGCAGGGGGGGAGGATGGAAGAGCCAGAAGCAGGAACTGAGGCTCCCGCCCCCTCTCTGCCTCCTCTCCGCCCCTCTGCACTATTTGCAATGAGAGCAGGTGGGACGGGGGCGGGGCTAAAGTCTGGGAATTAGCCCCACCCCTGCCCCGCCTCTCCCCATTGCAAATAGTGCAGAGGGGCGGAGAGGAGGCAGAGAGGGGGCAGGAGCCTCAGTTCCTGGCCCTGGCTCTTCCATCCTCCCCCCCCCTGCACCCGAGGACAACGTATATCGGCTCGGGGTGAAAACCGAGCCGATATACGTTCGTGTGAATGCACCCTGAATTTGTGGACAGGACACAGTCTCCAACAACAGCCAGTCACCAGACCCCATAACACCTGGAGAGGATTTGACTTTGTTCCAGCATGCTTACTCCAACTCTTAATACTTGGCATGCTCTGGTGAGTCCTCCAATTCCACCCACATCAAATCTTAAAGGGGACTTGCCCATATTTTTCAAGGACTAACTTGGTGGTGTTTACACACCAGACTCTATATCTAAGTACACCAGGTATGTCCCCAATATCCACAAAATCTACTTTGGACCTTTCAGCTTACAGTAAGGAACCAAACTATATATACAGTACTGTGTAAAGGTTTCGGGCAGGTATGGAAAAAATGCTGCAAAGTAAGAAATTAATTCTGCAGCAGGAAAATGACCCTAAACATACAGCCAATACCATTAAGAACTATCTTCAGTGTAAAGGAGAATAAGGAGTCCTGGAAGTGATAATCTGGACCTTATAAAATCCAGATCTCAACATCATCAAGTCTATCTAGGATTATACAAAGAGCCAAAAGTATTTGAGCAAGTCTACATCCACATAAGATGTGTGATTAGCTCTAAAAGATGTTTGGAACACCCTCCCTACTGAGTTACTTTAAAAACTGTGTGCAAGTGTACCTAGAGGAATTGATGCTGTTTTAAAGAAAAAGGGTGTTAACACCAAATAATGATTTGATTTAGATTTCTCTTTAGTTAATTCACTGTGCATTTTGTTAACTGACAAAAAGTATTCTTACTTTTCAGCATTTCCAAAGTAGTGTGTGTGTGTATGTGTACAATCAATATTTCAGTGACCCACTGCACTCCTAGAAAGAGGGGAGTGGATCCAAACTGCATAACAACAAATTAGTAATAGCTACTTTAACATATGGTGCTATAGTCAACATAGGGAAAACATATTAGTCAACATAGGGAAAACCAACAGCAACAAGGACTGACACAAAGATCCTCTTACCAACCATTTATAACCAAAAATGTACAAATATTTAAAAAAAGCAGCAACCAGATACCACCAGAACAAGTCCCCAAACTTGCCATGTCTGACAACATTGATGTTGAAAGTGCCTCCGAACTACAGCACACAGATTCCCTCTCTATATCCAGACGCTTCCTAACTTTATTCTAATTACCCTGTTTCCCTGAAAATAAGACATACCCTGAAAATAAGACATATCATGATTTTCCAGAATTTTTGAGGATGCAAAATGATTTTTCAGGCTTTTTGAGGATGCTTGAAATATAACCCCTACTCCAAAATTAAGCCATGCTAGCAGTTAATTAAAAAAGTCAATTTAAATAGTGTCCAGGCTGCTATACATGTAAAAAGTTAAACCTTTTTGAACAAAAATTAATATAAGACACTGTCTTATTTTCAGGGAAACACAGTATTATTTACAGCAGTATTTCAGTATATGCCCACTGCCTGTGAATAATAATAAATGTACATAAAAAATATACTCAAGAAGTAAGAGAGCATAAATCACACATCTGATCTCAAGGAACAAAGGTTTTAAGTTGAAAATCTTCGCTGATATAAATTGTGTAATTTGTTGACAACAATGTGAAGCGTCAATGGAAACCAAAATCATCAACAAATTGAGGACTGAATTCCAAATCAACCAGAAAATCAATTTGTATGAATTTCATCACGACAACTCGTAATGTGCATTGAATTTACATACTCTTCAATGTAGTGCTTATTTTCCCAATATTTGTCTGTGTATAGTGCATAACAAGTTTATCACTTTTGGCACAATTTGCCCTCCGTTTTTTAATTGCACTTTCTAATTATGCAACTATTATATCATGAGCTTCGATCTAAATCATGGTGTTTTGCTGCATTTTAGTTTAGTTTTCAGTTGCAGCATCACTGATAAGGAGCGCTAAATGCTTAAAAATTAGCATTATTTACATCTCTCTCTCCTTCTCCCTTCCCCTTTCTCTATTTCTCTCTCTCTCTTTCTGTCGTTATTTTAATTTTTGTTAATTTACTTTTCTCTGAAAAACAAAAAATTGTACAGAATAAATAAAGTCAAAGTTGGATTTGCGTTTCTTAATGCTTGTTTTTACTTTCATACTGTAATTACTTGAAGTCCATCTAATGTGATTAAGTGGGGCAATAAAAAAGTATCTAACACCATACTCAGCATGATGCTTATCAGGACAGAAATACAAGTTATAATTTCTCCTTGAGGCTTTTTTATCTGCTAATGGTCTTTTTAAATATTAATTTTAATTCTATATATATTTTTAGAATTTAATTTCTCATCCTTTACTATTACCACCCTGAAGACATTTAGATTAAAATGATGTGATATTAACCTGTTAGAATCTTAAAAATGGCCTTTATAATTCTTCTACTTTATGTGGCAGAGCACATATGATATGTCTTGGGGCATTTTATAATTAATAATATCAATTACTTGAAGATTTTCTCCTGCTTTTGTCAATAATGAAACTAATTAATATGGAACTGTATATGTAACAAAATTATGAATGCCATACGAAAATAACTTTAGATTACAAATGCATGATAAAAATATGAACACTTTTAAAGGTGTTTTCCAGGAAGTATACTACTGATGACCTATCTATTACTCAGGCCCCTGGCTGATCAGATGATCAGATACTCGCTGAAGTCAATGAGAGCTGCACCTGCAATTACAAGCACCAGCCACTACACAGGGGTTGGAGCAGCAGCTTCCGCTTCAACCCCTGTGTATTTGCAGCGCTATCAAGTAGTGCCTTGAGCAATGAATCCCAGCCAGCCAACTATTGATGACCTATCCTGAGATATTCAACAGTATTTTTCCTGGATAATCTCTTCAAGTGCTCTGTTGTATAAATTTGGATTATCATCATTAGTACTAAATAAATCTGAAATATGAATTGTATTAAATTGTGTTAAATAAAGTAGGATGTATTTATTTAAGAAGCCGAATAACTACTATATGTAGGTTAGCTTTAGAAGGCCATTATATAGCTGCATTTTAAAGCTCATATTAAATAATTTACTCATATCAAATGAAGGATATCTGGTATGCCATGTTTTTCAGATCAAACAAAGAATTTGATTCAGACACTGAGCAGAAAGAATATTGACTTAGGGAATAATTCCTTTCTCCCTTGGACCATAATTCCATCTTCTTTTTGGTTTACAAAGATGCATGGATGCAGATACTATATTATAGCATACTTGGAGTACTATTACAACTCTGCATTCATTTTCTTCTAAATTGCAGTCAAAGCAGATTTTCACCTTCCCATTTTACTTTTTAGAGTACTCTCTATATATGGCAAATTATATCCTTTGCCCATATGAAAACAAAGGCATATGGAAACACTGACTATGGACACATTATTACAATTCCGCACACCAATTCATAGGTTTTATAATAACCATAATAAAGCTGTGTTCATAGTCACGTAAAAGTATACACTGTGTCCCAGTGTTTTTATGCATAATACTGATGCATAACAATGCTCATAACAATTTATAGAGATTTTAATATTTTGTAAATAAAATTTTAAGAAATGCTAACTGTAAATGCTATTTAAAACCCAATAGTAGGTCTAGCTTTCTTTTGAAAAAGTGAACTAGCAACTAATAGATGTTAAAATATGCATTTCCTGACATTAAATTTTCATTGCTTGAAATAATAGATATCATTTGCATAATTTGCTGGATCTGAATTTGACTTCAAACATTGCAAAAAAGTCACAGCCTAATGTTTTTGTAGCACAAATTATAAATGGCGTGTGTCAAACTGAGCTCATTCCCACATGTTTTTCATTAATCTAAAGGCAAAGTATACTGATTCAAGAGAAGCTCACATTTTTCAAAACAGAGAGAATACAAAATGAGCTGGTGACCTTTATTAGCACATGTTTTTTTAATATTCAGAAAATATTTATACCTATGTGAAATTAATATGAACATGTTCAACAGCTAAAAAACTTCTTTAATATCTGTAAACGAGTTGTCACTCATCTATATTTAATAATACATAAATCTATACATTAGAGGCACAGCCAATAGAAGGATATGCATATATAACATAGAGTGATTAGTGAGACAAAAAAAGCAAGCAATGTCTCATGTATCCAAATCATTTATATTTGAAAATCTTGACAGTTAAGGTATGCAGCCATCTTTGATCACCATTTCACAAGTAATATATAATTAATCAACATGAAACATTAAGTACTTTTATTGATGTATTACAGTACTCACCTGATCCCAGCATATATTAGGGTATATTCACATGCAGCAGATTTGCTACAGAAATTTCTGCGATTATCTACTGTAAATTAGTTTGGGTCTTGCAAAATTCAGCATACTTGGCACTAAAAAAAACCCTTAGAAATTTCTGCCACAAATATGCCACTCATGAAGGAATACTTTTAATACAAGTCTGCATTCACAATTCTACAGACTTCAGAGTTGAGCTCACCCAGAATTCCTTGAAAGTTTATCATAGAGTTTGTTTTAATTAAAGCAATCTGATGTAGGAAAAACTAACTGTCCCACTGAACTACAGGAGTTCTGCTGAGCTGTTATTGATGTATATGACAACAAGCTTTGCTAACTTTTTCCAATATAGATCAATTGGACTACAAAGGCAGCACATTGACAGGATGTAAAGAATAAATAACACAAATTATAGTCTTTAGGATGCATTCCCATGAACGTATATCGGCTCGGTTTTCACGCCAAGATGATATACGTCATCCTCATGTGCAGGAGGGGGGGGGATGGAAGAGCCAGGAGCAGGAACTGAGCTCCTGCCCCCTCTTTGCCTCCTCTCCGCCCCTCTGCACTATTTGCAATGGGGAGAGGTGGAACGGGGTGGGGCTAATTCTCGGACCATGGCCCCACCCCCATCCCACCTCTTTTCATTGCAAATAGTGCAGAGGGGTGGAGAGGGGGGCGGGAGCTCACTTCCTGCTCCTGGCTCTTCCATCCCCCCCACCACCGCCACATGAGGATGACATATATCGGCTCGGCATGAAAACCGAGCCGATATACTTCGTGGGAATGCAGCCCACACATAGACAGTTGACATGCACTACCTTTACAGTAAGTTTTAAAATGCATGTCATGTAAAAATCATTACTTGTACAAACAGTAAGTTAAGCCTAAAATTTAAAATGATAGTTACAGATAGAAAGAAAAATTAAACCAATAAATTTAATTTTAGTAATTAGGACAAACTATTCACACTCCAAATTAGTTAAAAACAATTGTGTTAAATAAAATATTATAACAAAATGGCTATTTTTGCATACATTAGCTTTTAATGTATACTGCCCCAGTAAGATTAGCTACTAGATTACTGTGTTTGTAACATGATGTATGTTTTATTAGTCTAACAGGATGAGTTAATTAAAACTTCTGCCATTCAGCCTCTCTACAAGGCCTCGTTCAGACGAACGTGCTTTTAGTGCAGTGTAGGCGCGTGAAAAGATCATGGCTATACTGCACTAAAGATCGTGTGAACCGGTGATTTCCAGCTATTAAGCTATGGAGCATAATTAGCTGTGAAATTGCCCATTCATATGATCAGAGATGCGTGGTGCATGTTATCTAGCTCCCATAAGAGTCTATGGAAACTCCCACACATCACGCACCAAAGATAGGTCAGGTCCTATCTTTTCTCGCACCACGGACCTTAGATGCGTGCATTGCAGTCGCATGTTCTATCTTTAATAGGTGCAAGCTTTTTGTGTGTCTAAAATTCCTTTATCTGAACGGTTCTATAGGAAACCATTGGTTCTATTAGATGCAATCTTTTCTTGCACCTATAATATGCTAAAAGTACGATCATGTAAACGAAGCCTAGGCTTCACTAGCAGCATCTTCAGTTGAATCGTGCCTATAGTTTGCTAAGTGTACTTTTATAATTTCTCATCTGACAATCAAACTGCTATTAGTTTCCAGTTAGTTGCTTTACAGCATTGTATTTTATAACTCCAAGAAGCAACTGGCTTGTAGGAGACCTTTTCATCCCAAGTTATACATCTGTAATCCTGAAATAGTTCCAACTTGTTACAAACATCAGTTAAACATACCCTTATCCCTCTGTTACGCACCACTTTCAACAGTTTTTTACAAAGGCATGCGGAAGTCATCACTTGCTGATGAACTATTTGTATATCCTATTTGTATCTTTTGATTTTACATGTCTCGCATGCTGATACCTTTCTTGATATCTTGATTTCTTTTGATCTTTTGCATGTAGATCTTGTTTTGATTAATATTTGTCCCGTGTGTATGTGAGCCCATTTGTTCTTGCGGTGTAACTCACCATAAAACATTAGACCACTTTGAGGCCTTAGTCAGATGGGCGTTTTTTCGCGCGATTTGCACATGCGCATGCGTCCAGCGATTTTTTAAAACCATTGCTTTGCAATGGTATCGGACACATGAGCGCTTTTTATGCGCTCGTCCGATAAATTATAGAACAGAAATCGCAGATCGCACCTATCTGCGATCTGCGATTCCTGTTCTCTTCTCTATATGCGCTCAATGGGGCCGGCGGCAGCAGCGCCGACCCCATTGAGAACATATAGAAGACAAATCATTCTTCTCTGCCACAGCTGTAACAGCTGTGTGCAGAGAAGAACGATGTTTGCCCCTTGAATTCAATGGAGCCGGCAATACAGCCGGCTCCATTGAAAGCAATGGGCTGCCGGTCGATCGCGGGATGAATTGTCGGGAAGGGCTTAAATATATAAGCCCTTCCCTGCAATTCATCCAGAAATGTGTAAAAATAAAAAAAATATATATACTCACCTGGTCCCGGCAGACGCAGTTCAGCGCGGCCGGCCTGCAGTGGGTGTGAGTGGGTGTGAGTGAGAGCTGCCCCTGATTGGCTCAGCGCTGAGCCAATCAGAGGCAGCTCTCACTCACACCCATTCATGCTCTCACTCACACCCACTCACACCCACTGCAGGCCGGCTGCGCTGAACTCCGTCTGCCGGAACAAGGTGAGTATATATATATTTTTTATTTTTACACATTTCTGGATGAATTGCAGGGAAGGGCTTATATATTTAAACCCTTCCCGACAATTCATCCCACAGCGCATTGCTTTCAATGGAGCCGGCTGTATTGCCGGCTCCATTGAATTCAATGCGCTGGACAGCTCCGGCCCGTTTCTAATGAAACGCGGCTAGAAGCAGATTTTTTGGCCCCGGTCATGCGATTTGCGGATGCGCATCCGTCATGCGATCTGCAAATCGCGCGAAAAAACGCCCGTGTGACTAAGGCCTAACACTGCAGTATTTTGGTCAGTATTTTGTATCAGTACTTGTAAGCCAAAACCAGAATAGCAGAATACATAGTAATACAACATAGTGGAAAGATTTGTAACTCTTCTGTGTTTAAAAACTATTCTTGATTTTGGCTTAACAATACTGATGCAAAATACTGCCATGTGAAATAAAGTGCCTGTAGAGCATGTGCAGTGCAGCTTCATTCGAAAACAATCGGAATGATGGAGACATGTGAGTGCAGGGCTTGGCTGTTCTTACTAGCCCCTAGACATTGAATAGAGAGACAGGTTGCATTATTGCGGCTGCTTTCACACGGGCTACAAAATTATGTGATTTTCTGCCTATGCGACAGCGCTACAAAACACGCTTGTGAAACCCATGCTTTTCAATGGTTTCCTTCACATTAGCAATGTTATCACTGATGCTATGTTGCGAGAGAAAAAAATAGCGGCATGCTCTATTTTTCTGCGATGTGCAGAAATTTTTGACGACATTCAATATGCAGTATAAATACTGTGATATTTTAATAAATTGAATTCTAGGTGGGCCATTTGAGTGACATAGGAAGCACCTTCCCTCTGTCAGACCTGTTAAATGCCATTGACAGGACTGCAAACAGCATATATAAGATGTAGCAATGTCTGAATAGAAGTGGGTGTTGTGGGAGGTCAATGACAATACAGTGGTACACTCAGTCTATATAAAAGTCTGAATAATTTTATTTTCTTGAATATTCAGAGACAACAGAAAACAATCGCAACCGGTAGCACATGCACTTTGTGCAGTTAACAAGACACTTGCCCATGAAGGTGCCAACTAAGCAGCAGTACTCTCACTTACGACTAACATGAAGCAATGGTTATCAACCAGCAGAAGTCCGCAAGGGTAGATGTGCTCACTCCATGCTCTAATACTGACTGCCTAAACATGCAGCCTGCTCCATACATTGACACCTGACTTCTTATATATATATATATATATATATATATATATATATATATATATATATATATATATATATATCTTATATGGAAGAAGTTAAAGATGTGTATAGTGTTCAAAAAATATGTACTGTTATGTTGATGTTTGTTTTTTTTTACAAAACTGTCTACTGGAAATGATGCAGTAAATGAGAATGATGGCAAAAATGTGGTTTTATGGAAACTAAACATGACACAAATTATATAAATAAAATTGTGGATTACCAAATTTGTTCTGTTAGCAACAAGAAAATCTTTTATCTTTGTTTTCTATATAAGAGGCTAGATGACCTGTCCTTCAATTCCATTAAACCAGGTCTCATACTTTACTTTAAATAGATTTTATAAGAACCTTTTGGAATTGCTGGTTTGTCTCAGAAATAAAACCTGTAATTGAATAACATGGCTAGTAGAGATGAGCAAGCACGTTTGGTAAGGTCAGTTACTTCCGTGGGTGGAAGCCGCGCCGCAGGATCCCACCCTGCCTGCGGCATGGGGACATTTCTTACCAGTCCAATCTGTGTGGGTCATCTGTCGTCTCCTCTATGCATGTGGGCAGGTGCCCATGATTGTTTATGGGCGGCTTGAACTCCAGATCATCCGCCCAGGTACCCCAACGGGGATTGTAGAATTTAAACCCGTCCATGGACATGAGCCCTAAATGTTTTAGCACAATACACTTAGGGCTTAGTCACACGGGCGTTTTTTCATGCGATTTTTTGTGCACAAAACCGATGCGCACAAAAAAAAAATCACGTAACCGAAGCCAGCATCACGGCTGAAGAAAACGCTGCTAGCAGCATTTATCAACCCAAAGGGCTCGGTCTCACGGGCGCTGCCCACTATCCTCTGCCACAGCTGTGGCAGAGGAGAATGATGTTCGCCCATTGCATTCAATACAGCTGGCTCCATTGAAAGCAATGGGCTGCCGGCAAGCGCTGTATTAATTTTTGGGAAAGGGCTTCATATAAAAGCCCTTCCCTGAAAACCAACCAAAAAAATGTAAAAAATAAAAAAAATATATACTCACTTTTTTGCAGCTGCCGGAGATCAGCCAGCTGACTCTTCTCCTGAACTGCTTTCTGTAGTATTCAGCAGGTGCGGATTTAGAATCCCCACCTGCTGAATGGGCTGCCTCTGATTTGTCACAGCCCTCAGCCAATCAGAGGCAGCTCTCGCTTACCCATTCATGAATTCATGAATAGGTGAGTGAGAGCTACCTCTGATTGGCTGAGGGCTGTGACCAATCAGAGGCAGCCCATTCAGCAGGTGGAGATTTTAAAAAAATTTTCACCTGCAAAAGATAGAACATATGGCTGGCAATGGATCCGGTCACACAATTTTTCTACAAATCTCTCGTGTGACTGCACCCTTAGGGCTCAGTCACACGGGTGCATCGGCGCCCATGTTACTGCAGCCAGCAGACGGCCGTACCTGAAGACGGACATCTCTCTGCAGCGCAGGAAGGAAGAACATGTGACCGGCTTAATTGCCGGTCATGTGTTCTTTCATCAGCACTGGAGAGAGATGGCCATCTTCAGGTACGGCCATCTTCTAACTGTTATACACACGGGCGCATCGGTGCCGCTGTACGGGTGCCGATGCGCCTGTGTGACTGAGCCCAAAGAAAACAAAGTTAAAGGTGTAAAAACTGAAAATAAAATCTATTGCAATTTTGTTATACATTTCTAAGTCTTTCCTAAAATACCCCCAAACCAAGACAGCTGATTGCATCTTCTTCAAAACAACGTGCCCCTATGAGAATTCAAAGCACAGATTAAAAAACAGATTTCTTGTATTTTTTTGTACAACTAGTACTGTGAGACACGATATTGAATGGATTGTTAACTCAACATTGTGTTCCTTAGTTGTAAGCAATCATATTGAAAAATACAGAATAATATATACAATAGCATGTATCACTTCACCCATCAGGATTATTTTATATGCTAAACCCCTGAAGTGCTATTTCTGCCAAAAATCCTGATGGTCAAATAGGCATAAAATTAAATTGTGTTTCTATAAAATAAAGCTGTTTTCTGCTTTGATGCAATGCATTATTGTTCATATTGATACGTAAGTTAATCTTTTTATATTCCAGTGTTGTTTCCTTTATTCTGGATCAATGTATAACCTTTAAAGACAAGGGGTAGGTTCTGCATTTTGGAGCAGCAGAGGTTAAATTATATGATAATAATGATAATTCTGCTTTGGTACCTAATATAATTTAGACATTTCATGTTTTTCAAATACACAGACCATAGAGCAATGAAATCATTGCAACTTCAAAGGTTTGCTGGAAGTTTAATTACTTTTATAAGAAGCCTTTTAGATGCCAATATAACATGGTTCATATTGATTGTTTTTCAATACTGCATTTGAATGAGATATGCGTAATAAAATGTTTTAGCACATTTCTGCTATTTTTTTAAGATATATTGACAGTCACTATAAGAATTGCTACAGGTGAGCAGCACCAGCAAGGAAACCGGAAAACGTTATAATACTAAAGAATGAAATATAAGCAGTCTGTTTTAAAATGTTCATGTTTTCAAAACTAGAAGCATGCAAGGCTAAATCAAACCCGACTGCTTAAAATGCATACGAGAAATGTTTTATTTGCTGCGTCCTGTTGAAAATATTTTAAAAGCTTTGGATTGCTCATTAGTCAAGCATAGCATTTTAATGATACTCTTGTTCATTATTTTCTGTCTTGCCTTTATGTGGCCTTCATGTTTTTCTTATATCTCCAAAACAGGATAAAATTAAAATATTTCTAACCGACAGGATTTGTACATGTTTAGATTGCTGTTGCTACATAAGTGACCTTTACCTTTTCCAATGGCTCAGCATCATCGCAGATGAGTGGCATGAGATGATGATAGCTTTGAAAAAAATTTGTGTTTTTTTTCCATACTATGTTAAGAGATATAAATGGTATGTTCGACTGTGTGTGGCTATCCAATGGTTATCATGTGTGTTTTAGTCTGTCTAGGGCTTTGGTAGTCTGTTGTATTAATGTACTGAATTTGTATAATGAGAAATTGGATTCTTTTGTTCTTATGTTCATCATGTAGTATAAACAAAGTAAGATTAGCATACATTTTATTCTGTATGTCATTACAATAGCAAAAATACTATATATATATATATATATATATATATATATATATATATATATATATATATATATATATAAATATATATAGATAGATAGATAGATAGATAGATAGATAGATAGATAGATAGATATAGTTAAAAAAATCAAGCACCTAGAAGGAGTTGTCGGAATCTAATCAAACCTTATATGTATTTGTAACATTGATATAAGGAAGTGATTAGAATATCAGAGCAAAAGGAAACTTTATTGCAGAAAACTAAACTGAAAAGTCTCTAGCTTGGACGCAAGATATGATTACTGGTGCACATGAAGGCATAGAGATTCAGTGTGGTATCCTGCAGTCCACATTTGCTGTAAATGAGACTCTACATCGTGCAAATTCATAGGCTCTTAAACTTTGTGTCCCACATGGTCCATACATGTTCTATTAGTGATAAATGTAGCTAACGGGTAGGCCACAGAATGCTGTGGAGGCATTCTTGTGACACTTCTGCTGTGTGCAGCCAAGCATTATCCTGCTGGAAAATGCCTCTTGGAAGCCCTGTAATGAGAGACAACACATGTGGCTGCAGGATGTTTTAAACATATTGCTGAGCTGTCATTGTCCCTCGTGCCACTACTAGGGGTCACCAACTGTCATATAATGAAAAAGTTTGGTACTGTGTTAGCCAGTAGAGCAAAATGTGATTATTCCCAGCAAAAGAAACCAAGTCATCTTGTCGGTATGATACCTTTTAATGGCTAACAAAAATACATGATGTTAATGCAAGCTTTTGGACTTACTCCTAGTCCTTCATCAAAGCAAAATCAGATGGATCTGAAGAGGCATGCATATTTATGCACACATATATGTGTGTGTATAAATATTTTGGCTGTGATTGGTCAAAGCGCTCAGCCAATCAGAGGCAGTGCTTCCAGGAGATAGGGATTTTTTAATCCCTGGCCAGAAGAAAATGAAGAGAAAGAGGGCTGTGGACCTAGGGAAACCACGTGCCGGAGCTCACAGCGCTTCTAGGTTATGTATTCTTTTTTACTGCAGCTAGGGATTATTTAAGGCCTTTGACAGTTGGTTTTCCTACTGTCAAAGTTGCATTGCTTCGCACGAAAACGCTGTCCTATTTTTTGTAGGTGCAAATTTTTCACGCTTGTAGAAAACCGACATGTGACCACTTTTATTAGAAAGCACTGGTTCTAATAGAGCCATTTTTAAACGCACCTATACATGCGTGAAAAAATGCTCATCTGACTGAGCCCTCAAGCTGTAATTTCACTATTGGTTTGCTGTCTCTACAGATTTATATCTTGTTTTTTATACAGATATCACCAGTTATGCTGACTGGTTGGTGCTGTGCAGAACTCAATATCTATCTAGGGACTTTTTTTCATCCAATAATAAAATTCTGCCAGCTGCCAATTTTTTTTCAAATTTTATGCATTTGAACAACCAAGGCTAAAAATGAAACGTCTTAGTATTCCTATTTTATGTAATTCCACAACTTCTAAACACAATTGCCTAAAACTATTTCAATTGCCCAAGGAACTATAAAATGAAATTGCCAGCCAACCATTCTGCTTATTGTAAATTTATGCTGTTCAGAGTCAAATGGATATAGTGATATATGTATTATTAAATGTATGAGTTTAGATTCTTTTGCAAGACAATATATAGTTACCTCTGGTATTTATTAAACGTTTGTTACAGACTAGAATATCATTCAAGATAGATTTTAAGATAACAGAAATAGATATATTAGCTTAGAATATTGATGCAGACAAATTGAAGGCAATTACCGCCAGTGGGGTATGTTAAGGACTGGTGGGGACTAAATAATAAAAAAAATCTCATATCTTTTTTGTTCACCTGAAGTTCCTCTTCTGCCTTTCAACTACGGAATAGAATGGGCAGGTACTAGTGACTGACATGATTAACATTATGTGCCTCCTTTAGTCACATAGACTGTTCTAATATTTGTACCAGTCTTAGTCCCCATCCACACCTGACCTCTGGTATAATTTCCAAAAATGCTAGAAGTGCTGGATCCTTCACATGCGGAAACTAAATGGCAGAAGACAGACCCCATTGAATATAATGGGATTTATCTGCGTTCCAGCATGCTGCTCAAACTTTTTACAGATGAATATTGTATCATACTGTGCTATTTTGTCTGCTCTGGAAGTTCTGAATAAATCCTCCAGTGAAGATGTTGTCATGGTCTTCGAATACCAATTCTTGAAAATCATAGCGACACTGTGAAACTCATAGAGACATATAGTGGTGTAAACACCACTGGGACCATATAAGCAGCTAAAAGAGGACCTGTCATATCCTTATATCAACAGTCATATAACTGCATTTTCTGCTAATAATTGTGTTATTTACTATATTTTTAAGCGCAATACAATTAATTGTTGAAAAATAAAGATATGGCTAAATCTAATAGTACAGTGGTGCTTGAAAGGTTGTGAACCCTTCAGAATTTTTTAGATTTCTACTTACATTTGATCTAAAACTACATCAGGTTTTCACATAAGTCCTAAAAGTAGATAAATAGAAACATATCAAAAAAATGAGTAAACAATATTAGATTTTGTCATTTATTTTTTGAAAAAAATGTTCCAATATCACATGTCTGTGAGTGGCAAAAGTATGTGACCCTTTAGGATTAGCAGTTAATTTGAAGGTGAAATTAAAGTCAGGTCTTTTCAATCAATGGGATGATAATTGGGTGTGCATGGATAACCTGTTTTATTTACATAACAGGATGTCTTAAAATCTGATCGTCACAACATATTTCTCAAGTGTATCATGGCATGAACAAAGGAGATTTCTGAGAACCTCAGAAGAAATGTTATTCATGCTCATCAGACTGGAAAATGTTACAAAACTATTTCTAAAGAGTCTGCACTCCACCAATTCACAGCCAGACAGAATGTGTATAAATGGAGGAAATTCAGCACCATTACTACCCTCCCAGGAGGGGTCAACCAACAAAGATTGACCACGTCAAGCGCAAGGTGTATAATAGCAACTAAAGGCCTTGCTCACTTTAGCTAATTTTAATGTTCAAGAGTATACCATCAGGAGACACAGAACAGCAATGGTTTGCATGGCAGGGTTTCAAGAAGAAAGTCACTACTCTCCAAAAGAAATATAGCTGACCATCTGCAGTTTGATAAAGGTAACCTGGACAAACCATAAGGCTATTGAAACAATGTTTTGTGTGCATATGAGACTAAAATAAAGATTTTTGGCTTTTCTGAGAAGCATTAGGTTTAGAGAAAGAAACATTACAGCAAAAAAACTCATACCATCTGTGAAACGTTGAGGTAATATCATGGTTTGTACCTGTTTTGCTGCATGTGAGTGAAGACAGTTTGCCATCATTGATGGAACAATGAATTGTGAATTATGGGAAAATGTCAGGACATCTGTCTATGAGCTGAATCTCAAAAGAATGTGGGTCATGCAGCGAGACAACAACCCAAAGCACACAAATCAGACTACAAAAAAATGGTTAAAGAAGAATAAAGTTAAAGTTTTAGAATGGTTAAGTCAAAGTTCTGACCTTAATCATATGGAAATGCTTAGAAGGACCTGAAGAAAGAAGTTCCCGTGAGGAAACACACAACATAACAGATTTTAAGCTGATTTGTAAGGAGGAATAGGCTAAAACTCTTTTAAGCCGATGTGAGGACCAATCAACAATTACTGGAAACATTTAGAAGCAGTTATTGCTTCACAAGGGAGGGGGGGGGGGTTGGCACATGAGATACAAATAGTAAATGATCACATACTTTTCCCACTCATAAACGTGATATTGGATCACTTTCCTCAATAAGTAAATGACCATATCTATTATTTTTGACTCATTTAATTGATTTAGTTATCTTTATCTACTTTTAGGACTTGTGGGAAAATCTGATGTAGTTTTAGGTCATATAAAAGCAGACATTTGGAAAATTCTGAAGGATTTACAAACTTTCAAGCACCACTGTATACTCAGCATTGTCATGATAAAAAACACATCCAATGCCTGGGAATGAGGCTACATCATTATTAGTAGAAGCTCTCTTCTGACTAACTTTTTTTTATCTCCTATAAAGTAATATCAGTATTTTATTCTCCTAGTGTTATTTTACCTGAGGTCAAACCAACTCCCTGTGCACATCTTGAAACTTTGTAATAGCCTCAAGAAATAAGAAAAACTCTACAAGTAATAGTGATATCAATCTGAAATACTTTTATCATTTTACCTTGTATAACATGCAGATGTTATGTATTCCACTTAGGATATGACACAGTGTTATGATGTTAATCAATTAAATTATTAAATATCTCAGTTTCTTACAGATGTGAGAATAAGACAATAATGTCTTGCATTGTAGAAAGCCCTAATAATTATATTAAGCTAACATTATCACACATTCACTAAGGTTGAAAGAAAATGCAAGTATATCTACAGTACTTCAAACCATTATTCTGTATGTTATAAGGTTGTGAAAATTTAAAAAAACATCCTGACTTTTAAGATCTCTGGATTGTCAATCCTAAGTGTTCAAGGATTTGGAAATTTGGAAAGCAAAAGAGATCTTATAAGCATTTAGCTTCTTAATATCATAACTGTTTTGGGCCTCCATGAATAGAACGATTTTTGTTATTCCTATGTGCTATAACTTTCAAGGGGCGACTGTCAGGCAAACGATGCCCAACACTTGTCCCTGTGTGTCCGCACTCCTGTGCTGTCACACGGGAGCTACTGGCGCTGGCTCGCTCACAGAGTGGCCAGCAGGGGGGCGGTGGGTAGTGCAGGAGATTTCTCTCTTCTCGCTTCCCTGCTCCTCTCCATTTACATAACACAGCGGACGTTCACTACTGAACGGACACTATTTAAACTGAACAATAAGCGATGAGCTCCTCGCCCATCGTTTATGCAGCATTAACGAAAGATGATTAGCCGATCGCTCATCGTTCAGCTTAAATAGCGGCCATTCAGTAGTGCGAGAGGAGAGAAATCTCCTGTACTGCCCCGCCCCCCTGCTGGCTGCTCCATGAATGAGCCAGCACTACTAGTGGGGACACACAAAGATGAGTGTCGGACATTGTTTCCCCACCAGCCATCCCATGTGAATGGACTGTTATAGGGCAAAAAAACCTTGACAGACAGTCACCAACAGGGCTAGTTATACCCAACAGCAGAGTCATATGATCATTTGTATGTTAGTGGTTCAAAGAATAAGAAGGCTACAGATTCTTGACAAACAGGTATGTGATTCTACACATTTGCCTATGTGAATAGATGATTTAATTAATTATGTAAAATCCAGTAATGGTAGAAAAATTGTAAATAGGATGTGCTTTTCACGACTTTTCTACTCTCAGAAGACTAATAGTAAGACTAATAGTATGACACAATGCACTTTCAGACACATATAATCTCATTTTTATATTCTATTAAAAGTAGCTTAGAGTTAGAATATACATTCACATTTTTTTTATAGTTTTTTTTTAACTTGTCTTGCATTGAGTGATCTACAACGTTAATCATCGTCAAAGGCAGATACAATTTATATACAGTAGCATGGTTCTGACCTTTTTGAGTATGAAGGAAAGAAGCTGAAACCTATACCTCTGCCTGAACATCTAATATGTTATTAAATCTGGGAGATGTTTCAATTCAGTCTATGTTTAATGCGACCTAGTTTGACAAAACTGAGTTATTCTATCTATGCTGTATTAAAACATTCTGGAATATTAAGCAAAGCTTCAACTACACATCAGACTGCATACTATGTTTACTATTAGGGCTCAGTCAGGCAAGTGGTTTTTCCCCACATGTATAGGTGCAAGAAAACCCCAGCTCTATTAGATCCAATGCTTTCCAACGAAAGTGGTCACATGTCTGTTTTTTGCAAGCGTTTTAAATTCGCACCTACAAAAAATAGGACAGCATTTTTCGATTCATACAAAAACGTGATTTTTGTGTGAATTGATGCGACTTTGATAGTAAGAAATCCTACTGTCAAAGCCCTTAAATAAGCTCTAGCTGCTGTAAAAAAAAAGAATAATGCATCACCTAGAAGCCCTGTTGGGGCTCCGGAGTGTTTTCTCCTTGGGTCCGTGGCACTGTTCTTCATCATTTTCTTCTGGCCGGGGATTGAAAAATCTCCGCCTCCTGGAAGCACTGCCTCTGATTGGATTTCACATCCAATAAATTCCCTGCTGCAGCTGTGACAGCCACAGCAGGAAATAGCAATCTGCTCCCATTGCTTTCAATGGGGCCGCACTATATGTGCGGATTTTACAATCGTGTGACCGCACAACAAGTGCGAATAACAAATGCGTCTGAAGCTTCAGTCACACTTTTTTTTATACATGCTGTCTCTGTGTTTTTTTCACGCACCTATATATGTGTGAAACTAACACTCGTCTGACTGAGCCCTTAGGTAGACCAAGAAAAAAGAAGTTAGCCAGCGGCACACTGTTGATAACCACATTGTGGGGAAGGAAACACAGATTTTGGTGCCATCTGCCAAATGACCGTCGACCCCCCGATCTCCACTGATTAATCCAGCAATAGTGAAAGGTGCAGCACTCAGAAACTCATATCTGCTTCAGGTAGTTTAATGACCTGAAGGTCGTTAAACTATTGCTGAGCCCTAAGTTAGAAGCACAAACATTACAATAGGTGAGAATTCCAGAATCCAAACAGTATATGGTTTGTAGATTTGTACTGGGCAGAAAAAAGTATTTTAAAGGGATAAAAAACATGTTTCCCAATAAGAAAAGTATTTTCATTGAAACTACCGTATATACCGGCGTATAAGACGACTTTTGAACCCCGAAAAATCTTCTCTGAAGTCGGGGGTCGTCTTATACGCCGGTAATTCAAAAAAAAAAAGTGTAAAAAAAAAATTCATTACTCACCTCCCCCGGCGTCCTGTCGCGCTCCGGCAGGATGTCGCTCGCTCCTCGTCCCCGGCGCAGCGTTGCTTTCTGAATGCGGGGCTTGAAATCCCCGCTTCCAGAAAGCTAATACACACGCCGGCAGCCATGACAGCATTGAATGGCTGTGATTGGCTGAAGGCGCACGTGGCTTCAGCCAATCACACTATTCAATGACATCATTGAATGGCTGTGATTGGCTGAAGGCGCACGTGTGTTAGCAATCACAGCCATTCAATGATGTCATTGAATAGTGTGATTGGCTGAAGCCACGTGCGCCTTCAGCCAATCACAGCCATTCAATGCTGTCATGGCTGCCGGCGTGTGTATTAGCTTTCTGGAAGCGGGGATTTCAAGCCCCGCATTCAGAAAGCACTGCTGCGCCGGGGACGAGGAGCGAGCGACATCCTGCCGGAGCGCGACAGGACGCCGGGGCAGGTAAGTAAGGATTTTTTTTTTCTCCTCTGTATACTGGCGTATAAGGTGAAAGTTGGGGGGTCGTCTTATACGCCCCGTCGCCTTATACGCCGGTATATACGGTATTTGCTTTTCTTTTTGTATTTTTTGTTTAACCCACTAACAATGTTTTTTTAATTCATTTTTGCTTTGGTTTCCTCTCTACTTTACGAAATCTTAACTCTTTTTCTCATTGACATAGCTGTCTGAATGAAATAAAAAAATGCAGTTCTGCCATATTTGAAGAGATTTTTTTACTGCACACTGCAGTAGAAATGATAACTTTTTTGTGGGGTGATATGATCATGATAATGACAAACTTATATAACTTTTTTGTTATACAATTAAAAAATTAAATATCTTTGGAAAAAAAAGTTATTTTCTGTCTCTATCTTCTGAAGGACATAACGTTTTTTTATTTTTCTGCTACTATAGCTGTGTGAGAATATATTTTTTGCAGGACATATTTGTAGTATCTATTGCTATGATTTTGGCATATATAGATTTTTTGATTACTTTTTTATTACATTTTTTTCTTGGAGAGTGGGTGACCAAGAAAGCACAATTCTGGTGCTGTTGTTTTCTGATGACATTCATAATGTGGAATAAATAATGTGTTACTTTGATAGATTAGACTTTTGCCGATATAGCGGTATCAAATAGTTTTTTTTTTTTAATTATAAATATGGGGAATTATTTTTTTAATGTCCTTTATTTTTTTCACTTCAATATTGTAGTATTCAATATTTTTACCAGTATTCTTTTAAGATGTGCATGTTGCCTGTCTTAATTGGCAGAAATACATGGCAGCCATAGGGGCCGTCAGAGGACCATTTAGTTGCCATGAAATTGAACAACACTTCACAATCTCATTGAGAAGGGGACCGTTCAAGGCTCCTATACACTACTTGCGGCATTAGAAATATTAAGAGCCATGGTCACTGTCAATCATGATTGTGGCTGTTGCAGCCAGGTGTCAGCTGTCAAAGGTAGCTCCCAATCTTGTGTCTTGGGGTTAACTGATTTAGCAACTAGTAATGTGAATTATATCACTTTTCCAAATTTAGGATGCAAAAGCATAAACATGCAGAGTTTTTTGTTTTTTATTTTGGTTTTGTCTTATCTTGTAACAACAGACCCTGTCTCAAATTATACATATTTGTTCATCTTTGCATTAGTTACGATCACATAGAAATGAATGCGATTCATCAAAAGTGCATTTTTTTTTTACAAAAAAGATATCAAACATGAAGGAAGTGCACAAAACCACACATCTACTAGATTTTATCAAGGCAAAGCAGGATTTTTAACTAGCAGATTCTGTAAGAATCAGTAGAATCTATTTTGCCATGTATTGCTACTAGGGAGAATAAAGTGCCTTACAAAGACAACACACAGTGTAATATACAGTAGAGGTGCTGTGTTCCCATATCATGCATTATTTTGTAGGTACTTTCCCATTGAATCATTGATTCTAGTGAAAAATACAGTGGTACATGGAGGCAGAATATGGGGGTGAACACAGTTACAGAGTAAAAGTGCCCTTAAAGTGAACTGTGCTGTCCAGTCTGCAATAAAAGATCCCGTGACTTCCTGGTAAACCTATCATTGACTTATTTTTATGTACAAAAGTCAATAATAGGAGGCAGAGCTATAGGGGGGGGGGGGGGGGTACAAAGGAGCAGCCTCAACCAATGAAAATATGAACAGGGAGGTTTCTCAGACTACCTCAGTCTCTTTGTAGGCACTGTAGCTAAACTGTACTCATATATCACAGCTCTAACCTAATAGAGATGAGCTAAAAAATAGCCAAGGAGGCTCACAGTGGAAGAGATGAAGGAAACTGTCTCTTTAAATTATTTGTATGACAAAATCATTGCTAACCAAAAGGAAAACATGGATCACTTTAGGAAAAACTGGGATGCCTGGACCCAGATGCTACAATCTCCCCGAGACCCGATTAGTTTGGGTCTTTTCACTTGCTTCCCTTTCTCCCCCATTCGCCTACTTTATGACAAGTTCTGTCTCTTGTTTTAAGATGTTGCACGTTAAGGAATTAAAATGTAATTCTGAATCTTAGACATAATTTTCTTACTTTCTCTTACTTGTACTTACACTTTCTAATAGTTTAAAGCCTGCTCAGGAGAGTAACCATATGCCCATGTGTTTTTGCCCTTGTACTGTAAATACTGGCCTATATACTTTTTTAAGCTCACTACTGGACACATGTTATACATATACTCCTTGTACTAACTATACGAATTATAACTAGACTTTTGTTCAAAAATTTTTGGGAGCTACAAGAAATAGATGAATACAAATTTAAGCAGATAAAATCTCATATTGAGACTCCTCTATACTGTTAGTAACAAGGTTTCAGTGAAGACAAGATTGTGCTGGTTAAAATATGGAGAGGGCAAAATAATAACTAGATTTTTAGATGTCTATTTTCTTGCTAGTTTACACTTTGAAAAATAAATTTTGCCTTAAGTTAAAAACATAGCCATGCCCTCCAACAACAAAAATGAGCGGTGTGGATTGCTGCTTAAAGCCATCTGTTCTCCCTATGAGATAGCATGTTCTATTCAATAAGACCTGCTGGTATTTTGGCATCTGAATGAAAAATTTGAGTTGCATTATTCATTATTGTTTATTTTAGATTAAAGCAGACTTTATCTTATATCTTGTCCTCAAACAAAAGCTCATTTTGCAGAATAAATATTGGCCAAAATGTTATTAACAAAATCATATACTTCTCCAAAAGCGACATATGAAGACTGATATTGAAATACGAAATATGAATCCCAGCTTAAATCAAGAGCAAGATTATTCTTTAAAAGTCTAAACTTGTTCAAGCTATTAACTACCACTTTTACTTCTTTACAAAAAGGAAAAATCCATTAAGCAGATCGTTGTGAAATTAATACATTTTTTTTTTTAGTAAATGAACAAAATCTATTATTGTCTATTGAAAACTTGCTTTGTAACACAGGGCAATTGTTAGCCATTGCAGGAATAAACTTTGTGATGGCCTGTCCTATATTTGAACTCGACTTCTAGCCAAGGAAACTAATCTGCAAGAATCTCTTCTCTCAGAAAACCAAAATAAAGCTATCGAAAGAAGAATAAACTGCCAAAAACAGAAACATTTCCTCCTTTATCCGGATAAAGTGCATGAATATTCAGTTGGGATAAGATTACAGTATATCCACCCACACAAACATCGCTTACAACTTTGCAGAAGAAAGGTACTGCACCTTCTTCAAGGGTAATTGTAAGGGAGGGAAGATAGCAACATTTATAAATATATTTATGTATAAAATACTGTAAATTGCAAACATTTTTTAGCATGTTTTTATTTATTTTGATAATTATTATACACATACTTGCTGCCCTGATACAACTTTGCAGGTAAAATACTAATTAAACATATAATTTAATTTAAGATCTGTGTCACTCGTACGGAATTGAATAAAAACTTGCATAGAACAGTTACAATGTTATTTTAGACTGCTACAGCTGTAGGCAAAGCAATACCAATTAGTAAATTACCTTTTTTTTTTAAAGTACCATAAAGGCCTCAGTCACACGGGCGCATCGGCACCCGTACACCGGCGCCGATGCGCCCGTGTGACTGACACCAGCAGACGGACGTACCTGCAGACGGCCGTCTCTCTGCAGCGCTGGAGGAAAGAACATGTGACCGGCTCCATTGCTGGTCATGTGTTCTTTCCTCCGGCGCTGCAGAGAGACAGCTGTCTGCAGGTACGTCCGTCTCCTTCCTGCAGTCACACGGGCGCATTGGCGCCGGTGTACGGGTGCCGATGCGCCCGTGTGACTGAGGCCTTAGGCTGGCTTCACACAGCTGATAAAATTCTGCAAGGTTTGTACATTGCAAGATGCACAAATCACGCACGAATATGAACTCCATTCTTTTGAATGGGATCATAAACATGAGCGTTGTTTTCTCGCATGGCACCGCAATGCAATGCTATGCAGGAATCAAATCGCAGCATGTTATATCTTGTGCGTGCTCTTGATTGCACCATCAATTGTTTTCAATGGGGCCAGTGGAAGCATTGCACCATGTGCAAAGTGTATGTGATGCGAGGTCTCCCTTTGAAAACAGCCACGGCAGAGATTGCATGCATCCCTGAAGTGATGCGAGGCTCTTTTCACATGAAAACGCCTTGCATCCTTGGGGATTTCACATGGATAGCAAGCACAATATATGTAACTCACTGAGGCAGAGGAATCTAAAATACTTATTGATTGCCCTTCAAAAATTAGATGCCTAAATCATAACCTTTAATAAAGATAATTAAAGTACAGGGTGTTAGACTAGCCACTAAATATAAGACACGGTATTCCAAAGTATTGGGAAAAGCTAAGCAAAAACAAAAGAATGGGGATCCCCAACCACTAATATAGTAAAGAATGAGAGCGACCTAGTCAAAAGATGGTGGGTTACAAGGATAGTGACCAACCCGATTCAAGTAGACCTTTCTCAACCCAGTGATATCAAAAGAGAAAATAATCAGGGACTACTCCTTACATAGATTCCTGTTGAACAATGATACGAAAAGGGATGATATAATGAAGAAGTGAAGCTGGATTCACATGCAGTCCCTATTGCTAAATAATATCCCTCATAGAGAAAAGATCAATTGTTAATCTAATGGTCCCTAGTCCAAGTCATGCCTAGAGATGCCTAGCCCAAATCACTATATATTAGGATCAAGTAGTATAGGTTCTCTCATTCATTAATGCAAAGTGCTATAACTCTCAGCTCTTCAAATCTTCAGGATAAAAAGATCATTCTAGTGTAATCAAAAATGCAGAGTACCATAACTCTCAGCTATTCGATCCTCATAATGAGAAAATCATTCTATTATGGTTCAACACATTTATTTGGATGCTAAAATTCTTTAGCAACCAAGTTATTCCAAAAAATAGAATGCAGCTCTAAATATGGTATAAAGAGAGATGCTTGCTATCCAAGTCATACTGAAGTAACCTAGTTACTGCAGAGAGAGCTTACCCCAAAAGAGGGGATACAAAGTGCTAACTACTGCAAACAACCAGGAAAAGAACCTGCAAAATTACTAAATCTCTAATGAACGCATCTAGAGCTACCTAGGGTACAATCACCCCACCTAGACAGCCATGAAAATAAAAAAGAGTAGCCAGACCATTAGTCCACCATCAGGACTGTGGATCTTAATACTCTTTTATTATTTTCATGTCTCTCTGGGTGGGGGGATTGTACCTCAGTTGAAAATCTTTAACCAAATGAAAGCTATTGAAAAGCCCAAACATTTGTTTATTAACCTTGGAACTCCTAAAGTTTGTAACTCACAAGGGCCCCCTACGTGAGTCCATTACATAGTTAATTCTGAGCACTGTATCACACATTTTGCAGCAAATTTGGTTTCAATGGAACCCTTTCTTAACTATTTATTACTTGCTATTATTTTATCAGTAAGTGCTTGAGAATATCACTGACACACATTATGAGTCATCCTTTAAACTCTTTATTAACCTCTGTTCTTACAAAATATATTAAAATGTTTAATATAATGTTACCGAATAATACTGCACTATTAATTTACTTTAAACATTTTTGGCATTTCCTTGTAACTGAGGAATGTTCACCGCACACAGTATTCTTACAATTATTGCATACATTTTTTTGCATACATACATTTTAGGAATCACATAAGTGGCACCTTCTTTTCTTTGGGCTTACGTAAAAATGTAGGTGAGCTTCCACTGGCAGTTACAAAGGCGAGCAACTAAAGTAATAAATGAAATGGGTAGTCTACAATAGCCAGAGAGGTTAAAAAAATTGTAATTATTTCATTTAGGAAACACATTATTTCTGCGCCATTCAATTTTTTATTTGACGAACCTCAACACTAGCAGAAGAGAACAAAATTATGAACACCTACAGTTGTTCTCCAACTACTACTATCTAGCAACTGGTGCTCGACATTACTCTCACAATTGTGGTGGGATCTATCCAAAACCACAACAACACATTATATCTGCCATCTACAGCAAAACAGACAGGAAGAGCAAGTGACTGGAGAAATAGCTTGTGAGCCTGTCAGAGTCATGTTCGGTGTCTATGTAACAATTAAGTAACAGCAAATATTTATCTGGTTCAGACATAATGTACAGAGAAAGTGCAAAATCCTGTTATACATGGAACCAAATAATGGAGGAATAGTCAAGATTATGATACACAAAGTTAAAAGGAAATACTGAAAATTCTCAAAAACATTATGATATGAGTCAGAGAGACTCACCTTAGGTGTTCAAGGGTTAAATGAAATATAAGCAAAGTGAATCCAAAGCAATGCAGCACAAGGAATACTTTATTCATAGATAAGCCACTATCAGATTCTGTCTGATTGTTCTAAATGAGTAAGGCACCACATAAACAGAAATTTGGATTACATCTTATTTACATGAACATTTGAATTTCATAGTTGTAAGGAATTAAGGATGCTTAACTAATACAAGAAATTAGTTATACAACATAATTATACAAAGCAAACAAACAGACATTGATTCATGATAAGTATTATAAAGAGGGTGTTTAAGATGTTGATTAATATATAATGAGCCATGATGAGCTACAAGCACAAGTAAACAGGATTAGGAAATTATTGGGTTACTACTAAAATAATCTTCATATTTTCTGAATAACATAGAGACAGATGTTTACAAGTAGGGATGAGCGAGTATACTCGCTAAAGCACTACTCGCTCGAGTAATGTGCTTTAGACGAGTATCTCCCTGCTCGTCCCTGAAGATTCGGGTGCCGCTGAGGCTGACAGGTGAGTTGCGGTGGGGAGCAGGGGAGAGCGGGCGGGAGAGAGAGAGATCTCCCCTCCGTTCCTCCCCGCTCTCCCCTGCAGCTCCCCTCCCCGCGCCGGCTCCTAAATCTTCAGGGACGAGCAGGGAGATACTCGGCTAAAGCACATTACTCGAGCGAGTAGTGCTTTAGCGAGTATACTCGCTCATCCCTATTTACAAGTTATTCTTTCTGAGCCATTATAATTTACACGGAGGTTGAAGTAAAGAAAAAATTGTGAAACTACAAACTACATGTTTCTCATAGTGTCCTGTTTACCTTTAAAGAAGTTGTCCGGGGTTAGAAAAATATATCTGCTTTCTTCCAAACACAGCGCCACCTTTGTCTGTGGGCTTTTGTTTGGTACTATAGCTCAGTTCCTTTGAAGTGAATGGGAGTTGAGCTTCGATCTAATTTCAGACACAACCCATGGAAAAGAGTGGCGCTGTTTTCGGAAGCAAGCAGCCATGTTTTTCTAGCCTCAAATAATCCCTATAACCATCTTTCAGTAAGGGAATATAAGGAAAATTGTACCATCAACGTCTTAAGGACCATCTATTTTTTGCTTGTTTTTGTTTTTTGGCATTGCCTTCCAAGAGTTACAACTTTTTATTTGTCTATAAACACAGCTGTGTGGGTGCTTAATTTTGTAATGGTACTATTAAAATGTGCTTAAAAACTTTTAGAAATTTTTAAGTGGGGATAAATGAATAAAAAGTGTGCTTGTGTTTTTTTGGGTTCTACTGTTATGGTTTTGATGTAAAAATAAAACATTAACTTTTTTCTTTTCAGCAGTTTAATTAAGGCAGTACCAATTTTGTATAATTTTTAGTTTTACTACTTTAAAAATAAAATCTTTTTTTAATAGCATTTTTGTTGCCATATTCTGAGACCCATAACGCTTATTTTTTCAGCTATGGAAATGGGTGAGAGAATGTATTTTGAAGGATGAGATGTAGTTTTTTAAGTGCTGCATACCATGAACTGCAAGACATTTTTCATCTGTACTGTTTCATAAAATTCCAGTAACAACACTACAACAGCTGTCTAGAGCAATCTGTCCTGCACATTTACAAAGAGCACTACAGATGTACCTGACTTTAACTCAACACTGATAACTTGCTGCAACAAGTTGTCTTAACATAGTAAAAGCCAATGAAAAGCTATTGAAAAGGCAAGAAAAAGTTCTGTCCCACAATGTCACATTAAAGATTGCTAGATCTGTATGTCGACCAATCACAGTCTCCTACCACTGCAAATTTTGTATTCTGGAGCACATTAAAATCATTATCAGATGTGTACATCTTTTCTCACAGTGCACTCGCTAAAAACGCTCACGGTTGTCCTCATCCACTTTCGCCTCGATTACTGCAACTCGTTGCTGATCGGCCTCCCCTGCAGCAGACTCTACCCCCTCCAATCCATCCTGAATGCGGCAGCCAGGCTCATCTTCCTTTCCAGACGCTACTCGGGTGCCTCTGCCCTGTGCCAGTCACTGCACTGGCTGCCCATTAAATACAGAATTCAATGTAAACTCACTACCTTCATCCATAAAGCTCTCCACAGCGCGGCGCCACCCTACATTGCCTCCCTCATCTCAATCCATCACCCAACCCATGCCCTCCACTCTGTTAATTTAATCAGACTGAGTGCCCCTTTAATTTGAACCTCTCATTCCCGCCTCTAAGACTTCTCCAGAGCAGCACCAGTCCTCTGGAATGCACTTCCAAAGGCTCACAAAACTCTAGGTGTGCTCTCAAAACATACCACTTCATGGAGGCTTACCATGTCTCCTAAACGAAACCCCTCTGGATGCCGCATGATAACATACTCCCTGACCTACTGACTGCAATCCCTGCTAGCCACCATCAACTGCCCCACCGCAGTCACACCGTTTCTGCCATCACATGGCATAATGTCTGATATTTTCTATGTGTATAGCATCCCTCACTCTCCACCTCGCCATACTGTGCACATCTCCAGCCCCTTTTACCTTCCGTATCACCCCATATTTGTAGTATGTAAGCTCGTTGGAGCAGGACCCTAATCCCGACTGTTTCCTTAAATTGATTACTACTAGAGATGAGCGAACGCGTTCGTCCGAGCTTGATATTCGTGCGAATATTAGGGTGTTCGGGATGTTCGTTATTCGTGACGAACACCATGCGGTGTTCTGGTTACTTTCACTTCCTTCCCTGAGACGTTAGCGCGCTTTTCTGGCCAATTGAAAGACAGGGAAGGCATTACAACTTCCCCCTGCAACGTTTAAGCCCTATACCACCCCCCTGCTGTGAGTGGCTGGCGAGATCAGGTGTTCGCCTAATATAAAAGTCGGCCCCTCCCGCGGCTCGCCTCAGATGCGGTGTGAGTTAGATGAGGGACAGTGCTGTTTATACCGGAGCTGCTGTAGGGAAAGAATTGGTAGTTAGTGTAGGCTTCAAGACCCCCCAAAGGTCCTTATTAGGGCCACTGATAGCTGTGTGTTGGCTGCTGTTAGCAGTGGGATTTTTTTTTTTTTCTCAAAATCGCCTCTGCAGACCGTTGCACCTGGCATTAGGGACAGAAGTGCTGCATAGGCAGGGAGAGTGTTAGGAGTGAGTGTAGCCTTCAAGAACCTCAACGGTCCTTTCTAGGGCCATATTTATCCGTGTGCAGTACTGTCCAGGCTGCTGTTGGCTGTGCTGCATTTTTTTTGGGCTTCTCAAAATCGCCTCTGCAGAGCATTCCACCCTCCATTGATACTGCAGGGAAAGAATTGTATAGGCAGGGCCACAACACAGTTATTATTCATAGAATATACGCAGTGCTGCCTGTTGGTGGGAAAAAACTGAAAAGAAATCTATTTGTCCAGCCTGTGTCCGTCCTTACGGGCGGTGGAGACGTGTGAGCTGCGTGAAAAACATTGCTAAATCATACGCACCCAGCTACGCTTTACTGCTGGCTTCGCCATTTGCTTTCCTTAATCGGGAAAAAAAATACCTGCTCTGCCACAGTTAATAACTCTGCTACCCTCACGTTCTGTGACACATAAGCAGGGACACAGCGCAGTTATTAAACTTCTCAGGTTCATTGAATATACGCAGTGCTGCCTGTTGGTGGGAAAAAACTGAAAACAAATCTATTTGTCCAGCCTGTGTCCGTCCTTACGCCTGTGTAGACGTGTGAGCTGCGTGAAAAACATTGCTAAATCATACGCAGCCAGCTACGCTTTACTGCTGGGTTCGCCATTTGCTTTCCTTAATTGGGAAAAAAAATACCTGCTCTGCCACAGTTAATAACTCTGCTACCCTCACGTTCTGTGACACATAAGCAGGGACACAGCGCAGTTATTAAACTTCTCAGGTTCATTGAATATACGCAGTGCTGCCTGTTGGTGGGAAAAAACTGAAAAGAAATCTATTTGTCCAGCCTGTGTCCGTCCTAAGGGCGGTGGACACGTGTGAGCTGCGTGAAAAACATTGCTAAATCATACGCAGCCAGCTACGCTTTACTGCCGGCTTCGCCATTTGCTTTCCTTAATTGGGAAAAAAAATACCTGCTCTCCAAGAGTTATAATAACTCTGCTACCCTCACGTTCTGTGACACATAAGCAGGGACACAGCACAGTTATTAAACTTCTCAGGTTCATTGAATATACGCAGTGCTGCCTGTTGGTGGGAAAAAACTGAAAACAAATCTATTTGTCCAGCCTGTGTCCGTCCTTACGCCTGTGTAGACGTGTGAGCTGCGTGAAAAACATTGCTAAATCATACGCAGCCAGCTACGCTTTACTGCTGGGTTCGCCATTTGCTTTCCTTAATTGGGAAAAAAAATACCTGCTCTGCCACAGTTAATAACTCTGCTACCCTCACGTTCTGTGACACATAAGCAGGGACACAGCGCAGTTATTAAACTTCTCAGGTTCATTGAATATACGCAGTGCTGCCTGTTGGTGGGAAAAAACTGAAAAGAAATCTATTTGTCCAGCCTGTGTCCGTCCTAAGGGCGGTGGACACGTGTGAGCTGCGTGAAAAACATTGCTAAATCATACGCAGCCAGCTACGCTTTACTGCCGGCTTCGCCATTTGCTTTCCTTAATTGGGAAAAAAAATACCTGCTCTCCAAGAGTTATAATAACTCTGCTACCCTCACGTTCTGTGACACATAAGCAGGGACACAGCACAGTTATTAAACTTCTCAGGTTCATTGAATATACGCAGTGCTGCCTGTTGGTGGGAAAAAACTGAAAACAAATCTATTTGTCCAGCCTGTGTCCGTCCTTACGCCTGTGTAGACGTGTGAGCTGCGTGAAAAACATTGCTAAATCATACGCAGCCAGCTACGCTTTACTGCTGGGTTCGCCATTTGCTTTCCTTAATTGGGAAAAAAAATACCTGCTCTGCCACAGTTAATAACTCTGCTACCCTCACGTTCTGTGACACATAAGCAGGGACACAGCGCAGTTATTAAACTTCTCAGGTTCATTGAATATACGCAGTGCTGCCTGTTGGTGGGAAAAAACTGAAAAGAAATCTATTTGTCCAGCCTGTGTCCGTCCTAAGGGCGGTGGACACGTGTGAGCTGCGTGAAAAACATTGCTAAATCATACGCAGCCAGCTACGCTTTACTGCCGGCTTCGCCATTTGCTTTCCTTAATTGGGAAAAAAAATACCTGCTCTCCAAGAGTTATAATAACTCTGCTACCCTCACGTTCTGTGACACATAAGCAGGGACACAGCACAGTTATTAAACTTCTCAGGTTCATTGAATATACGCAGTGCTGCCTGTTGGTGGGAAAAAACTGAAAACAAATCTATTTGTCCAGCCTCTGTCCGTCCTTACGCCTGTGGAGACGTGTGAGCTGCGTGAAAAACATTGCTAAATCATACGCAGCCAGCTACGCTTTACTGCTGGGTTCGCCATTTGCTTTCCTTAATTGGGAAAAAAAATACCTGCTCTGCCACAGTTAATAACTCTGCTACCCTCACGTTCTGTGACACATAAGCAGGGACACAGCGCAGTTATTAAACTTCTCAGGTTCATTGAATATACGCAGTGCTGCCTGTTGGTGGGAAAAAACTGAAAAGAAATCTATTTGTCCAGCCTGTGTCCGTCCTAAGGGCGGTGGACACGTGTGAGCTGCGTGAAAAACATTGCTAAATCATACGCAGCCAGCTACGCTTTACTGCCGGCTTCGCCATTTGCTTTCCTTAATTGGGAAAAAAAATACCTGCTCTCCAAGAGTTATAATAACTCTGCTACCCTCACGTTCTGTGACACATAAGCAGGGACACAGCACAGTTATTAAACTTAGATAATTCATTCACTAGAGGCAGTGGGGCCTTTCGTTTTCCAAAAAGGGCAAAAATTATATTTGGCCTGCAGTCTTGCGCCAATTTATTTCCTGCCTGGGAAATCTAATCACTGGTAATACAGCATGCTGAGGGGTAGGGGTAAGCCTAGAGGACGTGGACGTGGACGTGGCCGAGGACGCGGAGGGCCAAGTGAGGGTGTGGGCACAGGCCAAGCTCCTGATCCAGGTGTGTCGCAGCTGTCTGCTGCGCGATTAGGAGAGAGGCACGTTTCTGGCGTCCCCACATTCATCGCCCAATTAATGGGTCCACGCGGGAGACGGTTATTAGAAAATGAGCAGTGTGAGCAGGTCCTGTCCTGGATGGCAGAAAGTGCTTCGAGCAACCTATCGTCTACCCGCAGTTCTGCGCCGTCCACTGCTGCCAATCCGAATCCTCTGTCTGCTGCTCCTCCTTCCTCCCAGCCTCCTCACTCCACTACAATGACACCTGCTCAGGAGCGGGAACACTCCCAGGAACTGTTCTCGGGCCCCTGCTTAGATTGGGCAGCAGCGGTTCCTCTCCCACCAGAGGAGTTTATCGTCACTGATGCCCAACCATTCGAAAGTTCCCGGGGTCGGGGGGAAGAGGCTGGGGACTTCCGCCAACTGTCTCAACAACTTTCTGTGGGTGAGGAGGACGATGACGATCAGACACAGTTGTCTTGCAGTGAGGTAGTAGTAAGGGCAGTACGTCCCAGGGAGCAGCGCACAGAGGATTCGGAGGAAGAGCAGCAGGACGATGAGGTGACTGACCCCACCTGGTGTGCAACGCTTACTCAGGAGGACAGGTCTTCAGAGGGGGAGTCAAGGGCATCAGCAGGGCAGGTTGCAAGAGGCAGTGCGGTGGCCAGGGCCAGGGGTAGAGGCAGGGCCAGACCGAATAATCCACCAAGTGTTTCCCAAAGCGCCCCCTCGCGCCATGCCACCCTGCGGAGGCCGAGGTGCTCTAAGGTCTGGCAGTTTTTCACAGAGACGCCTGACGACCGACGAACAGTGGTGTGCAACCTTTGTCGCGCAAAGCTCAGCCGGGGAGCCAACACCAACAGCCTCACCACCACCACCATGCGCAGACATATGATGGCCAAGCACCCCGCAAGGTGGGACAAAGGCCGTTCACCGCCTCTGGTTTGCACCCCTGCCTCTCCCCCTGTGCCCCAACCTGCCACTGAGATGCAACCCCCCTCTCAGGACACAGGCACTACCGCCTCATGGCCTGCACCCACACCCTCATCTCCGCTGTCCTCGGCCCCATCCAGCAGTGTAGTTCAGCGCACCGTTCAGCCGTCGCTTGCGCAAGTGTTCGAGCGCAAGCGCAAGTACGCCGCCACGCACCCGCACGCTCAAACGTTAACCGTCCGCATCGCAAAATTCATCAGCCTTGAGATGCTGCCGTATAGGGTTGTGGAAACGGAGTCCTTCAAAAGTATCATGGAGGCGGCGGCCCCGCGCTACTCAGTTCCCAGTCGCCACTACTTTTCCCGATGTGCCGTCCCAGCCCTGCACGACCACGTCTCCCGCAACATTGTGCGCGCCCTCACCAACGCGGTTACTGCCACGGTCCACTTAACTACAGACACGTGGACAAGCACAGGCGGGCAGGGCCACTACATCTCCCTGACGGCACATTGGGTGAATTTAGTGGAGGCTGGGACAGAGTCAGAGCCTGGGACCGCTCACGTCCTACCCACCCCCAGAATTGCGGGCCCCAGCTCGGTGCTGGTATCTGCGGAGGTGTATGCTTCCTCCACTAAAGCACCCTCCTCCTCCTCCTCCTCCTCTGTCTCACAATCAAGATGTGTTAGCAGCAGCATGTCGCCAGCAGTCGGTGTCGCGCGGTGTGGCAGCACAGCGGTGGGCAAGCGTCAGCAGGCCGTGCTGAAACTACTCAGCTTAGGCGATAAGAGGCACACGGCCCACGAACTGCTGCAGGGTCTGACACAGCAGACCGACCGCTGGCTTGCGCCGCTGAGCCTCCAACCGGGCATGGTCGTGTGTGACAACGGCCGTAACCTGGTGGCGGCTCTGCAGCTCGGCAGCCTCACGCACGTGCCATGCCTGGCCCACGTCTTTAATTTGGTGGTTCAGCGGTTTCTGAAAAGCTACCCACGCTTGTCAGACCTGCTCGTAAAGGCGCGCCGGCTCTGCGCACATTTCCGCAAGTCCCACACGGACGCTGCCACCCTGCGCACCCTGCAACATCACTTTAAGCTGCCAGTGCACCGACTGCTGTGCGACGTGCCCACACGGTGGAACTCTACGCTCCACATGTTGGCCAGGCTCTATGAACAGCGTAGAGCTATAGTCGAATACCAACTCCAACATGGGCGGCGCAGTGGGAGTCAGCCTCCTCAATTCCTTTCAGAAGAGTGGGCCTGGTTGGCAGACATCTGCCATGTCCTTGGTAATTTTGAGGAGTCTACCCAGGTGGTGAGCGGCGATGCTACAATCATTAGCGTCACCATTCCTCTGCTATGCATCTTGAGAAATTCCCTGCAAACCATAAAGGCAGCTGCTTTGCGCTCGGAAACGGGGGCGGGGGAAGACAGTATGCCGCTGGATAGTCAGGGCACCCTCCTGTCTATTTCTCAGCGCGTACAGGAGGAGGAGGAGGAGCATGAGGAGGATGAGGAGGAGGGGGAAGAGACAGCTTGGCCCGCTGCTGACGGTACACCGGCTGATTGCCTGTCATCCTTTCAGCGTGTATGGCCTGAGGAGGAGGAGGAGGAGGAGGATCCTGAAAGTGATCTTCCTAGTGAAGACAGCCATGTGTTGCGTACAGGTACCCTGGCACACATGGCTGACTTCATGTTAGGATGCCTTTCTCGTGACCCTCGCGTTGCACGCATTCTGGCCACTACGGATTACTGGGTGTACACACTGCTCGATCCACGGTATAAGGAGAACCTGCCCACTCTGATTCCCGAAGAGGAAAGGGGTTCGAGAGTGTTGCTATACCACAGGACCCTTGCGGACAAGCTGATGGTAAAATTCCCAGCCGACAGCGCTAGTGGCAGAAGGCGCAGTTCCGAGGGCCATGTTGCAGGGGATGTGCGTAGATCGAGCAGCATGTACATCCCAGGCAGTGCAACAGTCTTTAAGGGCCTGGCCAGCTTTATGGCTCCCCACCAAGACTGTGTCACCGCTCCCCAGTCACGGCTGAGTCGGCGGGAGCACTGCAAAAGGATGGTGAGGGAGTACGTAGCGGATCGCACGACCATCCTTGGTGACGCCTCTGCCCCCTACAACTACTGGGTGTCGAAGCTGGACACGTGGCCTGAACTAGCCCTGTATGCCCTTGAGGTGCTTGCTTGTCCTGCGGCTAGCGTGTTGTCGGAGAGGGTGTTTAGTGCGGCTGGGGGAATCATCACCGATAAGCGTAGCCGCTTGTCAACCGACAGTGCCGACAGGCTAACACTCATCAAGATGAACAAAGGCTGGATTTCGCCAGACTTCTGTTCTCCACCAGCGGACAGCAGCGATACGTAAGCAATACGTAGGCTGCACCCGCGGATGGAAGCTACGTTCTCTCTCACCATCCAAAACGGGGACATTTGTGCTTCATCAATCTGTGTCTAATATTCCTCCTCCTCCTCCTCCTGCTCCTCCTCCTGAAACCTCACGTAATCACGCTGAACGGGCAATTTTTCTTAGGGCCACAAGGCTCACTCAAATAATTTTTCAGAACAATTTTTATAAGTTTCAATTAGCTTAAAAGCGTTGGAACTTTAACTTGAACCAATTTTTCGTTACACTGGGCTGCCTCCAGGCCTAGTTACCACTTAAGCCACATTAACCAAAGCGATTCACCTGCCATCTTGGTTGGGCATGGCCAATTTTTACTGAGGTACATTAGTACTGTTGGTACACCAATTTTTTGGGGCCCTCACCTACAGTGTAATCATAGTAATTTCTATGTTCTTCGCCTGCACTCATGGTACAGAAAGGTGTGTGGGGTTGGCCTACAGTTTAGCTACATAAATGTCACTTGTGCCTTGGCTATACTAAGGCTACTGAAATGGAACGAAGACTGCGCTCCCGCTATACTGCTGCTTCAGAATTGTTACTGGGGCCTGTCTTGAGTGCTACTATTGCTTACATGGAACGAAGACTGCGCTCCCGCTATACTGCTGCTTCAGAATTGTTACTGGGGCCTGTCTTGAGTGCTACTATTGCTTACATGGAACGGACACGTGGAGAGGACACGTAGTGCCTCAAAAACATCCCCCTCCTCCTCCAACAGGGAAAACATTGTTGGCAAATGCCTTTGCATTGGTTCGTCTGGCGGCAGTCCAAGAATTTCACCTTTACCGACACTACAAGAGAGCCCCCCCACCATCCCCCCGCCACGGCCCACTTAATCCTGGCCACATTCCGAAAACCAACAAAATACAACCGTGGTACTAGGTCCGCAGTCACCACCACATTACCACCAACGCGGTTACTGTTAAGGTGCATATAACCACGGACACGTGGAGAGGACACGTAGTGCCTCAAAAACATCCCCCTCCTCCTCCAACAGGGAAAACATTGTTGGCAAATGCCTTTGCATTGGTTCGTCTGGCGGCAGTCCAAGAATTTCACCTTTACCGACACTACAAGAGAGCCCCCCCACCATCCCCCCGCCACGGCCCACTTAATCCTGGCCACATTCCGAAAACCAACAAAATACAACCGTGGTACTAGGTCCGCAGTCACCACCACATTACCACCAACGCGGTTACTGTTAAGGTGCATATAACCACGGACACGTGGAGAGGACACGTAGTGCCTCAAAAACATCCCCCTCCTCCTCCAACAGGGAAAACATTGTTGGCAAATGCCTTTGCATTGGTTCGTCTGGCGGCAGTCCAAGAATTTCACCTTTACCGACACTACAAGAGAGCCCCCCCACCATCCCCCCGCCACGGCCCACTTAATCCTGGCCACATTCCGAAAACCAACAAAATACAACCGTGGTACTAGGTCCGCAGTCACCACCACATTACCACCAACGCGGTTACTGTTAAGGTGCATATAACCAGTCTGACTGGGGCATGCAGACACCTTGACAGAATGAATAGTGTGTGGCACATAGGTTCCCCATTGCTATGCCCACGTGTGCAGCTCCTGATGGCGGTGGCACAGGATTGTATTTCTCATTGCTTCTGTACAGCATTGTGGGCTATCGCCCCGCCCCTATTAAAGAGGGTCGCTACCTAGCCGTGCCAACCCTGTGCAGTGTGTGCCTGCGGTCCCTCGTCGTGGCAGACGCACTTCTAAATAGACATGAGGGTGGTGTGGCATGAGGGCAGCTGAAGGCTGCGCAGGGACAGTTTGCTGTGCGCTGTGGGGGGGAGGGGGTGCGGTTGGGCAGCATATAACTCAGGAGAAGTGGCAGTGGAGTGTCATGCAGGCAGTGATTGTGCTTTGTTGGAGGTAGTGTGGTGCTTAGCAAAGGTATGCCATGCTAATGAGCGCTTTTCAGAAGTAAAAGTTGTTGGGAGGGGGGGGGGCCCACTCTTGCCGGTATTGTGGCTTAATAGTGGGACCTGTGAACTTAGGATGCAGCCCAACATGTAGCCCCTCGCCTGCCCTATCCGTCACTGTGTCATTCCCATCACTTTCCTGAATTGCCCAGATTTTCACACATGAAAACCTTAGCGAGCATCGGCGAAATACAAAAATGTTCTGGTCGCCCATTGACTTCAATGGGGTTCGTTGTTCGAAACGAACCCTCGAGCATCACGGGAAGTTCGTTACGAATAACGAACACCCGAACATTTTGGTGTTCGCTCATCTCTAATTACTACATGTAACTGTGGTTTTGTACATTTTTGTACTTTTGTCCTTCTGTATTCCCTCTGTCTTTGTAAGTGCTGTGGAATATGTTGGCGCAATATATAAAGATTATTATTATTACATTTCAAATAAAAGTGAGTGAGTCTGTAACACATTGTACACAACAACACCAATTTGGAGACCATAAAACTTTTATAGTAAGTATTTACTCCTCTACTCATCCTGTTCTGGTATTATTTTAAGTCCTAATTAATCACACCATGTCTGTGCCTTTTCATATGTATGTGTATATATATGTATGCCTCTTCAAATCTATTTCATTTAGCCTGAGTAGGAATCCTGAGAGGTTCAAAAGCTTGCTATAACATGATGTATTTTTGTTAGACATTAAAAGGTATCATATCTACAAGATAAATTGGTTTCTCTTACTGAGAACAATCACATTATACACACTGGCACAACTCAAAACAAGGTACTTCGCATCTGGCATCTCCTTATTAATTTCCAGCATAACTGTTGGGAATTCAGACAACTTTTTTCTATCCAGTGGTCTAGGCTGGACAGTGTGATGTCTGGACTTACTGGAGAATCTACCTTAGTGCATCTTTCAAAATACCAAACCTACCTGGAGAACCTACCTATTTCTGCAAATGCTGATCATAGCTGTGCCAGAGCAAGATGATGACCAAAAGAAAGATGAGGGCTTCCCCTCTATGTTTTCCTCAATGAAGACTTTCACTAGCTAAACTGATGTGTATAAAGGAAAATGTCCACAGAAATTCTTGTTCAGGGAAAACATTTTAAGACAAACTAATATAACAATAGATTTGTTGATTGGTTGCAATTAAAAAATGCTCCAAATGAGTGAAATAAATCAGTGAAATAAAGGTACCTCAACATGGTAGGACTGTCGGGCGCATAAGCACCCAACAGCCATCCCAGCAACTGTCACTCTTTGTTTCCACACAGGAATGATAGTCTGTCAGAGAATGGAGGCAGAGCGGGCTGGAGATCTCTTCCAGCCTCACACCTCCATTTGCTGCAAACAGGCAGTTGCTAGAAGATTGAATGTCTCCTGTTTACACTGAGAGAGAAGTTTCTCAGTAGTTGTTCCATTTCAGCTCACTAAAACAGAACAACTAGAGACTACTGAGCGATGGGGGTCCATGTGTACACCAGACGACAGTCACTCGTAATCACTCAATTTTTTGGCGACTATCAGGCTGTGCAAAGGTACCTTAAAATATCTTGTTTCAATCAGTAAATCAGTGGCAATAGGTTAATCTTTCTATCATTAGCCCGAGATGCAAATCATAAAAGAAATCTAGACAAATTATATTGCAACATATGATGGCAGTGTCTCTACAATAAGAGGCAACATGATGCAAACTGTCAAGTGATATGTAGCATACAGCGGCAATATCATATATAAATTAACAATACTGTGAAATGATAATTCTTTACAGGGAAACAGGAATAAATGCATTTCCTGTTGCATGAATGCCAATGCATACAACAATTCTGACTATTGATAGGTAAAGTTAAAGTAACCGAGTCATGACTGATTCCTAGGGTGATATCACATCGTGAATTTTTCTTGGCAGACTGTTTTTGCAGGGTGGTTTGCCATTGCCTCCCACAGTCATCTTTTAGCCATCTGGGTACTCATTTTACCGACCTCGGAAGGATGGAAGGCTGAGTCAAGCTTAAGCCGGCTACCTGAACCAAGCGGGAATTGGATCTGCAACCCTTGAGACCTGCAACCTTCAGAGCAAGAGCTTAGGACAGCATTTCTGCTGCCTTAACACTCTGTGCCACACAGGGTAGTTGATAATACAGCTTATTTGTTTAAAGTCCTAAATTTGCCTTAAGCCTTAACAATCAAAGTAAATTGTTCATTATGCTAATTTGACTCAAGTTGTTGTTCTGGAGCAAGTACACATGTACCTTCATGCAATGTTGAAAAGATCTGTTTTGCCATTGGACAGGTATTTTCATCGACACGCTGTATATGACTATTTAAAAGGCAGTCAATGGTCAACTCACAAAAATCACAGGCAACTCTCAGAACAAAATATTCTCAAATTGTTAAGAAATAGCTGACATAGGCGCTTGATGCTATTCTCTCAATCTTTTCTCATTTAAATATGAGAAGTGATTCAGGATATGAATTGAATAATGATTCCTTTAAATTGAAATGATTTCACATGGGCACATTAAACACTACAAAACGCGTATATTAATTCCAATTATAGTCCACTTATAGTGTATGCTTAAGTATGTCAGATTTCAATTTACCTGTATCCAGCAGCATAATTATTATCTTTGTACTGTAAATGGGATAAATATAAATCCTCCGTATGCTGCTATCATACTACAGCCACTGCACCTCTTTTATTTGCTTAGCTCTATTGTATGGCTCTTGCTACTCTGCACGAAATTGACATGAAATATTGAAATTGAAAATATTGTGCTAAGTAATGTGTGTAATGTTTTTGTGTAACAATGCATGAACATATTGCTTATGGTTACAGTAATTGGAAAAATACAAATAACAAGAAAATGACATTGATGCAAAAGTTATTCAATCTTAACTATTAATTTAAGAAGTGCCATGAAGTATAATTGTTTAACCTTACTTGCGGCCTGCTAAAAGTCCTTTTATTCAACACTGCAGTAATTCATTAAATTGGGGTACTATTGCCAGTAATATTAAAATATTTTAGACCGTTTCTTTGTGCCAAGGGGCAAGAGAAGTACAGAAGCCTAATGCTGCTAATGCAGAATTTCATAGGCTAGTGGTGAACAGCTCTAATTTTACAGTCTATCATAAAATATCTCTTCGTACTTTTCCAAGCAATGTTTTTCAAGGCAACATTTTCACTGCTTAACTGAAGTGTATGAAAGCTAGGGCCTAGATAATTAATTTTTTATGCACTCAGAATGATGTAAAAGTCAAACAAGCAAACTGTAGCCATAGGTAGACAAATAGGATAAAACTTGGTAAGCACAAAGACTTAGATGAGCAGCTTCTGCTTATTTAAAAAATGATTGAAGCCTATACATTCAAAACTCTACTTTTGTTGTCTTCTCCTTTTGCCAGCTTCCCTGATTTTTCTAGCCAGGATTTTGCCTCAGGTTTCGCTGGCTGCTTCTAGTTTTGTCGGCGGCCCACTTGCCCTTGCAGGCAATGTCCCCATCCCTCTCGCAGCTCTCCAGGCGCTCAGGCAAGCTTTTGTGTCAGCTTCAGCGTTGAAACACCATTCTCTTCCTGACCTTGGTTGAATATCCTTCTTCCAGGAAGAGAATGCTGTGATTGGCTCAGGAGCGCTGTGGCTCAGCCAATCACAACCGACACCTGATGAGCCAATCATAGCCATTCAATGATGTCATTTATTGAATGGCTGTGATTGGCTTATCAAGTGTTGGCTGTGATTGGCTCAGGCTGCGGTCCTGAGCCAATCACAGTATTCTCATCTTGGAGGCAGGGTTTTCAACCAACATCAGAAAAAGAATGGTGTTTCAGCACTGAAGCCGATGCTAAAGCCTGCCGGAGCACCTGGTGGGCAGCGAAAGAGACAGGGATGCTGCCTGCGAGGTGAGTATTTTTTTTACTTGTTGTTTTTTTTAATGAATTCTATGAATGGCAGAGCTCTGTCTGGAATTGGCTGAGCTTTAGCCAATCAGACACAGCCCTTTCAGCAGGCGAGGATTTTAAATCTCTGCCTGCTAAAAGAACTTCATTACATTGCCGGGAACCAAGCAGGTAGATGCGTCTGGGCCCCCGCAGCGGTGGACAGGTGAGTATATATTACTTTTTTTTTCCTACAGCTAGGGATGATTTTCAGGGAAGGGCTTATATTTAAAGCCCTTCCCCAAAAATCACTGCGGGGGGAAGGGCAGCAGAATCCCCATTGAAATTGAAATCAATGGGAGAGCTTTGCAATCCTCTGTCACAGCTGTGAGAGGTGTGGCAGGCGATTCCTTACTCCCCATGGGAAGTCCCCTTGTCACTAAATATTGTGACAGTGCTGCCACAGTGTTCAGTGATGAGGAGACTCCCCGTGGAGATGAAGAAATCCTCTGCCCCAGCTGTCACAAATGTGGCAGGGGATTCTTTACTCCCTGCGGGAAGTCCCCTTATCACTGAACACTGTGGGGAATATTGATTCACAGCATGGACCTATGGTGCACACATGTCCTATGTTTTGTAGGTACGTGCATTTGTATGACTGTAAAACATGGACATGTGAACACATCACAGGGAACCAATAGTTATAATAAATGCACTGTTTTGTGCGGACGTATGTACGCACATAAACACGCTTGTCTGAACAAGGCCTAAGGGACAATATGCAGGAGTGTACACTGCCATCAAACCCAGCACGTAAATTGGTTCTGACACACATTATCCCATTAATTTATATGGTGTGGGTGAGAAGCGGTTAAAGTAGGACATTTGCTTATAACTCTAAACAAATTAGGGCATTTTATCAAGGTTATACATGAAGCATACGTGTCAATTGTTGTATGAGATACTATATCTGAAAAGTAATATATTCAATGCTGACAGGTGTTGAGTAAGCAATGCACATCTATGTTATTTTTTGTTCTAAGTGATCTAATGAGGGAGAATAGGTCATACAAATTAAATGAGACATCTTGTCTCTAAATTATGTTATGTGACATCTGCAATGTCTATCTTGGTATAAATATATAATTAATAGTGAGTGTGCACGTTTGCATTTTTTTATTGCACATGATTTAGATAGCTTACTTACTTACTAAATTATAATTTTTTATCATTTTTAATTGGCTGACAGGAGAATATGGCACAGTATATTTTATGAAGAGATAAATTATAAGTAGTACAGTTAAAAAGGTGGATCCAATAATTAAAAATGCTATTAACCTTGTGAAAAGCTTAAAAACTATTTTGTTACACAATCTACCCCTATATTTTAAAAACTATATTGTGGCAAAACTAGCATTTTTTCTGTACTGTATGTTGATGTTTTTCTGTACTTTTTATGTAACTGGTGCAGTAAGAACTGATACAAAAAATGTTCATTAAGTTTATTAAAGGGGTTGTACCTCAATTGCAAGTTATCCCCATCCACGGGTTAGGGAATAACTTGCTTATTGGTGGGGACTTACTGTTGTGGCCCCAACTGATCTTGAGAATTAGGGTTCCATTTCCCCTATCCTCCTCACTGCAGGGTTAGTACACCCTCACATTGAGGAGAAGACTGAATGGAGCACTGGTCATGCAAGTGCACTAGCTCTCTATTCACTTTCAATAGGATTGCAGAGTTACCTGACTAGCACTCACTTGGATATTTCTGTCAACTCTTCTGCTCTGCCTGCATGAAGGTAGTGCTGAGATCACTGCGGAGGGAGAAGTGACCCTTGCAGTGACAGGCAGAATGGGACACAAGAATCCTGTTATGCAGATCGTTAGGAGTCTCAGTGGTAAAACCCTGATTGATCAGCAGCAACTGATTCCCTGTGCTATGGATAGGGAATAGCTTTCAATTGTGGTACAACTGCTTTAATATTTATTCATTCATTCATTCATTCATTCAAAGTAAAGTATGCTCTCCATTTTAGATGCCTCAACCTGTCACAATACAGGCATTACTAAAATGTTAGTCCTGCATTAAAGATATTAATGGCCTGCATTCATAGGAAAGATGTGCCTGGACAACACAAATTTAGGAAAAGTTTCACAAAATATGAATGTAGAAAAGATGAACAATTTCTAATATAAGGAGGCATAGCTCAGTATTTTTCCTATCTTAAATGACATGTGCCATCTTGTATGCTATTAATATTAGTAGCATTATCTTTTGTGTTTTAGAACTTCTACAGTCCTCCTAGAATATCATGTAACTTCTTTCTAAATGTGATGAAGTTTTGCCTATACTGAGTACATGTAATATGGCCCTAGTAAACAATTGCAACTTTCATGTTGAGAATGAGTAAGGATTTCGCAGAGAGACTTTAACTGTTGCAAAAGGTACCCATGCATAAGGATGTTTGGTAAGTCTCTCTCTCAAATATTTTCAAAATACCTCATGATCATGTTTCTTTTGTGCAATAAATATGAGCAAGTCACTAACATAAATATTATCTTAAATACATTTTGATTGGAGATGAGCAAGCATCGCTCTTCTGGAGTAACTGCCTTCTCGTCCGATGCTCGTTCGAGTAACTGCCTTATCCGGGCGTGCTCGCTCATCTCTAATTATGATGCATTTTTAAATTGTATTACAGATATGTTCTCCCTTGGTCTTTAACTTTACGTATCCCAAGGTGTATGGCATAAGATAAAAAGGTAACCTATACATCCGAAAGATGTAAAACCATCTGTCAGTCATCCATCACCCATAGGTTCTCATGTTAAAAAAACCTATATGTTGAGTATATACATTTTTTTCTGACTGCAAGAGAATATGTACATTTTTATTATGAATGATTGGAGTTCTTAATGAAATTCAAGCCAAGGTAAAGGTGGACACATCAGCATATATAAAAAAAAAGTTATGGTGAACAATTATATTGAGCAGTCTGAGGTGCTTTTTTCACAGAACTAAATATAAAATAATCTTTGTCAATTTGAATTGGAGTTGAAGGCTTTGAAGGAGGGGTCAAAGTTCCTAAGTGTCGGATGGTCCACATCTTAACAGAATCATGTCTTCTTTCACCATATTAATTGCTAGCATAATACCATTACTAGAGAGCAGAGGTATAACCAGATAGCTCTGTTTGCACTTACTACAAAAAGTTTGAGTGATCAAGGAGAACTGCTTCATGGTCCGGAGTCTACCTGCTAAGAGATCAGGATGAAGAGCAACTTTTGAATATGGCCCTGGTGGAGAGCCCCTCTTTCTGGCTTCATACATCAGTTGTTCCTTTACGTGATATACAAGATATCCTTAGGAACCTGCTCTGAAGGTAACTTTGGCTTGTGAATGCAATGGGCACAATCCAAAGTCAGATCTGAGAGCAATTGAACTGTAATTTGAGATATTCAGCAATTTATGGAGTGAAAGCATGCCCTAAAGTACAACCACTTGGAAGAATGCTTAAAATAGCCTCCTGGATGTTTGCTGTGTGAACTTTGATTCCCTGTTCCTACGTGTAGCTTGGTCGCTTGAGGAAGACATGTTCAATTTGCTGGTGGGGCCTGTGAAGCAGGAAGCCTAGCTAGGCCAAAAATAACTGAAATGTCCTATCCAGTGAAAATGGATGGGAATCTGGTAGCCTACATGAAGCCAACAGGGACCAAGAGACCATAGTTTGTGGGCTAGTGGTGTATAGTTCTGTCAAGGTAAGCCAATGCTGCAGATATAGATGTTGCTTATCAAATGTCCATGGGCTAAAACAACACAGCTTACATAGGCTGATGTTGCAGCTTAAGGCTGACTTCACACAAGCTTTTTATTGTGGGCTATTTTGCAGTAATAATTGCTGGATTCCAATGCATTGGTTCAGATGGGCAATTTTCCGGTATGTAAAAATGGCCAGTTGGAACAGATAGCACATACGGTGCGCATTCCGGATGGCCATTTTTCTGCCGTCCGGAAAAGATATATCTGGACCTATCTTGCAGCTGGAATACACTGACCGGTCCCATAGACTCCTATGGGAGCCTATGAGAGCTACCGGAAAAAGGGAGGAGGGAGGGAGTTTAGAAGAGCTGACATCTTACCAGCTGTCAGCCAAGGGGGCATTTTTCATTTTGAACTATACATAGTATTGTTAATTTCATTGGCATAACAATAACATTTGAACTTGTTTCCAGAGAGTAATAGCCTAATGTCAGATATTTGACATATTAGTTTAGCAAATTCCAATGTTTATTATATGGTCGTTTTCTCCCTCTAAATGAAAATAACTTTGCATCTTTTTTCAAAGTGACATTCTCATTAAAATGCAACATGTCAATTGAAGGCTGCTATTGAATTTTGGCAGGGTATTCAACCGGCAAAAGCTATCCACATACAACAGAGAATTCTTGGATTTCTGAAATTCACATGCATACTCTAGACCACACTTTGAATGATTTGTTTTGTTGTATTCATTTCTCTTTCCTTTTCTTTGTCTCTTTGTCTGCCTGATGATTTGCAGCAGCGGTTTTTAAAACTTTGATATTCTGCTCTCGTCTTGGCTTTCTGCCCTTCTGTCACACAAACCTATTCATTACTACTAAAGTAAAAGCAATATATGCTAATTACTTATGAAGATTAAAGAAGCAAGTTACATGTGTGTATATTTACTATTCTGTCATCTTTTTTCTTTAAAATCATACAGCGTGTTTCTAAATGGTGAAGAGTATCAGATAAAACCGACTGATAAAAACATACAACAAAATCTACACTATCTGAATTCTAATTATCTGAGCAGCTTTCAACATGGAGTTTAGAAAGCCTGTACAGTCTGGATAGCTATAATTACCAAAAATTACATCTGATATATTCAGTTATTCTCTGTATTTGCAAAGTTGCTGACATATTAGGTTATTAGATATAAAAGTGTTCTAGGCAATAGTATCCAATGATGTGAATTTAATGCTAAGGAGCACATAAGGAGCAAATGTTAAATGGCATGCAGCAAATCTCATTGAAACAAAACCTATACTATAAAGCTTACAAAGACTTTATAGCTGATTGATGTATAGATTGAATACTATATATACATGTTAATCAGCTGAAAGGAAGCCCACTGGGTACCCAAGGCTCATTGATGCTTATGAGGCGCAAAGGCTAGATTGTTTAGTCCAATCCTATAAAAGAACTACTGTAGCAAACATTGCTGAAAAACTTAATGTTGCCTATGATAGAAAGGTGGAAGAGCACACAGGAGGAAATATATTAAGAATGCCATCTCATACATCAAACTCAATCCGAGATGCACTGGAGCGAGATATGTAAAATTTATTAAGTAGTGAAATACACACCTTTTAATCAATTTGGCACATCATTGACTTACCATGCACCAGAAATTATATTTACACCTATATACAAGAATAAAAAAATGTATTTAAAAATATTTTTTTAAATCAGTTTCCTAACGAGAGAATCATTTATATATATATATATATATATATATATATATATATATATATATATATATATATATATATATATATATATATACGTGTGTGTGTAAATACTTATTACTGGATTCATTTAAACAATGTTCAAGGGTATTTTGGAATAAGAAAGGAAATGTTGACAAACAGAATCCTGTATTCACAAATTAGTGCAGAATCAGTTAACAGATAAAGTAATGGAGGGTTATTTTCATGAAGATGGCGCAACATGCGACACATCTAATGCAAGCATGAGGGCAAAGGAACGTTATTTTGGTGACCGATTAATTTTGAATGCACAGATCACCAAAATTGACACAACCTAATGTCTTCTTGTGGGATAAGCTGTGAAGATTTGATGCCCTCCATGACAAGATATGGTGGGAGGTTGTGACCATCACTGATGTCATATTATCAGATGTCTTCGCCAATATGCAGACTTGCATACAAAAGTGCTTGAACCCTGGAGGGGCGATTTTCAGCTTATGCTCTAGGTAGACATTATTTTGCAAGATACAAGGTAAATAAATACCAATTTTCACAGGGAACTGTACAAAAATTGCAAAGTTATTGAGGAATTTTTAGGATTCCTAGGAAGAGAATCAGCCTGTATATATATTTTCAATCTTGGATTAGTGTTTGAAAAATATGCAGCGCATTATAGTAAAAGCTAAGCGGATGAGATTTCCAGAAATCACATCTACACACATTTTTTTTTGCTGTGCAAATTGACCTGCAGTGGGGATTTTAAAGCCATATCATGTCCATTTATGCTGCAGATTGACTGTGGGTTTGTTACAGTGTTTCCCCATTGAATTCAGAGGAAGCCAAAATCCTGAACAAAGGCAAATTATTGTGTGTTTTATTGTGAATTACTGACAGACAGGCAGTAAAGTCCACAATTAGGAACTTTAGAAAATTTACTCACCTTGCTTTTAGCAATGATGTGCTGTACACATACCTGACTGCTGCAATGTATGATAGGCTGCTGAGATCACATTGGTTGATACATCACCAGTGGAGAATATGAAAGTGCAGTTTGGGAGCATCAAGCCTTTGCATTGGAGCGGGGAGAGGATGGAGGTGGTAAATACACTTTAAAATCTTTTTTTTTTTAAAAAAGATCCACAAACAAATTTGCACATTAATAGTGCAGATATGCCCTTGCAGAATTCACTGCAGAAACTATGGATGGATTTTCTGTAAGCAAAAGTCTTTATGGTTTTGATGAAATTACGTTAGGACTGTGCATTGGTGTTTTATATATATATATATATATATATATATATATATATATATATATATATTCCATATATATATTCCCTGATACAAAGTGCTGGCACATGTTGCTATAAAGCCGTGCATTGGCATATTGTTGACAGTTGGCCACAAAAAAGTAAACTGTAGAGCATGTTTTCCCTTTTTTTTGCGGTGACCAATTGTGTAGAAAATTGCAGTCAGCTGTACCTTCCTCCTATGCAATTAAAAAAACAATTATTTGATGCATACTAGCCCGTATGCGATTTTATAGAATAAAAACTAATGCTGATAGAAACCAAAAAGTCACTCTTTTGCCCCTTTTGAGGGAAATGAAAATTAAAGATACATTTAACATATGTATACACCGGAAACACATATCAAAGAAGTTCACTGAATGCAATGTGAACATGGGCAAGGGCACTATTTACATGTGTCCAGCAATTCGTTTTTTCTATCCAGTAGTACAGAAATGACAGACAAAAACTTATGGAAGAACTGATCACATGCTGTTCTGCAAAAAAACAGTTTTGTGCCTTCTATCAGAGGTATGGACTGAAGACAAGGCAATATGGTGGCTCAGAGGCTAGCACTGTTGGGGTCCTGGGTTCAGATCTGACCAAGAAGTTCCATTGTGTTTGTATCTTCTCATTGTGCTTGCTTGTATTTCCTTACCAATTCCAATAAAGGCATGCTAATAGGTGAATTTAAATGTTGAACCTCAATGAAGACAGAACCCAATATCTATTTATGTACTGTGCTGTGAACTATATATGGAATATATAAATGAGTAAAATAGATATGTATTCAATTGGGTTCTATAACAAACGCTGCCCATTAGGGACTATTATAAAAAAATATACTATGTAATATATTTTGTAGTAGCCCTCTATTTAGGAAAATTCAGCCTACTATGTTTCCCTACACTTCTAAAAAAAATTGTAGCAAACCATCTTTTTTTCAACTGAATAGCGTAATGGCCTCCACAGAGCCTTGATCTCAACATCATCTTGTTTTGGGATTGCATGAAGAGACAGAATGATTTGAGCAAGCCTACTTCCAGTAATCTGTGATTTGTTCTCCAATATGTTTGGAACAATCTACCTGTATATCATACATATATTGCCAGTGGCCATTAGTGCCTTTACGTGCCAAACGTTGCTGGAGATAAAAATCAGGGAATATTGCTTCCATATACACCTTATATAGCTATGTTTTTCTAAAGCTGTGTTTGTATTGCTTATGGGCTATACATTGGGCTTATACAGGATATTGTACAATTAAAAAAAAGATAATCTGAGACATTCAAGTGAATGGTAGCCTATGTATATCTTCAATGTATACCATAGAAGCTTTCCTCTTAGGGCTCAGTTACACGGGCGCATCGGCACCCGTACACCGGCGCCGATGCGCCCGTGTGACTGAGCCGTTACTGCAGAAAGAAGACGGACGTCTCTCTGCAGCGCTGAAGATAGAACACATGACCGGCAATGAAGCCGGTCACATGTTCTTTCCTCCGGCGCTGCAGAGAGACGTCCGTCTTCAAGTACGGCCATCTGCTACCTGCAGTAACACGGGCGCCGATGTGCCTGTGTGACTGAGCCCTCACTGCTAATATGCAGTGTGCACTTTATGAATCTGGAGAGCTGTGCTTAAAAATTAGATGAATAAGTTGCATGTTCTCTAAAAGTATACCAATGGAGGCCAGAAATCGTCCCATAAAAAACAAGCCCTTATCTAGCTCTGTTGGTAGAAAAAATGAAAATGTCATGGATCTTGGATTGTGGCAATGAATATACAAATAATTTTTAGAATATTTTTAATCACCATTACCATATTCTTACTTAACATGTCATTTTTGCTTTTTCTCCAACATTTTTTAAATGAAAGTTATATAGTACATTATACGTATCCCAAAGTAGAAGTGGTGCCATTACTTTCAACTTGTGCCACAAAGAAACAAGCCCTCAGATCGATATGTCAGTGGAAAAATAAGTTTGGACATTGAGGCCCACAATAGGCTGGTCACTTTGGGGTTAAGGCATATTATTAACCCTTTCCAATCCACTGTCTGACGTCTGAAGACATTATGATTTAAGGCTGTACAGCTCCGATGTTGGAAGATGTCCATCGGCGTTCTCTTACTGCATATTGCCAGCCTCTCTGCTGTCGGAGCCTATCCAACTTGTCACTTCATGCAGTACTGGCTTTAGCCAGCGTATAGCGCTGTTGTATAACAGCAGAGAAAGAGTAAGCCCCCTAGGAAAACCAGAATACAATTTGGATTGGAAAGGGTTAAATATTATACGTTCCAAAATAATTCGTTAACTAAGAAGTGCTGCACCTTTGCCTAAATGATATAATATTTAATACTATTACTCTGTATTGTCACATTAAAATCATAAACCGCTGTGAAAATCAACAAAGAGTTGTATAATGGTGCAAAGCTTTCTTGTACAAATACTCTTCAGTTGAAAATAAATCCTCTTAAACCCTGTTTAAAAGTATTACCAAAAAAATGAAACTCTACAGAAGAAATCATTTTTATCATGCTCTTGAATCCACGTGAAAAATAAATGCAACCTTGGACAACAGAGAATTCCATAAAAGCAAAATCTATTAGTTGAATGAAAAGTTGGTATTATCGAGACACGCTGGCATTTTCAGACAGAGAAAAAATTAAAATTTCCTGTTCAGCCGAAAAAAGCTTTGTTTCGTAAATTATACCATTCCAATTTTTCTGACTCATAGGAATTATTTTTTTTTCTCTGACATTCAAATTAATGTATTTATTATGTCAAAAGGGTTATTACTACTTGAAAAAAAGTGGCTACTTCTGGTTATAAGCAACAATAACATGTTCCTTTTGACCACCCAGTGTCAATGGAAGGTCACCTCAATCATTGAAACAGGGCAGTGGAGACAACCAACCTGAAAATATACTAGTATTGAACACCACATCTAACAGCACTGATTGCAGGGTCAAACTGTGGGGCTAGAAGAAAAGATATGCTGGAATCAGTGACTGTAAAGGTTTTCAGCCAATTTCAATTGTATGAGGACATGACATGTTCATTTCAAAATCTTGAGCAGACGTGAAGTTTTCATCATCCACATAATCCTTCACAACAGTCTGATCAGCATGCAAGAGCAAATGAAGAAATAACTCATCTATCTATGACCATAGACTATCATGTTAAAAAAAAATTATACTTTTTTTCATGTTCGCCTAAAATCTCGTGCCATGCATTATGTCGTATACTGGGTTTAGAGACAAGTTAAGGAAGGACGCATATGTCAAACATGTGAATAAAAGTTGCTGCCTCTAATAAATGGTATCCAGGGAATCCTTGAGTAGCAGCGGCAACATTAGTCCATTTTTCCAATACTGTATGGAATTAAACCATCAGACTGAGAAGGTGAACTGAGGAGGATTAACAGACTGCAGCTACCAGAATGCAAAATATAAAGTGCATCAGTGTTGTGCCTCATTGTATTGTGTGAGTGCATTATACTGTATTATCACTGTGAATAACATTTACTAAACATTGACTATTAAACACTGTCTCTTTTTATCCCATATTTCAAGTGAAACTTCAATTTATTTAAAACAGCCCAGACACAATAGTGATGTTTTTAAAATGTGGAACTTATTGAACTAATAAAGTACCTAGATTCTGCATACAAATATAAAATAGCTTCCAAGTCTTCTCAATATTTGAATCAACTTTTTTGTTCTCTTTGTCTGAAGTCAGTAAAGGAGCAAAACTGTTTTGTTGCCCCTGGATTTTTACTTTAACATGTTTTGGGTTCAGATGTAAGAAAAGCTGTTAAAACATGAATTTAGAAAAGGCTTTTTAGTAGAGATAAGCGAGCATACTTGGTAAGGCGATATACTCGAGAGAGCATCGCCTTTTTCGAGTACCTGCTGCCTCGTCCCTGAAGATTCAGGGGGGCGCGTAGGCCGGGGTCGGCACGGGGCAGTGAGGGGGAGCGGGGAGGAGAGTGAGAGAGATCCCTCTCTCTCTCCCTCCCGATAAACTCCACAACCCCCCGCTCAACCCCGCGCCCCCCCCCCCCGAATCTTCAGGGATGCTCTCTCGAGTATATTGCCTTACCTAGTATGCTCGCTCATCTCTACTTTTTAGTCTACTTTAAAAATAATATAATTGATTGTAGGACAATACCTGAGGGTGCACTACTGGGAAATTCTGACAAGATATTCCCACCTGAATGGTGTCAAGTTCATCTATTTACTCAAATAATCTATAGATTTACATGCTATGTGACCTGAATTAGTGGCAAATAAGTGTATGATCTGGACATGTGTAAATCTGGGGAATGATTGATTGATTGATTGACTGATTAAAAGTTTCAATCTACTAAAGGTCTCCATGAATATGCTGACATTAGAACAGAAAATATCATCAGAAAGGTAGCGTTGTAGCACGTCGACCACAATCAGGAAGCGGAGGCAAGATGGTGTCACAACGTCAGTTTTGGCACATGTGACCGTGCCTTCAGCATGTGCGTCCTGTCATTCCATGCTGGGTGCTAGTTAGTACCTTCTTCCTGTCTTCCCTGAAATATTGTTTTTCAAAAATTCCTCAGTGGGCTCAGTGTATAATGTGCCCTTCATCACAACCTTGCTAGAACATCTCCTATGGTATATGGACTGATTGGCCGACAGGGCAATGTGTCCCCTAGCCAACTAATCACCCATCATGGAAGTGTATCTGTTCTGGCCTGCGTTTACATGGGCACCAGTTATTATCCTGCCTGAGGTGTTCGGTGAGGCAGAAGACTCCCGTCAGCTAAGTACCTGTGGCTCTGTTCTGTGTGAGGCTTATTCACTTGTACTAAATACTGTGTTATATACATTGCTTTTTACTTCTGCATTAAACATCTTCCCTATCCTCCATCTAGGGTTAGACTAGGTTCCTGATATGAGGCCATCCCTATGTGGGCGATCACCCTGCTTCTAGAAAAGGTCTGCCACACCAAAGTTAGTTAGGGATAGTGTTCCATCCACATATTTCTTTTACCTTTATTTGCCCTAATGGTATACTGTCTATCTTAGTCCATTGTGTATATGAATTGTGTCTTGATCTGATGTGTTGGTGACATCTGTGAAGAGCATCTTACAGTACTTGAACCCTGCACAAAAGGAACAGGCAGCCTGGACTTGCATTGGACCTTCAACTATATCTCAGCAAAAAACTTTAAAACCAATAGTAAATATAATGTACTATTGTTATTATCATTATTACTTACAGCTTTCATTAGATATATTCTCTTGTACTTTGGCAGTTAATTTTCCCAGTGTGTGCACAACAAAATTGGAAATCTTTTATTAATATTTTGCTCTTATGAACTAATGTTGCTCTCAAAAGCTACATATTTATTGATCATGCATCACCGTTCCTTTTAGTGAATTATGTGAGAATGTATTGCTGTTTTCTCCATAGTATTGCTATTTAGACATATGAAGCCTAAAGAATGTTATATTCACAGTTTAATGAGATACCTTGGTTATAAAAATGAGACCACTTGAATCAATACTAAGATAAAAATCAAGGTTCCCGAGTCCTGCTTATGTTGTATTAAAAATAGAGGTCTAATTACTATGTCTTACATTGGGGAAAAAGAAGGCGAACACATCCACATATTTATTAATAATGAAAATCCCAACAAGGGAAGAGAACCTGAGCAGTATGAGAAATAATGTGCAAGCCTTTATCATTTTTTACTTTAGATGTATTACAAGGATGTAAATAATCCCATGCAGTAGTTTTACAACATTAGCTAATTACAAGCATTATTAGATGTGTTTCATGATAAAGCAACGCACCAGAAAGCATCCTTTTGCTATTTATATGCCACAGCAGAGTCCAACCCTGCCCGCGACTGAGGACACTGTGTCACCTGCCTGGGTCTTCTGCGGGTCTCCTATTTCCTGCGGATTCGTGATGAAGCCCCAACCAGTGTGCCGGCAGTATCTTTTTTCCTTTTTTTGAACTCCTGGTTTCCCATGGAATCCATGACCTGTCTGCAATTGAATTGTGGATGGGCCATGGATCGGTTGGCTTCCATTCTCTCCAATGAAAGCCGTCTGTGCCGGATCCGCACTGAAATGGAGCATGCTGCGATTTGTTCTCCAAACCAAACGGTAGGCGAAACAAATCTGTATGCTTTAATTCATGTGCGGACAGCGCATGCTTCCCTATGGGTGGCTTGATTTGTAGATCTTCCATGCGGGTGATCCGCGCGGCTTCCGCAAATCAGATATGCCTGTGGACATTGGGTCTTATAAGCGCAAAATCACCAGGTGGCAGAAGTATAATAACAAAGAACTTCCATGAATAAAATAAGTGACTTGTGTAAGTCACTAATTTTCTTTTATGTCCACCAATGTTCTCCGTTGGAACATTTCAGCAGTAATCAGCCAGTATCGCAGGCATCCATTTTCTTTTATACCGTTTTTTAATTGCACATATGTCCTGGTGAAATCTTTCCACATGCTCATCAGATATGTCATTGCATCTTTTTTGAGAAATGAGGCCCATGGTTTTAATGGCCAATATGCTGTAACAAAATGGCACAATATTGAATATCCTACTGTCTATAACATCATTATCTTGCCTGACAGACAATTTTGGTTAGGGCTCAGTCACACGGGCGCATTGGCACCCATACACCGACGCCGATGCGCCCATGTGACTGACAGAAGACGGCCGTACCTGAAGACGGACGTCTCTCTGCAGCGCTGATGAAAGAACACATGACCGGCAATGAAGCCGGTCACATGTTCTTTCCTCCGGCGCTGCAGAGAGACGTCCGTCCAGAAGTGCCGCCGTCTTCTTCCTGCAGTAACACGGGCGCCGATGCGCCCGTGTGACTAAGCCCTCACATGGGTGTTGACAACTGCTGAGTTACTAAATTTAATAAACGTGTATGTATTAATTCTGTATATTATAGGCTGCATTTGTTTTTCTTTCCAAGCTGTTGTTCATTGGTTGCCTCCCTATTACACAATTTGACAGATCTCTTTTAGTACACAACATACAACATGAATACTATTTGCTTTGTAGCAATGAGACAATATTTCATGTGCTATATGCTAATCTGCAAGCAAAGCATATTTTTCATCAACAACCATTCTCAGTGTTTCTGCTCATGTAAGATAAATAAATATGCATATAAACTCAAATGATACTTTTTAAATAGAGGAAATGCAAAAGGTCATCGCTGCTCTAATATATATAGTTTCATCTTAATTATGCATTTCATGTACATTGCAAATTTGCATCTTCTGGAAGAAAATATCACAGACTGGAATAGCATACAAATGCAGGTGGAGAGGTAATATAGCAATCGGGAACAGTTTGTCATTCACCTGCATACATTTTCATCAAAGATTTGCTTTGCAAACTAAAAGTTCAAACATAACATCATCTGAATCTGCATATCATCTCACAGCTGCTCCATGACATGGCAGAGAACTTATTCTAAAAATCTTTAGCACTGGACCATCTGCTTCTTCAAAGACATCAGCTTATATTCAACCTTTATAGCAATCAGAGGCAATTAAAGCAGCACCGTCATTGTGAGTATATAAGTATTATATGGTAGCACAAAAGACAAGTAACATGCAGCAAACTTTCAGGCTGTAATAGTTCAGTATATGAAAATAGTTTATGCAATTGATGTCAGATGAGTAGAGTAAATTGAAGTTAATACAGTGTAATGAATTATATCAGTGATGAACATTTTGAGCAAAATAGATGCATTTGGTAAATCAAATATTTAAAGGGATTATACAGGGACACACTTTCTTCCAAAACTGTCTTAGCCTGCCCCAGTAGCATGGAAGAAAAAATACTCACCTTTACCCCATCCCCTCAACTTTCATTCGGCTGGGATGCAATTTTCAATGGTTTTCACTTATGGTAGGAGAGTGAAGACAACCTCACCCCAGGCCACATGACCACTGCTGCACATTACTGGATTAAGGGAGCCAGTGATTGTGCTAATATAGATGATGTTCTCCCTGCATCTGGAAATTAAGATCCGAGGGGACTGAAGTTGTACAAAAGAAAGCTGCAGGGAGCAGTGAAGGTGAATATACTTTTACGTAAGTGGAGCAAGTTGAGTTGCTTTTTGAAGAGAAACAATGTTTCCTGCAATAACCCTTTAACTAGTGATGACTTGATGGTAGAAGATGTATTGCAGTAAAATACTAAAAGTGGTTGTACCAGAATTACAAGTTATCCCCTATCCAGACCGATCCTGATAACAGCGGTCACACGTCCTCCTCACTGTGGGCTTATTGCCCCCCGTGCAGTGAGGAGAATGAAAAGAGTGACAGTCATGTAAGCATGCTGGTGCTGCATTCATTTTTTAATGGGACAGCTGAGGTAGCTGAGCAGCAAGTGCTCGGGTATTTCCTTCAGCTCCATTGAAATTAATGGAGAATACACTGTGCATGCTCATCCAATGCTCCATTCACTGTGATATCACTGCAGGTGGAAGATGCATCCCTGCAGTGGCAAGAAGGGGGAGACACTGGATCGCCCTTCTCTGAATAGGAGATAAAGGTTCAGTATAACTTGTATTTTATTCAATTAAACCTTTGCTCATTCTGAGCTGAACAGTCCAATGGGTGGTCCTATTAATGAATACACAGCTAGCTGTGTATGACTGTACATACATACAAGGGTAGCTGTCAATCACTGATAGATGTTTAAATAAATAAAATATGAGTTATACTGAATCTTTTCCCAGAAAACTATTTCGGTCTGCTCAGCTCCTCCTGCTCTATGACACAATGACTGCAGTTTGGACAGCATATTCAAGCTGACAGACTCACTTTAAAAATAAAATATACATGTCTAAGGTATCATTACCTGCTTGAAAATATGGTGGAATCTTTAACAGATGCGAAAATCTTATATATAAAATTCTAGTAACTTAGAGGGGTTTGGTCATTAAAAAAAATCCATACTCACCTATTCTTCTCCAGGCAGACTCCTTATGACATCTTCTCCTTGCTGATCTTCTCTAGTTCCCCAGGTCAGCTCACTGCAAGCGGTCTGGATTCTCTTTTCCTTGTTATGAAGCCTGCATTCCTCGTATTCTTCTTCCCGCAGGTCAGTGAAAGTCACATTCCTGTGATATAGCATTCACTAGCTAGGAAGGAATGCAGATCTATTGCAGAGACAGAAAGCACAGTCTCTGCAATAGCTCGGCACACCCTACCTGACTGTGATTAAGTGATGCAGCGTACATTGCCGGGCAGGAAGAAGACTGCCTGTTATTGTATGTAATGTCACAGAAAGCAGAGGAATCAGCCAGTTGAAGGTGAGGTGACCCGGGGGTACTGCAGGAGACAGAAGAAGATCAACGAGGAGAAGATGAGATAAGTAGACTGCCTGGGGAGGGATAGGTGAGTATAGAATTTTTTTTTTAATAACAGAAACCCTTTAAGAAGGTTTCAAAAGGGCTAATAATAAAGTATATGGAGTGAAAATCAAAATGAATAAAAATTAAGCCACTTTCAGATGTTGATTGACACCTAAATATCTGTGACAACAATTCCTATTGTGACCCCACATCTTATTTGTATGACAACAATTGTAACTTTGTTTGCTATTTTAGGAAACATAGGTTAAAAAAGCATACACGTCCATCAAGGTCAACCTTTTTCAGACATAGCACTTTGATTTAAAGAAAGGAAACCCCCTCGGGACAATTATAATCTTCATTGCCTGATAGGGAAATGACATTCTTTTTTGACCTGATATGGCAGTCAGATAACTTCTCTGGATGAATTGAACATCATTCTCCTATCTTCTACCTTACATATAAATGCAACATTTTCAAAGCTATAAACACTAGAAGTCACTTTAATATACCATAGTAGAATGTTTTACTTTTCATAAACAGTGAGGAGATTTTCTTTGGAAATCTGTTATACTGTAAGCATTCATTGCATCACAGCACAGCTGGTAAAAATACATTTACAGTCAAACCAATTTTTTTTCATTTTTCTACAATTGTTTTTTTTCTGTAACCTCTTTAAGCATATGTCATTCATTCTGGAAAAATATCCCACTTTCAGTTCCCATCCTGTTCTGCCCACATTATACATTTCATTAAATTGATTTATGCTCACTTGCTGTTCGAGTTCTTGATATGCACAAAAATAATCATAAGCATTTTTTATCCATAATTAAGTTAATTAATATCTCTATACCTCATATGAACATCTGGTGTAACTATTCAAATAAAGCTTGTGTTGACAATACAAAAGATGACCTCTAAATAAAGAAGAAAGCACTGGCTTTCAACATTAGCATTCCAATAAATTTGTAGTTTGAGCACCCTGTTTTAACATATTATTGAAATGAGAATTATTGTCTCTACGGTAAAGTACTGTAAATTAAAGGGAGAGTTCCTCCCTTTACAAATAATAGCATATTGCTAGGATATGCCATTATTACTAGAGATGAGTGAGCACGCTCGGATAAGCCAGTTACTCGAGCGAACCTCGCTCTTCTCGAGTAACTGCATTCTTGTCTGAGCGTGATCGGGGGGGCGGGGGGAGGGGGGTAGCGGGGAGTAGCGGAGGAGAAAGTGAGAGAGAGACCTCTCTCTCTGTCTCCCCCCCGCTACCCCCGTCACCTGCCGCTCCCCGCCCCCTCCCCCCCCCCCCCCCGAGCAAGCTCGGACAAGAATACAGTTACTCGAGAAGAGCGAGGCTCGCTCGAGTAACTGGCTTATCTGGTCTTGCTCGCTCATCTTTAATTATTACCTAATAAGTGGGGTTCTGACTACAGTAACCTGAACCAGCTCTTAGGATCTAACAATTCTTTATTGTTTTCTCTGCAAAATGACACTCCCAACTACCTGCTTTGTCAGAAATTACAACACAGCCCATTTAGTTGTATTGAGCTGTGCTGCAATGCTGTGCACAGCAATGGACAGATGAGCCACTGTGCAGGGGAATAAATAAAATACAACTCTTGTTATTTGTATAGCACCAACTTATTGGGCAGTGCTTTCAGGTAATTTATTTATTACCCCCCATCAAGCCGGGTACTTATTTTAACAATCTCGGAAGGATGAAAGACTGAGTCAACCTTGAGCCGGCTACCTGAACCATGTGGGGATCAAACAACCTTCAGGTCATGAGCGAGACTGCATTTCTGCTGCCTTAACACTCTGTGCCACACGAGGCTCTGGAATAGAAGAAGGGCCTTCTGCTCATGCATTGTCAGTATTGGTGGAATCCCACTGAGGCCTCATTCAGACAAAGATTGTGTCCAAATAGAACCAATGGTTTCCTGTAGAACCGTTCAGATGAATGAATTTTAGATGCGCAAAATGCTCGCACCCCTAAAAGATAGGACATGCAAGTGCTATGTCTGCCTCTAGCTCCGTGGTGCACGCAAAGATAGGACCTGTCCATTTTTGCTGTGTGCTTTCCATAGACTCCTATGGGAGCTGCAAAGCACACACCTCGCACCATGGATTGCGTGAACAGGCTACTTTAAGTAGCAGGAATTAACCCGTTCACGCAATCTTTAAAGCTTTATAGCCGCAATCATTTTGCGTGGCTTTACTGCGCAAAAACAGCGCTCGTCTGAACAAGGCCATTGAAAACTTCTTTATTCCATACCATATCATGCATTGATTAAAATAAAAGTACAATAAAATGCTTTATCTAGCACATTTAAATAGCAGATCACTATTTCGAGATGGGAACAAAATTACCAATAGGAAAAGTATAAGATGGCATTTACTATATCTATTGGCAAGATATTGACAGACCAACAAGGTGCAAACAAGGAATATCAGCAGATGCTACAACTTGGATCTTAGTTTTACATAGTTTCAAATAAATCACTGTCAGACTATAGAGATTTAGTTTAAGACTTCCAGGCTTGTAATGATTATTTTTTAAGTTAGAGGAAGCTTTGGCCTAAAGGCTTGGATATTTTTGCTAACTATACCATCCAAGTTTGCCCTTCTCTGTTTATAAACTTAATAAATGTGTTAGAGATACACAACTGTGAGCCTGAAGAAAATGTTATCTGGTTAGGAAAAAGGGCAAAACACATTCGACTTTTATACTAAAAAAATAGTATTCGAAATCAAAATCCTTAATTTTTTATTTCTTGAATTTTTACATTTTACTTATGTTTTGATATTTGTACATTTCCAAGAGGAACAGAAAAACTATTGGAAAATCGTCATTTTTTTAAATCTAAAGGTATCACAATAACCTTTTTTTAATTCAATGAGAAAATTAGATTTAAACTACTTGTTAGCTTTAATTGCAACCAAACATTTCTTTAGTTTTATATCAGCCTTATATGTAGCTGACAAGTTTTTTTTTGTCCAGTATTCTTTCCTGAATAGTTTTAATTGGCACACCCAGATCATTAATTTAATTTCTCCGCAAGCATTTAGAAGTAGTCTTTCCTATATGTTTGGATCAATGTCTTCATGGATGAGTCTGTCCAGTAATTTGTGGTAGATGATGACTAGACATTCCCACAACCATGAAAAATGTCTTTTCAACCCCGTGCAGACAGATATATAATTTTTTTTATCACAGCGCTCTTCTAAAAATGTCATGATGACTACTTCTTTTTCTTCTCTTTTATGATTGTGTTCAGTGTATAGTAAAGCAAGGATTAGAATCAACATTCATTGCACTGTATCTGTATTGCATTAATACAATGGACATTATTACTACTATATTGATTAGCCACATTCTGTGTTAAAAAAAGCAGCTTAACATGAACCCAAATGGCTTTATACTGTTAAGTCATATGACAACTTCTTCAAGCTATTTTACAATGTCTACTATTTGCTAAAATGATTAAACACCTTCAAAACCTCTGCATAAGTAACATTCTGACTGTCTACAGATACAATAGAGGGTGCTTGGATATATGATGCATGGTGCTCATATATTGGACTCAACAACAACAAAACCTGAAGCTTCTCCTAGCGGTATCTCCAGGCAGTGAACATTCTGAAACAATGTCTATGTAGGTGATTTAGAGTTCTGTGTAAAAATGTATATTCTAAAATGAATCGACAAATAATTTTAAACTGAAAAATAGATTCAAACATCAACATTGCGGGTTAGGGTAATAGGCTGAACTGGATGGACATATGTTTTTTTCGGCCTTACATACTATGTTACTATGTATTTGTAAGGCGCACAATTGCAAACCAGGTAGGGAAGTTTGTGGATAAGAGATCATTAAGAACCCTAACTACAGAAGACCAAGATATTTTTTAAATTAAGCACAACCACCAGTCATGTAAATATTTACTATTTGGCCACAGCGTCTCCAGCAAGTATTGGATTACTAGAGATAGCTTCAGATAAGAATACCAGCTTTAGGTGCCTTCTAAGGCCTTAGTCAGACGGGCGTTTTTGCGCCCGATTTGCGCATGCGCATTAGGTGACCGGCTTCATTGCCGGTCATGTGTTCTTTCTTCAGCGCTGCAGAGAGACGTCCGTCTTGAGGTACGGCCATCTTCCTCCTGCAGTGAGGGCTCAGTCACACGGGCGCATCGGCGCCTATGTACAGGTGCCGATGCGCCCATGCGACTGAGCCCTGATGGGAAGAAAGCAAATCAATTAAATTGTTTTTTTGCTAGTGTGTTCACTGAAGAAAATGAAATGTCAGGTGAAATGTAGAGCTATGAAGTCAATTCTCATTAAATATCACCAGTTTAACCCAGGGAGATCTGCAGGCTGCCTTAAACAAATTAAAATATACAAATCACCAAGTCCCGATGGCATACACCCCGGGTTCTAAGGGAATTACATAATATGATAGACTGACCATTGTTTCTTATATTTTAGGACTCTATAGTGATTGTGTCTGAGTCACAGGATTGGCTCCTAGCAAGTGTGAAGCCAATATTCAAAAAGGGGTCAAAAAGAGAACCTCAAAACTATAGGCTGGTAAGTAAAATTTCTATTGTGGGTGAAATGTTTGAGAGGTTTCTAAAGGCCCATTTAGACACGATGATTATCGCTAAAAATTCACTTAAAAGCCGTCTTTTGATCGATAATCGTTGTGTCTAACTGCACTGACATTGTGCAGTTTTCGTTAACAAATCGCTGATTATTCTCTTTCAGCATGCTGAAAGAGAATGATCAGCCTTATCAGGAGTTCACAGTGGGATACAGCTAATAATATTGTTTCAGCTGTATTCCGCTCAGTGAACACAGACAGGGTATGAAGAACACAGTGGTCCCGCTGTGTACTTCTTACTCTGCACAGAGTGCACAGCTGTATACCAGCTGAGTGCTCTGTGAACACAGCTGGGGTATGAAGAACACAGCGCTCCAACTGTGTTCTGCATACCCTGCTCGGAGCGCTCAGCTGTATAACAGCTGAGCGCTCCAAAAAGAGAACAACTGGAATGCGGCCTCGCTTGTCTTCTGCCTACCCTGCTCAGAGCGCAAAGTGATCTCTCAAAACTGTCAATCAAACTGCCGTTTGAGTGATCACCTTGCCCTCCAAATGCATACAACGATTATTGCTGTATAACTCCATATCAGCATGGGTTTATGAGGGGTTGCTCAAGTCAAGCCAGTCTGATCAGCTTCTACAAGGAGTTAAGTTCTAGACTGGACTGGGGAAGTCACTGGATCTTGTGTACCTTGAGAAAGTTAGGTCTGGGTAAGAATGTGTGTAAGTGGGTAAGTAATTGGCTCAATTATAGAAAGTAGAGGCTGGTTATTAATAGCACATACTTTGATTGGGTCACTATTGCTAGTGGGGTACCAAAGGGGTCAGTATGGTGCCCTATTCTTTTTAATTTATTTACTAATGAACTTGTAGAAGGATTGCACAGTAAAATATCAATATTTGTAGATAATACAAAACCATGTAGAGTAATTTACTCATAAGAGGGCAGTATACAGTTGCAAAGGCTACTGAATAAGTTGGGGGATTGGATAGAAAAGTCTAAAATAAGGTTTAACACTGAGAAATGTATGGTTATGTACATGGGCAAGGAAAATATGTCACTGTTGCACACTGAATGAGAAATCACTGGATAAGTTCTCACTCACACAAGCATATGTTTTTACAGTTGCCCACACGTGCCCTAAAATTGCGTAAATGAAGGAAAGCTGCTATCAAGTCCCGATCTTAATAAGTGTTTTCTCGTCCATTCACATGGGTGACTGCAGCATCCTGATAAAAAAAATACGCTGTTGCCCAGAAATCCCTTGGTCAGAAGAAATCTGCGGAATGATTAAATAGAGCCAACTGTGTTCTTTTCCCAGCATTGGACAAAGCTAAACTCCCTCCCCTCCCTTTTTTCCAGCTTCTATGGGAGTCTATGGGAGTTTCTAGCATATCTCAGCCAAAAGATAGGGCAGTAGCGTATAAATTCGGTCGCGTATGTCCCAGTTTTTTTGGCACGCTGTTTTTACTCAGCTAAAAATTGTCATCTGAAGGAATACATTAGAAATTAATGCTTCAGATGGTTGCGGTTTTCAGCCGACGTAAAAATACTTGTGTGAACAAAGCCTAAAACTGACATGTAAGAAGGACTTGGGGCTTTTAGTTACCTGAAAATGTAATTGTAGCAGCCAGTGTCAGGCAGGATTATGGGGTGCATCAAAAGAGGTATAGGGGCACATGACAAGAACATTGTTCTTCCTCTTTACAAATCACTGGTCAGACCACACATGGAATATTGTGTATGGTTTTGGACATACCGGTGCTTGAGTGGGTATCAAGGCAGGCAACTAAATTAATAAATGGAATGGGTGGACAACAATACCCAGAGAAGTTTTCAAAATTAAGGTTATTTAGTTTAGAAAAAAAGACAGCTGAGGGGTGACCTAATAACTATGTATAAATATATCAGGGGTCAATATAGAGATCTTTCCTAAGATCTATTTATACCAAGGACTGTAACAAGTGTCTAAATCTAGAGGAAAGAAGGTTTCTATATCAACATGGAAGGAGGTTCTTTACTGTAAGAGCAGTGAGACTATGGAACTCTCTGCCTGAGGATGTGGTAGTGGTGAACTCACCAAAAAAGTGGGGGATGGATACAAGTTTTTTTTCAGCCTAAAGCACTAATAATTTTAAACTTACAAACCTGTAGGCACTCTGTGTGCCACTCCATGGAGTTTCACATCAAGCTTTTAGAGTTATTAGCTACATAATATTTGATATGAGCATGGCACAATGTTTTTTCTGCCAAGTCCATACAAAACTGAAAAAACGACTTCATAAAATCACAAAAAAACATGGAGGTACAGTACCCTTACAATTACATTCTAAAGTTGTAAATCTATAGTATATCTGCGTGCAAGAGCTCTTACCTTGCTAAAGTGACCATGTTAGGGTAGAATGTAAGCCAATCTTATGATTCATTCATTTTACTCATGGACTGTTGAATCCCCCATATTGTTATAAAATATGCAGCATAATATAATTATTATGTCTTATTTAGCATGTAATCACATTTATATTGCTTTACAATGGGCACAGAATTGGCAAACTAACCTTTGTGTTTAGTCAAGAGTACAACTTACTGGCTCAGAGTAAATGGATGTTGTTTATTGTAAAGGGCAGCATCAGTTTATGCCTCTGGAGATTGCAAACTGGTAAAACACATTTTTCATGAGCTCAGCCTCATAAATTTAATGGTTGCACTACGATACAGTAAGCAACTTATTTATTGCATTTAATAAAACAAAACATTGGATAAAATATACAATACACTCGCACATGTTACATGAAGTCATTGGTTTTTTATTATAAATGTATGGCCACACACAACATTGTAGTTATTTACATATACTGTAGCTATTAGAAATGTTCAGGACTGTATACTCTGCCATGAATGGAAAGTTGTCTTCAGTCATAGCCCAGCAAAGACTTAGGCCTCAGTCACACGGGCGCATCGGCACCCGTACACCGGCGCCGATGCGCCCGTGTGACTGACACCAGCAGACGGCTGTACCTGAAGACGGCCGTCTCTCTGCAGCGCCGGAAGAAAGAACATGTGACCGGCTTCATTGCCAGTCATGTGTTCTTTCCTCCGGCACTGCAGAGAGACGGCCATCTTTAGGTACGGCCGTCGCCTTCCTGCAGTCACACAGGCGCATCGGTGCCGGTGTACGGGTGCCGATGCGCCCGTGTGACTGAAGCCTCAATTGTGGTCATTTGCACTTAAAAGCACAAGTCTTAATTATTTAACTTTTTCACTTCACAGAATACTCCAGCAATGGATGACATTATTTTCAGCTTCAGCAGCCCTACATTTTTGCAGGTGCTTAGTAATTATCAATATTGTCTCCTGAATATTTAAAAAGCAATCAACTTAGAGGATTCAACTAATTCTCCTGGGAAAGTTACAATATCTTGCAATAGTTTTAAAAAACTAATGTTAAAAGAGAGATAAGGAGCAGAAGGGGTACTTCACAAAGTGATCACAATAAAGACATATATTGAAATACCGAGACTGTGTTCACAAATTGCAGCCACAATGCATAGTGTGATTTGGTGTAGTCTACTGACTCTTAGCAAAACCTCAGTGTCTTTGCTCCTATATCAAAAAAATTCTGGTAAAACTGCACCATAACCACCGTGGTCTACAATGGGCCACAGTCTTAGCAGTTAAGATATCATTAGTAATTTTACTATTTTCCCATAATTTGTACATAAGAATAACTATATATAGGTATAAAATGGCATTTCATATAAAATATGAAAACACTAACCCTATCTATATAATCTATACATGAATTTGTGCAAATTTAGACTTGCCTAGAGTTTTTCCTTGGCCAAAGTTAGCAGTTCTCAAGCAGCTTTTCAAAAGTAAGAATCTTAATTGTAGTAAAAAGTTAAAGGGGTAGTCTGGGATTTTTCAAATGTTCTCTATTGACAACAGACAGGGCCCCACCACTCAGGGTTCCCGCTTATCAGTTGATTCCTGAGGCTGCGGTCAGTGCAGAAACCGCTGACCATAGCATAGTAGCCTGGGTTGGCACTGCAGAACAGCTTCCATTAAATTCAACCAAAGTAGAGATGAAGTAACAGTAGACACATCTGCATTATAGTGGCTTTCATCTCACATGGATCCTCTGTTTGCAATTCACTGGAAGGCATTACCCTGGGGAATCCATCCCAGGTTAACAGGCTTTCAGAGTGTTGTATCTTTACACAATGAATCCAGGTGAGAGCTATTCCCTGAAGCTATCAGTTCTTATCCTTGAACTAGACATAGTCTTACATAGCGCTCTCTCATTTTTTATGGTTTCCATCCCTTTGGATTTCTGGGAGCTTTTGTTTGCCACTGCACTGTAATTCTCAGAGCGATCATTGGCTACAGTACATTCAATTGTTGATATCTTAGTTATCTATGTTTTAGGACATGCCGCAAAATCCCTGAAGATTACATCACACAACATCACTAAAAGCTCTATTGAATGTGAGTTATTGTAGCATGGACTGCTTCAAGTCTTACTGATATTTTTTAAAGAACATAATGATGGCCAAGATTAAAAAAAAGACACTAGGGCCAACATAGCAGAATAAAAATTAAAGAATATTATTATAATGTAATAGTCAAACAAGACTCAGCAGCCAAGTTTTTATATTCCCAATTTAGGCCATGGCCAGACGAGCGTGTTATTTTGCATGCCTATGTGTGTGAAAAAAAATGTGCTGCACGCATGTGCATAATGTGCGTGACCAAAGTAGTGTGTAATTAAGCGCAGCTCGCACCTATACAGAGTGCGGTTTTATCTGAAACGCGCAGCATGGACCTTACAGACGCACATTCTAGGCATACATATCATATCTTTTGCAGGTGCGAGTATTTTGCGCCTGTAAAAAATGGCCATGTGAACACTTCATAGGAAACCATTGGTTTCCATCGGCGCGCAAAATAACACGCCCGTCTGACTGAGGCCTTACTACAGTAACCAATATATTGGCCTAACCTGCACCCTTATATATTTTTTTAATGAGTCATTTTTATCTTTTATGTTAATGATATCAATACATTTTTGTATTAGCAGTCCAAACAACAGTTAGTTCACTTAGGAAAATTGTGTAGAAGAAATGTAATATTGCATGTCATCCATTCTAATAAATGACCAACCATCATGATACAATTCACATCTCTCTAGCTCTCTGCTTTCTCATTCACTAATGAACCCAGTCCATGAATGCATATATGTGGGGTTTGTTAGAAAGAGAAAGCAGCCCTTGGTTACTGGCCCTCTACTCTAACTAATAGGGGCCTACAGAATAGGGGTCACTTTGCTGATATCTCTATGCCCAGATAGGGCAAGTAAAAATTTTCATGACATGACAAAACCTATTTAAATTTAGTTCAGGTACTAACCAGTTCTCTAAATATAGTTGCATAGACATAAAGCATTGTAGACACATATGCCATTTAAATAAAGTTCTCAAATATACTTCATTGAATATGTTTGGCACTTGTGCTATGAAACATGCATTTCTGCTATAGACCACACTTTGTTATTTGTCACCAATTTATTTTTCACATGTTACAACAAATGGAACAACATAAATGACAGAAATTCTCTATTTTGCTTTAAGGTAATAGGAAAGAAAAAACATGTATGGTTATTTTTTGCAAGAATGCATAGTATAGGATATGTGTCTTCATGATATAAGACCCCAGGCATTTACACACTGTAACAACTGCACATGTCACAGCCTTTTTATCTGGCTGATGGATGACCATCCTTTTTCCAGCAAGCAAAGAGAGATTGCATCTCCTCACTATCTAGAATTCAGCACTCAGTGCTACATCAGCTACATGTCCCAGGGTGATTTTTATGTGCTGCCAGTTACTCTAAAGTATTAGATTTGATGTTTATGTCTGAGGGTTACTTTGTAACTTATTATAGCAATACCTACTAGACAAAGGCTTTAGATTTGGGAACGGACGGGAATGATAACTACCAATATTTTCTCTAATAAACTGGGCTATGCATAGAAAAGTAGTATTACTGCATGATTTATCAATAAACCTGAGCTTACCAAACAAATGAATGTAAATGCAATACTTTGAAGTTTGTTGTCTTGTTTTGCTGATACATTTGTAGCAAGTCATGATGCTGCATTGCTTAGCAAACTGTTTCATAAAGATGTATGCTGCTTGACTGAATGTATTTCATAAGAGACCAGCTAATCATGTACTGTCTTTCATTACACCTATGCAGCAGCCACAATGAAAAGCTCAGCATGAAGCCTGGAATTGTCTTTCTCCACATGCTCTAAACTTCTATCATACTGACAATGCAACTCACACTGAGAAAATTTGGTATTGCAGGCAAAAGAAAAAGAAATGCTAGCAATGCTATTTTTCAATATAATGTTTTCAAAGTTGACTTGTGACTATGACACTGTCATTTGTCTAGAAACGCTTAGGTGCCTTTTTACTAGCGTCACCACTTCTTGCACTTGCATCTTACAATTACTCCTAAATGAACAGCTCCAGCATGAGGGATTAGAAATATTGAGCTGACTTTGAGGTAATAATCAGACAAAGTAGAGTTACAACAGAAGAGTAAAGTCAAGGCAGGTGGCACTTGAGTGTTTAGTAGAGGTACAGAATGTGCCATGCTTACACATGATATATACTTTCAACTCAACTAGATGGCATTGCCATGCACGTTCATGTCTTTCACATTGAGGGCTTAGTCACACGGGCGCATCGGCACCCGTACACAGGCGCCGATGCTCCCATGTGACTGAGCCCTTATTGCAGGAAGAAGACAGCCGTACTTCAGGACGGACGACTCCCCGCAGCGCAGAAGAAAGAACACATGACCGGCAATGAAGCCGGTCACATGTTCTTTCCACTGGCGCTGCAGAGAGACGTCTGTCCTGAAGTGCAGCCGTCTCCTTCCTGCAGTAACACTGGCGCCAATGCGCCCGTGCGACTAAGCCCTGATAAGTTTGCGCAATGAGGTGTTCCTGACATAGTGTAAATAGATAGTGACTTGTCTATTTAATGCTTGTTAGCAATGACCTTGTGTAGTGTTAATAAATAACACTGTATTGTATGCATAGGTGAGATATATTATCCTAAAAATGTTTTGATCCACTAACAGCAGGTGCAGGAAAACTCTTTTGGTGTCCAAGTCAATACATACAGAATTGTCCCCCCAGCACCCTCAATCTTTGACATTCACACACTTTGCTTACCATTTGACTCAAATAAATGCCAAAATATTATTATAGTATATTTTCACCTTGCCATTGATAGAAAGCAAAATATGATTATTAATGGGATATCATTAGAATGAGGCAGAGTTGCAAGTTTGGTATCACAAGGGTCAATATTGGGTTCTCACATTTTTAATATGTATATGAATGATTTTGTAGCTAGCTTACAGTGTATAACTTCAATACTTGTCGATAATAATGTTAAGCAATGTGTAAACCACGCTGCTGTCATCCTGAAAAAGATCATGTGACCAGGCTGCTTCTAGCTCCATGAAGCAGCCCGGTCACACATCGATGGTGCAGGCTGCGTCCTTCTACCGCTCCCATAGGAGACTAGAGAAAGCACCCTGCACCACGGAGCTGACAGGCGAGTCAGAACTTGCTGTCTAGAGATGAGCCAGCATACTCGCTAAGGACAATTACTCGATCGAGCATTGACCTTAGCGAGTACTTGCCCGCTCGGAAGAAAAGGTTCGGCTGTCAGCGGCTGGCGGGGAATGGCGGGGGAGAGCAGGGAGGAACGGAAGGGAGATCTCTCTCTCCCTCTCTCCCCCCCGCTCCCCCTGCTCACTGCCGCAACTCACCTCTCACCCGCGCCGGCAGCCGAACCTTTTCTTCCGAGCGGGCAGGTACTTGCTAAGAACAATGCTCGATTGAGTAATTGTCCTTAGCAAGTATGCTCACTCATCTCTATTGCTGTCCTTTCTTTTTTAGAAGTGCAGATTCTGCGCTTCTAAAAAGGCTCCATGTGAGTGCTTCCCTAGGAATCTATTGGTTCCTATAGCAGCGTGGTTTACGTGCTGCTGTAGCAGCGTGTAAAGCACGCTAGTCTGGCCGATCCCTTACTTTGTAGAATCCCTATATATTTTCTATATTTATACAAAATTACAATATAATACAGTAGAATCTATGTGCTATGCTATATAGTGTTGCTCTGAAGTGTGCCTATGTATTATATATAGCTGGAAAAATTTTTATTGTAAATTGACATTAAAGTAGATTACAAAATATTTATTTCCCTCTTTCTAATTGCATACCAATAGCATCACTTGTAGTATAAAGCAACTATTGGGTTAAGAAAACAGGTAATTTTCATTAATGACAAACATTGTTATTATTTAGTAATGGCATTCAGTATTGGTTGAACAAAAATCAATGTGTTTACTTAAGAACTCCAATTATTCAGTTTGATAAAGCATTACACAATGACTAAAAGACTGCAAGAAAAACATTTTAATGATTTAAGATTATAAAAAAAAGCCTTGTCAAATTCAGGATGCAATTACATCTACGTATCTAAATTACAGAATCATCTCTAGCAGGAATTTTGGTCTTCTCGGTGCAAGTTACACAGTACATGACTATAGTACCAATGGGGCACCACAAACAATGTTGAGACATATCCACTTTCCCAGTGGTAAATCTTCTGCCACAAAAACCACAGTCAATTAACAATGCAGTGAATGTGTACACGTCTCCTCTAAATCTTTTATGAACTTTGACAATGTCTATCTGTATTTTGCTGTTTTCTTCTCTTTCAATGAAGAGTTTTGCATCAGTATGAGCAAATGTAACATGACAGATGAAATTACGAAATGCATTAAAATAAAACTATTTTATGACAACTTGTTCTATAAGGTGAAAGGGATAAATGTGTTAGACATATTACATGCTAAATTATTAATCTTTCTTCCTGTTTCATAAGAACTCCAATTCAAACAAAAGCTGCATAAATATTACATATCTACTTATTTTTATTAATGAGAAAACAGTCTAGCTAGTACTATTGCAGTCAATATATCTTTAGTAGGGATGAGCGAGTATACTCGCTAAAGCACTACTCGTTCGAGTAATGTGCCTTAGACGAGTATCTCCCTGCTCGTCCCTGAAGATTTGGGAGCCGCCGCGGAGCGGGGAGCTGCGGGGGAGAGCGGGGAGGAATGGAGGGGAGATCTCTCTCTTCCTCTCTCCCGCCCGCTCTCCCCTGCTCCCCGCCGCAACTCACCTGTCAGTTGCGGCGGCTCCCAAATCTTCAGGGACAAGCAGGGAGATACTCGTCTAAGGCACATTACTCGAGCGAGTAGTGCTTTAGCGAGTATACGCGCTCATCCCTAATCTTTAGTAATGATTACTGTTGATGTAAAGAATTTTTCAAATTTCACATCCCGAAATTATTGCACTATACTACAGGTAAACAACTAACTGAATCACAATACGTTGCAAAAATTAGAAAAAATAAGAGATACAACATGGTGAAAATTTAGATTTAAAGGGAGAAGAAATAGAAGACAACAAGGCATAGAAGCAGAAGGGTAGCTTCAAGCTCATGAATCTGTATATAACTTAGTTCCCCAATATGTAGCATCATTTACAGTATTAGGACTCAGTCAGATGAGCGTGTGTTTTGCGCTTGCATAATGAGTTAACCCCTGCTCTCATAGGAGTCAATGGAAACTCCTACAAATGCACACCTATGTCCTATCTTTTTAGGTGCGTGCTGTTTTGCGCTTCAAATTCCGCACATATGAACACTTCTATAGGAACCCATTGGGCCAGAATCCCCTTTTAAATGTCCCACTGTTAACCCCTTAGTCACCGCGGGAATGAGGGGACTCCCTTAGGGTTCCGTTAATCCCCGGGGGGAGTTCCCTCATCACTGAGCACTGTAAAAGCACTGTCACACTGTTCAGTGATGAAGGTGCGGCAGCAGGAACGATTTTCAGGGTAGGGCTTATATTTCAAGCCCTCCCCCCCCCCCCCCAAAAAAAAAAAAAATCGCTGCGGGGGTTGGCTTTATCCCATTGCTGTGGTGCAGCAGCAGCGCAGGCCCAATTGAAAGCAATTGGATAGCATTGGGGTCCTCTGCCACAGTTGTGACAGCTGTGGCAGGGGATTCTTTCATTCCACACTGCAATCCCATCATCACTGAACACTGAGACAATGCTGTCACAGTGTTCAGTGATGAGGGGTCCTTTGTGGAGCAGCTGCTTCATATGCGCTTGCGCATATGAAACTTTGCCCTTTCACACATTTACGCTCATGCAAGCAGCGGTGTTTTTTTGCGCACATAGCTGCGCAAAAAAAACACGCTCATATGAATGAGGCTCAGTCTCCTCAACTGGGCCACAACCTTTCAGTGATCCTTTAAAATCTAAGACCCAGCTGCAACCACAACCTTGATATCTGCTTGCATAATGTCATTCCAACATTGGGCAAGAAAAAGAGAAAAATGTGATGAAGTGTAAGAAAAAAAAATATTTCATATACTAGTTGTTGACAGCTGCAAACATAGCAGAGACATATTCACATTTACAAATACACACAAAACTGAACACAATGTTAACTTTGAACATCTGAAATTCGGCCACAATTTGAAACAAAAAACAGCTTTTCTTTGGGCATATAATTTACTTTTTAGCCTTACAGAGCAGAATTAAATATTTTAGAAGAAATCCCCAAACATTAGTTCTTTAAGACTTCTATGGAAGTTAAGAACAAAAAGCTCTATATTTCCAGGGGGCAAATGGCAAAAGCCAGGCATATTTTATGAAAACTAGGACACTTGAGAGCTTGACACAAACCATTTGTACCACAAATTATTTATATGGCTCTAGGGTGGAGCAAATTTCTTAAAAGTAAAACGTTGTAATTTGACCCATTCATTGCTGTGTCTATAAACGATGTTGCTAAATAATTCATCTGCTTGTGGAAGCAGACACTTTGCAAGAATCAAGAGCACTGTTTTATATTTTGAAAACCTTCTTTGAGAAAACTGTTGCTAGAGGGTTTGTTTTATCTTAAAATCTCCTAAATTTCTTCTGCCAGAGTTCTAGGGCTCATTACTATGTCAGAATCTGAGCCCAAAGGAGGATTCTCTGGTACTCTGGTTGGCTTAACCAATGCTGCCAAAACGAAAATCTGAAAAGTGCAGAACTATAGTTTTGAGATTTCGTCTGCATGCTACATTTGTTACATATAGGTCACTATAGATGAGCAGAATTCAAGCCGCTCAAATAATAAATCTCCACATTCAAGATAAATTTATATGTAGAAAAAGCCAAATAAATTTATACTGTATCCCTACTGAAAATATATCTATTTTTAACCTTAGGCCTTAGTCAGACGGGCGATTTTTCGCGCGATTTGCGGATCGCATGACAGATGCGCATCCTCAAATCGCGTGACCGGTGCGCGCAAGTCGCCCGTAAATCGCCCGAAAATCTGCTCCTAGCCGCGTTTCATTAGAAACGGGCCGGAGCTGTCCAGCGCATTGCATTCAATGGAGACGGCAATACAGCCGTCTCCATTGAAAGCAATGCGCTGCGGGCGAGCCCGGGATGAATTGTCGGTAAGGGCTTAAATATATAAGCCCTTCCCTGCAATTCATCCTAAAATGTGTTAAAATAAAAAAAAATTGTATACTCACCTTCTCCCGGCAGCCGGAGCTCCGCGTGGCCGTCCTGCAGTGGGTGTGAAGGGGGTGTGAGTCAGACCTGCCCCCTGATTGGCTCAGCGCTGAGCCAATCAGAGGCATGCCTCACTCACACCCATTCATGAATTCATGAATGGATGTGAGTCAGACCTGCCCCTGATTGGCTCAGCGCTGAGAGGCAGCAGTCACTCACCCATTCATGAATTCATGAATGGGTGTGTGAGTGTTTTCAGCCTCTGATTGGTCAGAGCTGTGACCAATCAGAGGCAGATCATTCAGCAGGCGGGGATTTTAAAGCCCCGCCGGCTGAATAGTGCCAAGAAGCAGTTCAGGAGAACTGACAGTGGCCGCGGCTGGACTCCGGCTGCAGCGGAAAGGTGAGTATACAATTTTTTTTTTATTTTAACACATTTTAGGATGAATTGCAGGGAAGGGCTTATATATTTAACCCCTTCCCGACAATTCACCCCGCGCACGCCGGCAGCCCATTGCTTTCAATGGAGCGGCTGTATTGCCGGCTCCATTGAATTCAATGGGCAAACATCGTTCTTCTCTGCCACAGCTGTTACAGCTGTGGCAGAGAAGAATGATTTGTCTTCTATATGTTCTCAATGGGGTCGGCGCTGCTGCCGCCGGCCCCATTGAGCGCATATACAGAAGAGAACAGGAATCGCAGATCGCAGATAGGTGCGATCTGCGATTTTTTGTTCTATAATTTATCGGACGAGCGCATAAAAAGCGCTCATGTGTCCGATACCATTGCAAAGCAATGGTTTTAAAAAATCGCCGGACGCATGCGCAAATCGCGGCTAAAAACGCCCCTCTGACTAAGGCCTGAGGGTGCAGTCACAGGAGCGATTTTTAGGCGCCTGTATAGCCGCGATTTAAAATCGCATCTACATAGAACCAATGCTTTCCAATGGAGGCAGTCACATGTGTGGTTTTTACATGCGCAGAATAGATGCACCTGCAAAAGATATGGGTGGCAATGGACCTGGTCACGCAATTTTTCTACAAGCGAAGTGCGATTTTGTTTCACATGCCTATACACATGCTTAAAAATCGCTCGTGTGACTGCACCCTTAAGACGAAGAAATGGATATAACTTTTTCATCTGATGACCTAAGAATGAGACTGTACAACTTCATTTATAAGCAATGGATGATATGTCAAAACAATACAGAAACTTCATGCCGTTATATAAACAGCACATTACCAGTATGAGAGAAAGCATTTATCTTTTTTTCTGTGCCTGTGGCACTTACTGCCAGATCACTGAGCAGAAGGGTATAAGCAATTGTCTACTCAAAAATCTGACTATGTGTTAAACCTTTACAAAAGATGACTACAACCATATAATTCACAGTTGCATAAAATGAATTATTAAAAATTTAGAAGAACTGCATTTTAAAAGTAACTATTATATGAAATTATAAGGGTTGATGAAATCCATATTTTTTTATTATTTCACCACTGCCTGTTTGTATCAATGTTAATGGGGGGACTGAAATAAAAGTAAAACAAAATTGGTACTGTATGTTCCTGATGAGATAATATATATGCCTCCATACAATCTCGCATTTATACAGAGATATAATAAAAGCCTGTGTGCTCCTATTGTATCTTTTTATGCCTTTGATTTCAGACAGAAGCATACCGAGTTTTTTTCTATCAGATTCTGTTATGTATTAGATGCACAAAACATTGTTTTTTTATTAAAATAATATTAAAGCTTTTCCTGCAGCTGAACTTTTCTATAATTTATTTACATATATTATCTTGAAATTGCAGTCTCATGTTTTTTTTTGCGTTTATATGTATTGTATATCAGATGTAATTGTTTTCTCTTTTCTGACTATTTTTCCCTGAAGAAAACATGCAAAATTATGAACTTCATTCAATATTAACTGCTAAGATAGCCCTATATGTCTTGCAAACAAAGGGTAAGAGTTTGCTCCTGGCATTGAGCCAAAACACTCCCAGTCATAAAAAAGATGGTACATGTATTCCTAGCATATTTTTGTTTCTCAATATTACCTGAATAGTAACTTATGCCTATAATGAAAAACTCATATTACTTCATACATGATGGCTTTAATATTAAATATTTCTAATTATGTTACTTGACAAAATAATTCTGTGCATGAACACAATTACATAACTAAAGGCATAGTTACACACAAAGATAATTCCCAAGATAGGTTTTGAGTGATTGCTTTGCATGAATTGCCAATGGACTCGCATGTCCATTAGCAGCTTATCACCTTCATTTGCATGTAAATGAGCCTCCAGGAGCTGTATGCGGAGAACAGCAGGTGGTCTGTTCTCTGCATCCAGCTCCTTTGCTCTGCCAGGAGGCTGCAAGCTGAATACAATGTAATCAGCACCCCCATGGAGAATACAGCACCATAGACAACAAACACAACATGAGGTTTGTGTTATTTTTTCTCCAGCTGAACAATGGATTTTATGCTCACCTAAAAATCAGCTTTCAGCTGAAGAGGGAAAGATGGGAGCATTTACATACAACAATTATCACTCAAAGGCCTCAGTCACACGGGCGCATCGGCACCCATACATCGGTGCCGATGCGCCCGTGTGACTGCGGGAAGGAGACGGACGTACCTGCAGACGGCCGTCTCTCTGCAGCGCCGGAGGAAAGAACACATGACCGGCAATGAAGCTGGTCACATATTCTTTCCTCCAGCGCTGCAGAGAGATGGCCGTCTGCAGGTACGTTTGTCTGCTGGTGTCAGTCACACGGGCGCATCGGCGCTGGTGTATGGGTGCCGATGCGCCCGTGTGACTGAGGCCAAACAATTGCTTTTGAGCGAATTTTGAGCAATACTCCTTGCGTGTAAATGGGCCTTGAAGTATATTAAAGCATGGAGTAATAATCCCCCCATTGTCTGAAATTGATATGTGGTACCTTCTACAATGCATAGTGTATTATGCTTGACTTTACATATGTGACTTGTCATGGAAAATGTGTCATTCATATAAAAACCTGGATTACAAACAAAGATAAAACTAGCATACAGAATTAAGCAATCTCAAGAAACTGGGTAGTCTATATATTTGTAAAGTAGAAGTATTGGAATCACTCTATTATATCTTTATAAATAAGAGGCTCAACTTAATTGAGTGAAACTGATGATAACGATAATAAAATATTCTTTTGAAACTGTTGAACTCTTAATATGAAGTGAATATACACTTTTCAACATCATGTCATTTTTAGCTCCAACGTTCTAGAGGTTACAACTCCACACAGGACTTCAAATTACCTATAGAGGCATACTGTCTGCCTTTTAAGGCTACCTATACCTAATGGGTGGTTTATACAAGAAGGAACTGTATTCCTCCATACTCATGTCAAATGTTTCTCATCCAGCCAACCAGTATCATGCTTTGGATTAGTGAGGGACAGGATCTGCAAAACAGCTACCTGGAAAAGACATTGGTTTGGCTTATTTTCTTTGCCATGTTTTTTAAAGGCTAATAATTAGAGATGAGCGAGCACCCGAATGCTCAGGTCCGCGTTATTCGAGCTTTTTGTAAAATTCGAGTCGAGCTTTTTGTAAAATTCAAGAGCACTACTCGAGTAACGAACCCCATTGACTATAATGGGAGACTCGAGCATTTTTGTATGTGGGACGCCGGGTCCCGAGCTTTTTTTTTTTTTCCTACGTTCGTTTCTCTCTCTCTCTCTTCAAGACAAAAAATTTGCCAATGATGCTGCATCATGCCGGGGAGGAGCCAAAACAGGCACGTCACAGTGGGGAGGAGCCAAAAACTGGGGCAGGGTCAAACACGGCTTGATGCTCGTTCGAGTAACGAGCACCATCGAGTATGCTATTACTCGAACGAGCATCAAGCTCGGCAGAGTATGTTCGCTCAACTCTACTAATATCTTGTGCTAGATAGTTCTCCTTAATGTCGGAGCATAGCAAATTTCCATATCTATTTTACAGAGAGCAGTGAAAGGCTTGAAAAAGACCTAATATGGCCGAAACGTAGCTTGCTTACTTTTTATTGACCATGGATTAATAAAGCTTTTTGCATCCTTTTTATCAAAAAAATGATTTTCTGCTCATGCTGCCACTATACTCAATTACACTCAAATTGCTATTGGAGTCTTGTGGTTCGGGCTCTCACTGTGGCTTGCAGTTTATCCACCTCACCCTTTTGGGAGCTTATTCTGTGTGCTGCTGTACCCGCTTATTGTACGTGAACTAGGAGGCTCTTGGGAGTACATATATTCTGGATATAATTTATACATTAAACTCAATGGTAAAACATTTGCTGTTTACTCTTAAGCTCCTTCTAATGGTAACTACAGGCTGCTGGAACAATTTAACTCTTTGTGGAAGAAATGTATTGATCTGTGAATACAATAAGTTAATGTCTTATAAGACTAGCCCATAATTCTCAAAAACAGATTTAGTTCCGAGGAAATTTCAAAAGCTGGTGCTTTTTGAAATTTCCTTCAGTCTGAGATATAGAGAACTTTTAGTAGCCAGATGCAGAAGGAGAAAGTACAAGGCTATTAGTGAAATAACCATTGCAAGCCCTTTACTTAATCATGCAAGGGATGAATGCACACATATTTTACAATCAGTATTTAATCACCCCTTGTGACTGGATTTTTATATATCAAAGTTCATTACTGCATCTTATGATTTTTGTTGTGTAATTTTTTCATACTTTTGTCAACTTCCAAATAAATATAAATTATGAAAATTCACAATCTGATTAGTTATATACAAATAGATATAAGGGGCTATCCCCACCCCCACCCTTCCAGAGATACTGTAGAAGGAAAGCAAGGGACCCACTTGATGCATACACCCATATCTGTATCATATCTCTCTTCTGTTCCCTTTTTCTTTACAGGGAAAACTCAGCTGATTGCAAAAGATTAGACCTATTTAGGGTCTGACCCAGATTGAAGCAACATCTTTGTTTATGCCAGAGATTGCATTTTAAATTATGAGTAGCAAACTGCATTAGAACTAGAGATGAGCGAACGCGTTCGTCCGAGCTTGATATTCGTGCGAATATTAGGGTGTTCGGGATGTTCGTTATTCGTAACGAACACCATGCGGTGTTCTGGTTACTTTCACTTCCTTCCCTGAGACGTTAGCGCGCTTTTCTGGCCAATTGAAAGACAGGGAAGGCATTACAACTTCCCCCTGCAACGTTTAAGCCCTATACCACCCCCCTGCTGTGAGTGGCTGGCAAGATCAGGTGTTCGCCTAATATAAAAGTCGGCCCCTCCCGCGGCTCGCCTCAGATGCGGTGTGAGTTAGATGAGGGACAGTGCTGTTTATACCGGAGCTGCTGTAGGGAAAGAATTGGTAGTTAGTGTAGGCTTCAAGACCCCCCAAAGGTCCTTATTAGGGCCACTGATAGCTGTGTGTTGGCTGCTGTTAGCAGTGGGATTTTTTTTTTTCTCAAAATCGGCTCTGCAGAGCGTTGCACCTGGCATTAGGGACAGAAGTGCTGCATAGGCAGGGAGAGTGTTAGGAGTGAGTGTAGCCTTCAAGAACCTCAACGGTCCTTTCTAGGGCCATATTTATCCGTGTGCAGTACTGTCCAGGCTGCTGTTAGCTGTGCTGCATTTTTTTTGGGCTTCTCAAAATCGCCTCTGCAGAGCATTCCACCCTCCATTGATACTGCAGGGAAAGAATTGTATAGGCAGGGCCACAACACAGTTATTATTCATAGAATATACGCAGTGCTGCCTTTTGGTGGAAAAACAAGTGGAAACAAATCTATTTGTCCAGCCTGTGTCCGTCCTTACGGGCGGTGGACACGTGTGAGCTGCGTGAAAAACATTGCTAAATCATACGCACCCAGCTACGCTTTACTGCTGGCTTCGCCATTTGCTTTCCTTAATTGGGAAAAAAAATACCTGCTCTGCCAGAGTTATAATAACTCTGCTACCCTCACGTTCTGTGACACATAAGCAGGGACACAGCACAGTTATTACACTTCTCATGTTCATTGAATATACGCAGTGCTGCCTTTTGGTGGAAAAACAAGTGGAAACAAATCTATTTGTCCAGCCTGTGTCCGTCCTTACGGGCGGTGGACACGTGTGAGCTGCGTGAAAAACATTGCTAAATCATACGCACCCAGCTACGCTTTACTGCTGGCTTCGCCATTTGCTTTCCTTAATTGGGAAAAAAAATACCTGCTCTGCCAGAGTTATAATAACTCTGCTACCCTCACGTTCTGTGACACATAAGAGGGGACACAGCACAGTTATTAAACTTAGATTATTCATTCACTAGAGGCAGTGGGGCCTTTCGTTTTCCCAAAAGGGCAAAAATTATATTTGGCCTGCAGTCTTGCGCCAATTTATTTCCTGCCTGTTAAATCAAATCACTGGTAATACAGCATGCTGAGGGGTAGGGGTAGGCCTAGAGGACGTGGACGCGGCCGAGGACGCGGAGGGCCAAGTCAGGGTGTGGGCACAGCCCGAGCTCCTGATCCCGGTGTGTCGCAGCCGACTGCTGCGCGATTAGGAGAGAGGCACGTTTCTGGCGTCCCCACATTCATCGCCCAATTAATGGGTCCACGCGGGAGACGGTTATTAGAAAATGAGCAGTGTGAGCAGGTCCTGTCCTGGATGGCAGAAAGTGCTTCGAGCAACCTATCGTCAACACGCAGTTCTGCGCCGTCCACTGCTGCAAATCCGAATCCTCTGTCTGCTGCTCCTCCTTCCTCCCAGCCTCCTCACTCCACTACAATGACACCTGCTCAGGAGTGGGAACACTCCCAGGAACTGTTCTCGGGCCCCTGCTTAGATTGGGCAGCAGCGGTTCCTCTCCCACCAGAGGAGTTTATCGTCACTGATGCCCAACCATTCGAAAGTTCCCGGGGTCCGAGGGAAGAGGCTGGGGACTTCCGCCAACTGTCTCAACAACTTTCTGTGGGTGAGGAGGATGATGACGATCAGACACAGTTGTCTTGCAGTGAGGTAGTAGTAAGGGCAGTAAGTCCAAGGGAGCAGCGCACAGAGGATTCGGAGGAAGAGCAGCAGGACGATGAGGTGACTGACCCCACCTGGTGTGCAACGCTTACTCAGGAGGACAGGTCTTCAGAGGGGGAGTCAAGGGCATCAGCAGGGCAGGTTGCAAGAGGCAGTGCGGTGTCCAGGGGTAGAGGCAGGGCCAGACCGAATAATCCACCAAGTGTTTCCCAAAGCGCCCCCTCGCGCCATGCCACCCTGCAGAGGCCGAGGTGCTCTAAGGTCTGGCAGTTTTTCACAGAGACGCCTGACGACCGACGGACAGTGGTGTGCAACCTTTGTTGCGCAAAGCTCAGCCGGGGAGCCAACACCAACAGCCTCACCACCACCACCATGCGCAGACATATGATGGCCAAGCACCCCACAAGGTGGGACGAAGGCCGTTCACCGCCTCCGGTTTGCACCCCTGCCTCTCCCCCTGTGCCCCAACCTGCCACTGAGATGCAACCCCCCTCTCAGGACACAGGCACTACCGCCTCATGGCCTGCACCCACACCCTCATCTCCGCTGTCCTCGGCCCCATCCAGCAGTGTAGTTCAGCGCACCGTTCAGCCGTCGCTTGCGCAAGTGTTCGAGCGCAAGCGCAAGTACGCCGCCACGCACCCGCACGCTCAAACGTTAACCGTCCGCATAGCAAAATTCATCAGCCTTGAGATGCTGCCGTATAGGGTTGTGGAAACTGAGTCCTTCAAAAGTATCATGGAGGCGGCGGCCCCGCGCTACTCAGTTCCCAGTCGCCACTACTTTTCCCGATGTGCCGTCCCAGCCCTGCACGACCACGTCTCCCGCAACATTGTGCGCGCCCTCACCAACGCGGTTACTGCCACGGTCCACTTAACTACGGACACGTGGACAAGCACAGGCGGGCAGGGCCACTACATCTCCCTGACGGCACATTGGGTGAATTTAGTGGAGGCTGGGACAGAGTCAGAGCCTGGGACCGCTCACGTCCTACCCACCCCCAGAATTGCGGGCCCCAGCTCGGTGGTGGTATCTGCGGAGGTGTATGCTTCCTCCACTAAAGCACCCTCCTCCTCCTCCTCCTCTGTCTCGCAATCAAGATGTGTTAGCAGCAGCATGTCGCCAGCAGTCGGTGTCGCGCGGTGTGGCAGCACAGCGGTGGGCAAGCGTCAGCAGGCCGTGCTGAAACTACTCAGCTTAGGCGATAAGAGGCACACGGCCCACGAACTGCTGCAGGGTCTGACACAGCAGACCGACCGCTGGCTTGCGCTGCAGAGCCTCCAACCGGGCATGGTCGTGTGTGACAACGGGCGTAACCTGGTGGCGGCTCTGCAGCTTGGCAGCCTCACGCACGTGCCATGCCTGGCCCACGTCTTTAATTTGGTGGTTCAGCGGTTTCTGAAAAGCTACCCACGCTTGTCAGACCTGCTCGTAAAGGCGCGCCGGCTCTGCGCACATTTCCGCAAGTCCCACACGGACGCTGCCACCCTGCGCACCCTGCAACATCACTTTAAGCTGCCAGTGCACCGACTGCTGTGCGACGTGCCCACACGGTGGAACTCTACGCTCCACATGTTGGCTAGGCTCTATGAGTAGCGTAGAGCAATAGTGGAATACCAACTCCAACATGGGCGGCGCAGTGGGAGTCAGCCTCCTCAATTCCTTTCAGAAGAGTGGGCCTGGTTGGCAGACATCTGCCATGTCCTTGGTAATTTTGAGGAGTCTACCCAGGTGGTGAGCGGCGATGCTACAATCATTAGCGTCACCATTCCTCTGCTATGCATCTTGAGAAATTCCCTGCAAACCATAAAGGCAGCTGCTTTGCGCTCGGAAACGGGGGCGGGGGAAGACAGTATGCCGCTGGATAGTCAGGGCACCCTCCTGTCTATTTCTCAGCGCGTACAGGAGGAGGAGGAGGAGCATGAGGAGGATGAGGAGGAGGGGGAAGAGACAGCTTGGGCCGCTGCTGACGGTACCCCGGCTGATTGCCTGTCATCCTTTCAGCGTGTATGGCCTGAGGAGGAGGAGGAGGAGGAGGATCCTGAAAGTGATCTTCCTAGTGAAGACAGCCATGTGTTGCGTACAGGTACCCTGGCACACATGGCTGACTTCATGTTAGGATGCCTTTCTCGTGACCCTCGCGTTGCACGCATTCTGGCCACTACGGATTACTGGGTGTACACACTGCTCGATCCACGGTATAAGGAGAACCTGCCCACTCTGATTCCTGAAGAGGAAAGGGGTTCGAGAGTGTTGCTATACCACAGGACCCTTGCGGACAAGCTGATGGTAAAATTCCCAGCCGACAGCGCTAGTGGCAGAAGGCGCAGTACCGAGGGCAAGGTAGCAGGGGATGTGCGTAGATCGAGCAGCATGTACATCCCAGGCAGTGCAACAGTCTTTAAGGGCCTGGCCAGCTTTATGGCTCCCCACCAAGACTGTGTCACCGCTCCCCAGTCACGGCTGAGTCGGCGGGAGCACTGTAAAAGGATGGTGAGGGAGTACGTAGCGGATCGCACGACCATCCTTGGTGATGCCTCTGCCCCCTACAACTACTGGGTGTCGAAGCTGGACATGTGGCCTGAACTAGCGCTGTATGCCCTGGAGGTGCTTGCTTGTCCTGCGGCTAGCGTCTTGTCGGAGAGGGTGTTTAGTGCGGCTGGGGGAATCATCACAGATAAGCGTAGCCGCTTGTCAACCGACAGTGCCGACAGGCTAACACTCATCAAGATGAACAAAGGCTGGATTTCCCCAGACTTCTGTTCTCCACCAGCGGACAGCAGCGATACGTAAGCAATACGTAGGCTGCACCCGCGGATGGAAGCTACGTTCTCTCTCACCATCCAAAACGGGGACATTTCTGCTTCATCAATCTGTGTCTAATATTCCTCCTCCTCCTCCTCCTGCTCCTCCTCCTGAAACCTCACGTAATCACGCTGAACGGGCAATTTTTCTTAGGGCCACAAGGCTCACTCAAATAATTTTTCAGAACAATTTTTATAAGTTTCAATGCGCTTAAAAGCATTGGAACTTTAACTTGAACCAATTTTTCGTTACACTGGGCTGCCTCCAGGCCTAGTTACCACTTAAGCCACATTAACCAAAGCGATTAATGGGTTTCACCTGCCCTCTTGGCTGGCCATGGCCAATTTTTGGGATGTACATTAGTACTGTTGATACAGCAATTTTTGTGGGCCCTCGCCTACAGTGTAATCAAATTAATTTTTAGGCCACCTGCATTACAGCTGACGTTACCTCAGCTGTGTTGGGCAATGCAATGGGATATTTTTATGTACCGCCGGTGGGTTCCAGGGAGCCACCCATGCTCTAGGTGCACACTGAGTTTTTAATACATCTGTACACTTCTAAAGAACCCGTCTGACTGGGGCATGCAGTGTGGGCCGAAGCCCACCTGTATTACGCACGACATTACTACCTCAGCTGTGTTGGGCAATGCAATGGGATATTTCTATGTACCGCCGGTGGCTTCCTGGCACCCACCCAGGCAGTGGGTCCACAGGGAGTTTAACCTACATGTGTCCACTTGTAAAGAACCCCAGTCTGACTGGGGCATGCAGTGTGGGCCGAAGCCCACCTGCATTAAGCACGACATTACTACCTCAGCTGTGTTGGGCAATGCAATGGGATATTTCTGTGTACCGCCGGTGGGTTCCAGGGAGCCACCCATGCTGTGGGTCGACAGGGACTTCACAATAGGGAGTTGTACCTGCCTGTGTCTATGAATTAAAAAGCCCGGTCTGACTGGGGCATGCAGACACCTTGACAGAATGAATAGTGTGTGGCACATAGGTTCCCCATTGCTATGCCCACGTGTGCAGCTCCTGATGGAGGTGGCACAGGATTCTATTTCTCATTGCTTCTGTACAGCATTGTGGGCTATCGCTCCGCCACTTTTAAAGAGGGTCGCTGCCTAGCCGTGCCAACCTCTGCAGTGTGTGCCTGCGGTCCCTCGTCATGGCAGACGCAATTCTAAATAGACATGAGCGTGGTGTGGCATGAGGGCAGCTGAAGGCTGCCCAGGGACACTTTGGTGTGCGCTGTGGGGGGGGAGGGGGGGCGGTTGGGCAGCATGTAACCCAGGAGAAGTGTCAGTGGAGTGTCATGCAGGCAGTGATTGTGCTTTGTTGGAGGTAGTGTGGTGCTTAGCAAAGGTATGCCATGCTAATGAGGGCTTTTCAGAAGTAAAAGTTGTTGGGAGGGGGGGGGGCCCACTCTTGCCGGTATTGTCGCTTAATAGTGGGACCTGTGAACTTGAGATGCAGCCCAACACGTAGCCCCTCGCCTGCCCTATCCGTCACTGTGTCATTCCCATCACTTTCCTGAATTGCCCAGATTTTCACACATGAAAACCTTAGCGAGCATCGGCGAAATACAAAAATGTTCTGGTCGCCCATTGACTTCAATGGGGTTCGTTGTTCGAAACGAACCCTCGAGCATCACGGGAAGTTCGTTCCGAATAACGAACACCCGAACATTTTGGTGTTCGCTCATCTCTAATTAGAACTCATTCTACTATTTATCATAAAAGTTCTTCCTTGGTCCCTTTATACAAGATATTAGTATGTGGACAATCAGTTAGTAGGTATAGTGTGTAGTTCAAGATAGCTTTTATACAATTTGTGTTTATTTAATGGTAAGGACAAGATTCATTTTGACTATAATATAGTATTACATATTTTTATGGGATGTACCTACTGTATTGTATTCACTTCATCTTAAGCTATGGTGTGTCCTCAATTTCTAGCAGACCTCAGATCAGTGACTAGTCATCATTAGACAACATTAATTGGAAGTTATAGAAAAAAAAGGAATATTATTATTAATAGTTTTCCTATGACTTAGAATTGTTTTACAACCTCTTACTGGTCACTGCTGAACAAGACATGTGACTGATGCAGTCAATCACTGGCTATACAATGTAACTGCTGTTGCCCATGATTGGGTGCATCAGTCACATGGCATGGTCAGCAGCAGCCAGGAAAGACACAGTGGTTGTGAAGCAATTTATATTTGTAGGAAAACCCCTTTAACAATAATAATAATAAATACTGTTTACAATTAGCACTTGATAAAAGAAATAAAACAAAAAGCAAAATAATTAAAACTAGTGTAAGTCAAAACTTAACACAAAAAGTTGGAAAAATGTTCTTTGATGTAAAAAGCATGTTTATTGTAGAATGGAGAATTGAATTCCCTTGAGTCACGTACTATAAGCAAACCTTTCCTGCGTATTTTTTTCTCATCCAGAAAATACAATTGGGAATATCCCGAAAGTTTTAAATAATGCAAAGAAACTAAAGCATATGTTTATGTTCTTCCCCATTGATTTTGAAGATTATGAAGACATTGCTGGTTTTAGAAAAAGTTCTCTCCTGGTGCCTTGGGCTGATTTCATGGAACAGAGAGCACTCAGCTACAGAAGGTGCAGTGACTCAGATCCATGGTTTCAATCAGGTATTTCATTATAATGACCATATTAAATAATATAAGAGTTTAACACTGATTTATATCTGTATTATAAAATATAATAGAATGAAATACATAGATCATTGGATTGGCTAGACAGGACTACAGTGACAATTAGATTCTTTAGACCATGATTACAGCTTGCTTGCTAAAAGTATTATAGGCTAAACTTAGAAAATGCTGCTTTTTTTGCCCCGGGCAGAGAAATTTTAGGATAATATTTATTTTTCATTTCATCAAATGTCTATATTTTTTTTAACAAAAAACATTTACCTTTATATTAACCCCTAATGAACTAGCCCTTATTTTAGGTTTATGTTTTTTCATCCCTGCCTTTCAAGAGCTATAGCTTTTTTTCTTGTATTTTAGGGGGCACGTTTTCTTTAGTGGTGTCAATCAATGTACTTTACAATTTTTGGGGAATGCGGTACCGCGGAGAATCAGGTTAATCCCCAACACTAACAATTTTAAGCATGTCTAAAAACATGCTCCAGTGAGACATATTACATTCCATAACCTAACTCTTTCTCATCTACCAGGTTTCTAAACTCTGTCTCAATCTGATCGCAGTATCTGTCTGAGACCATACGTATGAATACACTTATGTACATATGCAGACATTGGTTGGTGACCTGCTCGCATAAAATGATATGTCATACCTTACTTATTTAAGATGGCTTTATTGTACAGAACAAGCAATTTTTACTCCATGAGTCACTCCCTTTGTTCATAGAGTGTAAGCTGTTGTGGGCAGGGCCTTAACTCCTACTGTTCTACTTGATTATTAGTTTTATACTCTGTGTAATGTCTGACTTCATCTTGTAAAATGAAAAAAAAAGATTTGGTATTGTGTTAGCCAGTAGAGCAAAGCAGGATTGTTCTCAGTAAGATAAACCAATTAATCTTCTAGACCTGATACCTTTTAATGGCTAACAAAAATACATGATGTTAATGCAAGCTTTCGGACCTCACAGGATTCTTCATCAAGGCATAATGAAATGGATCTGAAGAGGCATGCATATATATATATACATACATACTTATGACAAGGCACAAACATGTTGGGATTAATGTGCGCTTAAAAGAATACTACAACAAAAATACAAACATAGATGTGAAGGTGTTATGGTTCCTGAATTAGTGTTAAAAGATAATCAGGTTAGCAGTGTAATTAGTGTTAGTGTTGAAAGTGTCAAAAGTTGGTATAAATTTGTATTCCCAAATTCTTCTATGGCTTTGTGAATTGAAATTGCCTTTCGTCATAATAACTTTCATGTCTTCAAAGTTAAGTTTGTGAGTAGAAAAGTGCTCCGCCACAGGGAATTCTGTATTTCTCTGTTTTCTCTTGTGTGGCGATGAGACCTTATCCTTGCTTTAAGTTTCTGTCCTGTTTCTCCAATGTAGAGAGCCTCAGGACATTTTCTGCATAGGATCAGGTTCACAACATTGGATGTGGAACATGTGAATGTTCCTGGGATCTTATAGTCCTGTTGTGTGCTGGGAATTTGTATCCTGTCCTTGGTCAGTACAGGGATAAGTACTTTTTTGTGTGTCAGTGGGCAGTGCACTCCTGATTATAAAGTTCCTCAAATTTGTAGGTTGCCTGTAACACTGGAGGGGAGGGTCCAGGAATAGGGTTTTCAGATGGTCATCCTTGTGTAGGGTATGATGGAGTTTTTTTGCAGTCTTCCTTAGCTTCTCTAGCTGTGAATTTTAGTTTACTATTAGAGGCACACGTCCGTTTTTTCTTTCTATGTGTATTGGAGTAGTTGATTCCTGGGTATCTGGGTGGCTCTGGTGATTTGGTCATCAATTGAAGTGGGATGGTAGCCCAGACTTAAAAATGTTTTTTTTTAGATTATGTAGAAGTTCCTCTCTGTCTGTTGGGTTGGAGCAGATCTGGTTGTATCTGATGGAGATTTAATGCATCTCACCCCACCATAAACTTGACAATAAGCTAATCATATACAGAAATCAACTTTTTGGACACCACCATAAAAATACCAAAAAAAATTGATCGACCCACATACCTCAGATGGGACAGTTCCCATCCTAAGCACATTAAAAAGTCCATCATCTACAGCCAGGCCATTAGATACAACCGGATCTGCTCCAACCCAACAGACAGAGAGAAATATTTACACAATTTCAAAAGGACATTTTTTAAAATCAGGGCTACCATCGCACCTCAATTGATGACCAAATCACCAAATCCACAAGGATACCCAGGAATCAACTACTCCAATATACAAAGAACGAAAAATTAGGGGCATGTGCCTCTAGTAGGGACCTACAATTCACAGCTTAAGATACTAAGGAAGACTGCAAAGAAACTCCATCATACCCTACACAAGGATGACCATCTGAAAACCATATTCCCGTACCCTGCCCTTCTGTGTTACAGGCAACGGGGTTAAATACCTGGAATACCCCTTTCACAGACTTTGAATTAATCCTAAAAAAGTATTATTTATACTTTTTCCTGATTATATAACTATAAAAATAAGCTATGTAAGTGCAATAGACAGAAGAACAACCTTTAGTTAAATTTCAAGCTATAAAACAATCTTATCTAACATAAGTAGAAGGTTAGTTAGTTTATAGTGTCCAACAATCATGTTTACATTAGTAAACAACTTATTTTCAAACTAGTTTAAACTCTTTTTATAATAGTTAACACAAGACTCAATAATGCAAGTGCAGAAAGAGAAGAGCAAAGATAAAATTGGTTCAAACTTCCACACCACCATGCATGGACTAATGGGTAAAGAGCATGTGCTATGACCAAGAAGCTGGGACGGGCATTTGAAACATTTACAAAAATACCGGAATGAGTTAATATCTGCAGAATCTTTGCTTTGATTAGGTATGTCATGTATTTTTTTTTAACTTTCAACTACAAAACTGATATTTATATTAAAATCCTGTTATATTAAATTATACTAAAGACTTTTCAATAACATATAGTATAGTATACTACAGCAATGCTGCACTATTTAAAATACATCCTTCCAGTACATGTTTTTCATGTGTTCTCCCTATTGCAGACACCAGTGAGAACTGCAGGTATAACTCGACTTAATAAATAAACATCCTCCATCTCCTTTAAGGCCCATTAATTTGAATGAATAATAAGATGTCTTGCAATCACTATAAAGTTTATCATGCCTTAGCCCTAAATGCTGAATCATGGGACATCTTCATTTACTGCGGGTTATGCAAAACAATGTTTTGTTTATAGTCCCATCATCTAGTGAAAAAAATCTTGCTATGTTTTATTCCTGTGCCTTTCACATCCAAAAATTCAAAGTGTGACTATTTAAAAAAGCTCATAATTTAAAACACAGCACAATCCACCATATTTTACAACAGTCTTAAATGGATATAAAATATACTCCAAGGATTCTGCATTATAGTGAGATGGAATTTTTAACCCGATGAATTCAAATGGTAAAACATAAAAGAAGTATAATTATCTAAGGAAGATTAATGTTTGTTATATGTTGTATAGCCATCTATTGTAGCAAGGAATGAGTTTCATAACAACAGTCATTAATTTGTTTTATAATCCTTCTGACATTTACACACACTTTTAAGCAGTGTAGGTAGCTATTTCATCTGGGTAACTGTTTGCATAAAGCTCACAATTTTAACAGCTATGTTAATTGCATATAATAGTTTGTCTTTTAGTTTTCTTACATTTCTTTTCCACTACAAAAAATGTGTAAATTATCATCAGCTGTTATAAATAAAGGTAATAAATGAACACGCTGCAACGTAGAAATATAGTAGATGAAGTAGCTAATGACTCCCCAGAAAGTTAATGCATTTAATACTGCATATGTCTTGAAAAAAGTGCTAAAATGGCTTGAAGGCCTTAGTCAGACGGGCGTTTTTTCGCGCGATTTGTGGATCGCATGATGGATGCGCATCCGCAAATCGCGTGACCGATGCCCGAAAATCGCCCGAAAATCTGCTCCTAGCCGCGTTTCATTAGAAACGGGCTGGAGCTGTCCAACGCATTGCATTCAATGGAGCCGGCAATACAGCCGACTCCATTGAAAGCAATGCGCTGCGGGCGAGTGTGGGATGAATTGTCGGGAAGGGCTTAAATATATAAGCCCTTCCCTGCAATTCATCCAGAAAAGTGTTAAAATAAAAAATATATACATACTTACCTGCTCCCGGCAGCCGGAGTTCCGCGCAGCCGGCCTGCAGTGGGTGTGAAGGGGGTGTGAGTCAGGCCTGCCTCTGATTGGCTCAGCGCTGAGCCAATCAGGGGGCAGGTCTGACTGGTGCATAGATGAAGATTAACGACTCTTCTAATACTGTATGCCTCATTGGGACATAAGAAAATATTTAAAGGTGATTCTTCCATTTAAAGTACTGAGCTGACTTAACACTGTTGTAATGCACATATGAAGTGCATTAAATAGTGTTGGAAGAAAAAACATATTAAACATTTTCAAGTACTTCTACCATGTGGCAACAAAAATTAAATGTCCTTGTTCTTCACTTGTGTCACGATGTACATTTAAATGTATGTTAAATTATAAGTACTACTGCCTGAAGTCTCTATTTTATGTTTTGCCAGCTACAAACTTGTTCATTTTTCATCTTTACCTAATTACATAAGAAATGAAATTGAAATCAATTGGGGGATTGTACTAGATTGGCAGAGAGTGCTTCAAGGATTTAAGATAATAAAAGTAACATACTTAAATAGCAGTCATGCTTGATTTTTCGTCTTTATGTCAAAAGCCCAAAAGTTGCAGAATGTAAAATAATAAGAGGATATGAATGATACATTGATCATATAAATGCAGTAAAATCAGCATTATCATTAACAACTCCATGAGTCAGGGGGGGGGGGGGGGGTACATTTTCTAATAGTAGAAGAATTAGAAGGGTTTTCCAGGGAAAATACTATCAATGATCTATCCTCAGGATAGGTCATCAATAGTTGATCAGCAGGGGTCTACTACTCAAAACCCCGGCCCATCAGATAATCAGATGCTTCAACCCCAGTCTAGCAGCCAGCAGCAGCAACTCTTGTTGAAATGAATGAAAACTGCACTTGCTGTTACAGGAGCTGGCCACTACACAGGGGCCAGAGCAGCAGCTCCCTCCGACCCCTTTGTATTTGCGACACTGTCAGCAGTCGCCTAACCAGCTGGTCAGCCAGGGTCCCGAGTGGTGGACCCCATCCAATTAACTATTGATGACTTATCCTGAGTATTTTCCCTGGGAAACCCCTTTAAAAGGATGTGCAGTGCAGTGATCTTTCACTACTGCTGACTCGTCATAAATAGAATCATAAAACAGAAACAGGGAAAACGCAAGATGAAATCATGGAAAATTTTTTGGTATGCCATTTGTGATGTATTAATATAATCTCTTTTGTACTGCTATAGAGCTAATTTGTTTTTTTAAATTAAGGGTTCATAAAATTTATAAAGCCTTTTAAACAAAATATAGTGTCACGCGCATAAAATGTTAGAAAATACAGAGAACTAATCAACTACATTGCAAAGAACAGGATATTCATAAATGATGAGATGTACAAGTTGACAAAACCTACTTGCAACTGTTATGACTTTAGTAGCTTGAAGTAGCTCATTCACATGATCCGAGGTGTGGGCTGTGTGCTTTATCGGAGCCTATGGAAAGCATACAGCAAAGATAGGACATGTCCTATCTTTGCACACACCTTAGAGCTGACAGGCGAGTTGGCACTCACATGTCCTATCTTTGGTAGATGCGCTGATTCCGCATGTCTAACAAGTGTGCATGTGAATGCTATAGAAGCGTGTTCTGTGGGCTGCTTAGCAGCGTGAAAATAGTGCTTGTCTTAACGAGGCCTAAAGGAAAGATTTACATATTTCCTTCATTTTGCAACCACTTCTGATTTTGAGTTACAAATAGTTATGAAAAATACTGGTTAGAGTACTGACGCTTAAAAGGAACCTCTTACATGGTTTGATCTGCACTACATAACATGTACAGATCGATGTGATTGGAATTCATTTAAATGACCTTTACGAAGGTCAATTCACACTATACGGGGGATGAAGGATCTTTCATATGATTGTTCCTTTCCCCGTAGATTTTTGTCATTGGAGGCAGCACATTTCTCGTTTACACAGAAAGATGTACTGCCAAGAGCAATCATTTTTTCAGCAGCACAAAAGATCCAATCAGCTGACAATTGAGCTTGTACAAATGAAGCAATGATTGAGTGAATGAACAATTGACTGAATATTCGTTCACAAAAATTAGTCACTTGTAAAAGGGCCTCTAGACTTTTCATAATCCACACTTATTAGTGGTAAAAATCTTGATGAGCTTATGAGCCGAACAAGCAATTATCTTCCTTTTTTCCCATTTGACCCTAAATCACTGTCTTTAGTACCTGGAGAAATTCTAATTCCATTGCGATTGCTCTTCTGATTATTGTATTTTGTCAAATAAGTGAAAAAAAGAGCCTGTAATGATAGCAATTAACACATTGCGAAAGCCTTTTCAATCCGTTTTTTACACAATACAGTGCCAGGAGAGCAGATTTATGAATTATTTTTTTCACCTGCCCTTCTCTTGTTCCTATAGCACATAATTTAATCAGTAAAATGAGGTTTAAAAAGCCATTTTGTGTAGAGTTTCCATGTTTGTGTATTACTTAGTACATAGTCTACTTAGTAGACTCTGTTTGTGTATTACTTAGTACAATGCACACATCTCAACTGAACTATTAAAGCAGTATAATAAAGCTTTGGCAATTTTATTGCATCTGTTGAAACCCTTGATATTATAATTAAAATAGTATATCTTCAAGGAATAATGTGATGATAGATGGATATATCTGATATATTCTTCCTACACAACAGACAGGAATAAGGACTTGATTGAAGACAAAGTGTTGTATGTGTTTGGACGGGAAATTAAATGTAATCAGGTTTTGATTTTGAGAAATCAGATCATGACTTTATAGGAAAATATGTTTTACAGTGATGAATGAAGTCACAGATTTCAGAGCAGATAAAATGCAAGGAGACTGAGGGCTATTTAACAGATCAATACAGCCTTCACCTACGCCTACAGTCAAATCAAATTTTCAGTTCATGGTCCCAATGAATCAAAGTGAGCAGTACAGGAATCTTTACTATCTTAAGAGACATTTGGCAAGGACTGAAACAGTCACATCAAAACGCAGAGTGCTATTCTTTGCATAGATAGCAGAAAACAATTGTGAAAGCAGAAGGGCACTAAATGCATTGCTCTTATAATGATAATTAAACTATGGAAATAGATAGTATCACCATCATTTCTATTTGGGAATATACTATACAAAAATTGTTATAAAAAGATCAGAACATTGTTACAATCTGTTCTTGCAGGTAGGAACACTGCAGGTGGTTTTTGTGCCCCAATATCAAATAAGTAGCTTCTCCTCTACCCTCCATTGTTATTCGGTTCGAATACGATCAATGTATAGCTATTAAACTTGCACATGTGTTGTGTCTTGAATTGAAGCTCAGTCCCATTTAGCTGAATGGACCTGAGCTGTAATATCAGACACAGTACAAAACAAAAATGGTGGCATTTCTGTAGAGGCATAGCTCATGTGCCTGTGAGCAAATGTATGTATATATCAGACAGCATATCAAGAAGAGAGCAGTTATAACATGGAGGATTAGATCCAATGACTCAGGTCTAATAATTTCTATATAATGACGTCACTATATAATAGTAAGCTATCAGTTCTACACATTGAAAGAGATTACAGTGCAGTTACCTCCAGTGATCTCAAGTGATATCATCTCTGATTGCTGTTGTCCATTTTCTCTTTTGTTTTCCATCTGGCCCAGACCATCATGAAGATTTCTTAAAACTAAGACTCATCTGTGCATACTCTCACTATACTGAGACTACCCCAATGCCCCTCACATTGTCTCCCACAGTGAAAGTGTCTCCTCTTGTGTCCTACAAAGTAATACTGCTCGCACACAGTAATAATTCCCCTACAATGATGACTATAAGAAAGAGTGCATCCTTTGTGCCCCCACACAGCAATAACACCCCTTTATGCCCATATAATAATTCCCCTCCCACGCAAAGTAAAAATGCCCACTTTGTGCCCCAGAAAACTAATAGTATGCCTCTTTGTTCACAAAGTCATAGTGGACTCTGTGTGCTCCCTAATGGAGTTATCTATTTTTTTTTTAATCATGGTTCCCATGTATAAAAATAATAAATAATCCACAATTATATTTCTTTCACTACTCATAATTTTTTCAGTTATTTTAAAATTCATATTTAGCATGTAATAGCGTGATCATTTATACAGAGAAAAACATATTCCATAGCAATGTACACAGATTGCCATCACTTACATTGGACTTTATCTCCACTGGGGCTCATAATCTATATTTGCCTATAAGAATGTACAGCAGTTCTGCCATGTATTCAGTAGAATTCATAGGTCAGGTCCTACTGATAAAACATCAATTCCAACACATTCTATGTCACCCTAAACATTCTCACTCATGGCTTACTACCTACTGCCAGCAACTTTACATTATGGGACCTAACACTTCCTTTAACAACCTAAAGTTACAATGTTTCCCATCCCTTCCCACCAGGATGACCTTGGGGAGGAGGAGTTGTATGAAATTAAATCACTTGGCCGTTTCTGTACCCTTGACAAGCAGGCTGCATGCTTGCACACTACTACATCTCCTACTCATCCTACTTATACTGGATGACAGCAACAGAGTCTGAAGTTCACCATTGTATAGATTGGTGTGAGTTTCATGAATTGAAAAATGTGATTGTTCCCAACGAAAGAAACCAAGTAATCTTGTAGATATGATACCTTTTAATGGCTAACAAAAATACATAATGTTATTGTGAGTTTTTGAACCTCTCAGGACTCTTCCTCGGCCATAATGAAATAGATCTAAAGAGGATGAATACATATACACATACTTATGGCAAGGCACAGACATAGAGGTGATTAATTTGCATTTAAAAGGACACTACAATAGGATGGGTTGAGAAATAAAAACATACTTAAATAGTCCACTGATGGTTTTATGGTCCCTGGATTAGTATTAGGGGGTCACCAGGCGAGCAGTGTTATCTGTGATATAGATGTCTCATACTTCCCAGTCACACATGAATCCTCTTGAGGAATTAAGCTCAGTATTAAAAATGTCAGAAGTTCTTTTTAATTTATACTCCCAAATTCTTCTGCGGCTTTGTGATTTGAAATTGCCTTTAAGTATAACTGTCATGTGTTCTATGTTGTGTCCGTGACTAGAGAAGTGAATTGGAAACCAACCAATCTAATGTTTATCATGTGCTCTGTGTATATGTGGCATATGTTGATGCCTGAACAACCCTAATAATTATAATCGCAGGTAAATCCTTTGATTATGCTCGCTGAGGTTCAACTGTTTCTGAATTATATATTTTTGTTCTCCTTATGTCCAGCTGATTTACATTTACTAATAGATGCCTTTGCATTTGTCCTTTTATGTGCTAAAATAAAAAGTACACATTTTTTTATGTGGCATACATCATGTACAATCAATATATTTCAGTGGTTAAAGCTAGAATTCACAGGCTTGTAATGCTATAACAATAGGTCAGATTACTGATTGATTACAGATTACTGAGTATGCTGGCTGATTGTTACAAAGCACCATTAAAACTTTTTTGTTGCTGTGAATTTAAGTAACTGACATTTGCAAAATGGAAATCCATGCGTATAATGATCTTAAGTGATTTCTCATTTTTGGTAGCCTGAAGATAAGCTTTGTGTAATGATTGGCTATATATTACTTTACCATCCTAACTGTACACACGCTACATCTCTTTACATTTCTATTTGCAGGGTGCATTTACAATTTTTCATTTTACTGCAAGACTTAATGGCTTACAAAAGAACAGAGTTCATGAATGAATAAAAAAGAGTAATGGGGTCAGAAAATGGGTAATTCAAATAGAACGTGATGCCAGCTTCATTAATTTTACAATAACAGACTAAGGCTTATTTACATCCCTTCATTTTTTCACTGTTAGTATGTGTAAAATCTGAATTAAAAATATTTGTAAGCAAACATTACTAGTTTTATAGATAAGGAGTGGAACGCAAAGAAAAGCTCACTCAATTTATTAAAGAACACAAACACGTTATAACAGCGCTCCTATAGACAACCAGGAGCAATGGGGTGCTTGATAAAGTCACATGTCAAACGACGAAACGTGTTGCACTATAATAAGGGAAGTTACTTGGAACGGAAACTTTCCCTCAGTTCAACTTTAAGGAGCGCGGGGGGATGTTTTCTACATTGCACTTTATCAATTTATTAAAGGACATGTGTGCTTTGGACAATCTCTGGTAAAAAGGGTCCCTAAGCATTAACTGCTTGCAATGTGCTACTACTAGAAATCCCAGTTATTAGCTAGGATCTGTGGGGTACCCAGGCAGCAAGCAGTTAGTTTCCAAATTCTGCTATTCCAGGGGAAAGCATATCTGAGTTTTCAGATGACTTATCAGAATAACTTGTCCTGTGTGTACATGATCCAAAATAAACAAACATTTATTTAAGGAATGTGATGTGACCAGCAGGCATAATGTAAGGTCGCTATTCATGTTTGCCATCCTCAAGTGGTTCCAGGCATCTGCAAGCACCGCTCTACTCTCCCTGTCAGCACTGAGAGGGTTAACCAGCTCTCTGGCTTTCAGCTCACCTGTGGGGTTCAATATGCAATACTCCTTTATTTAAGCTGAGCTGTGGCACTTCCTCTGGGCCTCAGAATTGTTGAGTGTTGGTGTGTTCTTACACTGAGCTTTCTTTGATCACCTACTTCTGTTTTAGTACTGCCTGTGCTGTGTTGCTCATTTCTGTTCCGCTTTCTGAGTTTTGTATATGCGTTCTGACTTCTGTCTGTATTCCCGAGTTCTCTCTGTTCCATCTCATTCCTGTTTGGCTCTCTGAGTTCTGTGTATGCAGTCTGAGTTCTTCTTAGTATGTGTCTGGTTTCTGTTCATGCTGTCTTAGCTCTACATCTGTCTGCATGTTTGTTTGTTTTCTGTCAGTTCCCATTCCTGTTTATGGTTTATTCTTGCTCTGTCCTGCATCTGTGTGCTCTTCTGTCTGCTGCCAGTTCCTATGTTTATTCCCCATCAGTGATAGACTTGAGGTTCCAGTGCAGGGCTGCCCTTATCGGGGTGATCACCTTGCTGGTAGGTAGGGGCTTTTCATTTCCTCTTCAGCCAAGGGTCAGTCTTTCCTTTCCTGGTCCAGTTTCTCTATCTGAGGAGTCAGCTGCCAACTACACCAGGACCTGTCTAGGCTTGGTTGGTTGATCCAGTGGATCCACATTCCCAAATCCATAACACATAATATGATTAAATGAAATGATTATTTGCCAAACTCCTGTTTATTTTATTATACCTGCATGTATATGTGTTTCGAGGTTAGTAAGCCTCTTCTTTAGTATTTGCTGGGGACACACTTGTAGGGCTCTTGGCTCTGCCCATCAACCTCAAAACACGTGTCACATAACCTAAAAAATGTTTTCTTTATTTTGGAACATGTGGTTAAAACGTTTACCCAGCTGGGTTAGCTGCACCGACTACACAAAGGGACCCTCTACCTTTAACTCTGAAGGAAAAGAAAATTCTCAGCCTACTACCCTTCAAAAAGAAGACAGTTCTCAATTTTATATTTCCATTTTCTACTAGGGTTGCTCCACCATTTTTTCTACTATTCTGCACACTGTATGTACATGAGAAATAACCCTCTTTCTAGTCATTGTATAACTTGTATGCTGCATTTTCCTCTCTGCAGGGTGTATATCTGATCCTCCATAGTTTCAAGGCTGGTAGAAGGATCCTACTGCTTTGCTATGTGTGCTGTGTTCTATACACTGCACACAAAGTACTACAGAGATCTTGCTTTCTATTTTTACAGACATAACTTCAAATTGTGAGAGTGTGCAAAAATATTTAGTAGCATACATGTGTATAAACAATACAGTAGAAGATCTTAGCTCAATGAGCATGTTGACTCATCACCCAGCTCTAGCATCCTGTGTCCCATTGTCAATCAAGAGCTAGCAGACAGTGGACAGCAAGGCAGGAGGAAGGGAGACAGCACTTTAGAGGGATTTTTCAGCACAAAAATGTATTATTAGACAAAGTACAGATGTAGTAATCATTTACATGACTGGTGTGACACAATTACTCAATTTAACATTTGCTGCATCGGTACATAGCAGTGTTACTAATTATTACACTGACTATCATATAAGCACACTTTGTTTGAAAAGTAAGTGACTGTTTAAGCATTACATAGTGTCTGTGAATCCGTGTCCAAGTTATGCATGGACATGGCAGGTCCTTACTCTCTATAGTCACCCTCCCTTCTGGCTAAAAATAGGGTCTTCAATAGAGACATCTCATCTATTAACTTTGATTGCTACCATAGGAGATTTGAAAATGATATTTGCTTAAACAGATCAACCCTTTAAATATGGGTTTTATTCAAATAAATTGGTGTTCATCTACGTCTACTATCACATGTTTTCAAGGGTGTCTTTACACATGATTAAAAAGAAGAGTTAAATGTAGAAGTTGGCAGGCATCTCAGTCATTTATTGGACAAATCATTAAGAGTTGATATGATTTTATGTTACAGTAACTTCCTGCTACATGTAAATTTAAAAACAAAGATTAATTTCTAAGGTGCATTGCATTTCAATTGGAATAACATGATGTTTTACAAATTGAAGAATGTGCCAAGAGTATACTTGGTGCCTGCTATATTTGTCTTGAGAACATAATCATTCCCACACAAGATACAAATGAAGGATCATGACCTGAGGAAACAGAAGGATTGCTGGCTAACGACAATAGCTGCCACGCTGAAGCCCTGGACACCCATTGGTGCTATCACATCAAGCTTCCTTCACACCACTCAGTCACATGGTGGCATCAGTGCTTAGAACAACATATTTTTTGGAATGTCGGAAGTAGGTGGAGTTGGGCTCTGAATATTTAGCACAGTCTGACTAGGTGGTGTGAAGGAAGCTAGATGTGACAGCCATCCTGGGGCTGTATTTGTAATAGGCAATGTTGGCAACATTAGTGGCTTTATATACTATTAGCGGCTACTTTTGGGGCTCTATTACTGTAAGGGGACACCCTAGGGGCACTATAAGAGGCAACATTGGGGGCACTATTGCTGTAACAGAACACCTTAGGGGCACTATTATTATTCTAAGGGGTCACTTCGAGATCATTAATGCAATACGAGGCTAAATTTGGGAGCTATTTCTATTAGCGGTCACTGTGGGGGTACTATTATTTTGTGGGGGCACCATTATTTAGAGAGGCCACAAGAGGCACTTAACACGTGGGTCCACATAGGTGGATACTACTACTATCTGGGGCCAAAGAGAGGGCTTTATTATTATGGGGAGGAACTGAGAGGTTCATTGGTGGTAGCAACAGACAGGGGAAAGTGTGCAGTGCTGAATTATTGCTGGTAGTATTCTTCATGGCAGTGTGGAACTGGATAAAGAAGAAAAGTAAAGACATTACCTGTGATCACTAGAGATACCTGCATAATCACTATCAGGCCAGTTTCAGATGAGCATATTATGGGTGCATTTTTGCACCCATAATATGGATGAGTGTCTTGGCCCGACCATAAGCCTGCTGACCAGATTTAACAGCATCAGCTAAAGTTGTTTTTGTGCCAAACTCTTCAGAGTGATAATCAAGGCTGAATGAATTCTTATAGCTCTCTACACCAGGTGGTAAAGATAGGAAAGCGAACAACAGCAAGGACGCCACCTGTAAGTCACGTCATTTAATTCTTTATTCTGTGTGTGACTGTGTCTGATTAGTATTTTATGAATGTGGCCAGTCAGCAGTGTGGTGATACTCTACAGAATGCCTGTGTGGTATTGGACCAGTATATGATCACCACAGAAATGCCCAAGAATGAAACAGGTATTATGAATTTATCAATGCGTACATTCAGTGAAAACAGAAAAATAACTTAAAATGTGTATTTGTTGAAATATGCTTAGATATAGAATATTGTTTCTTGGCATCAAAAACAGTTGCTCTCTTTAGAACTTGTTTTGGTTAGATGAGTGCACTCTGAAACATTGAATACATATACTATAGAATATAATAGATTATTGAACCTAAATTATCATGTACTGCTTACTATAAATATGTGTTAGGTTGTTTACCCCTTTCAAATTAATGATGCATCAAGTATTGCTTATCAAAGCATCTGTATTATGATAAATTGCTATACTTGCTATGAAAATACAATTATATGGGCTGCGATTGATGAGAAAAATATATCTACAAAAAGTGTAATCATTATTATGAAGCAGCAGGCTATTACTCTTGCAGAATTTGTATTCTGTGTGTGACTCATTTATCTCCAAATAATGCAGGGAATAAAATACTGGATGCTTTTAAATTATATGCCAGCAGTTTTGACAGTTAAAACACAGCTAGCTACAGCTAAGCTGATTAAGTTTGCCAAGGCTACTAGGACACTGCTGAGACATGCTATTAATGCAATTGCAGAACTTACTGGAGAATAGCACTTTTCTGTTTACTGTATTAGTACATACAGCAGTGTGTGTAAAATACAGTGATCACATCTGCTCAAACAAAGTTCCTAATGACAAATAAATTAGAAATGTGGGAAAAATAGTTCATTGGAAAAAAAAGGACTTTTCAAATAATTTAATTTCTTTGTGAAAATAATCTTTATTTTGCAAATGCCAATATCATGGAAGTATGCTTAGATGTATTAAAGTTTAGGATTTCCTGATTGAAAGGAAGTCCTAACCGTTAGGGTTGTTCAAGTTTGACCAATAACTTTTGCTAGCGCAAGGCTCTCAACGCACAGTTCATCAGGTGGGACCCTGCTGCAGTGGCCCATAATATAAACCTGTTAGCACTAGAAAGATTATTCAGCAAATATTTGCAGGTTAAATCAAGAATTTGATTTTAAGATCCTGAATATGCCCTAAAAAGGCTTATGGAAAATGTTTCAATATATGTGGCCTTGCTGTTTATAGCAACCATAATTTTCTAAACTGTACACTGTGTGATGTTGTCATGGACAACATCCACTTTTCATCAAATACAATACTAATATAAGTAGCTACCTTTAGCTGTGTATGTTTTCTCAAAAGGAAAGACAGTAAGCTGCTTCCAGACACCTTATGTGGTAGCCTATCTCTGTTGACAACAAAAGGATTGGTCATATTGAAATTCAATATACCCAATCTTTTTTTTTCCTGTTTGCAGAATGAATGTTGGCCAAACATCTAATATACATTATATTGCTGCTGCTCCTACTAAAATCAGTCGAATTATCTGACACTAATCTTCTGTGTATGGCTAGCTTTAGATGTCAAACATAGATACTACTTAAGGGCTTAGTCACACAGGCGCATCCAGGTGCCGATGTGCCCGTCTTCCTGCAGGATAAGATGGCTGCACTGCAGGTGCGGAGAAAGAACACATGGCCAGCTCCATTGCTGGTCATGTGCTCTTACTTCTGGCGCTGCAGAGAGTCGTCTGCACCTGCAGCGTGGCCGTCTTCTTCACGCAGTAACACGAGCGCATCGGCGCCCGGATGCACCCGTGTGACTGAGCCCTAAACTTGTGCTTCCCTCTTAGGGTGCCTACCCACTTGCGATTTTTTTTCCTGTGATGTTTTGCGTTTTTTCTCAAGAGCAATTAGTATAGAATGTGTTCTTGTCCATCTGGGTTTTTTTTCCGTTTCGTGGGGTTTTTTCACATAGGAACTGTCAGTTGCATATGTCTCCTTATTTTTCTCTTAATGCACCCATGATTGTCAATGGAGGGCTGCAAAAAACGCGAAAAACGCGCAAAAAATGCGCGAAAACACCACGTTTTTCACGCGCGAAAATCGGCAACGCAAGTGGGTAGGCGCCCTTAAGATTAAATTTGCAAGCATGTAGATCTTACAGGTAGAACTGTAAAACTGCTGTATGCTTCATTAATCTTCTGTGCCATATAGTTTATCTAAAGATAATATATTCTGTATAATCATGGCAACTGTGTATTGAAAGGAAACTTGTTCCCACTATAAGCACCACAACTAAACATCCATTTACATGTAAAGATTATCAAAATAAATACGGGCATTGTGTACTGTTCATTTAAATGATGTTTTTAGGGTAAATTTACAATCCATTGTTCAGCTACCATTTTCAATAGACCGCACACTGGGAGGGGGCAGATAACATTATAATCTGGTGTCAGCCTCCAGTAGGCAACGCAGCTGTGTGTACAGCTGGATGTGTGATTAATCACACACTGGTCACTTCAAACAGGTCCTAGAGGTCCTTTTACATGCAAATGAAGATGATAAAGTGTTAGTGGCCATTACTACTTTATGCAAATAGATTCCAAAATCTTTCAATATTTCAGTTGTTTGTAAGATTATCTTTGCGTGTAAAAGGGCCTCAAGGAGTCTATGTTTACTATGAAAGCTTCTCCCTAAAGGGAAATTTTGCAGCCAATACATTATTACTGACCAGCAAAGATATTAATATAACTTTTTTAAATTAAAATTTAAAACTATTCTCTAACATAACCATTGATTCAACCAAATAGATTAAATTGGGAAAATAACAAAAAAGAAAATATACATTCCATGATACCATAAGTGTAAGGCACATTAATTATTAAATACATGACTTAGCTTTCAAAAAATATAATAACAAATAGAATCAAAGAATGTGGGATAAGCAGAGTAAATTAATATCTGGTGCTAATGTTACCCTGGCTTATGGCCCTCCAAATACAGCGCTTTTGTCAAAAGCACAGCACCATCTAGAACCACCTATTATGCTGTGAAGCGCCCTATATAATCCAAAAAATGTAATTAGACCTATATTCTGCAAACAAAATACATTGAGTAGCCAGTTGATCATAAAAAAATCACATATGACTTACAACGGCACACTCAATTAACAATAACTGAACCCGGTAAGCACAGATTTTTCTATATATACTTTAATGGTACATATGTCTTTTAATGCTTGATACAGGCCTTTTAGTGGCCGAAACGCGTTGCATAGCATCTCCTTCCACACTGGAAGGAGTATTTGTTCACATACACTACCGTTCAAAAGTTTGGGGTCACATTGAAATGTCCTTATTTTTGAAGGAAAAGTACTGTACTTTTCAATGAAGATAACTTTAAACTAGTCCTAACTTTAAACAAATGCACTCTATACATTGCTAATGTGGTAAATGACTATTCTAGCTGCAAATGCCTGGTTTTTTGTGCAATATCTACAAAGGTGAATAGAGGCCCATTTCCAGCAACTATCACTCCAGTGTTCTAATGGTACAATGTGTTTGCTCATTGGCTCAGAAGGCTAATTGATGATTAGAAAACCCTTGTGCAATCATGTTCACACATCTGAAAACAGTCTAGCTCGTTACAGAAGCTACAAAACTGACCTTCCTGTGAGCAGATTGAGTTTCTGGAGCATCACATTTGTGGGGTCAATTAAACGCTCAAAATGGCTAGAAAAAGAGAACTTTCATCTGAAACTTGACAGTCTATTCTTGTTCTTAGAAATGAAGGCTATTCCATGCGAGAAATTGCTAAGAAATTGAAGATTTCCTACAACGGTGTGTACTACTCCCTTCAGAGGACAGCACAAACAGGCTCTAACCAGAGTAGAAAAAGAAGTGGGAGGCCGCGTTGCACAACTAAGCAAGAAGATAAGCACATTAGAGTCTCTAGTTTGAGAAACAGACGCCTCACAGGTACCCAACTGGCATCTTCATTAAATAGTACCCGCAAAACACCAGTGTCAACATCTACAGTGAAGAGGCGGCTGCGGGATTTTGGGCTTCAGGGCAGAGTGGCAAAGAAAAAGCCATATCTGAGACTGGCCAATAAAAGAAAAAGATTAAGATGGGCAAAAGAACACAGACATTGGACAGAGGAAGACTGGAAAAAAGTGTTGTGGACGGATGAATCCAAGTTTGAGGTGTTTGGATCACAAAGAAGAACGTTTGTGAGACGCAGAACAAATGAAAAGATGCTGGAAGAATGCCTGACGCCATCTGTTAAGCATGGTGGAGGTAATGTGATGGTCTGGGGTTGCTTTGGTGCTGGTAAGGTGGGAGATTTGTACAGGGTAAAAGGGATTCTGAATAAGGAAGGCTATCACTCCATTTTGCAACGCCATGCCATACCCAGTGGACAGCGCTTGATTGGAACCAATTTCATCCTACAACAGGACAATGACCCTAAACACACCTCCAAATTGTGCAAGAACTATTTACAGCAGAAGCAGGCAGCTGGTATTCTATCGGTAATGGAGTGGCCAGCGCAGTCACCAGATCTGAACCCCATTGAGCTATTGTGGGAGCAGCTTGACCGTATGGTACGCCAGAAGTGCCCATCCAACCAATCCAACTTGTGGGAGATGCTTCTAGAAGCGTGGGGTGCAATTTCTCAAGCTTACCTCAACAAATGAACAGCTAGAATGTCAAAGGTGTGCAATGCTGTAATTGCTGCAAAAGGAGGATTCTTTGACGAAAGCAAAGTTTGATGTAAAAACAATGTTATTTCAAATACAAATCATTATTTCTAACCTTGTCAATGTCTTGACTCTATTTTCTATTCATTTCACAACGCATGGTGGTGAATAAGTGTGACTTTTCATGGAAAACACAAAATTGTTTGGGTGACCCCAAACTTTTGAACGGTAGTGTATGTACAACTTGTACAATTATATCTCTGTGGATCAAAGAAGATTCTACTACTTTTCCGGGGCTCATTGCGCCATTGTATGAAGGAGGATCTTCTAGTGACCTACAGGCCATCTGGGACCCTAAGGGTGGAGGTTTGTATTCCCTTTGTTTCTTCATTGGGGAACCTCCCCCTTCTCAAGTGAGTACCCCGGCCACCTGTTTTTTGTTCATTTATTAGAAGTGCATGTCTAACAGAGATGGCATGAGTGAACTTACAAGTGTGCAGGAAAATTTATACCAGTATGTTTTCCTCAAGTACCATTAAGGTTTAAAAACAAGCTGCTTTAGACAGGAACTCTACTGCACCCCCGTCATCCCTTTATTATTGTAGATTATAATACTATAATTAATAAATAATAATTCTTTTTCTATTCTACAGCACCGAACTGACACTACTCTGGAAAGGTTAGTGACAGTAGCATAAATATTTTTTTTCCCTATTTTCTGTTCTCTGAAACCTGGATGCATCTTATAGTTAGGTACGTCTTATAGTCTAAAAAGATATGGTAAGTATCTGCTTTTATTTTAGAAAGGGCCTCTGATTAAAAGGGAGATAAAATTTCATTGGTTGAAATAAACAACTACTACACTTTTCTTCTGAACCAGTTTTGATGCATTTTCATATTCTGTTGAACAAGTTAAATTATTATGACAGCTGGAGAATCCTATTGTTACATTCATCCTGGACTGCAAACAGGAACCTGGTATGAGGGCAGCCAGAACAGAAGTGAAAACTAGCTAATATGGGTGGCTAGACGTAGGCTGGACAGAGAAGTGAGGTTATGGACAGAGTGCGGCACTCAAAACCCCTCAGACTGAACCCACCTTGCAGCGGAGTTCTCGTCCCGAAAGGGCCGACCCCACTTTCTTGTACGAGAACAAGACAGGGGTCTGAGGGCAACCAGAGTACTGGCAACCAAGGAACAAATAGAGACAGACAAAAACTAAAAGACAAGAACAATAGAATACCAGACAAACAACAGATATAAAAAAGGGAACAAACCGGAACACAGGAGCCAGAAACACAGGAGCTCTGAGCAGGCTGACTGCTCAGGGAACACTGATAATTATTGGCAAATCTCAGCCAGGAAGAGCTGAATTATATAGGGAAAAGGGAGACTCTGATTGATAGACAGAACTGTCAATCACCAGCCACACCCTGCTCACAGTTGCAGGACTAATTAACCTAAATTAGTACACGCAGGAGATGTTAACCATAACTAGTCAGGATAGAACCCACAGAAACAAAGTTGCGCTGGCAGAGACTTGAACGTGTGCTGACACCTATTTCTGTTTTAAAAAAATGTTATACATTTTTTTATATGAAACTTATGTGACATCATGATAATGTGACCAGTCCACATTATAAATATGTTATAAAAACTGCAGAAGACAATTTTTTATCATTTTAAGTTTACTGACATTTTTAATGCACAGGAAAATTGAATATGGTTTCCTTTAGTTAAAGCATAATTCATTAGTATTCTAGAGAATTTATAATAATTTAAAGTAAACATAGCAAGGCTTCCAAAGATACTTTAACTTGTTTGAAAGAAATATCAGTTAGAAATATAAGGTCAAAATGTGCCAGATTTTGATGTTTATTTATGATATATTTCTTGATTTTCAGCTTAGAGCTCAGTTAGATGAGTGAATTTTGCACACATTATAGGCGCTGGGAAAAAGAATTGCACATCTCATGTAGAAAATCGCGTGACCGGGTTAATTTCCACTCACATGTTCTATCTTTTGCATGTGCAAATTTATTCTGCTTCTAACATATAGACATGTGACCGCTTTCATTGGAAAGCATGCGTTCTAATAGGTCACTCTTGAAAATGTGCCTATACATGCATGAAAAATTTACTCATCTGACTGAGCCCTTAATAAGACTTGAACCTCATTCACATGAGTGTTGTTTTGGATGCATCAGTGCTGCGCAAAACACAGAGCTGCACACATGTGCAGAAAAATGCGTGAACGAAGCTCCGTGCCAATTGCTTTCAATGGGGCCCCCCATCAAAAGAAATGGGCTGCAGGCACCCCCCCCCCCCCCACAGTGCTTTTCGGGGAAGGGCTTTAAACATAAGCCCTACCCTGAAAATCATCCCTAGCAAGTATAAAAAAATAAAAACTATATATACTCACCTCTCCACTGCTTTGGAGCTCTTTCAGCTGGTGGGGATTTAAAATCCCTGCCTGCTGAAAGGGCTGTGTCTGATTGGCTGAGCACTCAGCGAATCACAGGCAGAGCTCAGCCATTCATTGAATGACAGCTGAGTGCTGCTTGTAATTGGTCACAGCGCTCAGCCAATCACAGGCAGCGCTCAGCCATTTATTGAATTAATGTCAATTTTTGTAGAAGTGCTTAATATTTGCACCTGCAAAAGATAGGACATGTGAGTACAAATGCACCCGATCATGCGATTTTTTTCTACACATGATGTGTGATTTTTTTCCCCATGCCTATAATGCATGAAAAATTCGCTCATCTGACTGAGCCCATAGGATAAATCTGTGCTTATCACAGGCATGCTTGATTTCATTTCTGTTGATTTTTCAACCGCATCTGCTGGCGAGTTGTTCCAAGCATCTATTAATATTTCAGTGAAACTATTTTTTGACATTGCTTCTAAATTTTCCTGACAACTAGTCTTAAGTTTGCCTCCTTGTCCTAGTGTTTCCTTTCCTAATAAAAACACTTACCTCTAAATCTTATTTATGCCTTTAACATATTTAAAGGTTTTGATTTCAGTATACAGATATAGGAAAGTTTAACTTGACACAATGCATTAAAAAAACTCTGGCACAGAACTTTTTTTGTTTCTTTATTAATAGCTTTCAATGGTTTTTTCTGTTTTAGATAACTTCTTGAAGCAAGTTATCATTATTATTTTACATTTTGCTGCTTCTGTACATGATGAATATATAGTTAAAATATTGGTGCCCTTCTCTCTCTATCTTCTTTTCATGTATATAAAATGGCCACCAGATTCTCAAACTACCCAATGCACAATGTGCTTCAGTAGTTTGCGACAATGCTCCCTGCTCTCAAATGGTCTATTACTGATTATGTTAGCACTGCATTACTTTTTTTAATATTCCGTCGTTCTTTGTCAGCACTTCTGCACCTGATAATAGGGGCTAATGTCTCAGTATTCTGAAGCACAGTGTGGATAAGGTAGAATCTGGCAACCATTTATAAAGAGAATTGGGCTAGGAATTGGATGAACTGAAGAAGCAACATTAAAATGGAGGGAACTAGGTATGTTAACTAAACATTCTGCATGCATGCTGACATTTTTACTGCAAACCAAAGGGTCACTTTAAGAATTATTCCTTATATATTGTTGAAAATAACATGCTCTTATTTATAACTTTTTCAGAATATTTACTATTTGAGTAATTCTTTATTTGTACTCCCACAATTAAATGTTTATAGTAGGATTGATATACTGGTGATGTCTGTAACACAGAAAATAATTAAGCTTTACTAGACAGATGGTTAAAACAATGGAAATTGCAGTTCAATGTTTCTAAATAGAAAACAATACATTTATGAAGAAGGAATCCTCCGAGGATTGTATCAGCAGTTCGTTGTTCAGAAAAAGATGGTGATAGCAGTACTGATTTCTAAGAGCTTCAAAATGAGTGAACGGTTTGGCCCAGCAGTAGGGAAAGCGAGTAGGATGCTTGGTTGAATAGTTAAAGGTATAACCAGTAGAAAGACGGAGATTGTGATCTCGCTGTCTAGAGTTCTTTGTGAGACTACATCTGGAATACTGTGTTCAGTTCTGGAAACCTTACCTTCAATCTATATAATGGAATGGATCCAAAGACAACCTTCCAAAATGGTAGAAGGTCTGAACTATATAACCTATCAGGAAAGACTTAAAGACTTAAGGAAGGGAGAGAGGGCTCGTGGTCAAAACCTTTAAATATGTGGAAGGTATAAATAAGGTTTAGGAAGGAAGAGTATAAAATATTAGAAACTAAACACAAGAACAAGAGGGCACAATCTGAAATTAGTTGAGGGAAAGGTCTTCAGGCCGACATGGTTAAAGAATCAACAGTAAGTGAATTTAAACATGTCTGGGATAAGCATATATTTGTCTTGAGTTAAAAAAAATGAAACAATATAAAGGCAGACGAAATGCATGATGGGGTCTTTTTTTTCTGCAGTTAAGTTTTTTTATGTTTCAAAATACATTTCAATAGAGTTTCAAAAATTCCCTGTCTGGGAACTATAGGGTTACATATACTTTCCAGCTTGAATTTACTTATAAATTAAAGGAATTTTATAATAGAACTACACAGAAGACTGACATTTTCAGAGAAAGATCAATGATAAAGAAAATATGTAAATGTAACTTTTCAAAGCAATGCAAATATATATGTAACCCAAGGTCCATGAACAGCTGGATGATGACCCATATAGGAAATCTAAAGGCTAGCATAAGTATTTGCTACACAGCATCTGTTATCCATAGAGAAGGCCAAGATAACATAAAAAACAGCTGAATAGGAAACTAAATGTCTTCATGTAATAGGGCAATTCAGGGTGTTATATATCCAGATAATTGATTTTAGAGAAAAATGTTCTTTAAATATAAAATCTCAACACCAGACATGAAGTATTAGGTTTTCATCACTTAGAGAATAGAAATATAGCAGCATGATTAACCTATTTAATTATCCGACTTCATTTTTCTACAAATAAATGTGAATGCTCTGGAAAGTCAGGCAAAATGACAAGAAATATGACAAGATCCTTCTTATTACAGGGTTCATCGGAGGACCCAGAGTGACTGATTCATTTGCACATGGCTTGAAGCAATGCAGATAATAATGAGAACTTGTATGTCAATCTCAAGTTTAAAATTGTGAAACATTACTATATCCCAGTATGTACTAGTTAGGCATAAAAATGACCAGCAATTTATCCACTTACGGAAAAACATTAAAATGACAAATTATGATATACAGCATTGCTTAGAGGATCGACCTTACTATGAAATTGGGAAGCAGAACCTATGACCTTTAATGTCAGCATTTCAAACTTGTCTCTTTTCAGTAATAACACCCAATCAATATCATATAAAGAAAGAAAAATTACACGATTTTCACCTTTCTTTTTAGCAGTCAAAGTATAAAGGTTAGTTCTTTCAGCGCTGAACATTCAAACTCTTTTAGAAAAACAGTGAAGCACCAATTTATACATAGATTTAAATACTATACAATTTCCTATTGGTCTACTCATAATAACAATCAATATTGTCTACAAATTACTGTAAACATGAAGTATTAAAGGATTAGTGTTGTTATTCCTCGTGGATTGAGAGGTAATTTGTAGTTTGGGGGAACACACACAAGGACAGCAGTATGCTTAAATTGGTGGGTCAAGAAGGATGTTGTGTCTCCTTAAGGAGAGTACCCAAAATGTGTGCGAAGACACCTAGGGAGTAAGTGGGTTGGGGGATGGCATCCTCTCTCCCCAAAGAGAGCACCCAGAAGGGGTGTGAGAAGATACCTGAAAAGTAAGTGAAGAGACTTATAAGGCCATGCATGCTCCTCTGAGTAATTTATGCAAATAAGGAAGATGGAATAATACCTCTGCAGCACCACCTATTGGATGGCAGCATTCTTTCAAACCAATGTACAACTTTTTAACAAGTCTGTAAAACAATGATTGGGAATAGAAAACCAAGTCAGAAAATGATACACAGACAGTTGTTTCGGGTTGTTTGTTCCTCTGCAGTGTGCAGGAGGTTTTTTGGCTTGGCTGGTGAGAGGCTTGTGACGTGGGTCAAGAGGGGTGTTGCCTCTCCTTAAGAAGAGTACCCAAAAAGTGTATGGAGAGACCTAGAGGGCAAGTGGCTTGGGGGATGGTATCGTCTCTCCCCAACGAGAGCACCCAAAAGGGTGGTGAGGAGATATCTGAAAAGTGAATAAGGAGACTTATAAGGCCATGTACACTTAAATTTCTCTTTTTCCAGCTCAATTCAGTTTCTGATTTTTAAATTCTCTCCTGCTCTCTTACCACAACCTCCTTTTCTTTACTATCAAGAATTCTTGTCCCTCCCAGGACATTCCTATCTGTTGCACACACAAGAATACAAGCTAAAATGCTCAGCAATTCAGAGACATTCTACACTCATTATTGTCCCCAAACTCTTCCCTCTCTTGTCGTGATCTAGCTACCCAACAGCACAACAAAACTTTCAAAACTAACCTAAAAAAAGTTTCTCCTATATGGAGAATCTCTTGACACAGATTGTGACAACTTTGGCACACTTCTCAAAATTTTCCACAGCAGTGTTCTAGGTGCACCCAAAGTCTGTGGAGAAATCACATCTCAATAGATTTCCTTCATTTCTAGTTCAAGGTCAAAGATTACAGCTTTGGCCTTCATCATGCCGAACAAGCCCATTTCACCACTCTCATCTTCTCACTATGCAATGATCCAAAATAACTCTTTGAAGCTTTTCCCTCCCTCCTTACACCTAAAGTGAAAGTGCCAATGACAAATCTCAGTGCTGAAGACCTGATCACCTAGTTCAAAAATAAAAATGACAACACTTGGTAGGAAATAACCTTCCAATATCCAAGTAGGTTTAACCCTCTTCCCTACCACTCTTCCTTTTCTTTGCTTTACGTAGTTGACTCAGCAACAGAAAAGAAAGTCATTAGACTCCTCTCTTCTCTATTAGCAAACTTTCACCTTCTATGCTATCACCATAGTATGGCTATGGAATACAGATGGCGATTGCTAATATGGATCACTTGTTTAGTATATCATTTTCCTGCCATAGAGCTCAGTCACACGGGTGCATCAGCACCCGTACACAGGCGCCGATGCGCCCGTGTGACTGAGCCCTTACTGCAGGAAGAAGACGGCTGTACCTCAAGACGGACGTCTCTCTGCAGCGCTGAAGAAAGAACACATGACCGTCAATAAAGCCGGTCACATGTTCTTTCTCCCGGCGCTGCAGAAAGACGTCTGTCTTGAGGTACGGCTGTCTTCCTCCTGCAGAAACACGGGCGCTGATGCGCCCGTGTGACTGAGCCCTTATGCCTCATCCTTTTCTTCAGGGTTTTAATAATAAAAGGACATTTAGAAAACTGTATTTTAACAATCAGTTTATTATGTGTGGACATTAAAGACTAATACAGTAATCTTGCATCTGTGTAATTAGCATACTGTTTTATGCAAAAAGTACAATATAAAGCTATACACGCAAAAAAAAATATTTTAAAACATTATGTGAAGAACGAGCATAAGAACAGCTGTAGCATACGGTACAAATCTTTCAAATATCTATCAGCAAGCATGACAGGTACTGCTCAGCATTTTCTTCAATCGTACCTGCCAGAGCACAATACATCTAGTAATCATATTTCATATTTTGCACATCAGAAATTACATTTTGCTAAATAAATAAAATGTCACTCACAACTTCCAATGCTGTACTGCTACCATGTGTGGCATTTATCTTTAATTTCCCCCCAAATCTTCTACAATGTATAATACCATAGTGCTAGAGTATGAGTGCCTATAATATTATTTTATGGAAAATGTTGCAGTTGGCATATGGCATCACTATTACAAACTATGTGCTACAACCAAAGTTCTAAACATAGCTTTCATTGCTTACAGGCATATGCATCTCTCTTACTTTTATTTTCAATGTTTTCCTAGATTCATATTGCAGCAGTTTTCATACATGTGCCTACATTTATGCTAATGAAATAAAAACAAAAGCAGGGACCTATCTCTCCCCAAGTACCCATGTTCAGCTATGAAAACTTCAGTGGAAAGGCTTCATTTCAATTTATCTATGGGATCTCTTTATGCCACCTACCGTAGACAATGTTACTTCAATGATTGAGCGTTTGGTGAAACAAAATATCACAAAGGTACCACCGTGTTTCCCCGAAAATAAGGCACCCCCGAAAGTAAGACTCATTAAGAAATTTGCAGAAATCGCAAATATAAGGCACACCCCGATAATAAGGCATACTAAAGTGTGCTGGCAAGTCGAGAGGCCTGTCCCCTGCTGCCATCCTCTTTGTCTCCTACCTCCTCCTGTGCTGTACGAGTATGCTGTGGTGAGCTCCCCTTGCTGGCTGGAAAAGTCCATACTGTCATTCTGTTGCTGCTGTACATGTCTGCTGTGATGAGCTCCCCCTGGTGTCCGGAAGCTGAAATACCATCCCTGCTTACAAGTGGTGCAGGAACTTCTGTCTGCAGACAGGTACGTTACTTAAATTACAGCCCTTATTTTTTTTTTATGGCTCTGTGTGTGAGTCAGGCAACCATATGTGTGATTCTTAAGGCTGGGTTCTCACAGAGTGTATTTCCAGCCTTAGGGGGTGAGCATTACAGTCTCCAGACAGTGTGTGGGAGCCAGGTACTTTACAGCTTTTATTTTTTGTGGCCCTGTATGTGAGTCAGGCAAATTTTCTGTGCCAGAAAATGATGACATGACTGTCATTGAGTAATTTTTGCTTTCTTTTCACAGTTTGTCTAGCTATATTGGTTTGTGGTGACAACTACGGTACTGTGCAGTATATGCGGTAATAAATGTTCATTTTTTTTTGTTAAACAATAAATGGGAATTCTTCTTCATTGAAAAATAAGACACCCCCTGAAAATAAGACGTAGCGCATATTTGGGAGCAAAAATTAATATAAGACGTGTCTTATTTTCGGGGAAACAGGGTATATGAAGTGGTTAAGATCACAAATGTAGTGAGATGTTAAAGACTTGTGTGAGAGCAGGAAATTGTACTGTGAGTTCCTCTAAAGAGCAAGATGAACATACCAGCTGGAGTATCTCAGTGCAATGACAATAAAGACCCTTTCACACGGGCGACAAAATCATGCGATTTTGCTGCAATGCGATAACACGAGTAAACGCATATATGTGCAGCCCATGCTTTCCAATGGGTTCCTTTACATGCCATGTTTTCTCTGATACAAATGCAGTGGGCGAACGAGGACTGCAGGACTTGTGGCAGAGCTCCAGAGAGTAGCGGAAGGTCCTGGACCCAGGCTGCTAGATAAGTATTCTTTTTTTTTTTTAATGGAGTGCAGTTAGGATTTTTTTCAGGGTAGGGCTTCCCCTTTTTCGCGATAAAATTGTGCAAGTTTATGGCAAGCAGCATTGATGCAATGCGTTTTCTTATGAAAGATCGCAGTGACAAAGTTGCCCCTGATTCTGTAGCGGCAATATCACTGTCGCCCGTGTGAAAGAGACCAAATATAAGTTACGTTAAACTTTTAGAAGCTTGCCAGTTTTGATGTTTTGCATTCGTTTGTGTCAGTGGCCCTTTAACACTATTAGTGGACTCTATTATAATCTTTATAATGTATGCAGGAAAAGGCAAGATTATACCATTTGGGTTTTAATTGACTAAGCACATTCATTGTAATATTCTAACAATTCCAGTGACATATTATTTTGCAGTGCTTTGCATATTCAATTCAGTCTCACCCATATCAGTTTCCTTCCAGGATTCAAATTAAATTCTGAATTATCTACAAAGCTGTTCTTTTGAGCTTCAAGGCTGTAAACTTCTCAGTTCCTGATTGCATCTTAGCTCTTAATTTTTCTTGTGCTCTTTGTCTTAAATTTTGATTACAACTGCCAATATCATTTGTACATATTTTTGTCATTTGCCTAACTTCCTTAGACGTCTTAGCCTGTATATTACTGTTTTCATCTAAAATATGCACAGATGGAAAATTAACTTTCCCCTATCACATCATTTTCTATTCTTATTACAATTGCATTATATGCATTTAGTAACCGCTATTCGTAATAAGTGCTTAGGGGACCATTTTTCAAAATATTTAGTGAACACAATAGTTAGTTTGTAATACGACCATAAATTAGAGCTAGGCTACTCATATAACAATTCTGGCAAATGCCAGATTGGCTGGTGTCTATTGTAGGCTGTTATCTTACCCTCTTCTTCCTCCTCAGCAGCCGTTACAGCTTACTATAGTGAGAGGTGATGAACCTGCAGTGAGATCATGGTTATATGACCATGAATTTACAGGTCCTTCCTACACTCAGCGGTGGATCTCTTCAGCAGCATTGAAAAACTGGAAGAAGGAGTATAGGGAGAGATAAAGAGAGAGAGTGCTCCTGCCTGTGGAGAAAGGGTAGAAAGGGGTGAAAAGTTATTGTCAGTGGTGGAAGTTGTATGGAGAATACTTCTGCCAGTGAGGCAGGGGTGGGAAGTGGAAGAATGCTGCTGCAGAGGTTGTGTAAAATCTGAACAATTAGCCTGGGTTCACACAGGGCGGATTTGCCGCGGTTTTGCGGCGGCAAATCCGCCCGCGGCCGCTAATCTCGGGATTAGCCAGCCATGTGGACGAGATTTCTCAGAAATCTCGTCCACATGGGACGGCCAATCCGCTGCGGTCAGTCCGGCTGAAACAGCGGCCGCCGCAACCGCGGTTTCAAAAGATGCAGCATGTCTATTTATTGTTTACTTCCGCTGCGGATGCGCTCTTCTCTATGGGAGCGCGGCCGCAGCGGAAGACCCCCTGCTGGTCTACTGGCCTCCAACAATGATGTTTTGGCCCATGTGACCACTGGAGCCTGTGATTGGCTGATGTGGTCATGTGTCTATATGACACATTTTTATGGGTGGCTTCAAAATTGGAGGAGCAGGCAAGATGCTTCAGGGAAGCGTGGAGAAGATCCAGAAGGAGAGTAGAAAATGTTGTTTTATTATTTTGCCTCTTTTATTTATTTTTCTAAATCTCCCTACCTATAGATTTTGTTGCAGATTATCACTTCCCCATTGAATTTAATCGGGAAAAACCTCAACAAAGCACAATTTATCTGCAGTATAAACTGACATGCTGAGGATTAAAAATCAGCATTGCAAGTTAATTTATCTTGTAGATCTTTTATTCAGCGTGTGGTCGATCTTCCCTTAAAACCCATCTACTGTAATATGTTGCATATTTTCTGCGCAAAAATTACACTGTGGAAAATAACAAGTGTATCCACCCTACATAAACATACTTCAAAGGTATATTAAGCTCCTGTCTACATTTGATGGGATCCATGTTGCATCAATGTTGGGGGTGTCATGTCATTGTCAGCTGTTGGCAAGATAAAGGCTAGGTGCATCCCTGAGTGCAGCAGCAGGTGGACCCTCCCAGAGTACCTATGCCCCACATCCACATCCTCATCATGAAGAAAGGGTCCCACCTATCCTCCTGCAGCTCTAGTGTCCACGCATTGTGTTAGAAACACCACCCCCTGCCCCCCGTACACGCATCCTTCATCAGAAGTAATAGTGTAGCAGCGGAGTGACTCACACAGCTGAGGACAATCAGAAACATTAAGACCTAAAACAAGGTCCAAACAGCATGTATCTGGAAATACATTCTATCCATTGAATCTCTTTAACTACTAGGCAATTAAAGTGAATATGTTTACAGATAAATTACTTTTAGCCCCTTCCCCTCCATGGGGAACATTAACTTCTAGCATGCCCTGATAGCTATAGACTATAGCTGTATCAACAACAAACTTAACTTCTTGAAGGAGTATTCGCATAGGTTAAAGTGATGACCTATCAATAGGGCATGTCATCACTTTATGATTGATAGGATTCCTACCTCTGGGATCCCTACCAATCCTGAAAATAAAGGGTCTGAATAGCATATCCTTCACAGTTTTTTCCTGCACTTCTCCTGACCACCTCACTGTGCTGGGAGCTGCAGTGATGTTTCATTCTTGACTTGCAGAGGAACATGCAAAGGGTCAGCTTGATGTACCCTAGTCTGACTCTGGACTGTATACGTGGATGGGTGGTAGGCTTGTGTGCTTTCTAGGTCCCAGTTGGCACTGCAGTAAACACAACCCCTCTACCTCTTCAAAATACTTATCTCTTTTGTCACTTTTATGCATTATTTCTTCTATCAGCTTTTTGATGGCTAGAAAGTACAGTATGCCATTCATGTACTGAAAAACTAGTAACCTGACTGTTTATAGATAATTATAAACTGCATAATATAACCATACGGAGGGTAGGTTCTATAAAATGACAGCCATGAGGCCAGAGGGGGGGTTGGGTTGGCATTTGAATTAATTAGGTGAATCAGAAGATATTGTATAGTTGGTTTTATAAAGTGATTTCTTGTATCCTTAATTTTGTCTGCATAACACTAATATGAACTGTAATTGACCTGAGCCTGTAAGACTCATTTAGGTATGCCCAATGAGTAACCTGTAAACCAATGGAGCTTTGTAATCAACTGACAATGAACCATCAATTACTGAATGGTCTTGTGACCTTTAACAATGTAATTCTCTGGCACTGAGCCCTCAATTCTCTGAAGGGTCTTGTGACCTTTGACTAGTAGATACCTGAGGGATTGGCCACCCACCGGTGTGTAGGACTCAAAGTTGTCAATAGCTGCACGTACACATTTTTCTGTGTATATAAGCTGGGCAGAACGAAGTTGGTCAGAGGAAACTGGACCTGCACTAGGGACGCCTTATGCAGTGATGAATCCCCAGGAGAAACTCTGATCCATTTCGCTGGTGCTCTCCCAGCTGATGATAAATTGGACAGATGATGGAAAAAGACTCCTAGGTGATGGACTCTGTCCAGTGGTGGGTATTTATCCAGCTGAACAGATGTCGTTTATATGTTGTAAGTATATTCATGTGTAATGTTAATGTTATCATGTATTTTGCTTGGTGATATCCGTATTTAACCTTTGCCTAAGAAAATAGTGTAAAAGTATGCAATATCTCCTATTTTATGTAAATTAGTTTAATTATCATCCATTTTATATAATTTTGTTCATTTATTAGTTTATCAAATAAATTGTGTTGTATCAACCCACTTGTCCTTCTTTAAAGCCCTATCTGAACTTGTTGTCTTTTGAGTTGGGAATACAGATTATCAACACAATACTTGCATTGTAATTCTAATGTCAATCAAGTACTTCACTGTGAACCAAATACATTAATCCTCACAATACAACTCATGTATAGTGCTGGAATGTTGAATAAAATAGGATACTATTTTTAAAATGTACCACACTTTTTATGCCAAATGAAAGCCACTGTCTCAATGTCTTACTTGGCTACTTACATGGTGAAGTCATACATTTTGGACAAAAAGCTCTACATTAGACATCATATTAATTTACAGAGATAAGGTCTTCACTGTAACTAATAGAAGCAACCCCAAGTTGTATGCTACTGATAAATTGCCATTTGATATTATGTTGTTAGCAGAAAAATTAGAACCCTGTATAGAAGGGTTGAGTAAGAAATAGAGATGAGCGAGCATACTCTGTAAGGCGATATACTCGAGAGAGCATCGCCTTTTTCGAGTACCTGCTGGCTTGTCCCTGAAGATTCGGTGGGGGGGGGTTGAGCGGGGGGTTGCAGAGGGCATCAGGAGAGAGAGAGGGATCACTCTCACTCTCCTCCCCGCTCCCCCTCACTGCCCCGCGCCGCCCCTGACCCCCATTGCCCCTCCAAATCTTCAGGGATGAGCCAGCAGGTACTCAAAAAAGACGATGCTCTCTTGAGTATATCGCCTTACCGAGTATGCTCGCTCATCTCTAGTAAGAAACCATCTTAATTTCAGAAGTAGGACCAAACTATAGTTAGTTTTGGAAAGAGATAGTTTTACCATCATGCTACCCAGCTTTAAATCATTTTAATTATTACTATTCTACTAAATATCTGTTATGTTCCCATGTAATAATGTAATACTGATTTTCAGGTAATCATCAACAGCATTTGTAAAAGACATCCTTTCCTACTTTTGATCTAATGTACAGTGCTAATTGCTTCTTTCATATTGCAAATTGCACTATGTTGGATTTACTTCTTCCTTTGACAAGGAGTCAGGCTTTTTATGATCATTCCTTAAACTCCACCTTAAAGTCACAAGTTTCGTATATCTTGGGGTAGTGACATATTGTTAGTGTTTTGTCAACAGAACATGCCATCAGAACTCATTGAAATATCTTTATTTTGGCAACCATCTGTTTCGACTGTTAGCTCTGTGGGGAAAGTACTTCTTAAAATATCACACAGTAATATCCTGCATAGTTTTCGTTTCAACTCAGCTGGATAGCCATTGCAGTATTATCCTCTCAACATCTTGCAAAATGTGTTTCCTCACTATGAAGACTACAATCTCCAACTGCTAATCAACATTAAGAAGATATAGATGGAAACATCTTGGTAATAGCTCCTGGGTTTTTCTGTAATCTTGTCTACTGTACCTGATATTGAGGCATTTATAGCTTTCAAATGTATTGCAAAAGTTGCTCTAACTAAATTTTATATCAATAGGATGAGAAATATTCATGTATATATAAATAGAGTATACACCATAGAGTTCCACTATGTTCAGCCCAGATGGAGTAGTCCAACAAGGAAAATGCATTTTAGCAGCCATCTGTTTCATATGGGAATAGACTGGTGGTTTTATATGTCCACCAATGACCAATATTGAAAACTAGTAAAATAGAACACAAATGAGAGAGAGGTAAGACAGTAAGAAGGAGGCATAAAGCAGGCCATTTTTTAAATCAAAGCTTCAAATGTTTCACAGTAGAGCAGATGAATCTCACGATGGACCCTAACAAGCCAGGAGTGAGCCCCCATCTGCCCTCATATGAGCATCACATTACCCTCCCTGCAGTACATGCAGATGTGTAGTATGCAGCATCCCATTCAGTTGATGCATCTATATAATAAAATGAGTAATTTATTTAACAAACTATCTATAGTAACATAATAAATAGGTGTATAGATCAGCTGAGATGACATCTAAATGCAGTGATAGTTCGGCCAGTAGGTTTCTTCTCAGCCCTCATGTTCTTGACATTGCTATGGGGCCCCCACCATTCATGTTGCAGTGTCTTGCTACTGACTGAGATCTGCCACTGCATGAGCAATTATCCCAAACTCACAGAGTAAAGAGTACAATTAGTTTAAGGTAACAGCTGTCAGCAGGCTACTCAGAGCCCCCCCCCCCCCCCCACACACACACACATGAAAGAAATGATCTGAGGCTGGAGCTAGGCCCAAAGTCTACATACAGATTTGAATTGTGGATCTGCAGTTCAAGCCGCGCATAGGGATACTTGGGCATCAGCACCTGAATTAAAGCATGCGGATTTGATGTGCAGAAATCACATTTCAGTGTGGTTCCTGCATCGACGGCTTCCATTGAAGTCAATAGAAACCGCCCAATCCGCGGCCCATCTGCAATTGACATTGTGGACGGGCCGTTGATTCAGCAGGAAAGCAGGAGTTTGAAAAAAAGAACTCTACTGCACATGGGCCAGTGCTTCTGCACACATCCACAGTAAAAAAAGACGACATGAATAGGTATGCACAGTCCTCGGCCATGGGTAGGGTGGCATCCGACCCGCCCATGGACATGAGGCCTTAGGCAGCAGGCTGCTACTGAAAAAAGTATGGGTGTTCCTTCTTCTACTGGATGAATTAAATAAATTCATCTTCAAATTCCTTTCTTTCATCTCCATGGTAACAGAAAACATTTAAGACCTGCTGGAAGTTGTAGTTCCCACCACAGATTGCATTCCATGAACAACTTTCTAACGAGTGCATTCACAAATGGAGACCATAGTGCCGCCACAATGAGTCTGAAAACCGTGTTGCCATATGGTTCAGTTTAGTTTTCAAACTGATTATTAATAACTACTAGAGATGAGCGAACGTACTCGGTAAGGGCGATTTCGCAATCGAGCACCGCGATTTTCGAGTACTTCACTACTCGGGTGAAAAGTACTCGGGTGCGCTGTGGGTGAGCGGGGGGTTGCAGAGGGGAGTGGGGGGTAGCAGCGGGGAACAGGTGGGAGCCCTCTCTCTCTCCCTATCCCCCCCCACTCCCCGCTGCAACCCCCCGCTCACCCACAGCGCACCCGAGTACTTTTCACCCGAGTAGTGAAGTACTCGAAAATCGCAGTGCTCGATTGCGAAATCGCCCTTACTGCGTACGTTCGCTCATCTCTAATAACTACGCTGTGGCCACTACGTGAAAGCTTGCTCTTCACAAGCTATGCCATAAATGCTACCTCATAACTCCTTAGATGAATGAGGGCCACTATTTCCCACCCACCACATTCTCAATATGCAGGACTTCAGTGGAGACATGACCGCACATAAAAATATCAGCTTACTATTGAAGTAAATGGAAAATGTGGTGGCTGGAAATTTGCAAACAGGGATCAAGTAATATTTCCAAGTAGCTGCCCAGAATTAATTTTAATAGTGGGCCCTAGGCATCTCACTGTGACACTAAATAAATGCAATATACATCAGTCCTTATCAAGAGAATTCAATACCAGAAAAAAAGAAAAAACATTATTTTATACTGATTTAGTTGTATGAAACATACCTCTATCTACATATATCGAACATGTTTCATTGTAAATGTAATTTCATAAAGAAAACTGTTTTTTTTAATTGCAAAAGGATAGGAATGTAGTTTTCTTTGCTTTGTTAATGATTCACAATCATTGCTTCAGTGCTCTACTTTTTATAGTATTAGCAAATGCAATTTCCAAGCACTTATTTAAGGAGCTGCACTATCTATTGGCTCTTCCATTACTGGAAGTATCTTTCTCAAATCAGGAACAGTATTTGAATAGCTAATTTTCCACTTATTTTGTAGAAGATCTCGCTCAGACATGAAACATTCTTCAGTGCATAGCTAATTCAGCATAAATTTGAGGCAGATATTGCATGAAGACATTTTCAAATTGAATCCACTGCATTACAATGTGCTGAACATCCTTATAGTACCGGAAAAGTAAATTATTTGGCTTTTAAGCACAAAGTGTCATAGTTCTTCAATACATTCCCTTTAATTTAAAAATGACACCTACTTGCAGTATGTTCATCTCAAGAATGGAAGACTCACTGCTTTAATTTTCTTTTATGCTGCTGTGTATGCTGCATATATTTATCAAGGTGGAAAATCACATTTGTCACTGTGATAGAACAGTGAAAGAAAGAACAGAATGGAAAATACATTTGCAATTTTGCATTCTATTTTTTTTTACTAAGGCCTAGTGGGTGCTTGAAATACAATCATAAGCGGTTTTGTGATCACAATACATTCTGATACAAAATTCACTCCTACAATATTAAGCTTTGGAGTCATTTTATGCTACCATAATAAGTCACCGTAGACTGAAAGGGGTTTTTCAGGAAAATACTATTGATCACCAATCATTAGGATAGGTCATCAATAGTTGATCAGCTGGGGTCAGTCACTAGGGACTCCGACTGATCAGCTGAGGGGGCGCATGCTGTCAGCACTCTAAATACACAGAAATCAATGTGAGCTTGCCTGCAGTTACAAGGGCTGGCCACTACATGGGAGGTCAGTGTGCAGAGACTTACATTCCAAATACACAGAGGTCGGTGCGGAAGCCTCCATGCTGACCTCCTTATATTGGTCGGCGCTTGTAACTGCAGACACGGCTCCCATTGATTTCAATGAGAGCTGTGCCTGCAGTTACAAGTGCCGGCCACTATACAGAGGTTGGCGCGGAGGCTTCCGCTCCGACCTCTATGTATTTGGAGCACTGACAGCATGCGCCTGCTTAGCTGATCGGTTGGGACTCCAAGTGACAGACCCCAGCAGATCAACTAATGATGACCTTTCCTGATAATAGATGATCAATAGTATTTCCCTGGAAAACCCCTTTAATACCTAAAAATTGGACAAATCTAAGGAAGAAAATGACCATGTGTTTATGACAGGCATGCATTTATCCTAAATTCAATGTTTTACTGAACAGAAATAGCAGTTGAGGCAACGGGTTCAATAACTCTATGTGCAGAACATTGTGAATGTAATAGTGCAGTTCATAATTAATGAATGGTGAAAGCTCTACATGAATTAAAGCTACTGGGTCTTAGAAGATCAGAGTAGACATTAGTGTTAAAGAAAATGTACGTGTTTCTACAATTACATAGTACAAGCATTAGAAGCAATGAAATAGCAATTTAAAAAGTAAATCAGCTATATTTAACCTACATCAGTATCTATGTTGGACAACACTACCCATGTGATGAATCTATATCTGAAGTAGCTATATCGCATCTTGCAGAAAACATGTCCACATAAGTTAAACTTAACAAATGCCAAAATTTGTCTATGCTGTAAAGCACCCTTGTTTTGAAATGCTGTTTTATGTAGATTGAGTGATCACACCTCTCAAAACTAAGGATATTATGCTACATTGAGGAAATATAAGCCGTTTGCATGTATGTAGCACAGTTGTAGGATAAAATAAGTGAACTATTTGAAATTATCTCAGTTTCTGCATGGATCACTAATAAAGTAGGGTCTGATTGTATTCTAAGTGACAATTATAGACAAACACAATCTGGCTAAACTAATAACACAAACAGTTATATCCTTCTTGTTTTTTTTATTTAATATACCGAATAAACATCCACAATATAGGAAGAAAAATTAAGTAAACCCGTGTGTTAATGACTTATTGAAGATAAAAAGATGTTTCCATTAAATAAATGATATTGGAAGTGTGGGTTTCACCAATGCTTTGCCCACTGAATAAAGACACACAAACCCTGGTTACTGACAAGTATGGTCTTCTCAAGAAAGATTGGTTAGCATTAGAGATGAGCGAGCATACTCACTAAGGACAATTGCTTGATCGAGCATTGTCCTTAGTGAGTATCTCCCCGCTCGGAAGAAAAGGTTAGGCTGCCGCCCCTGGTGACAGGTGAGTTGTGGCCATTAGCAGAGGGAGCGGGGGAAGAGAGGGAGAGAGAGATCTCCCCTCCGTTCCTACCCGCTCTCCCTCGCCGCTCCCTGCCGGCAGCTGAATCTTTGCTCCCGAGCGGGCAGGTACTCACTAAGGGCAATGCTCGATCGAGCAATTGCCCTTAGCGAGTATGCTCGCTCATCTCTAGTTAGCATGAATCATGCTTTAATGCAAACAACTTTCAGAAGACCTTAGAAGACAAATGGAGCTGGAAAAGGCTACAAAACATTGCTAAAGACCTGGGTGTACATCAATCTATGGTTTAACAAATTATTTTCTATAAATTGAGAAAATTCAGGATGGTTACTACTCTGCCTAGGAGAGAATATGCTTTTAACATCGCTCTTAGACCTTAGTCAGACGGGCGTTTTTTGCCGCGATTTGCGCATGCGCATGCGTCCGGCGATTTTATAAAACCATTGCTTTGCAATGGTATCGGACACATGAGCGCTTTTTATGCGCTCGTCCGATAAATTATAGAACAGAAATCGCAGATCGCACCTATCTGCAATCTGCGATTCCTGTTCTCTTCTCTATATGCACTCAATGGGGCCGGCGGCAGCAGCGCCGACCCCATTGAGAACATATAGAAGACAAATCCTTCTTCTCTGCCACAGCTGTATGTAACAGCTGTGGCAGAGAAGAACGATGTTTGCCCATTGAATTCAATGGAGCCGGCAATACAGCCGGCTCCATTGAAAGCAATGGGCTGCCGGCGAGCGCTGAGCCAATCAGGGGGCAGGTCTGACTCACACCCCCTTCACACCGACTGCAGGCCGGCCGCGCGGAACTCCGGCTGCCGGGAGCAGGTAAGTATATATGTATTTTTTATTTTAACACTTTTCTGGATGAATTGCAGGGAAGGGCTTATATATTTAAGCCCTTCCCAACAATTCATCCCACACTCGCCTGCAGCGCATTGCTTTCAATGGAGCGGGCTGTATTGCCGGCTCCATTGAATGCAATGCGCTGGACAGCTCCGGCCCGTTTCGAATGAAACGCGGCTAGGAGCAGATTTTCGGGCGATTTTCGGGCACCGGTCACGCGATTTGCGGATGCGCATCCGTCATGCGATCCGCAAATCGCGCGAAAAAACGCCCGTCTGACTAAGGCCTAAGAGTACAATAGGCAATATTGCAAGAGGTGAGAAAGAACTTTAGGGTAACCGTAAATGGCCAACAGCTATCCTCTTCGTTACTTTTACTCTTGGCTCAATATATCCCAAGATGTTTGGTGCAATATGACTAGCTTTTACAAAAAAGCATGGTGTCACAATACTCTTTAAATCCTATAAGTTTCTATGTCTGGTTACCTAGTGGTTGTGTTGCTAATTACAGCCTGTCAAGAGTTTTGCTAGTATCTCCAAATATTGTATTGAACTAGTTTCATAAGAAATTGGAGTCCTTAGCTAAATTTGAGCTAAGATGCGGGTGGGCTAGGGGTGGAGTTGAAACCCAAAGTGGCCTTGAAAAAAAACTACAAAGTAGCCCCATGTCATAGGCAGGCCAAAACTGGCAGCAAATAGGGAAAATACAAGTAGGAGGTATAGATTAAGATGCTAACTATGTTTTAACTCGCTAAGCCTCTATGATGTAAATGAACATCATAAGCTTAAGCCTCTATTATAGACATTTATGTCATTGGTCCTGGGCACGCATGCTCACAGCGATATCCCTGTGTTGACTGACTCACTGTAATGGCCAGGATAAGGCCATTTAACTCCTTAGATTCTACAGTCAATAGTGACCATGGCAGCTAAGTTTACAGACACATGGTACCTTTGATGATGTCAGCTCCCTGCAAATGCAATTGCGAGAAGCCAGTGGGTAACCATAGCAGCCAGAAACCAAGGAAAGGTTTCCAGGCATACTATGGATGTATGCCTATTAGAATGAGTCTTCACCACAATCCAATAGATTGCTTTATAGTTTTAGATGCAAAGGGAACAATTCTTTGCAGTATTGAGTATAACAAAGTATTATAAAAGTGGTCAAATGATTACACTGATATTTAGTAAAACTGTATTCAGTAAAAAAAATCTATTTTTTTTATCTTGTAAAAGTTAAAAAAAAACACACAGTAGCACTGCAATCATCATGAGTCATATAGTTACCTCCATACTATCACTGAACAAAACCCACTATACCAAGACCAACATTACCATAATAACACTATGTAAGGGCCAAATTATACTGCCACACCATGATCACATATTACCACCACAGTGATTGAATAATACCACCATACTGTTACTAAATAAAGACCATTACAAGGATCAATATTACTGATAACAACACTATACGAGGGTCAAATACTATGACTACAAATTGATCACATAATACCACCATGCTGTTGCTTTAAAAACCTTGTATACATAGACCATTATTACCCCTATACAGTGATCATATAGCAGTATATAACAGTTCTATACAGGTGCTCTGCAGACTTTACAAGTGATTACAGTACTATTATATTCAGCGATCATAGATGATATCCTCTCTGACTATTCACCTTTTGTTTTTCTTTTTTTTCTGCTCAAATGCAATGATGTCTTCTCCCAGCCACAACTTGTCGCTGCAGAATTTGACAGAAAAACATCTTTGACTCCTTAATTTTCCAGCCACCTGGTTCTGATTTTCAAGCCTCTACATAATCTTTCCACCCATAGTGCCCCACTCAGTAAAAATGCCCATTGTGGCCTAAATTAACTAATAATGGCCCTCATGCCCTTCATTCAGTAACAACGCCCTTCATGACTCAAATTAATAACACCCCGCATGGCTCAAATTAACTGATAATATCAATTATGGCCTAAATGAATGAATAATGCCCCTCATGGGCTAAATAAATTATTAATGTCCCCATGAACTAAATGAATAAACAATACCCCCATGGGCTAAACAGACTAATTATGTGTCCGCAATATTCACCTGAGAACTTCCTCTTATGGCTCGTCCCTAAATTCACTGACACTAACGATTGGTTGGAAGGATTACATGTGCTTGTCATGTGATCTCTCTACCAGGAATTCCCTAAATGAGCAGTAAGAGCCACCTGGACTTCAGAGGCTGAAATGGGAGGTGCAACACAGATGAGGACAGTTTATCAGTTTTTTCCCCTTAATTTCAGACCAGGCCTCACTTAAAAAAGTCAGTCTCTGGATTTTTCCATCTAATCACCCCTTTTAACTAATTATAGCAGTTTATCAGCACCATGACCCTCTTGTTTACTAACATGAGGATTGCTGCCTCAAAAATAGTGCAAAAACAATCACACCACATATATAAGCATCAATATGGTTTATACATGTTATACTGCCCCATTCCTTTCTGCACCTGATCTTTAGCATAAAAATTGCTAATCACTTCTCCAGTGATATCTGTTACATGCTACAGGGATATCGATTATCACTACAGAAGAGTGTCCAATACATTTATAATAGACAGAAAAAATTTCCTCAGTCATATAAGACATTTTCACATGATTGTCACCATAAATGATTGTTTTTAATGAGTTACACAAAATTATTCAGTGTTTGGTCACTTTTTGAAAAAGTGGTGGGGTCAGTGCAAAACGCTAAAATATTGCACATTTTTGTGAAAATATCTGTTTGTGCAAAAAAAAAAGTTACTTTTTATGCCTGAAAGTGGAGTAAATGCTTTAAGAAGTCTTTAACTCTGGTTCTGACTAACCATAGGAAATATGGGTGTTGCATTCATAATGTAGGAGCAAAAAGGATCCATTTTACACCTATCTGAAGTGGATTTAGTTAACAAGGTACATTAGGTTAAGAGATTTACATGGCTACAGCTTATATAAAGGGATGAAAATTGTACACCAAATTTAATTTGCATGCAGCAATTAATGGGTACGTTCCTGTGATTTTGATGATTCTTTACTATAGATGAGCTAGTATACTCGCTAAACGCAATTGCTCGAGCGAGCATTGCCTTTAGCGAGTATCTCCCCCGCTCGAGACGGAAGGTTCGGGTGCCGGCAGCGGGCACGAAGCTGTGGGGGAGAGTGGGGCGGAACGGAGGGGAGATCTCTCTCTTCCCCCCGCTCCCTCCTGCTGACAGCCACTACTCACCGCTCCCCCGCGCTGGCACCCGAACCTTCTATCTCGAGCGGGGGAGATACTCGCTAAAGGAAATGCTCGCTCGAGCAATTGCCTTTAGCGAGTATACTAGCTCATCTCTATTCTTTACACATATTTATGAATTTAAACATGTGGTATGTATGAACTCCTTACATCTCACAGTTTATTCTGTTAGCATACAGGACATGCATAAATATACATTTAAGTTGCAAATTTGGAGTTTTATGGAATTTTTGCTTATAATTATTGTTTAATGCAAAGTTCCATGAAGATGTTTTCATATAAATTATTAAGTTGTATTTTTATACACAGCATGCTGTGCGCTCTGAAATAGATTTATATTTTAGTAGCATGGTAGCTGTTTGCAGTTTGCAGTATATATTCCTAACACATTTGTGGATTATTGCCAAATATTGAATGCTTCCTGTTTCAGCGTTTTTGAGAGCACAAGCTCTTGATGTAAATGATTGTGATATATATGAATATTGCACACTTTTATCTATAATTTCTCCATTGCTTTTGTGTCTGACCTTGTCTGTAGCCCATCAGATCACTTACAGTCATTAGGTTGTCTTCTTTCAGTAAAAAAAATAGGATTTCAAAGTATGTTTTTCCTTTATTTTACAGTTTTTTAAAAACTTTCTAGATGTTATGAAGATATGTGCATGTATTTAAACACAGTTCTTTAAATCTGAAACTGAATTTGAAATACACCCACTTGGGATTCACGAGTAATGAAAATATTCTCCGTAACATAAGCCAACTGAGAGGACTTTAAGTATAAAAATAGAGATGCAATTTATATGTCAACTCTTCTTTGCCATATAGTTTTTTCTTCACAATCCCAATTCTGTCTGCCATGCCCAATTTTATTTTAAACCAAGTTTTAGCCTTGTCTTTGGTTTTGGTTATGAGAAGGAAAAGATTAAGTATTAAATAATCAAAAACCTTATTAGATACGGAAATGCCTAGAATGTCCATCCGTTTCTTTAAGCTGGCTACCTGAACCAGGTGGAGATTGAACTCACAACCTTCAAGTCGTGAACAAGAGCTTAGGACTGCATTTCTGCTGCGATAGCACCCTGCGCCAAACGAGGCTCTATTATTTGATTCAGAATCAAGTGAGAAACTAATTGCATAATCTATTGGAAATAAAATAGTTTTTTCCCAGTTGGTTTTAACACAGAAGAAAAACCCATAGTGTTCAATGATGTTTATAGCTGGATATAAATTAGTATTATAGCCCAAATTAGCAGAACATCATCAGCATAGTTACATGATGTGTGTCCTCTCTAACACTAAAACCACTAATCTTATAGTTTTGCTTGAATTCACGTGCTAATAGTTGCACACAGAAAACAAGTAAGTAGACAAGGAATATTCCTCAGGATTCTTCATGAAACTTTAAAAATGTATCATTTGTATAACACGATTTTAATCATTCCATATTTAATAGTATGTTATGCTGCACATACTTGCTAAGTTGTTATTGTTTTCACCAGTATTCTGCTAATTCATCCTTCAGCCAAGATAATTTGAAACACATACATAATAATCTTCTTTCAATTATTCACAATAGACGACTATTTATACTGCATCAATGTGTTTGTTCCAAAGCATCTTTTTATGTTTTAAACATAAAAATATATATATTAACACATTGCCTACCATATACTCTTATTTATGTTTGTTTTGTAAGAATAAGTGTGTTGTGGGCAATTTTTCAATGTTTGTAATGTTCACAGATTTTATTGGTCATGTTATGGTACATAATCAGATGATCAATGTGCTTAAAGAAAACAATCTGATTTCCAAAATAGCGGTGATAATTTTAGTAGGTACATGCAATGAGAGGTAACAAATCAAAATATTTATTTTCTTAGAATGCTGTAATGTGGCCACATGCATATTTAAGATTAGAGAGAGTTTACATGTACAGTATGTCTAATTGCTTGATTTTAGAAATTGCAAGTTGTAAGATCTAAATACTCAGTATTAAAGCCAGATGCACATGACCGAGTCGGATTCCGGGTGCGGGATCCCGCACGGGAATCCGACCCTGTGCCCAACTGGTGACCCCACATACCTGTCTTCCTTTCTTCTTATCTGTGCTGTGTAAAGTCCAGACCCCCCGCCGTCACACATGAGCAGCACAGATTTTCCTGCGTCATCGCTAGGCGATGATGCATTTGCCTGCGACCTGTCTGCAATGTTAATTGCGGATGGATTGTGGGTTGGATGGCTTCTGTTAACGTCAATGAAAACCATCCGCGCAGACACCGCACTAAAATAGGGCATGCTGCGATTTTTCCTTCATGAGCAGAAAATTGCAATTGATTTCCGCTCATGTGCAGGAAAAATTGCTTTTCCATAGCGTTCTATGGGCGGCATTTGCTGCGGAACCCAGAGGCACATGCCCGCTCCAGATTCCGCAATGCAAATATGCCCGTGTGCAGCCAGCCTTAGGCCTTAGTCAGACGGGCGTTTTTTCACGCGATTTGCGGATCGCATGACGGATGCGCATCCGCAAATCGCGTGACCGGTGCCTGAAAATCGCCCGAAAATCTGCTCCTAGCTGCGTTTCATTAGAAACGGGCCGGAGCTGTCCAGCGCATTGCATTCAATGGAGCCGGCAATACAGCCGACTCCATTGAAAGCAATGCGCTGCGGGCGAGTGTGGGATGAATTGTCGGGAAGGGCTTAAATATATAAGCCCTTCCCTGCAATTCATCCAGAAAAGTGTTAAAATAAAAAATATATACATACTCACCTTCTCCCGGCAGCCGGAGTTCCGCGCTGCCGGCCTGCAGTGGGTGTGAAGGGGGTGTGAGTCAGACCTGCCCCCTGATTGGCTCAGCGCTGAGGCTGACTAAGGCCCTAGTGTTCTAGATTTCACTTTTAAAATGGTATTCAACCTAACAGGATGTAATTTGCAATAAAAGTAGAATCATGATGTAAAAAATGCAAGATATAAGAAATAATTGCAAATTGTACACTGGCAATTATTAAACAATAACAAAAATTAACACATACAATGGTTTCCAATTATTTGGCTCATTGTTTAATTAACCTGGTATTGACTAAATAACATTGATAAGTGTGATCTTCACAGGCAAAATATCAGCCTTTGTTTAGAATAGTTGCTTCACACTTCCCATAGTAATTACCGAATACAGTGAACTTCATGTATGAAAACAATTGAAAACAAAAACATTTCTAGGACCACTAATGTAGTTTTTAATTGTGGTAGTTTTTAATAGTAACATTATTTAGTATTAATTTATGGTTAGTGGCACAGGTCTACGCAATCATTTTGGCTACAAGGCATCATGTCAGCTCAGGTTTTCTTCATATGAGTGCTATGTCTTCCATCGCACAACAGATACCAGTCACTGACATTTGACTTATAATTGGATTTATAAAGAATAAAAAGTATGTAATCATCTCTATTTGGTCGTAAAAACACGTACAAAAAGTTCAATGTTTTAGCTCCTCAGAGCCTTTTTTAAGCGTGCAATGAATCGCAATGTCATGTAGAAACATTTTAATGCCAGAACATTCACCCTTTTACCCAGCGCTAAGCCAATATATATTTCAACTATTGCTTTCTTTTAACCAATATTGTAAAGCTTTTCCAAAAACACAAGTAATGTCAGTTAGACACTTTTTTCTGTTCCTCTGAAGCAATGAATTTGATGTCTTGGCGCCTTCCTATATCACCACTGGATAGCCGTCATGGTATCATTAACATCTAGACATTTTGGAAGGAAAGATCTTAACAAGGGTGATGGAGAAAAACAATGATCATTATTACAATAGCACACTTATCATTACGCTGCATGCTGACATTCAATAATCCAGCCTGCAACAGCAAGAAAACAAGACACACAGCTGAATAATAGCTGACATTTAGTAATATATTTTATATAATTTAGAGGCAACAAACAGTAGAATAATTACACCATTTAAGTGAGCCTGATCCCTTTAAAGGGCAGTTGTGTGGTGATATACAATTGTAGCTGAAAACTGCTATTGTTCAGAAGAAAATTATTGGCTATTCCAGTGAAGTATACTTCACAAGTGCTACTATATCTGATGGTCTGAAAACGTTAAAACAAAAGAACAAGAGGAACAGAAACATTTGCAGAGCAAACATAGGCACTAGAGATGAGCGAACACCAAAATGTTCGGGTGTTCGTTATTCGTAACGAACTTCCCGTGATGCTCGAGGGTTCGTTTCGAACAACGAACCCCATTGAAGTCAATGGGCGACCAGAACATTTTTGTATTTCGCCGATGCTCGCTAAGGTTTTCATGTGTGAAAATCTGGGCAATTCAGGAAAGTGATGGGAATGACACAGTGACGGATAGGGCAGGCGAGGGGCTACATGTTGGGCTGCATCCTAAGTTCACAGGTCCCACTATTAAGCCACAATAGCGGCAAGAGTGGGCCCCCCCCCCTCCCAACAACTTTTACTTCTGAAAAGCGCTCATTAGCATGGCATACCTTTGCTAAGCACCACACTACCTCCAACAAAGCACAATCACTGCCTGCATGACACTCCACTGCCACTTCTCCTGAGTTACATGCTGCCCAACCGCACCCCCTCCCCCCCACAGCGCACACCAAACTGTCCCTGCGCAGCCTTCAGCTGCCCTCATGCCACACCACCCTCATGTCTATTTATAAGTGCGTCTGCCACGACGAGGGACCGCAGGCACACACTGCACAGGGTTGGCACGGCTAGGTAGCGACCCTCTTTAATAGGGGCGGGGCGATAGCCCACAATGCTGTACAGAAGCAATGAGAAATACAATCCTGTGCCACCGCCATCAGGAGCTGCACACGTGGGCATAGCAATGGGGAACCTATGTGCCACACACTATTCATTCTGTCAAGGTGTCTGCATGCCCCAGTCAGACTGGTTATATGCACCTTAACAGTAACCGCGTTGGTGGTAATGTGGTGGTGACTGCGGACCTAGTACCACGGTTGTATTTTGTTGGTTTTCGGAATGTGGCCAGGATTAAGTGGGCCGTGGCGGGGGGATGGTGGGGGGGCTCTCTTGTAGTGTCGGTAAAGGTGAAATTCTTGGACTGCCGCCAGACGAACCAATGCAAAGGCATTTGCCAACAATGTTTTCCCTGTTGGAGGAGGAGGGGGATGTTTTTGAGGCACTACGTGTCCTCTCCACGTGTCCGTGGTTATATGCACCTTAACAGTAACCGCGTTGGTGGTAATGTGGTGGTGACTGCGGACCTAGTACCACGGTTGTATTTTGTTGGTTTTCGGAATGTGGCCAGGATTAAGTGGGCCGTGGCGGGGGGATGGTGGGGGGGCTCTCTTGTAGTGTCGGTAAAGGTGAAATTCTTGGACTGCCGCCAGACGAACCAATGCAAAGGCATTTGCCAACAATGTTTTCCCTGTTGGAGGAGGAGGGGGATGTTTTTGAGGCACTACGTGTCCTCTCCACGTGTCCGTTCCATGTAAGCAATAGTAGCACTCAAGACAGGCCCCAGTAACAATTCTGAAGCAGCAGTATAGCGGGAGCGCAGTCTTCGTTCCATGTAAGCAATAGTAGCACTCAAGACAGGCCCCAGTAACAATTCTGAAGCAGCAGTATAGCGGGAGCGCAGTCTTCGTTCCATGTAAGCAATAGTAGCACTCAAGACAGGCCCCAGTAACAATTCTGAAGCAGCAGTATAGCGGGAGCGCAGTCTTCGTTCCATGTAAGCAATAGTAGCACTCAAGACAGGCCCCAGTAACAATTCTGAAGCAGCAGTATAGCGGGAGCGCAGTCTTCGTTCCATGTAAGCAATAGTAGCACTCAAGACAGGCCCCAGTAACAATTCTGAAGCAGCAGTATAGCGGGAGTGCAGTCTTCGTTCCATGTAAGCAATAGTAGCACTCAAGACAGGCCCCAGTAACAATTCTGAAGCAGCAGTATAGCGGGAGCGCAGTCTTCGTTCCATTTCAGTAGCCTTAGTATAGCCAAGGCACAAGTGACATTTATGTAGCTAAACTGTAGGCCAACCCCACACACCTTTCTGTACCATGAGTGCAGGCGAAGAACATAGAAATTACTATGATTACACTGTAGGTGAGGGCCCCAAAAAATTGGTGTACCAACAGTACTAATGTACCTCAGTAAAAATTGGCCATGCCCAACCAAGATGGCAGGTGAATCACTTTGGTTAATGTGGCTTAAGTGGTAACTAGGCCTGGAGGCAGCCCAGTGTAACGAAAAATTGGTTCAAGTTAAAGTTCCAACGCTTTTAAGCTAATTGAAACTTATAAAAATTGTTCTGAAAAATTATTTGAGTGAGCCTTGTGGCCCTAAGAAAAATTGCCCGTTCAGCGTGATTACGTGAGGTTTCAGGAGGAGGAGCAGGAGGAGGAGGAGGAGGAATATTAGACACAGATTGATGAAGCACAAATGTCCCCGTTTTGGATGGTGAGAGAGAACGTAGCTTCCATCCGCGGGTGCAGCCTACGTATTGCTTACGTATCGCTGCTGTCCGCTGGTGGAGAACAGAAGTCTGGCGAAATCCAGCCTTTGTTCATCTTGATGAGTGTTAGCCTGTCGGCACTGTCGGTTGACAAGCGGCTACGCTTATCGGTGATGATTCCCCCAGCCGCACTAAACACCCTCTCCGACAACACGCTAGCCGCAGGACAAGCAAGCACCTCAAGGGCATACAGGGCTAGTTCAGGCCACGTGTCCAGCTTCGACACCCAGTAGTTGTAGGGGGCAGAGGCGTCACCAAGGATGGTCGTGCGATCCGCTACGTACTCCCTCACCATCCTTTTGCAGTGCTCCCGCCGACTCAGCCGTGACTGGGGAGCGGTGACACAGTCTTGGTGGGGAGCCATAAAGCTGGCCAGGCCCTTAAAGACTGTTGCACTGCCTGGGATGTACATGCTGCTCGATCTACGCACATCCCCTGCAACATGGCCCTCGGAACTGCGCCTTCTGCCACTAGCGCTGTCGGCTGGGAATTTTACCATCAGCTTGTCCGCAAGGGTCCTGTGGTATAGCAACACTCTCGAACCCCTTTCCTCTTCGGGAATCAGAGTGGGCAGGTTCTCCTTATACCGTGGATCGAGCAGTGTGTACACCCAGTAATCCGTAGTGGCCAGAATGCGTGCAACGCGAGGGTCACGAGAAAGGCATCCTAACATGAAGTCAGCCATGTGTGCCAGGGTACCTGTACGCAACACATGGCTGTCTTCACTAGGAAGATCACTTTCAGGATCCTCCTCCTCCTCCTCCTCCTCAGGCCATACACGCTGAAAGGATGACAGGCAATCAGCCGGTGTACCGTCAGCAGCGGGCCAAGCTGTCTCTTCCCCCTCCTCCTCATCCTCCTCATGCTCCTCCTCCTCCTCCTGTACGCGCTGAGAAATAGACAGGAGGGTGCCCTGACTATCCAGCGGCATACTGTCTTCCCCCGCCCCCGTTTCCGAGCGCAAAGCAGCTGCCTTTATGGTTTGCAGGGAATTTCTCAAGATGCATAGCAGAGGAATGGTGACGCTAATGATTGTAGCATCGCCGCTCACCACCTGGGTAGACTCCTCAAAATTACCAAGGACATGGCAGATGTCTGCCAACCAGGCCCACTCTTCTGAAAGGAATTGAGGAGGCTGACTCCCACTGCGCCGCCCATGTTGGAGTTGGTATTCGACTATAGCTCTACGCTGTTCATAGAGCCTGGCCAACATGTGGAGCGTAGAGTTCCACCGTGTGGGCACGTCGCACAGCAGTCGGTGCACTGGCAGCTTAAAGTGATGTTGCAGGGTGCGCAGGGTGGCAGCGTCCGTGTGGGACTTGCGGAAATGTGCGCAGAGCCGGCGCGCCTTTACGAGCAGGTCTGACAAGCGTGGGTAGCTTTTCAGAAACCGCTGAACCACCAAATTAAAGACGTGGGCCAGGCATGGCACGTGCGTGAGGCTGCCGAGCTGCAGAGCCGCCACCAGGTTACGGCCGTTGTCACACACGACCATGCCCGGTTGGAGGCTCAGCGGCGCAAGCCAGCGGTCGGTCTGCTGTGTCAGACCCTGCAGCAGTTCGTGGGCCGTGTGCCTCTTATCGCCTAAGCTGAGTAGTTTCAGCACGGCCTGCTGACGCTTGCCCACCGCTGTGCTGCCACACCGCGCGACACCGACTGCTGGCGACATGCTGCTGCTAACACATCTTGATTGTGAGACAGAGGAGGAGGAGGAGGAGGAGGGTGCTTTAGTGGAGGAAGCATACACCTCCGCAGATACCACCACCGAGCTGGGGCCCGCAATTCTGGGGGTGGGTAGGACGTGAGCGGTCCCAGGCTCTGACTCTGTCCCAGCCTCCACTAAATTCACCCAATGTGCCGTCAGGGAGATGTAGTGGCCCTGCCCGCCTGTGCTTGTCCACGTGTCCGTAGTTAAGTGGACCGTGGCAGTAACCGCGTTGGTGAGGGCGCGCACAATGTTGCGGGAGACGTGGTCGTGCAGGGCTGGGACGGCACATCGGGAAAAGTAGTGGCGACTGGGAACTGAGTAGCGCGGGGCCGCCGCCTCCATGATACTTTTGAAGGACTCCGTTTCCACAACCCTATACGGCAGCATCTCAAGGCTGATGAATTTTGCGATGCGGACGGTTAACGTTTGAGCGTGCGGGTGCGTGGCGGCGTACTTGCGCTTGCGCTCGAACACTTGCGCAAGCGACGGCTGAACGGTGCGCTGAACTACACTGCTGGATGGGGCCGAGGACAGCGGAGATGAGGGTGTGGGTGCAGGCCATGAGGCGGTAGTGCCTGTGTCCTGAGAGGGGGGTTGCATCTCAGTGGCAGGTTGGGGCACAGGGGGAGAGGCAGGGGTGCAAACCGGAGGCGGTGAACGGCCTTTGTCCCACCTTGCGGGGTGCTTGGCCATCATATGTCTGCGCATGCTGGTGGTGGTGAGGCTGTTGGTGTTGGCTCCCCGGCTGAGCTTTGCGCGACAAAGGTTGCACACCACTGTTCGTCGGTCGTCAGGCGTCTCTGTGAAAAACTGCCAGACCTTAGAGCACCTCGGCCTCCGCAGGGTGGCATGGCGCGAGGGGGCGCTTTGGGAAACACTTGGTGGATTATTCGGTCTGGCCCTGCCTCTACCCCTGGCCACTGCACTGCCTCTTGCAACCTGCCCTGCTGATGCCCTTGACTCCCCCTCTGAAGACCTGTCCTCCTGAGTAAGCGTTGCACACCAGGTGGGGTCAGTCACCTCATCGTCCTGCTGCTCTTCCTCCGAATCCTCTGTGCGCTGCTCCCTGGGACTTACTGCCCTTACTACTACCTCACTGCAAGACAACTGTGTCTGATCGTCATCGTCCTCCTCACCCACAGAAAGTTGTTGAGACAGTTGGCGGAAGTCCCCAGCCTCTTCCCCCGGACCCCGGGAACTTTCGAATGGTTGGGCATCAGTGACGATAAACTCCTCTGGTGGGAGAGGAACCGCTGCTGCCCAATCTAAGCAGGGGCCCGAGAACAGTTCCTGGGAGTGTTCCCGCTCCTGAGCAGGTGTCATTGTAGTGGAGTGAGGAGGCTGGGAGGAAGGAGGAGCAGCAGACAGAGGATTCGGATTGGCAGCAGTGGACGGCGCAGAACTGCGGGTAGACGATAGGTTGCTCGAAGCACTTTCTGCCATCCAGGACAGGACCTGCTCACACTGCTCATTTTCTAATAACCGTCTCCCGCGTGGACCCATTAATTGGGCGATGAATGTGGGGACGCCAGAAACGTGCCTCTCTCCTAATCGCGCAGCAGACAGCTGCGACACACCTGGATCAGGAGCTTGGCCTGTGCCCACACCCTCACTTGGCCCTCCGCGTCCTCGGCCACGTCCACGTCCACGTCCTCTAGGCTTACCCCTACCCCTCAGCATGCTGTATTACCAGTGATTAGATTTCCCAGGCAGGAAATAAATTGGCGCAAGACTGCAGGCCAAATATAATTTTTGCCCTTTTTGGAAAACGAAAGGCCCCACTGCCTCTAGTGAATGAATTATCTAAGTTTAATAACTGTGCTGTGTCCCTGCTTATGTGTCACAGAACGTGAGGGTAGCAGAGTTATTAACTGTGGCAGAGCAGGTATTTTTTTTTCCCAATTAAGGAAAGCAAATGGCGAAGCCAGCAGTAAAGCGTAGCTGGGTGCGTATGATTTAGCAATGTTTTTCACGCAGCTCACACGTCTCCACAGGCGTAAGGACGGACACAGGCTGGACAAATAGATTTCTTTTCAGTTTTTTCCCACCAACAGGCAGCACTGCGTATATTCAATGAACCTGAGAAGTTTAATAACTGTGCTGTGTCCCTGCTTATGTGTCACAGAACGTGAGGGTAGCAGAGTTATTAACTGTGGCAGAGCAGGTATTTTTTTTTCCCAATTAAGGAAAGCAAATGGCGAAGCCAGCAGTAAAGCGTAGCTGGGTGCGTATGATTTAGCAATGTTTTTCACGCAGCTCACACGTCTCCACAGGCGTAAGGACGGACACAGGCTGGACAAATAGATTTCTTTTCAGTTTTTTCCCACCAACAGGCAGCACTGCGTATATTCAATGAACCTGCGAAGTTTAATAACTGTGCTGTGTCCCTGCTTATGTGTCACAGAACGTGAGGGTAGCAGAGTTATTAACTGTGGCAGAGCAGGTATTTTTTTTCCCAATTAAGGAAAGCAAATGGCGAAGCCAGCAGTAAAGCGTAGCTGGGTGCGTATGATTTAGCAATGTTTTTCACGCAGCTCACACGTCTCCACCGCCCGTAAGGACGGACAGAGGCTGGACAAATAGATTTCTTTTCAGTTTTTTCCCACCAACAGGCAGCACTGCGTATATTCTATGAACCTGCGAAGTTTAATAACTGCGCTGTGTCCCTGCTTATGTGTCACAGAACGTGAGGGTAGCAGAGTTATTATAACTCTTGGAGAGCAGGTATTTTTTTTCCCAATTAAGGAAAGCAAATGGCGAACCCAGCAGTAAAGCGTAGCTGGCTGCGTATGATTTAGCAATGTTTTTCACGCAGCTCACACGTCTCCACAGGCGTAAGGACGGACACAGGCTGGACAAATAGATTTGTTTTCAGTTTTTTCCCACCAACAGGCAGCACTGCGTATATTCAATGAACCTGCGAAGTTTAATAACTGCGCTGTGTCCCTGCTTATGTGTCACAGAACGTGAGGGTAGCAGAGTTATTATAACTCTTGGAGAGCAGGTATTTTTTTTCCCAATTAAGGAAAGCAAATGGCGAACCCAGCAGTAAAGCGTAGCTGGGTGCGTATGATTTAGCAATGTTTTTCACGCAGCTCACACGTCTACACAGGCGTAAGGACGGACACAGGCTGGACAAATAGATTTGTTTTCAGTTTTTTCCCACCAACAGGCAGCACTGCGTATATTCAATGAACCTGCGAAGTTTAATAACTGCGCTGTGTCCCTGCTTATGTGTCACAGAACGTGAGGGTAGCAGAGTTATTATAACTCTTGGAGAGCAGGTATTTTTTTTTCCCAATTAAGGAAAGCAAATGGCGAACCCAGCAGTAAAGCGTAGCTGGCTGCGTATGATTTAGCAATGTTTTTCACGCAGCTCACACGTCTACACAGGCGTAAGGACGGACACAGGCTGGACAAATAGATTTGTTTTCAGTTTTTTCCCACCAACAGGCAGCACTGCGTATATTCAATGAACCTGCGAAGTTTAATAACTGCGCTGTGTCCCTGCTTATGTGTCACAGAACGTGAGGGTAGCAGAGTTATTATAACTCTTGGAGAGCAGGTATTTTTTTTTCCCAATTAAGGAAAGCAAATGGCGAACCCAGCAGTAAAGCGTAGCTGGCTGCGTATGATTTAGCAATGTTTTTCACGCAGCTCACACGTCTACACAGGCGTAAGGACGGACACAGGCTGGACAAATAGATTTGTTTTCAGTTTTTTCCCACCAACAGGCAGCACTGCGTATATTCTATGAATAATAACTGTGTTGTGGCCCTGCCTATACAATTCTTTCCCTGCAGTATCAATGGAGGGTGCAATGCTCTGCAGAGGCGATTTTGAGAAGCCCAAAAAAAATGCAGCACAGCCAACAGCAGCCTGGACAGTACTGCACACGGATAAATATGGCCCTAGAAAGGACCGTTGAGGTTCTTGAAGGCTACACTCACTCCTAACACTCTCCCTGCCTATGCAGCACTTCTGTCCCTAATGCCAGGTGCAACGGTCTGCAGAGGCGATTTTGAGAAAAAAAAAAAAATCCCACTGCTAACAGCAGCCAACACACAGCTATCAGTGGCCCTAATAAGGACCTTTGGGGGGTCTTGAAGCCTACACTAACTACCAATTCTTTCCCTACAGCAGCTCCGGTATAAACAGCACTGTCCCTCATCTAACTCACACCGCATCTGAGGCGAGCCGCGGGAGGGGCCGACTTTTATATTAGGCGAACACCTGATCTCGCCAGCCACTCACAGCAGGGGGGTGGTATAGGGCTTAAACGTTGCAGGGGGAAGTTGTAATGCCTTCCCTGTCTTTCAATTGGCCAGAAAAGCGCGCTAACGTCTCAGGGAAGGAAGTGAAAGTAACCAGAACACCGCATGGTGTTCGTCACGAATAACGAACATCCCGAACACCCTAATATTCGCACGAATATCAAGCTCGGACGAACGCGTTCGCTCATCTCTAATAGGCACCATAGGGTTTGGATAGTTTATATTGTCATGCACCATAATTTTAATGACAAACTCAGCTTTTTAATAGAGCTGCTGTGTAGTGATGTTAGGCTTCTATTATTTACTGGGTGTTATTTGTGTATGGTAATTATTTTCTTTGATGTTAATTTGCTGAAGATTCTTTTATTGTACTGATTATGCACTGTTTTTGACATTGCATGTTTATTTTATCTTTTGTTATATTTTTTACTACCAAAACACTCAAAACTCCCAAATCTAGAGAAAATGCATACTCTCTCTCTCTCTCTCTCTCTCTATATATATATATATATATATATATGTGTGTGTGTGTATATATATATATATATATATATATATATATATAAATCAGCATCTTCACTTCCACATTCTGTATTACTTGAACAGATACTACATTTTTCTTGCCCAGTTCTAAAGTATATGAATATGAAAAAAAAAAATCTGTGGCTCATAATTGGCAATAACATGGGTGACATTTCAAATGAACTTTTGTTTTTATAAACTTTTTTAATGCGCCACTAATAATAATATAAATAGTGACTTTAGTTGTTTTTTTTTTTAATACAGAAGATAGTTTAGAATTCAGCTTGCTGGAACATTGACAAATATGCATAGGAAGGATTATTTAAGCTAAGACGAACTCAATGTACACTTTATGAACAGTTAATGTTACCAATAGGATTATACTGAAATGAGAGCATGTATTGCATTTGGCAAGAACTTCAAACACAGAAATTGTTTTGAGACTGCCAGACTACTGTGTACTAAGTCTCTCATCTATATGCAGATTTAATTTTAAAGGCATACAGTAGTTGGATTTATGGGTAATACTTCCATTTTGCATAGTGTATGAAATAAGTGAGGGAAAAAATATTTTTTGATATTTTAGATTCAAAAGAAAGCTTTTAGTACTCACTATTATATATTGTACAATAGTAATAGAATGTTTACATTTTAATGCTATGACCAATTTACAGTAACAAGTCCAGATTCAGACAATGTTAATACATTTTGCTAATCACATCCAATAATTTGTAGGGGATACATAAGTTTTTTATTAGAGGAAGATAAGGCTCACTATGAAGGGGCTTGAGTATAATGTTATGTTCACAAATGTACCTAGAATACTGCAAAATTTTGTAGCATATAGACTTAACATTTATGTTGTCTTTTATTAAAAAAACATCTTCTATTTGCTCAGATTGTTCTATGAGCATTTGCAATATTTTCAGACAAAATGATAAAGCATAACACTTAGGCCCTTAAGGACCAAGAACAGTAAATCCCTAAAAAGTGTCTGGTCCTTTAGGACCAAAACACTATGGTCCTTAAGGCGTTAAAAGAAAGCCGAAGCTCAGCTCAGTAACATGTATCATAGTTACAACTATGAGATCTTGGTTATAAATTAATTCAAGCCAACTATAAAATACCTCAGGCTTTTTTATGAAATGTAGCATAGACTAAAAGGTAGCGATGTTGGCAATAGAAACCAATAAAATTCCAGGTGCTACTTATCTAGGGTCAAATGAAAACAAAGATCTGGTACGGTGTTAGCCAGTAGAGCAAAATGTGATTGTTCCCAGCAAGAGAAACCACGTAATCTTGTAGATATTTATCTACAAGATACGTGGTTTCTCTTGCTGAGACCAAGCACATTTTTTATCTAGGGTCAGTAACATGAAAGACAATACATGATTGATCATTTTATAGGAAATATTTTTCTTGACTGAAAGTAGTTAACTCATCACAACAACTTTTTTTTTACTAAATTAAATCTATGTGTGATCAGCTGATCTCCTCTGATTCAGCTTTTAAAAACCTCTGTCAATAACCAGAGGGCATTTCAGAAAATACAGCTGTAGTATTTATTCATATGAATGGTTGACCAGGTCCATCATAGAGGATGGTGCTCTTTGTTGAGCTGAATTCACATATACAGTATTGTTTGTATCCAGCTAGTTGTTTTATGCCTGACCCAGACACAACTTTTTGCACCAGTCTGACATCCATAGCCGAAAAAACGTACAGCATGCTAGATGTTTCTGTCTGGGATACACCCAGTGTTAAAACTGCTACGAACAATCCTTTCCCTAGCATGCCAAAGGGAAAACAAGGAGTTGCCAGATATACAGAAACTGGGCCTTTGTGGCTTTAGTGGTGGACTACTACTCTGATGCCTCATCATGAGACACCAACATTAAACACCGAATATTTTTATATAAGTATATCCTATGAACATTATTGGCAGTAGGTTATTTTTAACTTCTTTGCTACAAACACCCTCTAGTACTAATTACCTCATTGTGCATTAGGGCTCAGTCCCACGGGCGCATCGGCGCCCGTGTTACTGCAGGAAGGAGACGGCCGTACCTCAAGACAGATGTCTCTCTGCAGCGCCGGGAGAAAGACGATGTGACCGGCTTCCTTGCCGGTCATGTGTTCTTTCTTCAGCGCTGCAGAGAGACATCCATCTTGAGGTACGGCCGTCTTCCTCCTGCAGTGAGGGCTCAGTCACACGGGCGCATCGGTGCCTGTGTACTGGTGCCGATGCGCCCGTGTGACTGAGCCCTTACAGTTTACAATAGTGCCATGCCTAGTGTAGGCATTTCATTACTATTTAATAGAAGGCGTGAGCTTAAATGTTACAATAGATTTTTTATGTTCAAAAGATTTCTATTGAAACTTTCAGGGAAATATAAGAAACATAAATGCATTAAAACATAAAAGATATAACAAATAAGTTGTAATTAAATAAATTGTGTAACTTGTCATATTGTCTTTTGCTTTACAATAATTTAATCACATTTTCATATAGACTTAGAGGGAGTAATTTTGTTGGTGATATATGCCAGATTTCTGTACATCTCTCTCAAGTATGGATATACCAGAGGCCCTGCTTATGATAACCATCAGAAAGGGGTCCACATATTGTGTTATTCTCCGATTGCTTAAGAAACCAACTAACTAAGTTAAAAAAAGGGGGGGGGGGGAGTAAGGTAATATAGCGGGGTACCTAAGAACATGGAAGATGAAGAGTCGAGAAGCAGAAATATAACACAATAGATTTTTTAAAAAGCATGTCAAAGAGATCATTAATATATATCAACCTGAGTATATCTCTCTTATAGTCATATCGCTGTGTAAACAAGACAAAGTATAGCTTCAAGTCCCTGAAAACTTTATTTGTTCATCCTATGTCCTATGAATGTTTTAAGGCCATTAGTATCAAAACTCATGTTATCATTAGATGGCAATGTATGGATCCCTAGTGCTTCATTTTGGATATTTGCTTTATGAAATATTGTTTTTTAGCGCTCTAAATAGAAGCATCAAACAGGAATTGATTATAATATAACATGTATAGAAGCAAACCTTGCTACTAAAGTCACGGATACAATCATGTTAAATTACCTTACTGAGTAATAGCTGCCGATTTGCAAATGTCACTTTCATTCTGTAAAGATATATAATCAAGTATATGTATAATCTATCTATCTATTCAATTATGTGCTAGTTAATTTTGTGCAAAACCTTTAAATGGTTAGGTTTTGCCTGCATTTTAGATGTGTTGTTACACTATGGAGCTCACTTTCTTTATCTGTGGCTGGAAGAGGAAATTTTATTAAAATGGTAGTGCCTCTAAAGCAGCTCCCTTAGGGCTCAGTCACACGGGCGCATCGGCGCCCGTGGTACTGCAGGTAGCAGACGGCCGTACCTGAAGACGGACGTCCCTCTGCAGCACCGGAGGAAAGAACATGTGACAGGCTTCATTGCTGGTCATGTGTTCTTTCATCAACGCTGCAGAGAGACGTCCGTCTTCAGGTACGGCCGTCTTCTTTCTGCAGTAATGGCTCAGTCACATGGGCGCATCGGCGCCGGTGTAGGGTGCCGATGTGCCTGTGTGACTGAGCCCTTATAGTATTTAACATGCTGATGTCATAATACCACAGCAATTCTTTAATGCAATAAACTCCTTAATGTCGACTTACATATAGGGGAAATCAAGAAGTAAACTCCAGATGGAAACATTACATCGGCCTAAAAATTTGGAGAGCATAGCTTTTCATGATTTTACATTCTATTATATTGCAGATGAGGTATTTAAAACACTGGGTGTTGACTGAACCTCTTCCAAGTGCCGAACACCATTTATTGTATTACTCCTACTCTACCCTTTTGTGGACAGTTCTGGAAAACCACAGATATAAGTCTTGACAGCTCCTACTTTTACATAAGCTGGCCATGTGGATATTGGAAGTAGCTAAAAGGTGATAAGATATTGGGAAATTCCATCTGAGATCCCTCTATGAGCAAATAGAGGACTTCCAAACCTTTATAATTTTCTTGATACTAAATATTGGATAGAACATGGTGTAACATGGTTATCACATATATTTATTAAAAGACCTCTATAGTTTTTGAATAGTTACAACAGACACATGATATACCCTGATCTGATTTTTGTTAATTCCTTCAACTTTGACACACAACCTGAGCATTGTGCATCCATTTCATTCTATCATTTGATTGGAATCCTACAAGGGCCTAGAGGGTTAATTTCACAGGCATATGTACATATCTTATTTGTTCCAAATGTTTGATCTTGCACCTAAAGGTGGAAAATAAATGGAGAGTAATTATTCCATCATTTACAAGTGAAGATTGGTCCAAAGCTAGGGAATCACATCTAGTGGGTCTCCTACAATGAATAATAAACACATTCAACTCTATATTTTGCAGCAATATTA